>NC_089979.1:39256774-40469274 GCF_036417845.1 Apteryx mantelli
CTGACTTAAATTTTGCCAGCCAGTTTAGACCTAGCTGTCTATCTGAGATGACTTTCTATCCTTCAGCTATCCCTGATTTCATCAAGTACCCTGAATTAAGAAACCAGGCAACCTTATTTCTCTCCCAACCCTTATTATCTGAAGGTTCAACATGTGTTTTCTACAAAAGGATAGATAATCTAAACCATAAGGTCACATCATCCTGTTTGGAAACTTCCTGCCCCTGGTGATCTGACCTACCCTTGTCCTTTGTTTTCCTTTGGGGAACAAAGATCCTGAACTCTCAACATAATTTATGATGCTTAGAATCCTGTTTTGTCTTCAGTTGGATTTATTAATAAATTTTCTAAAAGCAAGCCTTCTTAAGGCTCTGGTGATGTCCGGACTCTGGAACTGGGAGCGTTTGTTATTTGGAGGCAGATGCTCTTCTGGCCATACCTTGACTCCATATCAGGATGTGAACTTTCCACACCGTTTTCATCAAAAATAAACTCAGGTGCAGCCGTGCAGGAGGTGTGATGATGTTTCACCAGAAGCCAGTACATATGTCAGCAGAAGTGAACAAGAGGAACCTGAGGCATGCCCATAGCACAACTCAAAAGGTAAGTGAAAACACAGCCTAAGTCTGATACACAGAAAAGTTACAAAGGACCAAGTGAATTTATTGCTGTTCCTGTGGAAGTTCTTGGGACAGAGTCAATATGGTGACATGAATCTGTTACTTGGCTGTGCACTGGCTCGGAAATAGGTATAAGCAATTAAGCAGTGCAATTTGAATCATTTAGCTCTTCAGTTTTACAAAGTAAGGAGGAGATTTAGAGAAAACTCATATACAGTATCGTGACCCGCTTTTTATATCACTTGAATGAAGAATAATTCCACTGCAGTCAATTAAATTACAAATAAGTAAAATTTGTCTGTCAACAGAATCTAACTCATTCACTTCATTGAATTTTCAGTGATATGATTTGGTAGAATCAAGTATAATATGAATTGTACAGTTACTGTGAGGTACAAACCTAATTTAATCCACGTGTTGTTGAAAGCATCTTACCAAGCATTAAAGAAAGTGTTTTGCAACAAAACATTTATAAAAAAATGAGTCATCAGTAAACAAACCTGCTTTACTACATTACCGAGTGCAATATGATACCATGCAATGTTACCAGAGACAATTGTCCTCCTACTACCCATAAGGGCATAAAACTCTTTGGTATCCTTCTTACAGGATGATTAACTTATTACAGACATTTCCTTCAATCTAATTTATATGTTCCTGTCAAAGATACATATTTTTAAAACTTTATTTCTAGAGACCCATTAAATGATTAAAACCAAATGAGAGGAAAGAAGACAGTTGGTAGAACAACATAAATCATAATCGAAAACATCGTGGTAATATAACACCGCCAGACATTTTGAATGTTTTGTGAGACTCTGAAGAGTTCCACAGTAGTATGGCTTTTTAACATACTGCTCGGTAGTTAAAGGGTATTCAGCCTGATCTGCCTTTGTTGATAGCTGATATTATCTGACATTTTAACAAGGTTCTGTACTTGCAAAAGCATCTTATTGCACCACTTCCAACATCAGAGTCTATCACAAAAAACATTTTAACTGTTTTGCAAACAAACTTTCTTCCAGCTAATAATTAAACAGAGGAACAGCTTGCGGGATATGTGTGGAACTAATTTTACTATATATAGTTGGAAATGACAAGAGCGCGTGAAGATGTGACTGAAGCCTGGTAGCATTTAAATACTCAGTATTTCCTCTGTTACCTTGACTAGTGTAAAGTTGGTTCCCAAAGTAAAAACTAAATGGTCTGCTGGCATATGGTATAACCTCCATTTGAGCGCTAAAAGCTGGATACTGTTTTTGTGAAACAGATGTTGTTGAGTGCAGCAATGCACAACTGACTGTCTAACAGCTGGGAATCCTTTGTGACCCATATAGCTAGAAATAAACATGGTCCTATGCTTGGCAAAAGTGTAAGAAAGCAAATTTTCATTTGTTAAGGGCTTATCAAAATGAAGAATAAATGTTTTTAGCCATAAACTGATTTTATTCACAAGAGTAATCTTTCCAGCAGCTTATGCAATGGCCTTATAATATTACAGGCACCCTTTGCCAGATGAAGGCTGCAGTTGCACTGACATATAGTGCAGATGGAAAATAAACATCTGCCTCAATCAAGAGAGAAGACCAAAGACAAGGTTGACGAATATTATCTGGCATGACTATCTTTGCAGGAAAGCGTATAAATGCTACAGGACCAAAACCACTGGCATCGTCTGGTGTTGTCCTTATGCGGTTACCGACCATGAAGAGAGATGATTAGTATGCACTCTCCAAGGAGGAGTAGTGCAGATGCTCAGAATGATATGATTCCAACTCACTAGTATGTGTTTTGCTATAGCCCTACCATGCTAGTAACAGAGCAGTTTGATATATTTTTTCTCAGTGGTTCAATGACATTTTGTATCCTCAAATGTTCTTTTGTCTTTTGCAGGGGGAGAAGAGGAGGTTTATCAACAATTATGTTGTTAAACATAATTAAAAATGCATATAGTGGCAATTTTGAACTCTTATTTTTTAAACCACGTTAGGAAAAAATATCTCTGTCCTGTTCTAAACACAGCCAGTGTGTAGAGAAGGAGTTAAATGTGAATATTACTCAATTGACAGCAAACTATTCAATTGATTCCAGTTTTACCTTCGGCAGAGAGAGAGAGAAGCACGTGTTTAAGTAACTCTACATACACACATGTATGCACATAACCATTTTGAGCTGATATGGAGTTCCTTTGAATTTTCCCACAAAGGATTACATGACACAAGGCTGACACAGCTTAACAGGTTCTGCTTTTCTGGGAGGATTTCTTTGTCAAATTTAAAAAGGAATTTTACAAGTTCTAGTCATTTTGATGGCCTCTTATTTTGTATGTATTTTTTGACTGTACAAGGTATATTCTCCTGCTGTTCAAACTGCCTCTCTTTACTCTGGGACAGAGTTAGTTGGGAGGGGTATAATAAATGCTGTTCAGTCTTAATTTGTTGGTGGCTTTGACCTGGTATGAATTAAATTCTTGCTGTGTATTAGCTAAATGAATGGTAAATTTGCTAAAAATAGAAAGCAAATGTAGTGTTAGGATGCAGGTATAAATTTGAAAGGGTGAGATCTCAGATATAATGAAATCCTGAGCGCGTATGGACAATACACTCACCAGAGTAAAAAAAAAAAATCTGGAGCTTAAGGCAGATGCTTTTAGCTGCCTGTAAGTCCAAAAAGCACAGCTCACAAGTAGCCTGTCAGACCCAATTTTGGGGGTAAGTACATACAAATGTCATCAATGAGCTGTTCCTGTTTGTCCTTGAAACGGCATTAAGGTTCAGACTTGGGCTTCGCAGGTGCCTCAGGACCAAGGTGAGGCTGTCAAAGCCACTGGTAGCATCCATGGAGCAAGTGCAAGGAATTCACATGGGCACCAAGTGCCAGATGAGGCTGAGGCAGTAGCATCTTCACCTTTCACCGAGACAAATATCTCTACTGGAAGGACCTTGTTTTGGAATGTCCCACGCTACGTACTCTGCTTGCACCTGACTAATTATTCTGTACCCAGCAGACTTTATCATGCAAACACCAGACTCCTCTGTTTAGGGCAGGTGGGTAAAATGGCTCACTGGAATAAAGAAGTGAGGGAATAGTTCTTTTCTCTGGAAACCACTTCCTGACTGCCTCTCTTGTTCAAACAGAAGAGCTTGTTTTCGTGAAACAGTGATAGCTGTGTGCTGCACCAGCTTCTTCTGTAAATGCCTGCCAATATATATAAGGGAGTATATAAAAGAAACTAAGGGTTTAAGTATAGTCAGAACTACAAGTTCTGAACAGATTTTTAGATTCAGCTTTGCTATTTCTCAGTTGTAACATGAGCTTCATGGTATTATGTGCTGTTTTCTTTAAGCTCCAGATCTTGGAGCCACAGAAGAATCTCAGTTTGCTCTAAGTAATAATATTCTGCTTCAGACAAATTAATTCAAAAGTGGTCTAGAAACCTAAAAAGATCCATAAATAAGAAGCAAAAGGAAAAGAAACCAACACATAAAAAACTCGGGATTTTTTATGACAATCTCCTGATTGTCACATCTGCATTATCTCTTTCTATCCTATGAATAAAGCTTTTTTCCTTCCAGAAAATAATTTGCTGGGAACTCAGATTTTGACTAGCAACATTTGACAAGTGCATAGAGCTGCACACAGAATGTCATTTCCCTGCCACATGGCACATGAGAGGTAACACACAGAGCAGGGCTAAACAGGCAGCTACAGCACCCTCTGTCCCCACTCTGGCTGTATATCTGTCAGCAGGCAGGGTGCAATCTACCCCTAAAGCATTTGCAATTTTTGGAATTTTTACCAATCCTTCTCAAAAGTCAACCATTGTGCTAAGGAAGATGGACAGGAAAGACTACAGCTGGCAAAGCCTCAATTTGGGTTGGGGATATTAAAGAGGATCTGGACCTTTTTCCCAGTTTTGATTTGTTTTGTTTTCTTAAACAAGGGATATTACATCTGGTTGCCTCCCACCTCTTGCCTGCTATTCAAACAGCAGTGTGTTTCCTTTAGGCAGTTTCCTTCCCTTATGTGCTGTTTTTATTTCATAGTCTAGCCCTCAGACCAGTCTTTCCAGCTGTAGCCCCAGCAGACATATTCTCTAATGCTCTAGCCTTAAAAAATTAATTTGAAGTAATAGACTAAAACAAGCTTGTTAAGGACAGTGCTAGCCAATCACTAAAAGCTCTAGTTTTCAAAAACATATACGTGTCTATATTTATATGCTCATACGTGCATATGGCACAGTGACAACAGGAAAATGAATTTCTCTGAACATGCATGGAGATCCACAGGCTATGACAGACTACAAAACGGAAGACAAAATAGCAACAGTGTCACTTGGAATGCCTGTTCCACAAATCAGCTTTTTTGATGACAACCATTTCCAACAATAATAGTAAGTTCTCAGTATCTGTACATGAGACAAAGGAAAACATGGATCATAAATTAAAGGAAATAAAAAGATGGGGGCGATGTTCTTCTCCTAGTGACATCAACAGTTAAGCCAGAATAGCTCCACTGACTTCTCTAGATATGAATAAAGAACGACCTTCTGCATCTTTATCCAAAATAGCCCTAAGCAATAGGGCCCTAAGCCCTTAGGCAATTACATTCATAGAATGGTCTTTGATCTTAATCTATCACATCATTTGGTAGTTTCTCACCACAATTAAAGCACTAATCACAATACTTGCCTTTTAGCTTTTTCCAGACCTCTTGGATCTATTTTGGATTTCAGTGGTTTTATCATTTCAATCGCAGCTCACAGACTAGTTTTTCTTTCCATCTATCTGATACAAACTGAGAATGAACAGACTAAAATGATAGAGAAAACTTCCTATATCAATAAGTACAAAGTACTACTTGACAAGTATTGTCAGGATGTGATCTGTTCTTTCTTACTAACCCAAACAAAACTTAAATCAATTTGAATATCAGAATATAAAGTACAGGGATTCAGTCCTTTTTACAGTCAATACAAGGGAAGGAGACTATTTGTGATGTTTTCATTTTTTTCAGTTTTGTGTTGTTCTTTATTGTTTTTAGTAGCTCTTTCGCAGCTTGAAAAACAAAGGGAAAATTTGTTATAATTTTGTCCTGATGTTTTTGAATCATTTTGTTCTTTCAAAATTCTAAAAGTTGTAATCTGCTTTAGTCTTCTATTTTTCATAGGCTTTCTGTTTGATACTAGTTAAGCAGTACTGAAAAACCATGGTGACAGTTGCTGACAGAGAGAGATGACAGATTTTTTCATCCCTCACATATTCATCATTTGTTTGGCCTAGTATTCCTCCTGCATAGAATACCAGTCTGTTCAGTAACTGTGTTTCTCACACGATATACCTTCAGCCAGAGATCTATAGGGCTCATGCCCTCTCCAATAATATCTGTATTTTCTGTCAAGAAGAAGACATTTGAAATTATCCGTAGATATTCCATAACATTAATGACCTTGTTCTTTATGGTGGTGAAAGTGAATTACAAATATATTTAAAACTATTCTGCATATTTACAGTTCTTACACTCTTTTTACATTTTCAATATTTTCATGCAACCTGGAGGTTGATTTCCTTTTACTTAACCCTACTGTAATTATTCCTTAATTTTAGACTAACATGGTCATCTAGGCCCCTCTATGGTCAGTGGTAAAATAAGGGCTTCCAAAGGACAATATACTCTACCTTCTTTATATACCAGATGAAGTGCTGTGTTCAGATTTAACTGGCTTAGACTGGATAACTAGCCTTTAGGCAGCTAGAGTTAGCACAGACAGATGAACATTCAGCTCTACACAGCATAACACAACTTCTCTGGAAGACGTATTCCTGAGTCCTCATACCCTCCTACATTAGTAATATGACCATTTTCACAAACTTCATTTCTAACAATCAGTCTGCATATGAAATAAAGAGGGGTTGTAACCTTTGTGTTTGGAAAGGTATGGGCAAAGAACCGTAACACTGACACTGTCTACATTTACAATATAGCTCTTTTAAGTAGTAGATAAAACACTGGTTAACCTCATATTTGGTTATGAGATACGGAAAGTATTGCTGCCTTCCTGTTACAGATGAGGACTCTGATGCAGAAGCGTGACAAGCTGTTTAAAATAATGCAATGAGCTGGTGTCAAAGCCAGATTTAGAAGCCCTACTCTCCAGTGCCTCAGCCCCATTTTCGTTCATCAGGACCATGTTTCCTCAGAAGACCATGGATTGCCTGGTTCCTATAATGCCATGGTTTGTTAATTATGTTATTTTTGACAAATAACATTAATTTTATTTTCCATCTAAGTTACTACAATCATATGAAATACATGAATATTTAAAAACTGGGGAGCAAGCTACTTCTCTTTCAGTGAAATAAATAAATGAAGGAATCTCAGAGCTATATCAGAAATTTCTTTTACCAGGAAGAAAAGGAAAAGGCCTGGTAGTAAAACACATGGAAACATAATCTTTTATTTTTAGAAGAATGGCAATATTTCTCCACAAGTAACACCTGATTAAGCAAACTTATTGAATAAGGTCCATTATGTCTGCTTGAGAAAGCTATAAGTTGAAACATTTTAAGATAATCAGATTGTAAAAGTGCATTAAATCCTCACCATTAAGTTACTTCACTCACCTTCATTGAATCCTGAATTCTTATTACTACTAATCTTATTCCATGCAAAGTAAAAATAATTCAGATACTTGAAACTGGGTTATATTTTGCTCTCAATACACATATCTCCTATTAGCAGTAATGGCAGCTAGACACAAAGTGGCAAAAATATGTAAATCCCAAGGTATTTGCAGAGCAGCAGATACAGGTTAGTTTGGTGAGTAGAAAAATCAGGAAAGAAGCCAATATATTTCAAACACATGTTTAACTTCTCACCTGAGATTTTAGACATAGCATTTATGTAGCTCCAGTTCCTAGCCGAGCTTCACTGAGGCTGGGATTCATCTCATTTAATCTAAGCCATAAAAAGATAGATGCCTGAATGCTCTCTCTCTCCAAAACAGCTTAAAGTTGAAATCAAAATTAGATGAGATATCTTCTAGCCTAGATATCTTTTAATGAAAATGTGTTTTTATGTGGCAGCATCCCCCTGTGAAGCAATGGAAGTAAGAATGGTGGAAGTCCCCAGTTTCTGTATTTTTCCAATTTCTGAAGAACAGTACAAAGGAGACATATATTACTTGGCAAAGTCAAGAGAAGGGTGATGAAGAAGATGTGATACAGGTGTGTTTGCAACTTTAGAACCTCTTTTCCTAGGTCTGCCCACACCTGCAGCTGGCCAAACAGCTACTTGAAAACAGCATTTATTATGAAGCTCCCTTCTGTGAATGAAATTATTTCAGTCACCTTAGCTGATATCTAAAGAAAATCAGATACAACATTCCTAGCTGCTTACAGCTCTTTGATTTCTTCATTTGTCTCAAGTGATTGGTTACTTGAAGCAGCAAACCTTTTCCTACAGGAAGGGTTCTTGGGGCTAAACTCCAGATTTGCTGAACTTCAAAGAAATGAACACAGTTTAAGAATGAATTTGCGTTCCTACTTGATCTCAGATATTTAAAGTGTCAGTCCACTGGAAAAAAACATGACTTTAGTCTATCTTATTAGGAACTGGACAGATAGAACCCATTTTTTCCCCACTAAAATCTGAACCTTGGCCTTATATGGATGAATCTGCCAAATGAATCTCATCATCTGCTTAAGACTTCCCAATGTTTTTATTTATTTTGAATGTTGTATTCCTGAGCTACATTTCAATGTAGGATTTAGGAGAGACAGGTATTTCAGCTGTCTCTGAAGATTTCATGTTCATGTGATGCACATTGGTCACTTGTGTTTATTGTTTCTGGGAAACTTAAACTTGGAGTTTTAGCACTTTCAGTAAGGATAACACAATAAAAAAACACATTGGTCTTACAGGGTGCTTCCACTGGCGGAACTTGAAAGTGAAATTATGAAAATGACTGACTCCGTAAGTGGTTTGCTTTTACAGCCCATCCTATTGTAAATGAAGCTGCACTGTATAACCTTACAATTTCCATGGTAGAGTCAACACATCTGTTTTTTGGCTAAAAAGAGACATTTTTACCACTGAAATGGAGCCTTCGTGTCCTGCAGCATGGCTGAAAAGAAAGCCAAGCTGGTTAAAACCAAAACAAAACAGTGAAACAAAGCAGCGTGCAGCTGCCTCCTCAGGAATATCCCTGCAAGGCAGACAAATGGATGCATTTATTTTCCCAGATTTATTTGCTAATGTAAAGATCCCAGTGCAAGCATTAGCACTTCAAATCATCATTATATAGTTCTGAGGCAATCTTGGGAGAAACTGAATTTCATTAAAACAAATTATTAATTTGGGATTGCAGTAACTGTAGATATAGTCTTGTTCCCATATCTTTCATGGTATGCAATTGCAAAAGAAACCATTCTTCAGACAAATGCCCCAAAGCTAAGCAGCACTTTGCTGCAAAAGTAAAATGAGCAAAATACACAAAAATTATCTTGGTTTCCCCTTAAGTTTGCACATCTATTGACCAGATAAAATAGGTAGCTCTTTCATGTTTCCAAATGCTTTTGAAGTAGTAGATGAAACAATGGTGTGCTTTTTAACAGGAGAAAGCACCGTATGTATTGATTTAAAAGTGGGAAATAGGAAAACTTTCCCTGCTGTGAAAAAGATCTAGCAAATACAGATTTGCATGTCCAGTTGGCACCAAGTGGTCATATACTTACTGTAAGGTGCGGCATCCCCACTGGAGCTGATGGATGGGCCTGCAGAGCACAGGCCAGAGAGCGGGCAAAAGCACAGGCTGCTTCCTACCTTTCTGCAGCCACGTAGCCTGGAGCACCTTTGCAGTCCCTACTGCATGCAGTGCTGACTCTCGGAATGACCCTGGCCCGACTTTTGTGCCTGGTGACAGCCAGGTGCAATTGCTCTACAGTATTGTGTGTTACAGGCTGGTACTTGGGACAACCATGCAAAGCCACTTCCCACTTCAGGGGAGTGTGTGGCTTTTCTGGAAGGGTGAAGGTGGGATCAGGCTTTCTCTGAAAGTCCATGCCAAAGCCTGGGCTCGTGTTCATATGCTTTGGGCTTAAACACAGACTCAAATATAATGCAGCTATAGCCCACGAAACCCAAGGCCTTCAAGAAAACCCGCGAGAGTGATTCAGTAATCTGCATATAAAATGACAGCAGGTTTTTAGGCATACTTTTTAAACGCAGCCTCCTTAAGCAACACGGGACTGATGGGTAGAACTGCTTTGTCACTGCTGCACAAGCGGGAAGGACAGTTAAGATCTCCAGTGAAGTGCAGAGACCCAGTATCACCCTTCCCAGCAGAGCAGAGTACCTAGACCAATGCCTCTAAATAGGTTCTGGTACTTTAATCACTCCAGACACTCTATACAGGTAAATAAATCCCACATAGGGATAACTTTAACTCTACATTACATTGCTGTATGGACCATGAAGCTGCAATCTCTGCAACGTTGCATGGCACAATACCTAAACCCATATCACCAGCTCCCACATTTCCATACCCATAATATACAGAAAAAAACAGCAAGAGAAAAGCTGTATTCACACAGTGAGAGACAGACTAAACGCCTGCAGAATGTGCCATTGAATTCACTAATCCTGAAGAAACAAAACTGGGTTTTTCTGTGGGGAGAAATATTAATATCTTTCAGAAATAGAGAGTAGACAGTATTTTTCAGATATTGATATTTAATTGAGCAATCAGGAAGATAAAGGTATTTAAAGCTAGCCTCATTTTATTTTGCAAGCACTGGCTTGCAATAATGTTTTAGCTCTGATTAGAAAGCTACCCTATGAATACTATAGTCAGGAACCAACAACAGGAACAGACTTGTCTTGTGCTTTGATAGCTTGAGGAAGGCATCATGAACAAATAGCGGGAGCATAAATCTAGCCCCAGCCACAGACTAATCTGCATTACAATGAGAAATTTGCTATAAGCTAATTCAAGCATGCAGATAGACAGTCAAGAGACACAGATTTCTCTAACACAGAAACAAACAATTTAATCATAAAATATACATTTCAGAAAAAGTACAGCCTCTTTTACACCTTCTTTCCATGAACTAGGCTGTTCATATTGTGTGTGTGTGAAATCATAGGGGGGGTTAATAACTTTATATGGATAATATAGATAAACTTTTTGACTTACACTAAGAATGTCAGAACTCAGTCTTGGTTCAAGTAAATTTTGACAAATCTGCCACACAACTTTCATCTTTAATTTCAAATCTTTGCAGAATGTTTTGCTCTACCTAGATTAATAATGCATAAACAATACCTCAATTAAAGGGCAAAAAAGTTTCCTCTGTGAGTTTGTGATTAAACACCAGGCTGAGCAGAAAGGTAATGGAGTGCAGAATTTTAGCTGGTTGTTTCCATGAAATCCAGGAAGAAGGCAGAATGCCTCATGACAATTTTTAATTCTTCTGGAAGAAACAGTTTGAGATCATATGCTCTGTAGCAGTTAGAATACCAAAATAAGTACCTATTTTGCCAGCAGCACCAGGAAAACACTTTTTTGTCCCTTCTGTACTTTGTACCATGTTTCCTAAAATCACATACTGATATCACAGCAGTGTTCAACCAGTGAGATTTGAACAGTATATTGAGCCAAAATTTTATAGTTCTGCTGTCTCATGGGACACAGTTTCCTTGTATCATTTAAAAAGAACGAGTCTATTTTTATACATCAAATATACTTAAAATAAAACTGTTCTTCAGATGTACTTTTATAAGTCCTGAAAGTTAATCATGTCTGGCAAGGACGAGGAAGCCAAATGTGGTGTTTTTATCAGTAAGAAGGGAAGCAGTCCAGCTTGTGCTCTAAAAAGTTCCCAAGCTTTCATTCTGGCAAACTACTGAGCTACAAACTACTAACTACAAACATCCTCAGCGTGTGCCCCTGGAGCTGGAAAGCTAGAAACTTAATTACAGCTTCCTTTGTTATATAAAAGTCATGTGAGACAAATCACATTGCAATAGGCTGTGTGTACTATTTCTCAGTTGCCCTTAATAAGCTCTCACTTGTGACTAGGACAGAAAACCAAGCTCTGGAGAAGTCATTTCTGGTTTGGTTTTGGAGAGAGTAGGCAAGGTAGCTGAGGACAGAGACAGAAACACTGTTTCCCTTGATTTTTTGGAGCTACATGGAAAATCCAGATAACTTTCACCATGGGCTCCTGGGTCTGTGTCATTACAGCAGTGACTTGCTATATGTGTATCTCCTGAAATTCCTCTACTTGTTCAGACCTGCCTCATTCTGTTTTGGTGAGGACAATAATTGCACCATACCTAAAGGAAGAACAAGTGAAATCATATGCTCTCTGACTATGGGAATGCAAGAATAAGTACATCTTTCGGCAACAGCAGTCAAAGAGTTCTTTGACTTCTCTTTTTGCTCATCCAGTGACTGATTTCACCCTCTAACTTGTGCCTTAATTGCTGCAGGTAATTATCAAAACCTGTATAGCACACTATACACTAACCAAGGCAGAGACCCAGCCTAAGCAGACCAAGTGCTGCTTCAGTGGGTGGAGGACAGGATAAGTTGATCCAGTCTAGAAGACCATGTGGGAGTATGGCAGGACTGACAGTATAAAGAGGACTTGCCTAGGCTAAAAACTGGTCTCAGAAAATGTAAGCTTCTTCAAAGTCAGCATACAGCAGCAAAACTGCAGGGTGGAGGGAGAGGTCTGGGAGCTCTACTAGGCCCTCTACTAACAAGCAGCATTTCTGACAACCGCAAGTGAAATCTGGTAACAAGGAGCATTCCCTTTCAAAAGATGCCTGCATTCAGGTAACGTTTTCTTTAAGCTTCCAGGCATTCATTTCATTCTGACATTCCTCTCAAGAGGCACAGCAAAACCTGTAATGTGCTGTTTCAGGGTTAACAATAACAAGCAGCTTCTAACTTAAAACATGTCTGGAAATGGACACAGCCTGCAAACATTGCATAATGCAGATGGCCAATTTGCACCACAAAACCAAAGTAAGAGTTACGGGAAGTCGCTCATCTTAGCATTTAGATCCACGTTATGCATTGTCTTCGTTCACTGTCCAACAGATTGCTAAATGATGCTATTATCATCAAGAAGTCTTTCAGCAAATATAGCCTATTTGCTATAGTGTTTAACTGCAAAGGTGGTTCAGAAGTATGCTTTTCTCATTTTGCAATCCATACTCTTTTCTGGCATTGCTTAACTAAAGAATAAAAGAAAAAGACCTCCTTTAAAGCAGTAACCGCCCCATCTCTTCCACCCCATCACCACCTTTTCCCCATTTCCATGCTCTAATTCTAAGACAAATAACTCAAATGGACACATTATTTCCTTGAATAGGTCTCTCTTTATTAAGGTTTTTCCAAAAGCTTTTGACAGAATAAAAAAAGCAGTATGAAGAATGTCTATGTAACAATGTAAATTGTATGCCTGCATTTTTTATTAATAAGGCAAGGGTCTCCAAGGGACTAAGTTACATTGTTTTATGAGATTAAATTATTAGACCTGGAACTGAGAAGGGCCTTGTCCTATTGTTGAAGAGGCTACTGGGGAGCATGGAGCTGCAGGGTGCATTGGCGAGTCATGGTGATATCTTATTTCTCCATAGAGAACTAATATCCCAGCTGCTCCAAATGCACCTGAATGGGTACTAGAGAGATGAGAAAACTAACTTGTGGCAGATGGGACCAGACCAAATGGTCAGTGAAATGAACACATTCAACTAATGCACTAACCATCTCTAAACTGTTCTCCATCAATAATTTAAGGCCTTATGTCAGAGTTTGTTAAAAATTATCTTTGATTAGTTATGTTATTAATACAATATGCATATTACAATAGTGTCACATTTTCTATCCATCAAAGACAGAATAAGTTAATATGAGCACATCAATAATTTATACTGGGCATACTAGTCAATTTTCTGCATGCAATAACACTGACTGCAGGCAATTAGTGAATGCAACTGGTGCTTGTACCTCTATATTCACATTTTCAATTAGGTCATATTTAGTTGTCAAAATACATGTAACACTGCATTATTTGAGTTTTACTCTTGATCTTTAAAACCTGAAGTTTTCTTCTAAATAAGGCTCCAAGCAGAATCAAGTAGATAGTGTCTCTGATGTTTCAGAAATCAAAACTGAGTTTACATGACTTACTGCATATTGCTCCCATAAGATCTAGTAATGGTCAAACCTCTCAATCAGCTTTGCTGGAATCAGCGCAAGTGGGGAGCATTACCCTTGTTATAAATGCATTTACAATATCAGAGAACAGAATCTGAACCACGGATTTGTGATCCTTGTGCATTTAGTTGCACATGGAGTAGTACTCCACCGCAAGCCTGATTTACATGACAGCCTCAAAAAAAAAAAAAAAAAAAAAGTCACAATTTGAGTAGTGCTTCTAAATATCCATTCCTTTTTCTTTTTTTAAGGTTGCCACCTGACTTGTATCTGTAAGGAAGTCTCTTCCAGATCCCTGTGCAAATTTGCCTTTAAGGAATTAGGTCCCTCTTCTGAAAAGGCAAAGTCACTCTATAGGCTGTACTGTTGTGTGCAAAACAACACTATTGATTCTGTCACAGCTAGAAGTTAGTGTACTAGCATCAATGTCAAAGCTAACAGAATTTAAGGCTTACCTGTTTAAAACAGAGCTTCTTGAATTTTGATTCAACAAGCTGTGGAAACTTAGTTTCTAGAGGCAAGTTTTTTGAAAGTCTTTTGAAAAACTCAAGCATTTTGTCTTCATGACACTTTTTCCTTAGTTTTAGATTCTTCTGTAAGGCTTCTCCCTTCTTTCATCCAGTCAGGCTTTGACTTTTTGAATCCTGGAACACTGTTTATGAATTATGATGGAAAAATACATGTGTGGCTCCATATATTCTTTAATAATTGTTCATTTCATTAAAATAAAACATGTCCGAAACAAATTCTTTACCCTTTTTTCCCCTTTTGCAGCAAAAAGACATGGGGCAGATGTTAGAGGCAAAAGACATGGGGTTCAGCAAGACATGAAATATGCTGCTGCAGATCAGCAGATTTTCAGGTTGGCATTACTTGCTGCGGACCAAGAATTGCCTTTTGCTAGACAAAATAAGAGTTTTCAAAAGCAAGCCTACTAGACAAACTGAACAGATACCAATAATACTAGTATTAGCTGATTTGCTAGCTTTATTTTTAAAATAGAAATATAGAATCAGATTTTTCTTTCTGTTAAGAAAAAACAGATACAAATGAAAAACAAATGAACCTACAGTGTTCTCTTAAATCAGATAAGATACATTTACTGAAGAACCCTGGAAGGCTAGCCTAGAAGGCTAGTTTCTCATTGCAGTCTCAGTATTCTTCTATAGCATGCAGCTCAGCAGAATTTCAATCTCTAAGTGTCTGTTATTGTAGCAGCCCACTCTTTACCTATTTTGATATGTTAGGCACAAGAGAGGAAATAATTTGATCGGTTTATTGAATGAAGATGACTATTTGAATGTAACAGAGATGCTTCAGCAGTTTCAGCCTACAACCCAGTGATAAGGGAGCTATGTGTCAGCACAGTAGCTCTGTGCTGCCGGGGGATTCACCCAGGTTACGGCTGCTTCTGCTGCTGGAGTAGCAGACATGCTTGAAGTGGGGTTAAGGTGCTTGGCCCCCTTCCTTCCCGCCTGCTCCCTGAACAATCCGTTTTCACACAACTCGCTCTACACTTGATATTCTTGTCATGCTCTTTTCCCTCTAAATGGTCTTCATGCTCACAGCCACAAAACATGACAGAGTTCAAGATATCAGTTAACACTTGTATACCATGGAGCCTCCAGAGTGCAGCAGTTTAAGGAGCTTGTTCTCTCTCTCTTTTACTGGTGGGATATGCAGCTTCCCAGAAGTCATCTCCTTTGTCTTGCTTGTGTCAGGTGTGACCTGAATTTCCCACAAGCCTCAGTAACCTGGTATACTTGCTGTAATTCCCCAACTTAGGAGGATGACATCAATAGCTTATGCTATCACTGTCATGTTCATCAAGAACAATGTGCATGTGTGCTTCCATACAAAGGTAGACAGGTGTTGTACAGTGGAGCTGTACAGCACAGCACCTCCGAGAGCCAGAGCTCCTTAGTTCTATGCTGATTGCTCTGACTGCTTCTTTTTGCTTATAACAGAATCATTCCACAAGTCAGCTGAAGTCCCTGTGGCATGAACACCGAGATATGAAAGTGAATCATTAAGGTCTGTATCAGATGAGCAAAGTACACCAAACCAAGTTTCCACTTTTTCCAGACATACTTATTGTTTAATAATATTAAATAGTGTTCTAAACCTTTATGACAATCAGTTTTCATTTCTGTGAATTATGAAAGCAAAGGTGCAACCAAACATAAATCACCTCAAGAGTAAATGCCAAAGTCCTTAGTATTTTGCAACTCTTATTTATAACAAAGCATATTCTTTGGGAAGGAAAGAATGATAACTGGATCCAGAAAGGGGTTCCAGATCCAGCTTCTTCTATAATAAAAAATTGAGATTGTAGAAATTGAGATCAATCGCCTGTTCTAATCACCATCAAGAAGAGCCTAGAGAAAGGGAAATAGCGCACCAGCCTGCCCTGAGTCTACCTATCATGCACCATCAGTTAAATAGGAGTCCAAGATCATAATCAGATACAAACATCACCACCAGCCATAAAATTTACAGAGGAGTCTTCACTCAGGTGCAGATTTTTTGCTAAAATTCAGAGCATCCTTGCTCTTCTTGTAGGCCTTATGGACCACCAGATAGCCTGAAATCAGTCTTTTCAAAACACAGTGTGGACATTTTGAATCCAATGTAATAGTCACTTAGGTCACAAACTCAGCATAGTTACATCTGCTCTGAAGCCCACTCTGAAACCTGCAGGGTAAGAAAAAAGAAAAGACCTGCAAAGAAACTACATTGACTCAGAGCAGACCCCCCCCCCCCAAGTTCAGCCCCCCACTCCCCTCTAAAGAGAAGATGGTTTAATTGTTTGATCTATGAGACAGTTGTACTAATAATCTCAAAATTAACCTAATTAACTTATGATTACTGAATCAAGATTTCTTTTGGCAAAGGGATATTAAGTACTCAGAGGGAAACAGACATTCCCATTCTTCCCGTTTGCCAGGTCTGGATCATAGTGAGCAACTATCAATACACTATCATCTCATCAGGACTGCACACTTAAGTGGACTGTGCAAAGCTGGACAGTCACAGAGATAATTGCAATGGAAATATGTTCTTAAAATAGCTGCTCTGACTACATATGGTATAAAAAACTGTAGGGAGTATTTGAATATTTAAAAATGTTTGGTTCATAAGCATTCTCTTCCTCTCTTCCCCAAAGACTTTTCCACTTAACATCCATCAGTATGAATCACACTATAAAGAGGAACTATCAACAGAAGGGAATTTTAATAAACACTGTTCTTTATTCCTTGTATTTTAATGACTGATATAATTAGAATGAAGGTTAAGGGAATATTTGTTTTCCTTCCCCTCAGGGCTACTTTGAAACAGTTTGACTTGCAAACAGTATTTCAAACCCTTGCAACTACGATGCTTATTCATTCTGACGTTGTACAAGAAAAAAAAAGAAAGCTCACTCACACTCAAAACTTTTTGCCAAGTGGTTACAGCAAAGGACTACACAGAAGTTAGCAGTCCCAGGCTCTGTTGCTCATCCCTAAATGATTCAACTTTATAAATCACTCTTCTAGAATGCAGACTACAATGATACATGTTGCAGAAATGTCATAGTGCTTGATAGCTCAGGTTTTTCAAGAACTTTCTAAGTTCTAGTCAGAGACTCTCTAACCGTGTGCCAATATTCATAGTCAGTTACGCTGGTCATTAAAAGATGTTAGTTCATTACACCTTAAACTACACATGATCTTCCACTGATTTGGCTGAACCGGCATTAGAAACAGTGACATTTCCCCACCAAATTTCACCAAGAGCACATTAGAGATTGTGTTCCACTAACACAAGTTTGACCAGGATGAAGTGTGGACTCAACAATCACCTGTCAAATTAATCAGAATACAGATTTTATTCTGTCCATGCACTTTTATGTAGCTCTGTGTCAGCTATGGGAGGCTAGATGCCGCCTGATTTAACAAGCAATTACAGCAACATGCCTATAGAAAGTACCTGATCTGTCATAAAACCTGCTGGTACAAAGACAACTGTTCAAAAATTTTTTAGAGAATTTGAACCAGTTGAGTGAGCTCATGCCAGCTCAGCACTTCAGAAATGAGACTGCCACATGGTGCAATCTTCCAGTAGGAGCCCTGAGGACACAGACTTGGGAGAAAAATTGTCAGAACCTCAGTAAGTTGTGGAGGAATCCAGAATTTGGGTTCAGTCAAGAACCAAATCCTGAGGTACTCCAATACTGTGAACACTAGCTATCCATGTAGGAACTGGCACTGGATCCAGCTTCATAGCTAGCTTTTAGGTACCTGACTTTCAGCTTCATACATATATATATGTACATATATGTGTACATACACACATAGGTTAATAACAGTTCCTAAATCTGATCCCTTCAAGAAGCATTAGATGAATTTTGTGTGCCAGATATAGTTACCTTGGTCAGGGAAGGGCAGAGGCTATATTTCCAGAATGGATGGTGCAAGCAAGTAGTAGGTAGACAGTTTCCTGGTGAAAGTCAAAAGGGGGGAAATCATCCCTGCACACTGACTTGTAATTTTAGAGAACCAGGTCCACCACAAGGCAGCTTGGATCAGTTGGCCAAATTATACATAAAAGAAGCACTTTTCCAAGCCTTTAGGCCAAGGAACACAATCAGGCAGAAGTACAACTCACAGCATTTGGAACAAGTCAACCTCTTACAGCCATTCTTCTAAAAGAGATGTTGGGGCTACATCCAGTGGGAGATAAAGCAAGCATCTGGGAACATGAAGTAGATCAGGTTCATTGTGGGAGGCTGGAGAAGCCGAGGTGGGAATTTTGAGCTATAAAATGACCAGACAGTATAGCAGATGATGCTACAAACATGTTGTCAATAGTCTCCTTCACATACTAGGAATTTTGAGTGATTTGATACTTGAATATGGACTCCTTCACATCCACCTCAGAGGTTCAAGCACAGTGCCTTGTACTGGTGATTAGCTGGCATCTATGAAAAATTGAATGTATAGTCTGAGTACAGGTCATGATAGAACATCTATATCACCACACTCATCTTGATTCACTAGTATTAGTTGATACCCTTTTTCAGGACTGCTCTGTACAGACCCACTTCTATGACATAATATCCATGAGCTGAAAAGATCTGTTTTTTCTAAGGTGCAATATTTAATTTGCAAAAATTAAGAGCAATCATTTGTTAGTTCAGAACTGGATTTTGATCATCAGAATGCTCAGCCAATATTGCAGTTTGCCTAATATGGTAATGACACAGACAAAAGCAATTACTAACAACCATTTTTTTGCAAAACGGAAATGTTATTCTGTTCCAGGACTACAGTGGCCCAAATTACTAGAATGTTGCATAAGATAACCAGTAAAACATCTCCTTCAACTTTTGCATGCAACAATCTGACACATATCTCTAGGCTGAATTTTCACTATATATCAAGGAACAAGCTGAATCAGATCCTGTCTATATAGAGATGACTCACTTTTTCTACTGAGGCAATATTCAATGCATCAATGCCAAATATAAATTGACATTGTATTTGATACAAAATATGTAGTTTATAGAAAGGCTTGGCATGAACATATCTGGTTTGAAGTCACATCCTTTAAGTATAAAGAAAATGTATATAGGAGATTTGTGGGGGAGGGGAGCACTGAGAAATTTAAAACATCGTATACAAACTACTCCACGAAGGTAGTCTGAGAGCTGACTGAAATCAGAACTGTAACTAGTAACAGTACAAATCTGGTGGGGTTTTCTGTTTGTTTTTAATGGAAGTACTTCAGCTTCTCACCTCACTACACACTTCTATTCCATTTTTCTTCTTTCATTTTAGAGCAATCTATAAATTTTGCTCTAAGCTCTTAACCAGCTAAAATATAATAATATCAGAAACACAATTATAAGTTGCTCCCTGATATCAAGAATGAAGCAACCGCAGGCCAAAGTGAGCAAAACTGGCCCTGAAACAATTGACCAAGGAAATGGTAATTTCTGCAAACCTCTCACCACAGCCAAACCCGCCAGAGCACCAGCACATTGAGATTAGAGTCTGAAGCCACCTAACACCATACTGCCCATCACAGTGCACTGCGCACAGCAGCACTAGGTTAGAGAAACTGGTTCAAAATAAACAAACAAACAAACAAGAACAATGCCAGGAGGAGCTTAGAAGAAACGAGTCACCCTCAGCTGCTGGCTGCACAAGGCTCACGCCCTGGTGACAAGAGGTCTTTCCCTCCTAGCAGATGTCTGTTGCCAGGGTCACACCCTGTCACCATGCCTGTGCTGTAAAAGCCTGTTAGAATTTGCAGTAAATTAACAAAACCAGACATAAACATAAGAGAATTAAATGACTGAGTTTAACTTACTGTTTCAGATAGCATTAGCCCTACTGGTGGCAGATTTCATTGTCTTCTCTGGGAGTGAAGGATGCATTTTGCAGGATCCTTTCTCTTCCTATCTGCTTCAGCCCTTTGCAGAGAAAATGCTCCAGAAACACATGGCCTTCTCCAGCTTCACCCCCAGTTCCACAGCAGTTAATTTTTGTTTTTGTCCCTACAAAACCCCACTTTGTTCATGCAGATATTAGGCATTTAGCTAAAGTACTGTAACAAAAACAAAAATACATTTTACTGTCTATTCCATTATCCTGAACATCATTCATTCCTAATTTTTAGGGGTTATTTTAGATGAGTGAGTTCACACTGAAATATTTATGGTAGTGATAATTTGCAATAAGTGTTATTAAAACCATATGAAGACGGGAATACCTTCCAGCAAGATCCAATCAATAGTACCAACTGATTATTGCCCAGCCTATTGCTTGTACAGTGTCCGGCACTTATTGATATATGATGCGGCCACTCAAACTTAGTATTTTTACCATTTCTTTTTGTGGGGCACTTTAAATTGGGTGAATGACAAATGCCATTATAGTTAGAGGAGCTGAAAGCATGCCTGAGGTAAGCACAGTTGCCAACCCAGGCCTTTAAAAAGAAATTTCAGAAATCTATTCAACATCTGAGTTTTGTTACACAAATACAGTTTTACCCCATGCCAGTGATTGTTTGACCTCACTTAAGAATATTTAAACTCTTATCACGCAGCTGTGTCAAGAAAAGATCATTGCGCAAGAACATGATGGTCTACCAGACTTATCTTCTGAAGGGTGTTTGGTAAACACAGCCTCCTATTGCAGATAATTTTTCCCCTCACCAACAGAATGGTCTGAAAAGGAAATTCCAACAGCAACGCATGAAAAGTAATCACTACATTGTCATTATATAGCACGGTGACCTTAAAAAAATGTAGTCATGTTTTTAATATTCTTTTGGTTAGGTATTTTTTAAAGGAAGTTGGAACATACCAGCTCATTTTGATTATGATTAGGGGCAGAGTCTATTGGCCAGGGTCTCACCTCGTGCAAACAAGAATTGCTCTCCTAAGATTGAGTCAGTTTTGCTAGTGAAGTGCATTTGCATAGTGGCTAGAAATCTGACTTTTTCTGAATTAGCCTGCCCTCCTCCCCAAAGTGATCTGCAAGGTTTGGCATCCCGAGGAGCCTGCATCTCAGTGGGCCTGTTCTAACCTGTGTCATTCAGCTGGCTGGGAGTTCAGTCCCATGCACTTCCCCAGCCCTCCAAATTCAGATTGCCATCTTGGAAACGCTGCTTGGGAGGTGTCGAGCTCAAAGGTTTTCCTTGCACATTTCCGTAAAGCAGCTCAGTTAGTTTCTGCTATTATTTACGCTGTAGCATCTTCACTGATATACCTCAGGCTACTGGCATGAAGAAGTATCACTTAAAAAGTAATTTAGCAAATAAGTATACTTTCCCCAGGGTGCAGATAAGAGGAAAAGTTGTAGTAAATAGCTAATGTAAGCAAAAGGTGCCTTGGGGGAACCCTAAGAATCACTTCTTTGAAAGCAGCAATAACTTCTGGTGCTATTGGTCCTGAGGCAGCAGCAGTCAACATTGTTTAAAAAAGCTCCCTTATGGTGTACTCATTAATTAACTGCACTGTTTGTTGATTCTAGATTGATTCAGTTTGTTCTCTGGAGAGTGTTTTTGGAAACTCAGTAATGCCTTGATGCAGAATTTCATCTTCAGGCCTTAAATTCCCTGGATGCTGCTTTACTGGGACATATAGAAGACAAAGTAAAAAGGAGAATTTGTTAGATAAAAATGATAATCAAAATATTTTAAATTCAGATGTAATTTTTGAAGATTTTCCCCACAGAGCTAAAAAATTACCTGCAGCAAAGTTTGACTGACAGGCAGGCTCTATCAAACAGAGAACAAGACAAATGACATGCAAAACAGATAGGAAAGTATTTGCTCCTAATTACTTGAGAAAGCATTTTAATTAAGTTGTTTGCCAATTAATGCCTCATTTTTAACATTCCATAAATATTTAAACATGTTTCATAAACTTTTCTTCACAGGGAAACACTTGCAAATGTTGTTAAAGAGATTCTTTGGGATCTCTTAATACAATACACTTTATAATTTAAGGGAGTTTTATTTGCTATTCTCATGAATAAACAAGCACATAAATATGTCGTTTCTGTTGCAAAAAAGCTAGAATTTAAAATATCTTAGTGCTAGCACGCTCTTGCTATTGTATTAATGAGAAGCTAGCAAATTGTGTTGAACCTGAACTAGAAACAGACATTTATTGGTTTTGCATCTTACTAGATACTTCTTCTTTTCCATATTCCTTTCAGACAGTTCACATTGTTTTTAATCAGTCCTGCTACTAAAAAGTATTTCAGTTCAGAAATATTAAGGAAAAAATAAGAAGCAAGGGACAAGAAGGGAAATAGAAATGATCTAAGCAGTACTGAGACTTGATTCTGACCACATATTTACCCAAGTACAAATCAGTCTTTTGTCCACTGGGGTTTACTCGACATACAAGCTGAAACCCCCTCTCTCCAGGCCAGTTAGACTAGAAACCTACTTCTATGCTCTTGTAGTACACTGTGAGTGGAAATGAACATAGTCAGCCTCAGACACTGCTCTCTGCATCTCAGCAAGCCCCTGGTTTTCTGAATACAGAAAACAAATGCTTCTTTCTCTTCATTTTTTAAAGACTTCCTGTTTTTATGGAGCAGCTGACTTTTTATTTTAAAACTTGACACAGGCACTCTGTTTGTTTATTTGTTCATTCATTTTCTCCCAGAACTTTCCTTACTGCTCCGAGGTTTGTTTGCTCAAATGACCACAACTTCCCTTATCTCAGAGCTTTACTTTAGATTTTGAAACACAGATTATGTGCCCCCTCCCTTTGTTATCATTAGTCACTTATGACTGGAAACAGGCTCTCAACTTAGGAGAAACATCCTAGGCCCAAAATGCAGATATTCCAGATTGAAGGGGATGCGGGCAGTGGAGTTTATACACAAACAGGCAGGGGGATGGGGAAGAGAGGAGGGAGAGGAGGATAAGGCAGCTGGGAGCAGATCACTCAGTGAAGCAGTGAGGCCTGGACGCACCAAGGACTTTCCCACCTTCTGTGGCACATGCCGAATTGCAGGCACCACTTCTTGAAGGATCTGGGTCCCCACTGGACCTCTGCCATCCACAGCTGTTGATCAGGCCTGTTTGCTTAACTCATAAAGCCACAGCAAACGTGACCACCCAGGGCAGGACGATGCCACTCCTGGTAAGAGGCTCTGTGATTTCACCTTCTTCTCACTCGGGTGAAAACACAGCAATCTGCAACTCCTTTGCCCTGGCTGTCTAATAGACATCAGAAACTGTCAGCTATTTATTCAATAGTACACTTAAAGCTTCATTCCTAAAGGCTTGTCAATTTATAGCTGTAATCAAATCATATCACAGTGGAGCTGACTGATTCCATTAAACTCAGGTTTCTTTCAGTCCATGCATCTGTAACTTGGAATAAAAGCCTGAAAATGAAGCCAAATTTATAACCAGAACTCTCTTCTTTGCTTGCACATTTCTCTGTCTTCCCCCACCCCAGTCAATTAGGCAATTTATACCTGCTATGAAATAGCCCCAACCTATCTATGGAGGCAGCCCAGTTACAAGGTCAGACTGAAGACGTTTGTAGAGTGAAGAGTAATAAGTTATTAACTAGGTTAATGTTGAAATCAGTACTCCCAAAGTCATTACAAAAATCAAGCAAATAATTCCAACTGAAAGTTATTTATTCCAAAAGCACCTTTAAAAAGAAACAAAGAAAACATAGACTAGTCAAACTATTCCCATTACAAGGAAGACATCAAAGGAATTTTTCCCTAGCAGGGGGTTTTCTTTGTAACTTCGTTGCAAGATGAAATCTAGGAAGACCATTAAATTAAATACTTTTTCTGCTTTCTTTACTGATTTTTAGAAACTAGACAAAAAAGAGGTGATAAGCCTCTGAGAAAGGAAAGGAAAAAAAGCAAAGTTTTAAGAAGCTAAAAAGCAGAGAGGAGCTCTGTTAACAGACAGGTAGAACAAAGGCCAAAAAGTGTCCTGAGGCCAACTTAGGCTCCCAAATGCTACCATACTACAAATACTAAGCAACAGCATTGACTTTCCTTCATCTTGCAATGCACAGCTCTTCTCAGAGTTTTTGCCTGTGGAGATGCTATGACAAGGCTCCTTGATCATACCTAAAGGTCAAAGAATGCCAGCACAGGACCAAGAAGTCCCCTTTTTTTCTCCCCACACCTTGTAGACAGAATGTCACCCCACCAGGAATCAGCAGCTTCTTTCCACAACACCTTCAGCAAGGGGCATGGATGACCTCCACAGAGGTCCTTGAGCCATGCTAGATGGGCTAGACCTCTTTCCAGAACCACCAAACCTCCCTGACCAGGAAACTTTTTGCCTCTGTGCTTTAAAGTGCTAAGCTCAAGAGCTTCAAGACTTTGCCTTCCCTCACAAGCAACATCTCCTCACAGCTGAGTTTAGTAGAAAATAACATACACATGTAGCCCCTTACAGAGGAAATATACTGTCTGCTAAATGGTGGTAGCTCACAACACCTGATAAGACCAGCCTGTATTGCAGGATGTGATCCCAACAGCTCCCAGGTCTGTGCTAGGACCTTAGTGGGTCTGGGGTGCTGGTCCCATCATTGTGCTAACATCTTGCATCTGTGACAAATAGCTGTGCTTGAGTTCAAAACATACCCCCGCTTTGAGGACAAATAGTAGAAATTCATAATAATACAACATTCCCAATTTTTTCTTTTACTGATATCGTACAGGCCAGCCAACTGCTGCCAGCAGCACAGGCAAACTTCAGAAAGGGGGATTGTAGCTGGGTATTGGTTGTGTTTGGGGTAAGCAGATTTTTCATCTTCCATTTGCTTGTTTGGATTTCAGCTGCAAGCAATGGATAGTCTTAAAAGAACGGCAAGTACGTGGACATCTGTATGTATCAAGCAGATATTACAAGCCACTAGGCAGACAAGCAGGTTTTAATGTCAGGCAATGTCTGTCCGAGTCTTTTCTTCTCCTGCAACAACTGTATGAAGGAGAGAAGTCCTTTGCTTAAGGATTTGTCTTCTGAGTCTGGATTTTTCTGATGTCAATAAGCCAAGACTTCAGGTTTTGGAGGAGTGATTTTGCATGACCCTTCAAACAGAATGAAGGAAAATCATCCATAATGTAACCCATTTGCAATGTTTTGTTTAGATATGTAGGCAGAATGTTTCTTTTCCACCACGCACTGTTCTCACAGACATTGCTTTTTAAACTTTTTTATATCACTTGCTCAAGTTCAGTAAACTTCCAGGGATTAAAGAGAGAAAATTCCAGCTTTTTAGCAAAGATCCCCCAATAATCAGTCTGATGATTAGAGCAACGGATGGGAGAAAAACAGGGATCTTTGGCCCCTTGTACTATATTTGTTACCTTTGTCTGCCATGAGGAAGACAACTCTAAGAGAATCTGGAGGAACTCCAAACATTTGCCAGCTGGTTTTGAATGTTCTCAGCTGTGTGTGCTGTTGGATAATCTTAGACTTATTTTGCACTGTTTGTTGCTGCCAGATAGTGTTACTGTTTAATGACAGTGTTAGAAAAGGCAAAAGTAGGTCCAGCTTCTGAGCTATAAATAAGCCTACATAATTCTAGCTGAAGATTAATCAAGTCTGCAAAGAGAAAAAAAAAAAATCCCCAGTGTATTCATTGGCTCCTTCTCCTAATACTTGTGGGAAAATAAATGATTTTCAACTCTTTGGTATTTGGAGCACCTATTTTACATATTCTTCACTTCCATTACTATGGCCAGTACTGGTCTCATATGTGAAAAAGTCAAGGTACAGACCAAAAATCCTTGCAGAATTTCTGTCAGATTAGCCTGAACACCGGGAGAACTTCTCCAGCTACTTCCCTTAACTGTGCAACAAGTTTGACGATTGGCCAATCAGACTCATGGGCTTTTTTGGTTGTTGTTTTTTGTTTGTTTTTCTGATCTACTCTTAGAATGAAAGGAAAACTTCTCAGGCAATCAAATATTCTTGCTGCCTGAACAGCAGTCCCCCAGAAGTCCAACAACCCAGCATTACTCTCTTTTTGTGTTAGAAAAGAAGTTGCACTCATAATGCATGTCAAGAAGACCAAAATAAATAAGATGTTCCATCTTGACCCCTAATGTCACAGTCAGCTACTTCCCAGCACAAGGTCTAATTAAAGACACAAGTGATCTGTTGGAAATTTTGCCAAGCTCTGTGAAAATTGTAAAGCAACAGAATTCACTTTGAAAATGCAATGTTTTTAATCAGCCAATTAATTCAAAACACAGCTGAAACTCTTGTCAGTTGAAAATACTGTGTATTTTCAATACATAGATATTCCACATAAATATATACAATAAAAAACACATGCTCTGTTTTTTAATCTGTTTTTATATTAAAAAATTCTCCTCTCTCAGGTCTTTTATTTCTCTTTCAAATTCTCTTCATGCTTTTAATAGTCATATTTCTTCCCCTTATAGAGATGTTCCTTTCTCTTATTTTAAATACAAAAACTAATCAACAGTTCAGACACTATTCACTTATTCACATCTCTTCAGTCAGTCTTATCTGTGGGACATTTATCTCCCCCAAATCCAGAGTTAGCTGCAAAGAATTAGCTCACGTTTCTAGAAATCTATAATATATCAGCTATATTTTCACTCTCAGAATCTAGAATTAGAAGGCCATTGAGGACCCAGTTCTTGCAGACTCCATGAGGTCTGCATCATTCCAAAGGTAGAGCTTCTGGACATTTCTCAACAGAGGGATTCCATCAGAAAAAAGATATAAATATCAAGAACAAAACATCTTCTCAGGAAAGAACCATTTTATCCCATATATCTGTTTTGAGTTGTCAGAATGTTTCATTTTGCTCCTTGGAAACAAACAAATGAACATATATACATACATTACCTGTTTCAAAAGTTTTTTTGATTACAAACTTGTGATAAATAAAGTCCAAACAAACATTCCAACATTTTGTTCTCCCAAATATTCACAGGGATAGAAAATTCCTTCTGGACAACTGTAGCATTTGAATCTATTGTTCCCATCTCCACTGAATCAAAATCCCATTGTTTGAGGGGCCAATGGGTTTGGATTGAGCCTGCTATTAGACCGAGTGATACGGGCTCTGGGATCAACAGGGCTCTGCCTGTTCTGTGGTGTCTGGACAATTTCCAAGACTATGCTGGCTTTATGTGTGGTGAGATTCAGGGGTTTTATCAGTCTCTTCTCTGCATCCCATTTCCAGAACTTCTTCTTCTTTTTTTTTTTTTTTTTTCATAGAAAGGCTATCTGTGTCCAGGGGCTGGGCAAAATACACATTGTGCTTCCAACCATCTCCCCTGATCAGAGGATCAGGACCCTGATGTATGCTGAGGCATGCACCCACGTATCAGTTTAGATGCAGCTTAAGCAGGGTTTCTAACTGCTGGATTAACCCTCATGGCTATCTAATTCAATTAGTTTTGAGAAGGTCTATATGCCCCCTTACAACCAGCATTTCCTATTTGCTTCTATGACGCTTCCCATATGATGGCCAAATGCCAACATAAAGGACCACAGCATGGTTTTGCAAGACAAAAATTCTCTCAGGACTCAGAAGGACTCGAAATTTGAATTGTGTGCTAGCCTTATCTACCTGACTAAGGATAAAAAAGGAAGAGTAGTCTCATTTAAACAGTGCAAGAGAATGATTTGGTATCGTTCTATTTCAGCCCACTGTGTAGACACCATGCAAGTGAGTCTGGTGCTCTGGAGATGTGTAGCTGGCACAGGGAATACGGAGAGCAGGAAACAGCTGCTCTCTGAGGTACGTGCCCCTTGGGACTGAGCATATCTCTACTCAGAAATATGTTAAGAAGTTACTGCTAACTGAACCGGAAGTCCAGCTGAAACAGCCAGTGGGGACTGCCTGACAGTGCTGCGCTGGAGAATTGCGCTGAGGAGGGAAGCAGAGGACAGCGAGCCACATGGGCTGTGTGAATGAAGCCTTGTGCTTAGACCCTCAGAGTGTAACCCATGGAGAGAATGGGGGACAGGGGCACAGACCCCCAGCTTTTCTCATTGCCCTGCTGCTCTTTCCTGGCACAAGGAAATTTTTTTAGCCCCTGCATAACGTTCTCCTACATGATGTTTTCACCTGCTGAGGGAGATCACACTCATCCACAGCGAGATTTGGACTCCGCACTAAAATCCAGACCCTTGCAGACCCCAGGTGAATCTGGGAATCCTCCAAACTGCACAAGTATAATGAACCTGAGCCTCCCACGTGCCAGCTTCTGCTCTAACCAGGGACAGGAAGGAAGGAAGAACTGCCTCTTCTTACAGGAACTATCATTAAAAAAAAAAAAGCACTCTGCTCAGCCGCTTGCAAAAAAGCCCCGTTTTCACAAGAGATTTTTGTAAGCCGGTGTTAAATATTGTTCCTGTCACTGGTATTCCCATATTTGTCTGACTTCAACCTGTTGCACAATGACCCTGCTGACTTTAGGCAGCTCCTTACTTTGTGCAGTGCCCTTTATAAACCCCAGTCCGAGACATTTAACTTACTGCATTTGGAGTCCAGTGGTTTCTCAGTCCGAAGGCCTGCCACTTTTGTAGCTGCTAAAATTTTTTAGCTGCAATACTGGACTTATCCTAAAGGGAAAAAATATAGTTCTGACAAAAATTGCTAATCCATTTTTCAGTTTAGAAGGGTATTGCTTTCACCTCCTGAAAGAAGCTGGATCTCTCATGGAACAAAGACATACTTTGGCAACTTTAGTCTCCCTTTTAGAGATGCTTAGGCTAGTCTAGCAAAAGGACCTATCTTAAGGCTCCATGGCTAAGTAGTAAAAAGAGCTTTTGTGAGGAGAAAAAAGAAAATCCATTTCTAGGTTTCCTGTAGCATGTAGATTTCAGTCTCTGTCTCATGGAATTACAATATTGTAATGGTCCTAACTGGAAGACTATTGTACATGGAGGAGTTAGTGGTCCACATAACAATCTGACCTGAGTAGGTGCAAGCACGTAGTCTGCCATACCGTACTGCACATTTCACTTGACCTTCTGGACTGTATTGTGCTGCACATACCCCTTGGCATAGGATAAACTTAGCCAACTAATTGTGACAGAAGAGCCTGGAGGCAGCATTTTCTTGGCTTCAGCAGTAATGTTGCCAGCATGTCCTTGTCTTTATCTAGAAGTGAAGCAACATGTTTTCCTTCTACACCACAGTACTTCTCACAAAATCCTATAAAAACTCTAAAGACCACAATACCAGTGAAACTCCTCAAAGACAGGATCTGCCCAGTGTGCTGTGGACTGACTGGAGGCCCATCCAATGCCATGTCAAATCGTGGTTCCTAGCATCAGAAGGGACATAAGATTTTATAATTTGCTATCACCTTTTCTGGGATATTAATAAAATCTTTCTTGAGAGAGCGTTTGTGCCTTTTTAGTGGTATCCAAAAGAACCAGCACCTCCTGGTGCAAGATAAATACGGTTCCCACACCCTGGCTCTGAGTAGAGGCAGTTTACAGTGGTCCTACACATATCACGGACTTCCCTCCCTCTCCTTTCTTGCTGGACTCTTGTAGATGTGGGTATTTAGGTTTGTCAGTTCTGCAGAGATATAAAAGACTTTGAAGATCCTGTGCTTGGAAAAGTAGGTCTCCAGGTCCTCATTTGTTTTTAAACTGCCACACTTGCCTCCGTTGCTATATAGGCAAACACATGTCAAGACAAATCCTTCATGTTGTTCTCCACTGACACATAACAAAGATAACAGCTGTCACTAGATTTTGATTAACCTTTCCAGAAGATCTTCTACTAACCTATCCCCAGCCCAAATCTTCTGCTGAATATAATTTGGCCCCTATCCAGACAGCAAAACATATTTATATTCTGCTGAAATATGTCTTACGTGAATTAAAAATTAAGAATTTTCAATTTGGTTTCAAGAATTTGAAAAAAGATACTGAGGCATCTACAAGTGCAATAGAGTTCTCCCATCTGCATCACTTTCTTTTAAAATCTGTCCCCTTAGTCTCTGAGGTGCATCTAGAAAGAAAATAACTTATCCTATATCTCAATGTACTCCCCTGCTGATTCTGTTAATGAATACAGTTTTCAGATAGCAAATGATATTTAAGCTCAATTGCAAAGACACTCACAAAAATCTATTTTTATACGTCATCCACTAATGCAAGGATAGAGATCAAAATCCTTAATATCCTCCTTCTAGCCCTCTTTAAACAGAGATTTAGACATAGACTTATTTCAATTCCATTTGATAATGACTTATAAGAGTCTTGATTTCTATAGAAAAATCAGCCTTGGCAGTTCTCCATTGAGCCCATAGTCAAGAGTAGCACATCAGTTTGAAAATGGCTTATTTGTTTGGCTCAAAAGCAAATCCAATCTGTTTACATATTAGGTCAATTATTTGAATTAAATATTGTCATAAGTCTTCCTTTTAAGTGTGTTTGGCATGATTTGGGTTTGTTATTCTCACAAAATACCAGCTAAATATGCATCATATTATTATTCATATTTAGCTTAACCTGCCATCAGCACCGGGGGGTTAATGCATTTACCTTTTGCATATGGGTAAACCAGCACGTGGGTTGTATTTTGGCCACAATAAACACTAGTATATTCATGAAACATCAGAAACTTTTGTGTAGTGTAAGTTATTTAGAGGAGAAAAAAATCAATGCAGTGTAGAAAATGACAAGAGTAAACATGGAAATTAACTCCTGGCACATCTTTTGTTCTGGCTGTAATACTCATATTAAGATTGTCCCTTTTTAATAGCTTTCGAAAGAATTTCTTGCATAATGGCATTTTAGTCATCATGTTAATGTCAACAAACAAGGCAGATTAATGCTTATAATCCTGAGCTGTCTCACACTCTGCTTATTAGAATTGTAGGCAGATCTTCATTAGAATGAATGACATCTGAATCTATAAGCTAGTCACAACAGAGGCACCTTCTTGCTGTGGTGTCACCCTGCAGATGACAATGTCGGCCATTATGAATGACACTCCACAATTCGTTACTTCCTGCCTCAAATTGCAGTTAATCTTTCATCCAAACTGTACACATGTGCAGCTTTAAGTGGGCTATCACAGCAAGTACCCAGTAATGCTGCAAGCACATGGAGAATGACAGAAGGTAAATTGCTTGTCGGGAGGTCTGTATTTCAATTCACAGCATATTCCAAACACGTTGTGGTGAAAGCTCTCCACAACAGCTGCTTTCATTGCTAACTATTTTTGATGCAAATGTCAATAAAGCTCCAGGCCCTTTCATATTTTTGGCCAAGACTGTCCATCTTTCCCTATGCAGGCTGGCAGGTTGAGCTCCATTTATCTACTCTTAGGAACATGTCCTATAATAATGATTGTCTCTGGAGACCGTTTAGAGTGATTGAAAGCAGTGATTGGGACAATAGGCTGCTGAATTTCATTGCTGGATTGGGTTGACAGGTGACTGCTTTTATATCCTCTAATCTGGAAGAGAAGGAAATAAAAACACAGTTATATCTAATCAGCAGACAGGCATCTACAGATTGCAAATCTCTACCTTCAGTTTACCCTTCTCATCAGAACAACTTAACCACAAATTATTACAAGACATTCACATTTCTTAAGAGGTCACAGGGTTTTCAAAAGAAGGGAAGATGGAGCAGATATATGTTGCCTCACTATAAATGGGAAGTAAGGAAAGAAAAGTCACAGGCCATACAGAAACACCAGCTGTGGCCTTTAGTAGCTCCAGATAAGATCTTCCTTCTGCTTAATTAAAATCCCTGGGGTTTACAGGAAGAAAGGACTTCATTTTTAATCAGAGAGACTGTGAATGTTACATATTGACCATGAATTTTAACACACTGGTTGTAATAATGTACTTCTATTTTTTTGGCTAGTCTAGCATGTTTTGTCTTGTATTGAGGCAAAAGTTCTGTAAACTCACTAGGCTTGCAGTGATTTTTTTATTTTTTACAAAGTTGGTAATTAACACACCACAGGGTTTTCCAGAGAAGATGGGAAGGTGATCAGGTAGAATTCTGAAAATAGTATGGCAAACAGTCTGAAATATTCACTCAGCACCAGCATCTGGCTCCTTGGCAGACCCCAAAGACAGTTGTGCTGGCACCTTTGAAATTCCCTCTGAGCCTGTGTAGTTGCCCGTGGTTACCCAGCAGCTGGGTTCCGTCTTTCTTGTCTTCCCCGTTACCACGTTCCCCCATCTCCACCCCTCCCTTCACCTTTGGTTCTGTAAATCATATGTACTTCTATCCATTAATGATGCCCATATTACATACATTTTCCCCTTCTTCATTTGCAGATTAGGGGGTAGCGGGTAAAAGAACATTTACCCTTGTCCGTCTCCTTTTGTCTAACTGCGTGTTTGTGTAGTTTTGTTCACATTTTACACTTATTTTCATTTATTTGAATCTGAATTTCTACCATACTGAGCAGCTTTCTGTAGCTCTAGGCAATGCTGACACAAGTTTTAAAAATAATATGATTAAAAGCAGTTAACTACCCAGCCCCTAGCAGTCAGAGTCAGATCTCTGACAGAAACCTAGTTCACAAGACTCCACATCCTAATATTTGAGTTCTATCCTTCAACAGAAAGAAAAACAATTTTAGCTAATTTTTTTTTCACTTTAGTAAGCCTTTAGTAGTAGTAGTTTTAATCTGGAATTTTGAGGGGAAAATGTCTGTTTTGTGACAAATATTCATAGGAAATTTTATTTCTTTAAGGAAATAAAATCAGCTGTTTTGAATAAGATTCACAATGGAGATTTAATGCAAATTTGCTTCAGAAAGAGAAATGGAAGCAATGCTTTCAAATTCTGTAACATGCTCTTGAATAACTATTTTGTATATACTCTTGCTTAAGTAAGCATAGCTGACATATCACCAAAGCATTCTGCTCAGGATCTCTGCTCTAAGATCTTAAAGTCGGTTTGGAATGTTTAAAACTTGGTTAAAACTGCAAATGAACATATGAGTTGCAGAAGTGGTCTTCTTAACCTTTTTTTATTAAAGACGAGTTTTTGTTGAGCAATTCTGGAAAGACAGCATCAAAAGCACCAACCTGCTTCAAATGAAGGAAATGTTGCCCCACATGGCTGTGGTATTTTTCAGCTCGATGTAATATATTGCTGGGACCTTGTATCCAATCCTGAGTGCCAACTTCCCAGTTTGTGCAGGCTTCATATGGGATGGAAATACTTGATGTCCGCTTGAAGTCATGGGTGTCCACTTGAAGCTGTGAGATGGCCTCCTCGGTAGTGACCTGCTACAAATGCCTACAAAGGAATAAGCTGCAGCTTGCCATTTCAGAAAAGAAACAGGTCCTCTCTACATCAATTGGTTTTATCTCTGGAGATGCAAAGTGCCTGCCAAGAATGGCCAGAGCTCAGTCCAGAAGTGATGATGCTCTTTCTTACCTTCGGCAGCAAACACCATGGGACTGCAGGAGAGAAAAGCCGTAGGACCCAGCTCCTCTGTTAGGTTCTCCACCATTACGAGCTCTTGTCATCTTGCCACTCTTTTCACAGGAAAGACCACACCAGCACGCAGCATACAGAAGCACTTCTAGGAGGCTGGACTGCAGAAGAGCATTCAGGCTTTTCTTTTAAAAGAGGTAGATTTTTAAAAAAGGAAAAAAAAAAACACTTGCAATTGTGATAAATGTGCACAAAAAGACTGTTACAAACTTCCTTAAATGGATTAATAGAACTGAAGGACTGTAAAGAAGTAAGGGAAATTAAAAAAAGAAAAAGAAAGGAAATGATATAAAGAAGGTCCAGGAAGAGAGTATATATGAAAAAAATAACCCACACTTTGTTTACATACAAGCAGTCAATTTCTATACTATGAGAGGTTAAGACTAAAGAAGACTGTTAACAGTTATACTGGGAGAGTCTAGCAAGAGTAGCCCTTTTCCCCACAAGTGATAACATAGCTGTCTCTCAGACTCTGTGTCTTTCCTCATCTTTACCCCAGAGAAAATGGTGTTTGAATCCAGACCTCAAATCTGCTCTTTTTTTTTTCTTTTTTTTCTTTTGCTTTTAAATGGCACCAAAAGAAAACTGGATGAAACATTGATTGTGTTGTCAAGAAATGCATAAAAGCAACCAAATCCATAACTGTGGGGAATTTATTCATTAAAAAAGAATATCTAGGAAGTTTGCTGCATGCAAGTATAGCCACATAAAAATACAAAGTTACTGAGTTTCACCTCATCACTACAGAGCCAACAAACTCCGGCAAAAATGCAGAATGCTGTTCTCATTTATATATTATTAACAAAGGTTAGATTAAATTTTTCCACAGAAGTACTGAAATACACTAGCTTCCCATCAGCAGGGAGAGGAGTGTCATGGGAGGACACTCACTCAAGAGAAATAATCAAGAAAATAAATACCTGATTCTTGAAGTAATTTCACGTTGGTCATTTTGTAGAAACACAACTGGGCCCTCAAGTAATAATTTTCAGAAAAGTACTGTCCAGTTACTTGCACTAACTGTTCCTGTATTGTTTTCATGGGCAAGCTACCAAAAAATCCCTCAATGGTCAGCCAAGGCAATTGTCTAGTAATTTAAAACCATCTTAACAGTGAAGAAATTGTTTACTGGCTTGCTTCTTCTTTTGTATAAGCTTCCCAGAAAATTGAGTTGTTGTCAGACATCTTTTGTAATCAGGTTTCACCTCAATTCCCCCTGTTTATCCAGAGAGATACATATAATATGTGACATATGCCTTGTGTTCATTGAACAATTTATGCTTGCTGAGATATATATGTACTTTTTTTTTTTTTTTTTGGTAAAAATTTAAGATTAAGCTTGTTGCTCTGCTCTGGAATGTGACACTGGAAAAGGCAGGTGAGGGTGTATGTTTGGATCTTTATGAAGACAGAATACATGTTTTGTGCAAGTCCAAAAATGTATTAACTAAATTAGCTATACATTGTATACGATCCCTTAAAATGAACATTCACATACTGGATTTCACTTTGGCTCACACATGAGCAAGTACTTTGGCTTTCATGGGTTTTCCACAAGATCAAATAAGGAATGAATTTAGAAAGTAGGAATAAAGTGGTTCCAGAGCCTGCTTCAGATCCTCAGCTGAAGGTACAGTTCATTGATTCAGAAGGAAACCTGCAGAAAATATGAAAACAAAATACCTTTTCTCGCTATCATTCCCCAGAGACTTCCCTCTTACCTCTGTCAGACTCTGGAGGTCCCCCACTGGAAGGACTAGATCTAAAAAGGCCTGAGGTCTGCAGATGTAAAGCTGAAATTAAAACCTGCCTTGCAGAGGCTCTAAACAGGAGAGACTTGTTTTGAGTAGATGCCTCCTTCTGTGTTCAGAAACATCCACATTTCATGGGCTTTCTGTCTTCAAGGGTGGCCAAAGCTGCCTCACCACCTGGCACTGCTGAAGCCCCTTTGGGCTGAGCAGAGCTTAAGCCCTTGTGAGGCTAGGTCTGGAAGCTGTGTTCAGAGCAATTCGAACATACTGGCCCAACAGGGCATTACAAAAAGGCATCAAAAAAAGCCAACAGCTTTGAACACATTTTGTGCAATGGGTAACCTGAGTTCCCCAAACTGATGGGATTCACGCTAAATCCCCATGAGAGTGCTATAAGCACCAAGCCACAGGAAAGACTAGTTAAACAAGGTTTATTGCACAGTTCATTTTCAGTGTGAATAAAGGAGGAAGCCCCAGAGACACAAGCAGGATGCAGTTTGGCTATATTGTCTCCTGAGCACAAGCTATACAAGTGATGGATGCACTCCCAGAACTTCACTTCTATCTCACATAGCCTTCAGGGTTGGTGAGCAGACATGCTCAGGATTTCTGAATGTCCAGTGTCCCAGACAGAACTGTTATCCTAGCCAGGCTGCCAAACATCTGGAATTTCTAGGCAGATTTTCAAGATCCTCAAACTCTATCTGGACAAAATTTCTAGCAGGAAAATAGAGTGTATCAAGGGAAACCAATACATGCTTGCCTTTCATGCAGTTCCCATTAAGAACAGCATGGCTTTCTGCATGGATGCTTAGATCACATAGGCTGCATCAAAACTGCATGTTGAGTGTATAGAAAGTACGACTGGAGATCCTTGTCCTGGGTAATTCAGCTCAGGGAACTGAACAGAGAGTACTGCAGTGGCCTGACAGCCTGGGTGTCCCCCCCGGACTGGGAGCTGCGGGCTGGAGGACGGGGAGAGTGGGAGGGTGGAACAGAGGAGGGAAATAGGTTGCACAGTTTGATATTTGACAGTGAGAGGGGAAATATATTCTATGGGGATCCAAATCCTAAAACCAATTCATAATATTATGTTTGGAGTGGATTTTGCCTTTACTGACTTTAGATTGACTCTTCTATAAGAGAGAGAGGATCCTATGTATGATTTGAACCTATTTCCAAAATTATGGTCTCTTCCTTACATGGATGTTATGTAGGTTGATTTTCCTTTCTTCAGCCTTCTATCTTGAAGAAACCCTATCTGAATTTGCCCTTTGCAGAATCCATTCAGTGAAGATTTATATTAAAATCACTATCACAGAACAAGTGTCCTTACCAAGGCTGGATGACATCTTGGTCTTGCATGGAGATGTCAGCAGGGTGGAATAGGCTGGATACTGTGTGTGTACCTCTCTCCTCTGGTAAAAAGAACATCACATCTGTTCAAGGTTTTGATATAGTGATGTTAGTTTAAGCCTAGAAAATTGCTCTCCTCAACAATGTATCTATTGTTAACAGAGGTTCTCTTAAAAGAGTTGTGGGTCTTATGATTTTGCAGGTCTTTCAATTTTAATTTACTTTAATTTACTTTATTCCACATAGCTTTTGGCACCTCACTGGGGTTAACCAGGGAAAAGATTCATAAAGTGCCAGCATAAAACCCAATCTGCCTACACTATAGGACAACTAGATTCTTAACTTAGGCACTTCAGTTATGTGTCCAAAGCTAAATGGGATGAATCCGTCTCAGGTTAAAGTCAATGCAGATATAAACTCAAGTCACCACTCTCTGGCATACTGAGGAGTCATGCACTAAGCTGATGTGAAACGTTATCAACCCTGAAGTAGGTGGTTTATAGTTATTCCATACTCTGTGAAGCACTACATGCAACAGCAGCTTGATACACTGTGACAGATCTATAGGCAAAGTGCAAACTGAAAACATTTTTCTGAGAAAAGCTAACATTCATTGCCTTTCCAGGTTTGGAAGACACTTGAATAAGAACAATTCAATGTAAAAATATTGTTTTAAAATTACTTTTGTTTAATTTTGTGCTTCAGTAGAGACAACAATGAAAAATTTCAGTATAATATTCATTTTATTAAAATGAACTCCAGTTTCTTAAAATATTTAGTAAAGCAAAGAATGCCCTAGAAGACTGGTTTCAATGTCTCATAACAGTCTGTGTCACATCAGCAGTGCTCTATATCTGAACTGTGGCATAGGAAAAGCATTGAACTTTTGGAGAGCATATTTAGCTTGCAATATTAGATGAATAATTAATCTAAACTTCTCTTAAAGAGAGGTGCAAGGCATAACCTGAAAAATGTCACAAACAGCAAAGCAAATCTTGATATATGAGGATATGAGAAAGTGTGTTAGGCAAAGTGTGTAATAAGGTCCTTTTATTTACAGTAAAGTGACTTTTTATTGTCTATAATTTTCCCCTTTAATTGCTCACAACGGAGGAGTTAATGTTCAAGAGAAGAGCTCCAATTAGTTCACATCAAAAAGTCAGAAGGAGAGGTTGTCTCCAGAAAGATGTATCAGTAGTTCCTGCAATTCAGTGTAGTGTCAGATATGTATCTCATGAAATCTCGAATTAGCTTACCGAAAACACATCAACCACCGTCTTGCAACAAATCATTGAGGGAGCAAATTTATGCGATAGTGACTGACTGTTACACAATTAAATGTGATGGCATGAGGTATCAGAGTAACATGGGAAATTTGTCCATTGCTATATGTTATGTAAGGGATGATTCATCCCTGAAAATATCTCAGAGAAGAGGTGCAACTCAATCATCTTCATGCCAACTGCACCTCTGACATGATTATTGCTCCTTTGAAAGCAGCTGAGTTCTTTTCTAGTGGCATCATTAATTTGTGTTATTATAAGGCTAGTATGAAATTTATGAAGATGAGTTGGCATATAAATACACATCCAGAAGGAATGTGAAAAGGAAATACATTGAAGTATGCATGATTTCAGATGTCTCTCTCATTGACTGGGGCATGTCTTCAACATTTATGAAAATGTTCCAAATGATGATTGCTGGATTGTGGGGTTTTTTGTTTTTTAAATATTTTATTGGTTGCTGTCTTTGGCATGATGATAAGGAAGAAAAAGAAGAAGAAATGTGAAAAGAGAAGCACAAACCAGACAGTACACCTTTGATTAATATATTTACTATTCTAATATCTCATAATGTATTGTTTCAATGGGAATTTCAGTTGGTTCATCCTTTCATACACTCAGAGAAAGTGAATTTAATTACAGTCTTTGTTAGCACAGAACATCACAAGCAACCCAAATGCCCAGTCTGTATTCATGACCAGACAGAGATTTGACCTGTAAGGTCTGTAAATGGACTGCAGTTTTCGACCCTAGTGTAGCACTGTTAGATGCTGGAAAATCCCAACAACTATGTCTATAGCATGTTTGATTACCACATCCTTAGATGTATTTAGGCTGTGCTGGTTAGTCACTTAAGATTATCCTGCCAGAGACTGGAAATAGAAGAAACATTGTCAGATAGGATGCTTTAAGTTGTTAATGCTGACCAAGTTTTAAAAATATATGGGAGAATCCCATGACCCAGTCGCAGAAAGTCTGAGAGAGAGAGAGAGAGAGAGAGAGAGTTACCCTCTGTGAAATGTCAGGAAAAAATTTTACACTCAGGGAAGTCCTGTTTAGGTTCTGAAATTTATAATGTCATGCCTGGATCTCAGGCTGACCCTCCATATGAGGCTGAATTGTACATAGCCTAAAAAAATAAAGCTGTACTGGATAACACTTCTTTCATTGCCATTATTTGTTTATCACTGTTTACAAGGGCTTTATTTTTCAAGAAATGTATTCAGCTCTCATTGGAATGAGCAATAAAAATAGGAAAGTATAGGCATCGTTAATATTTCAAGCACCCTCTGCTTTTAAAGATATAAGACTGCAAAAGAAAAAATTGCACACACTTTTTGCATACTGCTGGGGTGAGTATTGCTGAACCTTTTGTGTCTTGAGGGCTGTGGGTATGAGCAATAAACAATTTTAGTCCTTTTAGACTGACAAAGCTTTTCATTGCATGGGTCAGACAGACAAGGCAACAGATGCTATACAGATAACTTGGAATGTGTTCTCTGCAAAATAGTAAAAAAGTTTAAAAGTCATGAAGGAAAAGTGGTGAGGAGATAGCTACCTCATCCCTCAGTGTATGGGCGTGGATGAGTCAAATGAATGCACAGCAGGAAGCTGGCTCCTAATTTTCACAGACCACGTGCTTGTGTTTAATAGTAATTCTTCTTTCTTCAGACACCTTGTCTGTGTTGTTTTGTCAGCTACCAGGAAGACTGTGGGATTGGACAGAGAGTCTCGACGGCAATGGTTGAGGAGGGCTGCCTTGTTCGGCACGGGTGACGCTGCTTTGTCGGAACTGAGCAGCAGGAGCCGCAAACAATTGTGAAGAGGGGTGAGAACACACGAATCTCTCGTGGCTCCCTTTGATGCCTGGATCAGATTCGCTCTTGGCCTACCAAGCTCTAACACCTCTTCTGAAATCAGCTCCAACTGGTGATGAGCTACATCTGGCCTGTGAAATGAAAATAGCAAAACCTTTGATTGAGTCCAAGTTAAGTGGATCTTCATCATCTGCTCAGTCAACTTTTGCCAAGATGAATGATACTATGACAGTATTCTAATAATTTCTGAGGTGGATTCCGTCCTTTTCTTGTGATTCTGAAAAGAACAAGACACAAACACTTGGAAAATTTACTGCTCTGTGAGGGAGAAATTTTGCTCTTCATTTCAAATACTTCCTTGGCATTGCGCTGAGTGAAATGGAAGGATAAAAGCTTTCGGAAGGACTAATTTAACTGATTAATCATAAAAACTACAGACCTTGATGTTAAAAGAGGGATCAGATCTTTTATTACGTCACAATGCCTAATTTTTTTACATCATTTCTATTTCAGTGTATTTCCTAGAAGTAGTTGTTACATTTGACAGAACTTGGATATTTTCATTCCAGAGAGCTTTGTCTGTACATAAACTAGCCTGGCTCACAGAGGGAATGAACTCTCCCTTTGTCACTTCTGCCAACAGGCAAATAAAAACATATCTTCCCTAATAGGTTCACAAATAAGGTTATCAAACAGTCAGAAACTTTCGCATTTAGAGCAGCTGTACAGGGATCATTTGTTCTATTCTGCAAATTTGCCGGGAGGAGTTAGAATTCTGTACTTACCTTACAGTGAATTTACTTTCAAAGTGCTGAAGGTAACTATTAAATGACTCCAATATAATTTTTCATATATTAATCTTTCTGAGTATTATAAGATATTCAGCAGGTACACAAAGTAAACACCTGAGGCTTGCTTGCCCTGAATCTCTGTCTGTGGCAGGCACACAGCACAGCAGGGCCTCTGCTTCGCTCCTAGCCTTTCAGTTTCAGTGCAGGTTCCAGCATTTTTCCAAATGAGGTACCAAGACTCTCCATTTAATGACAGGAAAATGCTGCCATCTCCTAGATGTTGAGAGAGTCAGAACCCCTAAAAACCAAACTTCTCTCTCCCTCTGGGCTCAGGTTTCAGTGGACTCTTCAGCTTCCTCAAGCATTTGCTTCGTAATGCATAACTCACAAGGTTAGAACAAGACTCAAGCCACTAGAGGCCAAACAAAGCAATCCAGCTGGCTTTTCTGCACAGCAACCATGATGAGAACCAGTTTGTCTGCGCTCCCCGCTTTACTGGTAGCAAAGGGTCCTTGTTTCACCTTCCTTCATACTACCAGCTCAGCTGGCATCTCCCCTTTTTCCTCTCCCTCCCAGTCTAAGGTCTGCCTCCGCTGATTAAGCACTAGCAGCTCTTTCCTGACACAGGAAAGAGGAGAGTGTAATAACTCTGTACCTCTCACAGATTTCAGTAACAGGATGTTTCTTTTCTCCGTATCAAATGAAATCATATTGAGCTTCATTTTCCTTTGGTTGATAGTACGTAACAGATCAGAGGAGATGTTTGATTTTTCTAAATAACACAGTTAGCTCCATCTTTCCCCTTACCCAGGCTCTCATCAACTTTAATTCCTTCAATTTTCCTCTGTCTTTTTCCCTCTGTCTTCCCTTTTCCTTCCATTTTCTCTTCATGTTCATTCTTTCTTCCTCTCGTCCCTGACTACCCTCACCATCTCCAGATCTACTTGCTGGCCTAACCTTTCTCGAGCAATTTTTGGAGTGCTGCTGACAGGGTCACTCTCCTGTGGTGACTACAGCCATGTGTTTTTCTTCCCTTCATCCTTTCACCAAGATGAACTGGATTCAATTTTCATTCCTTCCGTTTTAAAGATGCCTCTCTGCAGCCATGTGTGATATGGCCAACACATTTCCTGCATCATGGCTTCTCCTGATGCTGCGAGCATAGGTACTGCCTCACCGAAGCTATACAGTTACTTAAGATCGCTAGACTTGATATTACAATTCAAACTATTTTTAGGATTTTCAGGCCCAGTTGGTGGGTTTAAACATGTGGAAAAATGCTTTGCAGAAAGAAATGATAATGGTGATCAAAACCAATTTTTACCAGATACTTAAGGATTTGCACCAGCCATAATTCATACTCCAACTATGGCTTTCTGTTCTTTTGTGCCCTTCTCTCTTTCTTTTCCTGATCCTTGTGTTATGAGAAAAATGTCTGTTTCACATTGAAAGAAACCACACATAATAGTCTTTTCTTTTCCTGAGTCTGGCCTTCAAGAAGTCTGAAACAATGGTATAGATAGATGGTTAAATAGATAGTTATGCATCACTTCTTTCTTTATGGAAAAGGAAGAATCAGAGTATTTTATCACTGAGATTATTCTGAGCCAGGTTTTAGAGGGAAAGACTAGTGATTAGTCTCAGTTTAATCGCTAGTGAGAGATAGTTCACATTACCAAATCATCTGAGGCTTCAGCTCAAATGACAAACTGTGTTCAGAGAGGTCCAAGACTGCCAGCACGACTGGAGACTAAATCACCTTTCCTCTTTATAGTAGATTGAGTTGTCCTTCCAAATCAGGGTTAAGGTCATTGGCAGGGCAGTCAGAGAATGAGAGCATCTGTCTGAAATATACCTGGACTGTGGATGTATTCAGAAATTCAGTTTCTGACACTGCCAGTCCCTTGACCTTCACAAGCACACATGCTTACCAAAACATATGAAAAAAAAAGGCTAGATATTTTTATCTTACTTCAGTTTCAGTTTCTTCCCAATGGGTCAGGAAGAGCCACTGGATTACATACATAATGGAGAAACAAATAATGATGTCTCACAGACAAAAAATAAATACTTTTTATCTAAATTTTAGTACAGATGCTATATTTCCTTTTTCACAGACACACACCACTCAGCCTGCAAATTATTTGCCTTCACCTCATGCTCCACTACTGCTTGCTCAATGTTTTCTAAAGTCCTTGGGTAGTCATGACTTGGAGTATATATACTGAAATCACCACACCAAAAAATGCAAATGCAGGAGCTCTAAATGCATGTCTGAGCATTTTCCCCACACGTTGTTGTTGAGACGGATGCTTTGCATATGCTGATTAAGAGTGCGGTTTCAGCTGCCTGGGGAGCTGGTGTACCTCGCAGCAGCCTAGTGCTCATGGTCCCAGGGGGCTGCAGCACTCCAGAGGGCCATGCTCACATGGACTACCTGCTTCGGCTTGTCAGAGGAACAATGATAGCCATATGTGGAGCTGCAGGAAAACAGATGCTGTTTTTCCATTTGTGAAATCAAGTTGTTGGAAAGTAGTCAGCTTTCCGATGTACGAAAGCTCATCTAATCAACCTGCAGAGACAGTGTGAGCTTTTTTTCCGGGAAATATTTGACAACATTTCCTTGTTATAGGTGGCTGGAACAGTATAAGAAATAATGGTATGGAAATGATCACAGATAAATGACTCTGATAATAGGCAATTTTTTGATAGCTGGAAATGGAGCCTGTGATTTTCATAAACAAAGGGGTGTTCAACCTGGTTTTGACTGCCAGATCTGCTTCCAAGCATACATCTCTAGATTTACAGTAGGTTTACTGTAACATCTTGATTTATTATATAACAGAAATAACTACCCAGTTACATTTCTTCTTATCTCCAAAACAATTAATAACATTATTCCCCTAGAGTAAAATGACAACAGAATCCTGTTGTTGGACCAGCATCAAACATGTTTGTATTAAACACACAATAAATAGCTTTCACTTGCTTATTACTAACTAAAAAAAAAAAAAAAAAACTATAATAGCAAAATGCGTAATTCTACTACTTAAAAAAATAAGTTTATAATGCAAAGTGGTTTCCTAAATCACTATGCCACAGTGAAATGTAACTTTGTGTAATCTCTTGTCATTTAAATATATAGTTGATTTTATCAGAAATGCAAAGATTTAGAGCATTTTATATAGGTGCCTGCAGACTGTTAAAAGGCATCTTTTCTATCACCCTTATTAACAGGACAGTATAAGATCCTAGAAACAAATAAAGAATGTTTACTGGAAAAACAAAACAAAACTCTCTCTATTTGGGTCCCTGAGGTTTCTCAAATTTGGCAAATCACAAAGCAGATTTTTAAAAGCAACCAAAGACTTGTATTATTTCATAAGGATTATGCTGTTTAAAAGTCTGTGCCAAGATCTCTAGGATATTTCACCAGCATGTTAAGATCCTGCAGGTTTCTCTGCAGCATATCTATTTTCACTATTTAGGAGTTACATCTATGGGAGTCTAGCCTAACTTTAGGCATCAAATCCACCTCTTTATAGCTATATTCCTCTTCCATTGACTGTATAAGAAATTTAAGATATTAGATGCTATGAATTGCATCTTGGATGCCTAAAATAGATGGGGTAAGAAGTATGTAATCAAATGTCATGCTCCAGCCTGAATGGGTGTTGGAAGGCAAAAGTTATACTGAGACTAGCTCCAAAAGTTTTAGCTCCATGCAAACTTTCTCCATGTCACCTGAACTTCTTTAGTTAAACAAACTGTGTCCCACCTTTGCAAAGCAGTTGTTATTAAAGGCAAAGAGTGTGGCCACCTGAGTATAGGCATGTGCATTCAGACATGGGCTCTTGCGCAAATGATAATAGGCTCAACGCTTCAGCTTGCTTTGCCTTAACTGCCAACCAACAATATTTCCACAAAATGTCTAAATTACATATAATCTACGGCAGTGGCTGGCACTGTTAGTCTTCTAGCACAATAACAATTTCTATAGTAAGGATAAAGATCTTCATCACAGGGAAGAGAGAACCTTCCCTGGAGCTGGTCCAAGACACTGCAATGAGCTCCCCAAGGCGTTAAAGAGCATCAAATCTGACTATATTCTGAGAATGAGGCACTTCCCACTGGCTTTGCTTCCCCTAAACAACCATAGGTGTACTCCATGGAGAGCTATATGGCATTGTATGTGGATTTTTCTATTTCTCTCTTGAATACACACACCACACACACATACACAAAAACATGCCCAGAACTGAACAAGATACTGTGTGGAGGCACAGACAGTATACATACTACTATATTATATATTGTCATTCTTATTACTTTTAAAAATAAAAATGAAAATATCCTATCGCTTCACCCTCTGGGGAAAGGAAGAGAGAGCAAATAGCACGTCAGACATGCTGTTTAATGTGCTATTGGATGCTGGTCAGATGCATAGATTAAGAAAGTAGTAGAAGAACATAGAGTGACATAGTTCACAGAGCTCAAATTTCTTCAGCTGCACATTCCTACGCTCCAAAAGCAAATCACCCCTGCTCTTTTAATTTTCAGGGGCTTTCTCAAATCACAAGGAACTGCAAACTGAACATCCAGAAATACTTTTTTGGAAGTGAGATATCTTCCTCCAAACACTCAGTTTTTCCATTTCAGCCATTTTAATATTTGATGAAATTAAGAAATTTGATTGAAATAAGGGAAATGTAATGCACATACTTGCTTAGAAAAGCAATTTCAGGCATAGGCTATATACATTTTCCCAGAAGCAGAAGGACCACACCCAAAACACTGCAAGCCTGGAAAAATAAAGTCTGATGGAAGATAGTTTCTGAAACTCTATGTAATTTGAAATAGGTTTTTTTTTGTTTTTTTACCAAATGGTAGCAACACTGTTGCAGCCAATACAATGAAAGAGCTAAAATTCAGAGCTCAAAGAACTTGTAAGCTTTTGCTTAATTTTTTTTTATCTGAAATTCCTGCTTCTCTGAAAATGGAGGCAAAGGTACAAAAAAGTCACAAAGAATATGCACCCTCAAAACTCATATCCTAATTTTCATAGGTGAATGTTGATCTGTATGAAGAAGCTATAGAAAATTGGGAGAGTGTGGATTTGAAAAGGAATAACAGTTCTGCACTAAGTCCCCAATCAGGTGTATTTATTCCTGTAAAAATACCTTTTCTACAACCATTTAACTCACCTTGAAAATTATATGGAATAACCATACTGAAGTTCCATGTATGGATAAATCCTTGCACATTTATTCAAATACAGTTCATAAAAGCACCCAGACTTTAGTTATGTAAACATATGTATGCAAATGACAAGATAATGAAGGTTCACCCATCAGTATTTTCATGCTCAGTGGAATACAAAAACCTCAGCAAACGTGGTGGCAAATCCAGCCATCAGTTTGGTTACACAGAGGTTAGGTGAAATGTGAACCAGTCACTTGCAAAGAAAGACGCATTTTTCCCTTGATGAGGTGTTCAGCTCTAGCTCAGGAGGACAACACATCTGTCCAGCACAGTGCAGTGGTGGTCTGGTTCTTGTGAGCCCCCTTTCCTATTCTAAGTTATTAAATTATGTTGAGTCAGTACCAGTTTTACCTAATCCGGTATCCAGCACGTGTATTGTGCCTGATACTGCATGAAATGCAATGCCCTGCTCTCTTCCATGCCACTTCCATGCCACTTGTTTTTCTCCGTGGCGTTTCAGCTTTACATGACAAAATATCTGTGGTGATTTTGGAGATGCAAGGATGGCAAGGTGAGGTCCAGAGAGGCTCATGAATAAGGTTTGCAGGCCTGGGAAATCTTTTGCTATAAAAGATTAGTCATTTTTCTCAAAATGTACTGTTATCTTATAGTCCACCTCTTTCTTCCTTTTCAGCAGTTGCAGTGTTCGTAGTCAATTACAAATTGCTTGTAAATGAAACTGTGTCCATCCTAAAAACATGTTAAAAGATTTTAAAATGCCCTAGGAATGCATATCTACATTTGTATTTGACTGGGCTGAGCACGCTAGAACTGATAAACTCCGTCAGAGCAGAGCTCTGAAAGCAGTCCATGCCAAGTTACTCGTGGTGATTAATTCTGATTTATACAACTATTCTTGACCTTGACTGAAACACTTAGATTTTGTTTCTTATTGTTGAATGTGCATGGGTTTTTGTTTTTTGTTTTTACTTTACATCATGTTGGTTTGGTATTTTTTTATCTAAAAAGGAATAAAGCAAAAACACTTTGAATCATGCGTCCTGTTGTGGGGACCAAGTTAATTAAAATCCTGATGTATATATACAGCTGATACTCCTTACCCTAATGAAGAACATTAATTCTAGAACATGTGTGGCTGTAGTCACATTGCTACAAATTACTGGACTCTTCCCTTTATCTGTTTCCAAGAAAGTCTCCCCCAGTCAGTTAGGAAAAAAGAAAAATATGACGCCTTAGTTCTAAGCAGCATAAATTACATGCATCAATCAGAGGGAGCTTAAATTAAAATACACATTTGGCAAACAAATATGAATATGTTGATCTCATCTGTGAATCAAAATGATTTAATGCCAGTACTGACCCCCCACTGATCAACATGAAGGTCACTGCAAACTGCTTGATTCTAATTGAGAAATGTTGTCATGTCTGTTAAAGATGCAGTTTTATACATTCCCTAATGCTCAATCTAATAGGTAATTCCAATGTAGCAGAATTGATTTATTTTAGAAAGAAAATACAGAATTCATTTTTTTTATGTAATCCAAAACAGATAGCTAAATTAAAATGCTAAAAAAAAACATGTGGTTTATGGGTCTGGGCTGAAGGTTTTCCAATGTGTTTATGATACTTTCCAATCTAGAGGAATACTATTTGTTAAATAGAATGCTACACCTTTCAGATACCAAGTGATCATAAATCAGTCTTCCGTTATCATGCTGTTCATGCTTTCTGGCTATAGGAATAACTAGTCGTTTAACTCAATTATGAGACAAAATGTTACCATATATGGACAGCCCAAGGCCAGTTGGGTTGTCATTGCTTTCAAAGGTCTCACGCAAACAGATGCATAAGACTGTGTTTTTACTGAAACTTGACCTGGTCTTTGCCTTTTAAAATTACTTTGCCAGCAGTGGAAACATCTTGGAAGTAGGGCTGAAGAAAGTCAGCATGGTCCCGACGTAGACAGCACTGGCAAAGGAGAAGGGCTGCAATGTGGTGTGCTGGTACTAAGACTTAGCAGGTCCTGGCGCTGCGTTTCGGCTGCAGTCCCAGGGGTGGGCAGAAGGTCCCAGGCACAGTGGCTGCAGGGAACAGGATCAGACTCAACCACAGGGCAACCACCCATGAGACACAGGGGAAGAGTTTGGTCTAGGAAATATTTCTTCCTGTAATCAGTGGATATGAGTGAGGAATTTCAGATCTATCCATGCTTGTATGGAAACAGATTTGGGCTTTTGTAGTAGGTATGAACGTTTTTGCATTGTTGTTTCTGAAGAATTTGACTTCCTGAGTAAACATTTCACACCTCTGTGACTGGGGAGTACATCAGTGGTGAAAGCCATCTTTTCAATTCTGTGAAAAAACACAACTTCCTTTGTGGTTACAGTGTGAAATTTTGACTTTCCCATGCCCAAGACTAAAAGCTTTTCTTTTTTAGACAATGTTTACCAGAGTTTCTACATAAGGAATTTTTCCATCAGTGACTCTTTACAGTTTATTTCTCTCTTCTCTATGTAGAGACGGCAGGTTCTCCATGGCCATTCAATTATCAGTTTTTGCCTTCTAAAGCTCCCAATAGTCTACCTGCAGTGTGAAAATCTTTTAGAGTGTACTCCAATTTAAATGACCTACTGGGAAAAAGCAGGAAGAGGTAGCTTAAAAATGCATTTTGGCAGGAACAGATCAGATATTCACTAAGGAGAAAAATCCTTTTGAAAATATTGTACACCTTGAACAAAGCTTAATTTTTATGTCTTTGGCTTTTGACTGAGAAGAAGCAAGAATTCAATCATCTTCTCACTTATTAAAGTGAAAACATCAAAAGTTCACGCTACTTTAACCCTCTGGTGCAAGCCATAAATGAGCTGTTGGCGTCTTGGAGCTTATTTTGGGCCTCTCTGGCCTTACAGAAATTCTCACATAAAGTGTTTCAGAAAAATGCTTTACTGAGGAAAGATACTTACCTTTCTGCTCTGCCTATTGCAAAAACACACAGTGCATGATGTAATAAACCACAAAATCATGAGAATCAAAGTTTATCACACATCTTTGCTTACCTTCTCTGCCTGCCCTGTGCTATCTTATGTAGTTTCCTTCCTTGGTCCAATAGCTAAAATCTCTGAGCGCCCACAAATATCCTCTGTTAATCAATTTTATGCAATTGGATATAGAAATATTTTTCCTGTCTACGTACAGAGACAATTTTGTCATTCACCAGCCCTGTATGCCCATACATAAAAGTTAGGCTGGATGGCCTCTGTCCAAGTGAAAAATCTCACAGTTCTAGACTCTAAAAACATCAGTGTTTGCTTTTACAGCTGGAAATCAGGTAACTTTGGCTCTCCAGCAGTCTCAGGCACTTGCTCTTAGATGAAAAGCATGTGACAAAGCAAGTCACTGCAACAACAGCTTGGATTGCTTTAGAGAAGCCATTTTAGATACAACTCAGGAAGAAGGAAACGAAGTAGCTGTACTTGACACATAGATCTGCTTTGCTCTCAGCGACAGAAAAACATCTTCAAAGAAGAAATGAGACAAGAGAATCCACCTGTTATTATAGTAAGAAGTACAGCAGTGTTTGAACACCCCCTCCCCCAGGTTTGGGCTGCTTCCTATCAAAGCTTGCTAACTCAGAGCAAACATCACCCCAGTGCCTCAGAAAATTTCCATATCCATGAGTTCTAACACTTTTGGCAAACCAGGAGGTCATGAAGTTTATGTGTAGAAAGAATTTCCTGGCCTCAGTTTTGACTAAAAACAGATATAAAAAATACATACAATATTCTTTCCACCTCAATTTCTCCAAAGCCAAAACTTTCCCATCACCAAGCTGTCAGAAAAGCTCGGCATTGATTATCTCCTAGAGGTCATGTGTTGTCCTCTGTATGAAGCCTCTTTGGTTCTGAATAAACCTATCTCTGATATGTGAATGATTCCCTTCAAATGAAGCTTGAAAGCACAAACCCAACTCTAACCAGCAAAGACTTAGAGAGCTGTGTGAACACAGCCATCTTCTCTGCTGCAGTGTCTGCAAAACCAAGCAGAGAAGCAGACCTAGTTAACTCAAACCAAAATTTTTTCTTTGAAAGCTTTTTCTCCCCCCTCTGGAAAGGCCAGCTGATCTGAGAGAGTATCCCTGATATGGTGAGGCTGGAGCAGAAACTGGTGATTACTCTGTCACCTGTGATGGAGTTTGGTGCAGTTGCACACACAACCAGACAGTCCACAAGATCTGACCACTGAAAGCAAAATAACTCCCTTGGGTGATATTTTAGCCACCACGCATGTAGAAAACTACAGACTTTGCCACTGCTTTCATTTTAACCAATATCAATACAATTCACATGGGGGGTCTATTGCTCTTGAAGCCTAAGCTGAAAGTGCCAGGAGCTAGAGACATCATTTCAGTCCAATTTGTATAGACTTAAAGAGAAGAGGAAAGACAATCACATGTCAGTAATAGCTTGCAAATGGAGAATGATGCTGCTAGTGATCTTGCCTCATGAAATTGCACATCCTGTTTAAAAGTAAAGCTATTGTAATGTCAAATGTTGCTACTTTTTATCTGGTCTAACAAGAAAAAGGAAAGAGGTCTTTTCCCATATCTGCTGTGATATACAGGTCACTTCTTGCTGAATGAGTGCATCAGAACATCACACTAAGATCCTTTACTCAACAAGGTAAGCTCACTTTTGGATGATTTTCACACTCCTTTCACCTTGTTATCAATTATAGGTTTAGTCTAGAGTGGGTAATTCCTTACGGAATAAACGCTATCATCACTTGCAATATTGATAGATATTTATCAGTAAAGAGCTACATTGCTTTTTTAATACATGCAATTTAGCTCCTAACTGATAAACAATTTCCCAGCTATGCAATTAGAACTGGTTAATAAGAAATAGCTATATATGTTTGAGTGAGCTGACCTTCAGGTATTGATCTTGGGTATTTGGCAAGATCCTAAGTAATAGCATTCCTGGTATTGTACATGACTTTCATATTGACAGTGTGGAATTTTTTCTGAGTCCAATACATATCCGCTGGTAAAATATGGAAACCTGTGTGTCTAATCAGTCAAACCCAAAATATTTTGGAAAGGAGCAGGAGCATATGGACTTCCTTGAATTTCTCCCATTGGTATGGAGCATTTGGAAATGCAGCGACTCTTTGGGTGAGCACTTGCTCTGTAGCTAGCGAGCGTGTGGCACCCCCGTTACAATCTGGAAAGAGCTTAAGCCTCTGGGGAAAATCAACCGGTTCAGTGAGAACATTAAACAAAATGAGTCTCCCAGCAAAAATTTTATTCCTGAGCTTTTCAAAATGTCTCTGTTAAAACGGTGAAGACAAAATGAACTCCTCTTCCCAAATGAGTTAAAAAGAAGGAAATAAGACCACCCTCTATTGGGATGCAATGTATCCTGCTAACAAGGGATCTTCTTTGCCTTCATCCTCAAACAGTTAGTTTTGTAGAGTGTTTTCTATATATCACTGGGGAATCAATAGGCCTTCAGCATCCATTCTGGCCTCCACATCCTGTGCCACTCTGAGGTGGACGAAGAATTGCTCATTGCAGAATTAACTTCTTATCTCTTCCGTCTTTTAGCAGAAGGACACCACATTCCTGCTTTCAAACATATTGAAGATATTTTTGCTTTGTGCTAACCTCTCACTAAATACAAATCAGGGTAAATAGCTTTACAATGGCTTTCCAGCTAAGAACTGTAAGATATGTGTTTTAATCAGTTTTAACAACTATCATCTACAGTCCACAATTTCCCTTTCTGTTATGCTAAAACTTAGCAAAATAAATGCCAAAGCTTAGTAAGCATCTTTTAATCAAAGGTAATTGTCAGTTTGAATCTATAATTGTCAGTATGACTCTACTTATGCTAATGTAATTCCAATCAAAAATGTTTGATATCAGCTTCTGGCACTGTGAAACCTAAAACTATGGTACACTTCAAATTTTGTGGGATAAACCTGACACGTCAGCGATACATCATTTGTGTCTATTTTTCCTTTTTTAGACTCTTTTCCTTCCTTTCTGTCTGTTTTGTAGTGTTTTCTCATCCTTTTCTGTGTAACCCTCACCATTTTAATTATCTGTCTGTTTTATAAAATCATGTCTAATTAGAAGATTTTAAATTCCTCATTACAGCATATTCTCATGCAGAACTTGAATGGGAGTGATTATGAACTGTTCTAATAAGCACCAGATTTGTGCTCTTTAAAAGATTGGAATTGTTGTTTATATCTGTATGCACATTAGTTTACCTCAAGATATGTTAGATTACATTAATTATCTTCACATCTGCAACAGACAACACTAACCGTGGATGTGAGCCTCATTTCTCTGAATTTTTGCAAAGCTCTTTTTTCCTTGACAATGTGTATTTGCAATACAAGGAAATTTAAGAGGGATGGGCAAAGCTTGCTGCTGGAGCCTGTAAGACTTTTTCAAGAGAAAAGAGAAAGAATTTTTCATTTGGCTGCAGACTAAAACTGACATCTTGTGTCAAGGAGCTTTGAGCCACCATACTGTCAACCCATGCAGTTTACCTGAATGGTCTGGAAATGCTGAGTGCAGAGCAGAAGGAATGAATCCTGCAAGGATTAATTGATACCTTGAAGCAAATAGCTCAAAATACCTGTAGATACTATACATGCACTTACAGACACATAAATATTTATGGACCTACAGCACTCACAGTGCTGTATACAAAAACTAAATAATGTATACAAATATTTTTCTTTAAATGGTCTATTCCCTTCCTTTTGGGGGGGTAAAACATTTTGACTCACAAATTTAAACTGTCATGTGAAACATTTGTAGGGGTCTATAGAGGAAGACAAAAGGTGATCTGGATCCTCCCAGAAGGATGAAACTTCTTAGTGAAGGATATGTGAATCTCTTCTGTTTGTGCTTAGGTCCATTCATAGTTCCCATGTTCATAAATGTTTTGCAGAAGACTAATAACCACATAACCTGGAAGACCAAATGTTGTCATATTGTTATCATGACTAAATGCCATTTCATGGCTGTACTATAAGTATTGTCAGGTAGAGTCAGGTGGAAGGTCAGAGCAGTTCTGGTTTATAACAATGATTCAAAAATATTTCAGACCCCTAAACCAGAAGACGGCATTTTGCTTCACTGGTATTTCTACCTCTTACCTATAGGCAGGTGGCAGGCAGATATAGAAAGAAGCTTTGTCATGGACAACTCTCATATACAGGGGGGAAATCTCTGCTCACCACCATTTAATTGTCAGTCAGGCCTTAGAAGCAAAAATAGTTCAGCAGATATTTAGACAGCTAAACAAGTTGCTTGGTATTCTGAAGAGCTGGGGAAACCACTTCTCATGCAACTGTTGGAAATGAGGTCTTATATTTAGTCTGTAAAATACGGATACAGAATTTGTCTATAGAGAAACTGGGAACAAAATATTTAATGTGGCTATAAACTACGCCTGTAGGTCTTAAAGAAGTCCATGAACAATTCTGATTTTGCAACTAGTGGTACTTTTATTTAACTTCAGTCCTGATCTGTCTCGAAAGCTGACACATTTATTGTACCAGTGTACACATATGTACTTCTACCAAAGCGGGTGTGACCAAGTGAATTGTTTTGGCTTCAGTTTTGATGCAGGCAAATCCTTACTAAGTCAAATACAAATACACAGCTTTAATAGTTTTAATCGAAGTGATTTAAGATGGAATGCAGAGGAGATAAACGTCAGCCAGTATCTGGAATTAGGCATCTGGATCCTCTACTCAGTCACTGCCCCCTTGGTTCAGGTTGTGTAAGTCCTCGTAGCTAGAAGACACATTAGCTGTGTCAGCTAACAACCCTTCTGTCATCAGAGGCAGCCTGTCCCTCATATGCAGACACAGATCTAGCATCCTAAACAACCTCCAAGGTCAGCCAAACTTAGCAAGGAATCATGAGAAACCTCCAGTGTTCAGTGGACAGACTTCAACTCCTTAATGTGGTTTAAGTTTGTAAATAGATTCTGAGAGACAGACAGAGAAATTTGCTTTTTGGTTAGTGAAAAAAAGTATATCTTTTCAAAGTCCTTCAAATCTATGACCAGAATCAAAGATACTGGTTCATGCTATCAAGTTCTGCTTCTGCTCTATTATTTGAAAGTTTCTATGGCAAAATCTTTATCCTGCAAATAATCCCACTACAGATTGTCCTGCTGAAATCAGTGGGGTAAATTACAATGTAACTTGCTGCTCAGAGGATTCAAGAGTATCACAGTCTGAACCCTAATTAGTACCAATGAATTTATTTAATTAATTTTACTGTAGTTCCCTCTTTGTGAACCGTCTTCATTCAGACCGTAATTCCAAAGCATGTATTTGTTATTCAAAGCAATTTGATGAATAATTCTGTAATAATTTGTCTCAGCTTATTGTAAATATTCAGGATTTGAAACATGAGCTGCAATTGCTCTCTTAAATCAAATGGTGGTTTACTATTCCTTCAGTGAATGAAAGTCTTAGAATCAAGTGAATGACTGGACAAAAAATGAAGAATTAAACTGGAATACTCTCCAGAATCTGCATAAAATTAACTCTTACTGTGGGTACTCCTGCCATGATAAAAAGCAAACTCATTTGGCAGAAGCAAACGTAAATGACAGGCATATTGTTAAAACATATTTGATCAGCAGTATAGTGTGCAACCTGGAATTCAACTTTTTCTTTATTAGTTGTGCTACTAGCCTATAACATGATGGGAAACAAAAGGGGGAAAAGATGAGTAACAGGTCTGAGGATTTACTATAAAGCCATTAAAAAGGTATTTCTTGTGAAGGAATTTTCTGTATGGTGAAAATCAATTAAGCTTTCCCCTAAGGCGCTGGAAAACGGAGATTACAATTTAGCGCTCAGGAACTTAAGTGTCCTAAGTGAATGCAGGCACATACATGCCTTAAATGCAATGACCTCAGAGGCAGACACTTGTGTTTGTAGGCTAATCCTTGCCACCCCTTTGTTTTTTAAATTCCTAAACCCTGTATGTTTTCTGTAGCTATGCCTCCACTATTTCCTGCATAACTTAAAAACACAGCTTGGCTTGGTTCTTTGATTTTGGCCTGTGAACGATGGCAACTTGGAGCCAGTGCTAGAGGATGCTGACACTCCTGCAGCTCCAGTGACAGAGGCATTTCTGCAGGACTGGAGTTTGGCTGTGCAAAGCTGGGAGCCCCCACTCCTCTGGCAGCCCCAGGGGGAACAGGTCCAGCAGGAAACATACTTACCATGAAATATTATAGCTGCTTACCCTTGAATTTTTACTCTGAGAGGCATTTGTGTGCTGTTGCTTCAGAGAAGATCCATGGCCCTTCAACAAGCATGGGGAGTTCCTTGGAAAAACCTGGCCAGGGGAAAGACAGAGGAATGAAACAATTACAGAAAATTAAATGGGCTAGGAAGATTTTTAAATAAAAATGTGTTACTTTACAAGTAGGAAGGCACAAAGAGAAAAAAATGACTTAAACAGTGTTTCAGAGAGTCTGTAGATAGCAGAAATTTCTCCCCAAGTCCAAAGCAAAGCACACGGGATCTGAATTGTGGGACCCACCTAGGCAGAAGAAAATATTGTGTCTGAATATCTGTGAATTTGGTGTTCAGACAAAAATAAAAAAATGGACAGATCAGACTCATTTGTGGTTCTTGAGCTCACTGTTAAAGCCAAGGTTGTGTGAAATACCCCATTATTTTTATTTCTGTAGCACAAACCCATCAAAAAGCTGATTTATTTTTGAACCTTAAATATTCCTTTAGAAATTTCCATCATTGCCTACCAGAGAACACATGATCATTTCTGTGTTTATTGCAGTCATGTTCCATAATCATGAGGACACAGGAGTGGACAGCAGGGCCACAACTTTAGCGGTACACGAGGACAGCAGGAGACCAAGCTCTGCCCCAAGGCCAAATGTCCAAGCAGCTGTGGTCTGCTCTGGCCTCCCTTGGCAAAAGCCCCCCTACAAGGACTGCATTCAAGCTCTTTCTTCACTGATCACGGCCCCTGGCTTAGGCAACCCCCAAACCACACTCAGGTGTTGTGTGGGAGAGTGTTAGCTGACACAGGCTGGAAACACATCAAGGAATGTCCTTAATTGCAATTAAGCAGTACAGTGATTTCAGGCCTGTGCTAGAGCTCTGGCCCTGGCTTTGTTTTATTTATTGGTATAGACACAGTGCCTGCCTAGGTTCCTCAATGAGCCCTGCAGCTTTCATGACTTTGTTGATTTCTGGGTACCATGTTTTCATGTCACTCACTCCTCGTGTAACCTGTACCCCTTTTGAGGTCCTGCTCCATGAAAATGTGTCCTGAGTCAGTTCCCACCGCCAGGGGACCTGCAGCACTCCTCTTTTGCCCCTTGTACAGCGCCTGCAAGGTGGGCAGAGTCCCTTGGTCATGACAGGGGACCCCTCTCTGGGAATGGCAGGAGAGGATGGCAAACAGAGAGATGGGATTACTGGGCAAGGAGGAGCAAGCGAGACAGGGACTAGACGGATGGGATTACTGAAGCCAAGGGGGCCCTGGGGCAAACTTCCCTTCATACCATCCCCAAACATAGATCACTCACTGCTGCTAAACCACAGATATTTTCTTTCTAATCGGGAATCCCTAAGTTATATATACAAGAATATAGTAATGGCTCTTTTGTGACTTCCATCCTTCATCTCAGAAATTAAAGTATTTAAAGACACAAACAGAGTTCAGTAGTGGCTTATGAGCTTGATCTGATGTAACATTTAAATATCTTAGAAATGGGTAGGGCATAAGTACTCAATTAGAATAGGTGTAATAATAATAATAACAATAAAAACCCAGCACCTGCTGCTGGCCTAAAGTATAGATGCCTTCAATATATTTCTTGCAATGAAGACATCAATAAACATATCCAGGTCACTGGTGGAGTGACACGGTAAACCATGCTTAGGAAATTAGGAATCAACTTAGTCCCTAATCCTTTTCTATAAAAAAGCTGCCGTTACAGGATTCTCTCTCTTTAACTACAGACAACATTTGCCTACCAAAATTCCACATGAGAAAAATTTACTTCAGCAAAAAAAGTTCATAAAGGGAAGTGCTACAATTCCTCACCAGTATCTCCTGTGGCAGGATCCAGCTTGCGCAGCACATCAGTGTTATAATGCTCTATCTGGGCTAATTGTCAGCCAGAGCCTGAGGAGCAATTGTTCACTTCGCTTCAAACACCGGATATTAATGTCAATGTAACAGTTGCTTTTAGCAGTGCCACTGTATGACGGGGTTTGTCACTCATGTGAGTAAAAGTGGTGGGTTTTGGATTAAGGCTTCCTTCGTGCTTGCTAATGCACAGGCAAATATTGTTGTGAGGGCTGGGGAATGAGTTGCTCATTGCAAGCATTAAGGTCTGCTTCTTACGTGGAGTCCTTGGGGGAATTCTCCCTTCATTTCTCCTCATGCTGAGGAGCAACGTTTGCTCTCAAAATGTTTTCCCAAGTTCGGTATCATAATCTCCATTTTCAGAATCAGTAGCCTGCCCAAAGTGGCGCTGCAGACTGCTCTCAGACTGAGCGTGGTCTCTGGTGCTGCGTGTGCTGCGCTATTCACTGGGCAGCACTTTCGTTCCCGAAATGCACATGGGCACTACCTAATGACTGCATTGCACCTTCTTTTTCTGCATGCTTTCAGAAGAGCAAAAGGCAAATCAAACTGACAACATGACTTATAACTGGCACCAGGATTTCAAATCTAGAAGTCTAAATTTAGACTCCTAAATACATACATGGGCATTTAGAGGAGATTCTGGGTATCAGCACTTCCCATTGAAGCCAGTGGGTGACCAGAACGCTGCAAAATCTGCAGTAAATTGGAGGTAGTCCCAGACCATTTGCACACAAAGATTCATATGCTTTCAGAGCACATTAAGAAACAAGGCTTTCTTATAATTTAGATGTGATTTATGATTATGATCAAAATGATGTAAGGCACAGAAAAGGTATGACCAGGTAGCGGGTTCCTGCAGCAAGCACAGTGACTCTGGGACTGACAGTGACATTGGACCTAAGGAGCCTCACTGACAGGCTTTAAAATGTGTTACATGATGGTGCCTGTGACCCTGCCTTTGCCCCAGGTTATGCTATAGCTGCTAGAATTTCAAATCTCCTCCAGTGAGGGCTGTGTGGTGTCTGGACAAAGAAAATAAATACATTTGGACATCCCACATTTTCCAGTTGGGGAAAAGTCAACTTTTTTCCTCAACTTTTGTTCCTCTTCATTTTTTTATTGCTTTTCCTTTCTAATATTTGAAAGCTTTATTGTTTTCATTTTAAAAGTCCAATGATTTCTAGTATCTCAAGTTAGGGTGTTCCAGTTGGAGACATTTTAAAATGGTTTCATCTCTAAAGTGATGGTGAAGACCATCACTTCTTCATCAAGGCCTGACAATACTCAGATATTTCAAGTTTGCACTCAAAAAAGGAAGGCATCCACATTTTCTGAGCATGTTCTTTTTAGAGGAAGACTCTGATTTTGTAATTGAATGTCGAGGTTTTTGCATCAAAAGCCAGAAATGTTATGGCACAAACAGCATGATGACAATACATAGGATACCTTGCATGATATATTCATTTAATACTGTTCATTTTGTCCACACCTTTGTTTTTGTTATGTGTTACATTTCCTTTTTAGTCTGGTTGGGACTGGTGGGATGTGTGTGGAGAGGGGTTGGAAGACTGGAAAGGGTGTTTTTCCCTTTAACAATAATATCCTACTTCCATAAAAGATATGAAGCAGAAGACTGAACAGAAAATCTAGCTATTTTATTGCCCCAAGGCATTATTCATTTTCCTGACACAAGATGTTTTTAATTAAAATTGCACTTGAGTTAATTAAAATATTCATTCAGCTTTTTTTTTTTTTTTTTTTGCATGGGTGCCTTGTTACACTCCTAGCATTTGAGTAGAACACAGTTACATTTCAACAAACTGCTGGCTTTATCAGCTCAGACTTCTACTGACAGACTGTCATGTTCTCTACACCTTTTTATCTCAGATGTTCTAATTTTTTTAAATACCTCCTCTAGTGTGTGGGTTGGTTTTCTTTAGTATTATGATTCTGCTACCAGCACCTTCCACTAGTTGTTTGAGCTCAGGTTTATTAAGGAGACATTGTCAGGAATGGGCAGGAAGGTTTCGCAAATAGGGGTCACAGAAGTGTTATCCCACAAGAACCAGTGAACATTGTCAAGGCTCACTCTTATGGAAACTGTTCAGATTAATCAGCAATACATATACCCAGTAACTTGGAAAGCAAGGCTTAAGAAAAGGACCATTAAAGGAAAGTTAACATCAAAATCCTGCAGACACTTTATTTAAACTGAAATATGGGGAAACCTTTGGATTTATAGATTACAGATATTGAATATTTGACCACTGGTTTGGAAAAGAGGAACACTATAAGATAGGCAGACTTTTATCCATCTCCCCCAGCCTAAACTCTATTTTTAAAAGGTATACAAAGATTTGATCAGTTTTAGAAATCGTTTCTTTTTAGATGAATCTATGTTCTTGGTGGTATCTTAGGAAATGCAAGAGAGTTTTCTTGGTCTGCGAACTGGTAGTGATCTGCTTTACATATTTTTCAGGGATGCTTATTTGTACTCTTTAAATTTCAAAGGGATGAGTGGAAGTCTGTCCTGCTTCCTTTGAGTTGACTACATAATTTGCAGAAATTTAGTTATTTTCACCAAGCACTAACAGAGTCAGTTTTGGGAATGGCACAGTCTCAGGAAATATTCTCTCTCCTCTCCATGCAATGACAGAGAAGAGCCAGTTCCTAAAAGAAAGTAGACTTCAGCACAGGTGATCCTTGAGTTCCCTATGCGTTTTAAAAATATACAGTGTACTTATCTTTTTAATGTTTATCTTTATTGAATATTATAAATGAGAAATACATAAATAGCCAGTAAACTACAGCAGGTGTAAAAGATGGCAAATAGGTAAAGCAAATGTGTTCTGAATATGCATACATCAAACTGTTGCATGTTTTACTAAACCCAAGATGTCTAAAATAAACGCATGCACGTTTATGACTAGCAGCTTATGTTCCAGCTGCTGCTTTAGTACATGCATGGACCAAATGGAGATTGTGGAGCAATGATTTATTTTGTGCGTGACTGACATGCACATTTTCTAACAGCAACACAGAAACCAGGTTTGAAAAACAGACCTCAAAACAACAAGGACCATAACTCAATTAGAGGAGGGCTGGGCGAGGGGTTCAATTGCAGAGCTCAGCTAACATGCGTTAGTGCTATGGCTTTTTTCACACAGCTTGAGTTAAGGACAGACTGTCAGCTGTAACTTCTAGCTTCCTGGATGCTGTCAGTTCATTTCACAACCTTCATATTATTTAAGTGGAGCTTTTTACATTTTATTCTTTGACTTCTTGTTGTATCTTCATAAGAATAATGTGATTCTGGGAGAAGTGTTGAAAGGTTTGAATGTGGTAGCTAAACATTTACAAAAGATCTTTAGCCTGAAATATGTAAATATATTTCTGTCAGTGGTTCAGATAACAGTGTTTAATTTTGCAGAAAAATTGCAAAGGTCTCTCTTTATTTTTATCCTGAATTTATGCTCAAATGAAAATAATTTCATTTCAGGAACTGGAAGAAATTATTTATTTTTAAAACTGTCTTAATATGGCATTTTAGATGTCTTGCAATGGGTGTGAAAGATAAGGTTACCAGTCAGGAATAATATTTTACAACATCATTATGCTGATAACACCCTAAGCTGCCTTATTTGCATGATATCATTTGGTCTATAATATATCTATATTTTGAATCCGATAATATCCTTCTTGGTTATGTTAATATTTCCATGCAGTATTTATTTAGGCATCAAGACCAACTTCACTGAAATCTAGTTAAAAAACCCTATTACTTTCAAAGAAATCAGGTGTGACTCCTTTAAAATATACCTTGATGTTTCATTCATCATAAAGCTGTACTCTGTTCATAGGTCATTAAAAAAATCACTCCTTTGTTACTATATAGCCTACCCATAGAAAAGAAAAAAAAGCAAAATATTTCTTTGCAACTGTTACTGAAATTTCACATCAGTGGAAATTTTCTTGCAGAATGCAAAAACAGGAGGGGGGGAGAATATACTTCATGACTATTATATAGACATACATAAACACAACAGAAAGGACTGGTTGGTAGCTGTCACATTATGGCACTTATCACCATTTCTAGTAACAGGAAAGAAAATTCATTAATGTAGATGTTGCCCACCCAACTCATTTCTTGGCAATGGGTTTTCGTACCCCTTGTCCAATCTTTCAGGTAAAGGCCTTGTTCATTTGAAAACTTCATTTTCTTCTTAATTTTTAAACATCTTTCTGCACTTAAAATGAGACAGACACTGTTTGTGGAACTAAACCAAAACCAGCAAATCCTGGCCCTAGTCAAGTCTATGGCAAAACTCCCATGGTCTGCGACTGAGCCAGGATTTCACCCAGAATGAATAAATGAATATGTGTTATTGTGGAACACGTATGGGCAGTTGGCTTGCATAGATATTTCCAGCTGTCATTCCCTATCCTCTCCACTACCTCTATATCATATTTCTCTTCTTTAGCAGCCTTATGTCTTCCACTGTCTTGCAGATACTCTTTCATCTACTCTCATCAGTGCCCCACCCCAGCCTTTTGTTCACCTTCTTTTGCTTCTTAATATCTTTCTCCTAAAGCCTCTTAACACTTCTCTCACTGTGCCAAGGCAATTCACTGGCTTTCTATCTGCAGTTCATATTCTCAATAGGTCCTCCACCTCATTTTTTGAGTCTTGTTTCATTTTATTGACTTTCTTCTTGTGCTCCCAAATTCTCATTTTATTGACTTTCTCCTTGGTCTCTCAATTTTCCACTACTGTCTAACTTGTGCAGTAGTTTCTGGACTTTCCTGAGTGCTCCCTATCACTCTTCTCTACTTTTACTGCAGTCTTCAACTCCTACAAAATCCTTAGCCCTTCTCAGACTCAGTACCTGTCCCAACATTTTTCTTTCCCTCAGTGCTCCTTTCCTGACAAACAACTTCCTCACTACTACCACAGAGGTTTGAGTGAAACATTCCTGAATTTGCGTCAGCAGAACTGAAGCATCTTGTAATGCTGTACTATTTTTACCAAAATGTTCCCTTAGGAAAATAAAAAGTCTTTAAAGAGGTGGAACAAACTGAGGTGTTTTGTTTTAGCATTTTTAAATGCAAATTTGAACTTGTGGTTTTGAAACAATTAGTTCCTCTTGGTTAACAATTTTGCTTTAACAACAGTGGAAACCATTTAAAAAATAAAGGTTCCATTCCAACAATTTTTTTTCCAGCTTTTCATTCTACCCATATTTCAGAAACATTGGTTTTGAAATGGCCTGATACATTTTCCCAACATTTTAAAAGGCCCAAAGATGGAAAAAAAAAAATCCCTTTTTCTCCTTGTTTTTACAGCCTGTAATCTGCCTTGAACTTCCCACACAGCATCAACCTTTTGTGCTTTCACATTGGAAAAGTCAATGTCTACTCATAAAAGGGAGGCACAGGTTAGAGACTCTATATTAAGAAAACAATCTAACTTGTTAGCTGTTGTTTGAGACCCTGCACACTATGAATTTCATACAGTAGAAATTAAAATCTGGTATTATTTCATGACCTGCATCACCTTCTTGCTCACAGATTCCAACTGTGTGAAGTTATTTCCATAAAGAAGTGTGGGGAAATAATAGAAAACAAACTGGATTTACCAACAGTTCAAAGCTGTTGAGAATATTACATTTAAAGCCAGCACCACTTGTTATAAATATGTTTAACACTTCCTGAAAATTCCTTTCAGAAAAGTAGCAGTAATTTTCATCAGCTCTGGGAAAAGAGTCATCAAGTATCTCCAGGTGCAATGTATTTTTAGTAGAACCACTGAAACTGTTAGCCACAGTTGTGAACTCTGCTGAGGAAGTCTCTCAGAGCTGGAGTGGCAAACTATCTGCCCACCAGCAGTTCGAGTGCTTAGTTAAAGGTGCAAGACCTTAAAAAAAGTCTAAAGCCATGCCATAAATTGGGGACATTTTTTAAAAACATTTTTCCTAGCTTGGATAGCAGTGGAATAATAGGAAGAGAAGCAAACTGCTCTGAGAAATAAGCAGACTGAGAAGCGCTGATTGCTGTAGGGTCATCAATCCTCCCCTGTTCTACCTTTCATTTACTCACTGAGACAATTTCCTCCTTCTAGCCCTGAAGAAGCCCCTTGGCTTTTCTCTGTTACGCTCTGCCTCCTTCACTCCCTTTATGCTTTCCTTAAAGGAACTTTCATCTTTTTTATCCTGTGTTGAGGAATCTAGCAATTCCCAGGAAGTTTATTTCCAAAAATCACTTAATTTCCTGCATGAAGCAGCACAGGACACTCCAAGACACTCATCATCTCGCATGATCACTTTTAGAGCACTCAGACTTGTAAAGTCCTGCTGCTTTCTACCCTTGTAGGCACAAAGGTTAACTGAGATTAGGCAATTTCTCTTAACTGTCAAGCTCCAGCCATTTAATCCCAGAGCTCTGGGAAACGAGGATTTCTAGGAAATAACACATTAACAGCCCTCTCAGATTTCCCAATGGTAAGTGGCAGAGCTCAGACAAGAAGTCCAGACTGAGCTGAGCTCGGTCAGAATAGATCTTTTCCAGATATAGGTTCCTTCACTAGAAATACAGGAAAACAAAAAAATAAACAAGCAAAAAGCCCAGCCACCTTGGATGCATCTGCTGCGCACTCACTTATCATCCTGCCTGGGCACAGTAGTTCTGATGCCCCTGGCCAGGCCATAGCAAAACCATCCAGACCTGTTGGAAATGCAGCAGGTGGTAACCACTGCAAGGGAGATAAAGACTTGGAAATGTCAGTGATTTGTACCCTATGGAGATAAAGCAGAATCACTGTTAAGAATTTATTTGGGGCTTTTTTCCTATTTGTTCACTCAGGTTGAGTAAAGCCATTTGGGGGTCTTTTTGTTTGGTTGGGTTTGTTTGTTTTGCTTTCTTGCTTAAATTCCTCTAACTGCATAAATAAAACCTTACTACAAAGGAGAACATGGAACTGAAATCCTTTTTCTATGTGCAGAGCAAAGGATCCACTGCGCTGCCTTGCAGCTATCTCCACCTATGTGAAATGGAGCAGAACCAAAGGACAACTGTCATGTCTCAGACTCTCAAGCCATCATCACGAAACAGGCCTATTTCTGCACTTCAGGGCATTTGGTTTTTTTGGGTATGTATTTTTAGTTTATTAGTGTTCAATAAATTTAGATGATCTAGGACAAAGAGAATAAAGAGCAATAAAATATCTTTTACTCTTCTAAATTTCATCTAGCAACATTGTAAAGCCTTTGCTGCGTTTCTTACTTCTGTGCATTCCCCCACTCTCATCGCTAGGTGTGGATAGCAGGTTTACTTATTGACTTGCTAGTTGTATTTCTATGACAGCTCTAAGTCAATGATACCATTTATTAGAGAGAAAAATGAGAGCAATTAAGCATCATGGCCATAACTGGTGAAAATTTCTGGAATGAAAGTGTTATTAAAATGACAGAGTGCTTGTCTGCCTACCCAAGGCATGTTATTTAGCCTCTCTCCTCTGACTGGTGGAGTGACCCCCAGCAGCACACCTCAAATGTGCATTGTTTCCGTAGGGCTATATATAACCTCTAGTGTAAAATGGTAGTGAGTATGGATTGATGGCCATTTCATTTTTAAGAGCCATCTTCTGCTATATTGTTTAAACAGGACAGCTGATAAACATTACACTTTAGTTCATGTTTGTTAATCTATTCACTTGAATAATCTCTTCAGATGCTGATAAATGGCACCTTCACAAAGAATAACAGTTACTTTTTCACACAATATACTAGTGTTTGAGGCTTTTTATAGTATATCAAATATACAGCCTCACTCTGTCTTTCAAAACATGAATGACATTTTATTAACACTGGGTTTCTTTTCAGTCCTGTCTGGCTTCTGTTTCTCATAGCTTTTAAACTGGATTTGGGGGGAGGGAAGGAAATTACCATGAGGAGTGGAAACTCCATTCTGACAAGCTAAATACTTGGGTTTCAAACCAGGGCTTGTTTCCCATAAGAAAAAATTTGCTCTGCTCTGTGTGGAAAAAGAACTGTAAAAGTGCAGAAAGCAACAAACAGTTGGAAAAAACAAGACCACTGTAGAAAAAAGAAAGAAAGACGAGTAATACAGATATGTGGCGAAAGGGCTAAAGATTGTCAGATATGCTCAGAAGAAGCAAAAATGGAAGCAGAAAGAGAAAAAAAAAAAAGACCGATGACGTGAAATGAGAAGATATGCACCATAGAGGGTATAAAGGTCGGACTCCCCAACCCAAATCTTGGCATGGTGCAGAGCATTCCACATGCCAGGAAAGCCCCACTGTGTCTCATGAGACATGCTGCTGATACGGGAGCCCTCTATGAGTTTCTTGAGAGCCCCAGACTGGCCACAGCCAAATTATATATGTACTGAGCACATGTAAAATACATATAGACAAAGCAGCTATGATGGCACATCCTTGCCTTTATTTAGGTGTTCTAAACTAAATGTATTGTACAGGTATGAATGCAGCTGGCAAGAAAGTGGAGATGATGACCCTCTAACCTTGGGTCAAAATACTTCTTTGTGGACAGCAAGCTTTACCTGTGGCTTTGTATCCTAACAGGCACTGCCCAGAGTACAGTGCTCAGAAGCATGTTTCCAATGCAGCTTCATCGCCAGGACCATAAGGGAGGGCAAAACAGGATCCAGGACCGTCGGGGTAGCATGAGTCGCGGCCAGCTGCACCCTGGCACCCTGTGGGGATGCTTGGGAGAGGAGCGCTGCTGCGAACTGGTGCTTCTCAGGCCCCTCTTCCAGTCATATGGTGGGGGAGGCAACCCTAGGGCCTCAAAATCAGAGAAGAAAAAGCGAAAAATTCTGGCTGGTTTTAAAAATCAGATGGGATTGGCTTTGGAATTTGGAAATTTGGCTTTGGAAAAAGATTTTGGAAAGGTTTTACAAATAAGTTAAGCAGAGTTTAGAGCCATCCTCTTTCTTCTTTTTCTGAAGTGCTGCTTTTTCTGGATGGCAGGAAACATTGAATGTATTTACCCCCATCCTTTCCATCCCTGTCCAGCTTGCTACAGCAGCGAGCCTGTGAAAGAAAGACTTGGAGAAGCAGGGTCAATTAAGCATTTGGAGGAAAGCTGAATGATTTAATTTTTAATGCACTGGGTTTAACTGAGCACTTGGATATTGAAGAAGAAATGATGTAAGGAAGTTAGTCAGAGGTTGAAAGCTGAACAGAGAATGGCTGGAGTGAGGAGATAAGTCACAGGCAGAAATGAATTACTATTATGAGGTATGGCTGATCAAGAGTAGAGCACCATGGAAGTGGAAGTGAACTGAAGGAAGACCCCTGGGGACAGATACCAACAGACACTGAGAGAATGCACCAAAGCACACTGATGGAGAACAAAAGGGATAGCACCGACTTATGGAAAATCGCGAGAGGAGAATGTTTCCAGAGGGAATGTTCAATTGCATGGATAATGGCAGAGTATTGCCAAAAATGGGAAAGAAGATGAGACCTTGGTTTCTGGGAAGCAGAATTTATTTGGGTTTTTAAGGCATGTTTCCTCAGAGAGGAAAGGACAGAGAAAAGCTGTCAGGGGCTGAGGAGAAACTAGCAGGGGGACTCTGGAGGGAGACAACACATTCAGACTGCCAGAGGTGGAGAGAGGGCAATGGGATAGTGGCAGCCAAGGTATCTGAAGTAAATAAAATACATTTACATGCTCAAAGATGTGCCAAAGTGTTTCAGATGATGATACTAAGATAGACACAAAGTTGAAAAACATCAGAAGGGATGTAGGAATAACCATGGCAGGTCAGATCAGTGGTCCATCCAGTTGGCCTCTGATGTGTCAGAGCAAGGTTTAAAAACCCATACTAGGTCATTTGCCTGCACTGTGAGTTATGTCCTGGCCAAGATTAACAGGCATTCAAAGTCTGTTTCATTCCTTAAGATATGAGTACTCATACTTTTAGGAGATAATTCCTTCTAATTTAATGTGGCTGAATGCTCTCAATATCCACAGAAAAGTTTTTTACGTTTTCTGAATCCTGCTGATTCTTGGCTCAGTAATATCTGTGAAATGAGTTACACCAGTTAATAAGGAGTTACATAAAGACAACATTTAACTTAAATCAGTGTTAAACCTTTCATTTATTGCTCTCAGCTTATGCTGTTAAAAAAAGTATAGAAAAAATCTTTTTTAAAGAATGGGCCAATGTTTCTTGTGAGGAAAATGTTAATCCCCTAACATTTTTAGCTTAACTTGACTTCTTGCCTACACACCAGTTGTCTTTCCTCTTCAAGGAGCCCCCCTTTGCTGTCTTTGGTCAACAATTTCTTTGCTTTTGGCTTCAATCAAATAACAAAGTGAACTTAACCCTTACATTCCTTGGCAAGAGGAAACCAAAGTTTATTATATTTTTACTTCTCTAAGGATGCTAGCCATATTTGCCATACAATGCTACAGAAATGTATAATCCCATCATATTTATCTCTACTATGTCCCTACATGAGATGATATGCTAGAAAAATTGATTTTTCAATTAAAGAAAATACTTTAACTATTCCATGGTCTGTGTTTCTCCAAGCATCTGCATCTTCTAAATGGGTCAGGGTCTGGCATGTAATGAAATCAGGATACCTGTGCCACAGATGAACAGATGAAAAAAAAAGATATTCCCTCTTTGGAGAAGTGGAGCATATATATATATATATATATTTATTTATTTATTTATTAAGTTTGGAAGAAAATTCTCACATGGCTACTTCTATCATACACCTTAACCTTGGACAGTGCATTTCACATCTCACTCAGCTTGTATTACAGATGAGTTACTAGTGCCCTAAGGCTGAGGATTATTTCAGACTCTCCCCTAAGGAAGAGATGAATAAGTATAGATAGATGAAGGATAGGTCCTACATATGGGATAACCAAGTGCCCAGCATTAGAATGGGACAGTGTGTCCTGGTTATTTCATGAAGAGACCCTTCAGCTGAAGTTTTTCTTCTTATTGCTATGAAGAAAAAATAACCTTTGAATTAATTTTTTTCAGAAACAGGCTGATAATTTGGGCCTAGGATAGGATCGATTTTCTCACAGGAAATGATCTACAGTATATAGCACAGGTTATTTGATACATAGTCTATTCAGTGGCAAAGTTTGATATTATGTTAGCAGGTCTTTTTATGACATACATTTCTCTATACAGCAAATATATATCCCCCACAATTAATAGTTTTTCATTATAAGATTTTAAATAAAACCTTTAATTTCTCAGTGACAATGAAGAGAGGTGGATATCACATTTTGTATTTCACCTCCATGTCACCTTTGTGCATTTTGATGTAAAGCAGCAGAATGACTGCTACTATTTAATTAAGCAGGAATCTGGATTAACTCCAGCGGTGGGCCATGTAATCAGGGCTTGTGAGTGTGTTCAAAAAGGGGTGTTTTCCCTGGCTCATATTTCATTCCTGCATGGAAATCTGCTCTCACTCAAATCTGTCCGCATGCTGCCATAAATGATTTTCCCTCTCTTCTGAATCATGCACTTAAGTACCCCCCTCTTACTTCACTTCTATGAAAAGAAACAAAAATGCACAAACAGCTTGACTTGTCCATTTACACTAAGTACTATTTAATGATGAGGGGCTTTGTTTGTTGATGTACTAACCTACCATTTAATCAAGTTTACACTGTAACTACTGTACGATCTATTATACTGTTTTATGCAGATTTGTTTTATGTCCTTCTCTTCAGATGACTACAATTTGATTATTTGGTGCCAATTGTTTAAAACCAGCTCAATACTCAAAAGAGGTGTTATCTTTCCTTAAGGATGGCATGCCACCACCCGAACCACGGGCATACAGTATTTCAGTTGCTGCTACTATTCAAAGTATTTTTGCTACTATTCAGAGAAATAAATTGTATCTATAATAAAAATGATAAGGAAGTCCAGATCTAGTAGCAAATCTACTTTTTTCCTTATAAAGGAAAATGATCACAGACCAACATGTATGCTTTAGAAAGATTCTAGTCCACTCATAAATTTTAGTGGGTTCTCAAGGCTAAACATGCATGTGCAAGATTGCTAGTGTGTGTGCAAATTGTGGAAATGAGACATTTCCCCTGTTAGAATTTGCGCTCATATTTGTTTTTAATCGTCTTTCTGAGTACGCTCTTTGCCCCTAGATGTCAGCACTGATCCAAATGAGTGCTTTTGACAGAATATCTCTCGGCCAACAGAAAAGACAATTGTCAAATAGGAGTTGCTCATTGTTCGTTTCCAAGGGTTGGACTTCCTTTTGCAGTAATTTGATATGGCAAGTTTTCTCAAGCTATCAGCACTACCTAGTCAGCCTTTAGATGATAATGAAAACTAAATCAGAGCTTGTCATGCATGAAAGATTCTGAAACTTTGAATTTTTGAAATTCCATATCTTGTGTGGAGGCTACAGGTGGGCAAACTCAAAACCATTTGGCTTAGCACAGTATTAGATTTCCTGTCCAAATGCAACCTGCCAAAACAAACAAGAAATAAATAGCACTCTGTTTTCAGCAGAACAGAGCCATTTTCCCTCACTTTTATCTTTTTATTTTTCTCCTTCTTCCAGTCCATCAGTGGGAAACAACTGTTGAATGAAATTTTGGAAAATACATCCAAATATTTTAGGCTTTCTGATAAATTTCTCAGTCACAATGTAAGTAGCAATTTTGATCACTACAGATTCACTGTATGATTATATAAAGTTACACAGTTGTATGTGGCAGGATGTTCCTTTGTATCCTCCTCTCCTGTAGTTTGCCTATGTGGGAATTGAATTTTTAGATCTCACTCCCTTCCTGTTCCTAGTTTTTTAAAAATTGAACAAACAAAACTGCTTGACAAATCAGATCTGATAAGACCAGATCAGATCAGAAGTGTATGTGTGTGTTTTAGGAGTAGAGATATACTCTAATTCTTCTAGGAAATGATGGCGATGAAGGCAGTCTAACTGAAGTCCTATGGTCAGAAGTACTCTCTGTGCTTTTTGCACATCGCTCTGCACCCCAGATCCTGGCCAGACTGCGCCACATCACTTCCCTGTCATCGGCTTTCACCCAGCCATAAACAGCCAGGCAAGTTTGTGTGATACCTGATTCTTTGAAGCAAACTCAGATTTATGAATAAGCTTCTATCCAGTTTCTCATTCTTGACAGAGAGATATTTGTCTCAGATTTTATATCATGTCCAGCATTCTTATATGTAACTGTATATATATGTAACTATATATATCTGCTTATAATATTCCATTCATTTGGAGATCAGGACAGCCAAAGTCAACCTGAGATGAAACCCCCCTTTGCCCCCACATTTTTATGCATTATCTGTCTTCTAAGTGAATTAAAAACTAGAACTGCATCAGTCTACTCTGTGCAGACATACTTTAGGTGGACTTTTACCTTTATCATCATTTCAGATTTTTGTTTCTACCTGAAATGACTCCACCTATGTCTTTAATACTGTCATGGTTTTCAGCCACAGGGAAAGCATAAGTCAGCCAGGCAACCCTGCGACAAACTCCACTAAGGACTTCACAGTTAACAAAACAATGAATGAAACATCATTCTGGCATACAGAACAGCTTTCTGCTGTCTCCTGCCACCTTTCCTTTCCCCCTCCCCCCCCAAGTGGAAAAGTGACTTCAAAAACAAGGTGCTGTCATTTTAGCAAAGGAGAATTAGGACTGTGAAAGGATGAAGTGTCCTTGCACAGAAAGACTGCAATTAAAATTGTATCAATATTCCTGTTATAAACTGATAAACACAGAGCTCAGTGAGGTCAAGTTGTACATGCTTGAGCTGACATGCCAATCTGCCAGCAGTCATATGGTTCTCATATGGAGACACGCCACAGATGCCAGGAAAATGTGAGAAGTTTCTGGCTCATTTCACTTCACTCTCCTGAATGCCATGTTTGCCTGTACACACACACACGCACGCACGCATGCGCACACATACGCACTCGCGTGCGCGCACACACACACACACACACACACACACACAGAAAGTAGACTTTCTATTTTAAATAAAGCTGTTAAAGCCTGTGTACTCCCATTTTCTTAAAAGGTTTGTAATAACTCACCCATGCAAACTGATTCCTGAGACTTCATAGCAAGACTTGTCTTGGAAATGAGAGCAGCTTTTTTTTTCTTACAAGCCTTCAAAACACTTCCCTAGCCATTTTTAAATGACATCAAAAGACGGAATTAGAAAAAGAGACAGACAAGATAACAACACATCATATGTGAATGCATTTTGCATTCTTATAATATACATTCAGGGAACAGAGTCTTAAAAGTTTTAGTTGGCTCAAAATGAGGCTTCTTTGAATCCTCTAACAACATCAAAACAGCTCATTTATTAAAGTTTGAACAATGGCAAATATTTATTTCTTTGATACTGTTTCTTCAATGTGCATTTTTGTATTAACAATATAATGTCTCTGTCTCATGGACTGACATGACACTACATTAGCAATTGCCCACATTCATATTTGGTAAACAGACCACAATTATTCACTGAGTGTATAATGCACAATTTACAAATTGTTTAAATATGTATTTCTACATTAGACCATCTTTTGAGCTTTTACAGTCTTTTGTGTCAGGTTCAATCGACTTCAAGATGAATTGGGTTTTTTTTCCTTCTTTAAGAGTTACTAAAGGGAAAAGGCTAAGACAAATATAACTACAAACATGCAACATTTTTAGTGATTTGACTTGCTTCTACAAAGGAGACACTGTACACTTCATTCTGACCTCACCACGTTCAGCTAATGTGATTTTAAATTAACTTACTTCATATCATTAATGCAAAAGCATAGATTGTTTTTAGGCTTAACATATGAAAAAGCAAATATATACAATACTTGGGGTGGGGGGGTTCACATACAACTGTGCTTGTGGTGGTGATTTCTTTATGAAGAGCCATGTCTTAAATTAATTCACCCATGACACCTCCCCTGCCTTTGGTCAGAAGTCCTTTTCTTCAAGAACCATTGCTAATACTAAAAATGACAAAATTTCTGAGCATCCCCAAACACTTTAGATTGATCTGCAGGGAAATGATTTCTTCTTTTCTAGTCCTAAGATTCATCTCCCTGGGATCACAGTTACCAAAGGTTCAGGATAAGAACACTGAATCAGAAGTGGACAGTAACTTTCCCATGCACAAAAAAGTTAGGATTTGGGAGTCTTAGCCCCAAAATTTAAAAAATTAGGATCACAGAATAGCAATGAAGATTTCCTTTTTTAAACAGGTCCCACTCCTCTGAAGATGCTAAGATGCAAACATTTCAGTAATCACATTTTTTTTTAAATTTTCATTTACACATCAATAAATTGGGAGAGAAAGGTCAGCTCAGGCTTTAGGGTAATATCCTATGGCTGAGGAAAACCAAGTTTGACTCCTTGCTCTAACAAAAGTTTCCTACATGATCCTTTTCCTTAGGCTCTAGTTATGATACCTTCCCTTCCCCACACCCATTAAGGTTTTGCACTTGAACACTGCAAAAGGGGAAACAGGAGCGCTTCTGATCGTGTGGGTTCAAATGGATGTCCTGTCGGCATCCTGATTCTAGAGAAATGCCCATATTGGCAATCCCTGTTGTTCTCTCCAGCACTCTAGGTTTCACGGACAAACAAGTATACGTGCCAGAGAGAGCTGAGGTGGGCTTTGATGTAGTCCCACATCTTGCCGAACGGGAGACCATGACCTCAGGACAAGCCATGTCCCACACTTGACGGTCAGGTTACAGATACTGATGTCTCCATAACTGGCATACCTCACAGAGTACGCTCTGACGATAAGGAAGGAAACTGTGACATTAAGAGTTCTTCAAGTCCTAACATGACTTATTAAATATCTGAAACACAAATAATGATAGAAATAAAACTAAACCAAGTAATGTCCCCTTTAGGAAAGGCAGACTGGTGGAACACACTCCAATGACAAATCCATATTCTCTTTCCCCCAAAGCCGAGGATTTCATATGACTTTCAGAGCTCTTTCTGGTATTTTGGTGCCTTGCCTAGCTCCTCAGGCTTCAGTCAAGATAACTGGGGAATACAGATAGGTTTACAGAAAGCTATTCCCAATAGAATACCATTCCTGAAATCTTTTCTCTTGAAGTGTGTCATTGGAAAACAGCGTGATGTTAAATGGACTCCTCTGCATGAATCTGGAGTTTCCTGTTCGTATCTTTCTTGACTTCAGTAACACTGAAAAATGTCACAGACACAAATTCATGTCCAAAAACTTTTTTATGAGGCCAGCTCTTTTCTTTCTGTCTTGTCTTTTTAGTTTACTTACTCAAGTGATCCTCATTACTGCACTAAGAATAATAAAAACGCTGAGGAGCAGCACTTCAGTTTGTAAGTTGTTCTCTAAAGCACTTTTACATTTGTAGAAATGTTTTGAAATAAGCAGTTGTGTTTATGCTTGCACAGCAATTAACAGATTATAAATAGCATCTGAAATATGGTGTTCCCTTATACTTTTTGTACATACTATCCCTACCTGGATTTTGGTATATAGGGCTCAGGTTCTAATTAGGTATTAATTTCCTTTTGTTGTTATTTTTCCAGTAAAGAAAAAAGACCTTTTAAATGGAGTTAATCTGATTTAACTTAATCCACATCCTCATGAGATTTTATTACAACAGTCAGAACAACTGCATACTCAAACGTTGATTTCATTTACGTCCATTGTATGTTATATAACTGATATTAATAGTGTCCTCTTTGCAGCGATCAGAATTATTTCTCTGTTCCCAAACAAATTAGAGCATTAGAACATAATTCACATGACAACAAACATTAAACCTGTAGTTCTATCTTAGCGTTCCTATCATAATTTTTTTAACTTAATTTGTCAAGTTCATAACTATCACTTGAAACTTGCTGACAAGGAACCTGATAACACATCATATTAAATACCATTTTACAACTGTTTCCTAGGAAACACAGGCATAAAAATGGGCCATGCACAATGGAATGAAATCAAATAAATTAAAATAAACCTTAAAGAATTTCCGCTAATCACAAAACCTTTGTTTTGTAGAAATTCATGCAAAGACAGGGATAATGAATCTTACAATGCAAGAATCATTAGCAGCACAGTGCTATAGTCCCTACTTGCTTTGGCCCTGATCCATCAAAGCACTTTAGCATATATATAACTTTAAACACATGAGATATCCCAAGTCAGCAGAATGAGTCATGTGCTTAAGGTTATTCATGAACTTAAGAACTGAATAAGAGGTGGCTTTGCCTCCAGAGGCTCACTAGTTATTAGAGAGAGGATATATACACATTGCAGACTACACATACATCTGTGGAAGCCATGCTCAGGAATGATAAGAACACATAAAACACTTGAGTCTTCATATAGCATAAGTTATGACTTCTGATTATTTAAAATCGCGAGAAGATAACTGGATAAAGGTAGGAAGACATTAATTTTGAGCAATCTGTTTTTATAGGGTATAAATTTTATTTAATGTAAAAATTGCATGCCAGTTAAAAGAAGAAAAACGATTTTTTTGTTGACCTTTGGAATTTTTTTCCATAGGTTTGGAGTGACTTTACAGTAAGATTGCAGATCATCTGATAGGAGAACTGTGCAGAGATTTACAGCCACCTTGCTAAAATTTTTCTGCCCATTCAGTTAAGATTTTTTTTAGCTGTCAAGCAGCCTACATTCCTCCTCCTTTTTATTGTCACCATTATGATAAAGATAGGTATGTAGATTTTTGTGCTTGCATTCAAGATCTAGCATGTTGGATTTATATAGCAGAACTATCAAAATGCAGATATTATGCTGGCAAGTGTATTCTTTCTCCCAATAAAATATCATATAATTGATAGCATGTTAATTCTACTACTTCTTGGGTGATTGTTGGATAAAAAAATAATCTGATCACAGATTTTTTTCACAATACTATTCTTTTTTCTATATCTAGGTAAAATGTCATGGATAAAGAAGGAATTTCCTTTGGGGCATTTATTCCATATTGTACATCACATGATCTCTTCTGTCTTTAATACATCTGGTACTAACGATGTCCTACTAGCTGATAATAAAACCTAGTGCCTACATAACACATTCAAAGATTTCAAATCTCAAGGCACTTTGCAAAAGAGACTTTTGTCTTATTTCTGCAGACAAGAACATTGAAGTACAAAGACACTTCTTATCAGGACTGGCTGTTCCCCATAGATCTTAGATCTGCAGTGAGTTATTTTAATTTCCCAGATTTTTCAAGGACTTCATGGAGTTACTGTGATGGATGTCTAGGCCTAGGCACAGTAAAGAACAGATAAAACTTAAATAAGGTTTGTTATGTGAAAGACATAAAATGTAAAACAAAATGGGTTTCAAATGCTGCTAGAAATCAAGAGTCTTTAATTTAAGTGTTTAAATTTCAGGATACAAGTCTTAAGACAAGGAGGTAATTTTCATAAACTATTTGAATGTTTGCTTCTTCTACCCTTTGTCTTTTCCCACCTGGAAAATCCATCCAAAAAGTACTCAAATAACCCTCAAGAGACTTTTTTTTCAGAACTTTTGCCTTATTAACAGAACATGTGGAATGTTTTAGTCACAACTGCATAGACTCATGAGATTTTATAAGCAGATACCAAGGAGTTGATATGAAAACTGCTTTTCTTGATAATATATGCCTGACATTCCAGAGCTCAATCCTGAGTTTCAGTAGAGCTTTGTAACTCTGGTAATTGTACTCAGTAATAATTTATACTTTCCAAATAATTTTACTACTGTTTTTTTTTTTTTCCACAGCTTTTGGTAAAGCTTATACTTATAAATGGAATACTGTGTAATTTTTATAACACTTATACTCAAACCAAGTATATACAACATGAAGGAATCCATGAAATACAGCTACTTATTGTTACTGTTGACATAAATTCTAAATGGCCGAAAAGGGATGCACAGGAAAGTGCTCTCCTCCACTGTCCTCGCTTTTAAATGTTACTGAATGCAGTTACAGCATTTACTAGCTAAAGGTTTAGGGTAAGAATTTCAAACTCCATTCTAATAGAAGTCCAAAGGAATTCCTGCTAGCAGTAAGAAGGATCTTGAAAGAGCCTAATTTTATTATTTCATAGGATCTCTTCTATCCTTGAGCTTTATATAAACTTTCATGGTCATTCTTGGAACTCTTCTATGAACCAAGAGTATCTTATGAACTTACATCTATAGACATGCACCAGATATTTCCCCATCCTTAATATTGAGCTCTCTCTACAGTTTGCCGCTACTAAGGCAGAGTCTCTATTCCTTTTAACAGGGAATTTCTCCAGAAGTCAACTTCTACTCACAGTCAATAAGACTTTACAATATCTCTGCTTGTACATTAGAGAAATGCTTAAAATATCTTTGATATTACTAGGTGGAAACAGCAGGTAAACTGAAGACTCAGCTTAGGCAAAGGGTTTAGTGTGTCACTGCAGCTGTCAAAATATAGGGACATGCTTTATATAGGAAGACCTAACTCCTCTACTTCAATGAGGAACATGCCTCTTCACATCTGCATGTGGGTATCATTGTATTATAGCAAAAGTTACTCGCACTCAGACCTAATTTTGTGTTGAGAGATAAGCCAAAATCATTATGCATATGCTTGAAACATTCTGGTACAGTATCTGGAAAAGTGCAAAATTAACCCCAGCTGTGCATAGGATTTGATATAGACCAGCCATCTCCTACTGGGGGCTAGAGCTTTTCTTCTGGCACAGTGGCTTTGGATCTCTTTCTAGCTTGATAGCTAATGTCAAATTCTAGTGACTATATGCTATAATATTATCCCACACAGTGGTGCCAAATTGGTCAAATGAATAGTGTTAGGAGGCTCAAAATAATGTTAATACCAATATGCCATGTACAGTAGGTCTCTGTAAACCTTGCAAGGTCTTTTTTCACTGGGGTTCCAACAACCCAGGTCCTTAGGGTTCATGCTGCAGATTTTGACCTTTTTTGGAAACTTATTTTTACTGAGATTTCTGTGGGACTTCTTTCCTCCCCTTTCTTCTTCCCCTCCATCTGAACACACCAAATTTAGGAATCAAGAGCATGTAATCTTCCCTGCACATGTGGTAGCTGCCTTTCATCTCTTGGGCCCAGTGGTTTCCCAACCTGTCTGCAAATTCTGCAGGTGAATGATTTGGCTGCCCAAAATTGAAAGGAGGATCGAGTGGAAGAAAGTAACCGAGACTATCAGAGAAGAACCAGCACTATTTATTTATACAAAAAGGCCCCAGCCTTCTTGATATGACCTGTAAGAGAGCCCCATTCACTGCCAATGTAGTGTCATCAGAAATCTCACCAGGCAAAATGTAGCTTGTATCAAATCAAAGCACCAAAATTACCCTGATTTGTTCTTTTTTGAATAACCACTGCTCCTCACACCTTTTTTATTACTTAATCTCTTTTCCCCTTTTTTTTCTATGTCATGATCCTTAGGCATTAAGCTAGTCGCACCTTAATGAGAGTGATGCCTAGTAACAGTCTGAGCAAGTCAGAAGTACCTAAATTACCAAAGAAATAAAGTATTATAATTAAATCTCCCTAAAGGTTACTGATTTCTAATTTTATGTACAGAGAGGAGGGGTGGAGGGGAAGTTTCTGCTTTTCCCTTAATTCTGCCATATTGTCTGATTCACAGCCGGAGACAAACTGAAATGGCCATCTGGTTGATGTGCATACAAAAGGAGTGGTTTGCCAGACAAAGAAAGTACCTTTTATTATACAAAGCAATGCATCTTCTCTTACCAGATTTCCCACTCTTTTGACTCTGGTGGAGCTGCAGGTAAGTAGGAGTAGACTCTACCTACTACCCAGAGGTACCAGCTGCTGTCAAAATAGTAATGCAACTACAAAATGGGCTGAGAGCTCTAAGGTACATTCATAACATGAAATATACCACAGTCGTACTGAATATTTTCAGTTCCTGGTTCTGATTTTAGATGGACCATTCTGAGTTCATTAATTTACTCCCATCACAGGAGCAATCACAGGATTGCCCATTCAAATAATAGTACATGCATGATTAGAAATCAGGCTGGCACTTTGAAAATGGACCTTTCTAATCAGGGTTATGGTTGCAATGCTTATGGTATCAAGTATGTGAGCGTTTTGTGGACATCTAATCCCATTGACAGAATATAGCTCTCTGTCTTTTGTGACTGTAATTCCTTGTCCACAGGCACAAAAGAAAAAAATGCATGCAAAACGTGCACAAATCAACTTTTGCAATCTCCAGACACCCAAATACCTCCAAATGGCCACTGCATTCTAGTTTGATTTACTCTATATTCCTATTCATTCTCCTAATCCCAGCATATCCACTTGTCATGCTATGCAAAATGTCCCAGAAATTTTAAAAGAAAAATTCGCATTAGATCATTATGATAGTCATTCTCCTTTCCTGGTGATAGCTGATCAGAGAAGGATAAGAAGTTCATTCTAGTTCACATACAAGATCTCTGCTGCATTTGTGAATCACTTTTTTCCTATCTGTGAGATACTTTCATTAGATGAAAAATGTTCTTATATATGAAACCTTGGCATTGTTGTTCAATGCCAATGCTTTATTTCAATTTTTTCATCTCCTATTCTCCACTGAAACTTCCTGTTCTTGGTACTGGACTCCACTGACCTCCTCTTAAGGGGATATTTCATTGCCTTTGCTGCAATGATAACCATGGAAGTAGAACATCCCATTTCCCCATAATGCTGTCCAGGAAACTGGAATGGGAATTGCCCAGAACTGCCAATGGAAGAGAGTCTATTCCCTGAAGTAGCTTGCTTGATGTTCTCCTTCTTCTGACTTCCTTCACTTTAAAATCATTTCTAAAAAGCATTCAAGCAATACATTTTATTATTATTGAATGGCCTAACTGGAATGAAGAACAAAGAGCTAAGACAAGCAAACAAAAAAAAGGAAAGTAAGAAGTGATCCTGTATTTCTAGGCATAGCTGGGAAGTTCAGTTCCCTGGTATGTGGCAGGCATGGCCATACTATTAAATGTTCCCCAGGCAATGTTGCTAAGTTCCAAATTCTGTATTTTTCTTCCAGAAAGCAAAACCTTTTATTTTTTCAACTAAATATTCCCTCCACCAGTATCTAACAAAATATCTGCAGTACATGGTATAAAAGCTGTTTAATTTCAGACAGTGATTGTCATTGTATTTATGCAGCCATAGTTTAAGGTCATATTAAAACAAGGGACAATCAGCTTAAACGTTGATCACACCGAATCTGGGAGTGTAATTGCAGCAAAAATATTCTAATAAGATTTTACAGGTTCCATACATTATTTTGAAATAAATGTGCACAGAGGATGTCTTGAAAGATGTTACTGAATTGTAAGTGTCAGTCATGCAGGAAGCAGAGATTTAAAAGCAGTCTTTGAATTCACAGGTCCATGACATGGAGTCCCTATTTGGAATATAACAAAAGAACATTCAAGGACAAAAGCATTTCTGGCCCTAAATTTCCTTTCACTTCATTCAATTATGTAGAAACCTATCCTTTTTCCCTTCTCATAATATATGACACCAAATTTCTATGCATTAAGTGAAATTTCACTCTATCAGGGAAAGACACCTAGCTTTCTGAGTCATGCAGTGGTGTATTTCCACTGGCCTGACATGCTCTCATTTGATTTAGTGGATATGTTTATTGAAATCTGCCACTCATTATGTGACATGCATTATGTCATACACTAAACAAAAACTAAAACTATTCATTATACCGAAAATAATCTCTAAAGGTGATTTCACATTCATCTTCCCACATCTGAACCAGCCCAGGCCTTTCCTCTGCCAAGAGATAGAGTCCTTGCACTAACCCTGTAAAAATCACAGTAGGAGAAAATAAATTCTAGAACAAGGGTTCTCCAAAGTGCAGCTGCAGACTGAGGCTTGTCAACAAAAATACCCAACCTGACTTAGCTTTCATTACAAAAGGAGCAAAGCTGACTTCCCTGCTACTCCCTTTGAGCATTACAGATCAGAGTGAGAAACAAATAACAAATAAGGAGGAGATAGTCCCAGGAAAGGAAACTACTACGGTTTAGCTATAATTTACAGAGACCCTCATTCAGTGTTATTGGTGGCAAGTTCATTAATTTTTCGGAATACCTTAGTTTCAAAACCTTAGTGTCCAAATGCATTAGTATCTCAACACATAGATTGGTTGCCATAATAACAATGTCAGATATTCAGATATTTTGACAACAAGGTTCATGCAAGATTCTCAAGCTTATAGTATTATTGGGTATGTGTGAATATTTTACACTGTTTTATATTAACACTGTCTTGGAAACTGCACCAGTGACAATGTCCATGCATTGCTCAGAGACATTTCCCTGAGGATGAACTGGACAGCAGAACAACACAGACAACCGTGAAAGGCTCAGATCTGGGAAAAATTGCTCGTATACCTGCTCTGCTGCAGATAAAGATGCTCTTGGCCCCTGTTACATTATAGTAAAATTCAGTGCAGGATCCTGAAGTATCCAATGTTTTAGTTCAAACTCAAAAATCAACTCAGAGAGCAGAAACCATCAGGAGTTTAAATCTAAAACTCTCTTCTCTTTCTCCTAGCAGTATCTCTATGTTACTCAGACCAAACTTTTGCCGTTTCATCTTTATCCAAATCCCAGAATGCTGGAGTCGCAAAATACCATTCTGCCTGGTGAAAATGATGGGCTTAGACTAGGCCATTTCTGTCCCACACTCTTGGTGTCTTTGTGTACTGGTGAAACAGAGAATAGCTCTTCTCTCATGCATATCAAAGTCACATTTGTAGAGAGCTAATACAAAGGCAGTCTATTTATTTATTTATTTTGCAGTCATAAAATGTGTAACCCACTAAAATCAGCTGTATGTGTAAAATCAGTCAGATGGAACAGGAAGTTGGAATATAAAATGTGACCCATTCTCCCCATTCCACCAAAAAATAAAAAAATTAATTGCCTTTGATAATGGTCTGTTGTACAGAGATATAAGTGCCAAGGGCTTATTCAGAACCAGTGAAGTCAATAAAAAGACTCTCTACCATCAACAGACTTTGAACCAGGCTGAAAGGTTCTCTAGGATATCTCAGGAGTAACGAGGAAAAAAATGAGTAGCTGAAAAGGCTAAGGGCGACAGGGACATTTTAAAATGTGGTGGCAGAAAAACAAACATGCAAGTAAGCAAACAGAGAAAGACAGTGACCATCTGCCACCCAGCACAAGGACACAGCCGTCGATGCACTTCTGTTCCTGACACAGACCCACGGTGGGCTCCTGGAAGATCTCACGGCAGGACCTGTGGGCAGGAGGAAAGCCACCCTTCTCTTCCTCCATCACCTTCAGACATGTCCTCGCTCCAGCCTGGTGGTAGAGCTTCAGCTCTCTCAGGGCAGCCTGGAAGCCCTCGTGTGTGAGTTTTAAAACAGTGGTGAGATGTATTAATTTAGCATTTCCTTAAAAAATGGAGCTGGCCCAGTTAAGATTGCAGTATAAAAAAAAATAAGGAAGGGACTTGTTTCTTCACCATCCCATTCAGAGAAGCTCCCCTAGTCCTTGACTGTTCATGCAGTTACACCAACAACAGAAAATGCCCACTACTTACCTCCCTGTCCGAGCAAGGGCTGAAATTCGGCTGGGTCCTGAGCCCAGTGGGCTCCCGTTGGTGGGAGTGGAAGCAGCAGGGTCGGAGCCTTCGCCAGGAAGCAGCCAGTGGTTTGAAGGTCTGGCCCTGGCAGTCTGGTCCTTTAAGAGATTGAGCCACCTCGTCCAAAACTGGACAGAACTCTGGAAACCTTGCAGAACTGGGCCCTTAATGGTCACCCTTGATAAGCAGTTGTGGCAAAAAGATATACTCAGATACTAAGATAGTAGAATACTAAGATATTCATCCAAAATGGGGAAACAAAAATCACCGTAATTAGCAGTAGATATAGAATTTTTAGCGTGAGTGGGAAAACCCAGCATTTAATACACAGCGCAAGGTTCATTTGCAGTCATATAACCACTGTCAGCTAATGCCTGATAAACCCTGCCTAAATTGGAATTTTATTATATCTATTTTGTTATATATCTATATTTATTCCAACAAAAGTTGGACAAACTTGTCAAAAGACTAGGGGTCCATTTTATGTGCTTGGGTGTCCAAGCACCTGCCAGCTGTTTGTCCCTTGAATTGAGGACATCATGTTTTCAATTTCCTTCAATAAAGCTATGAATCCGGCAATTTGCTGGCCTGCTTCAGCTAAACAGAAAGGACAATTTGAGAAAGATCATAGTTCAGGCTCAGTCAGACGGAAACGATTGAAAACAGAGAGCTGGCCGCTATGTTTCCCCAATGCAGCTTGCTGTCGCAGTTTGACTGACAAACTGACTTTTTTGAGGTGCTCATGCCCATTTCAGTCAGAGTTTATTGAAGGTGATTTTGATCTTCTCCATGAGGCCACAGCAGCGGCCATGCCATCTGTCACCTTGATTGCATCGTGGATTCTCTGGAGAGAGCGCGATGGCTCCTGATCATTTACAGATTGTGCTGCTTTCGCCTCCATAAGGACCACATGCACAGAGCCAGATGGTGAACATACACGCTTATTATAAGTCTTTATCTCTGTGCAGGAAGGAGAGGCACCATTAGATCTCCCTCAGGAACTCCGCTCCTCTCTACCATCATGCTGCTCTTCAGCAAATACAGTCTTCTTCAGCTGTCATCAACCTACCTCTGAAAATTAAAAAAATAAACAATAATTCCATCAGCGCCAGCACGAGACGTACAGACACCACCACAAAGCAGCCCCCCCACACACATACGCATACACACAGGCTCCTCTGACTGTCAGCGTTAGGTGGAAACAAGTTTGTTTGCAAAAAGACAGTTATCGTGCAATTAGGATAGACTTCTTTGTGCAAATAAAACAATGTCATCCTAGTTATTCTTGGCACATTTTTAATTCTTTCTTAAAAAAAAAAAAAAAGGCAAAGCCTGAGCTTGCAATTGACATTTCCAAAAGGCAGCTTTGTGTTTGTGTCTGCGTTTCTCAAACAGCTCCTGTCAGCGATCCATTATGGGATGCTGGTTGCTACAGGCTGCATGGCTGAATTACAGCCGTCGCGGTCCTGGGCTGAGTAATTCGGGCGTGTGGAGCCAAGCTGGGGCTGGGGCCGGGGCCGGGGCCGGGGCTGGGGCCGGAGCTGGGGCTGGGTGGGAAGAGGCAACGGGGGCAGATGTCGGAAACACATTTGTACAATGGACTCGGCAAGCGCCACGCGTATCAGTGGACCACCATGCACAGGTTTGTCAAATGCTCTCTGCACAGCCCAGTCCTGTAGCTGGTATTCGCTGGAGGAGAAGGGAATGTTTGTAGTCTGAACTTAACACATAAGCCTACCTCGACACATTTAATATACGTACCATACGCGTGACCCCTGATGCAAACTGCCAGATTGCACAGTTTGAATGTTTTCCTTTCAGAGTTCAGTTTCTTTTTGTCATCCTTGCATAACACTTATTTGCTGGTAATACTATGTTTTCACTTGTTAGCTAGTATGTTCCCCCTAAGCTGTATGTCCGTCCTCCTTTAAAGAACTGCAATTATTAAATCTTAAAATAAAAACCATCTCAGACACACATTTGAGCTTTGCCAAGTACAGAGCATCCTTCAGAGTGAAAACCTGGCCTACTTCCAACTTCAGTGTCTTTTCTGAAGCACATGGAGATTCATTTGTTTGTTTCTTTCTTAAAAGTGCCTCTTTTGTGAAGCCTGAGATACGATTCAGACAGAGACCAACACCTTCAGAAATGCTAAGGCAACTTGTTATGGCTACTATCCCAGAAAAGGAAAAAAGACTGAAACTGAAAAAAATACACTAAGAAAGAGGAGAACATTTGGGGCTTTTGTTAAGAAATGGGTGATAGATTAAGATAACATCGGTGATGCTGATTTTTTCCTTGCTCTGTTTCCTTACACGTAAAAACAAGGTTCATATCAATATTGTCTATGGCTTCTCTTTTTCAATCATTGGTTGAAATACTACAGTTATTAAGTAACTTCTACAACTGAAAAACTCAATTTCATTATGCTGAGATTCCTACCCACTTTTCCCTGTATTTGAATTGTACGGAAGAGAAGTACATGTTTTCATATAAAAATACTAGATTTCTCCACAGGTAAAAACAGGTTTAAATTCTGGATTTGTCAGCTCTCACAGATGACAGTGAGTCTGTTTTCTTCTACTCCAGAATAGCTTACTACATCAAATAGTATCTTTTAGTTTTGTCACAAAGCCAGCTTTTAAAATTTCACAGCATTCCTCCCCAAACTTTATATTTCAGATTCTGGATGCTGTGGAATGAAAAGGAAAAAAATGAACTTCTCCCCACAAACTAAACCAAGTTTTCAAATATAAAATTAAATAAGGAAAAACATATACATTTGTTTACTGTATACTAATATCACAGGCATATAACAGGATATTTTATTAGTCATTTTATAGTTTTGCGTAGGCTATTAGCTAATGTTGGTGTTTTATATACATTTTGTGAATTTGCATTTCCACTAGAAACTATAAGATCTCTAAGTGGTACTTACAAGTGCAATATTTACAAAAATCCTTGTGATAACCAGCAATTTTTTCTGCCCTCTTTTGTGTTGGTTTGTCCATCCCTAGTATCCCTTCCCAGATTAGGCTAGCATGTGGCTATCATATATCCCCTCTGTGGATAGAATTATATATTGTGTTCAAAACCTCTGATTAATCTGGTTAAACTAGTGAGTGACTAATCCTTTAATCTCCTCAAGAGCACTGTTATGTCTGCTGTGTGTCAGATTTGTAACTAGTAATCAGTTAAGTAAATGCTAAAAGTTAAGCAAAAACTATTTTGGATGTATTTTAGAGTCTGTTTTTGGTGAGTGATTTTTGTAGTTAAAACTGCATGAAGAACACAATTGAAAATAAGAAATTGCCTGTGGTGGCAATTCAGCCACTGCAGGCATATCAGTCACCAAGGATCAACTTTCTATTGTGACCTCCTTCTTAAGAGATTTATTATAAATGAACAGGTAGCTTCCCCTTTACTTTCTTTGTTTCTTTCACTGTGGAAAGCAAATACAAAGTATGTTTTTTATATACATATAATTTAGAAAGAAGGTTCTGCTGCCAATTCATTTCCAACTGTTTGCTTTATCCTTGTTTTCATTAGGCTCTGAAATCATTGCACAGCCTCTGCCTGAGCAAACCAGATACATTTATAAAGCTGCACTAAGAAAAAATGTATTTTACCTTACTGAAAAGAGACTGTGTGTAGAAGGGGAATTTGGGGCAGGGAAAGGAAAATGTGCAATCTTTGTAGAAAAAAAAATGTGTAGACCTATTGCTGGCAGATGCAAAAGCATTGAGTCAATATGGTAACAAGGATCAATATGCCCTCAGGCGAGATATGATTATGACAATGCTGAATGCATGTATAAATTTACCACTCCAACTAGCTGCCTAGCAATAAAATAAATTCAAAGCAACAGTGCAGGGAGGAGTAAATCTTTAAGCTGGCATCCATCTCAAGGAAGCAGACAGGACCTTAGGGAGATGCTCCCAGGAGCTGAACCTCAAGAGGAGCTCCACCTCACCGTTAACCTTTCTTGCACCACACAGGCCTCAGGTCCCACAAAAAAATATCCACCAGGGGTGCACAGGGTATGTTCAGCACTGAGTTTCATGGGGTCTACCTAGCCTGGGGAATACATTTCTCTTAGTGTTTTATGTTTGCAAATGATTTCACTTAGACCATGCTTGATTTACTGCCAGGGAAGCACCCTCACAGAAGAAGGGGGTGCTCCTGCTCTGTGGAAGGCAGCAGAATATTTTGCAGAACAGCTCTTTTCAGTCATTTTCCTCCTGGAGGGCTGCACTGACGTGCAGCTGAGGATTGACAGAGAGAGGAAAACTTGGGGTGCAATGACCATCTTTGCCCATCTTGTGGGTGACATCAGCAGAGCCTGACCACAACTCATCAGTTTGCAGATGCACTGTAGGTTTATAAATGCATGTATACAGTGACTTCCCAAGGAAACCTGGGATAAAGGACATCCATTAATCACTGCCAGGCGCACAAGCAAAACAATATAGCACATGAGGACTTTTATTATGATCTTTAACAAAATTTTAAAATGTTTTTATTTTACCTCAACTGAGAAAGGAGAGTGGGTCAGGCAAACACAAGAAATAGCTAAGTAACAAGGAAAGTGAGTGCAATAGATTTTAGGTCAGATTCCTCTTTGGATGCACAAGCTGGTCTCCCACAGATTTCAATGACAGCCACACTGACAGCAGTGGGAATCAGGTGGATTCATCCAAGGGCATAATTTGGCCCATAATGTATGAGGTTAGTCCAGCTTGTGAAAGCAGCAAGCAGCGTATTGCAAACACTGCCTCTGTGCAGCTTACTGAGGGTTTAAAATCCTTGGTGGCATCTTCTGTGCATCTAAAATGCATTTGATAAAAATAGCAGAGGCTGCTTGAATCAATACCTGTTGAAAAAACAGACCTGCTAAAAGAGTTAAAGTTTGCTGCAACAAGATTATCCGTTTAACATTTTTCTACTTGACTAGGCAAACAATCCTCCTTTTATTGCCTATCTAAAGCTACAGTACATCTAGTTGAGAAAGCCTGATATTTTCTGTCCTTGTTTCCTAAGCATGTCTTTGCAAATGTTTTCTATCTCTGCTTGCAGCTATTTCTTTTCACCCGGACAATGGCACGGCTTATGTAATTATGACTTTGTACATGAGCTGAACTCCCCATGGATGTTTACACTCTTATCATCTTTAACCTCCTCCACCTCTGTCAACGAACCCTCACCTCAGCGGCTTGGCGGGGGGATCAGCTGCTGGCTGACAGAGAAGAGCAGTGTGGTTACGCAGGGCCTGGCAGCTGACGGGTAGTTCATTAACCCTTATGGAGTAAGACTGTCAAGGACAGGAAAAGCGCGCAAAGGTCCTTTTCTCCGGCTCTGCCCAACTGACTGGTGTCACCAGGAACTGTCTGCAGCCACCTCTGAGAAGGAATTCCCCTAAAATGTGGGGTTCGATGTCAAGCTCCCAGGACTGTGATTTTGCTTTGCTTTGCTAAGGGATCCCATGTACTGCTGGGGTGATTTTGACAAGTTTTTTTTTTTTTTTTTTTTTTAAGTTTACTAATTTTTTTGCATTGTGGTGATTACTTAGCAGCTCCCATAAAATTAATTTCCACTCTTTTCTCTGCCCAGATGCACTGGACAAGAGATTCAAGGAGCTATTGCTGCTATAAACTGCTCATCCCAGGGGTGAGAATATGGATGCTATTGGCCTTCTGCTTCTCCCCCTTCTTTCCCTCACACACACCTTCAGCCTGTGGTCCCCTCCAAGCCATGTGATTAGGGATAGTGGTAGAAGGAAATAATGTCCCCACAGGGCAGAGGCAAGTCTCCTTTCTGGCTAATGAGTGGTTCAGGAAAGTGGTGAACCCAGCACAGCCTGGTCCTTGTAAGAGGCAGGGAAACAGGCTGACATCAGGAAGGACTGATTCTCCGGTCTCAGATGACTGAACTGAAAAGTCAAGGTGAAAAAAAATAGGTCTAGGTCTAAGTTTAAAGGTATTAAATGACAACCAGTAGAAAAATTTTCAAGCCCTGCAAAAGCTTTTTGCTTCACACAGTCATACGTTTAATTTCATCCTGACGTCCTTCAGTCCTTTTAAAACCATCTTACCCTTGTTTTATTTAAATCAACTTTTATACAAAAAACAAACAAACCCCAAAGCAGAAATGTTACAGTGAAAGATTTCTGAGTTCTTCTAATCCCAAGCCTCTTCTGAACAACCAAATGAAGTCACCAAATCCCACCCAGCACCATGCATCGTTTCAGTTTGTCCAAACCAGCCCACTTCGGTAGTTTGCTCTCCATAAAGAAATGGCTTTTTCTGCTGTGTGCCAAGGGGAAAGTGGAGGATACCCTCTGAGGGGCATGGCCCACGACACAGGTAGGATCTGGACCTCACTGCTGGAGCTGACACAGCTGAAAAGTTCTCTTGCCTGACCCAAAGAATGGGCAAGATTCTGAGCAAGGTTCATTTCCCTGTGTTTTCCTTAAAAAGTCTTTCCCTTTCCCAGATAAGTGACTTCTGCCCACGGCTGCTCAGTCCCATCCTGCATCAGCACATACCCAGGTGTCCCTTGAACTGGCTGCAGTCTTGGCAGTGCCTTTGAGAAGAGAATAAGGAAAAGTGCAAAGAAAAATTATGACAACAAGGGACTCATTACCGGATATGAGTGAAATACAAAGCCTAGGACTATTATTTACCTCAGAAATTGAACAACCACAGGAGGTGTGATAAACCATCTGTAAAATTTTTCAGATTTAATTTGAGATCTTAGTCCAATTTCTTCTGGCCATATTAAACTCTGAGCTAAGTGGAGATTTTCTCTCCTAGGAAAAAGCATCAAGAGTAAGATGGGGGAGATAACTGGAAACCAGATTGCTAAGAACTGACCTGTTTATTGAGCCCATTTTTGGTCCTGCTGAACTTCTGGCATTCTTCAGTCACAATTTATTTGCTGGTGGGTTTCTATGGCTTTCTGTAATCCCCTCATCAACAGCTCTCTATTAGTGTGCCTGTTCTAGCAAGCATCCTTTTCCCTAAAACTGTGGAATACACACTGAATGATGCTTTGTAACATTCAACATAAGCTACATGCAAAGTGTTAAGTGACCACAAAAGCAAAACTTGCAGTGACTTCAGGATTCACCAGATTTTGCCCTCGTCTATATGGGGAAACAAGATTCAAAGCCAATAAGGAACCTGCAGATTTTTCGTCTGGACATCGTTGAGCCTTGGAATTCATAAATGTCACGAGAAAATGACATCTTACCAAAGCAGTACACCCTGCACCATCTTTTTCACACTGTTAAGGATATAAAGGACTTCTCTGCATGAAAATCACATGAAATTTTAGGTAGTCTACACATTTCCTATTCTGTTCAAAGCAAAAACAACTCCACTACAGATACAGTGAGAATGAAGTAATCAAAATGTCGCTAGAACAACAAAATTGACTCATTTGAGTAGTATTGTGTGACAGAAAACCTCTTAAATGAACAAAATAAATACACTTCAGTGCCCTTTACAAAACCAGAAAATCAGATCATGTCTAGCTTCTTTAATCCGAATTGCAGTTTACTTAAAATTTTTCACTGCATTTGCACTAGCACTCCTCCATCTACTTTTTTGTAATTCTAACTCAGCACTGTGATGAACTCCTCTTATCCTCAGATTCAAGAATGAAGTAGGCATACCAGTTTCATGTGGGTATGTAGAAATGGCCTGACAAACTGTTTTGAGATGAATGCAGTTGCAATACGCACAGAATTCTTCTTTCAGTGGAATTAATAGTCATGTCTTTAGATTGCTTTATTCATCCCATTCTCTAATGAGAATAAATGTCCATCACTGATGCAGCTAAGCTGGTTCACCTTCCTATGACAGAACTTCTGTTTTAATTGCAAGAAAATTCTATGGTTGCATTTCCCAGAGCTCCTCACTCCATCAGGCTCTTTGCTTCTTTCTGAAACACTCAACTTTTCCACTTACCTTGCTTCTCTGAAGGTAGCAACTGAGTTTTTTCTGTACTGAACACTAGTTTGGTACAAGAGCATTGAAGGGAGAGCAATAACTGCAATGGCTTGTGGAGTCCATATGGGCCCTATAACTTTGACATTAAGGCCTTTCTTTACAGAGTTTGATCCCTGCCCCATGAGTCAAACTCTAGCTGTCAGGGGACTTGTTGTAAGTAATGGTCATTTGTGTTTTATAATTATATTGAATAAACACAATTAGTTCCACATTCTGATGTTTTCTTCCTAAGGCATCTGTAAACATTCTGTACTATTCTAGCAAATAGCTTTTGGCAATCATTAAAAAAAAAAACAAAGCAAAATGGATCTCAGTGGATCCTTTTAATTTATTCTAAGGAGCATGTCCAGAGGAGTAATGAGACTTACTAGACAATAATGGCAAAGGGATATTATCTTTCACTTAGTTAACCATCGTAACCCACTTTGAAGTACCTCCAATCACAGTCCTCATGCGGTTAAATTAGAACATAGACTCAAGAGTTTTCACTTCGGGGTTTCTCCCAGAAGTCAACCTAATGTCTTTGGTACAGAAATAATGTAGGCATCACACGTCCATTCTCTTATTTTAAAAGATTTTCAACAAAGCTGGCCAAAAGTGATGCTAAAACAAAGAAAAAGGAGTGTAGGAATTTTCCAAAGCACCAGGCATGTAAAATCTGTTTTTGTTTTTTTGTTTTTTTTTCTTGAGGCTACTGATTCTCTCTTAAACACCAGGCAATTTATTTGTCCTTTCTATGCCTCATTTTCTGTGACATAAGGACTTCTAGCATTTGTTCACTTGCATGATTGTCTTTGGATTGAAAGCACTGTAAATTCATAGTAATACCATCCCTTATGTAACAGTTCTCAGTGGCATCATGCTGTCCATATTATTTTGTATGGTTAAGAGACTAGAATAATATTTCCCCAAAGTAACAGACCCTTTTCTTATGTGGTACATTAGAAAAGCAGAAGATCAGTACTCAACACATTAAAAATGAAAAACTTTGCAAAAAAAGCTTATTGAATAAGGAGGAAGAAGCACTGCAGTCATTGTTCTAGTAAGCAGGCAGTTAAAACAGGGAAAAAGTGTCAATTGGTAAAATTAGCTAAAAAGTTGCTGAGTTTTTGCCCTACATTTGGACTATCAAAACTGAGGCAAACTTTTCAAAGCAAAATGCTGAGGATTGCCAAGTTAACAAGCTGTTCTGTGCTGCAAGGGACATATTTATGGACATACTTTCAACAAGACGTACCTAGTGCTACCAGGCTGTGCTGTACTAAAGAGCAGTAAGTATCAGATAAACTGATTTTTATTAATAAAAGATTTCACACATGAAAATGATTAAACACAGCTCAAATTTTCAGAAGTGTACAAACTAGCCCTACCCCCCCCCCCCAAACCTACTCCTCATTCCTGCTACAATATTGTCTAAAGAAAAGCCAGGAAATTCAAAGTTAAGAAGGCTACCCTACAGAATTTCATAATCTATGCACTTGTGAAGAAGGCACTGTAAAGTTAGTTATGGATGCATATCAGTAGGAATTCTTATTTTAGTGGGGTTATGTGTGCCACCTTTAAAGCCGTTTCAGAATATGTCTTTTGAATCTATCAATTCCTTGCTCCTTAAGAGCAATATTTTTAAGTCATTTCACAACCTTTGCTCAAGAAAAACTCTCTACAAATTAATCGCAGCCTACAAAACAAGCAAAGCTAATATGTCAAGCAAGAATGCCAAGGCAAAAGGCTCCCTTCTAGTCACTTTTTAAAAAGAGCAATAATTAATGCTCTGCCTACAGTCTTCAGAATCAATACCAGTCACCTGTACGTGAAGGGCCAAATACACTGAATTTCTTCATGCTTTTCTACCAAGGCAGATGCTAGCTGCAGACACAGGATTGTGTTACACATCCAGATTCATCTGCACACTCTTAGCCTGCAGGAAGAGTATGGTGCCACGATTTGCCTCAACTCCTGTTGGCAGAAGGGTTAAGGTAATGAATCCACCTACACATGGCTAGGAACATGCCCATGGAGAGTACCCGCTGCTGGTAGGGTGCTCAGTAACCACCCCATTGTACACGTAAGCCCACCAGTGGTGATACAAAGCCTGACAGAGAACAGCTTTATGGTCCGCAAACACAACTTTAAATCAACAAATTATTTGCCTTCAGCCTCGTTTGTACTCACTGGTTCAGTTTAGAAATGGTGCTGTGAATCAGCAAGGATTCTTATTGAACTTGTGTCAAAGCTAGCTGAGTGTTTTGGGTCTACTCAGGTGTCTAGAAACGCTATAAGCTTTCTTTTCCCTGGTATGTGTCAGATCACAGCCATTTTTCCCAAGGTATTTTTCTCTCTTAGCAGAGACCTATTTTCTGGTGGGGGGCTTCTCTGAGGGTCTTGCAATATCCTCCACTAAAGTGCAGGAATTTAAAGTATTGTTCTGTTAAAGTAGAACAAGAAAGCTTATCCTAACCAGAACCCATGTCCTTCACCAGCAGGAAACTGAGATTTTTAAAAATACCACGAGTAATTTAATTTTTTTTTCCTATAGCTCCTTTTCTTTCCTGTAACCTTAGCCATGTTTCTGAGGAGATGTGGTCTCCCAGGTCAGGTATACATTTGAAGTGTTGTATAGAACATATATGTGCATCTTCACTTATCCTTTTTATCAGTTAAAGTAATTCTATTCTGTACACCTTTTTAATATTTCTGAAAGAAATATATCCATTAAAATATTCTGTTCTTCAGCAAATCTGAGATTTCATTTTCTGTTATGTTAAATGGCAAAGCTTCTGATGGCCTGAATAGGGGCAAAAAAGGAGTTTGAATTACAGGAGCACAAACAAAATTTTGCATTCAGCACAAAAAAACTAGAACACTGCAGAATGTTTTCTCACTTTCCTTCTGGACTCCTACTGTTCTCAAAAATGATTTGATATTTACCTTCAAGAATAACATTAACCTTAGGGGCTTGCAGGGAGACGTGTTGATTTACCTGTATCAGACATAACAATATCCCTAACTGAAATGTCTGAATATACATTTGTATCATTGCCTGTAAGACAGACTTTATCTTTCTTTTTAAGTGCGAACTCGAGTTTTGGGGGATTATTTTCCTCCTAGTTTTGGTAAGGGATATTTAAGCAGAAAGAGCAGCTTGTTTCCTTGACAGCAGAGAACCAACTGTTTTGGTTTTCTTTGCTCCATGTCTGTTCAACATACTGTATCCATAGAAATAGCTGCTGTCCCAGAAGTTGAAGCATTTTGTATTATATATACCCAAAGACTGGGTTAATGTTACCTTAACTTGCAGAGTTTCTATCATAAAATTTCACCAAAAAAAGTAAAGGTTCCCAAGGCAACACTGTACATTCTGTGTGTTTTCTGGTTCATATTTAACATTTTAAAAATATCAATATTAAGCTACACATTTAAGAAATAAAGACAAATGTAATGCACTTCTTATAAGCCACATTCGTGACTGACTGTTACAATGGAATCTGTTACTTTTGCTTTTGCCATTTTTGTGTCACATAACGCAATGAACTGCTTGTCTGTGCCGAGTGTGGTGGTTTGCAGTGGTCCTGATACTTCACCAAATATTCCCTGTTATTTCAGAAGTAAAATAATGTAAAACCAATTCCCACCTACTTGAACATTTCTCACCATCAATCTTCTGTGCTCATGAAGGTGAAGAGCCCTGGAAAAACATGCTACCATCTATTTTAACAAAGCAGAAGTGGGAAAACACCACAGGAAAAACAAATTACAATATCTCCCTCCTGAGCTGTGCAATTGTAACAGGGCTGTGAGACAGATAAGTCTGGGTTTTATATTTGAGGGCCAGAGTCTTGGTTCTATGAGAAAAACGCAGCTGATGAGCAGTACCTCCAATCATGCACCATCCAACACCACCTCTGCACGAGAAATGCCAAGTAAATTACAGTTTTTGCAGTCTAGGCCAAAGAATGTACAACTATTTGAAAGAGGGACATTTTGCACAGCATAGCCTGACCAATTTTGTCACACAGAGACTGAGAACATGAAGATTGGAGAGGTCACAGCCGAGACAACAGTAAGAGCCTTGGCACCTCCATTCTCCCCTGACATGGCATTTGTCAAAGATGTGTCTCACCACGCTACACAACAAGTCTTTCCCACAGATGACATAGTGCTATTCCTGAGTAAAGGACCATTTACAAGCCCTGGCACAAAGTTCACCTGGTTTTGGAGTTCTTTAGAAAAGGAGAAAAATATCTGAGAAAAAAACTTAGAGTAGGTAGAGGCAACATTTTATGCTTTTTGCTGGTCTTTAAAATATTCATGTAAATTCTGTTCACACTTTCCCAGAGAGTCCATTTTTTGGCCTTGCACAGCAAAGTGCATGAAAAGCTTTGGAATAATGACTTTCTGGAGAACTATGAAAAAATGAGAAGGTATAATGATAAATCATGACAATATGACCAAAAAATGACAATATAACTTATAACTGAGATAGATTTTTAACTTTTGCTCCATTGTTCTTTGCTTGTACTTGTTTATAAAACACTGAACGTGCACGCAGAAACCACAAAAGCAACTCCTACTTTCTTAAAGAACAACCAGCCCACCAAGTTTCAGGGTTTGGTGATTACTGGTGCCTGATGTACTGAAAGGGAGATAAGAAAGAGCACTGGGCTACAAAGCATAATTAAATCACAGATCACACAACTTCAGGACAAGGCCTAATTTCTACAATAAAAAAAAATCTAAACAGATTTATTTTTCATATATCTCAGGAAAATAGGACATCTGCCAGCACAGTGCTATCCAGCACAAAGCAACACAGCGATGACCCTTGAATGTTTAAATAAAGAGGGAAATTTGCTGTGGGGCTGGCTGCATTGTGGGAAGTGTGAACCCCAGTACACGCCTGGCCTTCCTGGGCCATGGAATATTCATGAACTGTGAAAAAAACTAGCAAGGCTTGTTCCTGTGATTTGCTGTGCCTGCTATCTCTGTTTCTCTGTATATATGTATACGTGTGTGTATGTGTGTTGACATGGGTGCAAGTACATATTTTCAAAATATAAATAAATATAAATAAGCATGCACACACATTTCTGCACAAATATTTATACAGATAAAGAGAACAGGCAGGGAAACTATGACGAAGGAGCAGCATTTTTGCTCGAAGTACTCACTGTGCATTGGGGGAAAACATCTTGCCGAAGGATTTTTTATTTTTTCCAAATGTCAGCTCAGCAACTTCACAAACCTGATTTCCAACATGGCCTTCATGCAATTGTTTTTATCACTTTCTCTCATCGTGTCCTTATGTACAAGGGTAAAGACTATTCTACTGCATCCAAGTACAGTGTGCCAAAGGGAGGGTGAGCGGTGGGGAGCCGTGCCTGTGCCACTGTCCTTTGCCTGCTCCTGATTCCATGGCCTGAGGCAATGGTTTGCATTTTTAGGACAACAGCCGGCTATCTGCAAGCAGGAGACCACTCGTCAGGCTTCATTACTGCACACAAAATGACACTAGTGAGCCTGTGGTCACAACTGTGCTTATGGTACGCTGAAAAGCCATTACATCTCATTGCAACAAAAAACTGCATGAAGGTACAGGCTGACCAGCTCCATAAATTGCCAAAAACCTGACAGGTCAGCTTATTTATGCAATGTAGTACCTGCAGTACAATTTCTGGATAGAAACTATAGTTTGGGTCTAGGAATGAAGGAATCTTTTCATCAAAGGTGTTATATTTTAGTAGGCAATCCTCCTGTTTTCTTTATTGGGTACTGAGAAAATAAAGAATTTAATTCTACTGCATGCTTGCAGCATTAGGCATGGTCAGCTAAAGTATCTTCCTCTTTTCCACATTAATAACCCTAAAAGCATAGTTAAAATCTAATGACGAGCATTAATGGATTTTCATGTTTGATAATGTTATTTTTCATTGTTTAAATTTTTGGTATTGTACAGATCACACTGATGTAGCTGATATAGAGCATTTTAACTTAACCATAAGTGAACTGGCTTCCATTATAATCAGAGACATTATTATTTGCTTAAGTCATATAATTGCTATATATATTAATCTTGCATATAAAGGGTAAAACTCAAAGAGACAAAGAAAACGCAGTAATTAGGATTCTGGAACATTCCCTTCCAAAGGAAATTCATACCATAATGTGGCTAGTATTTATTTATTTTACATATAATTGGCGCTCATTGGCAAGTGCTGTGAACAAAGAACTGTGGACCAGGTTCTGACCCTGTGTGCATGCATATATATACATATAAAAAGAGAGGGGGAGAGAGAATAATTTTATTCCGGGGGAGCAAGACCTGTAGTCACAGGGGCTTATCTTTCATGAGTCCAAATGCTATAGCTGGGAAAAGTAGAGAAGCTTTCAGGCACACAGTGTCTTTCTTAAGTAATCTTGCTTTCCTAGCATATTTTGGTGATTACAATTACAACAGTGTTGAATAACATCAAGTCGCTGATGGGATTGCGTTAATGCATACACATCGTAACCGAGTCAGCATCAAGATCTTTGCTTATTAGCCTAACTATTGCTGTATCCATCGAGAATTAACATTCTTTCTTCAAATATGCTCCCCTTCATATTCCAAGCTGCAGATTCCTCACAAACTTACCTTTAACAATCGGTTATTGTGACTGGGAGAAAGTCATTGTTGTTGGCGGAAGTCCTCATCTTGTTCTAATCATTTCTTCCAAAAAGGGAAGTTAACTATAGGTCTTGCACCCAACTTCTTAGTGGCCAGCAGAGCTCTGTAAAGGACATACTTCTACTGCAATAATACCTGGCCTTCCAGCTTAGCTCTTCACTTTCTTGAAATGTAAAGGACATTGGGTATGTAAAAATGTGGGGGAGGGAGGTTGTCTGTGGAAAATACTTCAGGGGACTCAGCCATGTGGATTGAACTTTACCTGGAAGCTGCATTAAACTTTTCCAAGGCCTCTGGGGTTCAAAATATGTAGGATGCTGTCACATTGATTAAATATCTGGGTCTTGACAGAAGGTCTATCAGCTGTAACTTTGAAGGCCACAGATATGACGATGGAAGTATAAAAGCAGCCCATGGACCTGTGAATGTCAATGCATTACTTTAAAAAGATTGATATATTGTCACCGTAGCGCCTGCCAGTAAGAGGAACTAATCTGCCAGAGGATTTTCAGTATTCAGTTATCAAGTCGCTTCTATAGTGACTCTTGCCACTGATACTGAATTATGTGGCTCTGGGCATCCTGTAATGCGCTTCTTCCCAGCACATACAGTGCAGCACATAGGTAATTGCTTTCAGCAGTTCACACTGTTATAAATAAGTGGTAATTCTATCAAAAACTACAGGATTGCTCTGGTTACACTCAAAGTTAGGGATCAAGACCCCATGAGTGGGTGTTAAGGAAGATCTTATAATTAATTCCAGGGTCACTTATATATTGATTACTTAAGCACAACCTTTTATAAATGAATAGTGTATTCTCCACAAACAAAGCTGAAGTGCAGCATAGTCCAATAGCTAGAAAAACTGGACTGATCGTTTGACAGCTACACTTCTGTGATTCACGTCATGTGGATCCTGACTCACCAACTGATCACAGGGAAGTGGAGAGTTTTGAGTTTTGCGGATTTAAAAAGGAAGCTCATTTTATATCTGTCTTTAACCAGGAAAACTCCTGGAGGTTGAGTTGCTTGCTAAGAATGACAGTACACAGTCTGTCAGAGTCATCAGACAAACACGCACTTTCCTGTTTTATAGTGGTTGAAAAAGTTTTCACCATTGAGCTGAAGATCCTTGACTCCCAGCCAAGAGGCAGTAGCAGAGCAGGTACCTGGTACTAGTCAGCAGCACTACAAAGGATTCAGTTAAGCCAGTAACTTATTCTGTGATTCTATGTGATAAGCTGTCTTCATAGTATTTAGTTTTCAGCAGAGATGTGAGCTGACCCATTTCCTTTGCACTGGGCCTGATAAGCGTGAGTACAGTACATTTCCACTGGCATAGGGGGCAATTAACCACTGGGCAGAAACAGCTTAATATATGAGGCTAAGAGGAGATAGGGGCTCACTTGATCACAGAATCAGAGTGCTTTAATTTCTAATTATTTTTTTAATTATTTCCAACTCTTTAAACATAGATCCAATGCAGTGAAAATGCTTCAGAAAAGCTACAGGTATACAGACCAAAAAAGCTATTAGGTTAATGAATTCTAAAAAGGAAACCTGTGCATTTATTCACCACATGTTTGATAATATCACAGATAGCTGCTGGGCAATAGAATAACACAAATCAGTTAAGCAAAGGGAATATCATCGATTGCTCTTTTGTTGCCATCCAACTGTAGCACCTCCAAGAGCACAAACTTCCAAATTAGCTACAGTTGTAGTGATGACAATACCAAACACCACTTTTAGAGCACCAGACATTACAGCTTGAAGGTGCTGTCTTTATCTTACTTGAAAAATCTCCACAACATCCCAGTGCAGGAAGTGGCTTTCGAAGAGATGAGGAGAAATAGTAAGTAAAGTGTATTTGCATGTAAGAAAAGCAACATTTCCTGGAGCGTGCTGAATGACTTTCCAAAGCAAAGTCCAAAGAACCTGTTTCTCTTTAGCAAACTCAACTGCATGCAAGAATGACTGTGACAGTGAAGGCTCCTTGCATAGCTTTGTACCATCAGTTACTGCACCTTCTGGCATCTGTCTTGTCTTTCTCATGTTGTGGTAGGATATATTTTACAAGTATCCTTCTTTCACAGACATTATTCCAGGGTTTAGCTGACCTACTAAATGTCCCAGGATTGAGCACAGATGCACAAGGAGACACTAAAACTTGCCTTCTATGTTTTTAAAGTTGCTGAGCTACTGAGTCCTCTGGTGTGACTGTGGTAGGACCCAGCAGCTATACTCACTGCATATGATAGGGGGGAGCACATTGGATGTGGTGTGATATGAAGGTCATTTGACCTTTGGTTATTTTTTAATTTTCAGTACAGCCAGGTGCCAGTAGTAATGCATAGAAAACTAAGGGACTATATTAACTGCTAAGTCATGGAGCCAAGTGTTCTATCTTATAGTATTCAGACTCTTTGAAGAGTCTTGTTATTGTGGTGTTACCCCAATACAGTGGTGCCACAGCCTCACAGAGATTTCCAAATGTTGGCATGAGTACAAAGAAACAGAACAAGAGAAACCAAATCTAAGAGAATGGTACACTCATTTCTCTCAATGCTCCAGCATCAACACCTCAAATATTTTCTGCAGCCAAAAGGTCATGCTGGAAGCTTGAATATTTGGTTGTCATCAGTTCTCCACACATCCATGTCCTCAAACTTTTTAATGCTGTAGGGATAAAAGATTGTTACACTGCCTACAGAAAATGATGACATAATAGTAGTGCTGTAGAAAACTCTCAAATACATGGATATTTCAATTTATTTTAAGTGTTCCATCTGGAATATCATAATGCACTATTTACTGCTGTTCCTATATTTAAAACTGATAGGCTACACTTATAGCAGCTGTTAGGATAATAACCAATGGGGGACAGATTGATATATAATTTAATATGCCAGCCTTTCAGAAGCTCTTAAAATAGTTCAAACACATTTCAGTTTCAAGGTTTATATATGTGCTGCCTTACAATTTCTAGGGCAAATCTCTTATGACTTACTGAGCCTTTAAAACCCAAGATATCACCTGAGATTGTCTAACCTAGGAATACTGAGTTTACCAAATACCTTGATGTGTTGCCTTTAAAAAATCTAACGACAAAACTTAAACTCCACAACATGAGTTCCAGGTATGTTTTTTTCATCAGATCTAAAATTATTCCTCCTCTTCAAAACCATTTCTTGTAACCATAGGATAGTAATATCTCCCTTCTCCCCCTTCAATGTCTGAGCAGTTATGCCTCATTGCTGGGCCTGATTTTTCCCCCATAGTTACACTGAAAACCTGCCAAAGTAAAGTCATCACAGCAAACTTCTGTAAATCACTTGATTTGTAAATCACTTGATTTACAGAAATGCAGACCAAGATCCATTATTTGGGGGGCAAAATGTGTAATTGTTTCCATTCTTCTTTCAGGGCACTAGTCTGCTTTCAAAAGCCAAACAGGGAACAAAAATGGCATGCTGTTATGAACTAAACGAACATCATACTGGCATATATATACTGATTTGTTGTTCAGAGGACACCTGGAGTAATCTTTAGCTCTCCTCCAAACTATGAGGACCTCAGCTAATATGTACAGGAGTAGCAGTAAGGAAAGTTGCCACCACCACCTTTTTCCCTGACAACTGAAGCTCAGACAGAAAGCATGGGGCATCAGCTGTAGAAATAGAAATAGATTGGATCTTAGAAAAAATCTGATGGAATGGATTTTGTTGTATCGGGGAGATTTTAAAGAACAAACTAGCTAAACATTGACTTGTTATCACTGGCAACTGCATTCAAAGGCTTTGGTGTAGCTGATCCTGCTCAGGGGCAGGTGCCTGACTGCTAAACCTTTCCAACTCTCTTCCACTCCTATTTTCTGTGATTCAAAATTAGTCATGTGATGGGGAAATTAACCCACTACTGCATGATGAGGTAGGATGGAAAACTGAAGGTGATCAGCTATTCCAGGGTAACATGGTGCATGTTCTTACCCCACAGTTCCCTCTTCTAACACTGCTCATTTTGTGTTCACCTATCCATTTCCTCCCTCTGCAATACCTGATTTTCAGATGCACTGGTTGCCCCTCTGGCTTGAACAGGAGCAGCAGACGTCCAGTGCTCAGAGTTTCTCATGAGATTGGCTTAAACGGAATTACTTCTCCGGCGATAAAACTGAGAGCAGATATTCAGCCCCTTCTCTCTCACACCCGCTTTTTCTCACCACTCATCCCCTTCTGCTTTAGGGTGCTTTAATGTGATAAGGTGCTATGCACAGTTAGTCTAAGCTGCTGTTTTAGAATTGTTAGTGAGAGCTAGCTAACACATGTGCGCTGTGCGTACATATTTTATTATTACCTTTCTAGCACATTCAAGTCTGTCAAAGGAAGTATGGCTTTATTTTAGAGTTTTCTGTTATATTTAATGTTTTACACTTCAGAAATATTTCATAAGTAGGGCATAAGTTGTAGGAGCAATTGAATTCAAATCAGATATGCAGTCTAACTCCAAGTCCCCTATTAACTTTTTCATCTCCCTGCAGAACTTGTTCCTGTCCATATTTTTATTTCAGCTGGGCTGAGTGGGAGAAAGAACTCTAAGGAAGGTCTTAGCAGATGGTTGTCACAAACTGCATACGGCAATTGAGAATTAGTGTGCAAGCATATGCAACCTGGTACAGTATGAAACATTCCAGCATATGAACGCTGAAGTAAATCAAGCTTGGACAGATTTTTTTTTTTTTAAATGAAAATTAGAATTTAGTTTTTCTTTTCTTCTGCACATATGGATCTCAGAGCTTTGCAACATATGGGGCCAAACTCTGGACTCAAACATGACTCTTCTGAAATCTAGGTAGTTACACTCAGTACAAATTTGGTCCACCAAGTTTAATGTAAAAATAAAGCATGCACAAATACAAACATATATAGCAAACATATATATCTATATATATATATAACAGGCAGACAGATACATATATATATTTATTCATATATGACACTTAATCTTATCTTTATGGTTTCTGCTGCTCCACACATTCTCTAAGTAATCTCTGAAACAAACCTAATGAAGACAAAAAAGGTGGTTTTGGAAATAATAGCTTGGGTACGCATTGCAATGCTTTTTTTTCTCTCCTTAGAGAAAGAGCTCCTTTTCTGGAAAAACTGACTGAAGGAGGCAAAATATCAACTGGGAGAGCAAACACCCTGTCTATAACTTTTATAGGTCATGCTTTAAACAAGCAGGAGGAAGAGTTTGATACACTGCCTTGAGATATGTCAGTGTTCGAGTGGCTCTCTCACTGAGCAGGGGTTCAAGTAACGTCTGTTCCCAGGTGCCCTGGTTTCCAGGTTGCAAAGGCGAAGCTGTCTGAGGTCCGTGTTCCCCATCCTATCTGCCCCTTGCCTCCCATCCTCTCCTCTCAGAGCCTGGGGTGCAGAGGGAAGGAGAAGGGGAGGGATTTCAGAGAAGGATTTTGCTGTGAGGGAGCCTACTGGAAATATGCCTCGATGACTTCTTAACCTTCCCACTTGCCCTTCTCGCTGACTTATGGCAGAAAAATAGAACTGAAACAGGGAGAGGGGAAAGAATGCAAATACTGGCACACAAGGAAATACTGAATTACATATTGGTCGACCAAAACACAAATCAACTCAAAACTACAGGAGTCCACCAACATGCACATAAATCATTTATAACGATAATCCAAGGCTAGGTCCAAATCTCATTAAAGTATATGAATCCTTAATCTATTTTGGCAAAAAAGAGCCAATACACATTTTTTCTTTTTATCATAAATTACAGTTCTGTGGCACTGTGCAAATATTACCAAGCTGTAAGACAGCTGTGCTCCATTAAAATGTGTAATGGTCGCTGATTTCTTACAGCACATGGTCATCAGGCTGAATCTACAGCCAGTAATTAGGAAGATGAAATGTTTAATTGTGCCTTAATTTTGATAAAATTTATCTGTCACACATCCCGTAGTCAAGCAGTATGCTCACAAATCAATGTCATCAGGCCCGAGCAAGAACTGAAGCGCCACACTCTTGTTCCTGACAGATTCATTTGAATATCAAGACCAGACTAGCGAAACAAGTAAAAACTTTCCTGATATGCTCAGCTCCTGTGACATATGTCTCACCACCTATGCTAAAAGACACAGAGGCCAAAGCAAAAGGTGGGCAGCTTTCCTTCTGCCTCTTGCTCAGCAAGTTCCCTGGGAACAGTAGCCTGCTTTAAAAAAAAAAAAAGCCAAAAAACTTCTCACTGCCTACTTAGTCAAGCCTCAAGGGTTTTGGGGTGGGGGGTCAGGCAGTGGTTTTCATTCCTTCCTTCCCCCTCACCCCTCCTTATTTGCTCTGCTGTTGAAAAACCATGAGAGGCAAAGCCAGCATCCATTGTGTAGGCGAGAAGCAATCACTCACTTCCCTGCTGGCAGTACAGCAGTGCACATTACAGCAACCAGTCATGTGCAGATTATTACCACACATATGCATTATTATTTTTTCTTTTTTTTACACCAGGGTCCACATGGTATGTCAAAATGGTAGAGTGCTGCCTGAAAAGTGCCCAGTCCCATTTTTAAAAATGCAGGCTTTGCTTTTAACATATTCAAATATAGGTCCTATTTTGTTCATGAATGATTTTTTCCTCTCTTTCTCTATCTCTTTGTGTCAGTCTAAAGAAACAGTACCCAAGATAGACTGACTGCTTTACCATGTTTGCGGACACACTGGCCTCTGCTCAAAAATGTTCTTAATTGTTTCTGAAGAGCCATTGTTGATATTGCCCATCTGTCCTACTAGAAGATGCTGTTGTGGTATAACAGCACTCCAACTACAGGGACTGAACCCAGCAGTGATGGATTATATAACATAAACCCACCGCTGCTTCAGTAAAAAGACAGGGCTCATAAGTTCAGCTGCTGTAGCTGACTCAGAAGCATCGATACGTGGTCCAGACAGGCTGGGAGAAGACAAGATAACACCGGTCTTGCTGTGGGTCACAGTGTGACAGAGGCTTCCTTGGTGGCACGAGTACTTGTTATCATCCCCAGCGGTGCGGAGCAAAGCCACATCAAGCCTCAAGCATCATGTGGTATTGGGGGTGGAAGAGCTTAGCACAGCATGTTGTTTGGAACGAACCTCCTGGTGCTGGAAATCAGGTTTCCTCTCTGTACCTGTTGAAGGATCAATCTGGCTATGAACCAGCAGAGAACAAGAAACCTGTTTTTATTCTGTATTCCCCTAAGTTAAACACCTGTACACACAGTCATGTATTCTGCAGATAGCCGTAAACATAAGGTTGTTGGAAAGGCAGCAACAAGGCAGCTCTGGTAGCATCTGCAATTCTCACATTTCAGGGAGACAAAAACTTTGGACTATGTACTTCAGCTGTTTTTAAGCCAGGACACTACACATACCAGATTGCTTGCCAGTCTCATTTTGGCTACAGAGCAGTCAGGTGACCATCCTTATTCTTTTAAATTTGAAAGCAGGTTTTGGTAACCCTCCCCATGAGGTCCCATTAAGCTACCTGCTGATTACATTGCCTTCGCAGTGTTTCTGTTTTTCCTGTTCTAGACCCCAGAAGGTCCTTTGGAAGAATTGTTCAAAGGTCCAAGCTAGGCTTTTCTAGGGTTGTCCCATGAAATCCTGTTCTTCCCGTGTCTGTTCAACCTTCACATGACCTTGACTTAAATAGTCTAGATAGATAAAATGATTTGAAGGTTTACATCTCTGAGACAGCAGTCACAAGCCAATGTATGACTATGCTTATGGCTTGTTTGCAATAACCTTGCTGTTGTATTTCTGTTTTGAATATGAAACATTTATTTCTTATCTATGACCTGTCTGAGACTACCTCAGTCTTAATCTGAAGAATGCCATTTATCTGAAATGAGTTATCTTCCCTCTGTTCTACATTTCTCTTACCAAGGAAAATCTCTTTTCTTGATTTTTATCCATAATCAGATGTTTTCCAGCTTGAGCAAATACTGGAGGATCATAGGCTTGGACTTCTGTTTTCTTCCGTAACATCTCATGTAACATTTTTATTTCATTTCCCAATCAAATATTAGATAATCAGATTTAGAGTCTAAGGACTGGTTAGGTTCTTTGAAAATCAGCTGCTGTGAACAGGTCAGTTGCTGGATTGTTTGGACTTTTTTTTTTCATTTAAAAGAATATATATATATCTATACATACTAACTATATCCTTCAGATACAATCCTCAACTATCATCCAGTCCTTTTTACCCTCAAGATTACTGTATCGTAATGTACTCTAAAAAGGGCTATATTGTAAAATGAACACAGAAACTGAAGCTAGCACAGAATGGTGACATGCTGCTCACAGGCACAGCTCTAGCACTAAGCCATGGCTCGCACACTGAATCTGGGCTAGATGGTTAAAAGTGTCTAAAAGGTGAAAATGGCTGAAAGGCTTAAAACCCACCTTGCAGAGAGGGCAGCAGGAGTTTATTTCTTTATCTGTAATTTATTCCTTATTTTGAATTTATTTTTTGCTTGGTGTTGGCATAGGAGTAAATGCTCACTTTCCTATTGTGGTTTTTGACAAGGTGCTGTTTGTAACATACATAGAGTGTTGTAATGTAAAAAGAATGGCTATGTTTTACTTGCCACATTTAGGATATCGCTTGAGTCTGTGCATTAGGGCTGCTTCCATCAAATAGAAAAGTGCCCCATTTTTACTTATCTGCCTAAATAGTGAGCCTTCAAAATCTTTTAAAAACAGCAGTGTTGACAAAAAGCCATAAAACTACCCAATAATGTTATCTTCATCAAAAACCTTGCAATTCTGTCAGCAAAATTAACTATAATCAAAGTAAACCACACAGTTAAGCTCACCAGCTCCTTCTGCCTTTGATACAAATACAAGTACAAAAATTTGTACCTGCAGTCTTTTAGGAAATTTTGACATAAACATCATGAGTGTACTAAAACAGTCAATTGATGTCAAAAAGCTTGGACACAAATACAGGATTTTTAACAATGGAGAACACTATGACCTCAACCATTCTGTCTTCTCTGATTTTACTGTTACTGTTATGCATCATTCTGATACCCTTCCCCTCCTTGACAGAGCACTTGACAAACATCAGTTTGGAGTAAAAATGTGATCTTCAATTTTAAGTGCTGCAAAGGAAGGCAGGATATGTTTCATCATAGCTTTCATTTCAGCAGCTGCTTCTGAAATGTTCTTGCTTTCTGTCAGTCCTTCTTATATTTCACATCAGTGCTGATAGCTATAATAAAAAGGTTTCTTATCTTTTTTGAATCATTTTTCAGTTTTGTTCTTGTTTGGTTCCAGTTCTTTGATGTTAATGAGATTACAGATTTTAGCAGTGATTATGACAGCATTAGCAGCCTGTAATCTGTCAAATCCCTCAGAAGTCTGTTTTAGTTAAGGTTTCTTATATTTCTATAATTGTCTGGTTTACTTATTTACTTACTTAATTATATGAATTTAGTGCCTCCTTTTAAAATCTCAAGAGACAAAATTTGCAATCAAATTCTTTTTGATTGCCAACCCGAATTTCAAGATCTTCGAGCTAGTCAAGCATAAAGTTATAGAGTCTTTTTGAAGCAGTCAAACATGAAGATATAGAATACCCTATGCAGTTACAATTAGTATCATCAGAAAATGACGGTCCTTCCTTTTCTCTTTTCTTTTTCTTTTTTCAGACAACCCACTATAGAAGTGGGCTTGTTTGGGGACGTTCTTAACTCCACAAATACAAAGTTTATGGTAGTTTCTTTACAGAGTTTCTAGATCTACCTAGATAACTGTGTAATGTGATGTTTTCACACACCAGTAGTAGTCTCATCAAGTCCACTAAATGCTTCATTGTCTGAGGAATAACAAAAGCTTTTTATTATTATTTATATTACAGTACTTACCTGCATAGATAATAAGAAATGGGTGGCTGCCTTAGATAGCTCACACCCTGGATTTTTGAAGAGACAGGACAGATGATGGAAACAAATAGATTTGGATAAGTGAGGGATAAAACAGGAGGAAATGAAGAAATGAAAATGTTTCTCCCTTTAAAAAAATAGACACCTGTCTCCCTGTGCTTAGTTATTGTCAGTTGGCACTCTCCTGTTGACACTGTGTTATAAACTAATTTTAAAGAGGAATTTGAAGGAGAATAACGTGGCAGATTTCTGGATTTAGACAGAAGCTTTTCCCCAAGCATAATGAGTGCCAATGAGAAGAGGATAATGATGTTCTTTGCTGAAATCTCTGAATTTTTTGAGGCAATATCAGCACTTTCAATGCAATAGTCTATGATTGTCCTTCCAAATCCCAAAGTGCAAACTCCTGATAGCTTCTAATAAAAAAAAGTGCTCCTGAAAGTGTAATTTTGATTATTCTACAGTTTGCTCAAGGTCAAAGTTAATGCTTTTAACTATTCCTGTGTCAATTTTCAGTTTGCACAGAGTACAATCAATGTGAAATGCATCAAATATGGACTTGAATAGCTTATATTACACAGGCCTGGCTTGGGTTAATCTGTGTCCATCAATCTTGCCTGCATATTATATCTCTTCCCACATTCCTCTGTCTTTTTCTCCCAACCTTATAATTGGCTGAATATGAGAGGACTGCCTTAAATACCATCAGTTGCACTCTAGGACTGTAAACTCCATAACATTAAAAATAAGTGCTCACTGGCTTTTTCATGCTTGTAAACGGACTAGAATAATGGCACCCTACCCTCATTGGTGTTCAGATGTTACAAAAATGCAAATTAATCATCAATAACATAACAGCATTACACAAACCTATATTTCACTTGACAATAACTGAACAAAAAAAGTCATTGGATTCCACAGAGCATGCTAAAAAAGTCTGACAAATTCTGTGAACGAACATACGAGAAATCATAATTATCACATCTAATACCTTGATCTTAGACCAGAACAGTCCATTGCCCTGGAAAAACACCAATGGAAGGAAGACTTGATACTATGCATTTGTCAAATCCTTATGAATGGTCTTTTGGGGTCATTTTAACTAGTTTTCTATAAGACCTCAAATAATCTGTATCAATGGGTTAGTAAAATGACAATTAAAATGCACAAGTGTGGCCGCAATGTGAAAAAGCTATCCTTTAATACTATTTTGGAGGAAAAGAATGTGCTCTTTGCCTAACACTGAGTTTAGTTGTTCTGCAATACACTTTTAATATGTTTTCCATACACATGTTCTTCAGTGATACCCTTATATATAAGAGTACTCGTGTTAAGCTAATACCTGAAAGAAACTAGCCATAATTTGTCTCTTTTTGTATGTGACTGTTTTACTCATCTAATCAGAGAGAAGGCATAATACAATGTAATTAGAAGGAGGACCCCCCCATGGCACCCCCAAAGACAGAAAAGGCATTGCAAATAATTTGCAATTAAACAAATAACTTTTAATATTTCAACATGAAGCTTTTCATGTGCTGAACAAATCTAGAAAAGATCCACTGTTTTCAGGGAAACCTTAATAAAAGAAGGGTGAAATCTGTTGAAGACATTTTCAGTATAAACAGTTCATCTATCTCTATTTAGGATTTATTTCTTAGCACCCTGGTTTAGAAGGCTACAAGCCAATACTTGGTTGTAGTCCAACAGCATCCCACATCCCCCTGGGCAGATGACTTTACATTTTAATAAATTAATATATTTTAAAACAAAAGCCATAAGTGAACCTACAAAAATCTCTGTCAAGTAAGATGCCCTTACTCCTGTGGTAGCATTTGGAGCTGGGGGCAGCGATGTGAAGGGAGCACTATTTTTAAACAACATACTCAAATTCAGGATTTTCTGGATTGTCAGAAGCTGGCACAAGCCCAAAAATCTGAAAGCTGCTTCCTTAGAAAAATGTGCTCCACTGTACTGACAGCAGGAACAAAGCCTCATCTCCAGCCTGCGCAAGGCAGTGTCCATCTGGACCACGGCCACGGCAGCAAGTGGCAGGGACTAATGGAGGAGTGGACACAGCCCACAGGTTCCCACTCCAGTGAGCCAATGGTCACTCACCTCAGCAGAAGAGACGGTGCTTGGACCAGCCAATCTGCCTTTCTGCAGTGGTATGGGCTACATACCATAACACCACAAGCTGCCACACCGTTGCCTTCATTGCTCTTCCCCCGAAATGCCTCCTTGAGCCCTGCCATCACTGTACTCTGTCGTTTTACCCTGTCCATTGAGGGGGGTAGCAGATTTGTCCTAGAAAAGGACAAAAAAGACCAAATCTGTTGGACTGAATGTTTGTTATCATCCATAAAGACTGGAAGTAAGGGGATAAATGCAGACCTCATGCAAGCAGCTCCACAGTTTCAGTAAAACTACATTCAGTTTACACCGTATCTTAAGTAACGTTCAGCATTTAAATTCTTAAACTGCTAAGTGAACGTGACATTTCTCTGTCCAACAGTGCATCCGGGATTTGTACATATCTGTCAGACAGTCACGGAGTTGCTTTCAGGAAGCACTGTCAGACTGGTCATATGTGCAATAATTGGCTTTTGTTTGAGATACTTGGACCAGAAAAAAAACTTCTCCTGCGCTGACCCTGGGCGCCAGCCATATTGAAGAATGAAGGGTTGTTGGCCTGCGGTGCCAACATACTCCACCTTCACGGGGAGGCCATGCCCCTCACGGTCCAGCAATGCCAGACGGCGCTTGGATGAGGCGGGCTGGGTCTGGCAGGTGGCAGCACAGGAGGTAGTAAGTGAGAGCAGCACAGCATAACTAGCTGTAGCATAGCAGTAGAATAATATCCTTGCGTCCTCAAAACTGTAGGAGTGTTTTTGACTTTGACTGCTTCCAATACCTAACAAATACAAGATATGGCTTTTGGCATAAAAATGGGAAATTCATAGCCATGCCAATGAGACTGCCAGTGGTGGGAGAAGGTGTCGCTCACCCTCTCCCAACAGGTAGCCCATTGACTTCAAACCATCATCAACTCCTCCTCTTTGTGCTACCCCAAAGCACTTTATATTCACCCAGTCTACACCCATGCAAACCAGCAGCTCCCACAAAGGGTTTCTTAATGTGACAAATCCCTCTTTCTTTTGAACTGTGAAGAACAGTGTGGTATGTTAAGTCCTCAGTTGGCTTTTGTTCGCTGTTTTAACTCTTTGGAATAAAGAACTCTTTGTTCTCAAAATATATTGCTTTTAAGGAACACAGATCTGGAGAAGGGAACAAGCAAAAACTGAAAAGCATGTGAGAGCAAAGGCAGCTGAGCTTATAAGCACTGGACCCAAACGCAGCTAGGTAACTTCACTATGCAATAAAATTCTATGAATAATTGATTTCACTAGCTGAAATGAAGTTTGATTTTTAAAAAGCTGTTTTGATACCAAAACCAGAAATTCTCTGGGCTGAAAATGTCACAGTGCAACATTTTACCAAAATTATCCTCCAAAATGTGTATAAACCCCGCAGTTCCAAAAATGAGTTTTTTAGCACTAATCCTAATCATTTTGCCGGAAAACCCTTTTCTCTGCCAGGTGGTTGAGGGACAGCAAGTCTGAAGCAGGGGTTTGCACTGTGAAGGATCCATCCATCCCATAGGTACCTGTGGCTGTGACTCACAGATGAGTGTGCCAGAAGGTAGGATTAAGCAAATGGATCTAAACTTCAGTGACACATATTGTTATGCTGGATGCATGCCCAAAACCAGAGGGGTGTGTGTGTCTATGTGTGTCCATGTGTGTGTATATAAAACTGGTACAAATTCATATGATTATACTTATATTTGCATTCTTTCTGAGATACCAATAGAAAATAGGAATTATTTGAATTCACTGCAGTTACAGGGAGAATGTAGTCATGAATGGTGTTTTATGAGTCCTCCAGACCAGTTTGGCCTTTCACTTGGCTAAGCAATTTGGCCAACACAGTTGTGAGTTGCTGAGGTACAAGCAACACGGTCAAAAATGTACAGGTGCAGTAATAGCGCAATGAATGAGACATCCTGTTTACATCAGGTAGCAGGGAAGGACATCAGCCAATAGAGATTTCTGGGCGCTTGTATGTACTCTGGCTGAAACAAATGAGCAGTCTGAAGGGTCTTTCATTCTGTAATTTGGCGTCTAGAGCAAAGAGACAAAATGACATTGATTGAGAAAGCTAATTTCTGGTTGTTCTTGGTGCAAAGAGTTCTCCCAGCAACGAGTTTGGTTGAGGCACAACAGCCACAAATATGCCAATGAGTGGTCTTGCTCAGAGTTTGCCAGGAAACCAGTGTAAAGACCAGATGATCTTGATCCAGAGAAATTTTGCTTTGCCTGTGAAACAGAGACTGGCTATTGTTTTCATTGTTATGCTGCTGATTGATTCATTGGTAATATTTTCAGTTACATGCTTCCATAGGCTTCATTGTTATCTGCCTTTGAGTTCAGGCTAGCAGCAGCACGAGTCTCCCCTCTCAGAGTTAGCTCTAAAATATTCAACAAGCAAGAAAATTTGAGGAAGTGTTTTCCATTTCGAGGAAGCAACAAAAGGAAGACAGGAGAGGTAAAATAAAAAATGGATGCATCAATGAGACCTAGCCATTTTGGAAAATGATCCAAATGCAAACAGAGTAGAAAAAATGGTTAAAGCCTGCAGAAGTTAGAGAGCTACTGTGTAGCTCTTCTCACATGTTTCTACATTTGTATTTTACACCTCTTTCTACTTTCAGAATCTCTCTGCTGATAAGTGTTGTACATTATTATCATCTTCTGTGTTACCATGGTGAAAAAGAAAAATGGGGAAAGAATGAATGCAAAAAGACAATGGTAGAGAGCAATTTCAGAAACAAACACCAGTGCTTTTATACAAAGACAACATCTACCTTTGAAGGTACAATGGAGTCACTCAATAAAGGTCTTTACTTTTAATGGAGAGTTGGCCCTGGAATATTTTTAGAGTAATACTATGGCAGAAAGGCACTTCTGGAGAAATTCATTGCAGCTATGGATTTATTTAATTGTGGTTTTGGTTAACCTACACTTCTATTCTAGAGAAGAACTCTAAAATGGCATCCTGTGGTTCTCTGGACTTTTTGTCTTAATGAATTCTCAATTGAATTTCTTCAGTTCATAAGTAAGAAGACACTGGGCATTTGTTGTCATTTTTAAATACCATTTCTGCAAATTTAGCCTGAGATCTGAAAAACCAAGCTATATTCTTTCCAGTTTGAATATCACCACAAGCAGCAAAGAGTGTGAAAGGTATATTCTATCCTCATTTACCTCTGTGAAATGCCACAAAATTCAGAGAAGGCAGAAGGTAAGATGCAGGAAAGAACACAGTTTATACTGACACCTGTGCTAGTAGTTCAGTGACAGGGAGAAGAAAGGGAAATCAAAATGCTCTTTTTGCTAAAGCACCTATGACTCTGAATCCGAAGGAGAAGATTTGACAAGCAAGAAGGTTCACTGTTTAGAACAAAGTCAAGATTTTATGGTGCAATGAAGTTGTCAGTTTGTTTCTTTACTTCCCATGGGAAACAAGCCTTCTCCTGTCAGCACATTTACAAGTGTTGGCAAATACTTTGCCAACTTGTATTTGCCACAAATTTTGCACCAATAGAACTTTTAGTTTAAAATATTGCATTTAGTATAACTATTTTATTGGGTAATAACTACTGTATATTTGACTAAAGCATTTTACTAAGGTGGCACTTGATGAGCGTACATTGATTATCATGCTGCACACTGGAGCTGATAGACCTGGTCTGGTATTTGTTGAAGCACTACATTCATCGGGCAATGAAGCCCTGCAATAAAGGGAAACTAATGGAAGCAATTAGGAAAGAACACCTGTCGGTGAAAGACTGCAACCTCTATATTGACCATAGCCAGCAATTGCTCCCAATTGTTATTCACAACAATGGAAGACTCTGGACTTTGAATTCAGGCAATGATGGACTGCAATAAAATTTGTAAATGAGTTTTCACACTGTCCAATAAAATTCTATGCCTTTGTCAATTTGTGTTGACACAAACCAACACAGGGCTAAACAATAAAATGATGTACCCAAGGTGCTAATTGCTATTGTTGTTTAAAAGTAACCTTGTACTTCTGAAGACCTGGATTCAAATTTTCCACTGGTGACAAATGGACCTACATCTTTTGGCCTCGGAAGTTTAGCCATATGAAGCAGATTAGTTCAATCAGAGTTCTCTACTCAAGATCCAGGACCACAATAGCAGAGTTATTTGTAAGTCAGCTACAGTAGCAAAGTCACAAGGCAAATGCATGCTTTAGCCAGCAGATGACATAGAACTGCTCATTTTACAAGCAATATATTTTAATCATTACCTAAATTGTAGACACAAACTATCCAGAAAAGGAGCAGCTTAAGGACTAGAGGGACTGCTAGAAAGAGATATTCAGGTAAAAGCATTTTCCTCCCTTCCAGTCCTAAACAGAGCAATAAATATTTAACACACACAATTTAATTCTTCAGTTTTCCCTGTGAAAATAGGGAAATGGAAAGGAAGAGATGCAGCAACAGTATTGGAGAGGGAAGAAGGGGTGTAGAAGAAGAAGACATACTAAGAAGAGTCTATTTGGAGTGACATTCATGGACTCAGCACACTGTAATGGATATGAACTATGAGTGTGCCTTGAACAGCAGATCTAGTCTGTCAAATGGCTGTGGTGTTGGCAAGGGGGAGACTGGTAGGACTGGCACAAGATCTGCAGTAGAAACCGGAAAAGTTGATCACACTTTGCTCTTGAAATTTTCATCACCAAAACCTCATAGAAAAAAAATTCTCCTAGTTTATAATTGCTGTACTTTTTTTGCTATTATTAATTACTGAAAAGTGTGTATTGCGGTTGCCCTGGAGAGAACAGACAGTTCCCTTTCCCTTAGATATACTTCCCTTCACAACTATAATGTATCTAAAAGACTTCCTGTCTCCAAAGAAGCTCAATCACAATATGAAGGTTTAATCAATAGACTTAATTTAATTCCATAATGACGAGCTGATTTTCTTCAGGGCCTAATTTACTGTTCTCTACAGATAGTGGATCCCAGTTTTTTTCTGGCACAGCTGTTTACATACAATAAGACACATATTTGTATATAGAAATTGATTAATTATAAATCCATTAATGAAGTATAAATTATAACAGTAATTAAAACTAGAATAATATTGTTTTTGTCTAAGTAGAACCTGGCACCCATAATTTCAACGTGCTTTTTAGAAGACAGGTAGTTACTCCTACATTTTATTTTCTGTTCTCTTTTCTACACCTTCTGTTTTTTATATATTTTATTTTCAGGAGCCAGGCACAGAAGAGAAAGCTGCAGATGAGCCCATGGTCTAAGATATTCCACAGAACCTTTCAATTAAGTAGACTATTGAGAAATTCTTTTACTTACTAAGTAGCAAGCATTAGAAAGAGGTATCAGGACAGTTATCTCTAAATGATTTATTCAAAACCTAACAGTGATTAGTGGCAGAAACATAAAGAAAATCTACACGCTGCTTACTCCCAGTCCCAACCAGCAAAAATTGCATGCATAAAAGCTTATAGTTGTCTGATAATTTGATGGATCTTACACACATGCAACAACTTTTTTATTGAATACATCTGAAATCAGGTCTTAAACTCTCACTCCCATTGAACAGAGAAATAAGTGGTTCCTTGTATCAGTCTATCAGAAGAAAAGTTTTCAGCAATGAAGAACTCAAACAACAAATTTACTGTAGCTTCTGTGGCATGAATAAAGATTTATGTACAATTTTTGTGAATACCTTTGTTTATGCTGCATTAGTCTTTTCTGGGACCTAACTGTGAAAGCGAATAACAGTAGAAGGAACTGAATATCTTACCCTCTTCAAATGTGGAAATCAGTTATGCATTTTGCAAAATGAGACAAGTACACAGACAGTTGAACATGAGTCAGCAGTGTACCCATGCAACAGAGAAGGTCAGCCACGTACTGGGCTGTACTAGCAAGAGTGCTGCCAGCAGATCAAGAGAGGTGATCCTTCCCCTCTGGTCAGCACTGGTGAGACCACATCTGGAGCACTGTGACCAGGTTTGGGCTCCCCCATGCAAGGAGACATGGGCATACTGGAGAGAGTTCAGAGGGCAGCAGGCACAGAGCATGTAGTCTACAAGGAGTGGCTGAGGGACCTGGGCTTGCTCAGCCTGGAGGATGGTTCTTAGCACTGCATAGTGACCAACAAGAGGCAATGGACACAAGTTGCAACAAGGAAAGTTCCAACTGGATATCAGGAAAAAGATGTTTGTCATGAGGGAAGTCAAACACGGGAACAAGTTCCCCAAAGAAGCTGTGGTATCTCCATCCTTGGAGATACTCAAAACTCGCTTGGACAAGGTACCTGAGATTGATTAGGTGTTTGGACCAGAGGACCTTTGCAAATCATTTCCTACCTAAATTACTCTGTGTCTTTTTATGAGTCTACAGAGCTACCTCACAAGTTGCTGGAAAGAGGAAAACTCTATCCCCTCACTTATAGTAAAGATTCATTAAAAAAATTAGTAAGATCATCTCTTCCTTGGGTCACTGGGGGACAAATGAAAATAATGGCTCTAATAGAGCAACTTGCCTGTACCCTGTGGTTATCTTCACCAAATTTATTGTAGTCAGGAGGAAGATGAAGGAGACCCAGGCCTAGTTACTCACTGCTAATGCTTGAAGTAAAAAGGGGATTGAACACAAAGCAAGAAAAAAAAAACAAAAAAAGCTCTTTTCCAGAGAGGGAAATCTATCGCACTGTGGACACACAGCCCCCATTGTGAGACTATTATGAGAACACATGCATCATGATAAACACCTCTGGGATTCATTTTTTTATGAAAACAGCGCCTGATCACAGATAATGACATTCATGTTTAATGATAATTTCACCAAATGGGCTGTTTTTACTCTTTTTTTCTCTTTCTATTTTCCTTTAGGGAAATTGTGCACATCAGCAAAGTGTGTAAAACAGAGGGACTGACACAAGACTGCATGGGTGCTTTCTTTTTGCGTGGTCAATAAACATTTAACAAACTTTAATACCTTAGTATACCTTTAAAATACAAAAACAATGTATGTTATAGAAGGTTCTTTTGTCTGAGCCAGATAACTAATTATTCCTCTTGGGACTGTTTCTAGCATAAGCCTTACTCTGAAACATACTTGCCTTGCTTGGGATCTGATTCATTTCTCTGACAATGCGCCAACGGCCAATGTGGATAGAGGCTATTCATCTGGAGGTTGTTGAATGTCATGTAAGAACTCTGGTCTTTACTCTTTGGCTTGGATATTCCCTGGCTTAAGCCAGGTTATGGCTGAATAAAAATGAATATTTTTGTTGCAGGATCACAGTCTGCCAACTTTATTCACACTGAATAGTTCCTTGCTCTCAGAGCAATACAGTTAAACGTAGAAACCCTTGACAGTGTACGTGCCACCTTCCAGTTTGTTCTACACAGAGGCTGGTCAAGACACAAGGTTAGAGCTTGAGGTAGAACTTCAGCAAGTAATTGTGGCACAGTGCAGCACTCAGAGAATTAACTTGGAATGAAATTATTTGCTGCACTAATTCTAGTTTCATTTTCTTCAGCTTAATATTATTCTGTTCTGAACTTCTGTTTCTTTAAAATTATGTAAACCAGCTTCCTCTAGACAGACTGCACTGGGTCAAAATAAACTCAAATCAACGGTAATAGTACAAGTAACTATGAAGGTAGTAGGTGTTCATGGTTGGAAGTGTTCATGGGAACAAGTGAGAATTAGGAAAATGTTTCTTTTCACATGTTCCAAAAAAAAAAAGGAGAAAGATCGATAATACGCCAAAGCACAGCTTTTCAAATTGACTCAACCTGTCCAATTCCTTGCAGGTTCTCAAGGCAATGAATGTATCTACTAAGATAGGTAAGCAAAAACAGCAGTACAAATGACCGTTAGTGTTCAGCTTACTATGTGCAACAATGATGAAGGAGAAATGATTTCCAGTGTTTATATCATATAGAACAGTTAGTAGCTGCATTGGGAGTAACTGGATACACCTCACAATTGTTTTCATTGTGGTAAACATGCCAGTTTAACAATTCCTATCTTTAAGGTTAACAAGTTTTTGAACCTTTTCTGTAGGAATTGGATGCTCTGGACCACTTTCAGCTGGTCAGAAATATTTATAAATATATGGTAGTGATTTAATATATGTTAGGTGGGACTGATTAGCCTAAACTGTCTTATACTGACTTTAACTTCTGTCTCAAGGAAGTTTCCATTCAATACCAAGTACTTAGTATTGCCAGCTCCTAGTGCGTTAGCATCATAAATCTAACCCTTCTCATAAAAGGAAGAGAAATACTGTTGGCTTTAAATCAAGCAATATAAAAAAATAACAACTTTTAGGATCACTTTATTTGTCTTCTGTGTTTTGAGTCCTTCAGGTTCACATTTTTAATCTGTTCTTTCCAATAATATGTCCACCACCCACAGAAATTGTTGCACAAGGTATGTTCACACAGGTTCACATGCAGAAAGATTTATTAGTAGGTCCTTAGCTGATAGCATACATCAACTCTAAAGGTGAGAGACATGGGGTGGGGGGAAAGGAAAAGGAAGGGAAGGGAAATAAAGGAAATGAAAAATTCTCCACAGAGGCCAGCAAGGAAGAGAAGTGATGGGGGTCCAGGTGACCATCCTCCCCTGGTCATCCACTCCAGCGCAGCACAAGTCATTCCCTCCCCTCCCCTTCCCCCCCAGTGCTTTCCAATAATAAATATATTTGGTTGATCCTACAACATCAAGCAGGAACTCCTTATTGGTTGTTCCTGCTTATGATGCTGTTAGTGCTGACTGAGAACGCTTTGGTCAGGGGATAGGGATGCATGCTGGTTGGTTGTTAACCTTTATGGATGATATTGTTAGGTCCCCTAATGTAAGCTAAAGGTAGAAAAGGGGGGGAAGAAAGGGTGATTCTCATGCCAGTGGCAATTGCTTTCTGTGAGAACCTACCAAAAGGACCAGATTGGGCTCTGCACCTGCAAGGCCATGAGAACAAGGGGAAAATACAGTCATGGAGGCTGTGGAAAGCACTGCCACAGCAGCCAGGTTGACATGTTGCAGTGCTGCAAGTGAAAGGCAGGCCCTTAGCAAACAAACGCCTCTAAGGTGCTATGCAACAAACTCCAAATGTTGCGAACACTTCCCAGCCCTAGCTGGGACCAGCTGACTTCTTGCTCCTCTGCTACCAGCCCCACCTGAGACACCCAAGGGCCTTCCCACACATCCTCATTCCCTGATGTTGGTACCAACAGAAAACTGAATTTTGCCAGCCCTGCTAAGAAACCTCAAGCCATCCTCTTTCTTACTGATAAGTCCTGTTGACAAAGTCAAAAACTTCCATATACCTTCTTTTCAAGAGCTGCAGTTAATTAGAAGCCCATCCTTAGGGTTCAGATAAAATAATCAGGGAAAATTCAGACTGGAATGGCAACTTCAAATAAAAGCTCTTAGATCTGATCACTTTATACCATAATATTACTTCTACTGATGTGTGGGAGTATTTTTTCATCAATACAGAAAACCTACATAGAATGATTTATTATTGTAACCATATTTGAGTTCACCGTTTTGTTCTGAGCAGGAAGGCAAAACAACCTTGTGGAGGGCCAAATTTTTGCTTATCATTTGTTTTGTGGCAGCTCTGTGGAAATCTATAAGGCAACATAGAGAAGGGCAATAAGAGGTGACTCAAAATCCTACAGATCCTGTAAATACCCATACAGATCCTATAACTACCCATGTGTCCAATATCTGATTAGACAAATGTAGGGTTAGAATCCAGCCAAGATTATTAAATATGAAGTTACCACTTCAGACACTTGCAAGTCACTGAGCTACAAATCACTGGAAACTAGGAGAAAATATCAGGAAGGTAACACTATATGCTTGCCCTTACCATATATCCTTCCTTAGTTGCTCTCTACCAAAAACTGTCCGGCAGAGAACACAGAGGAAGATGGACCATCAGTCTCATCCTGCACAGCTCTACGGGGTTGGACAGGGGCTGTGGGGACCTGGAAGGAGTATTTCCTTGACTTGAGCCTCAGGGTTGCATTCCTCTTCAGGTGTCAGTGCATGCAGGATATTATCTTCACATCCACTGAGGCATATCCTCCGTTTTCAATTATAATACCAAAAAAGTACCAGCAAAGGTACTGAGCTGGTAGTCACAGCTGAAACTGCTTCAGTATGTATTCCAAGATAAACTGCAGAAACTGCTTAAGAGACGCAAATAACTCCAGCAAACTGGAAGTTATCCCCATGAGTTGCAGGGGTTTTTTGTGTATACCAACCATTTTCTTTTCCTTTTGTCCCCAATAATCAATCCAAAAACAGTAATATGCATTCATGACAAAAGCAAAGAGACTCTAGGCCATACAAGTGGTGAAAATTTTCTGTAAAAATTTTTAAATTCCCGGAATGTTTTTGGCTAACTTCTTCATGAACATTTATGCAAAAAGGCTTTTCTCCATGCATACGTTTAGAGTATATATTTTAGGGGTATATATGTTTTGTACTGCCTGTTCCATTTTTCTGAAATGTCATGAATTCCCTTAAAGAGCAGAAACCAAACCATACAAGGTGAGTGCAGTAACCAGTCTCACAGCACTACTGCATGACCAAAACACTCAGAAGTTGTACATACAGAGTCTTCCCACATAAAAACTTCAAGAAAGACCTCACCAGATCTTTCAGGAAATAGCTGAAGCACTGATCTTTGCTTTTCATCAAATTGTTCTACATATTTATAGAAACATATGTAACATTCTCACTGATAGGTTATTTTAAAACTCTTTAGCATTCAAGATAATCATGAATCTGTTTTATTTTACTTTTTTATTTTATTTTTTTTAGTAGTGAAAGGTAGTGAACCAGATACCAAAATGGACAGAAACATGGAAAGAGAGAATATGCAGAAAAACTCAGTGAAAAATAATTCTGAAACAGGGAAAGATGAGTTAAGCCGCTAGCGCAAAAGAACTGAGAAATCTGGCAGTCACACAGCAAAGCAACATGAGAGATCAATGCTAGGAAACAAAATCAAAGATTGTTTGGATGTTCAGCGTAAAATAAGGCAATGTTATAAAAAGATCAAAACTGTTGTATATGCCAGTGAGTACCTTGACTCTAATGCACAAATTACTAGTGCAGTACTTTTTTTCCACTTAAATGTCATTAGTTCCTAAATTTCATTTCTGAATTTATCATTTATACATAATTACCAGGAATTATCACAGAAGAGCTCACAATGCTGATACATTACAGTAAGTTCTTGACCAGAAAATATTTGCCAGGAATTGGATTAATCTCACTTGACATTAGATGTACAATATAAATGTCCACATTTAAGCAATCACTGCAGACCCTCCTGATAGTCAGTGGAGAGAATTCAGCTTCTCCAGGACACATTTCATCTCATCTATATAGGACAACTAATTTAGGATGAGATGAAGCCCGCTAGAATATGGCTTATCCTGTCTACCTAGATACTTAGGATAGGATGAATCACTTTCTGGAGTTGTCTACCTCTCTTGAATGACTTCAGAGGGAGTCTACACATCTATCTGAGATCCGACCCCTGACTTCAATGTGGCTGAAGTATCTGCATATGTTAGCAAATACTCACCAAAAACTGTTCCAGGGATATCTCAATTGTCATCCCAGCAGTTGTAGCAAATCTGAGTTCTACATCCAGAGCAAAACTCAGTATATCCTTAATACGGGATCATTAGCATAATAAATACATTACAAGTGAGCAAAGTAACATAGAGGGAAATAATTCAAATTTTGCCAGAAATCTTATCTAGGTTTTGCATTACTCTCTCAGCCCTCAGTGCATGGGGCCCTATCCAGTAATTCTCCTGTCCCAGTTGCCACCTACTGCAATGACTGGCAGACAGCAATAGCTCCATATGGACTTTTCATTTCCTATTGTCATGTCTGGCATGTGTCACACAAGTTTCTGGCCCATGAGAAAGGTGTGGCTGTGCTGGTGTACAGCAGTAGGGCAGGAAGAGCCCTTGTGCATGTGAAAATGTCCTTCATTCTGGTCACAGTCACGCTGGGCTTCTGTGACTGAACAGGCTTTGTCAAAAGACTTGGATCCACATGATCTGGTTCCCTATTCACTGCCTTAAAAAGTTAAAAGTAAATTATTATTAGTAGTATTTCTACTATATTCTACTATGTTCTATATTTATCTCCATAGTAGCCAGATTTCAGATTATTACACAGGTTTTGAAAATTGCCCAAAAGAATTTACTTTCTTTTGTTTAATTTAATTGACAAAACTAAGTAGACTAAGAACAATTTTTAGCATTTAGTAGAATAAAGTTTATTTTAGAGCATGAGAAAAACTGATCCGAGGCAATGACAAAAAATGGCATGTGTAGAGAATAACCATGGACACAGGAAAGTCTCAGCCTGTAATTGGCCAAACCACTGCTGAGAAGCCAAGGTCATTTCCAATACATTAGTCTCAAAGCATCAGGACAGGATCATAGTTTTATTCCAGTAAACATGGAAAATCTGTGTAGTTGTGTGAGTAATTAAAACATAGGATGCCCCCCTGGTCCTTCCTAACTCAGTTATCAGCAAGAATTCCACTGATCGTAAGTCAGGGATGCAGTCTGTGCATGTGCTGTACACGTGGCTTTCTGCATATGTCTGCACATCATTTCACAGGAAACTATTTCACACTACACCAGCTTGATGAGTAGCTGTTGTTCACACCCACCAAGAAATACGTACATGTGAGAATAATACCTTTACTACTTTGAAATGTCCTTAGACAGACTTTTAATCTCCAGGCCATCAACCTGCTGTGAACTCTCCTCCTGACTTTTCACACTTACAGAGAAGAGGAGTCAAGCAACACACCATAAGGCAATAAGAAAAGACAGAAAAATTCTGGGAAGTGCAAAATTAAGTGTAAATAAAAATATGTCATCTCTTAAAAATATGTGGCTGTTTCATCATATATGTAAGCATAAGCATGCATACATTGATATAAATTAGATTAGTAAATTAGATTGCAATGCTCAAAATTCAAGATGATACTAATGAATTCTAACAATAGTCTTCGGTTCCATCTCCTTGGTGCCTGCTCCATATGTCATGGCTGGCACAAAACACTAGTAGTTAAAACACCTGTGTTTCCACAGGTCTCCTACTAATGTTAAGTTTAATCTCTGAGAGCTTTTTCATTCAGTATTATTTGAAAATAGCAAAACAAAGTCCTTGCCCCAGGACCTTTCAGTTGAAGGCCTTGACATGGCAGGATGTGCCAGTATAAACCTTGATTTCAACACCAAAGACCCCAAAAAAAGAAGAAGAAGAAGAAAGAAAAACCCTACAGACAATGCTGAGCAGAAGAGTTAGTTCCTAAGGAAAGCAAACCATAACATATGCAAATCTTAAGTCTTGATTTTTTTTTTTCTGTTTTTGTTGTTTCTTGTTGAGGAATTGGTCTACTGGTCTACAATCTATTCCACTGGAGAAGACGATCACTGGAAGGCTGAAAAGCAAGTGGGAGTTTAGGATGGATTTGAAAGAAGACAGGATGGTTGGCTGGCACAGAGGAAACAGAAGGTTGTTTCAAGGACATGGGAAAGCTCACACAATGGATGATGGGAGAAATTCATCAATGGAGAAATGAGGCAGAAAACCCAGAAGGAACCAGGCATAGGAGGAGAGAGCAGAATCCAATAGTCTGGGCCAGAAGAATCCTAGTCCTTTAAAAGACAAGTATTTCAAAAGAAAGGGGAGAAACATGAAGTTATCAGTAGTGTTTATGGCCTTCAGGAAAATAGGTGAAGGAGAAAGGGAGATGGGAGGAGAACATTGTGAACATCAAACAAAAATGATCACAGTATCAAGAGGAGAGAAATCTGAGGCACTGGAAGTGTTTCAGTGAGATAACTACTGAAAAAAATAATAGAAGATTTAGTTAGATGAGAAAACAGATTTATTTAAAAAAAAAAATGGGTGGGAGATGGGTGGGTAAATATGACCATGTGAAGTTAGTTTGACATTGAAATTTCAGTCTGTGAAGACAGGGTTTTACAGACCTTCCTTTCTTCTTCTTCTGTAAGTGGGTGTTCTCTGCTCCTTGGTTTGCTACAAAAGAGCTAAGGAGACCCTTCATCCCTAATATCACTGGGATTCACAAAAACTGAGAAGTAACTTCATTCACTTGAATAAGGTAACACCAATCTTCCAGCTGAATATTTCACCTTTCAGAGTTTACTTGGAAACACAAGACACAGCAAAGAGATGAAAATGTGATTATCAGCCGCAATCAGCTAGGTAGAATTTTGATCTGGACAAATGCCCCAAATTCTTCCAATTCGTCATGTTTTCCTTTCCTCTAAAACTGCATTGGAAGATGAGCTGCATCCTGATCAATCACCTCACCCTAGATGTAGCAGCTGTAACTTACTTTCTAAACGATTAGGTTTACACAACCTTATGTGTAGAATGGATCTCCTCTTCCCTGTCACTGTCGTCAGTCGAATCCCCCTTATCTGGATCCTAGCGGAAGTGAATAGAATAACTCTGCACACAGTGTGTGGATGTGGCATCCTATCCCATTTAATTTAAAAAAGTCAAAATGGTAGTTGCTTTCAATGGACTTCTGATATTTGCAAAGAACCCCACATGATAGGACAGTTTCAGTTTACTTTAAACAGTTCACAAAAATTTCACTCCACAACTGCCTGCAAGAAAATGTCACCTTCCAGTAAAGAACGCTTAAGACAGGCAACACTGAGCTTCACAAACAGGCTGTCTGACAATCCTGCCCCATCAATACATGCTAGAGAATCATCATCCAAACAAACCAGACAAGCTGTCTCTTTTGACATCTGCTCCTGTTTCACTACATGAATTATCCTCTTGGGTTATCCCATCTTCAGCTGTTTCAGCACAGGTGCCATTTCAATTTACCTATTCCAGCATTTTATCCATCTTTTCAACTGTTAAGTATAAATAAAGGAATAAACAGTACAGAAAGAATAGCTAGTGAAATATCACTGTGTTTTTCTAGGATGACAAATACGTAAAATGGGAGCAAAGAGGACTATGGGTTCACAAGGAATTCTTAAAAATTCCATGTATTACCTTAATGTAAAACATTTTAAGCAATCAGCACTAATAGTCTGAGGATATGTGAAACAGTAAGATTATTCTATTTATTACTATTAGGCTAGTAATGCAGAGCCCCCTTCTTGGGGCATCCTTCTTTAATTTAAATAGGAAGCTCTCCAAGCAAGAACAGCATCTCTCTACCCCTTTGAACAGCATTCTAGGGAACGGAATTTCCATCTTGTGGCATCTTTAGGTTCTACCGTATCATGTATGGATAGTAACAAAACTGTTCTATCACGTCTGCTCCAGTGCTAGCACTTCTGCCTGCCTGCTGAATCTTTTAAAGGTTCGTTGAGGTATTTTGATGTACATCTGAGTACCATCATGCACATATGTTGTCTCTTAAAGAAACTAAGGAACCTCTTCGTCATGACCATCATCAGTAAAACAACCGGGAAAGTGTGATTCACAAAAGCTGGATTATTAGATGAAGGCAAAGTCTTAAATATCTTTATTAAAGTGATTGATAGACTTTCTTTGTAAAACAAAAACACAGAGCTGGAAAAGAATATCTTGGCTAAGAAAGCAGAGAATCTGATATTTGCAGACAGCTCAGCCAAATCAATCATAAGATTGAAAGGAGCAGAAAGATTCCATATAAAATTATATAGGCAACACTTGGCTCAGAAGGATGGAGTACTGCAGAAGAATCTTTGCATATGATACAGATGAGAAAACTTTAGAGTTTCCTTTTAATTACCATCCAAAAATGCACAGCATACAAAACAATGGCAGTTTCTCCCATATTTGAAAAAAGCAAAGACCGTTGCTGCAGACCATTGTGGGACAAGCAGGGCTAATGAGCTCAAGTATTGCACCACTTGGGCATTAGCTACATTCACAAAGTACCAAGCCTAGGCTAATGCAGTAGAGGAGGCATCTGAAAGAGACAATTCAGATCTGGAGGCTAAAGTATATATGTCTGTGTCCAAAATTAAAAACTTGCATTTTTATCAAGACATGCCATACTTCACAAAAGGCACTGACATGTCAAGTTACCCCCAGAATGTGGAGGACACAGCAAGCAGGACAGATAAGAAAAATAAACTCATTTCACAGTGTGATAATGGTCCTTTCTCATTTTGCAAAAATCTCTGAATATGAAAAGTTAATAGATAGGCGATGGCAGTAGATTGGTGAGTTTCAACTTCAATTTACATTAAAATCTTGCAACAGGGATAATCCCTTTCTAGACCTCAAAAACTCATTCACAGGAATGCACAGGAGTTTCCTCTATGTCCATTAAGAAGTCACTGTCAAAACTCGGTGATCAGAAATTTACTGAGATTCCCACAATTCATGATTATTATGGTACAATTCCAAACAACAGTCCACATCAATAACTCTGCCAAAAGAGTGACCCAGCTGGAATGTCTTATCAAGAGTGCTTCTCATGATGCAGCAAATAAATTTCTCTTTGCATTTGCTGACACTCAGTCAGCTAACAGATATGTTGCTGTCATTTTTCTCAATTTATGTCCATACAGTTTGGTTATTCTGTAGGGCACCAAAGGTTGGAAAACATTGAGAGCTGCAAAAATTCTCCTTCATTCTTTACAGAATACATAGTTTATCTTCTTCCTTAACATCCTTGAAATAGCTTTGCAGGAGACAGAGTACCAGCACCTCTAATTTTGACCAGCCACCACTCTGAAATGAAGCTTCTATGGTTGGCTTAAAAATGAAGATGAGTTCAGCAGATGCTTGCAAAAGCAAATTAAATGAGAACCAATATTGGTCTATCTTCAGCTGACTTTACAATGAAATAAGATCTACATAGCAAACCTACTTTCATTTATGTGCACTTTACTCACACACTCATCACAGACTCGGAGGTGACAGAGAAGTTGCCACCAATGTTTCTGCTTTAGTGACTGTAAATTTCAGCAAATGTGGCTGTTTCGGCAGCAAAAATTTCAGCGGCCTGCAAGGTATCAGTGATGGAGAAGTAATAACAGAAAGCATATACAATGCAGTCACTGAAACTTTAGGTACCTGTGATGAAGACAATTTATAGCAACATATTTTTTAGGGTATTCTTTCCTCTCACTGGAACAATCAAGTTCACAAGTGGACTTGGCTTAGCCCAAAATCAAGGATGTGAGTCTGAGCCCATCTGTATAAGTCAGTGTTATCATAAGTTTTCCAGTAGCTCTCAAAAGCTACAATCATTGCAAAATCAACTGCGCTGTTACTGAGAGGAGTGCCGGGATCTTCATTATCAACAGGAAAGAATGACAAGATTTCTGAGCTGCAGTAACAGCTTCTGGATGATAATATAGGCAATCATTTTAATTTTAAATGTTATGGCCCTCTATTTAAAATGAAATTGTTAAAACTTGAAGTGATGCACTGATGTTTTTCAAAAAGTTGATTGTGACTAATATTTTGATCTGATTTTTTTTTTTTTTTTTTTTTTTGCAGATGACAACATGGGGACAAACAGAGCTGTATAGCAGAGAGAGCAGTAGTATAGAACCAAACTTCCAAAACATATCATCCACAGGCAGCAGAAAGCAAGTGCCATACGATGATGCATAGGAGTAAGAAGGAGCTACCCTGCCATATATCAGGTACAGGACTGATATACCTTCTGCCTTCTTGACCGAGAGCATCTCATCTCCAAACCCGTCAGTCTGGGCCTGTATGTTCCAGATAGCTTCCAATATGGAGCTCAAATGAGTAATTTATAGGCTGCTATAGACTTAGCAGTGTTACAGCATAAGATAATGTCTTACTGTTCTGTAACAGCCACCGTTGGTATAGATTTGTCCTTCTTTATTCTCTTATTACTAAGAGGTTCTTAGTAATAGAGTTTTATTACTATGAGATTCTTATTCTTGCAATTGCAGAGCAAAATCAATTCATGGAATTAACCGGGAGCAAACACTGCAGATAAAACGCTCTTTTTATTTTATTTTTTCTCCTTCTCTACAAGACAGTTAATCAACTGACTATTCTTCACACTCCTTTATTATTATTTTTCCCCTGCAAGGACATAATTCCGTCCAACACTAAGCATGCCTTACAGCGTGAAATAAGATCACAACCAGAGCTACATGGGATTCAGAATTACAATGGAAGTACTGAAGCCAAGCATTTGATTTTAGCCGCCTGTGTTTTCGAAGGAGGGTAACATTGTCAGACGAGGATTTTGCATGAGTGAGAGACAATTTCGTTAGACATAGAGACCGAGCATTATTCCAGCACTGAGCCAGAGTGCAACAAGGGGTCCATTCTGCCCTCACGGAGACAAGTACAAATTATATGAGCTCCAGTGGAGTCATACTGCTGCATAAACTGGTTTGAGAACAGAATGAGGCTAGGCCCTTTCTTTCATCACTATCTGTGTTTTTACCCAGTTGGGTACAAATGTTTCTACTGGTTCGCATTAGCACATAACACGCAAATGAGTAGGCAGTTCAGATCCAGAGGAGCCCATTATTTTCTAGTGTTGCATGCCTACCACCATTCCCAAAACTTCTGAGCCGCAATCAAGGGAAGCAGGGGATAAACATCCACAAAGACAGACTTATTTTGTTAATTTGTCAGAACATCTTGAGGTCTTTATTTAGCTCTTAGTCATTCACATTTTGAAAAGGTTATGAAAGTCAACAAGACTTGTTTTTTTCTTGTGAGAGAAGACAGTTTCTTGGACTACCAGGTGAGTTAAGGGAGACTCACTTTACCATACAGTTGTGAATGATGCAGAACAGTCTGCATCAGAATTAGCAAAGAAATTCTCTTCTAGTGATCTTTTTACAAATTACCTCTGTCTCTTTCCAGGAGGCACTCTGTATGTATTTATTTCCAGCTGATGGTCTCTTGAAGCCTGTGCATGTGCAGTAGCTCTGGATCATGTTCTGAACTGCATGTTAGCCCACAGATCCATTGGAAATTTCTCACAAAACACATTTTATCTCCTAGAAGTTACAGTGTTCAATTGTTATTAACATTCTTTTTCATGACAATATTTAATATAAAAAGCAGAGCAGTCAGGCCTGTTTTAAGTTTTCATCGATCCTGAGAAAGGAAACAGAAGCATGAACAAATATATATGCAGAGACATCTATGGATACATATATTCTAATTTAAACCTTGTTTGGACTGATTTTAGAAGAATATAGTCAAATACAATGCCACTGTCATTAGTAGAGCTGAACATCCAGCCTACCACCTATGATGAATTTTATATATTTTATTTCTACTTTTTTTTTATGTCATTGAATACACCTTTAATTTTGTCATTCCTCCCAATATAAATCTCTGTTTAGAAATCTTTACATAAAATGGAAGTATATATATTTAAATCCAAAATTATTGTTTTAGCACCTTTTGTATCCCAGTGATTTTAAATCTCTTTTACTAAAAATTTGATACAGTTACAATTCTCATTTTGATACTAATGAAGAACACTATCTTTCTGTTACTGATGGGAACCTAGGAACACATTATTATAGCAAAAAAGAAGCCAGAACAATACAAGTTGTCATTCCTCACACCAAAACTCTGCCTAAGGAAGGTTAATTATAATATTCTACTGTATGTGACATGTAGTGTTATAATGAAAATGCCTTGGTACTAGAGGATTAGAATACTGTACAAAGCTCTAGGAAACAGAATGAATAATTGAAAACTAGTGCTTTTATGCTTCACTGAAAAAAAACAATATTTCATGGCACATAAAATTATTCAGCTTATTTGCATTAAGGCTGAATGATCAGCGCTGACCAAAACAGAAGCAGTGATGGTACCTTGATGTAAGTGGTGAAGAACATTCATAAACATTCTTAGGAAGCAAGATGTACCTGCATTTAATCAGTACTTATTAAAATTTTATTCCCTATAGTTATTCAACAGGATCTGTGGTATAAAAACATAATTACAAAAATCAGATTTGAGCTCATTTGACAACAGAAGGGTTTTATGGTGACCTATCTCCAAATGTTCCTATTTGTAATTAAATGCAGCGATCAGCAGTAAGATTTTGAAGCTGTTTTAGTAGTTCCGCTATTCTGCTTAACATGTGGCACCCGTAATAATTAAAATGATACTAACACATGCACAATTTTATGGCCCTTATGGTGCAACCCATTATGCCAAATAAGGGCCTCTGTTTTCACAGCATACTGCACATGGTCTCATTACACCCACTTTTCTTTTCCTGTCTTCACACTAACAACTGTTAAAGTGAATCAACACACGAAACGTACTATAACAGCTTAGTGTTTATGATATGTGTGCTGTTAGTCAGTGAACAGGAAAATCTAAACATTTACTGTTTATGTAAAGAATAGCGTTAGTGTTAGCGAATTGCTTGGGTCTGCTTACTTTATTATCTAGATCACAAACATAATGATGGGTTTCAGTGGTACCTATATTTCCCTTTGCTTTGCTCTCCTGTGTAGATGTCTTTAAGAGTTGGAGGAACTTCACATTTGCAGTTCTTGAAATGCTTCCTGTAAAGTATTTATGCTTTTCTGCATTAAACAGAGAGAAAATATTTCTATCATATTCTCCCATCATAGTAAAGTATTTCCATAAATTTTCTCTTCTTCTTCAGCATATTGTGCTTGGACAAGTTTGGTGCATCCAAGGTGTTAGCAAGTTGCACAATTTTCATGTGGCACCTCAGGAAATTTTATAAGAAACTGGGAATTCTAGATTAGTGGTTTTTATCATGAATAATTTTGCAATTACGCAGCTACTCAAAGACCTCCTACACTCATTTTACAGTCATCAGTTCGGAATGGCTTTCACTCTCTTGGTCTGGGATCCATTCCAAGGGAAGTCCCATAGGTGGAACACCAATGGATTGGACTAAATCTATCCTCTGCATTTCATATTATAGCTTTGTGTGAACATTAGTTGAAAGTTCATATAAAGAGTAACAACCTGTCCTTTCATTTTCCCCCTTTTTCCCCTGTGGACTGCCACTTAATCCTAACTGTTTCAGGATTTTTGCTGTGTTATCAGTGGTAAGGGGAAACCAAAGCCCCCGAATGAGAATGGCATAACAACTCAATTGATTTCAAAGACATGAAGTGAAAATCATTATTACAAAATTACAGTGGTTGGGCTCCAGATATCATGCAAATAGAGAATTCAATCAGAAAAGACTAAAGCATATAATATATAAGCACCACACATGCATTAAAGCACAACTTTACAAAAATACAATGGGAACTGTAAGATTTCGAACAACACCAACAGTGACTTAACATAGGAAAATGGAGTAAAAGGCATCACTGGACTACTTTCACCGTTGTCTCAGACCCACTGGTGAGTGATAGTGCCCAGAGAACCTGAGAATTTGCTCACTGAGGAATCTTGGAGGAGGACGTGGCCCGGGGAGAGGCAAGGGAGGGGAACAAGTCAGAGAAGGAGGATATCTGCAATGTTGTAACAACTCCTCCTTGGCCTGGTCTGAAACAACCTTGTTTAAAAAACAACAACAACAACAACAACAAAAACAACGATATTAAAAAAAGAGTAGGAAAAAAACCCACCTGGTAATTACCTTCTGTTTGAACTTGAGGAAAATTGAGTTCCACAATCCCTTTTTCTTTGATTAAAATGAATGTTTGTGATCAGTATTACTATTTACTACCCCATGATCAAAAACAAATAACCCACTTTGTTTGTTTCTTACTGCAAATGAATTAAATTAGACACCATTAGGAGCACTAGCTGTTTATATCCTTGTTTCAGCAGTGGTAGTATTTGAAGTTTCCTGCGGTAAGTTCATTACTCGTATTTTGTCCAGAATTAGTGAAGCGTGCTGAAAATTGCTAATGACAGATGTTTCTCCACTCTGTCACACTTCTTGTATCATTTGATTTGGAAAGCAACATACGGTGTTCTGCTCTATCAGTATGTCACAGACTGTCTGTAAACAGCTGGTCATAACTCAGTTCAGTGAAAACCATTACTTTCCAATGAAGTGCTGGACACCCTCCAAATTGCATTTTGGCATGGCCTGAGCTGCATAATGCACAAAGTTCTTCTGTTCTGAGGTTACCTAAGGAAGGATTTCCCCCCCCCCCACTTGTTTATTGTGTTTTGGAAACAAAATCTCTTTTAAAACAGTTAGATAGCAGAAGAACAGCACAGGAAATAAAAATCCTTTTTCTTCTCTCAGGAGCCCATAAAAGCTGTGACTGGTGCTGTGCTAAAAGAAAAAAAAATACAGCCATACCTCACTATTTCTGTTTGTGCCTCAGGTTGAATGGGGTGTATTATCAGGGTCAGGGCACACAATAATATAGTATAAAACATAAAGCATTTAGACAGCATGTTTTAATAACTGTATTTATCTGACAATGATTACTACTTGTATTATATTTAAATGAAACGTTCTGCTTAGCTACTCTTAGCTAAGATGACTGAAATCTTAGCTACTCTTGGTTTAGAATATGACAGTAGAAAAAGGCATCAAAGCCACCTGTAATCCCTGGAGACTTCTGCAATAGCTGTATGCTACCAAGTCAAGAGCATCTTTTAAACCTCTATAAGAGGATTGTTTTCACGTTTAAATTTAGGGATATAAAGCAAACATTTGTAATAAAGAGTCAGGAAATGCAAAGGTACCAGTGGAAAGGCGTAGGGATAGATCTCATGTTAAGATATCCAACTATTCCTCTAGCCTTTACAAAGGTTAGCATGATCAAAGATTGGGGAAAACCCAGCATCCTCAAATAAAGTTGGATGGTCTAATATCTGATGAGGTACAATTCTGGCCTATCATGGGATGCGATCAAAAGTTGACCTTGAAGAGGTCACAAAACAGAAAGAGCTTTCACATGGAGAAACAAATTTTCTGGAGTTTTAAACCACTGAGATAAAGATCACAATCTCAGTGTCTCTTGTCTTTGAAATGCATCAGCCTAGACGAATAAAGAGCTTATTATATTTGGTAAATTTTAAATTTCTTATTTTCTCTTTGACATGTTGAGCACTGCTGAACAGATGGCCTTTACTGAGATATCCTCTCACAGAAAGTGCTCTGGTGAGTTTTGTTGAAGAGGATCCAGTCTCTCTTTTGGTGCAGGATTTTTATTGAGCTTGGAGTGTAAGCCTTCTTGAAGGATCTGAAGGAATCTACAACGAGAAAAAAGAAAATAAGAGAAGTTTCTAGTCCATTTTTGTCCCTATACTACATTACATCTATAGAGAAGCCATGCAAAATGTTTTACAGGCTGGTTCAAAAATAAGGTCCCTGCCCTTAAGAATGCATTATCTCACAAATAGGGGGAAACATGGGAAGGAAAAGATCATACAGCAACAACAGGAATGACTCAGTAGTTTTATCATGTGTTAACACAATGTCATCTGCATAAATTACTAGCATTCATTGATTACAAGAAAAAGTTTTTAATTACTATTTAAATGAACTGAACAAATAGGTAAATTTTTATTGTCAAAATTTAAAATAAATAAATTCCTTTCCCCTTTTCAGTAAGTAGGTACCTGTTACTCATCATTATACATCCTGCCTCTACCAGAAGATATGGTAGGATTATTCACTTCTACAGTTCACCTTATTAAAAAATTTCAGAGGTTTTTCATTTGGCTTGGCATCTCGTCCCACTCAACAGGTCAGACACTTCCCCTAACTTATGTTATAAAGAAATTTAATCAAGCAACTTTGCTTTCGCTTACAGCTATTTTCTTGTTAATTTTTCTCCTGCGTCCTCTGGCCCCAACAAACTGCTGTAACATTTGTAATCCAAAGGCATAGTAGTCTATGTTTGTCTTTTCCAGCAGAAGAATATTAGTCACATGGTTTTGTGAAGGCTTTTTCACCAAACATGAGCTTTGGGAAAAAATGTATCTAACTGTATTTTTTGAACTTCAGTGAGCTTATTTCAGAATAGGTATTCAGTTACACCAGTAGAAAAAGGCTCAACAGTCACAAAACAAGAAGAGGAGATGTGCCAAACTCTTTAACTCTTTATTATGCTTAGTCCACACTAGTCAGAAGCACAAATTCATTCAGTGGTAAGACTTATCTGTTTGTGCAAATGAAATGATAAACTACCATAAATACCCAACTGAAGACCTCTTATTGACTTATCATACCAGCCCTTAGTCTGCCCACTTAAATCCTTGGATTTCTGTAGTTCTCCCATTCATTTAATCCTTTAGGAACAATCATGTTCTCCCAGGGTACTGAAGAGATATCGTTCAATGGTAGTAAATGTAAAAGAACCTGATGACTGAGCTGTCAAACCATTGCCTGAGATCTCAACAGTTCTCTCTTGCAAGCTACCTCTTAACTTGACTAAAATAACCTCCAATGTTACACTATCACTGAGTCTCCATAAGTTTTAATCTAACTAGGCTGAACACATTTAGGTAGCCAGTACTATACATTACTGGGCTGAGTTTCAAGTTCTTTGTTCACCATATGGAGGCAATCATAACAAGACACAAAAGCATGCAGAGTAAGGGGGGGGCTGTCTCATATCTCCAATAAAATTTTGCCAAAGTGTGTCAATCTCAGTACAAGTTGCAAAGACACATAAAAAGGAAACATATTCATGAGTGCACCACAACAAGGCAAAGCTCGGATGATGTTGATACCAAAACAGAGGTCTTTGTTGGGTCTGTTGATCAAAGCAAGATTCTATAACAGATTGGTTTTGTGAAAATGGAAATAACCAGTCAAAGTGAATTTCAAAATAGATACTGGAGCTAAATACATTATCATCATTCTAAGCACATACAAAATTAAGATTGACCTCCAAGTAGGAAGAGAAAAAACCTAAGTTTTCTTCATAAAATAAACACAAAAGTAGAAAGGGCACAGAAAGTGCTAGGCATACAAACTCATACTGGCTCAAGATATATGCATAAAGATATAAGAAGAAGTGGTATAATTGTCTACAAAACAGTGTTCAAAAGTTATTCTTAAAGAATCTGATGAGGCAGTTAGCAATCTGGGAGGCTCTAAGAATATAATGTATGACAGTTACAGAGATTTCAGTGTGCCATCAAAATGCTTGTTCTGTTAGTACTAGGAGGTAGAGTCTGAACTTGACTGAATGATAAAGTGAGAAGTTACTGGGCAAATTCACACATCAATTGGCTGTAGTAGCAGTTATGTTGCCATAACAAAGCCAACAGTCAAAGTTTGTCAAAATCTATACGACTCCAACATGATTATCAAATATTATCATTAGCCAATAATGACAGCTGAGAGAGACTAGACCCTGACACTCAAAAATCCTGTGATTTCCAAATGTAAGCCATAAGCAGTACACACTGATGAAAAGTCACCAAACTGAGCAACTTCCCCTGCCTTCCTGGTACATACCTACACAGATGACTTATTTTCAGAGCTGTACCAGTCTTCAAGGTTACAGTTTTACAGGGATGGATTAAGTCTTAATTTTTCTTTTAGTTATTCATCTGTGTTGTAATCAGGTGTTCAGAACCCAGAATTCTGTATACACATAATCTCCACAAAACCTCCCTTGCTCCCAAAGTGTATAAATTAAAATGTTAACAAATCAATAAGTGGATGCCTGCAATTCTTTAATATGCCAAAGAAAGTAATTTTGCATTTGTCATTTCTTTGGGTTTTGATCGTCCAAAGCATTCACACATTTGATCCAACATTGTGATTCAAACAACTTTCTGAATGTCAGACATTTGCTATTCATCAATGTAATAGGTACCAAACCAGAGAAAAACTTAAAGAAGAGACTGAAGCAAAGCAGAATGTCCAAGAGCAATCCAAAAACTGACATGTATGTTAGCTCATATTTACAGGGCATGTCTGAAGAACATTTTGACCTAGCCTTCTATTTATACTACAAGAACAAACCACATTTGACAGATTCTACTTATGTTATTTAATGCTCTAGAGGAAAATTCAGATACCATGGCACTGGGTGTGGTAAAGAACCTGAACAGAATAGAACAGCTTTGAAACAGATATTTGAAATGTTTCTTTCATAGTCTGTAATGATATATGTTTATGCATTGGCAGCTCCAGCATATCATAATCACCCTGTGAATGTGAGCATTACCAAAAAAAAAAAAAGTAGGCATCTGATACTTTTATTACAGTGGAAATGTATATATTCTTCTCACATTCTCGCTCTTAGTTTTTTGATGTGGTCCATTATGGAGAGGTCAAATGTATGAAATTATCATGTAGGAGTTTATCCCGTCATTTTGGCATTGTGTTACACAAGCAGTACTTTTCTCATGATAAAATACTATTGCATTTTCCCATATATTATTTGTATGTTTCATGTAAACAGTGTCAAATGGTACATGGCTCAAGAAAGGAAGAGTAACTCCTTTGATAGTAACCCCTTCTCAGCACATTAGATTTTATTCCTTGATAGCCTACATTTTTAAAAAGTGAAATGAAAGAATTCAATTTTTTTACTTGTGAAGGAAAATTAGATGAAAAATCTGACTCCAAAATTTTTATTTTTGCCCACAAACTGAGTGGTGTCTCTTATTCCTCCTTACATTATAGAATACTGTTTCAAGGGCAATCACATTAGACTGTTCCATTCTCTCCTTAATTACTGTTCCATACAGTTATAAATAGCAGACAGAAGGTGAGCAGAAAATGACAAAACAAGTTTATTCTTAAGTCTAACATAAAACACTACAGGCTAAATATGTAGAGGGAATTATAGAAACAAGTGTTGAACCATATACACGTTATAACAGAAGGAAAGACATTACATACATACAAGGGAAAAGCTTCCCAAAATAACTTCAGCAAAAATGCCTACTTTTCCTTATATAAACTGATTATTTAAGAGGCCTCAGCAGTAGCTTCCTCCAGAGACCAACATCTTCCTGAAGGTATCCTTCTGATGTCTTTCCAGGCTCTAGACTTTCCAACAAGCTTCTCTTCTAATCTACCTGTGCAGTCATTTTAGCAGCTCTACAGTACCAAGGCTATTTGATTTGGCTAGAACAGGAGCCAAATACAATATTACAGGTATCTCATCTGTAGATATACAGGCAAAATATAAACTTGCCAATCTACACTGGATCCTGCCTCAGCACAACCAGCTGGTCTCTTTAGGTATCTTTCACACCTGTGTTTCAACTATTCTATTGTCCCTTATAGGAGAATACCCTTATTCATTTCAACTCAGTGAGTCACTGCAGTCAACCAACCACTTAGGCTGGATTCCTAGTACAAAATAAATGTTACAAGATCAGATAAAAAGGATGCATGGAATCTGTGATACTCAGTTGCCCTGGAGATGCCATATGGACATCTCAGGTTTGTCAGTCCCCAGCTAGAGCAACTTTCACATCACAGAAAGGAAACAGTATTAAATCAGTCCCTTGTCTAGGGGTACAAAGCAAAGTTTGTAGGCTCATCTAATCTTTGCTTTGTTTTGCTTTGCTCTAGAGTGGAAGACCTTCACAGACTATAACCCAAAATACTTTTAAAAATATCATAAAATATCAGTACTAGATATACTCTCAAAAACTGTATCTAGAGTACCCACAGATTCATTTTACATTAACTCTTAAGCTTGGGAAAAGCTATCTCTAAGTCACAAAATAAAATTGGAGTTTGAAGAGGTGACTTATATAGGAACCAGTTAATGATTCTCTAGGCTTAGGCAGCCTTTGCTGTGACATATCTGGACTCAATTCCATTTTGAATCCTCTTTCCACATGTGATTCTGCAAGAATATTGGAATTGGATCCAGGTCTGGTTTAGATGCATCCAATATCTTACCTGACAAATTCCTCAGAAAAAGGATACAGAAAGAGTTTCAGAAAAAGGAACAGAGCACTTTACAGCGAACAAATTAGGAACATACCATTTTAAAGAAATTTATTTCTTAAACTCCATCAGATTTGGTGCTTGGGCTAGTTTGTGCCCTAAAGCATGAGGGTTTTATCTCTCATAAAAATGCTTGTATATTTAATAAAACTATGGGTGTTCATATCTATAAATAGAAATCATCTTAAATCCTAAATTATTACACTTACTGTTCTGTACCTTAATAACATCCTCCACACAGACGCATCACATGAGTGATGCAGAAAATTCCTTTATGTCACATTTAAATGCATCACCTTTCAGATTTGTCAAATATCTCTTTTTCTCCTGTGAAGAAAGGCAGATGTGAATATCTGATTCACCTTCTCTTAGCCATTCATGACTTGCATATATTTAACATTTTTTTCTTCCATTCACCTTCACTAAACAAACCCAGGCATCCCTTCTCTCATCAGATGGAAGTTTGCATACACCTAATCATTTTCCTCATTTAACCCAAAACCGCCTATTCATTTCTTAGATCTTTTTTGTAATAAGGATACTTCAATTACCTTTGTGGTAAGATTCATCAAGTGATATATATTTATATATTTATATTTATATATAGCTTTACTATGTTTCCACCCTTTTTATTACAATTATTTATATGTCTCACGATTTTATTTTGTTATAATAGTATATCAATATCATTTATCAAAGAGAAATTGTCATTAATCTGCTACAATTTGATCTGAATATAGAAATGTATAATTCCTATTATTCTTTGCAGTATACATGACTTTACATTCATCAGTTTTATTAGTGTAAAGTTAGGGTTTTTTTCAAAGATCTTCGCAGGCTTTCTCTACACTTGACCAATCCAAATGCCCTCATACTATTAAAAATCCACATCACTTACTTTCCAAATTTCCAAAATTCCAAATTACTTTCCATGCCACAGGATTGAAAGCAGATCTGTCCTAGGCATGAGGTGAAACCCAAGGGACAAAAGTAATTCATATAATAAAAGATGGTATATTAATGCATGACCTTGAAGGTGCCAGATCTTGCCAGACAGCCTTAATTCTGACATTTAAAATTCTACTTTGCAGTGTTAATAAAATTCCTTTAACCCAGGGGGATTTTTTTGGAACAGTTCCAAGCAATTCCCCCCTAAAATCTGAAGCAAATGCCATGACGGTCTTTCAGATGTGCTTTCAGACTGGCTGCCAAAGGGGCCATAAGAAGGGTTGAAGCCTCCAGACCAGTGTGCAGACCTCTATCACGCCACCTAACAAAAGAGATTAAAACAACAGAATCTTTTCTTGTGTGTGCTAACACAGGGATAAGATACTAATGGGGGAATGAGATTCTTTTCCCTCATAGTTTCACAAATTTTTGCTTAGAGCAGAAAAATGGTAACACAGAATCACAGAATGGTTGAGGTTGGAAGGGACCTCTGGAGATCATCCAGTCCAGCCCCCCTGCTCAAGCAGGGTCACCTAGAGCACGTTGCACAGGATCACGTCCAGGCAGGTTTTGAATATCTCCAGAGAAGGAGACTCCACAACCTCTCTGGGCAACCTGTTCCAGTGCTCTGTCACCTTCACAGTGAAGAAGTTTTTCCTCATGTTCAGATGGAAGTGTCTGTGTTTCAGTTTGTGCCTGTTGCCTCGCGTCCTGTCGCTCGGCACCACTGAAAAGAGTCTGGTCCCATCCTCTTGACACCCTCCCTTCAGATACTTGTACACGTTGATAAGATCTCCTCTCAGCCTTCTCTTCTCCAAGCTATACAGGCCCAGCTCTCTCAGCCTTTCCTCATAAGAGAGATGCTCCAGTCCCCTAATCATCTTTGTAGCCCTTCGCTGGACTTGCTCCAGTAGGGCCACATCCCTCTTGTACTGGGGAGCCCAGAACTGGACACACTACTCCAGATGTGGCCTCACCAGGGCTGAGTAGAGGGGGAGGATCACCTCCCTCAACCTGCTGGCAACACTCTTCCTGATGCACCCCAGGATACCATTGGCCTTCTTGGTCACAAGGGCACATTGCTGCCTCATGCTTAACTTGGTGTCCACCAGCACTCCCAGGTCCTTCTCAGCAGAGCTGCTTTCCAGCAGGTCAACCCCCAACCTGTCCTGGTGCATGGGGTTATTCCTCCCCAGGTGCAGGACCCTGCACTTGCCTTTGTTGAACTTCATGAGGTTCCTCTCCACCCACCTCTCCAGCCTGTCCAGGTCTCTCTGAATGGCAGCACAGCCCTCTGGCGTATCAGCCACTCCTCCCAGTTTTGTATCGTCAGCAAACTTGCTGAGGGTGCACTCTGTGCCTTCATCCAGGTCATTGATGAAGAAGTTGAACAAGACTGGACCCAGTACTGACCCCTGAGGGACACCACTAGCTACAGGCCTCCAACTAGACTCTGCACCACTGATCACAACCCTCTGAGCTCTGCCATTCAGCCAGTTCTCAATCCACCTCACTGTCCACTCATCTAACCCACACTTCCTGAGCTTGTCTATGAGGATGTTATGGGAGACAGTGTCAAAAGCCTTGCTGAAGTCAAGGTAGACAACATCCACTGCTCTCCCCTCATCTACCCAGTCAGTCATTCCATCATAGAAGGCTATCAGATTGGTTAAGCATGATTCCCCTTGGTGAAGCCATGCTGACTACTCCTGATCACTTTCTTGTCCTCCACATGCTTGGAGATGGCTTCCAGGATGAGCTGCTCCATCACCTTTCCAGGGATGGAGGTGAGGCTGACTGGCCTGTAGTTCCCTGGGTCCTCCTTCTTGCCCTTTTTGAAGACTGGGGTGACACTGGCTTTCTTCCAGTCTTCAGGCACCTATCCTGTTCTCCATGACCTTTCAAAGATGGTGGAGAGTGGCTTAGCAATGACATCCGCCAGCTCCCTCAGCACTCGTGGGTGCATCCCATCAGGTCCCATGGATTTGTGGGTGTCAAGTCTGCTTAAATGATCTCTAACCCGATCCTCCTCGACCAAGAGAAAGTCTTCCTTTCTCCAGACTTTCTCTCTTGCCTCCAGGGTCTGGGGTTCCTGAGGGCTGGCCTGAGCAGTAAAGACTGAAGCAAAGAAGGTATTCAGTAACTCTGCCTTCTCTGCATCCTTTGTCACCAGGGCACCCACCTCATTCAGCAAAGGGCCCACATTTTCCCTAGTCTTCCTCTTGCTACTGATGTATTTGAAGAAGCCATTCTTGTTGTCCTTGACATCTCTCGCCAGATTTAATTCCAAACGGGCCTTAGCCTTCCTCGTCGCATCCCTGCATACTCTGACAACATTCCTATATTCCTCCCAAGTGGCCTGTCCCCCTTTCCACTTTCTGTATGCTTCTTTTTTCTGGTTGAGTTTTGCCAGGAGCTCCTTGCTCATCCATGCAGGTCTCCTACCTCCTTTGCTTGACTTCCTACTCATAGGGATGCACCACTCTTGAGCCTGGAGGAAGTGATGTTTGAATATTAACCAGCTCTCTTGAACGCCCCTTCCTTCTAGGGCCCTAACCCATGGGATTCCTCCAAGTAGGTCCCTGAAGAGGCCAAAGTTTGCTCTCCTGAAGTCCAGGGTTGCGATCCTACTTATTGCCCTGCTTCCTTCTCACAGGATCCTGAATTCCACCATCTCATGGTCACTGTAGCCAAGGCTGCCCCTGACCTTCACATCTCCAACCAGTCCTTTGTTAGTACAAGGTCCAGCAGCACACCTCTCCTTGCTGGTTCCTCCACCACCTGTGTCAAGAAGTTGTCACCAATGCTCTGCAGGAACCGCCAGGACTGTTTGTGCCTAGCTGTGTTGTCTTTCCAGCAGATATCGGGGTGGTTGAAGTCCCCCATGAGAACCAGGGCCTGGGATCGTGAGGCTACTTCCAGCTGTCTGTAGAAGGCCTCATCGACTTCCTCTTCCTGATCAGGTGGCCTGTAGTAAACACCCACAACAGTGTCACCCATGCTAGCCTGCCCTTTGATCCTTACCCATAAGCTCTCGACTCGCTCTTCATCCACCCCTAGGCACAGCTCAATACATTCCAGTTGCTCTCTCACATAAAGAGCAACTCCACCACCTCGCTTTCCTGGCCTGTCTTTCCTAAAAAGCACGTAGCCATCCATGACAGCACTCCAGTCATGTGAGCTATCCTACCATGTCTCTCTAATGGCAATGAGATCATGGCCCTGCGACCGCACACACATCTCTAGTTCTTCCTGTTTGTTCCCCATGCTGCGCGCATTGGTGTACAGGCATTTCAGGGAGGTGATCGAGCATGCAGGTTTCCCAGGAGGGGTACAAGAGGATCCTCCATAGCCACATCCCATGCGCACTTCCCTGGCTGCATTCACCTGTTGGAGGCATCCTGACTTGAGCAGTCTTTTGCCAGCTACCCTGGCACTAGAACTCTCCCCTTCCCCCGTCTTTCCTAGTTTAAAGCCCTCCTTACCAGGTTGGCCAACCTGTTGGTAAAGACCCGCATGCCCCGCTTCGTGAGGTGGATCCCATCTCTCGCCATCAGTTGTCGATCTTCAAACAGGGTCCCATGGTCGTAGAAACCAAAACCCTGTTGCCAACACCAGCGGTGCAGCCAGTCGTTAACTTGGAAAGTCCGTCTCCTCCTCCTCTCATCCATTCCCTTCACTGGCAGGAGGGAGGATAAGATGACCTGGGCTCCCAGACCCTTGACCACCATCCCCAGAGCTCTGAAATCCTGCTTGATGGTCTCCAGTTTGCCCTTGGTGTCATTGGCGCCCACATGGAAGAGCAGCAGTGGGTAATAGTCCGAAGCATGGACAAGCCTTGGCAGTCTTTCCATGACATCTCTCACACGAGCCCTGGCAGGCCACAAACCTCTCTAGACATGAGGTCAGGTCAGCAGATAGGTGCCTCCGTCCCCTGCAGCAGGGAGTCCCCCACAACAATCACCCACCGCTTCTTCCGGGTGTTCCGGCAGGGCACAGGGTCTGTTGTCCCAGGTACTTCCCTTGCAGCCATGCCCATCTCCTCCTCGTCCTGGAGGGCACTAAACCTGTTCTTCAGCTTCAGGTCTTCAGGAGGAGTAGGAGCCTTTCTCCTCCCACGAGCAGTGACCAGTTTCCAGCCTTCTTCTATGGTGTTATGATGTACCGTTTCACACGGCACAGAGCCCTCCGGCAACTCCACTGCTGTGGGGGGTTGGGACTCCCAAAGCTGCACAGTCTCCGAGAATACCCTGTCTATCTCTTGCTCTGCTTCTCGGATGCTGCACAGCCTACTGACCTCCTCCCGTAACTCCCTTACCTGACGACACAACTCGCCAACAGCAGCACAGCTCCTGCAGGAGAGCTGGCTGCCAGCCCAGGCCTCCCGGAGAGGCCCCAAGCACTCCCTGCAGCCTGAGACCTGTAGGGCTGCATCTGCTGTCAGAGGGTCGGTCTGGGTCCCAGCCTCTGACACAGCAACTCCAACAGCCACTGGGGAACGCGCTGTGCGGCGTGTCACGACCATACTTGAAGAAGCGTGTACCACAGGGATCAGAAATGAAGGTACCTTCATGCGCCTTTCTGCGCGAACTACTGCACAAACTGCTGCGCAAACACATAGGAACTCCCTTCCAGACACAATAAGGGAACTCTAACAGGAGCTGCCTCTCCCAATTTCTTTTTTCCAGAAAAGCTGACTCACCATTTGGCAACTGTTAGCTGGAAATAAATATGCTCTAAAAATAGCTTTTACAATAAATTTTGAATTTTTGGGGGGAAGAATATACTATACATGATTAAAGCAATTTTATATTTTGATGCACATATACTCTGATTATTTTTATTTATTATAAAACAAAATGTTAAACCACCTTTTCTATTTACTAGATGATTGTGTCTTTACTTACATTTGTGTCAGATTGCTTTTGAGTGGATATCAAAATTCAATTAATGAATTTTGCTGACTTCTGAACTAATGCAGAAAATTAACATTGCAGATTGATGTGAGTTAAAATTATTTTAAGTATACTCGATAAAAATATGAATACTATCTTACATTTCAAAATGTAAGATTCATCATAAAAAAGATCAATGAGTTGTAGTTAGAAAGTACATTTACAGGTTTTGCTCATTAAGTCCTTCAAGATAATAGGCCTTAGCTCTGCAAACCTGTTTATTTATCCACAGAAGAAAGGGGAAAAGTACAAACTTTCCTAAAATTACTTTTCTTAAATTTTAAACTCCCAAATAGTTTCTTAACTTTGATTCAGCTATTTAATAATTTCAAAACAACTGAATACACTGAAATGAAATTATTATACTCGTCAAAAAAAGCACAGGTGTCCAAAGCACAGGTTTTCCATTTTCTTTCGGGGTACTGAGCTAGTGATTTCTCCCATAACCATCTGACTTACTTTAAAAATGTGCTGTTTAAGTTTTACTCATCATAAATTATTTAAACAGATTATTGGAAGTTAGGTCTAAACATATGCTGACATAGTTTCAACTTTAAGTTTTAATACATTTACATCAAAAGAAGAAATGTATGTAAATGACAGTCAAAATGCATAAAATATATGTAAAACATACTTTTAAAATAAACAATTAATTTATTCTGCTTCATAGTCAGCAGTTATCACACAGACTTGCAATCAATAGTGCATGCACTATGATGTATGGAGAGATACAAGTATCAGTTTGTAGGATAGCTCTGTCATATATCACCTTCCTGAATGAAAATCTAGACTAAAAATACAGTATTATCTGAGAACTAGCTACTAATAGTACCAACTACTAAATTTTATGAATTAGTCTAGATTTTTCCACTTCAGGACAAAGTAATTACTTTCTCCAAAACATAAGCATAATATGAACCTTTCATTTAGAACTTTGCTTTAATGTACAACAGCAGTCAGAAAGGAAATACCAGGACTGAAAAAAAAACTAGGACAGAAGCTCTGAAAAATATGATTTTCTTTGCCAGTAGGTGATTTGTCCTCATTTATTCTTTTCCAGGCCCACTATATTAAAAAGAAATAGCAGAAATCAAATGGGTCCTAAAAAAGGCAATTAGAAGGACTACTGGCATGGTGTGACTTCTGCTGGAATGAAAAACAATTTTGTTATTTGCAATGAAGAAAGATCACTTTATAAAAATAATACTTGATTAATGCTTTAGAAAATATTTTATAAAAAATAAGCAAAATCACTAATGGCATTGAAATGTGTAGGTATTTGTTGTTCATCTCACCCTGAATAAAAACTTAAAGGTGCAGTTCAACTTACCATTCAACATTAAAATACTCATCATTTAAACATATCTTACCTATGAACTTACTCTCCGTTTATGGAGAGCTCCACATTCCTTTCAACTATCAATTCACTCCTCTCTTGAAAGACACACAGTGCCGTATAGAGGCACCTATGACAGATCTCAGTGAGCAAGCTCAAGTGCTGAAAGCAGCAGAGCTTTGCAGGTTGCAGGGAGCCATCCTACTCTACTTTTCTACCTAGCCCATATATTTCTGTCTAGCACTACAGACCTACCCAGAGAGCCTTCCTGACCCTTGTTAGTCCCCAAAACTCAATAATAGGATTTAGAAAAAAAGCTTACTCTTTGGAAGTTTGTTCCATAATTGCTTAGTACCAGGTATCCCCCTGTACAGCACAGACGAGTTAACATGTCAAATCATGGCCAAAAGACAGCTGCCTAGTTAAGACACAAGAACTTTCTTTAGTGTAGTGGTAAGCATTACTTGTGTGGCACCTTTTGGGTCAAGCATGCTAAAAGCAATTCCCAATCACTGTCTAATTAGGCATCCCAACATCTTTTGGAATTAGAAGTTTCACCTGCTACCAAAATGTTGTAACTGTGTAAGGAAGAACGTCCCTGGAAACATTAAGCAACACGTTAGGACATGAGTTAAAAAACAGCTTAGAACCAGAAAAATTGCAAGGCAGCTTAAATGGTCTTAATCAAATGGTGTGAGCCCGCCTACTCAGGCAAACACAACACATCCCCTTTCAACTGACTGCAAGCAATCTAGATTTTGCTTTTCTGTTTCTTCCAAAATGTCGTTCGTAACAGCTGCACAGCTCATCTTGGTATCATGCAGTTGTATTGATCTGGTGCCTAGAATCGCAGTAATGGAAGTGTGAGTGAATTTGCAGTCCAAAAATTGTCTGTTGCAAAATGGAAGGGGAGAGGGTAGCAAATCAATACACTTTATTTCCCTTTAAGGAACGGAATGGCCTGAATTTGAAATAGAAATTTGCCTCTCCCAACCAAATGGTCTATTAACATATCTGTTAGCAAATAACTGTCAGTATCTAGCAAATAATTGTCCTACCTGCCAATCCATTACAGAACTGAATGCTAGGGCTGTACAATCAAATCCCTTTTCCATCTGGGTATATAAGAAAATATATACGCTGGGGCGGGGGTGGGACGCTAAGGGCTGGGTTCCTGCTCTAGCAATGTAAGTTGGTCAGCCAGAAGCCAGGCCTGCCTGGATGCTGTCTAGCCATGTCTAGGAACTGTTTTTTTGTATCTAGCATTCAACAGATGCTCCACAGAGACGCTGTGCACCCACAGCACCCATAGAGTCAAGGGGAGCCCTGGATATTGGGCTGCACATGGTACCCAGCTCCCTGCAGCTCACATGTTGGGGTTCTGGCAGGCTGAGAAAGGTCTAGAGAGAAACGTGATCCCAGAATAAAGAAAGCAGCATCTTCTAGGACGTCTCTCTACCATGAAAAAGGGAATGGTACAGATACCCCTCACTCTGCAAAGACCCCAACAAGTGTGTCCACACGACAGAGTGAAGCTAAAAAAACATATCAGCCTATGTCTATGAGCATTTTAGTTATATTTGTGCAGCTCTGTACCTAAACCATGAAGCCCTGCCTCCCAGCATGACCAGATGGCTGAGGGTAGTTCACAACCACCAAAGCCTTTACACACACTTGTTTTAATCATGCTGATGAGATAAGTTCTCCTCAGATTTTAAAGAGCTTCAAATTTGTCTATATTTCCTGTATCTGCCACTTATCTTTTCATAGGACTATTCCCCCATGCCCTCCAAGGGCTAAATCCATTAAAATATGCAGATGGATTGAACTGATTCTCTGATATTTTGTTTTCAAGGAGACTGCAATCCCATGTCACCCTGTAGCCGTGAATAGCCTAGATTACCGGTGAGCACAGTTTTATGTGGTAATGAAGATACCTCTGTTTGTCCAGAGAAGCTCTCAAATAATGGAAATCAATACAGATCCTCATTCAATAAAATAGAAATTTTCACCATTTTGCTGCACTTCCGCCAGAGCAACATATGGTAGCACAGCTGACAAATATAATCTTTTCCTTTTTTTTTTTTCCATTTCACATGCACATTTCATTTTGCAGAATACTAAGACTTTACATAAATTGTCCATTAACCCCTTGCAGTCACAGTATTCACTGCTTGGGTTGCCTTGAGCTCTTGAAAACTTGCAAGCTGCAGTTAAAATGCAATTGGACAGTCAGTGAATGGTTGAGGCCTTCAGCATGTAGCCTACTTGCACCTTTCACTGGAAAAATCTGCTTTTTTAGCCCTTCTCCTCTACCCAAGCATTCATTTTTTAAAGTGAAAGGGTCTTTACTCTAGCTAAACAAGAGCTGATATAGACTCTGTTTTTCAATTCCCTAAACCAAGTCACAGCTACACTGAGATGTGTAGTTTCTGCAGAGACTTTACGTTGATGCTACTAGTTTACTCTAGTTGTACCCACTTAACTGTATGGAATAGCTTGTGTCCAGCTTGCTATTCTGGCTTAAAATACTTTCTTTGTTACGCCTTATATCCACACAGCTCTGGAGCTGCCCAAATCAGCTGCTCACCACACTGGGCAGGTAGTCCACTGTGCAGTAGCCATCTTGGTGGTGTTTTCTGCAGTGGGGAGCCTGCAAGGAGCTCTGCAGCTGGAAGAGATCTCATGAGTTTTCCTGACTCTGCACTAAAGCTGATTCATTCTACTTACAGCAATTTTCAGTTCTTGTCAAGCCATCTAGATGACAAACCATGAAAGCCCCACTCACAACTTTCACAAATACAAGCAGGATTCGCTTGGAGTTTGACAAGGAGAGGGATGTGTCTCTGCATAGGGCTTCTGGCTCCCAGTGATATGACTCAGGGCTGTGAAGGGTAGGTATTCACACTTTATCACTGATGGTAGTAACTTGGGTGTGTAAATTAGCCAAATCTAGGTACCCTCTCTGAATCACCCTCTTTTTTCTCTCAGCTGAACGTACAGGGAAGTGAGAGAAACTAATCCCAAACTCATGTATTATACAAGGAGCCTAAACTTGAGTAAAATTAACATCATCTGAAAAGGATGCCTTACATTAGAAACATCACGGTTGTGTATGGGACAGAACTTGGAGGACTTTGAAATAAGCCAGTGTGACTGCAAAGCAAAGAAGCTCACTGTAAGGTCAATCTACTTGTTCTAAGGAGGAGTATTTACAATGACAAAAGCATTAATTTGTTAAAATCAGATTGGGTGTGGATGCAAGGTATACAAAGGAAACCAATTACAATTGGGCCAGTGTAGTGCCTTGACACAGATATGGCATGGCTCATATACGTCTAGCTTCTGACCACTTCTTAAACGCATTTGCCTTCAGCTTGTGAGCAGAAAAGAAAAACCTGCTTTTCACAAATGTCACTTGCTTCCTGACAGTTTGCAAAAGCATACTCCAACAAACAGTTGCTTTTAAAGACTGACAGCACCTGCATGAGCTAAAAGGAGAGAGCGGAGATTAAATCACAAACTTCTGACACACATGCTAAATATTCCATAATTAAAGGCTAACACCACACAGTTCAAGCCTGCTAATCTGAAGGGCAACAAAGAATTATAAAGGAAAGTCTGTATAGGCTAAAACCAAGAGTTAAATGTTATTTCTATATTAAGACAGTCTTACAATGTCTTAAAGCTTACATCAGCGTATTAAGCTAGATGGTGCTCTTTGATCTATCTCAGTATGTATGTGCTCTTGAAGAGTCAGTACTTTGTGATTACTTTGTGATACCTGAAAACCTGAGTTTTATGTTCATTATTTGGAATTTCAGCTTACTAGAGGTAAGTTTTGCATAGAGTAGGAAGGTCTCTGTCACAGTAAAACCTCACTAATGGCAATCAACATCAAAATATTACACACTATTTAAGAGATTGATTTTAAGAGAAGGGGAGGAAATTGTTGCTGAAGCCTTTGGTTCTCACTTGAATGCATGTTTTGGAACTTGCCATTTTGTTAGATGACACATCTTAAGCATTTGCTTACTTTTTATGTTGTTCATTTCACAGACTGATACTTTCATATTACATCTAAACAAATTATCAGATCTCACCTCCGTGAAAAACTATATCATATTTTATTACATACTGTAAACAAAACCTTGGGGGGGAAAGAGGCACATTATGTCTTTTACAAATCACTGCATTTTTCCAGATGTACGGTATGTTAGAAAACTGACACAAAAGATGTGAATTGAGTTAACGAGCCCTGCTATATTTTCACCAAAATGGGCTGTTGGCTCATTTGAATAACTTTGACCTTTCCTGTTTATTGCCTTTCTAAAAAAAAAAAAATAGCAACCATAGCCAATCATTATGATGGCCACAAGTCCACTCAGGCACCTTGACAGCTGAATCACCATCTCACATCAAGAGATTTAGCCTTGGGCATCCGGCTGAGCTGACACACATTAGTTGGTCCTTTTTACACATTAAATATCTTTACAGTTTTCATATTTTTTCTGTTTTTATACTCTTGAGCTCTGCTTTGTTGTAGAAGCGGAAGCTAAGATACACACTGCAAAATGAACACTATTAACACCTCACAGTTCCTTGTTGTCTTTATGATAAAACTATGCACAGGGGGGATGCTCAAATTAAAAAAGAAATACACATACCATATATTTGGGTAAAAATAGAACAAAACTGACAAACTGACAAAAACCTAGAATTATAAAGTTCACCAAGGAGTTTCCTTTCTAGTCATACTGCAGGAAGGAAAAAATGAGGAAAATGTGAGAGGGAAAAGCTAAAATGACATCATGTCCCCCTGAGCTTTGAATTCCCAGGCTTTCATTGCCTGCTGTCTCTAGAAGAACATTTTATCAAATGTAACTGGAAGAATAACTTTGGGACATATAGAAAATTCACACACAGGCCTGAATCAGCAGCCTGACTCACTTCACGTGGGAATAGTCCCAACTGGTTTCATCTTCTAGTTATGACTTCAGTGATAGCCACTTTAGCTGGTTTACTCATGCAAACAAACATTATTCCAAGTGAGCAGAGACTGTAGGCTAGAAATGTCCCTCCCCCCCCCCCCCCCCCGAGCTATGGCCAAATGAAAGAGAAAATGGAGGGAGGCTGAAATGTAAGCATGGATACTATCCAAGGCATTTTTCAAGGCAAAGCTCAAGGAAATTTTTTAATATAGTCAGAAATCTATTTAGCAGTCTCTCTGCATTTTAAAATCTCAGGAAGGAAAATGTCGTTTCTCTTGGATTCTACTTCATTGCCAAGATTTGTGTATCAAGAATAAGAAAGAAGAAAACATAATAGCCAGAAATGAACAAAAAGCCTAACACACCGGTTTGATCTGGCAACGTTTCCTGATTGTAATCAATCAGGCTCTACCACAGTTCATCTTTGAAAGGGTATTTCACTAAAACCCACATCAAATCTTTTCATTTTTTTCAGCTCGGCAATCTTACCATCCACAATATGTCTTTTCAGTCAAAGCCCAAGACTACAAGTTGCAAAATGCATTGTGTTTTCGATGAACTGAATTAATTAACAAACATAAATAACAGGCATAAGGTTGGTAAATCTGTTTACCTGTGTTTATTAATTCAGACAGCAGGCAAACTACATTCTACTTCTTGAGGGTTAACATTTTACATTCAACTAATATGGCATGATTGCATCTTGGACTCTCTTTAGTACTGTATATATATGATCCATGCAATATATAAAGGTTTATTATTTTTACACACATGTATGCATGTATCTCAAAGAAGCAGGAGACAGAAGGCCATTTAAGGCATTTTAGACCTTTACTGTGTGAAAGCAAAGGCTGAGGCTGCAGAAGACCTCAGGGCAGATCTCACCACAGACGGCTGGCTTTCTCAAGGAAAGGCTGGCTTTTCTGCTGAGCACAAGTAGGGTCCGAGGTGCAGAGCTTGTATGTGTTTCTGCAACACCACGAAGAAAAACCTTTTAGCTGATGGTGGTATCCTGACAGTAAGTTTTCCTCAAGATGAAGAGGAGGCAACTACATCATACTGATCTTTCTATTATCATTGGACAGGAGCATTGCAGGACTGAAAATGTGTCAGAGGAGAAAACAGAATGAAACTAGCCATGTGTACATTATCACTGTATGAACATGGAAACCCAAGCTAAGGATTTAATCTTACATGCTATCCTTGTACAATGTTGCTTGTTGCTTTAAGGTTGTGATACAAAAAGTCAGAAATCTCCTAGATTGCAGAGAACAAGCTGTGTTGATCCTCCTTTTTCCACTGAAATAAAACAACGGGAATGAGGAAGAGAAAGTTTGCAGGACTGCACGCAAGTACTAATAGGGCTTGAGTAAAAATTAGTAGCATGTCCAAGGTCAGTGTAGCAAGGGTAGGGATAGAAGAGTAGTACCCCCTCATAACCCTGCAGAGTCATATTGGTTTAAAGCTGGAAAATTTCCACAGTTTTTGGTGTAAAAATAGAAAACTGCATATAATAAAGTTTTAGGTCTATACAACCTAATTGACGAAAATATCTTCAAGTACCATTTCTGGAGGCTTCACAGACTTCTAACTTCCTGTGCATCAATCAGGACACTAATCTCAGCATTTGGTATCCCTAACTGTGACGCTGAACAAAAGGGTCCAGAGAGCTGTTCTGGGCCATACAATTCAAATGAGGATTTGTTGTATCTTTGCTTATTACCATCCAATTAGCATTTTCTTTGCATGTCCAATGCCTCCCACCAATTCGCTCAAAGGACTTCACATGTCACTGTTCATGAGTGTAATCCATTGGAAGATGAACAAATCTTAAGTGGAACTGCTCAAAATGTTCTGATTTTTAATTTTTTAATTTGCTTCTTTAACCGATGTTTCTGTTTTCAGTGCAAGACATGGATAGGAAAGAGAGAGTCCTTCACAAATTTTCAGAACCAAACTTCAGCCTGTTCCAGTTTTAACTATTCCTCTCAGATAAATGTAAAATACTTCCCTAAGCTAGCATTTTATCAAAGCCAACATTAGATTTTGCTTGACAGCATGATCACAAAATTACAAGGTATTCAAACCAGAACAGGGAAAGAACGTCTTATTTTTGTAGCAAATACTATTGTTATTTTCCAACTTGGTATGATTGCCAAAAAGAGCTTAGGCAAAATAAATTTATATAGTGCAAAATATGCTATACAAACAGCAGGGGAGAATTCTTCAGACACCCCTGGAATCTTATTAAAAAATTTCAAGTGAGAAGGCCCAAATTATCAGCCAATTGCAACAACAGGAAATATGTGAGACTTTATTAGCAGCTGTGATTGTGTGATATTTGCAATAACTTTCATCTGTTTCATGTACATCCAGGTAGTTCTTCCACCCATTTATCACCTTTGCAATACTACAAAGTGAATTGATGCCTACAGGTGAAAGCACAGCCACTGCCTCCTTTCTGGAGCCAGAGCGGAGCTTCAGCCTCGGCAGCAAACGCTTCCCCATCCTGCACTGCAGGGACCACCACCAAGGGTAATTGAATTTCCATGCCTATTTGGTCCTCGCTCTGCACGCTGACACTGCCGGCTACCAGCTCCTGCCTGTCTCCGTAGCCGCTGCGAAGCACTCACCGCTGCAGCACTGAGGGTCAGGGCGGCAGCTAGTACCCAGGGAGGTGCTAATGTGGTGGTTCTCAGGCAGGTAACTTATTGACGAATAAGCAGTTTAACCAAGATAACCAGTGTATTTCAGAAAAGCTCTTTACTGGACGTCATATGGCTGGTCATTGGCCATTACTGACTTCAGCTCATTTTGAGCCCCAAGGATGTAAATGAGGGACTATGCATTTTTCTTACTGGTCTCTATGAACCATCTACTCCTTGCTGTGTCAGCTGTCCCTGCGTGCACACACACACACACACACGCACCCTTTAGGTCTGCTTTTCTCTTTTTATATTAATCTGCCCAAGGATAGTTTAGAAATCTAAAAGAGCACTGTCATCAGGAGAGTTGGGTGAATCACACTCGACTGTGAAGTTTAAAGTTTAGCCTGGCAAATACATACTGTAACTGTTGAGGAAAAGCATTCAGTGCAGATGAAAAGGGATGTCTTTCTTTCCCCTTATCATCACGCCTAAATATCCCTTTTCTGTAAAACAGTTGAGCTGTTAAGTTCTATGCTAAGGCACGTACACACTTTGGAAAGGTAATTTGAAAGCGAGTTGAGCCATGACAAATAGGGACAGCTGGTCTAATTGAATCATTTGATCTAAGACAGCTCAACTTGGTTATCCTCACTGCAGCCCACATTGATATTAGCGAGTGAATCATTAGCCATGAAATCATGTCGACTTTCCTGATGCAGCGTTCTTGACATGACAGGGAACGCAGTCTGCCTTTCATTATAGCACCAATGAGTTCTTTAGTCTGTCAGGAAGGGAGGAAAAAAAAAGGAAAAAAAGTGCCTTGAAAACTTTTAGGCTCAGCAACAGAAAGTAATTTGCTCCTACATACATCATAGAGCAGTTAAAGGAAAGACATTTCTGTTGTGTCTTGGGTTATCTGTTAGCCGCAGCAGAGAGCTTGTTCACCCAGGCTTGTTCTGGCTCAGCGTTCAGCCTTCTCCTGCGTGCACAATCTGCCAATGGGATACAAGTACATCATCTAATAGGTCTTATTTCCTTTTCTTATGTTTGTGCAGACTAGAGAGTTTGATGTTAGCCTAACTAAAAATCATTTGCATCTCTTATGCATTGACACTCTTTTGTTCAGGTTATTTATAGGAATAACTTCTTATGTCATAACTCATTTGCATATTAATTAATAGCAGGCTAGAGTTGCGTCTTTTGCATTTGGACTGCTATTTCTGGCTTTTCTGAAAGCTAACAGGGCTGCTCCTAGTCTAACTCAAATTTAATCTATCCTAGCACAAAAAAAAATCAGCAGACATATTTCCCAAATATCTCTGAGGTATTTAGGAAGAGATATCACTCTTAACAGTCCTTCCTTGATTTGCAAACTAATGGTCTCATCCAGCTGCCATTGAATTGAATGGAAATTTTCAGTGGGAACAGAGCCAAAGCCAGATCCCAGGCTCCTTTAACAGGCATAGGTGGACAAAATTACCTGATGGTTTAGATCAGATTATTGGTGGCAGGACCAGACAAACATAATTTGGGCAAAACTAGGAGCCTGATGAAATTTGGATAATGTCCAATTAAGGAACAGAGACAGAAGCTGTTTTGTTTTGTTTTGTTTTGTTTTTTGCAAGTCAGAGACATGCCAGCACTGGATGGGGACAAGACTCAGACCTTGGAAAAGAGAACTACCATACCTTATCTTGCCAATAGCGGTCCAAACAGTATCTCTGTAATCTATCAGGGAAAGCAGATAAAAAGAAGTAAACACAAGGCAGGAGTATTTGTAAATCAAAACCAAGCAATCCTAAAGACAAAGCTAAACAAACTGCAAGTTACCAGGAAGTCTGACAATGGCTCAAAAAACTTATTTTCTTGTGGGGGGGGGGGGGGGAGGGGGGATTATATGGGTTTTTCTTCCCTTCCACTTAAAATATGAAGGATAGGTGCAAAGATTTCATTTGAAAATCTGCTACCTGTAACAAGTAGCTATCAGCTTGGTAAGCAAGGTTCTTGCCATCCCAAATGTGGAGTTACATTTCTATGTCATGAAGGTCGGGATGTGATCATTATTTACCAGAAGGGGAAAGCCTTGCCAGCTTGCCTTCTAGTAGCAAATGGATAGGAGCTAATCAACATAGAAATTAGATGTACATAAGAGGCACGGAATTTTTCAAAGAATAAAATTGTCATAAAATTTTAAGACATTGGCACCCATATTTTTCTCAATTTTTACATTAAAAAACCCTTTTGTCAGGGTGGCTGCTAGGTTCAGGGTGGAATTTCTGTTCAGCACAAGTAACTGTTAGAGGACCCAGTGTTTAGGAAATTCATCTGACTGAGTTAGTGCCCTAACTGCTGGTAATAATGGAGTAGTAATCCTTAATTAAGCTGTTTTGTGTGAATAACTATGTAAATCATACAAAAGGCAGCTATTTGTCTATTCCAATGATTAGACTAGTCACCTGGGACATAGGAAACCTGTGTTCAGGCCTCCCCTGTGCCTGATAAACCATGTTTACACTTTGTATAATGCTAGCATATCCACGTGGTGTTTCACAGTGCGTGAGGACAGGAGCTTCAGCCCTGGAAGCAGTAGCAGTGCTGGACATGAATTCATAAGACCTGCTGCATAGGCACTGCACTGCAGCTGGCAATCCCAAATTGCACTTGGCAAATGTGGAGCTCACTCAGTCTGAGCAGGGACAACAGAGCTCAGGCATCTCTGTGAGGCATGTGTAAAAGCCAGATCAGCTACAGTAAAAACTGTTCCTGAGAGACATTTATCTAACCTGTTCTTAACAGCCTCCAAAGATGTAGCTACCGCTTTTCACGTATGTAATCCATCCCATGCTTAAATCTTCTTCTCATTAGAAAGATTTATTCACTCTGCAGCATGGATCTCAGCTCAGCTTGAAGACTGCTGTTGTGTTTCCCCTCAGTCTTTCTAAACAAGATGAAGACATCCCCTGTTTTCCACTTGGCTTGAATGGGGCTGAGGTAGCTTTCTAATTCTAAGCTATATATTTTGGAAATAGTTTGTTGTTCTGAGGTAGGAAAAGAAAGCCAAATATCAACTTGGTTTTTGGGAAGCAGTTAGTTCTTCTTCGTCCTCCTTAAACCATAGGTTTAGTGAGATGATAGATTTATCAGTTTTCTGCCAAAGCTCATGCTTTCTACCAGCTGCTTAGCTGATGTGGCATAAAGGGTTCACTGCCAGTTGTTTAGGATCTTAGACAGTGTGAAACAAAGGCACAATGATTATATGTAGGTCAGCCCAAATGTGTGTCAATAAAACTTTTATAACATCATTGTTTTGCATTCTGTATATGCCACACATGCTACGGAAAAGCTAGTTCAGAAACTTTATAAGTTCTAAAATTTTGCATTAGCAATGTATACACATGTCTGCAAAATACAACTAATTCTCAAATTTCTTAGGGAGAGGAAAACATATATATTTCAGAAATTTCTAGAATGGCCTCAGATGTCTTCTTTAAAATGTCAGGAATGTGAGAGTTGATCTTCTGAGCTCTCCCAAAGCAACCTATGCACAAACCTTTTAAGTTTGGAAAAGTGAGTTTCTGTCTTTTTGAAACACATAGAACATTTTTTGCCTTGGACTGTTCACATGGCAAATAGGCCTTAAATCCATCAAAAATCCATGACTATTTCCTACTCTGAGCAGTAATGTAGTTTTTCGGTGTAAAAACTCAATTGCAAGGAAAAGCATTTCTCAACAGCCCTGTCAGGAGATTGCCATATAGCATTTCATGTCCATGGCTGTCATGGTAAAAGTCCAGCTTATCACAATCTCCTATTTTTATTTTCCTGAAACAGACTGTATGATAGAAGTAGAATGGAACATGTATAAAATAAGCTTTACTATATTAAGGAAAGTTGCTGAACCTTCAGATGAATACAATGGGTTAATTGTCACTGCCCCTCTTGCAAGTCTCGTCTTTGGAGTGCAAGTCCCTTAAATCACCTCAGCCAGTTAAACTCTTGTTGATTTTTTTGTCAGTACACAAGTGAAAATATGCAGTGGTAGAGTAGGCTACTTCATGCCCTTCACACATACTCCACACCATTTTTCTGGTCTCACATTTTTAATGCCTGGTATGATTTGGCTTATTTGTCCAAAATACGTGAAAAATAACAGGCATTATATTTCTGCACCTTTCAGCCCTTCTTTTCTACCAACTTCCTAATTTTTAAAAGTTAACTAGAAGGTAGAGAATCCCCTCAACAAATACCATTTTCACAAAGTTCTCTCCAAAAACACAGGCTGCTTCCCCCTCCTTCATGCTAATGATCAGCCATAAAGCTCAGTGAATTTCAGGGATTTTTAAAAACCTAACACCTTTCAACATCGCAGAGATAACATTGGCTCCGATTTCTTCATCTGTCTGACTTCTTCTAACCTGAAGATGCAAGGTTTATTTAGTACTTAAGAAAGGTGAATGTTCGCTGTCTTGGAAGAGTCTAATTTAGTAGCTTGTTTCAGCCTGAAACACAGAAATGTAATGCTTTTATTCACTGATGAATTTGAGCAGCACAGCGTTAATCACTCTCACTACCTTATGTCACCTGAATAATCAGCAGCCCCCAATGAAACATGTTCCTAGATGCTGTAAAGTGCCATTTATCAATGATGCAAAGGCTGTTTATTCTTGACATGTCTTATTTGTGCAGAATAAGCAGGAAATTTACTGCATAAATAATGCTAGGTGGGTATCATTTAAACCAAAATACAAAGGAATCTTGTAGAGATTTGAATCTATTCAGAACCACTTATGTCCAAAAGAGGCAGAAAAAAGTTGGAAAGTGGAACATCAACAGTAATCATAAAAATGCACTTAACTCATTTATAAGCTTCAAGAACAAATCTGAACGTGCTGGTTAACTGCTTAGGATGGATTCTGCTGCTTGCATAGTTCATCAGATTGCTGACGCTGACAGTTTCAGATGTGTTCAGAGGAAAGTCTTTCCCACAGTTGGCCTCAGCTTTTACAGGGTTTCTTGTAATGCCATTTGCACGTATTTACACTGCCTGAGAATATAAACACAGTTTTACTCCTTGCAGTTTTGCTCTCACCATAACTGGCTTATGGATCAGAGATGGTGGCAGCACAATAAAGCTGGTGCCAAATCCCAAGGATGGGAACTAATGGGACAGTAATGCTGCTTCCTACTTTTTGCACTGCCTGAAGCACAAGGCTGAGCATGGAGATGTGGCAGATGCAGGTCTGTACAGCTGCATCCTCCTCCAACAGAGGTGATAGAGGGTGCAGGATGTTCTGTCCTATATGCAGTGTTGCTTAGATCACCTATTGGGATTAGGTTCCAATCTGCAAACTGGTGGAAGCTGTGAAAATCTAGCTCCAAGCTTCTCTCTTCTAAGGATTTAAGGCTGCATTTCAAGAAGAAATAATCCAAGACTTGACAGTATCTGCCTTAATATTGAAAAGCAGCAAGAGAGGATTATGAAGCCTTGGCAAAGTGGCACAGATCAGGTCAATATAGCCACAGCCAGTTTTATCTGGGAGGCTGAAATCAACCTTTCTGGGAACAGTGAACATTTAACTGTACAAAGGTTGACACATGAGGCACAGAAGGGCAAAAGATGGACAAATATCGAAATAACACACCTATATCATCGAAACATTCCTCAGCAGTCTGAGCCAGGCACTGCCATTTATGAGACATAAATTAGATGTTTGGTAATTCCTCAGAGATGGTCTAGCAGGTGTAACTCACACTTCTATATGTCAAGTATATTTTGAGGTGGAAGCTTGTTCAAAAATCTCAATCCTACTACATCAGAATCATGCTGAAAACCTCACAAGGTTACTTTCAGGTACTGAAACTGCAGAACTAGAGGAACATGATCAGCCTATAAAAACACAACACTGTACTTAATAGTTTTACAGGAAAAGTCCTTCAAATGGTCTTGAAGCAATGTTTCTACAGGCCCTGCAGCCCAGCCTGGGACAAAGTAGTTCATCCTGCCACAGATAAACAACTTTATTTAGAAATTTGAGGGCTATTAAACAAGGTGAATTTCCCCAGTGAATCAGCACAAATTTATTAATCCAGGTGTTACTGTAATTGTGATTCATTGGGGATAGGAACACTGTTCAATGGTCCTCAAACTTACACTTCCATTTAGTGCTATACGGCAAACACACAGGACAGGGAGCTGCTGGCTGGCTCAAAAAACAGTATATTTCCTTATGTTCTGCCATCGTTTGAATTTACCTGTTTCCAATTCTGCTTTTATTTCTCTAATTATAAAGAGATTGCCCACAGTTGACTTTGCCCCTCTAATCTCTTATATCTTTAGTACTATATTTATCATTCTCCAATGATAAAACAAAATTTAAAGGAGAAAAATCAACCCTTGGTCATGAAACATAAGACTGGAACAGATCTCCTCAGTCATTTAATGCAGACTTTGCTATCAAAAGCAAACATGTAACTTAAACCTTTCACAAACTAATCCAACTCCATTTGAAAAATGGATTTTCATTTCCTTCCTTTCTATTGGGAAATATCCTTGCTCTGAGTCTCTTGTCTAAGTTTCCTGCTACATCTTCCTTATCACACTGCTGCCCCATTGTAATCTTTATCTTCTCTCTTTTAACATTTTTTTCCCATATGCTTCCCTTCTGTGCCAGAAGAGATGGATGGAGATGTCACTTCTTTCAAAAACTTCTTAAAATGCTGCTCTTTGCAGAGACTAACCTCCAAAAACACAGCAATCAGACTCAGTACGATGAGGGTAGATGTCGCAGAACATGGTTGCTTAGTGTGATGCTGTTACTGCATGTCTGCACAATGCCAAGGCATCGTGTATTCAATGGCCTATTTTTCACGTTGCTGAAATTGTGCATGTATTGTATATGCAGCAGTGACCCCCCAGAAAACAATAGGCTGGATCTACCCCCTGTGTGCATACACATACAGAGCTTTAAAATTTATTAAAAATAGCAGGACTCAGAACGTGTGTGATAATTTGGCTCCACCGGGATCACCTGTAAAATGCTGCACATATCTACAGCACCATGGAAATTTTAAGCTATTGCTTAGTGGGACACAAGCATTTATCTAACGTGTTGCAGCTATCTATCTCCCAGATAAACAGACACAACTGTGACAGTGATCTTCTTATTGCCCACCATCCATTTAGCCCATAAACTCTATGTATCTATGGGTTTAATTCTGTTTGCTGAAATCTTTAAACAGGAAAACATCTGCATCTGGGATGAGGGTGAGTTGAAGAGACACAGAGGTTTAACGCCAATGAGCTAAGGATTACTGACCATCTGATTTTTTAACGACACCTCTCACTCTACTCAAATGAATCTGTTCATTTCAGTGTAGCTGTAACCTGCTACTGGATGTTGATACTTCATATGTAGCGTTTTTAGCTTTCTGATCCAATTTCCCCTAGCTCAGATGGGAAGTTTATTTCAGTATTATACCTGTCACTCTCAATGACTAATCTGTATTGTTCAAATCAGCTGTGTAGGGTATTTATTCAGAATAGAGATACACCTACACAGGTTGAGGAAAGCTAGTGGTCTCTGATGAATTAGCCACATGATACCACAAAAAAAGAAATTCCCATACTGACACTCTGAACTCAGCATGCAGTAAGGGAGTTCCAGCTTTCTGCAGTTTCAAGGAAGTTAATATTTTCAGTTTTTTTCCCCTCTGTGTTTGCTTTAAAGATGCTATCTTGCATTATGAATATAATGAACTGTAAAATACTTTTGTTGGAAACTTTCCCATAGATATCACTCCTCTCATCTCTCCAGTTTACAAGAAAAAAAAAATGGTTGGTGTTCCTCCAGTCTCTGCTCAGAGTCGCTGTGTCACCACTTCTCTAAGAGACCCATCACACCAGCCTCCAGCTGATAATAAGGTCCTCCTTTACATCTCTCACAGTCCGCCAAAAACCAGGGCAGGTCAGATGCGCTGTCATATTTCTTGCACAAGGATTGTAAGAACACATTTTTTGGAAGGACTTAGTATTACCAGTCCAGATTTGCAAAACAGGAACCACTGTACAGAGGTCAAGCCCACAGTCTTAACCCCACTGGATCCACATGATGAAAAAAAATAATAATAGTAACTTGCAGTTTGATACACAATTCCCCAAACCCTAGAAAGAGGAAGACCTTTTCAGAATGTCATCAAAACTCATATGTAAAATTAGAAAGCGAGAGGGCTTTGACAGAGGAAGAGAGAAAAGAAATAAGGAAAGGCTGTGGCAACTGAAAGTGAAATGATTTAATGATTCATAATTTAAGGTTATCTTTTAATTAAGTTGCTTTCATGAAAATCCCTGAAATCCTCGTTGTAGATTTTTGAGTAATTGACAATTTCTGCTAATAGTACCTTTTATACTTGATAAAAGAAATGAATAGGACTTTCTTTGAGACTATTTTTTTAGCTGTATCTTTTTATGAAGTTCATAAGGAGTTTTCTGAGACCTGAACAGCCCACAAAGGGAGTCAGTCATAAGTTCCTAGTTTGCCACACATTAAATCTACAAGTGGAAGTCTAGTTGAAGTTTCTAATTTTTTTTTACAAAACTAACTGGTAAGGAATCTCTCATTCAGCATTTCCATCACCAAAAGAAAAAACCTTACAGGCAAAAAATTCAGCTACATATGCCATACTTTTAAAGTATAAGTATTAGAAATTAAGGGGGAAAGTCCCTAATGTTTCTTGTCACACTCCCTGTAATCTTCTTGATAATACATGTTAAAAAGCATTCACTTTTATTTTCAACAGAACCCAGAAGCTGTATCTAGACTCTCATCACACATTTCTGCAGAATTTTAGAAATCTTCTTTCCTGTATGTGGCACATAGTTCTTTTCTTCAGGAAGTTACTCTAGTTTAACATCACTTGTGGATACTACTAAGGATCAAGAGTGGAATGATGAAAATTGCTTCCATGTCTAAAACAGAAAAAAAAAGTTGGAAATTGATCCTTCTGTTTTGAACATTTTTCACCACAGCTAAGGTGAAAAGTTTGATGCCACTGTATTTGTTGTATTACTAAAGATTCAGCATAATACATGAATTCTTATGCTACACTGTTTTAAGATAAAAAAAACCCTTCTCATTTCCTAATCAAAGTTACTAGCACTGCAGAACCTAAATAGCAACAGCTCTATTCAGATCTCAGCCAAACTAAGCTTAACATTCTAAAACTTGAGAGCTTCATTAAATATTAGATTAATTTAATGTGTAGGGGTTTTTTTTCCAGATTAATTTCAAATTAATTTGCATTCAGGCATTCGTGCAGCTCAAGCAGTATCTTTCTTTTCTGTCAGTTCCATCATCTGATGGACAGTGGGAAGAAGAAAATATATAGGGAAGATGTACTGTAATAAAGTAAGTTGAGGAAGATTTAATTACAGAATATTATTACATATTTTGCCCTGGCAAGCATGAAAAGGGAAGAGAGTAACATAAATTTGCTAATGATTAGAGTGATAGAAGATACTGAAATATCTTAGATAAACAAAGTGGGCAGTTTGAAGCAGCAGAGTAAGGCAGATGACTGTTAGTAATGCTATTGCACTCGTTGCTGAAGTTCAAAAATGGTTTGACAAAGTAGTACACTTTATGCACATCAGATGAATTGAGTATTTCTACTAGCACAGTTAAAAATAAATAAGAAATTTCAGAAAGTGGGTATATGGGTGTCTAAGGGAAATCACCACAGATGGGTATGGGAATTCTTAACTGTTATGAAAATTACTAACACTTGCAAAACAGTAGCTGAAAGAACACAGAAAAACATTCTTGCTGCTCCCAGAAAATCATTTATTTATTAGAGATATGCCATTTGTTTTTGGAACTTTTTCAGATGTTTCCAATAGGGTTTGTCTACAGAGAGAAGCTAGATGAAGCAACTTAGGGCTGAATATATAATATAATAAGATTCAGATCCAGAATCTTATTAATTATCTGTTTGGGGCCACTGTAAATCTGACCTCCATATCATGGTTTGTATTTCCATTGGTAGCAATAAAAACCCAAATACAATTTTTTGAAGGTTATCTCTGCATCGCATACATCCTTGCATGTTTGTACAGTGTGATTTGTTACATTTTCCCCAGGTAACCTACGGCTGATCTTCTAGAATGTATTAAATACTTCATATCCCCTTAAGGCGTACATAGACCTGTTACTGACATGCGCTACAGCAGATACCCTAACTCCCTGAGAACTACAAAATCAGAGCCATGCTGCGCACACCAGGGATGGCGGGGACGGCCTCCGCTCTGCCCTGAGCCTCCCGGATGACGACCGGGTCCGATCACGCTCTCCCATGCTCAGACCTCAGCACTCAGCTCCTCTCCAGCATCTCCCAGCCCTGGGCACAAAGCAGCGACGGCCAGCCAGAGACCCACATCGCCCTTCGTGATTCAGTGTCAGGGTACTTCAGGCGTGACCACTGGGGCACTGGGAGGAATTAGGTCTTGAGAGGACAGTGACAATATGGTTTGCCCTGAAGAATAACAGCCAACTGTTTGTGATAGGGACAATGAGTTAAATCACTGACAGCAGAAAAAAACATTGTTTTCATTGGGGGGAATGTCACAAGAGAGAAACATAAACAAAAAAAAGTATTAAATATCTAGAGAAGGGTGACAGCTACTACAAAACAATCTACTAAAATGGCACTTCGTAATAAACCGTTCTTAGTATCGTACGCTAAGTGTTATCATAGCTCACAAAATAAAACATTGTCAATCTGAGTAATAATAAAACAAACACTGAAATCATACCGCAATATTGACAAAATGTAAGATAATCAGCAAACTATCAGAATGGGCCTGTTGACTCAAGCAAATGCAATGCAGTAGAACAGCTGTTAGCTTTATCCTGCCCGTAAAGGAAAACCTCCGTGACTCACTCAGGGCTTTATGAATTACCAGCTTTTTTTCCCCCTCATTGGTATAAATAGAAGTCTTCAACCCCATCTCATTTGTTTGACTTGTACCTATCTGGAATCTGCTTGTAGTAGCAAGTGCTATTAAACATGAGCTACGTTCTACAGAGAAATGAGATTCACTAGTCTATTTTCAAAATAGTTAACAGTGAGTTAAGTGATTTTGCTTCGACCAATGGGCAGACAGAACATAAGAGCTTTTGGGAGCCTTTTCAGCTTCCACATCAAAATGTTAAGAGGTCCGATGGGAGCACAAATGAGATTTTGTTGTCTGATGCCAGAAAATATTCTTATTCGGGTTTTCAGAAATAAAGTAGGGTAGTAAGCATGACTTAGGGGAAACTACAACTCAAAGGTCAGCTCTAGATCACTGCAATAATCTCAATCATAATTTTTAGCTGTTTAGGAACTTGAAATAGTAGAGATATTGTAGATCAAAGCAGATGTTTTGGGGTACTCCCTTGAGGCTATACACTTTCTAGATCTTGTTAGCATTGAGTCACAGCACAGTACAAAGTAAGACATTTATTTCCCTACGGACCTGCACTTTCTAAGAAAAAAGATGTTGTTTTTATAATTGGCTTCACCACTGACATGGCATTCAATACGCCATATGCAAAAGCATTCAAACACTCTCTAACCTGTTGCATAGCAAAATAGAATATATCTAAATTGCTCCATCATTGCAATGATAAGAAAACTACTCAAGGTTGGAAAGTTAAACTAGAGAAATACATTTAAATGAGCATGACTGCATTCATCTTTTGAGGGCTGATAGTAACACAGTGAAGACCAAGCGCAAACAAAGACCAGGGACTAGCCCTACCTTTTGAGTCCACTGCTCTGAGGTGTACCCTAGCAGCTCCCACAGGGAGCTGTTAGGCTCAACCTAACAAACATTTTAAAAATGATTTTTTTTGTAGAAGATAAGAGTCAAAAAAAAATTAATAAAGCCCCCAAAGCACCAGTAGATGTAGAGGGATACAATTCTGCAGTTCTCAGGGGGACCAAAAAAAAAAAAAACCACACAGAAAACCAAAACCAATCAACCAAACCTAACAAACAAAACCACAACTAACCAAAAATAAAAGTAAAATACTTCTGCAAATAGAAAAGTTTGTAACATATGTAACATTTATAAATGTGTTTGTTTAACAAATACAAATAATGAATTAATATGTGTTAGCTGCTGTAAGACTTGGACAAGTATCTTTTCATCCGGTAGGAGCAGCCAATTGAATTAGGACGATGTTGTTTCATCTCCAGAGCTATGCCTTTTTGGCCATTGCCAGGGGCTGTGCGCCGCAATGAAGAGATTAAACTCATTAGCCCAGTCTAACAAAGCCTATTTTCCTGACAAACAGAGGTCGTTTCCAGCACCCAGTCAAATCCACTTTTGGATTATTTTGGAACTGGAGCCTCTTTCTGGAAAGCAGACTAAAAACTAAAACACGCAGACTCCCAACAGCCCCGCACATACATTTTGCAATGGGTTAAATTTGCATTAGAGTTGCTGTTATGGTGCAGACCGTCTTTTCAGTTTCACAGCACGGGATAAAGAGAGTGGACTGAGCAGCCACCAGCGTGAGGGCGTCCATACCTGGGTGAGCTGAGGGATGAGCAGCGATTTTGGAGGACCTGGGAAGGGCTCCCACAAGGCTGCCGCGACAGCACCGCGCGGCCACGTGGCGCATCCCGGCCGGGCATCACTGCCACGGCTCCGGCTCCGGCTCCATCAGAGCAGGCTGCTCGCCGTTGCTAAGAGACAGCATTTGCCAGCTCCGCTTGAACGAAAGCCAGGCGAAGCGGTGGGGCTGCGGGAGAGAAAGGCTCACACCCAGAATACCAACTTCTGGCATCTTTTCTTCGGTTCCGATCAGCTTTCTAGCGTTGTAGGAGTCGGCTTGATTGGGGTGGCCTTTGCGTGAGTGAGGACGACTTTGCCAATTCTCCCCAGTCCCACCTCGCAGCATTTATTGATAATGGCAATGTGTTAATTATAGGACTTGTTCGTGAATTGTGAATTCAGCAAGAAAGAACACATTGCTGTACAAAATGTTCCACTCACACCAACATGTGCCCACCCACCTATTTTCTTCCCATTTGAATTGCCTTCCACTTGTCTCTCAACATCGTCACTTCTCTTTTGTATTCGCAGATCTTTCTTGTTGAAGGCCTCATAACAAAAGAAATCAGAACTCATCAAACAGTAAAAAAGGTTCTCAGGATGAAAGCATGATGTTTGGCTCACTATTCTCTCTGATGTTAGAGCCCTTAGAAACCATCAGATACATGTGAAAATCTTCATGAAACTCAAAAGTTCTCTTGGTTTTAGTCTCGGTGTTTGTCCCGAAAGAAAAACAAGAAACATTTTATTTCAAAAGTTTCAAACATGCCAATAAGGAGTAGTAACCATGCTTGCCCACTCTGTTCAGCAAATACATTCACATAAACCAGAATTAGTCACAAAACAAGAATTAACATTATTCTCTTAAGAAGAACATTCCAACCACTACAACTAAAGATTTTAATCAAGTGTATTTCTGAATTTTTAATCTCAGAGACAGACTTTCGCCCTGGACTGAAAGACAAAACAGTCTTCATCAAGTACAAATCCATAAGCAGTGAAGCCACACTTTAGAAAGCCTGCAGGTTTGCATAAGGTTCATTAAAAGCAGGATTTAAAAGCAGGATTAAAAGTCACGCAAAACTGATTTTTTTCAGATAATTGTTCTGTTTTGTGAGCACCCTGAGTAAAGGGTACTGGCAGTGCTGGCTCTTCAACAGAGGTCATGCACACCCCGCTGTGAAGAGGCCTGGCCGTGTCTTAGCGGCTAGCAAGAAGGGAGGAAAAACAGGTCTACTCCTATCTTGGATTCTACAAAAGAAAGGAGAAATGTCCCTTCTTCCCACTTGCCACAGAGAAGAATATTAGACAAAATATTTCCCTTACCTGCAGTGTTCACTGAAAAACTAAAGGTTTTGACAGTCAAAAGTTAGATGTAAGTCGGCCTCTGAATCTAGATCTAAAGCTGCAAGTAATCTATTGAGTTTCTTGCTTTTGTCTTTTGTCAGGTCTCATCTAAACAATATCGGAGTCACCCCAGAAGAATACAGGTGAGATATTTTATAGAAGTTCTCATGTTCAACTATATCAATCTGCCTTTCAAAAACAAAAAAAACCTAAACATTCACATTCTACCATCTGAATTTTTAAAATGGTATGTAGTACCTACTGCAAAATAATGATTTGGGGGACAAAAAAAACAGTGGAAAAGGAGATAAATAAAGTAAAAGAAGTATTTTAAAAATACTGTCTACTATTCAATACATAGGTAACTACTGATCAAAATAGCTTCCCTGCAATATTTTCCTCTAAGTATTTAATTTTCTGCAACTTCTGCTTTCTCCTAAGATGGTGTGTACCCTAATGCAGCACACAAAACTTAACATACAGAGGATTAAAATAAAAATGATAGAAAACTCTTTAAAAAAACTCAATCAATATATCTATATATGTGCACTTTACACATGAGACTATGCATAAGTCTTCCTAGGAAACTAATTTTTCACTCACATGCCTAATTATCTTTTAGATTTTTTAAAAGCCTGCAAGATAGAAGTTCTGACAGCTTTAATAGACATTTTTGCCAGGCAAGTACAATACTTTCAGAGAGTTGCATAGCATCTTGTAAAATCAAACTTTAAAAATAAAAACTAAATGTGCAACAATCCTTTATCATAGTAATCCCACCAAGATAAATGAAGTGGAAACTACATACTCACAGTGGCAAAGAGACAACAGGGTCAACTGTTCCTATCCCAAAAGAAAAGGCCCCGAAAGCATGTTATTTTCCAATTTAATACAGCCATAATCTTTAATTCACCCTTGGTTTGGCAACTTTTCTCAGTGGAGAGAGTCACAGAAGAAATGACAGTGCAATAAGGACACTGTGGCAGCCTTATTTCTGAATTCACTATTTTTTGTCAGTTTTTGTTACAATATTAAAATTACTTAATGTAGCGGGAGTTTTTCTGCAAAACAGACAGGCTATTGACACTGTGTGACATGGGTGACTGGGGGAGATTTTGCATGTCACAGTATATTTGTAGTTTGACTGTTCTACCTATGGATAGATCTGTTTTTAAAAGCTGCAGTTTATACTGTGCTCCTGGAGGCCATTTCTTTGAGTTGATGAAGCAAATAATGTTTTTTGTTTTGTTTTAACACAGCTTTTAAGGGGTTGTCAGAGAAAGATTGATGAGGGGTTAAGAATTTCTTTTTGAAGTTGTACAGAATTACCAACTAATGAGTTGATTTCTTTGATGGGTCTTTTATAGTTGGCTGCAGCTGGAGAAGAATCAACCACAAAGGGATCTTGATTTTGTTCATCGTTAATTCCAACTTTAACAGATGAAGTCCAGGTATCTTGTCACCTTCACAGTTTGCCTTTGTATTATGTGAAGCTCATATACTCAATTAACAAGCTGATTAGCAAGTTCTTGCATTCTTCAAGTAGCTTTCTTCATTACTGCCAACATACCAGGTCCTTCAAGCAGGCTTATAAAACCATAATGCTTTTTGGCAACAGCATGATTTATAATGCTAGTATTTAAGATATTGAAAGCACACAGGCTAACAGGTGAAGGTAGCAATGCCCCTGAAGCACAAAGATATTAAGAGGGGGTTACATCATTAAAAGTTAAAGCAGAATTAATAGTTTTTTTCCCCTTTTGTACAAAGGCTGTATGTAATGAAAAGATTTTTAGTTCTACCAGTTTTGTTCAAATTGTCAAAATCTTTCAGAATAAAAACAGAACAAGCAAGATCTCATTTCACAAAAGGCTATTCCCAGAAGTTCTGAACTCTAGCACAAGTTTAAATCCCGATCTGAACTGAAAACTGAGGGCTACTTCACAACAACTATATGCCACAACCTTCCTGGCCTCTTTTCTTTAGGCTGAAGTGTGGAACCACTGTTTTGGAAAGCCAGACTAGACTGAGATCACGTGATAAAGGCTGAGCTCAACACGATTTAGAGTTTTTCTTCAGATAAACTTAATTTTTAATAAGAATAAATACCTAAATGTTGAATAGCATTTATTTAGTCTACAAATGATGTCAGACTTGTGCCTAAAGGAGGTACACTTGGTTTTAGCCAGCTTGGAAATGCTTAAAAATGTCCTGTTTCATTTTATAACTGCCTCTAGCCCCAGACAAAACCAGAAGCAAATACACACAGCAAGATAATTCTGAATTTTTTTATCCTAGTTATCCTATTACAAGCATGAAAATAAAAAGCTGGGAGGTGAAATCCCTCACATTTACAGCTTTATTTACAATGATGTTTTAATTAATATTTGTTTTTCTACATCATAGCTAGCCAAATACAAACTGAACCATTCATTTTTTTTTCAGATAATCTGGAAAGGAAAGGTTTTGTATCAGCTTAACTCTAACTATAAATATCAGAACCTACATTTTAATAGACCACTTCTTAAAAATAACATAAAAGTACAAAACTTTTCCCTATTCCTTTTGTGACATCACATCACATAGAGTGGCATCGCTCAAGTCATGCTCTCATAACATTGTGAATGACCCCTGCTACTTTAGTGTCTGAAAGTTTAAATTTACAAAATTTTAAATATAACATGGTGAAAGTGATCTCTTCCTTCATACTGTCTGATGAAATGAGCCACTGAGACATGTTTCTAGACTGCACTCTGCATGCTTCAGAGGATGCTGTATTCCTTGAAGAAATATGAAATGACAAGTCTTTCTAGAAATATAAAGATGAAAACAAATCATAGTTTTCCAAGGGAAGGTTAACACTTTTATTACTGCTTCTAAAGGTTTATATAATGCTTTGCACTTGAATAGCACTCTCTACTCAGTGATCCCAAAATACTTTGTAGTAGTGTATTTCACTTTGTGACAGCCCAATGAGATAGGCAAATAACACCATCTCTTTTATATAAATTGGTCAGTGAGTCTGAGAAAGTTAAGCCCCTAATTCAAAGCCCATTAAGGCAAATGAAAAGACTCCCAGCAGACTTTTGGTCAGTTGCTAATGAGACATCTCAGGTCATACAAAAAATTTGTGACAGAGAACAGAACTCAAGCGCCCTTATTCCAATTCATGTGCCTTAGGTAGACATCATCCACCTTCCATATAAAAGATATTTTTCAAAGGGCACTTTCCTGCCTGTCATCCATATAGCAGAGCGTCAAACCTATAAGGTGATATTACACAGATTAAAGAAACAGCTATATAACACAAGGTTCCAGATGAGCATAAATAGGTCTCAGATGAGCATAAATAGGTCTTGCAATGAACAATTACTTGAATCACAGTTCCAGGAGTTAAGGCCATATTTCAGACCAAAGTGACCCAAGTGTGTGCTGACCACACAGGAAATCTTCCCCAGCTGAAGCATGGATGAATAACAAGGGGAATAACAGGGCCAACAGGAGAAATAATTACCTGTTGGGAGGGAAGATGGAGCCAGATTCTCAACAGAATTCAGTGAAAGGACAAGAGGCAATGGGCACAAATTGAAATACAAGAAATTTCATTTAAACATAAGAAAAGCCTTTTTTATTTTAAAGGTGATGGAAGAGTGGAACAGGTTGTCCAGAGAGGTCGTGGAGTCTCCATCCTTGGAGATATTCAAAACCCGACTGGAGACATGGTCCTGGACAATCTGATCTAGCAGACTCTGCTCTGAGCAGGGAGTGGGACTAGACAATCTCCAGAGGTCCCTGCCAACCTCAGCCATGCTGTGATTCCATACAGGGAGTCATATTATTGCCCCTAACCTTGTGCTCAAAGAATTATATAGTACCTAAGATGGGAGAAACCCTCCAGGGTTGCAACCAGTTTACAAACAGAAGAAGTGGTGGTAAAGAAGAAACTTCCTCCTCTGCTGACATCTGAGCTCTCCATTTAGCTCAAGCAGCTCCTACAGGTCTCACACCGTTACCTGTGAATATTTCGGATACTGAGCTCAGGAACTGGGTGCTTGCTAAGGTGCTGAAGTGCTGTAGTTTATGGATTCACCACACCCTGAGTGAGGAATGTTTTGCTCTTATCTAGCTGTGTTGACATAACCCTTTTCTTAGCTCTTTTTCATGATATCCAAAACAGACAGCTCTGTTTTGAACAGTCATTCAAGAGACAGGCAATCCTCCCTCGCCCACCCAAAACCTATGTTTAATCTACCTAGACTTTAACTGGAAAGGTTTTGCTTTTCCTCTACAAAATACTGACAGACCTGCTTTTTGAGGGATTTTATCTTCCTGCATATCCTACTCCTCATGTTGCAAATTCCAGAACAAAACATTCATAGCAACGTGTTCATTTTTATTGTTAACCTCTTCCTTTTAAAGTACTCCAGGGCATCTAAGCAAATTTGGACTTCCTTTTCAAAGCTTGTCTAGTTTTTTCTGTCTGAGAGACAATATCACTTCAATTCTTTCGGATACAAATGCCTTTCATGAAACTGGGAAAATTCTGTAATCTGGCAACAAAGCGACTAGTGATCTCTGTAGTGACACAAACACATGCATGGATTAAATTCCTAAATCACTGCTGTCTCTTGACTGATAACAAACAAAAGAGTTATTGGCCTTTGGGGAGACACAACAGGGTTTGGGATATTTGACTTCATCCATGGAAAATTACAGTAAGGACAGTCTGGGATTTCATGTCCAGTGGGTCTATGTCCTACTCTTGAAGCTTAATTCTTTTTCTTAGATGTAGCCCTATACACTCTTTCCTGAATCAAATGCATTTATTTAGTAGAAGTATAACCTTTCTTTTCCCTTTATGTTCGATCAGCCTTTGCTTTCACCAGAAAACAACTTGACATAAAAGGTCTCTATTCATAAATGGAGATACTACAGCAAAAATGTCAATGATGTATTTTATTTATGGAGAGCCTTATGAAGCATATATGTATGAAGCACAAATTCTTCAGAAAAAAAAACTAACTCTCCTGATACTGCATCTCTTCAGCTATTAGATAGATTCTTAAGCTAAGAAGAAATAATTTTACTAAAAATATAAGTACTTGATTTACTCACGTCTATTTAAAGCTAAGTATGCTACAAAATCCAGTTTTTGGAAAGTCATTTCCCCACCTCTAATATGCAATTTAGTCACCACAATCCCATACTGAGTGCAAAAGGTAGAGTTAAGCAACACATTTCCCTGAAATGGCAATGAAGTGCAGCCAAAATAGAGATAATTATTTTAATTAATGGTAATGATTTTAACGGTTGAACATTTTAACTAATTAATTATGATTGATTGCTTGTTACTAATCAGGAATGTGATTCAAAGTTCTAATTGAAAACCTGAGAGCAATGGGCACTAAAGTATGATATACTTCTGCTGAGAGAACAGGCATTTATTTTTGATATGAAACACTTTGAACTAAAATTCATTCCAACATTTAAGATAGCCAGAAAATAACATACATCCTCTTTCACAGGAGACTCTTCACCCATGGACACAGGAATCTTACAGTACTCAGCTAACCAGCTTGAATGAAAACCGGGTGCTCTTTCTGGTCTTGTTTAAAATCTGCTTAACCCTTCTATGCTACATTTGCTGTCAACATGGCACCATGCTGTTATACTACAGCACATGAGGGAGAAGCTAACTGCACAATATTTACTCAGTAGACAAACTCACTGAAGTAGTTTTATACGTCTGAAGCTGTTCAGCGAGGCATTTAGTGAATTAAAAAGGCCTGCAATCTTTTCTTGGAGATGCACTCTCTCACGAACACACTGCTCCTGGCATCCGTAAGGCTGTGCTGATGAGTACACTGGTAGACCAGTATATTTCCTACCAGCCCCCACTGTTGCATCTGTATTGCAGCAACGACCCCGAGCTGCAGCCAGTGTGCAGGACTGCAAGGAGCAGCCTTTCCTGGGAGCACCATGGGCTGGATCCCCAGGGGGACCTGGAGCTATGGCTCACCAGTCCACCAGCAGCCAGGAGCCTTGGGCAGCTGTAAACTTCCTCAGCCATGAGGCAGCCCGGCTTATGCCTTTATCAGGGCATACCAGCCCCATTTTCTCTTCCCCTCTCCCAGCCTTGTATCAGATCTAGACACCCCATGTCCACAGTGCAGGTCAGCAGGCAGGCTCATGGCAGGCAGGCTCAGCAGGCTGCCCCACCACTGCTAACCAGACAGCTCAGCTGCTGCCGAAGCTACTGCTGAACCTCTGGAATCAGCGGCAGGATGCAGCAAGGAAAACCCAGGCTGATACGAGGACTCCCTGGGGTGCCGGGGCGGTTCAGCAGCTGCTTCATGGCCGAGCCATCTGGCCAGCAGGCTGGGACCACCACGGGGATGACTGTGGGCAGGACCTACAGCCTGGGCAGTGAAGAGAGGAAATGAGGTGTCACAAGGCGGAGTTTGGTATTAGCCTTTAATGTGGTGTTAAGGCAGGTTAGCTCTGAAAAGGGCAGCCCGGCTTATGCCTTTATCAGGGCATACCAGCCCCATTTTCTCTTCCCCTCTCCCAGCCTTGTATCAGATCTAGACACCCCATGTCCACAGTGCAGGTCAGTTCAACAAGCTGATCTGGCCAATAACCTCTCTCATGGAGCAGAAAGGGGTTGAAAGGACCAGGCTGCCCAGCAGCAGCCCATAACTGCACGGGTTGGGTTGAACATCCAAACCCAGGCTCCAAAAGTGATTCACAGGCAGCAGCAGGCCCAGCAGCAGCCACCTCCGGAAACAGACAGGAAACGGTGCCCAACGGGAAGATCTGTCGGAAGCAGACCCCTTTTCCAGGGGTGGGTATCCAGTGCTGGGCTGTGGGGGGATCCTCTCGTTCACACATTTATAGTCACAACTTTTCTACTGCCCCTGGTGCCTCCCTACACTGCACTGCACTGCACTGCACTGCAAGAAAAGAAAAGAAAAGAAAAGAAGGATAGCTTAGAAAGAAGGGGGTGATGCAAGAGTTGTCCCCTGCAAACTCCTTCCAAGCTGTTCTTCCTCCTTTTAAAAACAAAGGCAGATGTGATGTCTCGGGCAAGTTGGATTTTCTTGGAGTATCACCTTCATAAAGCGAGCAAGCTGTGTGTGCAATGAACTGAGCCCAGCTGGCCCCAGAAAGCTGATATTACATTGATTTGTAGTGCCACCAAAATGTTTATAGAAGAGCCATGAAGCTGTTTTACAGTTTTGATAGAGGATTTGCTCCCTCGTTAGCTGATTTAAAAAAGGAGAATCCCCAAAGCACCATTTGGCAACTACTATAAATAAATGTTGCAGACATAATATCGCTTTCTTCTTCCAAAAAAAGCATTAATTTTCACAATAAACGTATGGGTTAGATACATGTAGAGCTGGATTAAGAGAATGTGACATTTTAAACACAGCGCGGATACTCCTGGTACCAATGAGACTGCCTCAAGGTAGGCAGGACCCAGTCTGAAATGGTGATGGTTGTGGTAAGGTCAGATCCAGGCCCACACTGAGCGGGCAAGACTGTGGGACTGTGCAACCACTGCTTGGGAGTGTGCAAATAACTGGAGTAAGTGCCACAGCAGAGAATGAAAATGGAAAGGCTCTGGCCATCTTCGTCATGTAGGTCAGTCCCCAGTTTGGGGGCCCTGATGTCTTTTTGCCTGGCTCAGTGGCCTGTTAATGCCTGCCTCCCAGTTCAGACAAACCACTGCAGTGGGAGCATGATTTAAAACTGCTTTGCAACTCTAAAGGTTATTTTAATATCAACTGAGATTTTCATTGTAGCACTTCAGTTCATGTTAGGGGATTGGGGTGGACAGTTTGCCTGAGTTTCTAGATGTTTAAATTTATTAGTCACCTCCATGCTAAGCCCAAGAGTCCTTGGACACTTTAAATTTAATCCCATATACAAGACCAAAAAGTGCATGTTACCAGGTACCTTGTTGTGATCCAGGTTTAAGCATTCATCCCACCTGAGCTCTGCCTAAATCTTCTAAAAGTCCACATGTGGTCAGCCCTATGCTAATTATGACAGTAATTATCCCTGAGTTTAGTGGCTAGATCACTCACACATGCAGCCGGAAGCCTAGGTCCAAGGTGCTGCTCTCCCTGTAGGGCACTGAAGTCTCAGCCCAGAAGCCAGCCAGGAATGACATCTCAGGAGATGATTCATGAGCGGACTAGATATATCCCTAATTTAAGCATGGCAATGTCGTCAGAGGAATAAAAGCAGGAACAAATTCATTCACCTCAATCTTCTATCATAAATGTATCAGTGCCTTTAATTCAGCCCTTAAACCAGACAGAGTGATTTCCATCCAAAACACTAGGCATTTCCCACTGTGTTAATCCATTAAATTGATCTTTGAACAAGAGGAAAGGGAGAATAAAAGATAGACAGCCTAGATGTTCTGAACAAGGCTAGAAGGGAATCAGTCTCAAAGCCGAAGCTTCCACACCTACCTATCTTCATGTCACATAGGGAAAACATCTTAATCAGGCACATATAGCTTTAAAAATCTTAGCACAGTTTTTGCTGTTATTTGCACTGCAATTTGCTTATGAACTCCCTTCCGTGGCACTCCTCTTCTAATGGGTCATTGGAAGAGTTGACCAGCAAACACTGAAAAGTAATAAGTCATTCACTATTTTACCTTCTGGAGGAGACATCCCACAAGAGTCTCTTTCCTGGCATTACCCCACTCTACCTCAAAGCATCAAGCTGCAGGGGGGAACCACAGCTTCAGAGAGCATGGTTACTACCCTAAAAAGGGGGACAAACTGGGAGCACTGTGTGGAAAGGACTGTGCCCTCAAGTTTACTCTTTGTATGTTGAGCTATTTAGCTGAAAAAAAAATCATTTTAGCTGATTGCATAAATAAGCCCCAAAGCTGCAGCCTGATGCGTTCTGCTCCTTTGAAGGACTGCCGTATCATATTAGTAATCATCAGAGAAAACCAAGCCTAGAAACTTCTCTGAAAAGCTTCAGCACTTCAAGAAGGATCAGAAAGAAATGTCACTAGGCAATACTCCCCCTTGCCCCTTTAGCATAATGGCTCAGAAGAGGGAGATTACAACAGGTTTTCATCATGAATATCTTGTGTTTGAGCAAGGAACAATTTCCTGACAGCTTTGATTCCAAATTTCAACATTATGTCACTTGCTGAAGTATCAGACACATCATTAACCAGCTCTAGCAGGTTTTGTTATGATATGATGAGTCAATATCTGCCTAGAAAATTTAACCCATTTTTCCCTTTCATATGTTTTGAACGAGCTCTATCCTGGAAGTGTCTGCCTTTCTGAACATTTCATCCGAATCATAAAATACCCATTGATGTATTAGTATTTACACATGCTAGTGCCTTGTTCTCACACATTTCCTGAAGTAGCTCTGCACAGGATTCAAGGTGCTTTCTAGATTCAGCTCCAATGGTATTCCCTCCTTTGGGCAGGTGAATATTATTCCTGCCTTCCTCTCCCTGCTCCAGTCGCAGAAAAAGGGGAAGAGAAGGAAAAGGTTTTGATTTCTCACTGACTTTTTGCTGTGGGGTCAGGACCTCCGAATAGCCGCTGTCAGGACGCACAAGCAAGCCACAGGCAAAGAGACTCAGAACACCTTTGGGAGACTGCTGCTCCCGGCGCACCGTTTCTCTCTCATCGTGCAATTTCTGTACGCTACCCCAGATTAAAGGAGTGTCACAGCTTTTGCAAAAAAGTCATATTTCACAAAAGGACTGACAGGACAATTCAGATAATCTAGAAATTGATACACATCCTTATGTACAGTGCTTTGCAAGACTAGGATCAAGGAGAAGTTGTTTTTTTTTTAACTGAAATTTTTTTGAGTGAAAAGGACTATCCAGAAGCCAAGGACTGCTCAAGCCAAGAGGATGTGTTGCTATAGCACTAATTCTCCCTAACCTTTTTATCCAGTGCTGGGATGCACAGGTTTCTAAAACGTGGTGGAGGATATGGGGAGGGAAGGGGCAGATTAGACCCTTCCCAAGTTCTTCTTCAGCAGGGTAAAGAAGTTAGGTCTACCTCATTTCCCTTTTTAATTAAAAAACACCATCACTAAAGCACAAGTAGGAACATTTGCTTTAGATGGGAAGGCGAGTGTAAAATTATTTATTAAGTGGGGTCTAGCAATAGGTACTTAATAACTTCTTTGTGTTATAGAAAATCTGTTTAAAAGAGGGGACTAAACAGTAAACCTGCCTTCTTTAAAAACAGCAAGTCAGGCACCATCCTCCATTTGGGTAGGCTGGAGGAAAATGACTAAATAATAGCCAAGATCTGGAATTTATGTTACAACATTTGAGGACGTGAGTGCAAGGTCATTACAAAATAGCTGCTTTTTGACTGCAGCAGCATGCCTGAAAAATGTAAAAGACCAACAGCAGAAAAATATATATGAGAAATAAAGAGCTGCTGTTGTGCTGTGTACCTCATAAAACCAAAAATTAGCAAATAATTTCCTTTTCACATCTGAGTCTGATCTCCAACAAAACTGCACCATATAACCTCAACTGGAGAGAGGAACTTAAGTCCCTGTCCACACAGTCTTCAAAATTCAGCATCAGCCTGATGCTCTTACTAACTCCCATCTGATATGGAAGCAGTGAGACTGTCCAAAAACAGCCCTCGATTTTTTAAGTGTGACCTGGTATTTACTACAATATATTTTCCACACTATAGCTCTGTGTTCATTCGGTACACCTTCTCTGTTCCTTTATGGCTCCTACATTAACCACTTTCATCAAAATACATTTGTCTGTTTAAATACTTTGGAATTTGCTTAAAGCAATACATTTGTTCTTGTGAAGCTGTCAGCACAGTTTTATTTTCAGTAGGTTATGACTATTTAGAGGACTGCTTCTCACTTCCAGAAAGGGCTCAGGGAAGGAAATCTGTGATGATTTCCTCATGGAAATCTTTCTCTTATTCATGCCCTCCTAGATTACCTTAGAGCAGGTATGTACTAAGACAGAGTCATGGGCTTTGCTCATAGACCAGAGTCAATTCTGGGCCATTGCTTGAATTTAGACATTAAATCTTTTTGTTTAAGAGCATACATATTCTTAAATGAATCTGCATGAAATCTGGTTTAGATGTGAAGTTCCCTTCAGGCTCTCAGTGCTGTTTCCTGAACCATATCTGAACAACAGTTACTCATAAAATGCACAAAACATTTGTTAGCTGGGAGACTGAAACATCCATGCAACAAGCCAGGACTTGGGCAAATACTTTCAAGGTGTTCACACATGTTGTGCCTGGCTCCAAATAAAGCTGTTTCTCACTAGCTGTTTCTCATCGTCTCTCATCCTCCGTATTTATGAATTTGTTTGCCTTTCCCTCAGAAATACTAATCAGAAAAATAGATTCAGAGGCATTAAAGACACAAAGCTAGTTTTAAGTCAAAACATCAGCTTTTTATCAATATCAGCACCAACAGTTCCAAGTTTCTCACTGCTTTGAGGAAAAACAAATATGAATGTTAGAGGTACAATGAAGGCTCTGGTTCAAAATTCATTCGTGCAAGGTTACACCTACATCTGCTATGTCTGTTAATCATTAATTAATATCTCTAGAAATAGTTATGCAAATTAATATTACACACACAGAGAAATATAATTACATAGATTGAATGACAGCTTTAAAAAAAGTCAATCGAGATGTTATAGAAGAATAAAAAAAATAGATTAAAATTCACACTAGTGCCTCTTCTTTCTTCCAAAGCTGCTTTGAAATGGTTCTGTTCAATACGGCAGCAGCTCAGACCAGATCTGTTTAAAACTGTCTTGGAAAGGAAAATCAGACTGCAAAACCCTGGGAGGAAAGGTAGAAGCAAGGTAGAGAGGGTAATCTCTGAATTTACATGAGTATCAAACAGATATCAATTCCTCTGAGCCCATGGAAAAAATGTGTTGTTATTTCAGTGAATGTCTGTCTACTGGCACAAAAGGAAAACAACTGCTTGTTGGTAGCCTCAACAGAAACACTAAGTATTCAGTAGTATAAAACTGCCTTTCAACTTTACTGGTGACTCTTCAGTGGAAAAATTGAGGCAGGTACATGATGGCATGAGGCAGATTTTGCTGTCGGTACCCACCCGAGGAGCATCTCCCAGGCTGTTGGCCCAACTTCTTCCAACCCAATGTTGACCATTCCCATCACTCTTACCACTCCCTTTCCCTCCAGACATGGAAACTGCTCCATCTGGTAACCAAATTGTCACTGGCTAACTGAACCTGAATTTCAAAGGTGCCTGGTGCAAGTCCATGATTGTCAATAGAAAGTAATTTCCACTTTGTGAAACCTAAACTGTGAACTTATTCCAAACGCTAGGTGTTTTTTGTTTTTGTTTTTTTCTGTTGGAGAATAAAACAATATTTGGAGGCTTCTTAATTTCTGTATAACTTGGGAAATCATCTATATCAGTCAATTCTGTGATAACTATATTAACCCTGCACAATTCCAGTGGCTTAGCTCATCCCCTCTAAAAATATTCCAGTATGGAAAGGGATAGAAAGAATGCAAAAAAGGTGAATTGGAAGGCGAAAGAACTTACTGTGAAGAATGCAGTAGTCTCTTTGACTGTTTAATAGATAAGAATGAATGCTGCTGTTTAACTAGATCCAGTCTCTGAAATATCTAATTAAAACTGATGTGCTTATTTAGTTTCCAATTCATCACAGGTGGGCCCACATTAATGTGAAAATGAAAGTAAATTACCAGCATTTGGCAATCTCACTGAATGTCATTCACATTATTAGCTCAAATCTCAGAATGCATTTTAAAGCATGGTTCATAGGTAACAATGTGTCTCAGCACAAGAAAAAACCTCAAAGCTCCATCTTTTAGTGTTTTACCTGCATGTATGAATTCAGACCTTACTGCAGGAGCTGCTGATTAACGCACGTTCTGTTCTGTAAATGAGTGCCTTTCGGCAGAATGTTCTGGGGGAGTTTCACCCACTTTTCTGTCACTAATATCACTTGGGAATGGTTGTTTATATTGGCTTCACTCCTACCTGCCCCCTCCAACAAGAGGCTCATAATAATTTCAAGCCACTTAATTGTAATCAGGTTTCAGAATCACTCACAGATCATGGAGGCCCTATGTCCTTCAGCTGCAATGTATTTTCCCAGTTTTATAAATGCACAGTAAAAAGGGACAAATAGATCTGAAAATCAGAAGTCTCCCCAAAGTATTTGCTCCTCTTCATAAACATCATATATACATATAAATATTATACATTATGCATGTTTTGAGCTGGTCTGAATAATAGAAGTAAAAATCATTTAATTGAGTTTGGCATAGAAAATCTACGTAAACCTTGAGAAATACAAAAGAATGCATTTATGCCACAGGTTTTTAAGATCTGAATGCTTGCCCCAAGTTCAAAGGGGACTGCATTTTATTGTCAAGAAATATGCATCCATTCAAATCTGATTTACAGGATTCTACTAAACTGAAACAATTTTCCATTTAAAATTTTTGTATGGGTCAATGTAACCAACATCTCAAAAAAAGAAGTACTTCTCTCAGGGACTTACCCCAGATGCTCAAGGTCTATAATACATACCAGGCTGATGCCAAGCTTTAGATCAAAGCGCTCAGGTTCAGGCAATTATTTTCTTTTATATTTAACCATGGCAATGTCTTGAGTACCAATAGCTAACAGTATAGTTTAGAACATGCTTTTTATATTGAAAATGGCAATTTTTAAAAAACCCTGCAAAATAATTTTTTCTCTGTCACTTCCAAAAATAATGCTTTTTGTTTTAAAAAATAATTATGGAATATTCTTACTGGATTATTAAAAATATTTTTGAATTCTTTTTCTTTATATGTCTTCTATATATGTCTTTATATTCTTCCCCATTACCCATTTGCCACTAAAAAGGAAGAAGAGAAAACAGAGTGAGAAATAAACATATTCTGTAATTCTTTTGTAATTGGAGAAAAATTCCATCAAAATAGCAGAATTATTTTGTTCAGTTTGCATTTTGCTTTTTAAAAAACATTTTTCTTTTAAGAAAGGTCTTGGAATTAAAAAAAAAAACACAGTTGCTATCATAGAAATTAATTCAGTGAATTGATTAAAATCCAAACAGTATAAATACCCCAAAACGTCGAGGAATTTTCTTCACTGATTACACAAGAACTGCAACCTGCATTCTTACTGGACAAAACTATTTTCTCTTTGGCAAAATGACTATGTCCAGGCCCTGCAGTCCAAGTACTGGAGATGAGCACTATTTTAAACTCATTTTTCCATTATCAACCACACCAAAACATTTCCACAATCTGTATTAAAAAGCCAACAGGACTACAAAATCTCATGTTTTTAGAATGGACAATGAAGAAATGGAAGAGAAAGATGAGCAGGAGCAACCATAGCAGAAGGTAGGGAGGAGAGAGAAGGAAAAGCCCTAAGGATAAAAAATACAACATAAAAAAGAAATCAAGTTAGACAGAAATTTCATTTAAGGAAAGAAAGAGAAATATAAACAAGGGTGCTAAATAACAGTCAAAATAGTCTGAAAAAACTTGTGACACTAAAGGCAAAGAAGAGAGAACGGAGCAAAGACATATAGCAAGAGGGTTATTTGTTTTGGGGATGTGTTTGATCACCCTCCTATATACCCATAGCTTAAAGCTGAGAGTTAAGTTAGTGTTTCCCAGCCAAATCTTTCAAAAAGAGGCTGTAAGAGTACCCTCAATCCGTAGCAGGAAACACTGTTTGAGTGGTATCAGTGCAATGAATAGCCAAGTCCTCTCTTGCATACCAGCTCTGGCAAGCATGGGGAAGGAAGAAAGATTCATGAGATTACTGGCATTGACAGGACACTGATTAGGGATTAAGTTTTCTTCAGTACTGTCTCCACCCAACCACAGAGTGTCGTTTTGAAGAATCATTTGCAGTAAATGAAGGGAGAGGAGGTATAAAGCCAAGAAATTGGCAGAAAATAATAGCAAAGAAGTGCTGTAGTTTGATGAGGGTAATAACCTTTCTAACTAGTGTCCTATTGCATTAGGTTCCCCATGAAATTATTTAAAACAGCAGGGAATCAAACATCCCCACATTATTAACCTCTAGCTTGCGCTTATTGAAGAAAATCAGAAAGATATTTTATGGGTCTTGCGCAGCCGGTGAACTTGATGTCCCAGACTATGTCTAGCAGCACCATGGGAACGCGGGACCTGTGCCATATGCTGATGAACAGCCCTCTGCTGGCACCTGGGCTCCGGAGGGCTGGGAGGGATCTCCTAGGCTGCGTGACAGCCAGTGTCACTCTCCTCTCACCTTCATCTTTTCCCAGTTACTTGGAATTCAAGCTCTCTTCATTCACGCTGAGAAAGTAAATATTTTAAAGCAGGCAAAGACAGAGAGTTTGCTATATATGCATTAAATCATAATGCAACACTATAGTAACTCCAGAACTTCTTACAAGTCTCTGGGACTAAGGTGGCTGCTGCACTATTAATGCAGGTGTTAATAAAATATTTGAATATAGCCTTTTATATGACTACCAGTCTAGATCTGCCAAACATTATGAGGAAAAGATTTTTAAACCCAAATTAAGAACTTTTTATGAAAAAAGAGAAGAATCAATCCAGAAATTAGACGATCTGGGAAATCAAAGCATTGTACCATGGTTTTTACATCACTGGCAAATTCTCATAAGTTTATAATATAGTGACAAAATACCATACAGAAGCAAAATAGGTAGGCACATGCAGCAAGAGTTGTTAGATTAGTCCTTGAATTTACATCATCTGAAGCGGGATCTGAATCATCTGGATGATTTTGTAGGGAAATAATTTAACACCTTTTTTAGTTAAATTTTGATCATCACTCAAAGTAGTCTGTTGTTTAGCAGGGGATGTCACTACTGATATTCAGACTCGAATATTCTATTTATTTTGCTTAAATTCTTGGTGGAGAGTGTGTTTTTTTCATTGCCAACAAATATCTGTTTAATTCCCAGCAAAACTCATATGACTGTATATTTTTCAAATACTTATGTTTAATGGATAAACCTGTACTTTTGGAAAATACTAAGGAATTTAGGACAATGGAAAGCCATTTAAATGTTATTTTCAAATATTTAAACCTTTGGAGGGCAGGTTCAGATTTTTAAGGGTTTATTTTTGACATTTGTGAAGACATACATACATACATAAATTATTGGTAATGCTGAATTTGAGAGCTCAAAATGCAGAGAAGGACCTTGGCGGCATCACAATGAACAGCTGCTTGAGAAGATTGTGCCTTCCCAAACACCCAAAGGAAGGTAGAGAATGCTGAAGTGTTGGCTGAATACTCAAAAACATTGCAAAGAATAAACCTCACCAAATACAAAATGTGAGGAGCACACTTCTGTTTCCAGTGCCCCTTGGGCAACACTACAGTAAGGACCTAACTGTATCTTTTACATCTTTGCTATGTACTTATACATACATACATGCTTTCAACAGAATTTTTTTAAGAACAAAAAAAAAAAATTACTATTTCAGTGTCTCACAATATCATTGGCATCTCCTACAAAAGAACTATTTCCCATGTATAGCACTGCATAATTATCTAACCGCACTATGGGAGGTATTTGCCATCTTCTAAAGTATCACTTATTAGCCCTGGTGGGACTGGAACTGGCAAAACAATCGAATGATCTGGTATGATAAATCTGATGGTTCAAAGGAGCCAGGGGGATATAAGCGCACATCTTTGAATAGAAAATGCAGTTGAGCATTTGAATGAGAAAGGCAGGAAAGTTTTATGGTGTTGTGGGGTCATTTCTGAGAAATGCATTATTGATAGTTTACATCACCTTAGTACAAAGAGGCTCCTGTCAAGAACAAGGACCGCCGTCATGTCTGGGACTGTGTACACGTGCCATAATAAAGACAGGTTCCTCCACTGAGAGTTTGCAAGCTAGGCTTATGACAAGACAACATACAGATGTAATACACAAGCACATAGGAACAGAGGAAGGGAGATAACAGTAAAATGAGCATGCATTTTTCATAATAGGCAGTAATTTCATGGCTTAATTTAATCAATGGTCTAACTAAGTGCAGTACCTTGCTTTTCTCCTGTACTCATAAGTTTTAAGGCCTCATTAACATGGAATGTGTGCTGAATATTTTACAGGAACTTATTCATTTTATGTAGCAGCCCCAGCGAACAGTAAATATTTACCAACCATCATTACAAAAGGTGGGTGAGGTATTTTGCAACAATTTACATTCCCTGTAAGGAGAACAGTAAGTGACTGCAGAATTTTGGACACTGCCTTGTGAGGAGAGCAAACAAAAGCTTTTAAAGGTGTTCACAGTGTTGTATTGTACCCCCCAGCTCATAACCATTACCTTTGTGAAGGGCTCTGGGATCCACTGGGTTTAGGTACTGTGAGTTATTAAGTGGTCCTGTAATAAAGTCATTTTCATGGAGAAGAGGAAAAAGCAGCACCAGTTTACAGGGTGAAGGTAGGCTCCAGTTCTTAGAGAAGAGCTTGAATTGGAGGAACGGAGGGAAAGAGGGCTCAGAGTATGTCACTAGTTTCTCTAGAAAAGTTTTGTATGACTCAGCAACAAGATATTAACATGAATAAATGTATGAGGTGAGGTGTATAGGCCTTTTCCTTTTATCTGCTGCCACTACTTCAATTTTTACCTTCCACATAAAGATGACCTCCCGTATAATGTCATCTGAGGAATACTTACAGAGGTTTGGCCAAAAAAGTGGGTATTAATATATGACCATCCACATTTAATTTCACCTCGGAAACTGTCATAATGTAGGAGACAATTTTTAGTAACTGTCCTGCTAGGCCCCACAAGGCACTTAAATATCAGAGGGGGAACAATCAGCATCCTACCTGCACTGAGACTGAGCTTGCACTGAAATATATGCTGTAATTGCAGGTGCTGCCAGAATTGATTTGGGTATAATTGAAATTCATCTTGCAGGTTCGAGATTTAAAGAAATTGGAGCAAACTCAAAACTGGTGCAAGCTGAACAAGATGGCAGAGCTAAAGCAGAAACTAATGTGTCCCACTTATTTTTTTGTGAATTTACTGCTCTTGAAAGATGCTTTATTAATAAAAGTCCTTTATTTATCCAAAGAGGTACAATGCGAGCTAAAGCGCAGTTCCCACCAATACAATTCAACCCTGTTCCAGGGGCAGGCTCCAGGGAAAGCATTTGCATTGCATTTATCATGTCCACAGACATCTCTGAACTTCCTAGACTTGTCAGCAAAGTTATCATCATTTGTAACAGAAGTTATCTTGCAATGGGACCTTAGGCACACGGAACCAAAATGAGACCAAGTATTTCACAAAGGCTGCTGAAACATTGCTAGATGATAAAGACTTTCACTTGTGAGAGATCACAAAATCTTTAAGCTAAACTAAATCATAAGCTCATTGTAGGCACATTTCTCCACAAGCTCACACTTTTCCTTTGCAACACAGTCAACCACGTTCATGACTTCACCTCACTTCATCTTACCATTAGTGACAACTACAATTTAATGGCAAGTTTCTGAAGTGAATCTTTAACCTTCTAGAAATGACACTGTTTGAATAGGGTGCTCTTCAATGAGACTGCATTTGCTATTCCTTAGAAGGCCCAGTAACAGCAATAACAAAGTTTTAATATGTAGTGCTTTATAGCAGACATTTAATTTTGTGTAATTCTGATTACATTCTATAGGCCTTCAGTGCAACTTTCTGTAGAAACCCATTGATTTCATCATATTTAATTTTTAGGAGATATTTTTTAAAGGTGCAAGAGCAATGCAAGAATAATTACCACATACTTTGTCACAGACAAGCTTAAATATTTGACTGTGCATGTGCTTGACATTTTCACCCATGAGATAATGCAACAGAAAAATGTGCATGTGTTTGGCTTAGCGTTAATGCAATTGTATTTCTCTGAATCTGAAGATTCAAGGTAGACAAATCAAAAGCTAGAAGCAGTAAGTCAGAAATACCATCCTGACTTTTGGGTATGAAGCCTGGCAACCTCTCCTGCACATGCGGCCTAGAGGTAAAAAAGCTGTGGTGAATAAATTCAAAAGAGAGTAAACAGAGCATTCACCTGGACTTTCATCTAATTCAGCAAAGAGACCAGCGCTTTGACTCCCACATGCTAGAAAAGTTTTCCAACCACTCTGCCTTTTACTATTTAGAATGTTTGTCCTTCACTCAAGGTTTAAAGCTGTTGTTTTCATTAAAAGTTCTGGTTTCTTTGAACCATTTTACTCATCATTCAGGTCCAGCAGTGATAAGAACTCCTCCACCTAAGAACCAAATAGTACAAGTCATTGTTATTTATATTTTCAAATTTCCAGAAGGAATTAGAAGACTAAAGAAACACTTCTGAGGCTCTGAAACTAACTTTCTCGATGTTTAGTGATATCTCTCTGGAGATAAACAGGACTATAAAGTCCATAATATATATTTTAAACTTTGCTAGAGATGATTGAAAACATGAGAAATGATATGATTCTTTCATTATGAAATGATATGATTCGTTCATTATGAAAATAAAGTACCTAATCAGAGATTATTACAACTTTGGCAGAGAACGGTCCCTGAACTGCTGACTTTTCAATCTCTGTCTCCAGATCTACTAGCATTAGGTACAGTGAGGGCTACCACAACTCCAGTACTTCCCTTATAAACAGAGCCTACAAAAGGTGCAGAAACCCTCAGCTACCACGTCTCATCATCCCCTCAGGGATGTTGCTACCTGGAGGAGCCTCACAACTTTCTGGCACTCAGCTCTGGCGTATGGGCTCACAGTGTTTGTCCATCATTCGAGATACTACCGTTCCAATTTTTTCTTGTCCCTTTTCCCTCTCCATCTCATTTTCACTGCTCCTTTCTTTAGCAAATTTCAAAAATAAATATCAAAATAAATATCAAAACATCTTATGATTGCACTTTCATTATTTTGTATATGAAAGCAGCTCACCAGCAATTTCAGTTCCAGCCACCGTCCTGACTAGTTGTTGGTTTGTGCTATTACCTACCACTCATTTCTGTCTTTCTGATACACAGGCTTTGAGCATCAAGGGTAGATGCTGAGTTCCCATCTCTTCCCATAGGTACTTTTCTAGAGATTTCTAGATATTCTTGATCCATACTCTCCTTCCAGTTACACTCTCTCTCTTTCACAGTCACACATCTCCACCATGTATCTGAACTTGTATTTTGGCCCTACTCAGCATCTGTGATCTTCTTTTATTGTTGAGCTGTAACTATTTTTACACAACTGTAACAATACCCACTCGCTAGTACAAGATGCTTCCATAATTCTTAAGAACCCACTGTTTAGCTGAAGGATTTTAACCTATTTTTTTAATCACACTTTGAATTTTATGCCTCCTTTTCAAACAGAAGGGTGTTATGTATTTTGATTATGTACCAGGTGGGGTAGATGTAGCAGAATATTACACATGAAATGTTCAATTTTCTTACTTCAGCCACACATTTCCTCCTCCTTTTAGTGTTAATCATTTGCAACCATAGAGATAAGCCCAGTGTAATGTATTTTCAATTAACACAAACAAAAATGCATCATCAATATCATCATCATTAACGATCTGCAGTTACTGTCTAGTTAAACCATTTGTTCTAGCTTTGGGGTGGCCTGCATCCCCATGCTGATGACAGTGATGATTACAATAGCAAAGGTCAGTCTTGTAGCCTCTCCAAACCCAGCCATCCAGACGATTACCATCATTGACAGTTTTTGCCAGGAACATGCTTATTGAAAGCAATGTGAATGCCACAAGGACTGTGTATAAAAATAGAGGAAAATTGTCTGCAGTCTTTCCTCATCTCCTGGTTGCCAATTGTAATTAGATCTTCAGGCTGCTTTGTAATCAGCCATCAATTCCACAGTATAAAGACCTCTGCAGCAGAACAGGCACTCTGTGTCTTTATCAGCAAAGTCCTCCAGTCACTCAAATGACCTACATTATAAATACCTTTTCCATGTAACTTAAGACGTCCAGAAAAAAGGCAGATGAATATACTAGAGCTTCTTTCAGCAGAAGCTGGAAAGGATTGTTGTTACTGTGCAGATATTTGCCAGTGCAACTCTACACTAGCAGAGTTATCGAAATAATGTCAAAAAGAATCTTCATTTATACAAAGCCCCGCCCCCTTTTATATTTTCCACTAAAAAGTTTTTTTCTCCTAATAAAATACACTTAATTTTCTGAGTACAATTAATTTCATGTTCTTAATATCTATGTTTATTCTGACTCAGGCTCAATTTTGTTCCACCAAACTAAGCAGAAAGATACAGGTGAGTTCTAAGATCCTATTCACCTACCTGTTACATGACATTTCTGCATTATTTTCTCTCACACAATAAAAGCTTTTCTTATCTATTTGGCTGTTGTTGAAAAAATTTGCATTATATTTGTTTTTATTTATAAACAGGTATGTTCAGAGTACATTTTCACTCTGTGTTTAGTTGTTTAAAGCACACATAGAAGAGCGTTAACGTCACTCAGCTAAAGTCTATCTTGCATTCTAAAGTCTAATCTTGTATTCATCACCCTTAAAGAAGTCTGTATGGACAAAGATTAATGTTTGCATTTTCCTGATTGTCATCATAAAGAGTACTGAATAAAGTCTTTTTTTAGGTATTGAAAATTTTCTCAGATAAAGTCTCTTTCAGCCAATTGTCTTTTAAACTGTAGTCAGTATGGCAGAAATCTCTCTCAACTTTAAATATTTTTACTAGACAATGGCAGAAATTACAGAAAGCAATTATTTTTATGTATCTGAAAATGCTGATCCATACTTATCTTTGGAGGAATTTCATGTGAATAGTGCAAGAATAAGAAAAAAGACGATGCACAGCTCCAATACAACTCTTAATGACAGAGGCTACAAGCCCAGCCTTTCAAGAGCAGTTTCAAGGTGGTCTATAGCTAAAGAAACCTAAAGAGGATTTTTACCAGCAGAGGACCTCAGGGTGCAGAGGAAAACTGTCTGTGTTAGCTGAACTTGGTTGCTGGAGTCCTGCCTGCATCGTCTCCCATCCTCATGCACATGGATGAAGTCAGAAGGTCTCCATACTAAGGACAATCTTGGTCAGTCTTGGAAGTAGGAGCCTGCTGCAATTATAAATTTGTCTCTTCCCTAAATCAGAATAGTAATGGCTCCAAGGAATTACTTCTGGGATGAAGGCTCCTACAGCTTCTATCCTTACCAAAAAAGGCATGGTTGAATGGTGCTATATTCCCTTGGTTTCACTCTGACTCTCTGGGCAAAGAAGTTATCTCAAGTAAAGGGGTGGAGTCTTACCAGAGCAAGAGTTAAAAATAAGTCATTTAAATAATGTTTCATGAGTCTTGGAAAATGTCATGCTGAGCTCCTCAGGTGGAAATTCAGTTTCTGTGCATTCCAGGCTTCTTTCAATATGCCCATCTGACTCTCCAGATTCATCAACTGAGCAGCCACATTTTCTAGCAGGTTTCCTACAGTGATTGAAGTTTGCAACACATCTATTTCTGCATATAGCAATTCCAACACTTCTCAAAATGATCCCTCAAAGTCCAGACTTGTGGCAGATTGTCTTTCCAGCAGGACAGCACAAGATGGACTCTGGTATGCATCTCGAGATGTAGTGGTAATGCACGTTGAAATAAATTAACCATTTATACAGAGCATTTAATCTCAGAATTATATGAGCTATCTACCTCACAAACTATACATAAAAATATCAGCCTCTAGAGTCAGACAAGGGAGTTTATGCAGGTCAGGATTGTAGGTACTGAGAACAAACCATGCATAGGAAACCTATCAAACTTCAGTGATCCTACTTAAACCAGTGACATTATTCAGGTGACTAAAAGTTGGGTGTACATGTTTCCAGGATCAGGGATTAATGATTCAATTTAGACAATGAAATGGAATTTTATACATATATGCAGAATGGAATTTAGGCAAGAATAGAATATTCTGCATCTGTTTGTTAAGAAACAACAGTTTTAAACAACATATATTTCATCCTTCTCAGAATTAATTTTTAAAAAAATCAACATTCTTGATCTCATTCTCAAATTCCTATCTCATTTTGTTCTCCCTATCAGCATGCTATGACAAAGGTATCAAAAATAGCTGACTAATAAATGTATAGAATCACTTCAACTGAAAAGATTTTAACGATTTTGTTATACTGTGACATCTACACGCTCCACCTACTGGCTAACGGACGTAATTTTGTCTTGCTTTCCTCCTACATTCTTCTCACCCTCACCAGCAAACCTTAGGTTGCGATCAGACTTATTTCTTGTGTGATTCCAGCCATCTGAACCCAAGTGGTCTTCAGACAAGTGCAAGTCAAAGCAATAATACATGGCAATTTCTTTTCATCTCTTGGTTTTTTTTGTATAAGAGAAATAAAGCAAAACAGGCTACGGTACAGACTTAGCACCGAGTAGCACAAAACTGATGCCAGAGGTTGCATTCTCACAGAACTCACTTTAAAGTGAACATCCAGTTCCATTTCTTCCATGTCTTTTTTTTGTCAGGATTAGGATCATGAATTAAGGCTATCGTTGGCACTGCAGTCCATAAAACATGGTGCCAACTTTACAGACTTTTTTTATGGGAAATGACATTATAGCAGCAGCTTCTAGATCTCCAGTAAGCTCCACATATTGTACAGACAGCTCTGAAGTTGCCTTTAGATCTGTCATATGGTGCAAACAGCTGCCGATGAGCCATGTGAACTGCTTTGACCTCCTGTATGCCATTTTCCTCTGGCTTCCCTTTGACTTCGAGCATGCAGCCTCTTTTACACAGCTCACAGAATTACAACACAGACTTTTTTTTCCCATTTATTTTCTTGGCTCATACAAATACAAATCAATAGTTTCTCATTTTGACATCAGGGAAATGCATATTTTTAAATGAACTCACTTTCACTCCTGAGACTAGTACAAAGCAATTGGAAGAGGTTCCATTAGAGTTGTACTGGGGATTTTAAGACGCTGCTTCACTTGTCCCTGTTTCACAATGTCAAAACTCATAAAAACAAAGGATTTCATTTCACTTACAAAAGACATTTCAGGAGGAGTTCAACTTCAGAAGGAGTTTAACTACATGGTGTATTCAGAGGTGACAAGGTGCTAAAATTTGTATGCATATAAAGTATTAGAGCAAGCTTTCAGAAGGCTTTTTTCTCTAAAATAGGGAAATAAGGCTATGGTCTCACATTTTTTTAAGGTCAGGAACTCCACTTATATGTGCAACTCAGAAAGGAGCAAACAAACAGGAAAACAACATGCAGGATCTTGGAATGTGTCCCTTGAGCTGCACATTCCCCCACTCCTGGGCAGTGTGGTGCTGGTTTTTTGATATTTTTTAAGATTTATATTATCAACTTGTTATTATGTTGATTCAACAAGGGACTACAGTCATCTTTACATAATGTGCCTCAAAATCAAGTGGACTGCCAAGAAGAAAATTCATTAGATGCCTCTGCCCTTTAAAATCCTCTTCTCCTAGAGAAAGAGGCAGCATGTAACCATGGGAATATCAGAGAGAGCTGTTCCTGGGTGGGTTACAGGGCCGTGGCCCCCAATGCAGAAAGAGTCCAGAGCAATGGACCTTCCCATGGGCACTCAGCGTTATTACGGAGCAAATGCCACAGGCCCTAGCTCTCCCCCACCATGCTACCGTGGGGAAAATGCCCCAGGAGATTTAACATATCCTAAGTTCCCAGTATTACTAAAAAGAAGACGATTGCAGATATAGTTCTGGAACCGGAATGTTGCTCTAATATCCTACCTGGCTTGCTCAAATCCTGCAAGTCTGACGCGGGACTGAGCTGCGTAAGACTAAAGGCAAAAATTCTTTTCTTGTGTTTAGACTTAACGAAGTTATATTCCAAGACACATTCCTTGTTTGTACAGCAAAGAAGCAGATTGATATTTCAAAATCTTTTCCAAATGTTTATTTTAGGCAGTGATGCAGGAACCCGGTATTTTTACATATGGCTAGTGATGTTTTTTGCAAGTTATCAGTCATCAGTTTAACTTTTAATCGAAGCTTGCAAAGGGTTTATGCATCTTAGAAAGTTCCACACATACTTAACTTGGCCTTTGTGAGCAACAAAGTTTTAATTGAACAGGTGTCCATGGATGGAGGCACACCTCAGTGAGATACCTCAGGGCTACACCTGGGTAGCAAGGCATCGAGCTGCTGAGAATTACAGGTAGCTGAGAATAGATATGCTTGACAACACACTATCTTTAGTGGCAAAATTTGCAAATTAAAAAAACAAGAAGCAAGTACAAGAAGTTTGCTGATTACAGAGGTTGCCAACAGGACTGATAATTCGACAGGTACAATGGGATTCCTGACACTCACATATTACATTAATTATAATTTTATAAGTTCTCTTGTATTATATTATTTAAATCTTTACACACACACAATTCTTTCTTATGCTAGTGTTACCTTCTGGTGATTGTATTTATATTGTGATTTGTATTGTATTGTGATTGTATTCTCATCACTTGAGATGAATATTTATTCCTCTGCTGCTAAAAACAACAGAGAAGGATGCAAACAATGCAAGAAAATAATGTAAGCATAGGGGTCTGAGAACCAGCATTTCTGAGTGATTCTTCTACTTCAGGGCACAAATATAGTATATATGTAGTACATATTCTTAGATTTTGTACTCATATTAATTAAAATTTCATATATTTTCATGCATACATATTACACAGCTAGAGAGATAGGAATAGGCACTCACTATTCACAAATAGATATGAAGATTTAATTATCTAAGCAACTTTCAAGCCTTGGAATCAATATATACATACACACACACTCTTAAGTGCAAAGTAGTATTGATGCTCTATACCTATAACTCCTGGTGACTGTATATTTGCACATGCACAAATGAAGTATTTTTTCTAAGTGACAGTTCAATTAAATATATTTCTGTTTCATTCAGAAAACGGAATTCAGATTCTTTAACCAGTTAAAGTATAAATTCACCAAAAATAAAGATGAGCAACAGATTTCAACACAGAAAGAATGTAAGAAAACTTGACTTCACAGAAAACAAAACATATAGAAGTAGATCTAATTATTTAAAAGTTTCTCACTGTACATAAACTTCTAAACTATTAATAAATATATCTGATAAATAACAATGATAGTCTCCATATTTCTTTGTTTAATTCTCAGTTTTCTTGCAAGACCTTCTTGAAGTTTGGTTGTAATGGATCATTACGTTCATAATGTGCTCAATGTTGGAGTGAATTTTGAACAGTTTTTAGGCTGCATACTGTTTTCTTCCAGATAATTTACTGGATTAAAATTAGCAGTGTGAAAAGCTGTAGAGAAATCTAAATGCCTGCCAAATCAAAGAAATAATCACATTTTTATGAATATTTAATATCATAGTCATGGCAAATAAGGCAAGTAATTAGTACTTACCATAAATTTGCAAAGTATTATTTTATGTAAATGTTACATTCTACTAGTTTGATATGAATTATTCATTGTATTACCAGAAGCTGACACAAACCAGCAAACACTTATATCTATGTATTATTAGTTTACTTACCTTTAATGATATTGTTTAGAGAATATTTTTGTGAAATTAGTGTTTTTTCCCAAATGGGATGGAAACAAGAAGAAAGTCATCTAAAGTCACCTACTGCACATTCCAATATTGGAGAAACTTAAGATGCAAATATACAGAACACAAGTTCTTTCATGTGTACATATGAAGAGCTCTCAGCTATGCCTCCGATTGCAAAGACCGCACAGGAGATTACTATTAATGAAGTAAGGTAAGATCTGTTTACAAAAATCATGGGTGTGGGAGAAAAACGAACAACATCTTTAAAGATAACCCCCATAACACTTCACAAACAAGAGGCAGAGTCCCTTGTTTCAGGGACAGAGAAACAAGGATAATAAAATGGCTAAAAAAAAAAATCTGGACTTGACCATAACAGGCAACATCCAAATAACACTTCAGGACAAAGAGGTCCCTGCAGCTTACTTATGGATGTTGGATTGTCACGTTTTTCAAGGCATGAGTACTAATGCTTCTTGATTCTTACCAAAATCAGTTTCTTCTCCTGTTCTGTGGTTGTCATCTGCTGATCCCTGAAAGCATAAACCCTCACTATACTTTCAGTGCTGTAAAAGACCAAAACTGCTTTCAATTCTTTTTTGCCCCCAACTTAAAATCTTGTTATCCTTTTGGTATTGGGAAGATCTTCCGCTTTATTGTATGTGGCAATTTTTTGTATTTTACTGGTATTCCTTATGCAGAGCCACCAGTATAGAGAATGACTCAACACTAATTCTTAGAATATACCCCTCTCCAATTACCTTATAATGTGAAAAATAACCATTTACCTTCTTTGTCCATCTTTCACTTACCAAACTATTTTTACTGAACCTTTTTATGAGCAGCATTTTACTTTTTGATCTTGTAAAATGAATCTTCTTCAAACAGTAAATCTTTAAGTCTTAAGAAGCATCATCCACTGTTTTTATAACTGTCAGCTCTCTAACAAACTTAACAAAATTAAAATCTGTTCACTATATCCTCTCCTTTGATAAATCCATGCCAATTTTCTTCAGACAATTACAACCTATACAAATATTCATCTTCCCTAAAACAGACCAATTTTATTGTTCATGAGACTTTCAGACCAGCAGCTTTTGGAATGAAATCCTCATAAAAAAACTTAAATTTTGGTATTTTATACATAATAAATACAGCCTTCGGTCCTTTGGATCATAGTTCAACTTATATCCACCACTTTTAACTGTATAAAAACACTTGGGATATTCCAAGGGATATCATAACTTTCGATGTCTATCTCACTCTTCAGCTATCTGGTGGAGTCTTGGGGTGCTGGGGTTTATAGCCAATCTGTTCACAGTACACAGACAAAAAGCTAATGTTTTGTTTCTGATTTTTTCAAATATGATAGAGGTAGTAAAGAGTTTTCATGCCCGATGGAACAGTGAATGGTGAATATGTGGCTATGTATGTATAGTAAAAAGCGGTATTACAATCTGTGGAGGGAGCTTTGGAGTAGCAGGAGCAGTGGCTTTACTCACAGTAAGCAGACGAAACTCAAATTGCAGACGGGTTAATGTAGTTTTCTCTGAGCCATTGACATCTCTGAATCATGTATTATTTGCAAGCATAAGCAACATTGGTTTACGTTTAATTTATGTGGTCTAAGTATGGCTTTCTTTAGGCCACTTTAGCTCTGTTTTACTGATGCTTTTCACCCAGCATTTCCACAATACTGTGCTTGGAGTTTTGTACAGTAAAGGCGAGCTTTAACCTTACATACCATCATTACAATGAAGGTGTGATTCTGAAGAATGTCGTGTCAAAGCAGTCACCCACCAGAATGACTTTGCAGTTTCTACTCAAAATGAAAAATTTGCACAGAATTAACGTATGAGAATTTTAGCTTGGGGGAGGCGGGTTAAAATGACTATCAGATGTGGTTTCATAAAATGGAATACTTCAAATTGCAGGGGAAAGAGTCAGGCTACAGCTTTGGGAACACTGCTATTAGAATAGTTCCTCACTGTGAGTTTGTTTTTGGACTGACGGATATAGTCTTCTATTACAAAACACATGGTGTACATGGGAGAGTCCATCATGGACCTGATACAAGCGAAGACACAAGGAACAAGCATCAGAAGAAGTTTTACAAGCCACAGCATAGTATCTTCCATTTTAAATGAAAGCGTGCCAGCTGGCTCAGCACTGAGGCAAGTGGGAGAGAAGGAAGGTTAATATACTCGTGGGTGGTGAGGACTGTGTAACAGCAAACCTTCAGGCTTTACCCTAACAAACTCTCATTAAACTTTGGGAGCTGCATGTTTTTCCTTAAAATCACCCTTGTGTAACCTAGCTTCAAATTTGTTTCTACCTTAAAGTAAGCAAGTTACCAAGGCCTGTAGAAAAGCAAAAAGGAACAAAAGTAATGATGAAAGGAACATGCAGAAGAAATCCTTCAGTCCCTGCATCTGCATGGGCTCTCTTTCCCTCTTGTACCTCACTTTGCCCTCTTCTCCCCAGCTCATAATGATAAGCAACATGTGCAATATAGCCAATGAAAAGCAAAATACTATTTGCACATGTAAAGTGATGGTAGAGAAGATATGAGAACACAGCACAATGGACAGCAAAAATGTGGTTCACATAAATGTTTGTTTTTAGCTTTAATATTTTAAACAAACATTTCCTTCCACTTAGACTCATCCTAATCTGCAGTCTCTCCACCTGGTGTTCTTCAAACCAGATGGAAATGTAAATTATTTAAAATCATGAAATTCCATTAGCAGGGCATAACTGCTTAAAAAAAAAAGAGGAAGGAGAAGAACTTTTCAGGATTCCAAAAGGCGACTGTGCTACCCGCAGTGTTTGCCTATGACCAGAGAGCAGGATCGGCGAGCTCCCTGTGCCATTTGAGCCCACAGCACTGGCGGAGAAGCACTAGATCCGAGCAGTGGCTGAGATTTATCCTGCAGCCATGCCTACAACCCATTCCTACAGCAGGAAGCGAGTGATCCCCTGTGTGCCTGCAAAGCAGAAACCCATTTCACTCCCCCTCCCAAACCCTCCAAGCAATACTGCCTTTTTTTTTCTATTCAAGGGGGAAAGAGGATTTGTCCAAAACTTTTTTTTTTCCTCCAAAATGCAGTTGATGCCCGTAAGAACCTCTCCCTTCCTTCCTGTTTGTAGTATAAGAGCCTGGGAGCAAATGCCACAGGAAAAAGATGCCTGCAAAGCAAATACAGCAGAAAACTTTAAAAGACTATGTAGAATAAAATATTAACTGACTTCACTTAATCTATATTTCGGAGGGGGTCCCTGAAAATTAATAATAGAAATGACATTTTGGGGCATAGCACTCTTGTATCTCTCCTATTTATTCAGGCCTAGCAAAAGGCAAGCAGCATCCCACATACCAAATAATGATGTTATATTTACAGGCTACTCACAGCTCTCAGTTGCGTCACAAGACAAGAGCCCGAAAGCCACTTGCCTCAATGGACTGAGAAGCAATACACTCTCTTTGCACTTCTTCTGAGCAGGCTGCATGCTGTCAGGCCAGCTCACTCTCTCCTGAATTTCCTACTGCGCTACGCAGTGAGAAATCGAACTGAGACAGCTTCGCTGCTGGCTGGAGAACTCTCTCCATGCGTCACCAGTATCATTTTTTGTAAGTTAGGAGTTCACTGAATGATGACAGTTGTTAATCTCTAGTTACTAACCAGCATACATTCTTACCCAGCTACCAACCTCCAAACTTCAGCTAGATGGTAAACACACCTCCACCTTTAATAATGATTTCATTGAGCAGAGCAGAGAGGATGGATTTAAGCTGCGTGGACTAAATTCATAAAAGAGTTTTAGGCACTGTAACAATATTATCTGCACTATTACAAATCCAGGACCCTGTGAGAAAAACCCAGATGGCCCTTGCGCATGAGAAGAGGGTGACACTTCCGAAGGCAAACCACAAGTGCCAGCACACTGAGTGGATGCTATTGCCTCTCTTACGCACCAGGTCTATTGAAGCACTGATCTAGTGCAAGTATGTCCCTCAAGCTGGCACAGGTCCTTCCACTGGTTGGTTTGAACCAGAGAGTTGAACCCAGGTCTCCTCTAACAGGAAACCCCTATATGAGGAGTTTTATATATTTTATGCTATATGATCAGAGGGGATTCCAAAGTGGCACTTACTTCCAGATTCACCCACTGGATTTCTTCACAACATCTAAGTAATTGCACACTCAGTATAGTTGGGGACTTCAAAATGGCTTTCCTACATGAAAGTTTTAGCCACTGGACCAGCATCTCCCTGTCTGACCATCTCTCTCCTGTTTGGTATTGGTCTCATAGCATGTCTGGTGGATCAAGCATCACAGATTAGGTGAGTGGGGGATATCTCTTCTGTGAAGCCAGTTGAGGATTTAGGTATAAGAAAGGGCCAGGGCTAGAAAGTACGAGATATATAGAAGATATTTAAGGGCATCGAAAATATGGGTAGCATAAGAGCAAATATTGGGAGTCCCAAGTTTGGTTTTAGGTTCTGTGGTGGGAAATTGTGCCAATGTCACCTCTGGGAGTCTTGCCTTCTGTTTCTACATTGCCTGGTAAAATATGAGCCCTGTCCACTGGAAGTCTACAGCCTAACTCAGTGAAACTGCTGTGGCTATCTATCTACCTACCTAGGCACTATCCACCTACAGTTCCTGGTACTTCATGATATTGGAAAAGCAATCTCTGTTTATAGGGAAAAACCTTTTTGAATGCTGTAGCATGAAAAGCCCCCAGAAGTGCAGACTTAAGCAACAATACCAGTTTCAGTGTCTCCAAGCAAATTTCAGTGCTCTTAGGGGCTGCCTCATGGAAGGGAGAACACCTGTTACTTTGCACAGCTCTGCTCTGCTCCTTTTTCTTATTACATTATTTAAATGCAGGACATGTTCATGTTGTGGCTTTTTCACTCCAATTCCAAAGAAAGAAAATGGGGCTTCTGATCAGGATGGAAAAGCTGAAAGACCATTCCTATAGCAAAGAGAAACCTGTCAAACCACATTTTAAAAGAGCAGTATTTTGGGGTATATCTATATTCCATTCCTTGCAGTTTGGGCAGAGAGAACTGTATTAACTGGATGGGTCTTGGGACCCCTATAGCTCCTGTGGCATAGAAATCAGTGGGACTAAATGCCCCAATGTTTTCTGAGCTGCTCAGGAAGGCTTTATAGCCTGCATGGAGCTCTCTCTTCTATGTCAGTGGGAGCATCCAGGCCAGCTAGGATGTATCTGCATGCACTGCATTCAGCTCAGCTGCAGAATAACTGCAGTGTAGTAGTGTCCCCTCTCATGCAAAACAAGTGACTCTATGTTGTTAATTTTTTGTAAGTTTGCACATCTCACAGGTAGTCCAAAATTATCCTACCCCATGGAGAGAAGCCTACAGCCATCTGCATCAGGGTGAATGGCACTCAGCATAATACGGAGCCCATTTGGGAGCAAGTCTCCTTCTCAATGTCATCTGACACTTTTCCTTTTCCCTCAACAACACCCAGAGAAGCCATTGAAAAATAGTCTGAAATTTCCCTAGCTTTATATCCAGATAAATATTCTCTTTCACTCTCTATGCAGAACAGCTTGCAGCAGTTGCGGGGTACATACCTTTAAACACTGGAGTCTCCAGAAGTGCAACCAGTCCTGGTCCCAGCCCAACATATCCAGGCTGCCCACAGGGACAAAGTTTGCAGTGGTTCCTGACGACATCATCCTGCAGGATCAGTACTGAGGGGGAGACTCTCCTGAGTGTAAAAGCAAAAAGTGGCATCCAACTGAGGTCATACTTTCTGTCAGTGCCACCTTGGACTCAGAGTTGCATAAAAGAAAAGCCTTACTCTTCTGCTTTAGGGCAACTCAGAGCAAGGTAGGGATTCCTCTCCATCCATCATGAATCATAGTGTAATTCACATAATTTGAAGGATCCTCCTGCTTAAAGCTGGCACAGCTATGAGATCAGATCACGTTGCTCAAGGCTTTATCTTATTAAATCTTGAAAACCTCCAAGTACAGAGATGGCACATCCTCTCTTGGCACCCTCTTCCATGTTTCACTGTTCTCACAGGGAAAAAGTTTTTCTTTATACTCAGTTGGAATCTCTCTTGTTTCAATTTTTTTTGCAGGTTTGGACATGCAATAATAAGCGATTGCACCCTCAGGATGTAAAACATTATCCCTCCCTGGCTACCACAAGGACCAATCGCACATACATATTTAGCACATCACAATTGCAAAATAAAGCACACTGATTTAACCTTCCGGTAGTGTGGCTTAATTGGGGCCAACTAGGAACTTGCACCTGGCCCGTTCCAACCACTTAGTTGGTGAGCAGTACTCATTAACCTCCAAGCTATTCAGTTTTACCTGCCCCATGAATGCAGATCAGTTTTGATTCTCTCTTTCTGTCTTTTTTTACCCTTTTCTGCATTGCTTTTCAGTTTGAGCCCTAACACCTCCTTCCCTGCTCTTTTCTTCCCAGTTGGCCAAACCCTTTATGCACCCTTCCTCTCCTATCTTCCTTCCTGAAACTTTGGAGTTCCCCTGGTAGTTGCCACCATCATGTTACTGCAAGGCCCAGCTTGGATCTGTCTAATCCATTTCAGTGATAACCTCGGTGGATCTGGGATCACTTTCCACTTTAATTTTTCCCAGTAATCAGAGCTGGGGGCTCTATTCTAGACTGAGCGATGGACATCTTCATAACAAATACAGTTAGTAGGAATAATAAATAATAAGAGATATCTCAAACTAAACCTATGTAATTTTCTCTCTCCAAAAGATAGGCTTAATTATGAGGACACTAAGGGTGGACTCATAATGAGATTAGAGCATCTAAATTTAGGTGTCTACAGGTACACCAGCTGCCTAAACTTCCATTACACCAATGGAGATAGAGCTAAGACTGTGAGCTGCCCAAAACAGCCAGTCAGCTGAATAATCCCACAGTAATGGCTGTACTAGCACCTGAGACACCTAGCTCATATGTAGATACCTACATTTATCTGTTTTAATCTCAAATTGAATCCTATCCAAAGTATTCAAAAACTGCTTTACAAACTGAGCAAACTTTGCCCCCTATTACAGGCAGAGGAAAGAAGGACAAATATCAGGTAATTATACTAAGGTGCTTGTGCCAGCTCAGGGGCTCCCAGTGAGTTGCTCTAAACGTCAAACCTTGCTGCCTTCAAATACTAAATGCAGTGGCCGCACTCCATTTTAAAGTACTTCTTACAGCTCTCAGGCACTTTACATTTTGTCACAGGGCCACTGAGGCACAAGGACGCGCAGTGACACCCCTGAGCCACCCAGCGGGCCAGGCTCCCCGGCTCCTGAGGGCATGCACGTGACAGAGACCCACCAGCCAGCCCCAACCTGAAGAAGCAGATGGGGACCATTTCCACCAGCCGGCGCAAAGCAGAGGCTGGGCAACATGTGGAGGGAGGAGTCCCTGAGAGAGGGGGCCTGGCTCATGCTGTTGGCTGTGGCACCTCACCCAGGCAGAAAGGATGGAGCCCCTCCAATGTGTTGGGGGTTTTTTGTTTGTTTGTTTGGAAGCAGGACAATTCAGGTCCCAATGAGACCAAGTGCAGAGCCAGTGGACTGCAGCAGTTTCCAGTGAAAAAGAAACCATTCAAAGTTAATAAACAAGTTTCTGCAACCAAGAAGAGATTCATGCATTAAGCTGCATTAAGAAAGGGAAGAGAAAACACACTAGTAATTCTCTCTGTCTGCCACTAACTGAAGCTTATTGGAAAATAAATGTCGTGGGTCCCCAGTGTAGAGGCAGAAGGAATGGGAAGGTTACGTGGGGAGAAGAAGAAATCACTTTATTTCTATCACGATGCAGTAAGATATAAATACAATCGAAACGGGTTAATCTAATCCTTTTGTGAAGCACTGAGTCAGAGAACAAGACAAAAACAAATCTGTGATCTGGAACTTCCTGAGCACCCACTCAGGGTGGATTAATGAGGAGTACACGGCTGTGAAATTACGTGCGCTCTGAGTCAGGAAAATGGTCCTAGTGGTGCATAACCTTGAAATGAGGGGAGGCAAACTTCACCTGATCCACAATTATAAAGACCTAAAAGGAGGGGGACTAAGGAGGAGGGAGAACACAGGAGAGCCTGGAAAATGTTTCTGAATATGAAACCAACAAAATACTAAACAAACCCAAGGCTTGAAAGATGAATTAAATGCAGCATAAAAAAATCCAGGGGTTTTAAAGGATACTGGCATTAGTATTTGAGAATTATGAGCAAAGCTTGTCCTCTTTATTTACATGAAGTGGATATTTTGTTGCTGTTGTTATGGACTTAGCGATGTTTGTCTCCCTTCAATTTTCTCTTTGCAATGAAAAATTGTTGTGAGATGATTTCTAGTCTTAGCTGCTTTACATGACAGTATTATCACGGATTCATCAAGAGGCCATCTGTCGAATTTATGAAAAAAAATGCAAAAACAAAACAGATGAAAAGGAAAGAGCAAGACAGAGACTGGTCCAGGGGACGATAGATGTGGCAGCATGTGCCTCAGTGTGAAAATTACAACATTTAAATACTGTAGAATAAATTACTGTGCTGAAAAATTAGTGATGCTCTCCCACTTTAGATTCTGCCCTTACAATGAGAACATAATGAAATAGATCACAGACCAAATCATTTTTTCCTGTGGCTATTATTATATTCTAATGAAAAATTAAAAAGGGGTAAAGATGTAAAACCTGTAAGGGAATCAAATAAGCTTAGATACTGAGTCATTTCTTAGATACCCCCCAAAAGTACAGCTGATATGAAAATAATAAATTCATATATATTTATATATGGGATCAACTAATCTCCCTCTCTCTTTCATATATTGTTATATCTATATAGTAGGTATCTGTGTACTCACACACATGCCTGTGACATAGGAGAGATAATTAAAGGGCAAAAAAAAAAATCTATCCTCATTGCATGCTGATTGAATTGTATATCAAAGTAGAGTTAAATATAAACATCTATTCCCAACTAATACATATTATATATAAAATTCACTGAGTATCTATTGTTTTCAAAATAAGTTGCCACCTATGTTTGCATACTGTATATGAGAAACAAAGTTGAATCAATCATGTGCTTATTGAAATCAAACAGTTTGGATTGAGTTGGAATTTAAGAGATGAAATTCAGCGTGTAGTATTTTTTTTTAACAAAAATACTACAAAGTCCAGGCCTCTCTTAGCCTCTCCCTTCTTTCTGCCTCCATCACAAACACATTTGAATATCTGTGCAAATTTGTGATAAGCTAACGGGCAAAACATCCCATGGATTGCTGTACAAATTTGATGGATTCCAACAGCCTTTTTCAGCTGCAATTTGTCTTTCTGTTTTACTGCTGATGCTTAAAGCTATGGAAGGCCATCCACCAGATTATCCATATGAAAGTACAAAAATCACAGAAATATGACGTGACATATTTTTTAAACATAATTGTGTTACATGGAGACATACGTGAGTTCTTTGTTTCCTGATTTTCAATGGGGAGAAAAACTAAGAGAACGGAAAAGTTGATAATGCATTTGCACCACAATCAGAAAGACAATCACAATAATTATCTCTGACCTTCTCCACCAAAACCTCCCACACAAGTAAATGGCAAGAACCTACCAATGATGACTTCTGCACGTGGGAGAAAGAGTAGGAGAAAATACCCTTGAGCTTCATTACAGACCATTCTAGGCTAATCTACCTGGCAGATAACCATACTCGGTGCTAATATCCACCAGTTCAAAATTTTAAACTAAAGAGTAACAAAGGCCATCTGACTACGCAGGCATTCATCAAGCACATGTTCTTTCTGTTTGGTTGATGACTATATTTGGTGCATGCTGAAGGCAACATCTTGAAATCTTCAGCTGACTTGGAAAAAAAAATCAAAATAACCATTAATTTTAATTTAATTTAATTGGAAAGATCATCTTGATGCATCAGTAATTAAATGAGAGCAAACATCATAAAAGCAAACCATGCATATATCTTAATGACACAGCACAAAGCAAACCTACTTACAAGGCCTAAACTCTATGTTGCTCCAAAACCTCAAAAGGGTTTACGGCTAAAGACCGATATCTTCCTGGACTAAAGTCTCATTCCACAGTAGTCCAGGAAGACTGCATCAGGGAATCACTTACAGAATCACAGAATGGTTGAGGTTGGAAGGGACCTCTGGAGATCGTCTAAGTACAACCCCCCTGCTCAAGCAGGGTCACCTAGAGCACATTGCACAGGATCACGTCCAGGCAGGTTTTGAATATCTCCAGAGAAGGAGACTCCACAACCTCTCGGGGCAACTTGTTCCAGTGCTCTGTCACCCTCACAGTGAAGAATTTTTTTCTCATGTTCAGATGGAAGTGTCTGTGTTTCAGTTTGTGCCTGTTGCCTCGCGTCCTGTCGCTCAGCACCACTGAAAAGAGTCTGGTCCCATCCTCTTGACACCCTCCCTTCAGATACTTGTACACGTTGATAAGATCTCCTCTCAGCCTTCTCTTCTCCAAGCTATACAGGCCCAGCTCTCTCAGCCTTTCCTCATAAGAGAGATGCTCCAGTCCCCTAATCATCTTTGTAGCCCTTCGCTGGACTTGCTCCAGTAGGGCCACATCCCTCTTGTACTGGGGAGCCCAGAACTGGACACACTACTCCAGATGTGGCCTCACCAGGGTGAGGAGAGGGGGAGGATCACCTCCCTTGACCTGCTGGCAACACTCTTCCTAATGCACCCCAGGATACCATTGGCCTTCTTGGCCACAAGGGCACATTGCTGCCTCATGTTTAAGTTGGTGTCCACCAGCACTCCCAGGTCCTTCTCAGCAGAGCTGCTTTCCAGCAGGTCAACCCCCAACCTGTACTGGTGCATGGGGTTATTCCTCCCCAGGTGCAGGACCCTGCACTTGCCTTTTTGTTGAACTTCATGAGGTTCCTCTCCGCCCATCTCTCCAGCCTGTCCAGGTCTCTCTGAATGGCAGCACAGCCCTCTGGTGTATCAACCGCTCCTCCCAGTTTTGTATCATCAGCAAACTTGCTGAGGAGGCACTCTGTCCCTTCATCTAGCTCATTGATGAAGTTGAACAAGACTGGACCCAGTACTGACCCCTGGGGGACACTGCTAGCTACAGGCCTCCAACTAGACGCTGCGCCACTGATCACAACCCTCTGAGCTCTGCCATTCAGCCAGTTCTCAATCCACCTCACTGTCCACTCATCTAACCCACACTTCCTGAGCTTGTCTATGAGAATGTTATGGGAGACAGTGTCGAAAGCCTTGCTGAAGTCAATCTTAATTGATAGAGGGAGAGACTATGGATTTAGTCCTGCAAATATACGCTTATTTATTTAAGTCTACTCATGAAAGTAAGCCCACAAATTTCTGTTGTACTTGACCCAAGTATAAAGCCAAGCAGGTAAGAATCCCTCTGAAAGACGGGTCACAAAATTTACATTCTGGAATATTTTTTTGATAGAATTATGCAAATATTACTATAATGATATTATGCTTTAAGGATCAATTCTTTAATTATATAAGCATCAATATTCACTTGACAACTGTGATGTAATTACAAGCAAAAGAAGAGGTAGTTATGCTTGGGGGGGGGGGTAATTACGTGAAGTCTTCCACAATGTATTTTCTTTTTAAGCTGCTCTAATAACTGAATGTTAACTGAAGCCAGGAGAATGATTCTCAAACAAAAATGTTGTAAAAGTCTGCAGGATTGGACTACTGATTTGCAATAAGTGTGAATAAGATCTGTTGCAACAACTCTCATTATGCAGAAGGAGACATCTTGTAAATGCAGTAAATTCATCATTTCTCAGTGACCAGTAATCTTACCTGTGAAAGTAAACATAAAATAAACCCACAGGAATCAAATATACCCTACTAACATATACAATATGACCAAACATTCAGACATTACATGGTTACTGGGAAATAAAAATACTTGTTGATACTGATTCTTGTTCTGCACTTTGTTGCACCTTTATGAATAGCTCAGAAGCAAAATGTGGCACCACCAAATGATGGTTAAAACCACCATTTTCCTTTGTGATCAGGTTTTAAGAATACACCTGACTTGTTTATTGTCCATTTCTGGACCATTTCTGGTCCATTTCTTTTTCTCTGCATTTTCCCAAGCATCAGAAAAAAATTAAAAGCCTCTGCCTGAATCTGGGCAAGAACCTGTTCACACTGAAATAGAAAGTAAAACTCCTTTAAGTTTCAAGGGAGTGGGATTTTTCACACACATGCAGAGCTCTGCACCGAACAGATGCACAGCCTGATTCCTGTTATCGATAGATCATTTAAGTGCTTTACCTATGCCATATAGTCATCACTGTACTGTTCAACCAAAAACAAGAGTCACAAACAATAATAATCAGCAAAGACAGATATTTTAGCGTATGCCATACAAGTATTGGAGGTCCAGCTTCACTGGGAGTAGTGAATTGTTTGTAACTCTAACTAATTTATTGGGTTCAGAGGCAGTTGTCCAGTTGGCGGCAAATCCACCACGGAAGCTGCCTCTGTTCGAGCCTCTGCTCCGAAGCAGCCTGGGCTTCGAGAAATCACGAGCCCTCGTGCCACTCTTCACCTGTCCCAAATTGCCTGGGACCTGACAGGAGCATTATTTGGGGGAAGGTCTGAGAGGGAGAACAGGAAAATACATGCCATTAAATTAGCTACTCAAATGTGTAAGGCCACCACACAAAGGAGTCAATTACCCTGATAATTGGGGCTCTGCCCCACTCCCTACAGCCATATGACTGAAGATCCGTTGTATAATAATAGCCTGCAAAAAGGTGTCAAGAAAGGACATTAGGGGTCTCTGAAGCAATAAGCATTAACTGGGTACGATATTTTTCTAGGTCCATTTTATTAGAATAATCCTTGAACTATTCAAATACATGAACTCCTATTTGAAACAAATATCTCTCTGTCTGCACAGACTCGGGTACTGACGAACAGGCTGAAAATATAAGGGAAGCTGTATTATTTTAAAAAAACTGTTCCATAAAATAAATAGGGAGCACACAGCTCAGCATTTCAAACCCAGTAAAATAAATCCTCATCAAAAAAGCTTATTTTATGAACCCATAAATCTCCTGCAAATAAACGTTTTCTTCATCTTCCTGTGTTTTAATAAAAAATTCCTTTTTTTACTCACTCAATTACAATATCACTATCAGTTCAAATTACAGGTCAAAGATATGAGGCTTAATGTATGTACAGCCAGTTCTCTTCTCCTAATAACCTGTCATTCCCAGGATTTGAATGTCAGAATACAGCCAGCTACGGTAATGCTATTCGGCAGCATGGTGATGAAAACTTTGGACAAATCATGAAGAACATTCGAGACCCAAATCATCAGAAGGTTACCGGGGAGAGCCTTTCATCCCGCTGTGACCCCTTGATCTGACAAGTGACACCTACAAAATGAACAGCTCTCCAACTTAAATTGTTTAACTGTAGCCTGATCAGTTTTATTATCTTGCTAATCCGGATATCAGCCGTTTCATCAGAATGGAAGATATGCATATCATGAATTATTTTGACACCGAGACCTTTTAATTTTTGCCAGCAATATTTCACTGCACCAATCAGGGCCTGCAGTCAGTGAGGCTGCTCGCCTCCTGGGATGTCAGAGGACAGTGCACTCCTGACAGCACCAAATCATCTGGGAGCTGTAACGAGCTATTGCTGCAATTATTATTATCTCCTGTAGTCATGCATTTCATTACAGTGCAGGCAGACAGAGGTTTCAGTTTCGGGCCAGTCTTATTTAGGAATCTCTGCCATTTTATGGGCTGTAGGGCTCTGTAGTGTAATTTCTTTTCTCCTCAGTAGACAAGGATAGGTGAATTTCTAATAAAAACAAAACACTAGCTAGGTACTGGAGAAAGAGCGAGCACAATACAGTACATTAACCAGCAGTGAAACAGCTTAAATGGCCCACTTGTCGTTTATGAAAGCAGTGGTTAATCAGCAATATGGTTTGCTGCAGAGAGAAATAAAGAACAGTTTATCTTTAAACACATATATATTATCCTTTTTCTAAATTACCCACTGCTAAACTTTTTTGTAGGTTAGCATTAAATCCTGAAGGGACATTTCTATGGTTGTTAGTGAATTTTATTGCCACTTCATAAAAGTGAACTGAAATAGTTAAGCAAAGATGAAGAAAATTGCCTGGTTTGTTTGTTTAAGCAGCTTAAGAGCCATTATTGCAAAACGTGTGCATGCAAACAAGTGTGTTGGACAGAGAGGAGCATTCTCAGCTAAAAATTAGTATTGATAAACATTCAAAGACAGGCAAACATTCATAGGTGGACTATAGCAGGAGCCCTTCCTGTATAAAGCAACAGGTAATCACCGTTTTACCTCATTCCTATACCTAAGGTTGGTGGCCCAAATGAGATTGCTCTGACAGCCATGTTTTGAATATCCTTTGGAGGATATTGCCATCAACTTCTACAAGCATTATAAAATAAAGGAAAAAATAAAATGCACATCATTAAAGACATACATTGATGGAAAGGCAATATTTTGCAAAAGACCCGACCTTCCCTCCAATCCTCCATCTCTCCTTGATATTCACTTTTACCATGACCAGTACCCATACACATATTTCTTACCACATTTTCGTTCTTAGCCTTCTCTTGCTACACTCAATTGATTTCAAGGCCTTTCCCACTTTCTTTTCTTCAGGATTTCCTTTCTCCCTTGGTTCTCTTTTTCATTTTTAAATCTGTTCCCCTTTTTCACAGTGTTTAGGTTACAGATGACTTAATTTCATAATAAAGAAAGAAGCACCAGCAAAAACTGAATAGAATTAGGCAGTTTCAGTTCTCCCATGTTTTTAATAATGCTGCATAATACAAGTGAGAAACAAATAGGAAAGTTTCTACTAACTGTGGGGAAAAAAAACAAGCATCTGACTATCTGTGTGCACATAATAAAACACAGGGAAGTCAACTGTACATCCAGAGAGTCTAACATTAAGGCACTACTGATATAGCAACCAGTTGCTGCCATATAAAGAAAAGGCATCTGAGGAGACTAATTTAAATGGGAGAAATGAAAGAACTACTTCACACCACCTTTCCCAGTGCAAACTACATGATGTCTTCTTCTGTGCTGGGGTAATTAATTATGTACTCTCTGCTATTAGCAATTCCCTCTACATGTATAGCTTTCTGACAGCAAGACAGACAAAGTTCTGAATATTAAACTTAAAGTAACATATTCTGCCTCATCATTTGTGTAAAGACAGCTGATATTGCCTGAGAGTTTGGCACCAGAGGCCAAGCACCATATTTTCAACCACCCACACACAAACCCTTTCAATACAATCACTAGCAACTTGACTGTGAAATTTCCAGACATTGATGGCTAGCAAAGACTAATAGTAATGCTCCTGTGATGGACTCCCATCATGAAAAAGAAATTCTGCAGCCTTTTGATCCCATCTGTGTGATACAAAGAGAGCAGGAAGAGTTTGCCTCAGCAAAGATAGGATAGCGTGTCCAAAAAGGAGCAGAGCTGTGCACCAGGGTCTGTAGTGTTGTGTTTATTTACGGATGCCATTCAGTTTTGCACCACTCCCTTGTTAGTTAAGGGTTGCTGATCCTGCAGATTCTTACACACGTGAGCAATTCCATCAAAGTCACCGGGACTTGCATGAATAGGGAGTCCTCTTTTAAGAAAGGCTTAGCAGGATCAAGGCTAGTCCTCACAGCTGTTGAACTCTTCAACTGCTATTGACTTGAAGGAGAAGCTAAATCCACTCAGCATTAAACAAGCTGGGAGAACATTCGCATATATTGTGAATAGTTTTGGTCTCTCTTTGACCCAAAGTGAGTTACTTTTCTAAAGCAGAGCAGCTGTGAGGGACTGACGGTACAGACTCACCTGCTCAGGTGCAGACCTGCAGTAGAAGAGAGCTGCAGCAAATCCCTCAGCTGGTTAACGTTTAATTATTACAGAAAACAGAATAGCTTCAGTCTGAGGCCCTGACACAAAGGCTCTGGGGGCTGCCCTATTGCCTGGCAATCAGGGCACTCCCCAAAGGAGACCTGCGGGCCTGTCCCTGCCCTGCAGGAGGTGGCACAGAAGGGACTCAGAGCTAAGGTCTCGGTGTTGTGGTGAAGGACAGTAACCACAGCTTGTGAGCTTGAAATGGTGAGTGTCCCCTTCCCCTCCTCTCTTTCATTACAGCTTCTACCATGGACTTCAGAAAACTGCTTGAACAACATTTTTCAAACCCCAGCAGGTGTCAATTTGTTTTTTAAAAAATCCATGTTTTCCAAAGAAAAAGCATCTTGCAGCAGAAGTCCCAGCTAACTCAGCACCTTGCAAGATGACATTTCAGAGCCCATGATCACAGTTATACATCAGCTTTATTAAAGTCACAACTTTTTACAAAGCCTTTAACGTGTGAGCATTATACTGGTGTGGCTAGCACAGAGAAACGGTGAAGAGATTTAGCTGAAATTAATTGTGCCATTGCACAGATGCACAAAACAAGGTGAGACAGCTCAGCCAGAAGGGCCTAAGCATCCCAAAATCAGACCTGGAAGTTTCTGGACATTCTCAGCTTTATCTGAATGAATATGGACAGTGTTGCTTTAGGGAGGGAATCTCCCCGACAAGTCTTTTGTAGCCACCTTCCCTACAAAGCATCTGAGCCCAGGGAAGATTTTAATGTAACAAAAACAAGAAATGAAGAATTACTAATTAATTAGAAAGGTTTAAAAAGGAACCCAGGCATCTGGGCTGCCCCACTCTCACCCTAAAACCCACCACTACCCTCAATGTCTTGTATTCTGTTTACTTGTTTTTACAAAAATTTTTGTTTTCTTTGTGATTAATGCTTGTTTTCCTAAATGACTGTGAAATTTGTCTGTGAAATTTGACTCTGAAAACTACTATCACCTCCTTATTATGTATTTATCTAAAAAGACTTGAGGAAAAATCCTTGTCACCTTTGAAAAGTTGTAATACTTTCATGTGCCTCAGTAAAGAATTAAAAATTAAATACAGTAAGAAAAGAAACACTAAATTTGCCAATCTTCAAATGAGTGAGAAGCTCTTCAAATACATTCACGACTAGTACATAGGGCTACACATTTCATATGGCATTTCTGAATGTTTTTGAACCTGAAATTTTTGAATTCTACATTAATTGTGACTAAACAATTCATAAGACAATATACGGTAATAACATCAAACACGCCTATATTCCCTGTGGTTTTTGGTGAGTATGTTGTGGTTTTTTGTTTTACAGAACAAAATACTACCTGACTATGAGCAAGAACTTACACAACAGACTGTAATCAAACAGTTAATTAGATCCCTGCAATGATTACCAGACGATCAGTTCCAGAATTTTCAGAAACATCTTGGGCAAAACTTAGCAACATCCACCAAAATGGACTAATTTTGTTAGCTGATCTGACCCATCATTCCTTCTAGTTTCCAGGGCTTTCAGCATACATGCTATATTAGCATGTTGTTTAAGTCCTGTATTGATTCTTATTTCTTTTTTACTACATATTATGTTGCCTTAGTAACACCTTAGCTGGTTTTATTTCCCTATAAAGAGTTTGAACCAGGGTTTACAACTATTACAATTACAACTATTGTCTAAGGAAAGTTCTAGTGTATAACAGCTGAATTCTAATTATTTTTAATAGCAATACAAAAGATTTGCACTAAAACAAACATACAGTGCTACAAACTTAGCCTTTCTCTTTTAAGAAATCAATCTTTAGAGCTCCTTTACAATACTTCTTAAAAGAGAGAACATGGCTCCCATCTGCCTCCTGATGATTAACTGCAGATGCAACATTGCAGGCACAAAATATGGTGCTTCACCATTTACATCCTCAGCTTATAGATGCAATCAGGCACCTAAATGACGAGACAATAATTAAGTAAAAAACTGGAGGAATTTGTAAAAACCTGGCTCTCAGCAAGTTGTCAAAAGCCATATCATTAAATTCAGGGTAGGAATTCAGCAATTCATAGCTCTTATATTTATGCTTAAGCCATTAATGCATTCTTCATTGTAACTCATATAAAATTGTCTTTCCCCCTTTCCCCTCCAGTAATGTATCCTATCTTTTCTCCTTATCATGCTAAAAGATTGAGGGTACAGACTGTACAGGACTAACAACTTTCACTTGTACACTGGTAACTTCATGTCCGTGTAGGAAATGTATTATAATCTGCTTAAATTCCAAGTGCCTGTACCTTTGGTGAATTTAATATGGAGACTATAAAAAGTTTGGCAGTTTCTACCATATATAAAAGTAATAAAACAAATTTAGAGAAAGATTTCATAGCTCATGTATCATACAGATGTGAGTACTCATTTTAAAAGCAGAATCAGGAATCTGCAATTCCAGTATGGCCTGAAAAAGACTGGACCAAAGTTTTCGAACATGGTCTTACAGCTTTGATCCCTAAAAGGGGGTTAAGCCCTGCACTGATGAGCTTCATAGCATTTCAGTAGGCACCTGGTCCCCCAAGGGTAGAAACTAGACCCTTGCATGTTATGTGCCCAGGCTCCCTCTGAGGTGTATGAGGAGCGGCAGGGTGAGATTAGATGATACAGGTAAACCAAGCTAATTACTAGCATCCCATTCCCCCCGACAGTTTTCAAACCAGCAAAAAAATAATGATGTTTTCGACTGTTTATCACTTTTTTGTTGGTTTACCCCTTTGGGTCAGCTCACAGTGGTCAGACGAGCTGTGCAGTACCAGGGACGGAGCGGCGAGGGGAGAGGTAGCCAGGAGAAAGCAGCTACCAGACTGGCTTCACTACCCGAGGAAAGCACAGCCCTCATTGCTAAAGAAAAGGAGCCCTGCACTGCTAAAGAATGAGGGCAGCCCTTCATCTGCAGTCTTCTTCACAGCTGTAATTGAAGTTTCAGGCAGGAGCTTTCCCACTTGAGATTCACAGCCTGGGGCCCTTTCCCCAAAGTAGGCCCCTCTAGGGGGAATGCCTCTTTTGAAAAAGCGCTCTCCCCTTATGCAGTAGCTTGGCATTACACCTCTCCCTCAAGGTACGGGACAGCCGGATTTGCTCCTATGCTCTGCCCAAGGGGATTAAAACCAGCATTTCCTCCCCTTCTCAGCACTGCCGCCAACACTCAACTTTAGGGTCTCTGTGAGCGAAGGAATGAGGGACAGCCTTCCTCGCGCCTGCAGAAGTTGCTCCCCTGGGCTGAAAATAATTTGAGACTTTCTGAAAAAGAACAAGCAGACAACAAGAAGGACAACTCACCAGGGTGGAGGCCTCCGCTCTGCTCTGTTCTTTGACAGTCATTTCTGCATTTTACATTAAACTGTCATTTGATAATATACAGAAAGAGTCCTAGAATAAGGACAAGAATAGGACTCCTGCTCTCCAGAGGGTGTCTTATTTACTTGACTACAGAATTAAGATCATTCATGCACGTGCTCTTGGGCACAATTAATTTTGAGCCTGATTTCTACGCAGTAGCACACTTTCAATAGAAAGGCTATTTTTCATCCACCACCAAGAAAAGGCTCTGTTCTGGCAGGGGGGCATAGGGCTCGCTTCAGGGATGAGGGCTAGGTAGATTTTATGCCCTTCAGGCAGCAATCGAACCCAGCTCTCCGACATTTTGTGTAGTCTCTACCCCATGGATTAAAGCAGGAGAGGAAGGAGAAATTGTCTTCTCCTGTCTCTTTCTGGATCCTTGTTACACCAAGGTACTAGGGACTGAGCAGCTCTGGTGGATGTGCAAGGAATGAGAGTGTTCTGCGCATGCACAGAAGGAGACCTGTAAACTTTGGGGAAACATTAAACCCTAAAAGCTAGGTGCTCCAAAGTTGGGCCTCAGCAGGAATCTTTGGGGACATAATCTTGGACATTTGAAGTAGGACTGAGAAATAATTAAGTGACCAGATTCATATCTGACATATTTCATATTTGCACAGAAACAATTTGGCTTAAAACCACTGAGTACCTGCACTGCCCATCGATGCCAAAAGATCTATTGGCTTTTTTATGGAGAAGCTAAATCTGGAATTTAAAATTAGGCAGAATATTTGAAAACTTTGGCCTATAAACTTTGTGTGTATTGCCACTCTAAACAGTGCTCCTAAATATTTAAAATCTTGTTTCTTTTTTATTGGACGTAATTTTGTGATTAGGAAAAAGAAGAATGGAAATAAAACCTCTTAATTTTGCTCATAGGATTCATGCAAATGACTTCATGAGATCACAGTTAGATACATAAATTAAATTAAACTACATAAATACATGTTCTTAGGCTTGGAAACAAAGTTAGAGAAAGATAAAATGACCGGCTTTTTCCCCTTTTGCATGAGTCTGTTTTAATCATTCTTCCTTGTGCAGAAATAGCAGCCACCACTACCATTCTTACTAAAGTCTAAGGGAATTATCAGTAAGGATTTATAGCACTCTGCTGCATTTACAATGACATACTTAATTTTAAACATTGCATACATAATTTTACAAGACCATCTTGAAAACTTGCTTGATACCCTAATCAGTGGAATAGTCCACCTGTTCTCATTTATCATCAGGAGGGCTAAGGGGAAGGCCTTGAGATGTTAGTCAGTTTAGGATAATGTGGCTTCCTTCATAGAAAGCTCACACTTTACTGGAAGTTTGATAAGTTTAAAATGAACCACTTTGTTGGGTGTTTATGTGCTGTAGATATCTAGACACCTGTTCCAATGTTGTATTTGAGCAATCTCCAGAACTTCTGTGTCCAATATATTGGATGACTTCACACTTTTATTTTAAAACTACGGTGATCGTACAACCTACCTGTGCAGTTGCTAAGTCACTGCACTAGAGACAGATGCCACTGGTATTTTAAAGAGGGATTATTTAGCACATCTACTTTCTACCTTATTGTGAACTTTGAGTGCAAAGCTTGGTAGTTCTGATTTCCAAGTAAATCTGAATGAACTCATACAGTACTAAGCAGACACATCTGTAATTTTGTTTTATCCTGAATGATATATTTCTTGTTAATAATTGAAAACCTTTTGGGTTTTATGAACCCTGATTGGTATAAATCACTAGTTCAGATTTGCTGTTGTCATTCTCTGATATGCATTTAACCCTCTGAATTACTTGTAAAAGGAACAAGGGGAGGAAATCTCATCAATTAAAGAAAAAGCATTTTATAATACACATTGGTGTGCTGGGAAAAGACTGTTTAAACTTTTGTAAAGCCATGCAATCAAAGTGTGAAACATCACTGAGAAGTAATGCAACTCAACTTAAATCTTAATGAAAACAGTTTTAATAGTGTATTTTACTTCATAAGTAGGAGGAGAGAACTCAGACATTATCAATTACAATATGCAGAAGAAGGGCCAGGTCTTGTAGAGCTGTTGTAACTTGGTGGTGTTCAGATATGTGTTCATATCCAAGTGTACATAGTCAGCTTTATTCAGGAAGAGATAAAGCTGCTTTTAATCACAGCCCTCATATTGAAAGCTGAGCATGTACTTGTTTTTGAAGGACTATCGCCAAAATGGCTTTATAAGGTGAAAGATGAGGCAACTCACTCACTTCTCTAGTGAACATCTATGTGCTCCTCTGTAGGTAGGCAAAATAATACTCAGCTGTCAAACTAAAATCAATTATAGTTTGCTTTTATTTGCAGTCTTTCTGCCATGGGAGGCTTGCAGTTTCATCTTTGTTATTTGTGGGTTTTGAAAGCAAAATTAAAATGTGAAACCCTATCAACATGTGAACTCGGCACCTTCTGACATATGGGGCATGCCCCTTATCCGACACAATCTTTGGTTAACAGCTGCGAGGAATTTTACCAGGCTAAACAGCTTTTTATTCTAACCCAGGGGAACTGGCATGTGTTAGCATAGCTACAGAAGGCCTCTCCAGTCTCTAAATGCAAAAACATATTGAGGATTGCAAAGAAAAAATTACAAGAGGGACACAGTTCAAATAAAATTTGTTTTCTCGTTCATGGCAAGATCTATCTAGATTCAGAAACACATTCAAGTCAGACCTATTTGCTGTGGGTTTGATTTTGCAAATTTTGCAAATGCTCAGTGTGAAGAAGTCCCTTTGAAGCCACTGGGAATCCTGGCACACAGAAATGCAGCTCCTCTGTGGAGTGGAGACAATTTACACCAGCTGAGGATTCAATTCAAAGTACTTACAAGATGAGGCTTGAGTGTTGTGTTTCATTATAAGCAGAATGAAAGGCAGTATCACTTTTGTTTTATTTTGCTTTGGGGATTCTTTCCAATGCAATATCCATAAAACTCATCTTGCTGTGTAACAAGCCATGGGCATGACAAGGCCTAAACAAACCAAACCAAAAGGGTCTGAGTAGGCAAAACTTTGTTGCTGGGGCCACTGTTTGAAGGTAGTCCTAAGAGTAGCATACAGTAAAATTTTCCCAGTGACAGTGGCAATGAAAATATAACACCATGTGAATCGGTGTCCGTAGCTAGGACTACCATATTTCTGCTCCTTATTCTTATATAAACACATGTACAGGAGAGGCGATGCAACCAAATTATATAAAGTCTGCTATGCAAATTCAGGCCGTTTACAAACATGGCACTTGAGGTTCACTGTCCCTTTGGCGTTCATCTGTGCATGTGCAGCAGCCACTCTGGGCACACACAGCCCAGGCAGAGCCATTAGTCTGAGCAGGCACCAGTCAACCGAAACTCTAAGCAAATGGTGAAGGACTATTTTCCTGCCATCTAGGTGAAAACAGATGAGATGTTCAAGAAAAATTGGATATATAGTAGCAATGTCCATACAGATTAACACTGGGCCTCATAGCCAAGACTCACCAGAGTCTTTTCACTCAGTGAAAGAGGTGGGAAGGACCAAACTGGCTTTGTTATCTGCAGTATTGGTTAATTCCCAATCTGGTTGCTCATACTAGCTTCAAGACCATTCTGCCCTGCTGAGGCAGAAAAAGTTGATTTAACAAAGTGAAGAAATCCAGCCCATTATATTCCAGTGTAACTACAGGAGCATCTATTCTGGTCAGGATAGCTTGTAAAAAAAACATCTACTGCTTCAAACAATCTGTGTGTTGCATGAAGAGGTGGCATGAACACTCCAGCGCAGCAGTCTAGGAGTCAGAGAAAAGGGTGTTTTCTACCTTGTAAATCTGAAGGGTGGGCGGTTTCAGATTCTGGCCTTTTTTCTGATTCTGGTCCGCTCTTTGCCAAGACAAACTTCCATTATCAAAATAATTCTAGGTGATGCTAAAGGCATTTCGTGAAGCATGAGGAAAGCTAATCGACACGGAAAAGGAAAATACACAGGCCATGTTTTCTCCTGTGGAAATTATGTAAAATCATTGCTGCTGCATTACACGAATAATTTTGATGCATTAACTTGTCTTTTGCTTATGTTTACTCCAGTTTCACCCTAATATTATGTTCTTGAAGTGCCCCTTTTGGTTCTTACTAAACCGGTTTCCAAAGGAAGTCACAGAGGCATCCTAGACAGGGGCAATTTCCTTCGCATCAGTTCAAATGCTGAAGTGCAATAGCAGTTATTCAACAATGAAATTATTTATTTAAAAAAAGAGCAATACCTTTCCAAACCAACTGAAATTTCTATGAAGGAATTTACATTTGAAGGAATTTGCTACTACTAAGCATTAAGTGACAGAACAGAAACAGGTTGTTCATATTTAAAAGTACAGACTACATTTATCCTTTCTCCACACTTATTCTGTAATGACCTCCTTCAATCAGGTGCTAGCAAGGGAAACTGTGATCAGTCACTCCCAAGACTAAGATACATTTTCTCCGTCGACCTTCTGACTCTTGGCCCAAGCGGGTGTTTTGTTCTCCAAGTTATCTTGCAGTAACATAGCACCTCCCCAAAGCACACCCAGCATATATCAACAGCTTGGTAGTAGAGCCCCCCCCCCACTGTCAAGATCAAGCTGTCACACCATCAAGCAGTTCAGAAACCGCTCACAACCAAGGAGCTGCACAGAGGTATGCTTCACTTAGCAGGTGCATGCCAACAAACCGGCTCTGCTCAGAGTAAACCACTGCACGGTTTAACATCTGCTTCCCAATGACACACACCAGAGTCTTCTGAAGGGACAGTTTCCAACATCTCCCATTCCCAACCAACCTTAATAACAGAAGTGGCTAACGGAAAATGGAAAATCAAATACCTGGAAGTACCTGTTAACTCAACTAAACGCCATTTTCAGGCAGCTGCTGCCAGGTTCAGTCAGTCCCTGCCGTGCGTTGTGCCGCTGCAAGCGCTGGAGCTCTGCGGTGCCAGCAAGGCAGCTGCCGGGTGAAAGCCAGTCCCTTCATGGCAGCTGTGCCGTGTCCTGCTGTGCTTATTGCCCATGGCGCCACTGCAGCAAGCCCAGGGTCCCCTCAGCACATCCAACTTGAAAGTCGCATCGCCTGCTCTTCATGTGACAGCATCTTTCCCCATCGCAGGTATGAAAAGAATTGATGTCAGAAAGCAGCAGCATTTTTGAAGCCTTCTGTTTTGCCTTAGCTCTTTCTTTGTTCTTTGCTCATCCGCTGTCATTAGTTTCTAACAATTTAAGGCATACTTGTTTTCAGCTTTCTGTTAAACAGCATTTAAGCCCCTGACAGTCTTACCTCCCTGGTACTCTTCTTTAATTTAACAATTCTAAATATGTATGAGAATCTGACTCCAAAACAGCTTGAATGGACACTTTATAAACTTTACACCTTTTTCCAGCCACTCATTGGGGATGACAATAACAGGGACTAGTAGTTTTTTATTATGTAAAAGTATATAACATTTATAATTTATATATATTTTATAAATATATCAAAGCTTAAGCAATTTGCTTCACTGCAAAATGCTGAAATACATGCTCACTAAATTGTGGCCCAGATATGAAGCTGGTTATGAATGAGTCCCTCAGAAACAAAAAACAGATAAAAAGAACAAACATTGAAGTTAAAATACTTAGAGTTATTTACATCTCTGTTGTTTCATTGTATCTCAGGAATCATTTTAAAAATTAAGTCATATTTTATCATGATTACTGACAAACAAAGTGTCATTACTTTGCTGTGGACTTCACACCCCTATCTGCTTGCTAACGGATATTTTCCTGCTTAGAGAGAATGAGAACAGTTTTACTTTATTTAGAGACCAATAATATTCCTGAATGTTCGCCCTTACTGTTATGGAAGAGTAGTGAAACGGCACTTACATGAAAGATTTACTGTTGTGCATGCCAGGACAAAAACAGATGGACAAAACAAGTTTAGACAAGTGAATCTGAAAAATTGGATGACCTTTATCTCACAAATAAAGTTAGAGAAATTCAGAAAAAGCCAAAACTTGTTTCAATTCCTTCAACAAGGAATTCCAGTATTCGTGCTTGAGCCAACTGTTTGCAATTTGATCTAAACCTGGTGAGGTAAATTATTAGTGAGCCCTTGTGACAAAAACACATCATTCCTAATCCACAAAATAAACTTACCCCACAGGTCAACTAAATAACTCAAATGCCTTACAAACATCAAACAAGCAAACAAAAAAAAAGCAAACAAAAAACTTAGCATTATCTAGGGGTAAGATCAGGCCTGATAAAGGAGATGCATGGGTTTTTGCATTTGGTAGCGTGCATGGACTCATAGCCAAGATCCAGTGACTGGCACTGACACTGTCAAGTTAAGGCGACAACTCCTGGCCCAGAGAGCTCAGAGGTTATGACAGAGCAAAAATATGACAGGCAGACAAAACAAAAGATTTGGTAGGCAGTTAAAGAGGTAAAGAGCAAAGAACAAAACACGCATGTTAGCAGCAAAGCTCAAGGTTTCGATCTCCAGTATCAGGGCATACAAAAGGAAATGAAGAAAGGAAGTCTCCTGTTGGTGGTTCTAAGATTCTAAGGCTTGCTCTTTGCAAGAGACTGAAGTAGACGAGGCAAAGAGAGTGAAGATACAGTAAGACCCCTGAAAAAAGTAAATTACGAATCTATACACACATATCTGAGATTTGGAAGGGATCTCCACGATACTCAAATTCTGTAAAGCCTACTGAAAATGAACACTGAATCCTTAAAATTCCCAAGTAGATTCCCAGACTCCAAACTGACGTTATCAAGGAAAGGTGATAAAAACCCTTCCAGCTTTAAACGTAACATGTTTAAGGAGCCAGGGATCCTAACTAAACAAAAGGAAAAACAAAACATGACCCTACACAGAATAACCATCAAGCAAATAATAGAAAATCTTCCAAAAATTTAAACAGCAGAGTCTGTTTCTCACAGTTAATTCAACAATTAAGCCAAAAACATGATTAGGTATTTGATAGATTTACTGGTAGATATATGCGTCTGCTTTCTTTTTCTTTACCTGATATTGTTAAAAGAAAGGTGTAACATGATGCAATACACTAGAAATCAACTAATATCATAATAAATAATCAAAATCACCTCATATGGTCCACCTTAATAAAGTACCATATTTCATAAGATTTACTTTGAACCTTGCTACCCATCACTGGATTAATCACATTGGGAACTTCTGTTCAAACAGGATGAGGCACAAGGACAGGCTCATATGAACAGATAGGTCCTTCTTCCACCATAAACCCTTATGCATATATAAATTTAAGTAATACACAGCAGAAATGGCAGCCCTTAGGAGAACATGACAAGCAGTTTAACAGAGGGACAGCTTTACTATGTGATTTTTTAAACCAATGTTTAGAATTCTACTGTGGGAACGCGGCTGTTATGTCCTATGTGTTTTTGAGCATTTCTGTGTGTTTCTAAAGAATTCATTCAGCAACATTATTTCTCTAACAAAAAGACTTTTAGGAGAGCAGCAAAACATATGCCCTTCACTTTGTTGTCTGTGCAGTCATTGACTTCCCTACAATCCTGCCACACACACAGCATGAACCTACATATCTGCACAAAATGCCCAGTTCTGCAAAACTGAAACTGTTATGGCAGGATCTCCTTTTTAAGCAACCCCTATACCTGGATTCCCATGTAGGTTATCGCCTTGCTCTTGACTTCCTCCATGTAGGTCCTGATGCCCAACTGAGGCTCCATTAACTTTAATGGGCCTCTGCCTGCCTCGGGACGTGCAGGATCGGGCCCCAGGCACAGTGATATCTCTGCAGCTGTAACAGAACCGAGCACTTTTGCTTTCAAGTGAAATAGCTTTTCTGCAATCATTTTCCTGACTGCTGAGTTGTGAGCCAGTAGAGATGCTGAGGCAGACTACATAATACTATGACCTTAAGAATAATTTTTGGCAGGGAATAAAATTCTCTCAGTTTTTCATCTCTCAGCAGTATCAGCCTTTGTCTCTCAGAGCTGATCCAAAAATACAGAATCATCCTGTTCTGCCTTTTGCAAAACAAGCTGCTGTAATCAGAATTAATGCTCTGCTGAGATCCAGCTTTTTATTTTCAGCTATTCCTTTTTGTCTTTTTTTTTTTTTTTTTGCAGCACAAAATAGTTTAATTCTGTCTAACAAGCAATTAATATGTTCTTCCAAACAAATCAGAACTGGAGAACCAAATTAACACCCTTCAAGAGTGATATATCAGCGCCTGATTTCACAGAATGCTTTACGACCCTTCCACCTAATCTAATGGATAGATTTTAAACACAAGAAAGCCCTAAGATGGCTTGAATTTGAACATTTAGATTCCTTATAAGTGTGTGTCACTAATTACAATGAGCCTTTATTAAACCAGGTAGTCACCTATGTATTTCAAAGACATTTCACAAGAAAACCTTTTTAAAAAAGCAGTGACCATTAAACATTATGTTCACTGCTATTTCTATTGAGCCTTAGCCAGAAAGAGAATATTTACCATATTAGTACTGAATAGACAAGATTATTTATAAATCTAAAATCAACTAAATATTAAATGTGTAGCAGTAACCAGTCAGAACTAGAGATATCAACAGCTAATTTTTTCCATTAGTCTTTTGCTTCCTTCAGCTCATAAACAGCTTTAACAAAAAAAGAATCATGGAATCAAAACAACATATTCATAGGGAGGTATGTTCATTTAAGCAACAGGCTGTTCCAGTGTAGCTTTTAATAAGATTGATGAAATTGAGTAAATGACAATTTAACCAATGACAAAAATGTTTTATCATACCTTACAATGATGCCAAGTTTTAATCCTAACAAGCCCTCTATCTGCTTCTCCGTAAAGCCCCAGCTCTAAAAATCAGGCAAGTGGATGGTCATTTTGTTTTACTTTTTTTTTTTGGGGGGGGAAGGGGGTTTAGAGTACAATTCTAGGTGTTATTGTTACAAAAGGCTGACACAAAGCAAATGCCTTAGAAAACAGCAGGTGAGGGGAAAAAAAAGACTACGAAGTGCTAGGTTTAAAGTTGCATGGGTTTTGTGTCTTATGCCACAAAGTGGGCAAAACTCATGATTACACCCCCACTCAAAGGCTCTGCCACTGGCTGCAGCTGCCGGGAGCAGGGGAGGTGCTGCCGAGCTGTGCACAGAGCGAGATCTAGCCCTGCCATGCCAGGGCACACAGTGCTTGGGAGAGCGGTCAAGCGGCACAGAGTTAAGTTTCCTATCAATAGGGAGGATATAAAATGGGCAACAGCAGGGCAAACTTCCTAATGATGCCTCGCTCACATGGGGTAACCTTGCTCTGAAGGAGCATCTCCAAGAATGAGAGCCTAACTCAGTCTGCATGCCTGTACAGCCCTTGTACTGCCAAATCTGGCAGTAGAGGCTTCTGCCAATTATTTTTTGTTAAGGGAATTGGACTGCAGCCTATGATTCATTTAAGTATAGTAGAGCAAGAGTTGGCCTACATATAAAAATTCACACTGGTATAACTGGGTCAGTTTGGGGTGTGATATTTTGCTGACAGTTTTACCTTTAAGAGACCTAAAGTAGATCTGGTTAAATCTGTACCAAGGGGGTTTTTTTGGTTGCTGAGCTAGAATAAACTACATAAAATATGTAACTACGGCACTATGGCATCTTAGAGAGGCTGCCAATTTATCTGCTCTTTTCAAAATGATACAGATGACATGTTAGGATAGGCATTTACAAGAGAGTCCCCAAAACAGAGATGCTTATTAATAGACCCTTTGCATCAGTCATCTCTTTACAAGAAGAATAATTTTATTGGGTACTAATACCCAATACAATAAACCAACGTACCAAAACTCTAGAGATGTTAAATGATCAGGTATATATAACAACATGTAATACCAAAACTAAAAGTCTGTACCTTTGTTCTGAAAGTGATATTGTGGTAGTGATTGCTATACTTACACTTCCTATATTTTTGACTGAATAGAGAAATTCACCATATGTTTAGCTAAAATGGGAGGAGACCAGAAACTAAACCTCCTCCTCAGCAAGAGAACTTCTGTGTGAATTTTTAGACAAAAATCTTCATTAACCTGAATGGAAAGAATTATAGACCTATAAATCATTTAAGGGTTAAAATGATTTAAGAACCTTTAACTTTAAAACAGAAAATATCTAAATGTCAAAAATTCAAATACTGAGGTTATGCAATATAAACATATTTGTAAATACAATGTTTGAAAGTATGGAACAATGCTGTGGTAAAGCAATATAACAATGTTTTCTATTTGCATACAAAGCCTAATTATTTCATTTGCACATATAAAGGCTGATTGTAGTGAACATGCAAAATTTAAATGTTCTGTTTTGGAGGAAAGGTTTGAAAAGTTGGACCATGATTCCTACTGTATAATATATCTTCCATTATGAAAAATTAAAGAGATGAGCCTATTTCAAAGAAGGTATTTCTAGTTTTTAATTTATAAAGTGCTATTGCTAAGTGCTATTGCAACCTCAATCTTGTCAGAAATGCACGACCAAAAAATGAGCTTCATTTTTAATTCAAGCCACCACAGTTTATTACTCATGTTAGTTGTAGAGAGGGGGAGATCATAATGCAATACAAACCTTTTAAGAGTCAAGATTTACGTGGGGAAAAATTACTTCGTTAGCCAACTATGGCTTGTTTTATTAGCATCATTTAGTTCTAAGTAGACTGAGAAATGGAAAAAGAATTGTTTTTCATTTTTAACATTTCCCTCCCCTATTAATATCCCTCATCAATTGCACTAATCAATCTCAGCTGGACACACTGAGATTTCAAACCACAGGGTCTGGAAGGGCAAGCTGTTTTTTGCACTTTCTTCCATATACTACTTTCTAATACAAAACTCGTTCGGCAGCCACATGTCAGGTTCTTGGCAAAGGTTCTGACCTCACCATTTTAAGCACTGTTTTCTTAATATAATGTTGACATATGGCTATTGTGCTCTTAATCTAGTTATTCTGTGTGTGCTGTGTTGTTGCTATCTCATCTTCTGAATCTTCTTCAGGCAATTACTGTCAAAGACATTTAATTTCTTTGGCTACGTATTAACTAGTTGCCAACATCCCCCCCCTTTTCAGTGTGGAGAGGTTGGTTATGGGGCCCAAGCCATATAATTGCAATGTGTCTTAGGTATATCTGTATATGTACAAGGCCATCTAAAATTATTCCGGCCACACACTGAAGAATGGTAGAGAAGCTTTGGAGAGAATAAAGCTGTTCTTTTGGCCTTCACATGTCATGAAGCCAGAGAAAACACGCTATGTTGCTTTCATCTCTAATATGTTGAATAGTTGCCTGTGGTTAATTACACTGCATCGTGGAAGGTGCCACAATCAGAGAGTAGGCTTAAGCCAGATGAAAGTGATGTGAGGAAACAGATGGAAAATAACTCAGGTAACCATATAGAGCAAGTACAAAAAGCACTCGCTTTTGCCTAAGTGGGCAAAACATCATCTTTAACCATTTTATGCTGCGCAAAAAAGCAAACACCCCTGCAGCAACCATACAAGCTAAAGAATATATATTGTTTGCTACCATGTGTTAACAGTATTTTGACCTTGAGCAAGCAAGACTGGAGGTGCATATGAGAAATCGAGAAATGCAATAGCCCACAGGCACAGATTTAACACAGAGACAGGAGAGAGGATGTTCTCCACATTAACTCTTGCTGGTTCACGGCACAGTCTGCATCATGTGACGGGGAGAAGCTGTCCTCCTGCAGAACTGCCCCGCCATCACCAAGGCTGTATACACCCTGACTGTCTTGTAATATGTATTATAGCATATGGCTACTGCTTGGTTCTCTGGTCCTGGTCTAATCCAGTGTTCCTTAACTCTAAACTATGACAAAGCTGCTAACAGCGTACAAAGAGATCAGAAGGTATTTACTTCACTAGACTTTGCACATCTAACTCTGAACGGCCCTCTGAGTAGCTTCTCTCCCTTTTCATCAGCTATAAATCATTCATATCATAGGCATCTGCACCTGCTCATCATCCTTCTGTAACTGTGTTTTGTCCACATTCCTGCACAATAAACCTTCATTTTTCTGTGTCTCTACCTATAAAATAGGGGTGATAAGACTTACTTCACAAGGTTGCAAATATTCCAGCACATTTTCAGGTGATCAGCATTCCTTTTACAGGCATGATTGGTGGTCATAACGTTTGCTTTCATGGAACAAATTGCAGACCTCAAGAAAATCAGCATCTAAATTTGTTCCAGTAGTTCATTTTGCATGCAAGCTAAATCTGTGTTTTCAAACTGCACCCACAAATACTAAAATAAGCCCTTCTTGGGGGCTGGAAAACTTACCCTGAAAAATATACCCATAATTTCTCAAGGAAGTAAGAGTAGATATTTGAATAGAAAGCATAAAAGAGGTGTGATTCATTCCTATAATTTACAGTTTGTCACATTTTGCACTGAAATTTAACAAGCCATTAAATCATAGAATAACTTCTATTATTTACTAAACCTAAGATAAGCACTGGTTTTATTCACAGATGCCCACATTTTTCCTTAATGATTTCTAAGGAATTTTATCATATGAACATAGCTTGCATAGATGGCAGTTGGACAGACATGACAAGGGTATTGATAATATCGTAAAAGCAACAGTTACACTTTACTTGTGCATGCAGATTAAATGGTATCTGTGGCAGCTAATCAGACAACTGGTTAGCAATTTAGAAACCAGTTTATTCATAAAATTAAATGTACATTAAAAGCAATGTGGCAATATGACTAAGCTGTGATCATATAGGTTGAAGCATATTGGACAAGAGACCTGTTTGTGAAGTCCATGAGAATTCAGCTATACTGCAATATTCTGTCAGCCATCATCATTATCTTGTACAGATACTTCGTGGACAACATAACAATCTGAACTAAAGAGAACCCGTTAAAATTCACAGTTCAGTGCAATGATGATTACAGCGGCAACCCCCTTTTCTTCACTATGTCACTCCCACCCTTTTGTTCTCCTCCACTTCTCCCTTCTCCATGCTGCTCTCTGTGGAATGGTAGACAGCGATAAAATGGTGAGGGTGACATGTGGTATATTAGTCTTATTAGCACTCATTTACAGTAAGCTGCATAGCTGCACTTTTCCTGAACTCACGCAGCTCAACGTTGCTACTGCTATCACATATATTTTCAATATCCCACGTGAGAACGTCTGTGTACAGAATCAAGACCAGTTGCTCTGTTGCAGGCTGCCTTCTCCTCATCTGCCCCAGGAAAAAAAGAGCTGCTTTTTGCCTCCCTTGTGCATTTGAATGTCTCATTGTTTAAATCAAATTACAGACTTATATTCCAGCCAATCTCTTTATCCCCTAAAAAGAAGTTTGACTATAACAGATAATACAATATTTACCATAAACATTAGTCTGTTTACCATAAAAATTAGTCTATTCCATGACTGTAATTTTTATCTCCTAATTGAAACACTTCTTTTTTTCCTTGCCTCAGTGAGCAATTTTAAGGGATACTTGAATGTGATTGTGTTGGAAGACACACACAGAATTGCTCAAAACAAAGAATTTTTTCCCAGGGGAGCAAAATATTCCATTTCCAAAATGAGTATAAAATGAATCACCTGACAGGTACCTGGACTGTTAAAAACTAGCTTTTCCCTCAGCTTCCATATTCAAGGGATTATGAAACCGCAATTTTTTCATTGCTACTAAATGACACCTATCATAAAAGTCTCCATATTTTTACATTTTAATATATCATCAGGGAATAAATAAAAATCATGAAAAAGATCATCCTTGATGAGAATGAACCTCAAGACTTCCGATCCTGAATTATATCTATTCAAATTACTATTTGTTTTGGTAAAAACACTAAGGTCAACAGGAGTCTTCCATTTATTCCAGATTTTATATGCATAAATCCAGAAAGGCACAAGCTCTAAAAAAACACACACAAGCTAACCATGAAAAATTGGCCAATTTAATCATACACTCATACTACTGCAAAGGAAACTTTAGAGATACCATTTGCAGACCTGAGGATGAGGAAAATGAAAGGAAAATTCAGGAAAAGTTAGCTAAAAAAGACATACATGTCATGGCTGGACATAATCCTTGTCTCTGGCCTACCATGGACTACATAAATGTCCACCCATCTAAAACATCCTTCTGAGCCCAGTGATTTTACTGATGTTCTAACAAGAATTCCCATTTTAACAGAACATTATAATATTCCCTCATCCTTTTGCCAATCAATTTTTGAGGATAACCTCAAAAAGTTAAATAAATTTTTTATTTTTCTTGGCCATCTTAAAATAAGAAGCTATGGAAAAAACCTCACACTCACAATTTCAGACAACAGGTCAGTTACTGAATGGATTACTCAATGTCTTTCCCAAAAGCTGGTTCACAAAATCTCTGGCTCGTTGGTCAGGGAAATAGGAAGTCTGCACAATACTGATCTATTATTCTGAGCTGCTAAATTGTTCTTCCTACCTCTCCAGCCCTGAATCCATGAAGCACACTGATGGATTTTGGCTAGCACAATAAGACTGTGATTAAGAAGATTTCCTGAGACAGTGGAAGTCACCTGTGAGACAAAAAGAAAGGAAGGGTCAGACCAAGGAGCTGCTTTGTGGGTTGGATGGAGTTTCTCCTCCATCATGCAGCAGAGTGAAAAAATCAGATGGCTGCTTTAGGACAAGGGAAGCCTTAAGGAAAAGACAGGTTAAAAAAAAAAAAAAGAGGAAAACTCAACAGATGGGTTTCCTTTTTTTTCCTTTTCTTCCCCTCCTACCCCGAAAAGAGATAATAAGTGGAAAGATTTGGTGATGTCAATGAATTAGGGCCCAGCTTCCATCAGCATCTAGAATCCAATTTGAAATCATCATTCCATTTTCCAGGTAATATATATAAAAGTTTTTGCAGGAGACAAAGCACCTGAAGTTGGAGCATGTCATCATTTTCGTACTGATGAGACATTGGATGGGTTTTCTATTACATATCCAAAGAGTGAACATCTGTCTTACTGGAAAGCTTATTCAGGCTCAGCCAAAAGCTTTCATATTCAGGGATATGTGTCATAATTTGAGACTAGTGAACTGGAGATACTCTGGGAGAAGAAACATGCTGGTAGGGACTATTTTAACACAGCTGAGATGATTGGTCTAACAGGGAAAGGACACTCAGAGAGAAGTCATAGGTTTTTCTACTTAATTTTAATTCTGAGCTAATTTTATTTTTTTTCCTATAATCCCGGTCTGCTAAACACCCACTAGGCACCTAACAAGAGATAAAGTTACCTTCCAGCATAGATTTATCTAACATTAAACATAATAACCATAAATTGTCATGTGGCAATTTTTTAATTAGGTAACAGGAAAAGCTTCCAAAACCAAGCCAGATCTGCCTAAGATTTAGTAAGCACCCAGACAGTGTCTATTCATAGACAGCAAGGAGATCAGACTTTAGGGAAATCTTCCTATAAGGTCTCTGAGGGAAAGCAGACTTCTGACTTCTGTGCTTTAAATGCCATCTGAAGGCTGCTGACTCTAATGTGACCAAGCTCTAATTTATGCACCCTCCTGTGACACCTAAAGTTGGATGTGGTAAATATTGCCCAACAGAACCATAAAACAGCACCTTCCTGGAATCACAGTCAGCTGTAAGTCAACCAGCTGTCAGGAAACTGAAATTTCAGAGAAGAATTTGAGAAGAGGATCCACTTCAGAGGCTTAAGTATCCAGGTATAAAATATTAGGGTCCAACCTGGAAACAACTTCTTCACGTGAGCAGCACCATCAATTTTAATGTAACTATTTGCATGAATAAGCCTTTTGCACACTCATGACTTTATTTCATAAGTATCTTTTATACAAATGACATCCTAAACCCCTTTATGGAATTAAATAACACTGGCCACTGTCTTGTATCTGATATAAACTACAGAAAACAGCATCAGAAAGACATTGTACGGTGAATAAATTACACCATTCAGTCACAAGCCCAATGACCGAGGGAGAGAGAAATTAAGAGACATAGGCAAAGGAGAAAAGATATGTTTCAAGATGAGATTTGAAAAGAGATAAAGAGTTGATGAGGCAGAGAGATACAATCATGCAATGGGACTGCGTACCAAGAAAAACTTTCAGATGTTCTGATATCCAGAGAAACCAAGCATGGACAAGTTTGACTAGACACATGGTACACGGAGGCTGTCACACATCTTCCTACACAAACAGCAATTCTCACACCTCACAAATTAATTACAGGGAGAAGTCTAGTGCTTGACTGGTCTATAACTTGTTATGTCTCTAGTTTTTCAGTTCACTGCACTATAAAAGGCATTTATGCTAGCACAAATCCAGCAAGAGACTAGGGAAATAGCTTCAACCCATAAACCAGAGACATACCTGGTGTTTCTTAAGAGAAGGAGCATTTGTGAAAGATTCTCCAAACATTCCTACTGTTATTTACAAAGCTTACATTACTATATTTTGGACTCTCTAGATCCAAGACGCTAAAGAGGTGGCAAGATTACTGCAGTCACCACAGTACAGTCACACCAGAAACTCCAGAGTCAGGTAGCACTGGGCTTGGTTTTCAGCTCTGCTAAAACTTATGGGCCATGTCCACATTTATACTTAAGCATCCTGTGTCACTAAGTCCAATGGAACTTAAATACCTAAATACCTCTGTAAACACAGGTTTTATGCATGACCTTCAGCAACTCACCTAATGATTGTGTGCCTCAATCTTTTCCTATAAAGCGGGGACATTAGTACTTTGCTTTCTTGCAAGAGTATTCTGATAACAATAAATGAAGCTAGTGAAGGGTTCCTGTAATAACACATAGAGCTAGATCCGTAATATCTGCCTGACACTTTCCATGTGTTAAGTCAGTGAAGAGACTAATAACCAAATGCCACAATTTGAGAGACTTGTCAGAAATGTAAGACTTACTGTGACTCCAGGCAGAGCTAGACACTGTCAGAACTGGAAAGATCTTGATTGTTTCTTGAAAGTTTATAGGAAAGTGCTCATGCTTCATTCACACCAGAGCTGATGAAGCAAAACTGGAGCAAGCAAGCCCATAGGAGGAAAAGCACATACGAGACCCTTCATTAGATGCACAGATACCTGGTCTACAGCTTTGCACATAGACCCTCTTCCCACTATCAGACCAGCTCCTTTTTCCCAAAGGGGAGACAGATTCGTTATACGGATCCGAGCCATTGCACCATCTAAGTCTTTACTCCAGGTCCTCCTGCTCCTATTCACACACACACCATCACCTTCTCCCATTCATGTTTTTGATCTCTGTCCCAGCCTTGCTGCCCCTGTCACCCCCTGCCAAACAGTCTCCCAACCCCACACTGATCCTCTGATAATTTATCTTCTGAGAAATCTTATCATACAAAGTTTTCCCTCACCAAAAACAGCTCAGATGTGAGGTTTGGTATAATGTGCACCTTACATATATTCAGTTCATCCACCCAAATTTAAATCCCTGTGAAGGTAAAAGATAAAGGATATTCCCACAAAAAAAACTCAGGGAGGGGACTGACAGTAACAACTATTATATTTTGCTTTGAAAGGACGAAGATGAAGGACGAAGTTTGGGGAGAACATGTTTATTTTAAAAACATTTCTTATATGCAGATGGTGCAGGTTTGTTACTGAAAAGTGTAACTAAATAGAAAACTTTCAGTTTTTGGCACTTGTGCTTCATTAATATTTTACAGCTATGTGGTCAGTCAGATCCCTCATTTGACCTTCCAACATAGTATTTTTTCCAAGGTTCTTGGAAAATATTACAGATGTGCGCGCGCGCACACACACACACACACACACACAAACACCCTGAGGGCATCTGAGGAATGCTGGGGAGGGGAGTACAGGAGACATTTCTCGTTAACAGCAGATCTGTCTATCCCCATATCCAGCACTCTCCAGACCCCAAATCAGTTCTTAGCCTTTGAGGGTCTCTGAGCCACAGACATCTCACCTGAGGTGGAGGACATTCCCGCTATCTCCCTTCCTGCACAAAAAAAGGCAAAGGAGCTCAGAGAGTGTGGAGGAAAGCAAGGGGGAGGAGTGGAGCCGCCTCACTCAGCGGCCTTCTTTTATTCTATTCCTTCTTCATTTCCCACTCTTAAAAGGAAGGAGCTCTGGGACACAGGCAATGGGAGAGCCCTTCTCCTGCAGCAGCCCTCTAAGCAGCCTGGCTCAGGGCCCCTCTCTCCCCTCTCCATCAACTATCTTTTAGAATCAAAGTTGCTTTATTTTAAGTAGTTTTTTACTTTGGAGAAACTGGCCTCTCATCCTCTTCCCTCCCTTTTAAGGGTTGAATTGCATAAAAATCAAATGTGCAGCATATGTCTGATTTAAACTAAGAACCCCTCAAAACAACCACCTTGCTAACCTGCCTCTAAAACATCATACTAACCTTTAATGCTTTACAAAGTCAATTTCCTATAACTCATCTACATTCTTGACCTGGGAAATCATATGTTTTATCCTGCAATAGAAAAAGAGAAAAAATAGTTGCTGTTATCCTGTGAAGACAATAGGAAAACACAATTTTATGGCTAGATCTGTAGAATGGGAACTGGGAATTCTAGGTTCTTGGCTTTGGCAAAGGCTTTCCATATTTCCTGGTGCAAGTCACACTGGCCTCTATTTTCAACAATGATATCTTGTTTTACATCCTCAGACACCACAGGCTTATTCTTCAGATGTCCTGAACACTCCAAGATTCATGTTGTTTTAACTGGTGGTATAGCTAAACTATACTTCTCTGAAAACTGGTTATAAGGAGAATCAAGTAGATCAAAGAACAGAAGAGGCACAAGTGAAAATCCACCACTGCTTTTTAAAACCTGGATCTTAATCACCCTTTCGCTTAGCTTTCCCCTCTACAGACGAAAAGCCATCCCTGTTCAACTCACCAACACTGAAACCTTGGTGAAAAGCCTTGAAGCTGAAACCAGTGCTGAAAAAAATAATATAAATTTCTTGGAAGAAGCTGCCACAGAGGAATGATTACTTAACAAATCCTTCCTAGCAAAGAGAAGGGACATGTGCTCTCTCTTACTGGGCCTGACCATTGAAGTGAAACCCCAAAGATTGTATGGAGTATGGAAAGGTTATACATTTGCAAAATGGGCACGTTCTTAACATGCTCCTTAAGTCACATGGATACTCACTAATTCTTCATTAGCCCACTGATTCCTATGCACAAAAGGACAAAGATGACTAAGGACTTTTCCATGCAAGCCTGGGAGACATGAGGTCAGCTTTACTGAATGAATTTTTCAATAGAGTTAGAGTTCCAATTTATCTAATATGTTTTACCTAATAAGGCAGTTCCTGGCATAATTACTGTTCTAGGGATGGGAGGTTAATCTTCTAAGTGACGGCACTGAACTCACCTGCTGAGAGATGATCCAGAGCATTCCAATAAAACATTCATGGCTTCATGCCTCCTCTGTTGCACTTAAATCTATGTTAACAGTTTCAAAAAGCTAAAAAGCCAGGCCTATACTCTGCAGTGATCAATAGCACCACAGTTAGATATCAGAGCATTCAGCTCAGTGGGATAAATGTTCCATCTTTGGTAGATTTAGTAGTGGCTGGAAATGACAGCTGGAATTTAAGTCTTTTGTTCAAAGGCTTTGTTCTCAACCTTCTTTAGTGAAAAGAATTTCTCTGTGATATTTTGCCTTCTTTCCAAGAGACCTTAAGCACCAATCATTTTGCTTTGTTCCCCTTTGGGAAAAAAAAGCAAAAAAAAAAAACAGCCAAAAATGGAGAAGGCAAACATTTGCTTCTTAGGAATAGGTCAAGGTAAAAGAAGAGAACTAAGAGAGCAGGGTCTCCTGGTTTCCATTCAGCTGCACTTTCCCCATTAGCCTGGAATTTTCTGCAATTAATCTATTTCGGGAAAAGTATGACATGAAAGTCAAAACATAACACACTCTGAATGTGTTTCCTCTATCCAGAACCTAAGCCTTCACTATGCCCAGGTTATTCACGTACAGTCCTTTCTGAAGGCTACATGTTTGTAACTCAAAGTAGAATTTGACTTCACAACTTTGAAGAACATGCATATTTACCTGAAGGTTTCCTGGCTACTTCACTAGGAATTGTCCTAGTGCTTGAATCAGAGAAGCGGGACTACAGCCAGGTCTGTAAAATACTCTTTCTTGATGCTGCCCTTGACATGGTGTGAAAATACTGGTACAAGCATTTTTGGAAGCAGTATGTTTTGATACTTACTTTTCCAGGATAAGTCTATAACTAAATCACAAATCCAAAGCTCATACAGTCTTAACCAAAAACAGTGAGAGAATTAGAATCTCTCCTGACTGGTATTTCTAATCACTGTTTACTGAAAACCTTGAATTGATGTTGTTTGGGGATAAAAAGCTGATGCAGGAGGTTATAAGAGAAATCAGTTCTTGTAGTAATATACCTATGAAAAACTTATAAGCCAGTCTCAATATATTTTATGTTCAAAGAATATCATTTTTATAAGGTGAGTTGTATTATTTTTATTGGGATAAGGTTTTACTAGACACTATGCATATATGGAAGATGCTTGGAGAGGCAGCTGGAGTGTTGTGAGTAATTTGGAGGGTATTCCGTGCTTTGTAAAATGTACTGTTGCTGGCTAACAGCATTCAGACCAGAAGAGTCCTTCAAACTATTTAGATATGTGATGCATTGCTATGTAGGACCTTCCATGTGAACAGCTCAAAGATTTTCTATGTGTCAAGCCTACACTTTGCTGAGGTGTAAGCACACACTGCTCATATTTATTGGTAAGATGTGAGGAGAGGGGAGAAAAAGAAAACATCTGGAAGAATACAGATACAAGACCACATATCCACCTTTTCCTTATTGACATGATTATGCAGGATAATTCAAGACTTTAAGAAATAAAGAGCTAGAAGCAAGCAATAAGAATGGTTAGAACTTAACAGGATGACTCTGCCATGTAATAAAAGTTGTAGTGCTGTTTGTTAGGAAGCTGTTATTAGCTAGTTACAGCATACTATTAAACTCCTGGGGACAGCAGCTCTTTTCATCTGTTGATGAAACAGGTAAGAAAGATTAGGGGTAAAAGGTTATCTGATGAAAAATGATATTCTAGAGTGAATCATCAAGCCCCCCAAATTATTGTTTTCTTTCTGAAAAACTGGAAGCCTATCTTCCACAATGGACATGTTGTTAGTACAGATCAAGCACAGAATATGATTTGTTGGTATCCTATTTGCTATCGCCAGATGTTCAATGTTACATTTTCAAATTGCTTTTTCTAAAAGTTAGCTAATTAACAGACTCCTGATGTACATAATTTTAAATTTGTGGTCCAACAAGGGTATAGATACAGATTGAGATCTGTTACATTTGAATGGAAAGAAAGACAAAAAAATCATTAATTCAAAACTTTGTTAGTTAGATTTTCCAGTTAGATTATTGTCAAGGGTCTTCTTTTGTAATACTTTTGGGGGAAAAACACCACCACTCACAAAGTTGTGAGCAGTTGACTCTAGCAGTTCACATTTGCTAAAGGCATAACATATCAGCAGAACCTTCTTCAGCACTACAAATATTGAATAAATCTTTTGTTAAAATGTAAGAGACTATGTAGCTGTGGTCTCAGTGTGGCAGCCCTTCTGATACAATATTTTCCTCATTGTGAAGAGGAAGTGCTTAATTCCCTGAATAATGCCAAAAAACATAATGTAATTTGTTCTTAAATTTGAGCTTCTCATAGTTTCATCTGTGAGAGAAAGGAACTCTGCCTCTATTACTTCTGTAGCCTGGGCTCCCTGCTCTCAAAGTACAATGTTAGCTAGAACTTCAAGTATTTGTAGGCATGGCAAGGAGACTATCAGCAATGAATTCTCCTTGACTAAACATTTGTTATTTTTTTCAGACTTTTTAGATTATTCTTAGGCTGAAGCTAATTTGCTGTATCTTTCACCACTTCTCCATGATGGTGAAATTTCTTTACAATTCTTTATAATGCCTTTTGGTGCAGTATAAGTAAATCTTTGTTTTTCTTGGTACTTGCAGCCTCAGCAAATACTAGACTGTCTATGGGGAATCAGTAGACTGCCACCAATGGGATTTTGCAGAAGATAACTCAGGAAAAGAAATGCAGCAGGTGCAAGAGTTGAAGATTAAAGTCCAATATTCAGTGGCAAGGACAAATATAGTACTGAAGAATAACTTCCATGGAAGTCAGAACAAATCCTTCTTACAAGGCCTTTTTCAAGTCATGTTCAAAACTGTCTGTTTGGCGAACTGCTCCTGAAGACGGATAGTCAATTACAGTAAGGGACAATGAGGTTTATTTGAAAGCAAAGATTTCAGCAATGTAATGTATTTAGTGGACTAAAGCATAAATAAATTGGATTAAGAGAAAAGTATGATACTATTTTGAGATTTTAAAGGAAGTCCATTTGTCTCATCAAGAAATCTTACTATGGACAAAATGGAATTTGAAAATCCTTGAAAAATCATACTCAAAACAGGCACCCAAGGGTTAGAATAATTTGAAACTGCAGCATTAGTAGAGTCATACTGAAAACGAAGATGAGACAAATTTAGTTTAAACCTCAGAAAGGGATTTTCTCAAAGGGAGATGAAACATAATGTTTGCTATATGCAAAAGATAAAGATTGCCTCACCATTCTTCTAGATACAGCATATGAACATATCTGCTAAAAGTCAAAAGTGAAAGATTCAAGGGAGCTGCCAGACCTAGGGAAGATGAATATTCCACCAATATATTTATTTTGCATGTAAAGCAAAGCATGGAAAAATATTGTTAAATATTTACTTATCACCCACTAGCTTATTAATCTTTGTTGCAGCAAATACAGCTGACACTATAGAGTGTGGGCAGGCATAGTCCTTATCAATAAAATGCCATGACTGAGACACACAGGTGAGCAAAAGCCCTGACAGAAACAGTGACTCAGCTGCATTAAGAGCAGCTGCACAGGCAAACCTCACTGCATAGCTCCAAAAATGTTCTATTCTCTTGCATTTTTTTTCCTTGTGATTTCCTTCATCTGGCTCGCAGAGTTGTCTTCCACTAGCAGACATCCCAAAATGATTACTCATGCAACACCAGCAGTAGGCTGGCATTTGAAAAGCAACTTGGGCTATATTCAGACCACCTACTATTAGTCACTTAATTTTAAGTGTTAAAACACCTAAAAAATGCATGCCTGGTCCCAACCTGATGATTCAGACTGCCTACATAAGAGCCAAGGCTCCCTATTTCGTCCACAGAGAATGTGACTCAGCTTATTAAATGTTGTCTTCTTTCCATGAACTTGTAGACTTCCTGAACACCAAATGCAGAGCTGCCTACAGCCAGCCAGTCGGAAATGCTAGGCACAAGTAGGTCTGAACAGGAGCTTGATGCAAAGTTTCACAATAACATCTGCTCAGATAGGATTCAGGACTCTAAATATTCTTTTAACAGAGATGGTGATGGCCTTGCCCTGCATAACAGCATGGTGGTAGCTTCCCATACCCAGAAGAGGAGACCCTGAATCCAAACTCTGCTTTGGACTGAGAGGATCAAACCCACAGCTCCCATTTCCCTGGGGAGCATCCCACGGAGCAGGTTACACACGAGGAGGGGATGTTCTTCTCTGTCTTTGCTGAAACTGTGCCTTCCTGTCCTTCTACGTGCCTCTGAGCAAGATGCACAGCACCAAAGGAAAAACAGGAACCTGACCATGCTGTCCAGAAGAAGAGGATCCATCAAGAAGGGGATGGGTTCTGGTTCTCAGTTCCTGTTGTTCAAAGGTACCCATCAGTTCAAGAGGAAAATATGAAGCTCCCTGGAGCAGAAAGCAGATTATCTTGAAAAAGTCTCCTCCTCACCTGTGGTGTGGAGGAAGCTCTTTGATTAGGCATTTTGATTTAAAAATTCAAACAATAAAACAATTAACACAGCACACATTGAAAAGATCACAACCTAGTTAATAGATAGCTCCCACTGGAATATTTGGCAAGTGTTGTGGTGAACTCTGGCAATAAAATCAGGACTGGGTGTTTTCTGTGAGGATACACTGGCCTTCAAGTGCAGTTATTTAGGTAAAGTCCAAAGGTTTATGTTATGCAAGAAGGCAGAAGAGATGGTCACAGCAGTCCCTTCCGGCCTTAAGCAATTAATCTCTGATGTGATGTCAGAAGGTTGGCTCATCAGAGCCAAAGAAGGTAATTTCCACACTAATAGATGGAAAAGTAAATCAATTTTTATTCAAAAGCAAGCGTGGAATTCCACCAATCCTCAGGGGGCATTTTTCCTATTCAGGCACTGATCAGCTGAGCAAGAGACTGCTGCACCAAGAGTGTCGGAGGGCATGTGCTGATGCCAGAACCTGCATTTATTCTCCATGCTCCCAGCAAAATCACAGCCACAGAAGGTGATTCTGGCCTCTGAAGACACTGACAGAAGTTTAGATGGGGTTTTGACTTTTGGGAGAACTGCACCCTTGACAAACACTGGTGACACTACTTACTGACTGATCTTGACCATGACACTTTGGTCGATATTTTCCCCACTAATTTGGCTCTTAATGCCAAGATTGGACATTGAAAGCCATTTTTCTGAAAGTTTGACTACAAGAACCTTGCAAATATTCAGTAAATAATTCTCAAATGTTTGTATGACACTGGGGGCAATGCCCTTGTTTCTCCACTTCATAGGGGAGTGAAGCAAAATGGGAGAGGACATGCACAAACATCAAAATATGAGTAAGCAAAAGAGCAGGCCTCGAAAGTAGAATAACCCAGCTCCCAGTCCCATATTCCTACCACCAGAAGCCACTCTTTCCACTTCCAAAACTGAGGCACCTTAAATTTCCATTTAGATATCATGGCTTCTTCTTCCCTGTTTGGAGAGAATGAGAAAATAACTCCCATCAGAGTTGGCCCTTTTTCTGAGTGTCAGGAATGGCTGTAACTCAAGATGGCAGAGGGAAGCAAAGCTACAAACTGAGTTACACACGGTCATCCATAAGGAATGAAAATAAGTGCATCACGCTGCCTACTATTACATATTTAATGATATCACAGTCAGAGGGATTTGTCTAGAGAAAATGCAGATGTAAAGTTTTTGCTAATATGGTTGTAGAAATAATATATTACATATTTTAATTTCCCATTGATAAGGTTTAAGTATATAACAGGAAATTAATGTACATATTTCTAAAGGAGTCATACAGAGAAAACGCTCAGAAATAATTTGAAGTGGGGCCGCAGTGTCTTTATTTTGTATCTGAGGCATCTTTCCCTCCGTGAAAGATTAATGTAGTTTGAACTTTTATTGTGGAATATCGTTCGTGCACTGTCACACTTAGCACAAATGGTGCTTCAGTCACAGTTCGGTAACATTCCAGCATATTATTTCCAAGGCATTTGAGAGTTTAGAGAATTATTGAAGGGCACACTGTACTCATTTGGTAATAAGGCAGAGTGATTTGCAGTCTCCATATGATTTCAACAAATGGAATCAATGTTAATTTCATTGAACATAGCAAAATAGTTGTGATAATAACCCCAGTGAAATATTCCACCAGAGAAAATAGATGGCATATAGTGTTCTATATTATCTCCACAAAGGATTCCACAAGAAATATGGAAATGAGTGGAATAAGATAATAAAAAAAAAATCCTACTAATTCCTGAAAAACATTCACAAGTGCAAATCCAAATTGTCATTTCTCCTAATCTTTTAATTTTGATTTTAAGAATGTGCTGCAGAGGAAAGAATTAAAGAAATCAATTGAGATTGAAGTCCTGTTTTCACCAACATTACCCAAGTTTAAGACAGTCTAGATATTTCAGTTTGGCATTACTGTTTGTACAAATAGATATTATACTGATCCTGAAAGCAAATACTTCCAAAAGCCATGATTTGTTAGCACTACCTTTACATGTTATAGCCCATTAGTCAATAATTAGTCAAATAACTAAAAATACAATTATCTAGCAATGTTGTTGTTAATGTTTAAATTAAGGAATCATTTACAAACTGATTCCTATTTCTGATTATATGTTAATTTGCTGCTACAGTTTAAGCAAATAAAACTTGAGTTGCTTTTTCTCTCCTTTTGAATGAAAACAGGATCCTGTTAATAAATGGACAAGTGCTTATTAATATGCTATCACCAGCAAAGACACAAATATCCAGCTAAAAAATTATTCGGCTCCCACCAGATGCAAATATGTCCATATGAACCATCAGTGATGTGCTGGAGACCTCTAGCTCCTCTCATGAAACTACACTTGCTGATATCACCGATTATTAGGGCTACAGTTCAGGTTTAGCCACTTCAATAAAAAATACCAAGAAGGCCATTGCAGAACTGTCAAACTATCTCCTATATACAATTGCAAAGTGTCAAACACCACAGCTACCAGCTTGTTTTCAATATCTTTAGGCACTTACATGAAGCAGACGGATACCAGCCTTTAGAAGGGCTCTGATGCCACCCAAGGGAAATGGGCCCACTGTTAGAAAAGGAGAGAGGTATGAATACTGTGTGTCAGCATTCAGAAAAGTGACGACTTCTGCTCATCTACACAAGAGAAAACATCACAGCCCTAAGACAACCAAAACAGGAATTCTAACTAACCGGTTAGTTGGTTAACCCAACCCTATAGGACTTCCAACTTGTAAGGTTTGCTCTAAGGCACTAAGAAAGCTTGCAGTGGAGCAAGGCACATCACTTCACCTCTCTGAGCTAAATCTATTTAATTAATTTAGAAATAGCAATCTGTTACGTCAATGGTCTCCAATGATTATGGTCACACTCATGCCTAGCTACCTCTTGTGGTCATATTAATGACAGCCTTATACACTCAGAATTTCTTTCAGCCAGGCACAAAGTTAGCAAAAGGCAAATAATTCCCTGTCCCATTTCAGCTATCTCTTTTGTGTGTGTATCTTGGGGAAGAATTGCTGGATGGCTGTGAAGAAATTATATCTCACTGTAAGCTGCGAGTTAGATCTGGTCACACAACCAGATCAAAAACACTTCATTATTGCACACGTACAAAAGGAAAAAGGAACCTTCTGAAGACCGCCAACTGTAGATGGAAATAAAAACTAAGGGCAGGAGAACATATATGTTTTGGACAAAACTCATGCCAATCATCTCATCTCTCTAAAATATATAAAATGCTATTATTTTACCATGTCCCAGTCATTCCTGTCACAAAGTCACGAAAGTCAACCTTCAACCTCATCCCCTAAGATTGCTCAAAATCGTCCCTGTGGTCCAAACCAGCTCAAATTAAATCTCAGTGACAAATGTATCCTAATGTTGGACGGCTAAACACTAATGATATTAGCCTTTCAGGCAAAAATGAAAGACCTATTAGCCTTTCAGACCACTCAGGTGAGCAATTGTTCTTATATACTACATGTACTTACTCTTGCCTGAACAAGAACTGAGTAAAGAGATCAAGACTTTTACCTGTGATTAAAAAGATAAGCATGCAATTCCAACCAAGCATAACAGGAAACCTCTAAATGAAATGCATCCTATACTCCTTCGGAAAGATTAATTTTGTTATATGGATATTTTCCCAAGAAAACTCTCAACCATAATTGGTACCAAGATGTGGGTTTGGCAGGTGTATAGAAAGCTTCAATTTTTGTCTCTTAATATGTGGTACTAGAGATGGGAAACATTTTTGCCTTCATACAGGACCCAGATGGCAAACTGTGAAAGCTTAATTTCAGGAGCATTCAGGCTGACAGCTCTACAAGCAGCAAGCTGAATTTAACTTATGTGATTATGACACATACACAGGACTCTTCAACCAAGTGATCCAATGCTCTACCCATTAGAAACATGCCTACTAGCTCTGCGAACACTGCATGAAAGCCTTTAATATACAGATCAGGTCTGGATTTTTACACTAGAAACCACATGTGCCTGTGTACAGAGCATGCTTCCGTACACTGCACTGTTAACCTGGACATTAATTCTAATTCTGCTTTTGCAAGGGTACCACAGAGTTTCTACAGTCTCAGGATCACTTTTGCTCTGTGGCTCACCTAAAGGGCTTCATTCGTGTGTGTTGTGCCTTACTTAGTCTCATGCTGGCACATCACCTACTGACAGTCCAGTACTGCTTGCTGTATGGAGGGTTTCTTAAGATACTGTCCCCATCTGAGCACACAGGCTCTCACCCCAAGATGTCTTGCTGTGCACAGTAAACTCAGCAGTGTTTGTCAGGACTCTGAAAGGAGAAAAAACAGAGAGAAAGTCTTCAGGCCCCTGTTGATGTATTGATAAAGAATAGTAAACTCACTTGTGAGGCTTTTCAAGCCAGGCAGTGCAAAATGAGATCTCTCCCAGTGGGATCAGAAGCAAGGAATGGGACAGCAGACAAGTACCAAAGTCAGTTCAAGACTCTTCCTGTTTCCAAATTATTTTAAGACGTTTTTGTGTTTTACTGGTTGAAGATTTGCAAGTAGATTGCTGTGCACAGAGTAGAAATGCATTAAAGCACCAACTTTTGTTTCTTTCTGACTTTTCTTTATAGAACACTACTGCGTGAAGTAGTGCTCAGTAAGGTTGAACCTCCTGTCCCATTTTTGGCAATGTTTGAGGTTCTTTCTCTTGTATTTACTTTCATACTCCATAGACAGCACCCTTGCACCTCACAGGCTGTTCTAATTAAGAGGAAACCATGGCAAAAGAGCTGATCCTATTAGTGAAATTAACAGTGTCTAAAAAGACTGTCAACAAATGACCCACATTTCTCCAAGCTACTACTGCCTGTATATCAAGTTAGGCAGACCTTCTTAAATTTAATAATACTGGATTTGACAGATATTCTGCCTAACACTGCTGTCTTTGGCATTATTTGAGTACTCTGCTCCAATAACTTTGCCACTCTCAACAATCAAGTCATAGCTCCTTGACTGCCCACCATCATCCTCCTGTGCCAGCTTTGTTCGGAACAACCTCTCCAGACCTCAGCCCATCTGTTTTACTCAGACTCATTAAACTTCCTTACAAACCTACTTCTGGAACTTCTGGTACTAGGAGTGACAAAACAAGCAGGGAGAGACTGCTACATATCCGTCTGACTTGAATAGCTATGTGACCATCCTGATGCCTCCTTTTTCTCAGCTCATAACCTGAAGAGCACACAACCACATCACTGGGATCTGTGTTCCTTGGTGCAAGATCATGACTCATTTCTCCCTTTCTAGACACTAAATAGCTATTTAGAGTAATAGATGAAAGACATTTGCCATAGAAGAAGCCTCTAGTGTTCTAGTCTCTGGAAGGGACTGGTCTCTAGAAGTCTGTAGTGTCTCTCATTATCCCTAGTGACAATTGGAAAGAAGGAGATTAAGGCTGGTCTGATCCAACTAGAGGGGATTTGAGGAGGAAAAAGGTATAAACTTTTAACGAGTTCTCAGACACAAGTCTGAGGAATTTATACAGCTTCTGTGTAGCTGTACAAGTATCTGTGCATTTTGTTATGTGTGGACTTAATGGGAACCCTGCTGTGAGGGGTTTAATCCTCCTATTAACATTTCCCAGTCTGGTGTGCATACATCAGTTCACACAGCAGAGGATCCACTGAGCCGTCCAACTCCCACTGCAGCTGCATCCAGACCTGAACAGTGCCATTAACATCCATGTTCAGGATGAAAACACTGCAGTGGCTCTTTTGCCCAGGTGACAGCTGAAGCACAGAAAGGCTAAATGCCTCTCCTGAGACACACAGGTACTGCAGGGAACTAAGTCCTGGTTTCACCAACCAAATTACTGCTATCTGACAATAACCAACTTTTTTATCTAGAGAAAGAAGAAGTAGTAAGAGTTAATCCTAAAGTAACATTGCAAAGAGTATCAGCAAATGGGCCCAAGTTCCTATTGTACAAAGGCCCTGGTATTTGTAGAGAAAACACTCTCTTTACTTCAATTTTAAGTGTTGCTGATAAAATTTCATGAAATTGAACCATAACACTTAAACTAATGAAGATCCAGCAGATGTTGAATCTATGATATTTTACAGTGTTATTTGATTTGGGGAAAGAATCCAGTTTTGCTAAAATATTAATGAAAAAATGCTCATTTTGCTTCTGGATGCACTGAATGCCTGTGTTCAGTTGTTTGTTCGTGTTCTCAGTTCCCGCTGTTGCTTCTTCATTTCACTAGTAAGATAGTGATAGCATACATTAGGTATAAACAAAGAACCAGGCCACAGTCTTTGTGTATTGATCTGTCAGATGTGTACTATGAATACAACATAGACACTGATGTGAGCATGTATTTTCCATTTCAGTGCACCCTGGCATTCTGTCCATTCGAAAACAAAAGAGCTTGAATTCTGACCCCTTTCATTTCCTTTTGATGATGTCCTTACAAATATGGATATAAGTCTTAGGAAGAGATTTTCCAAATCCTGAACACCAGACTTGCTGCAACTCTCATTTTGAACAAAATACCCAAGAGTGTATTTCTTTCAGCAAAATATCTGGGAGGTTGAACACTACTATGTTCAACCTACAGGTTAAGTGTGAAAAAATAAACAAAAACATAAATATTATGCTATGAAACTCAACCTAAGTCACTGGATCATAGCCTTCTAGACTTGCCAGTAGTCCTTGCCACTTGGGATATTTGTTAAGGTTGTGACTGCATCCTCTTTTCTGCCTGACCACCAGGAGAAGACCTCTTTTTTCTGTCCCTACATGAGAAAACTCAACTTCCATCATCTCTATAACACACAGTTATATGCCTGTTTTTTCTGAATCACTCTGCTATACATGCCTCTCTTCTGTTATACATCTGTTGTGGCACAAGCTCATATCCCCACTGTCATTCTCTGAGTCAGTATTTGTACTTCTGTCTCATATTGTGATGAAAACATCTCTAGCGGCACTACACTTTAATTGGTATCAAAATATTTGGTAGCATAGTCAGTAACACCCACAACTTTCATTTATTGCTTCTCTGAGTATGGAATATTGGTATCTTCCTTTACTTTTATATGGCATTGTTCTAGCCCTATTTTTAATTCTAATGATGGGAATGCTAGTTTTGAGCAGTCCATGCTAGTAATATATGTCAGACCCCTTTCAAAGAAGTGAGGGCACTTGGTCCCACTAAAAGCATGAGTAGTTAATTCACCAGCAGGTTCAGTTGCAGTTACAACCAAGGCCAGTGAGTCTGACAGCAGGCCAGGGTGGACCATAACAAAAAGGCATTCTGAAAATTACTATGTGGCAGGTCTTCTTGGTCAGCTGCTCTGCCCATGCACCAAGCTGACTTTTGTCTGGAAAGCCCCACAATGGAAACACTGACTAAGATCACATCCCATGTATAGTCACACTGCTAGAATATTAAAACAGTTACTACTGTAACAGTTTGGTGAAAATTAACTTTTTAATGGACTGCATAGTATATGGTTGTTGAATTGGAGGGACAAAATCTAGGAACAATTTGCTGGCTATCAGGAAAAGTCCAGGTAACAAGAAGAGTTCCTTGAACAAATACCCACACCATTTCTCTCTCACACACATGCATATCCACATGCACCTATCATTTCAGTAAAGCATTTTAGATAAGGCCTTCGAGAGGAAAAAATATTTGTTTCTGCATGCTGTCTTTTGGAATAAAATACATACATGGCATTATCAAAAAAGATCATTGCATCTCTTCCGGGTCCTAACTTAAAATACCTTATTACCTGTCTTTTACATTGCCCATCTCTAATAGCGGGGTTAGTTTGCTCTAATTTGAATGAATTTCTCTGTTTTCTGAAAGCTGAGTCCAAAGTTATGGAAAACAGCACTTTCTGAAGTACACAGAACTGTGCAACTTGGATCTCAAATTTTGGCTACATTAACAAGGGACAAAACTTTACTTACACCAGTGCAGTTTAAAAGTGCAAACCCATTACCCAGGCCTCTGCTCCACTCACCCCAGTACAGCTTAGGCAAGGGGCAGGAGCCAGGCAGCCTTCACTGCTCACAGTGCTCACCAAGGCAGGATATGGTCCAAAATAAGAGTAACCACACACAGACTAAACCCTGACCACTTTTCAGGAAACACTTTTTTGTGCCTCCCACTAATTCCTCATTTATGTGGATATTCTTCCAACACATATCACCAACAGAAACAGCAGGATCAGTGAAGCAGAGGGGCATTGCTCATGTTCCTGTATTTTAAAGGCACCTAGGACACTCCAGATGTGCCAGGTGAAGACCTGTTGCAAAGACATGGAGGTGCATGGTGCAGGTCTTAGAGCAGACCACCAGACTCCATGAGTGTGTGTCTATACAAACTAAAACTGCAGTCTCCTAGGCACTAGCTGGGACCTGCTCTGGAGGCTGGAGCACAAGGAATACCCCTCTCTCTGTAACAGAAACATGACCTAGAAGAGGGCAGATATTTGCAAATAACCTGAGCTAAACTGATTTCAACTGCATTAGGATCTTCTGCATCCAGAATAAAACCAAACCGTCCATTAGGTTAGCCTGTGTTTGCATTGCTGTCAGGTAGATCAGATCAGGACTTCTGTCACCCAAGCAGATGGTATGTGGAGCATAAATATACAGATATTTACACATGAATATACAATCTCCACTATCAATTCCATTTCAAGGGTCATTAAGTTTGACTGTAAAACTGTAGATGCAGTTATGAACAAAGTAATTGTAAAAATAAACACACAGTTATAGCTAGTTAGAGACAAAATCTACTTCCACAGGAAGATGGATAAACTTTTTTTAAAAAAGTAAGAAAACACAGAGATCCAAGAGAGAAGAACAAAGAAAGTGTAGCAGTGTCTCGCAACTGCACCGAAATTTGGTAGACAAGCAAAAGGAGCTATAAGAAAAAGGAGCCAAAGTCGGAGAGCAATCTACCGCCTTGCACTAAAGATGGGAAAAACGGTCTAACACCCCCTAAAGACGCGCCCTCCGCCCCCCGCGCTGCCCGGCGGAGCCACAGGCGGCGGGAGCGCTGCCGCGGCGCGGCGCGGCCGGGCCTCGCACCGGCATTTCTATGCTGCCATCTAGTGCTCCGCCGTGGGGGCGCAGGCGGATCCGCGCCCCCCCGCGCGCCCCCGCGCCGCTGCCGCTCCCCCGCCCCGGCTTCGCCGCTCTCTTGCGGGCAGCAAAGCTGTGCGGATTGCCTTCGTAAAGCTCCCAGATGTTACACCCACACCTGGGCAGGAATTGCGCCAGCAGCATATTTCACGCAAATTAATTAGCATTCCTTCATGCTTAGTGTGCGGAGCGATTTTCAGCAGAACAATGAAATATCTTCTTCGGGAGGGTGTCGTCAGCTGGTGGCCAGGAGGGAATGATCCTATTTAATAGCATTGCGAAGGCCCGGGCCTACAATTTCTATGTTTGATATAGGACTAACAAAGAAATTACCTTAATGGGAATGAGCACAGAGCAGCCTAGAGAAGTGCAAAGACCTGAGACACAGTAAAAACAGAGCTTCTTTCAGTACTGCAGATCTGCATGGCCAGACAGTCGATTAAAAATCATCTTATAGTGAAGGCAAAACCCACGTCAGAGCACCAACTTCTGCCTCAGAAACTTGGAGGGAAAGCCCACGAGCGAAACACGTTGCCACCCAGCAAGCCGGCTGCCCAAGGGCCCCGGGGCCTTGTTATGTGAGAGCTCTGCAGTCACAGCCACCGGGCCGATCCCCCCTTTGCTCCTTCACCCACGTGGTGGAAGGGCGGCTGGAGGCACGGCAGCAGCAGAGACTGCGCCCCAAGCCTATGCGGAAGCAGAGGAGGAAACCGCCCCTTCCTCCCTCGCAACCAGGGCAGAGTTTCCCCTCTTCACCAGAACTCCAGGATCAGCCCAGGATAGTAAAGTGCCTCCTTAGAAAGTTCGTAAAACGTCAACAATCATAAACTGCTAAGGAGCAGCTTGGGAATACAGCAAGATCAGCAACTACTGAAAATATCTGGATTGATAGTAATGCAAAGTACAAATCCTTACTCTCAGCACTGATGGGTCACAATAGTAACCACCTATGTCAACTGCAAAGGAGTGTCTCAATACTTTGAAACACAGAATAAAAGTATTTCCTGATACCCCACATTTCAGTTTATACAAGAATCATCCAGGAGAGGAGATGATACATCCACTCTCCATAATCCTCACCCCTCAGAAACAACTTTTGGTATTTTTGTAAGGTGCATGGGATGAGAGTCCCTAGCAGACCCCTCCTCAGCTCCGTCTTTACATCTCTTCTGCTCGGTCTGTATCTCTGACTTGATTCAAGCACCTCAATTCACCAAATCCCAAAAGAGTGGAGAGGAATTCTCTGCCTGTTACCCTGCTTCGGCCTCGTTGAAAATTAAGATGCAGAGTTATGACAAGCAAAGCAGCATGCCAGGCAAAAACCGCAGAGAACACGGAGGGCTTCACAGAACCACTGAGCCAGGGAAAGGGAAAAGCTAACGGAAAGCAGCAGAAAGGTAGCCAGAATCAAGCAGGGGCCAGCGAGGAAGTGAGTAGATTAGCAAAGTAACAGGAAGGGTGGAAAGCTGTTATAATTTTAGTATAGGTTTTGGATGTTTGCTTTTTGCAAAGCCCTAACTTGTAAGGGAAGCAATTCTACAAAACCTCAATCTTCATTAAAAACAAACAAACATGCCTAATCCTCAGAGCTGCAGAGGTGATGGGAAAAATGCTTGGAACTGTGTTCCAGTACATCCAAATGGCTGGAGAAAATGAATGAGAGACAAAATGGTTGTTTTTAAATCCTCAGGGAATCTAAGCCCAGTTCATGGTTTTAGTGGGACTTTGTTAACTACAATTTTATGTTTAGTAGTACCAGGACTGAATGAATGGCAAGGCAAGAGTTAAAAAGAGAGAAAAATCATGTAGTACGAAGAGCAGAAGAAAGGAACAAAGCATGCACTATAGGAAGCAGGTCTGCACAAAAGAAAATGCCTACTTACTTGCTAGGGATTTCACAGTAGTCTGTGCTCATTCACGCAGAAGCAAAATCAGGAGAAGTCCCGACATACAGTGAGCACTTTTTCCCTTCAATTTATTCTGCTCTACAAAGGGGACTATTTTCTAAGTATCTACAGCTCTGTCTGTTGACTTACCCTGCCTTATATGCCAGCCATTGGAGTTAAGGTCACAGCAGTGAGCAGCTCAGGCCCAGAAACCAAAGCCCGTTTCCCTCTCTTAGGGCCGATCAAGGATTTTACAGGATGGTCTGGCAAGAAACACTGCACAAAGCATGCCAGGTGCTCCGTTTGCTTTCAGCAGCAGGTATGTACACCCTCGGCTGTGTTTTATTCAAACAGGGAGCCCGCTGGTTGTGCCTGCTCTGGCCGTCGCCCTGCAGATGAGGTGTTTCCTCAGAAGAGCCCAAGACGTTTAGCTAAAAGAAATTCCTGCAACGCGATAAGTAAGCAGCAGTTTTGCAGCAAGGAATCAGCCTGGAGCTGGGGGTTGCAAACTCAGAGCTCAGTATCAAAGAGTTTCCCTGGGGAACCCCGGAGGGGTCACAGGAGCGTTACGCAGCCTAGGAAGCCCCCAGGAGCTGCCAAACGAGCCAGCGAAAGCAGACGGGGGCATCAGTCCCCATGGGACGTAATGGCAGGGGAGAGATTTGGTTTTCAGTTTTTCATTTTAGTGTCTCACACAGCACTTTCTTTGTATAGGTACCTTCATTTGCTTTATATTCCTTTATAAGGCACAGTTTTCGAGAGAGGAGGCCTCTAGGGATACTGGGGTTCTGTCCTAGCCGTACTGCACTGTACAGCGGAAAAAAGAAAAGGGAAAACTAGAGTACAGAGGCAAATCACTGTAATTTCTGAAGAAAAGTCAGTGCAAGGAGCAGTCTCTAAGAACCAAATGGCTATTGGAGTTGTACCTCCTTTCCTTGCCAGATTTAAGGGCCAGCCCTAGAATGTTATGGTGGAAAGTTCTTGCCAAGATAATACATTATATTAAAAAAAAATCATGACACAGTGATTGCTTTGGGGTGTTATTGTGGCACTGCAAAGTGCTACTAACAATTAATATAAGGCTCATAAGACCTGAATCTTAGAAAAGGGAGACTTCACATTATCTATGGACAAACTACATACAGCATTTTTACATGATGAAAGTTATTTATTTCTACCAGAGTAAGTGTCCCATTAATAGCAGTGGAAGATGTGGATCAGCTAGCAGACTTCTACTTTAAAATCAGCTTAAGGACAACATTGCAATCACAACAGCATTATGTGGGGGCATTTTTGTCAGCATTGACAATTTTTATCCTGTACAAATGGTGGTGTTTAACAAAGACATATGTTTACCCAGATGGAGGAGGGAGGTTGTAGTAATGGTGTGACTGAAAGTAAATTGGATTGGTTGAGTAGCTGATGCCAGCTGCCATTTCAGTCAAGGAGTAGGTGGGTACTAGAGATGGGCTCTAGTCGCCAGGACCAGATACTGCAAGTTTCTTGGGTACCCGTTTTCTTCCATTTAGGGGTTCTTAGCTGCGAGCCCCAGGAGCACATTAGTTACAGCTTTTGCTACTGCTCCGTGGGGCTAAACGAAGACATTTGCCTGCTCAGCCGCTTTCTGAGAAACCGCTTCAGAGGCCCATGCACCGTACAGTGAACTGGCTCAGGGCTCAGATTCACGCAGGGGACTTCGAGTTTTGGTGTTTCTGTCCTTGCTGAAACCTAGGCATTCACTGACAATTAAACATGAACCTTTGAGTGCACAGGATATTGGCAAAGGCCAGACTTGAGCTTTCTTACAGCTGTCCAGATGCAGAATTTGTTTAAAGACCCCCCCGTCTCCTCCCTGCATGTTTCTTGCCTATCCAATAAGCCAAATAGAAAGATGACCTTACTTCTGAGTAGCTGGAACGGTCTGACATTGATCTTGCACTAGAAACACAGTTCTTGGAGCTCTAATACTTTGATTAGTTAAAGAGGGGCTTCTAAAGATAGAAGCCCAATTTCAGGCTTTGGGTCTTTATGAGCTATCATTATTGGAATATTAAAGTACTAATAGCTGTACAGCTAATGGAAATGACACTTGCAGGGCCCACTGCTTTTCACTTAATGACCGTCCCACATGAGCAAAGGGTACATTCCCTCCTCCGCAATCACCCAGCCACAGCTTCCCTTTTGCTTTATAGCCCCTGCTGCACTCTGGTGCTAATAGTGCGAGGACAAGGGACAGCAGAGCGGCTCTGCATTACACACAACCTTTCATTTCATGTTGTGGCAGTATGTTTTTTCCTCTCTTCTTCCTACACCAGTTAATCTAAATGATGCAGACAACATATTTACACATGAAGTGGCTTTTTTCACAATCAGTAATCAGGTCTAGGTCCTTTATAGTACTTAGATGGCAATCCACTCTTACAAAGAGGTCAGCGTCATGCTTCCTTATGTTTTATCTTCTGTATTTTAAACACTATCTCAATATAGATTTTTAAAAAAATCTTTGCTGTATTTTACAATTTTTAAAATACCTAAAGCTATTCTTCAGTGGTTTCCCCTAATAATTTCCACTGCCTTTTCGTAAGTTACAGCCCCTTGATTGAATGGTACCTGACTGCTTAGCTGTAGCACTGGTGGTATCAGACCCAAGGTTCATTATACTGAGGATAGTATAGTTGCAGGCTGAAGAAAAAAGAAAATGGTGCAAAATATCACATATTCAGTTCATCTACCCCAGACACGAGTATAAACTGTATATACGATATTAAGGAATTCAGACTTCTGAAACTCCAGGTGAAGGACTAGCCATTGCCAGCTTTAATTTACAGGGTCCTAGCATGGGAACGGGTAACGTGAACCTCTCTCTTTGGTAACAAGCAATGCGAAGTCATGCTTCAAGAAGCTGTTTTCAGAGGGAAGGCTCATATACTGAAGCACTGCTTTTTCTCCTCTGATTTTTAATAGAACAAAATTTTGCAGGTTGGCCCAAAGTGTTTTCATTATTGAAACTACTACAGTGAAAGAGAGTTCAAAACCAGTCTTTATTTACTTTGTTTATTCTGTTGAAGGGTTCAGATATAACTTCATTTATATACCAACAATAGCCTACAGCACATGTAATTTACTGTTACAAACAGCAATGCATTTTATACAGCAGAACATCTACACATATGGAGAAACAAAACCAGCTACATTCTCTATAATAATAAGATTGCTTCAGCAGCGTAAATGACAGAGTTAATGCTCAACTATGTTAAATGGCTGCTATTTCCCTATTATAGTCAGTGATATATCTTCATTGTTTCAGTAATGTAGCCAACAATTGAGAGTTAAGTAGTAACCACTATTTACCTTCAGTGGGCTTTACCGGTATTTTATATGCAAAGAAATAGACTCCTTAAAATATGCCATTTACTACATCCCACTGAATTACAGTGTATAAACAATAATGGTTATTTGCTAAAACATTACAGCATATATTTGTTGTAGTAAAAGGTAAAGCCATGAAAAGCAAGGACAATGTATAAGCTTTTAATTTTAGGCCAGGATAATGAATGTGAATGACTTTGTCAATATTAATCATGGGACTTTCACATTAACAATATAGGTTTTATAATCAAAAATCTATTATGGTAGTTTAAGTTTTTATTCAGAAAAAATTAATCTTACAATAATACAAATTAAACACCACTCTTAAATCTTGTGTAATTTTAAATTGGTGCTGTTCCTCTGGCAAAAAGAAGCAGCCTTTTGCAAGTGCAAAGCCTGTTTATACTGGAACCAGCTTTCTTTCCCTCCCTTCCACTCTGTCCCTACCCCAAAAAGTATTCTCCATTCTGGGTTTTCCGCCTGAGCTTCACAGTTTAATACAAACCAACGCACCTTGGATTCATCCCCAGTGAAGGAAACATGACCAAAAGATCACACGGCAAATGTGACATTGCGCTGTGGTTTTCAACCCATGATATGGGGAGAGGAGGAGAGTTTAGAGGACAATTAAAACATGGTCTTGAAAAGTAACTAAAAAGAAAAATCACGTTCATAGAAGCTATATGATAGGGCACAAAGGGGATCACACCCTCTTGAGAGCAGTGTTTAGGGATCGAAAACAGCTAATCGCATGAATTGCTGTAAAGGGCACAAACACCCTTGTGAGGGGGATGTTTTAACATACACGAAGACAGCAAATGCCTTGGTACATACTGTACTTAGCGCTACTGAAAAAAATCATGTGCAAAACTTTTGAGATATACTCTAATATATGCAAAGGTAGCAAAACCATTATTTTGGGGGGAAAATCAAATGGAAGGGGCATTTGTTAGCAACAGTTCTTCCTTACCTAGAATTTCAACAGAAGAGTTACGGCTACTTTGGAAGAAAATTAGATTTCAAGCATGCCTGGGTCATGGTGCAATTCCATGTACAATTCAATAAGGAAAGTCACTTATAACACATCTTGCTTTTCTATTCCCAGCTAGAGGAGTTCAGACAATGTGTAGGCCTCTCTTAATAGGGGAGGCAGTTTGGTTTATTTTTGTAATTAGACAGGAACTAAGAATCCGAGAGAGCTCACAAACTTTTGCACTTCCCAGGATTCCTGAGCAATTTTGCAAAAAGAGATTCAGTTCCACACTCTGTAAAATGATGACAGGATACAAATGTCCTTGTAAAAATCTCAGGTTATGGACGTTCACGTTTCTGTGGGGTAAGTTCAGTGTGAATACAGTGTGCCATGGCTCCGTGCTAACTCACCATGTGCTTGGTTAGTAGCTTACCATCCCCTTTCAAGAGGGAACATATAGAGGGGCAGTAGTGATGTGTTAGCATGCCCATATTCCTGAAGGACCTCAAGTAAATGAGGCTATAAAATAGCATTACTTCAACACATCAGCACTCCCTTAGTTGCAGGATTTACACTTAACTCGGTGCTCTGAAAGGAAATGAAAGTGACAGTCAAAGTCACTGATCCTGTCCCAATGGTGGTTGTATAGTATTAACTTCTTCATACTCAGTATTTAAAAGACCCTTTTGACAGCAGTCCTTCTTACTTTTCATCATCTATGGCTGATATAAAAGTGCTTTTTACATAATGAACTTGGTTCTAGGTCTGATTTTATTCAACTCTTTAGAAATGCTGGTCAGATTAGCACAAGCACTGACAGTGCCACCAACATGAACTGCACGCACTCAGCAAGTATTAAGCACAAGGGTGCTGCGGTGAGTTATTTAGATAGAAAGTTCCATGTAGTCTCCAGGCCAAGGAAGAGACTGAGCTTGCTGGGAGCTTGATCCAGATGGCAGTCTTCAGATACTAACATAATAAAAACAACTTCTACCATGACAATTGCCACAAAAAATGTGGTAAAAATGTGCATCTCCACTGAGATGTTTTTGTATCTCCAGACAGTTTTAATTGTTTTAGTGGATCTTAGAGCTTCCCCCATGGAATAATATAACTTTTCCAGTCATTAACAAGCCTAGAGCAACTTGCATATACATGAACAATAATATAAAAAAAAATTAAAATAATGCAAAGTCTGATATGGTACAGTTATCAGTTTACACAGGTATACCTTGCTATCCATCTTTTAACCAATATACATGCATACATGCAAGGTACTGAGAATTTAAATCAGCTTTTTATTCCAACCCCACTCTAAACCTGCACGTAAAGCAGGCTAAGCAAGTAGAGCATTGACTGCTCCATGTAAACAGCTTTATATTAAGCTTTAGAGCAGAAATTTTAACTGCAAGTCTCACCCTTCAGGCTAATCGGATGTTGTACCTCCCTGAAGAAGTGTCCAGTAAACCCACCACTGATCCCCCTCTAGCCAAATAACATTCTCTCCGTTTTTCCTGAAAAACTACAACCAGAATCTATGAGAGGGGTTGCAAGGTTATTCTCACCCCCATCTTCATTTATTTTCAAATCTTAACGTATAGTTTTATTTACATTTTAGGAATTCAAAATACTTAAGTACAGATGAATAAACGGAAAAGGCTACACAATGCAGCCCTCTGCAAAAAGAACATAGCAAAGACTGCTGATGATGATTTTTATTAGATATGTTTGTAAACCCAGCTGTTTGACAGCTGGAGAATTGTTCACAGGCAAAAAGGAGCACCCACATTTTATTTTACATTGCAGGCAGTTACAGGAGTACTTCACACCTGCCAGTTTACATCTACCTAGGTATTCAGTGTTTTCCTTTTGAATTGGTCCCACACGCTAGCCTCCCCATCAGCTTACACAGCCTATGGCAAAACTAAGCAACATGAGCTATTTTTGTACAGAGCAAGCTATAGGTGTTTGCGGAGTGAGAAAGCTAGATTATATTGTATTTCACAGCACTGTAAGCATTCTCCAGTATTATGACAGCTATTTACAGAGTCACAGTTACAAGTCTCAATATTGCCTCTACCTATCCGATAAGCATTTATTCTTATTATGAAGAAACATGGTAGTGATCATTATGCTTTACATTGGCTATAACCCTAGGACAATTCAGGAACTTAAACCCTGATGCAGGTGGCAGCTTCCTTGGCAATCAGCACTTTGCAACTGGTGCAATGTGATACTCGTGCTCTTACTCTCAATGCAGCTTCTTTTCTGAAGCCTCTAACTTTGCAATAGTTTTGTTCACCTGCTTAAGTTAAAGTAGAAGGACTTTCTTATCCTTAATCTGGACTCTGAAAAAGTATGAACATAAACTTAATGACTATACTGTGCCTTTTTTTGCTTTCCCAAAAATCAGAGATCTCTAAGAATGTTAATGCCTCTAATTTTCCCTATTGAAATATACACTGGAGACTATCAGTCAAAGAAACTAATGGCTTAAAATACATACATATATATACATACATATATATAGAGAGAGAAAATGAATTTGAGATGATGTCCTTAAGCAGCCTGTATTTAACTACTCTTTACAAATACTTTGTTTAAAATGCAAGCATGTTCTAAACACATGCAACAAACCCCAATGTGATATGCAGGAAATGCAGCAAAGGTCTGACAGTGACTGGGTGTTTGCATTCTTCTTTGCTAAATTCAAGATGAAGATGATGTACTTTTAACACCACAAAAAACTTATAAGAATGTCAGAACATATAAAAGTCAACAGGAGCCATATATTTTGTTTAGTAATATTATCCTTTATTATTTTACAATATATTTCAAAAACTTTTACAGATGCCTTGAACTGTTCTACAAGAGACGCAATACTGTCAAAAAAGCACACCTACAGACTGAATGCACAAACTGTCATACCTACTGGTATTGAACCATTAATATCCAGAGGGTGTAGTCTTTTAGTAAATAGATGTGCAGTAATGCAAATGCAAACAGATGTTAATGCAGAAAAATAAACTCTGCATTCATGGTTATAGAACAGAGGACTTCTCAAACACATTTGGTACAGTAACATTCTAGACAGCAATGAGCAGTATTACATATTTAAAGCAATACATGCCTTGAAAAGCCTGTATTTTCAATCTGTGCGTGTAAACCTGAATCAAAAATAAACTATATATATTAAAAAATGGGACATCTAATCTGACAACAAGCTTCGTTTCTTTGTTGTCCTAGAATGACAGTTAACTTGAGTGGGTGAACTCTGACCTGCATTATTATTTTATGTTATCATCTCGTCTGCATTTCTGTAATATTAGAGCAGCCTGTGAATGTTTTTTTATTCCTTCTGCATAGGCACAGGGGAATAACCTTGATGTATTAAACTTTTGTCTCGGTCTCCAAGTGCTAAATATAGTTAGTATTATAGTAAATACATTACCACAAAAAAAGCATTGTATAACGAGGTTTATAGTATTATTAAAATCCTCAGCTGTGTTTCTCTGGTGCAACAAAGCAGTGCCACTGCAGTTTTCAAGCACTGTATATCAAATCCTCTCAGGCACGTGGTCCTTATTAACATCTCAGATATACATTATCCTCTATCTACAAAAGTTTTGCTTTTACCATTGTTTCTGGTCAAAAAAATTACCCAGACATCTTTAAACCTACACTGTCTGTAAGTAACAAGGTAAAGTCAATTGTTTGCATATGTTTTTAAGCTTATTTAAGCTGATGTACTTTCATGGGAGTCTCATGAAAGACATAAGGAGGGAACAGTAATTACGTATCAGATTTCTGTTAGGTGAAAAAGGGTTGAAGTCAAAATTTATGACAGTGGCACTGTGGCAAGAGGCATTCAGCTCTGCTTTATTCTTCAAGTTTATAAAGTTGCAGTTACCATTTGCTAACAGTAAACACCATTTCTTAACTGAATAAGGCCTACATTCCCCCAGTCTCTGAAGACAGAGCTGCAATGGGCCATCACTAAGTTAGACCACAGCTTTTTTGCTACAGTCTTCTTCACTGGCCTAAGTAGCAGTCAGTGGTATTTATTACTTATATACATGAGTCAGTCACACCCATCATTACAAATATGTTCTAGTTTATTTACTGTACAACATATGCATACATATTTGTTTGTTCAATCCCTTATTTCTTAACACTCCTGTGGTTTAAGGGCAGGCTAGAAAAAATTTCAATATGCATTAAAGGGTTATAAATTTCAAGTCTGTAGTGATTCTATTTTAATAGCAAAAAGGGAACATGTCATGCTCAATCTGTGAACATGGTTGGCAAAAATAAAGGCAAAAAAGAGGCAGAATATATTTTTCTCTGGAGTCAACATCTAGAAAATTAAACAAAGTAGCATTAGTCCAAAGTGATGCAGAAATAAAAAAGGCATTTTAAGTAATGCACAACTAGAGCTATTAAGAATTTTCTTTCACAGAGGCCCTGAGACTTGAGTTAAATGCATTTTCCCTACCACGTGTTTCATGTGAAGTCAAACTTAAAGCTCTGTACGCATGTTTGGTATATACCAGTGGACCCATTTTTAAAAAGTGAAGCAATAAAATCTACATGAAAAACAGATGAAAGGACAACTTGATTGGAGGCCTCCGTTCTTTGACCCCTGCCTTATCAGGCTAAATGTCCAATAAAATGTAAAATGCAGCATACATTTGCGTAACCTAAAATTTTTGTGGTAATTTATTGCAAATTGCACTTGGCAGTTCACCACACAAATGGAAAACTGGCCCCCCTGTTGGTTCACACAGTCTTTTAACACCAAAGACAAGTCACCAGTAGAAAGATCTAGATAAAAAGTTTGCTGCTGTGCTGAGCCAGCTTGCTGCACCTTCTGGGTGTGACCCAACACGAGACACAGCTTTATCTTGTTCCTTGGTAGGACTTTCATCTTCTGGTAAATACTCAGGTAGATCTGTATTCTGCTCTACTTCTACTGGAGTATCTTGGAACGGAACCAGCATCTGATAAATGCAACAGATTAAGATGATGTCAGATGCTGTAACTGAAGAGAGTAAGTGAAAATTACACACATCAATACATTCAGAATGATAGGCATGAATGTTTCAAGATTTCTCGCCCCCACACGCATAAACTGAGTATCTAAAAGGGCCCTATTATATATCTGGAATCTATTACATTTAGGAGATGCACAAGAAAAGTTTGGGTTTAACATGAAAAGAGATTAAGAAAAAAAAAAGTCATATAAATGAAAAAAAACAGTTCTTTCACTGTAGATGTGAAATAGAAGCACTTCAGCAACCCCTGCCAAAAAAAAGGCAATCATCTCTAGATCAGGAGAACGTAACATCAAGGACAGAAACAATTATACTATTTTTACCCTTCCTTTAAACAGTTCAATGATAAGTTCTGTAAAACTGCTCTATAGGTATATGTCCCTACATAGGATATTCTTTATCTTCCTTATACTGTATATGTAGTACTCCCAATTAAAAAAAATGTTGCCTGGCACCAGATGTTATGGGCACAGTGGTGCTGTTATTAAAGATCCAACCATCCTAAATTAATCACTACTGAGAAAGAGGTATATCCTACCTCCTCTCCACTTTCACTTTTCACAACTTGCTGTGCCTTCATGACTTTGGTCGATGCTATTGCCGTTGCCAAAGCCTTCAACAAGGGGAAGAATACACAAAAAACATAAAAGCTTAGTGTGACAGAACTGCAATAGATGTGAGATCTGGAGAGTTATTTAGCACCTACCTCTGCTTTTAAGTCTGAGCGAATTCGGACCACACATCTTTGAACAGCCATTTGAAAAGTAAAACTAATAACACCTTTAATTTTCAACAAGGCCTCTTCACAAAGATTCCTTCGAGACTAAAAAAAAAAAGTAAAAAAGAAAGTAGGCACAATTCAAATACTGACATAAGACACTGTGTGAAAACGATAACAATTAGTGGTAAGGAATTCCTGCACGTCTGAAGGCAGATGGTTACTCAACAGCAATTTCATAAAAGCAAAACTAGGACAGGTTACATTTATTTTTGTTAACAAATATTAAACTCTGTTGCTACAGAAGAATTTAAAAAATGCTTACATTTTAGAAGTCAAACATGGATGGAATCAACTGTAAATAATCAGAGAAAAGTGCTGAAAAGCAAAGAATGTTTTTCTCCGTATGATCAGCTAAACAGTCCCCTGTGGTTAAGTTCTGATTGAGTGAAGTGCTCATTGATGAATAGCTAGTGTTTAAGTTGCTGTTTATCAGACACCTTGTATTCGTACTGACTGAATGCATCAAAGCAGCTGTTGTATCCTTCAGCTACTTCATCTGTGGCAGCTCATGGACATCACAGCCTTAGCTTAACTCTTATTTCAAGGGGAAAATGTTTGGTTGATAAACCACAGAGTGTTATGTTTAAAGCAAGTGACATCGCCTACTGTGCAATAACATTGCATTGACCTGTACTACTTACATCTGTTCTACATTATCTTAGAATGTTTTAATACTTTTTTTCTTTTACTATTTGCATGACAAGATGGTTAAAACAAGAAGGAATAGAATATAGTTGTAGAGACTGCTAGCACAGAAGGGGGGAAAAAAAACAAACAAAAAACAAACAACCCCCCCCCAAACCAAAAGATGCATTGTACCAGAAAATTTGACAAGTCTTAGCACAGGTTCAAAATAACTATGTATCTCATTTAGCTTTTATTGCAAGTTTCTGCAAGGTTTTCAATAATCAGTTATTTCAAAGCATATTTATGTTAGTTATCAAATAATTACTGGTCAGTACTTGGGACAAAGACGGTTTCATGCACAAAAAGTAAAACTCTCAGTCCCTGGAAGAACTAACTGAAGCAGTTTGTTGTTAGCAGTTTAACATATGTGTTGAAACAATTTATGTATGTTTATGTATTGAAACAATCAACATTTCTGACAGTTAAAAAAAGTAACATTGTCAGATGGGCTACATTTCTTATACACAAGAAATATCTGATGCAAAGATGATAGGCTGCCTTGCATAAATGAAAGTCAAAGTGAGTTCCAGACATGAGAAGCAATACATCCATAGCTTATTAGCCTAAAGAATTTGTGATTACATGGGTGTAGGCAATTCTGTGACAGATTCTGGCTCTTCACTCCAAGAGCTCAGGTCAAGACAGGTGCGTCCGTTTTCGTAAGTGGAGATTATACTAATTTTACATCAGGCTTACAATGATCAGTAACTGGTGAATCATGTCTCAAAGACAAAACTTACCAGGGTGCACACAAATTCCTTAAAAAGCTGGAAGTTCGGCAGCCTCCAGTCTAGCTGTACAAATATATTTTGCAAAATATGTCTAATTGTGGCAGTTAAGCACAAACCCCAACAATACAGTGAGATATTTTTCTGAACAGTACTCCTGAAGCATGGGCACAGGGTAGGACAAGTGAAATTCAGAAGGTTATTTTCTTGCACACCCTTTTTACATAAGAGGTTGGTGAACCTGTGACGTAGGACTAACTTTACTTCCTGTTTCCAAATAACCTGAGCAATGGCTTTTCTTGCTCTTCAGAATTACCATATCATTCAGAGCTGACAGGGCAGCAAGAAAATTATTAAAAACAGAAGTCCCTCCCCTAACTCACCTTCTGGAAAAGCTGATCAAATGCTAGGCAGCAGTAAAGGCTGTGGCTTCCAACGGAGCTAGATTACTGAACACAGATTACTGCACCCTACCAAATCCTACTAAAATATAGAGACTAGCAATTTTACTCAAGGGGATGCCACAGTCAGACTCCTGAAGTGCTACCTTGTTTGTTTTTTTTCCTCCTTCGATTCCTCACCCCCACCCCCTTTTTAAGCTTATCATCAAATTTGGTAATTACATCTTAAAATATAAACATCCTACTACATACTTAACAACCACCAACCTTCCCCCTTTCTTTCCTGGGATGATCAATATCATTTGAGGTCTCAAAATCCATAAACATTTTTAGCATTTGCAATCATTCCAAAGAATAGCTTTTTGTTTCAAATCTAGATGAGGAAAGAGCAGGTAAACTGTAAACAGTATTTCACAGCTCCACATTTGCTTATTATGCCTTCTAACACACATATGCATAACCTAATATTCTTTGCTAGTTGGGAATAAACTGTTGCATGATACTAACCCACTTTTATTACTCACAAGCCTTCATCATTCTCCTGGATCCAACTTATCCTGGCATTTAAAACACCATTATATGAATGTTTAACTGTTGGGTAATAGTGGGCACCTGGAATATCACTAGCTTTTCTTTAATCATCTAGTGAAATACAAAGCTATGTACACTAGCTGTCTCCAGCCAGCGCACAGTCAAGATTTTTCTTTTCTTCAATGGTTAGCTAAGAAAACATGCTGGTGTGCTCTAGGCAACTACAGAAGCCTGCAGTTTTGCTCTCTGGATCTGAGTATCTAAATATCCTACACTTTTTTCTGAATAGCAGTGAACACTTTTGCCTCAACACTTGAGAGAAATTCCATGGACCTGGGTAAGTTCTATTTGTCAAGAAACACAAAAAAGAGCTTTTAAGATAGAATGAGGCTATTGTCAGTACATCTAAACTGGTCAAGTAAAAGTGAATGAAGTTTCTTGCTCTGAGAGACCCATGAACAAGTAAACCACCTACAGTCTGAAAATCATAATGGGAGACAACCAATTGGACTGGATTAAAAAAAATAAAAATTCAGAGTACAAAAGCCAGTGATGTTGACAAAGCACTGCCTTTCTACACAGAGCAAATGGTGGAAGGACAGAACTGTAAAAAAATATTTACTTTGCATAAAGTGAGCTAGAGCAGCATGTTATTTCTAAAGGAATTAACTATCCAGGATGACAGGTACACTGATAGACTGGGCTTGTGGACACGCTTACTTGGCAAAACGTAAAGCAACAAAGCAAAGGATCAGGTTTGATCATTTAAAATGGGTACAAAACTGAAGATACAGAGTTCAGAGGGCACTTGTGGATAACATGCTTTAACAGTCTACATGCTGTTTGGCAGCCCTAAAAAGGCAAACATGGCCCTAGGGCGTTATCTACAGGGGTATGGTAGATAAATCTGTAGAAGTTATTCTGACATTACATAAAGACTCAGTGAGACCTCATTAACTCAAATGCCATTCTGGTCACTACAGTAGAAAGGATCTCACAGACAATGAAAAGATGTAGCAAACAACAACTGTAAAAAATCAACCAAACAAAAAACTCCCACAGCATTTCTAATTTAGAATAATAATTAAAAAAAAGTGTCTGAAATCTCTTATGACTAAAAGGAAACTGTGTTTTACTTCAACATACTGATATAATCACACAATATCATTAAGTGAATCTGCTGAAGGTACCTTGTTTATTCCATTCTTTCTTGAAAAAGGAAAGAAAATTGGGAAAGATGGGAGCAGAATGGTTTATAAAATAATATCAAAGCCATCAAGGAAACTGCCTTAAAATATCTTCTTTAGACATTCTGAGTAAGGTTAACTTATGCAAGATTTTACACATATACTGCGATTCAAAATATGATTCACAGAAGTTGCTGACAACTGATAACACTACAGAAGTGGTCTGCACACATTACTCGTGTGTGCAAAATACATCTCAATACAGCATGCCTTATTTACACAAGCATGTAAGATTTCCTTACCGAATCATCAAGGCCATCTATATGTAAAACCACTGTCTTGGCACGTTTATTTGTGCTGCCCAAGAAAAACTGAGCTTTCCGTCGACGATAGTTCATCTCATTCATATTGTCCATGTCTGACATGTTGGAAGACTGTAGGATGTCATACACTTCAGAAGCTAAGAGTTTAGTCTCTCCTGGCGTAGTAGTCCTTAAAGAAAAAGGGCATTAAGATTTGTAAGGATTTATTTTTACATTAGTACTCCAAACAGTGGCCACTTACATCCCAGTAACTGGAATACTCCATTGTTACAACAGAAATAGAATTATACAGTCAATATGTAGCAAAAAAAAAAAAAAAAAAAAAAGTTAAAAGGTTCCTTTAAAAATAATAATAATAAAAAACCCTACTGGAGTCAGGGAACTGAATATTCAGCCAACATTCATCACTCATTTCTAGCTGAAACCAGAATCTTTGGGCTAGGTTTGTATACATGAGCTTCTGTTCTATCACTTATGTTTTATTGCTGTAAAAGAACTCAGTCATTTTTATTTTCACTCCCCAGAAGGCATCATACCAATTAGAGACCCAAAACCACAGCTAAACCCTTTTTTGAAAACGTTTTGAAAGAGTATTTCCTTTTCCATACTTCAATTATTCACTTGATCTGTTTTAATTCCAACATCATAAGCAAGTTCAAACTACAGTAATATAGTTTACACTAGTTTGACAACTGCAAAGCAAATGCAGCACTAGATGCTCAGTACGCCATTGTTAATTTAGTCATGTCTGATTTCTTAAAAAAACCAAAAACCTCCCATTGTTTTTTAGATAAACATGTCATCTTCCACCTCTGTCATTCAGATAATAAAAATAATTCCTCTGTAAAACTGTAATCTTTCGAACTGCTTTCTTCTTTGAAGTTACCTAGTATCAATAGCAAAGCAGGATCCCAGATTTTCTTAAAGAATCCAAAGAATATTTCCAATTAGCCTAAAACTTGCGGTTAGAGCTATATGGTAACATTTATTTAGATGGAAAAAATATAGATAGACAATATGTATTTATTCCTTATGCTTTATGCTTAATCAAAACTGATTATAATAAGGTACTAATATAAATCCATTGTCCAAACACAGCACTGTTTTAATTAGGCCAATGATTTAAAAGTATGGGCAGGAACAAAATTATTACAGCATTAACCTTCAATTAATCTTAAAATGATGAATCACAGCTTTGCAGCTTTGGTTTGCAAATACTAAATAAGTAAAAAGTACCTTTAGTATTTTTTTTTTCCATTTAACTTCCTTAACTACCATACGTTAAACACTTTATCCATCCTAACATATGGCCAGAAAAGAACACTGATGCAAGTATCTTAGGAGTTCTCAACCTGTGGGTCTCCCAGTTAGTCTTTTTTTTTCCTCCTTATTTTTCTGCAGCTGTGTTTTGGACAGCATCCTTTTGGAAAGGAAAAAGTGAGTTCTTGTGAATACTCAGTACAATGATAGCATTTAAAAAAATGATGTATTGCAAGATACTGTCTAAATATAATAAGCAAACAAAGACCAAAAACAGCAAAGCAGTTAAGCATGTGCTCAAGTTTAAATACATGCTTACCTTCTGTTTACCTACAAGGAAACAAATGCTTTAATTAGTTCATAGAAATGAGTGCTGGGAACAAACAAACATTTCTACTTCATCCTACCACACTTTATTGGATAAAGTAATAGAAAACTTGAAAAAGTATTTGAATTTAGTCAATAAAGTTAAACAGTAAAGCCCTGCAAGTTGGTGTCTTCAGGTAGTCAGGCATATTAGCTTGTGCAAAGTGGCAGCTTATCAAGACACTAAAAAATTTACCTAGCCATTAGTTTTAGCAAATTCTTTCTACCAAAATTAATATGGATAGGATTTTTTTTTTTTTTTTTTACAATTTAGTAAGAACATTATTTAAATTTCACTATCCCACCCACAGCAAGCACTAGACTGTTTTAGTAAGAGTTTTTACTTGAATACAATTGTATTATTGCATCATGAGGATGTCACAGAATCAAAAAAATACATAAATTCAGAAAGAGACAAGCGAGAAATAAAATATATTTAAAACAATACTGGCCATAAAAAAAAAAGGAACTCAGAGTTGCCAATATGACAGCAAATAAGATGCATAACAATGTGTAAAACCAATAGTGAATTTCATACATGTTTAACGCTCCCAAAATCATAGCTGGCATAGTTTAAAGATTAATGACATAAGATGAATTGTACTATCCAAACAACCTGTTTATTTGAAAGCATAAATTGAAATATGCTCTTGATAAGTATTCTAAGTCATTCCTAAAACAAGTCTATACAAATAAATGCATGTGTATACACACACTTAAACAAGCTACTCTGAACTCTGTATTTTTCCAAATACCAGATTTTTATAGCCTACCATTTTTAAGTTACAGGTGATAGCACTAGTAACCCCTTCTACATCAAAAAATAAATAAAATTAAATAAAACCCCCAAACACGTGATTTTAATCTTGTATTGCTCAAGAGATTCTCTTTATAAGAGACACTTTTCTGTAATAACAGAAGCAGCATGAAATTAAGACACTGGACCATAAGGGAAAGAAAAACAGATATAATATTAAGACTATCAGATTGCAAGACAATCCCCAATAAAGGTATAAGCCAAAGTTTTATTCTGCAGCAATGCAATACTATCAGCAACCTGGTTTAAAAAAAACAACCAACAATCACAAAAAAAGACCCACCACATGCACATACAGTCCCATACAAAGCCTTCTACAATTTCAGTGTACTGGTAAAATGAGAGAATACAAGTTTTGCATCAATTTGTTGCTTTTTCATTAAAGAAATTCATATAACAGCTATACAAAGGATCCTAACAACTCTAAGGAAAAAAAAAGTATCTGGATTATAAACAAGTATAATAAACCCTCTCTATTGTAAAACCAAGGGGATGCTCAACACTGACTCTTCCTTGATATACTATATTGATAAAGATAGAAACAACTAAACTACATGTAGAATTAATACATTGTAAAATAGAGGAAGTTTTTAAAAAAATTAAGATAACACTTGGGCTGTGTTTTTGTTGACTGAAATAAGAAAAATGGCAACTTTAAGAGAATAAGATTCTGAGGGCACTGACAGAGGCCCTCTAATGAACCGTGCTTCAGTAGCTGCAGATACTGTTCCTAGCTGTCCTACACAGCCTCCTGCCACCAGCAGAGCAGCAGAAAACTGCTAGTCTTTCAGCCACCCCAGTTCAAACGTGAGTATAGTATTTTATTCACCAGTGAAGGCAGGTCTACAGAGTCACTATGGACTGACTGGTGTTCTACTACTCTGCCAGGGAAATGGTAACCGCTGGTTAATAGCATCTCAAGAACTGGTAACATCTTATACTACTTCAGCAAGATTCAGAAGGTGCCTATCAGAAATTCAAACCTTTAATTTTCACTGTCTTTTTGAATTCCTGTCATCCTAGACTGCTGCCTGTCCTTCCATTATGTTTAAACAAGGCCTGGCTCTACCAGTAATATGGACACAGAATCCAAGTGACATGTGCTGCATCTGTCAGAAGAGGATGCAAGAAATAGTCCTTATTTTAAATACCAGTAAAAATAACTTTGTAAAAATGGCACAAGTGTTGCAGAGGTTTTACTAACATTGCAAGACCTTATAAGAAGTTTTAGCTAAACTTAAAGGACAGGAAAATTACTGACCACAACCCTGAAGGCATATGTGGCATGCATGAGCATGCCTGTGTTTGGAAAGAAAGTGTGAGCAGCATGCAGCACTACAGTTGTATAACCAGCATGTGATCCAAGCACACGCACAGCATCACAACTGTTAACAGAAGAGTCCTGACAGTCTTGCTAGTATCTAAAGGTAACAAAGGTGTGTTTCTTCCTTTAGAAAAGGCACAAAGGATGAGGAAGACATATTAAATGAGTGGATTTTCCCCCTTTGTACAAATACATATATGTTATATATATATGCACACACACACACATATACAAAAAACAAACACACTTTTTTTAAAGCTAAAATATTGTATATGCATATTTTACATATACACAGATCCAATACACACTTATATATGTGATATTTTATAGATGTGTGTACGTATGTGTGTATATAGATGTATAAAATCTCTCTCTCTCTCACACACAAACACAGGGAACAGATGCAACCATAACACAGCTCAGTACAGCAGACCCTGTGCACCAAGCACAGAAAATAAATACATTTCCTTTGTAGCACACATTGTGCTCTAATGACATATTAGCTAAACAGAGAGACAACAAACATACTATAATGGAATTTCATTAGTGTGTTTCTACAGAGTTTAACATAGAGGCAGGAGGTTCTCAAATTAAAGAGGGCATCTTTGTTCGTCAGAGATTCAGTGACATCCCAGATTCTATCAAAAGGAGACTTGTGTCATTTAATTCCAAATATGAAGCTCAGTTTCAATTCTATAATCAAGTTGCTTTTGGTTGTACTTGCTCAGTTTATCCACCATGCACAATAAGAAGAGAAAGATAATAACTTTACCCATTGAACACATGATTAAAAATTGAGAAGTGATTAGGTAAATTCAAACAGGATTTTTATTTTCCATTTTTATCTACTTGCAGATATCTATTTTTACCTACTTGTGAAAAGGAATACTTCTGCGCACATTCAGTTATTTAACTTTTATAAGAAACAGCAAATGCTTATAACCTGCCACGCAACCAAAACAGAATATAGTTTATTTTAGAAATTGGACTTTCATGCAAGTAACTCAAAAACATACTTAATTCTCCTGCCAACTATTTCACTTATGTATTGTTTTCCAAAGTTCTGCAGGCCAGTTTACATAACTCTAATACACCTGATAATCTAGAATGTCTGAAATATATGCAGCTGTGTAATTTTATTTTGATTTCTCCTCAGAAACTTACTTGTTCCCATATTTAGACTTCTGTTGTTCAATGCTCACTCCTTACATGTTTTATCTTAAGATATCACAAACTAAAGGCATGGACAGATTGAGAAGAAAGCCTCTGCTTTTCTAAGTCAAAAAGACTTGCCAGTTTGCATTTCAAACGTTTTCACCTTACCTTATAAGGCTGGTTTTACTAACAGCAGTCAGAGAAAAAGTATCTAAATTATAAGGTTCAGTAGCTTCTTACAAAATGTTAAAAATTCACAGTTTACTGATTCAAAATTTATTTTAGGAAATCATTGCTCTAAGTTTTCTCCCTTAAGTAAAATCACAAAAAAGCTGTCGATGAATTCAATAATTGTACTGTATATTTAATATATGACTGAAAAGGAGATCACATAGGAATACCCAAAGAAACATTACAATCTCAAGTCATTTCAATACACAGATCGAAATGTCAATGTAAATAAGCTCTTTCACAAGTTTACATTTTTCTCATCTCTTTTAACAAGACCTGATGTAGTTCAAGAGTACTCAGCTTGTAACCTAGGGCCCAACTGCAGCCTCATACCAATGGACCTTTTCCCCAAGGCTCCTCAGGAATAAGACACAGATGAAAGACCAACCGACCACTCTCAGTTTCTGAAAAAGGGAGTTGGGGGTGACAGTTTCAAATCTGGACACGTGACAAAAAGCCACTGCTCATTACCTGCCCAAGTCTGAGAAACCTCTGCAAAAAACCAGCAATCAGAAATAGACTCTTTCTATCATAGAACAGCCCATTCCCAGAAGCCCTCCTAAGATCCAAGCAGCTATAGGCAGGATATTGGTATACAACAACATTACATTTGCAGCAGACCTCCCATACACACGTAATAGATGTAGCACTTTCACAGAGTGTTGGTACTAAAGATATATGTATTTGGACATTCATTGTATGGCTCATAACCATGCTCTTCCTCAGGAATTTCTGAGAAACCAATATAGAGAAAAAAATAACAAAGAACGGGACTATAAAAGCAATCAGAGACGGCAGCAGTGAAGTGAAGATTAACCCATCCACAAAACTTAAAGGAAATGGGCCTCTATCTTTTAAAGTCAGATTAAGTAAAGTTTCCTGCATTGACATCTCAAGGAGCTTACACACTAATGGAAAAATAGTATCTTAAAGCACAGATTTTAAAAACACACAACAACACTTTTCAAGTCTAACAAATAAAAGAATAGAATTACCTTCCTTACCCAAGTTAAGGCTCATTTATTTTAAAAGAGTTCAACTGAATCCCAAAACTAGTGTCCTACTCTTGCATGTTCAGTGTCAAGTAAAAACAACTCAAATTTCATATGCACTCTTATCACATAAAATTCTTATGCAAATTAGTGATAGTCTAATATATCAAAGGATTGAATGCAACATTTTTCTTCAGAATACCAGTTTGAGACACTCCGTTCCTAGAATGACCTCAAGCACCTTTCCAGGAAGTCTGAAAACATACGCGGTCACATAAAATTAAGTATTTCCATTTGATCCCAATCAAATTTTACACACTCAAGTACTGCCCTCAGAAGACTGTGTTAATATTTTCCCCTAAAATTCTTAAGGTGGTGGTATTTTCAACCATCATTTCATTTCTGTAATGAGCCTCATTCACTGCAATAAATGCAGCATCCTTTGTGGCACTGAAAGCACAAGCAAGAACTTAATGGATTGGCATGAATTCGATCTAAATGCACTGTTGGGCAAATGCGGCTGTATTAGAAAAGCTAAAGCATATGCTTGGTAGAGATTTATCATTTGATTGAATTATGGTTTAAAAAAAGTCTAACAAATTGATATTCATATCAACCATAACTTCAAAGCCTTTGATGTATTTATTTCCAGATGACCAATTTCTTTTCAAGTTTATTCTTCCTATCTTCAAAGACAGAAATTGTCTCTAGCAATAACTAAAAAGAGCAGTAAGCTGCAAAAAATTGCTGTATTCTATAAGGGGAAAAAAAAAGCCACCAATCCTTGACTCTAGATGGAGCCCCAGTGATTGACATGATTAAACTTTGAGCATGAATGACAAGCCTAAAGAAAGAGTGTGGTATTACAGAAAAAGCAATCTGTTTCAAGACAGTTATCTGATCTGGCTGTTTTTCTGGCTGTTTTGCTCCAGTGCCTGGGCAAAATTCTTGCTCATCTCCAAAAATGATGCTCTCTCTCATGAGCTTTTAGTGCATCCCATGATATATCAGGCTCAGAAGCATGTGGCTAGTCTCCTGACTCATTTCAGGCAATGGGCAAGTCATGAACCACAAAAAAGAGCATCACTTTAGGGCACACTTTCCTCACAGCCCCAGTAATGTTCTATTCCCATGCTACCCCTTACTGTACACCACCTCCTCAGTTTTCTCCAGTCCTGAAACAGCCAGTGAAAGACCAGATAACATTTTACAGTGGCTGACAAAAAGGATTACCACGTGCTTTCTTAAAAGGAAGAAGTCTAAATCCTCAAGTATATAGACGGCAGGATCTTTACTTTGGCCAGAAACAATATATCAGTGTAACACTGAGTTAATCATAGGGAAAAAGAATTCATAGACATAGAATATGAAAAAAGCAACAGAACACATAGGATTGTGCAAATTTAGAGCAACATGACAAGTTGTAGCACTATGAATCTCTACATCCAAAAATCAAGTAGCCAGATCACTGATGAATGTACATAAAGCCCGAGTGCAGTATGTGTTATGTGACTGCACTCTAATGGCATCAACCATAGGCTACATGCCACCTTTCTTTACTCCCAGGTTAGTGTACCACACAAACAAGACACTGCCAGACAGACTTTTCTAAAAAGTTTTCCAGATCTGCAAGATGCCGACCCTCCTTGGCATGTCTTCCAGTCTTTACTCACATTATTAGCATCGATAATTTCGCTGGGAGATATTAAATTAAGAAAAGTTTGGAAAAGAAAAAGGAAATCTGACTTCAAGAAGTTGATTTTTTGCAAAACAAGAAATACTTTGCTGAAATTATGAGCAATAATTAGATGTCCTACTGCCACTAATTACTAGTTCCTGCTCAGTGGCATAAATATTAAGTCCTAGTGCCTAATAACCTCAGAAATTTAAAGAAAACTAATGTAAATGTTGGAATGTTTTCAGGATTACTTAAAAAAAAAAAAAAAAACCAAATCACTAAGTATTAAAGACATATTGTAAACCTGAGTAAAATCACAGGACAACTCCATTAACTTCTGTAAAGTTAGTGCTTGTGATATGGTCTTAAACATTTAAGAAAACAAAATAACTATCTAGTGCCGAGAGCATTCCACTAATTCATTCTATTGTCCTGCGATCACTAGAAAGGAACAAACTCTCAAGAATGGGATAACAGATTTGAACATGTGCCATATGCTTATCACAGCTATTCATCCAATTTTGTTCAGCTCTTGCTATTTATATGCTAAATGGAAGATCAACTTTTGATCTTCCACAGCTTGGTATCTACCATATGGACATATTCTCTATATCAAAGAAAAAAGAAAAAAAAAAACACCACACACACACAAACCCACCGCCAAGCCCTGTAACTCAACTAAACTCAGATGCTTCAGTAGCATTTGCTAGACAAGAGTCTGCATAACAGACAAACTCTGTGTTGAGTTTCACAGTAGCTAGTTCCAACATCTTGCCTGCTAATGAACAGTAATCACCTAATGTATTTATATGGCAGAAATCATAATCATTATTTAGCTTCAACAAACCTAATCAGGGTTAAAAACAATCAGAAGGGTAACAACTCCCTTCAGTCCTTTGCAGTGTGAGATACCAAATTCTGGAATAACAAACCCAACTCTCCCTAGCCATAAAGCAGTAGCAGGCAGACAGGAGTGCAGGTAGTACTTGAATTAGGTTCTGTACTTTAATTTGTTCCAAAAATCTTTAGGGAAGCTGAATACCACTGCTTGTATTATCATCACTGTAATACCATTAAGTATATCACATCATAATATATGATGATAGTTTATCACTATTATTGGGAAAAACCCTGTATGTCTTTAAGGAAACAGTTTATTTCAGTTTTGAGTAGCAATCTTCATCTGTTTATTTTCCTAAAAGCTAGTGGAGGGAATGAAAAACAATTTGCAAGCTTACAGAGAAAGTTTCCCTTCACATAACCTACTTCTATCAGTGTGAACACTACTTCTATCAGCGTGAACACTTAGAAGTAAACTACAACATCAACCTGCAGCAGAGCAAAAGATGCAGGTTTAGTCTATACAGGCTTATCTATATGGAAGTTTTATAGTTGATGCATTTTGCCAATATTGATCATATTTACTGATTCAGCAAAGATTTGAAGTAGGCAGCTCTGAAAGCAACAATATTTAGACAGCTTGTTTTCATACTCTTGAACTACTTGTTGGCGATGTTTTTTGTTTTTTTTTAAACCAAGCCAGAATTAGCAGTTTCACAGCTAGCCACTCATACAAAATAGGACGAAGCATGTGCCAACATTTAAAGAAAAATGTTTTAATATTGATGTGTACTTGATAATTAAGTACTCTGTATTACAGAATAGGTTAACCATTTTAATTTGTTCCAAGTTATTACATAGTGCTTCCTACATGGAAAATTTGACAGAAATCCTGCAGAGCAAGTATTCTGTAATATGTATTGCAGAACAACCAAGTATAGAAACACTTCCCTGAACAAAAATAGTTCTAATTCAGAATAATATCTTTACTTTGAATACCTTAGTCATTCTAGAATAAAATTCACCTGCTTATGGAATAACAGTTCCGTTCAGAAACTGCTTATGAAGAATGTTTCATAACAACTATTTTTTTGAAGAATTTCCCTTTATGACACTTAATAGTCTCATGTGGGTGTTACAGATAATAAAATTCTAATCACACCAGCACCTATGTTCCTTGCTTGAACAGCATTTGGCAAAAAAGTAATCTGGGCACTTACAGTTTAATAAAAATCTGCAATCTTTTTGGCATGCTCAGCAAGGTCAAAAGAGGTAGAAAGGCATCACCTGTGGACATGCTCACTGTAAGCTAAATGCAGACGTGATACTGGCAAGGAAGGCTGGGAAACATCGTAGTGCTAAGTGTCTAGCTACTCCCTTTTCATAGATAAATGGCTCCAGTCTACAATACTGTCCACCTGCACCTTTCATGGCTATAAAATACTTCAGAATAGAATTTGCCCCCTTTTTTTTTTTTTTAAAAGCATCTTGAGCCTTCTTTGTTCTCTATTTTAGCAAGCTGTCAGAAAGAGTCAGCGTATCAAAAGAACCTACCTCAGCATTTCTCCTTTTAAACTGAATAGTAACCAGGGAAGGTCACTGTGTTTCTAAAATGCTTTCGACATCAGCTGACTGCAAGGTTTATTGAGTGTTAAAGGCACCCTGTGTTCCCATTACTATCCCTGACTCTTCTGCCAATCCACATAAAATCTTCTCCCTCCCGTCTCAGTACAGAGGACCACCACAGAAAGGGAAAACAGGTTACAAAGAAGCAAACTGCTTGCTTTCAGCATGCCATCTCAGGCAGGTCTTGATGCACTAAATTCAGCGTGATAGTAATTCTTTTTCTTACCATACAGTCAGCAATTAGATAAATGCCAATTCAGATTATATTGTTCACTTTAACATATCAGAATTATTCAGCCACTCTGCCTGTATATCACTTCATTTTTTTTACATTCAAAAAAAATGTTTTTCAGAAGCAGAAGTTAGTTTTAATATAAATTTAAGTCTGCAGAAAAATAAGAATTAAAGAACAATTAAAAAAATTAAAGTTCACACTTACAGACTTTCTAAAATATGCAACTCCCTGGTCCAGCCAGTTTCGAAATAAAAAAGAAACTGGCAAACACACTGAGCACAGAGGCTTTCAAATATTTATTTTTATTAAACTCTTTTATACTTCACGTGCTTTCTACAGTGTTTCAAAATTCACCTTTTTATGCTGCAATAACTGCTTCACAACATTTCTTGCCTACAATGAAAAGCTACTAGTTCATTTTCCAACTTCCCAACTGATTTCTTCATATTTAAATACAATGGCAAAGCACTCAAAGCAATTATAATGATTGCGGCCCTTTCTGCCAAAAAGCCAACACCAGATTAATGTCCATTTACTCAGTAACTGGTACTGAACATTCCTTTCCAAGTTTAGGAGCCTACAATTTGGTAACATATGGCTTTTCAGACACTGTACATTAATCACTATTGTAAAAGTTAGACACCTCTGCGGCTAGGTAACAGGGCATGAAACTAGCATTACTTTTTATCATATATTAAGCCAGTCATCATAAGGCAGCTAGAGGCCATGATTTTTAAAGGCTTATAGCTAGACTAAATCTTATGTTATATAAATGACTGATAAAGACAGCTGAATTCACAATGACATTTTTTGTTACTTCACAACTTGTCAATTAGACAACTGGGAATTCAATAAATACAAACAAAATGAAATATTTCTATCAAAGTAAAGGGACAAAAGAGAAACTCTTAAAATACAATGACCGTAATTTTACAGACATACCAAGAAAGCTGAGCATTAACTGCAACTACCTCACAGAAACTGGTAACAAAAGTAATCAGTCCATCGTTTCATTAGTGGGCAAATGTATAGTACTAGGATACCAACGGCAGTAGTCTATGCACTAACAGCACCTGAAGTAAATTGAGGCAGACATCAGATGATGAAAAGCAGCATAAGCAGCAACCCTGACACCAGTGTCAGATATCAAGTGGAACATTTTAAGGTAAAAGCAGTAGTTTGGAGAGCAGAAACTGAAACTAAACTGCAGTCAAAAACATCATAATGGAAATTACAGAAAATAAACGCATAACAAAATGAAAAATAATAATACAAACACAAAAGAGCTAAACTCATGGGCTGACAGCCACCTAGATTGACAGAGTACAGACAGCAGACTGAACAGAGTTCACTGTATGAACAAATTCTGTACAAGAATAAACAATGATTTCCTAATACCTCTGACTACAGAGATATCCCAAGATGAAAGACACAGAATGTCAAAAGCAAAATGACTGAGTATCTCCCCACAGGTTGAGGATCCTTTCAGTCAGATACGTTTTCATATAATGCTCCATAGCAAAAACAAAAAAAAAAAAACAAAACAAAACCCTCTCAAAATAGAGGTTGAGATTATTTAAATGACTGATAATTACATTAATTCCTGAAAAATATAAATCCACAGTAACATTTCAACATTTAGATTACTAAATTGCCAACATTTCAAACCTAACAAGTGTGTAAGTGTCTTCGATTGCTCTTAAAACTGAAGTCAACTTTCTAGACTTCTACATCTTATTTTGTTAAAATCTCACGAAAATCATTAAGATTTTTCCAACAAGTCTACTGGGTCACAACTAAAATGCCAGTTAATACTAATACCATCCAAACAGAATTTTACATCATTTGGTTACCTAACGCTTTGTGCATTTTATTTATTGTTACCATTTGTCTCTGTGCCCACACCTGTGTTGAGATCACGACTTCCTATGTCCTTCATGTGCTAAACACACTACAGTGATTAAAAAAAATAAAAAAATCTTGTAACATTTTTCAAATTAACTGCTCAACTGTGCAAAAGTCTGAACTTTCATTGATTCGTCACGACCCCTCAAGCAAAAAGAACAAGAAAGAATTTACCACATACATGCTTCAGTGATCGAGACAGCCTACAGCACTGAACCCATCCTCCTCCTTCTCTTCCCCTTCCCCCAGTGTACATACACGTACACGTACGTACACACCCGCCCACCCCTCCTCCAAATGACCAGGAAGCAGCAACAGACAGAAGGCACATTCAGTGGTTGAGAACAAATAACATGGTATATCTAAAAAACAAACCAACAAACTCACGTTGCCTGTACTCCCTAATATTTCACGACGCTTTTGACAGACAGAACATTTCTTCAGAAATAACTTCCACAAACAGCCTTTACCAATCCACGTCTGAAACACATAATATTAAAAACATATAATAAGATAAAAAGAGATTCCTTAAAGAAACTGGGGAGGGGATATTAAGCCACTTAATGCTAAATAAGGCTGCAGATCACCACTACGTTTTCCTGATGTGACCATCTATTATTAAGAGGCATACTCTTACGGCACTGAATAGACTGGAGCCCCACAGTCCAAAGAGTCCATACCAACAACCAAAAGAGAGTAATTTTCTAGAAGCACTTACCTTCTAAGAGACAAAATTAAGTGGGCAAGACACTTACCTACAAGAAGTAAGACAGAGGGGCTTGGAGTCCAGGCCAGGAAAGATAACATGGACTAGACAGACAGGTGTACAGGTGTTGTTGTTCTTGTTGCAGGTGATTATAACTTTTAAATAACTTCTGAAATCAACAGTTTTAGAATCTCCTGCTCACAGGAATATTTAAGACAGAGGATACCCTTGCTTTTCAGAGAAAATAACTTCTTTTTACAGATTCAGAAGCACAACAGAGTCCAAAACCAATCATACAACAGAATCAGGCCTTCCATTACCAGTCCTCAGTCATTTCTCAATTTTAATGTTAAAAAGCACATACCAAGGATTACAAAAATTATAACATTACTAAATTAATAGCGTACAGAAAAATAAAATCTCGAGTGTCTGTAAAAAGCTACTCTCTTCTCCTTTTCACATGAAAATTTAAGTATTCCAATCAACAGCACATATGTATAAATACAGCAGATGTGAACAGTTTACAGAATATTTTGCCTGTCATTTCCACACAAAGTATCATCTTGCAGCTAGTTATGATATGGCAACATCCCTTCCATGATCCGGTTTCCCTTCAAATATTCCATTCACTTTCTTGGTATATATATATGGTCTTTTCCCCATTTTCTCCCAACCGTTCTTTCTTTCTCACAGAGGGTCAAAAGTATGTCATACCACAAAAATGATAAAAGCTATTGTGATACTTCATCCCTACTATTTTAGTTTCTGCAAATATTACCTGAAGTACTTTGATGTTTTTCCGACATCATAAAACTAAACTTTGAAAATTTAATTATTTGTTGAAACGGGCAAAAACTATAAAGTAATTAAGACTACCCAAAATTAAAACTGAGTAAGAAGTCAGCAATTACAGACTGCATGTATTTTACTAGATCTGCAAGGGACTCTAATTAAACACATTAATTGCCCTAATCTTCTTAGGCAAGTAATAAATTGGAAGAGCTGATTAATGCACTGGATTTAGTTCAGCTTGTTAAATCTGACACCCTGGCAAAGGAAGACTATCTTGAAAAGCTCTTTTAGCTAAGTAATTGATATTTTACTCTCAGTAATTTGCCATTCCATAATAAGAGCTACTTAGTATATTGATTCCTCATCTTTTTTTTTTTTAAATACATGTTAGTTATATTTAAAGAGTACCATTATGATGCTCATAAAGATTATGAAAAAATATGAACTTTGACCTTTCCTGTCCATGAAGAGTCACTTTCACTCTGAACACAAATTAGAACATTTCCTTGTAGGCTATAAAATCTAATTAATTTTAATTCTAGAAGCTGCTAATAACACTCTATAAAGTCCATACGGACACATTAAGTACTCCACACAATTCATAAAGCCAGCAACTAAATCAGTTTTTAACATTAAATGACTGCTAGAATACACTGAAACACTGTTCTACAGTGATCCTCAATTTCTCCTCTCCTTTTTATCTATTTACACAAATACATGTAAGCAAACACATATACTCAATCACCTGGCAAGGGAGCAGTGGAAAAATTCTTGTGATAGTAATCATGGTTTTAGGCATTTCAAGATAGCTTGGAACAATGCTATCCAATGCTACCCATGCTGGGTTCAGTCTCATGTGAAAGAACTGCATATTAAATGGGAAAGCAGAATACTGATCTCAGTTCAAATCCCATTTGATGAACTGTTCATATTTTTATAACACATCACAAAAATTTTCCTCTAAAATTTGAATTAAATTGTGGAAATCATCAGTAGGTATTAGATTAGATAAACAGATGAGCTAGATATGCAGATACTGGAAAGTACACTAGAACAAACAGAATGAAATCATTAACACCAAAGCAGTTACCTTTGCATTTATTACTTACTGTTTAGTTCCAGATAAAGGGACTACTATTTTTTCTGAGACTCAAATCATATTAAAAGGTAGAGCCTCCATTTTGCAGAGCAAACCTGCAGAAGATACGCAGCCTTGCTTTTTCCGCTGCAGACTTTCTCTCCAAGAAAAACATTGCTTTGTGACAAAAATACTTTTTCATACATCTTCTCAACACTTTTCTACCGTCTTTCTCCAGGCAATACAAAACTTACTTTCAGCATTTTCTGTCAACATTAAAGGCTAAAATCCTGACAAGCACATGACAGTCTTGTGTTTGAAGATGCTGTGTATTTAAGTTTTCATGTTATCATACTTTCCAAATGTAACAAGAACACAAATCAAATGCATGTTTTTAATCTTGTCAAAGAGCTTTTGGGGGGGGGGGGGAAAGCATCAGCAACATTTCTACTGACTTATCTCTCCTTTTCTGCAAGTTTCTGAACTCCACACTCTTCTTGCCCTTAAAATTGAAGCATGAAAAAGACATTGCTTACCCAAGAACCTTTCATAAAAATTCTTTAAACAAAGCTCTAATTAGGATTGTTTCCCACGTAATATTTGTAAACCACAGAGGCTGATAATGAACCTACCATTCCCCTTCCGAAAAGTTCTTCTGGATAACACAAAATGTATCCATTCTAACAAACTCTTAAGGCATGTAATCTATACCAAAAGCAACAACTTCTGAAACAAATGCTTCCGATATTACCTAAACATTTATTATTTTTACTATTAAAGTAGTAAGCAAAGACTTCTGTATATTTTAACTATGCTTGTGCATAACTCATCTTATCTTTTACTTCCAGATTACATATTTGAGCTTTTAAATGCTTTTTGCTAGATTTTTTTTTTAGGTTAAATAATAATTATTTCAGATCCTCACCCAAATGTGAGGAGTGGTACAAATACAGCTTACAATTTGGAAAACTACAGTTTCATGACAACTTTGACACCTCATTTCACATGCCCACTTGAAACTTAAATGAGCTATCATTCCAAAAAAGAAAAAAAAAAAAAAAAAAAAGCTGAATACTCTAAGGTTTATTAATTCCATTTCTTCCATACAACCTATTTAAAAAACCTGTCATTTAAAAAAATTACAATTATTACAGCATTCATAAAGTTTGTCAGAACTGTTCACTTTTGAATTTTAGTCAATTAGTTTACCTTCTGATCTAAGACATTTATTCTAAATGCTTGAGTTTGTGATAACTGATGGATAACAAGATGATATTTAAGCATATAGCTAAATTTCATGCCAGTACACAATCTTATTAGTTGTAGGGGACCTAATGAAGCATGTAAAGGTAAACAGAGTTTTAATTTCTTTTTTCAGTCATGCAGCACGTAGGATTTGTAAACATACCAGGAAGATTTGCCCTCTCATTTTTTATGTTCAAAACCTTTAGGTCAGCAGCGTCAAAGTTTTAAAAAAAAAAAAAAAAAAAAAAAAAAAAGCAAACAAAAAACCACCCACAGACCGCCAAAACCTGGGGTGGGGTGGGGTGAAGGAACTGACCAAGTCTGTCCTCAGATACATGTTTTCTCTAGAAGAAACCACCAACATGTAGCATATCCTTTGACATGTTGACATGTTTGACAGTATTGATAGAAGAGAATGTTAAGTTTACCTAAGTTCTTGTACAGGCTTGGTAAGGGTACTTTAGAGATACAACTAAAGTACTAAAAATTTGACTGGAAAAGAACTGAAGGTTTTGAATCTTGAACTCAGATCTTTAATACAGGATTTTACTTGTGTTTCATCTCCCCCCCCCCCCCAATAATTGTTTTAAACATTTTTCTGAAACGCATTTCAGTGCAGCAATGACTTCTCCTCCCTTAAGGAACATTCGTTTACATCTGGAAAGTCCAGTTAATTAGTGTGTTATCAAAGTGCGGAAAATAATTTCCTTCTTTCTGACAACCTAACAGCAAACTCATTTATGATATACATGACAGAGTGATGTTGAAAGATATTTTGCTAATAATAATTCATCTTATTTCATCATATTAACTTTTACTGATAAGTATACACATGTATCCTCTCTACTGTGTGGATAGCCACACATCTCCCAGTATTCAAAAGACTCATTGTTTGGTGATATTGAACAAAAAACAACAGTGCCAAATTTTGAGAGACAAGCCCAGTTGACATGCTCTACACACACAGAAATCAGAAACCACTACAAACCTTACTAACTTCTGCTCTACCTGCAAGGCATGCTTCTTCAACACAGAACAGCATACTTAAGCTGGATGTATCAGAACAAACACTATGTTCCACACACAATTTTCTCCCCCAAAGGAGGAATTCAAAGAATAGACCAAATGTGACAGACTGACCAATTCCATTTAATGCACTAGTGGAAGGCACCCCGATACAGTAATGGAGGTATATAAGAGAAACTAAAGGGAAAAGAAAATTAATTATTTGTAACAAGGGCAAGAAACTTCTGTTGATAGACAAATGCCTTTCAAATTGTATACTTGGGTCTAATTACTCCACTATATTGTATAAAATAGAAACTATTAATTGCTTGCAGTCACATAACTCTGACACGGAAGAAAGGAATGCAATAACAGAAATTCACCATATGAATACATAGATGAAATTTTACTTTGCATCAGCACATTACGTTTTACTTTGCATCACCACAAACTTACTTTTGTATTACATTCTGTAAGCTGAGCATCATACCCAATTCACTTTTCATCTTTTCTCTGTTGGCACGGCACTCTGCCAAATAGCGGAGAGCCTGAAAAGAGAGAAGCACAGCAATTTAACAGTATTTCCAGTATGTTATCATTCATCTTTATTAGTATATACCTTCAAAACTTCCACGATGTCAATTCTAGTAAAAAGACAAAAAGCATTACTACCTACTCTAAACATTAAAGGATTGTTTCATTTTCATAAATACACAGAAAGCTTAGGATATCTAACCTATGAGAAAAAGTTGAGAGACTGGGTTTGTTTAGACTGGCTAAGGGACAATCTAACAGCTGCCTACAACTACTTGAAGAACCTTTACAAAGATGACAAAGCCAAACTTTCCCAAGCAACAGCAGACAATGTAACAAGGGAGGAGGGCCACAAATCGCAGCTTAGAAAGTTCAAGTCAGATACCAGGAAAAAAACTTTTTCCATTCTGAGGGTAGTGCAGCGCTAGAACAGATGACCTAACAAAACTGCAGAATCCATCCTTGAAAGTTTTCAAGGCTCAACGAGACAAAGCTGACCCAATCTAGTGTTGACAACAGTACCACTTTCAGCAGGCAGCTGGACTAAATGACCTCCAGAAGTCCCTTCCGACCAGCATTTCTCTGATCTAAAGTAATTCTTTATACTAGAAGCATAGTGTATAAGTTCCATCAATTCTTTGGACCCTTTCAGGACTAGAAAGGCACACCCAGAAATTTCTACTGTCCACAAAAATAGAGATTTACCACAACTATTAAAGACTAATTGAAATATTAGAAAGATTAAGAGTGAAAGAAGTTTATAATGTTTTAAATACCTATAAGACTTGAATTATTCATCACTCAATTCAAGTTAAAGAAAAAGAATATAAGCAGCAGCAAGTTACAGGCTTAAGACTTTGTTCAGGAAACTCAGTCAGCACCTGCCATTAGAGATTTTCTCACTATTAGGAAAAGCACGGACACCATTAAAAGAAGAGTGTCTGGCTTACATATTTAAATCAAAATTGTCTTTCCCATCTTCTGTAATTGCAATAATGACATTCTGTGAGCTTTTAAAGAAAGATTAAAGAAGCTTTGCACTGATTATTCTGAGTATACTCTATCATGGAACATAGACCACATGGAAAGAAAATCCATATCTGATAATGCAAGGGACCAGCTTAGTACCTCCTGCAATCAGAAACTCCTGGAATATTTTAGGAAAACTACATCAAGGTGGGAGGATGGTGGAAAGGTTAATAAAAAGAAATCTTGAGACTGGGAAGCTGAAACATTTAAAATGTGTTTTCTCGCATGGCTTTTTCCTAAGTTTTTCCTCAAAAAGCTGTAAAGTGAAATATCTACCTCATTCTTCACAATTTCTCAACTTCAGAGGCAAAAGCAAATTCCATTTAAAATTTATTTTTAATTACCTAGGAAACACCATGCTACAAGAAAAAGCAGTGACTCAGAAAGGTTACTAAGATGGTGAAGGAAGCATACTTTCAGAAGCACTTTACATCTACTGTTTTAATCTCTCTCCAACAATACAAAGCAGGGAGGTTAGTGCTACTTAAACTGGGAATTTATGCTTATTTGTAACCAACGTTCTGTTTATTTGTCTTTCAAGGCAGACTTTTCTGCAGAACTTCACACTGCTGACCCCAGTCAGCAACTGTGTATTCATGTGATCCTTCTAGCATAACTGTCTTTCAGATAAAATTTCTTTTCATGAGACATATCTCTTTATTCCCAGTGCAGACAGACAAATTTTGAAAAATCTTTGCCTTTTCTTAGAAGGAACGTCTGAACATGTATTTTGCATTGTGCTTTAATCATTATTTTATTCATGTAGGTACAAGAACTGCACTTGCAAAATACTGCAATACACAAATACGATGGGTTATGTAACTGGTTTTGTGTTGATAAGGTTTAGAAGCGCACTCATTCCTAAATAATGCCATGATAGGCATGTTGCTCACTGCCTCCCTTAAGAATAACGTGCCCCTTAATCCCCCCTTCAAAGACAGAGAACAAGTTACCTGTTTTTCTTTCTAAATCATCTCCAGCACATTTTAGGCAGAATTCAAAACTATTTGACTGCCCTTTGAGAAAGTCTGGCTGCTGTCTGACACAATGACACAAACTCCAGTTATGATTGTTGCTATTCCCTGATGAGAATCAGTATCAGTCATTCCAGTTTATAATAACTTATATGTATTTATTTTCTTAAATAATTTCCAACTACAGGCAGATATGTGAATGATAGCACTGATTTAGTAACTTCCACATTGAGAAAATTTTCTCAATGAGCAAAGATGTTTGTCTTATTTCTATTAGTCTCTAATACAGCAATTTAATAACAACTTAATTTTTTGGACAAAGGAAAAAAAACCCACTCTAAACAGCAAATTGAGTGAGAAAGTGGAGTTTCTTTTCCACCTGTTGCTTATAAATCCTTTACACACAGACGTAGTTTCCACTAAAACAGGACCAAAGACAAGGTTTTCAGAACAACATAAGTGACCTGACTTTTCAGGTCTGCTGGGCACCAGAAGGTCTTATTTTTTTCCCCATGCGAGCTTTAGGAAGTTTAGTCTGCACTTTTGAAGAAGTCAGATCATTTACACTTATGAAGCCTAGTGAAGACGTAAAAAAAAGATCACTGTCATAGACTTTGGCTCAGTCTCTATTTAGCAAAATACATATCTACATTAGCTTCAAGTTCACAAGTATAATCATACTTGACATCATAACTGACAAGAGCATCTCCATGCTCGAATATAAACATACTTTGTGAATCTTAATGACAAATGACATCTTTGATGTCTTATAACTGAAATGTTAATGTAGTTCCCTAATTTTACAGTCCTATTTTTGAAAATCTTTGTCCAAGTTTAAGAAAAACTTATCTGGTTTACTTCTGATTTTTCCATTTAAAATATTCAAAGCCTGTTAACATTTTAAGTGCACCATAAAGGATTCCTGGAATCAAAACCAGGAAGTAAATATGCCACTTCTTGATCAGATAGAGGAAAGGACCAGAAACTGGATGTGGGGAGGAAGACATCCTCCCTGAAGGATCCTACAACAAATCAAAAGAGTTAAACAGAGACTTAGGATGACTTATACAGACAATTTATGAATTCAGCTATGGGAATCACAGAATGCTACAACAAATAATTTAAAGTCAGTGCTTTACATCCCTTTATCAGGTACAAACTTCTTAATGGAAGCTCATTACACTTTAACAATTCCCATTCAAGTGGGAGCACCTTTTTGAACAATAGGATGGCTAGAAGAAAAAACAAAGCAAAACAAAACCAAACCTCCACAAACAAAACAACAGACCTTTCAGAATGGAAAATACCAAAAAAGAGACTAAAAAGCAGCCAGCTATTAGCAAGGATATTAAAAACCACAGAACCTGAGAGGTTCAAAACCTCAGGAACACAAGCCTGGGTACAAGACAAAAATGTGTCTTCATAGTAAACTGATGCATTTCTGACTGGAGTTGGGATTTTGGGATACAGCATGGTCTCCTCCAAATCCTGATTCTTAATCCAGTCTAAACATAGGTTGTCACTAAAAGAAACAACACAGATCTGCCTCCCATTCCCTCCCAACCAGATGTTCTTGCCACCCACCCTTACATAATATCCGGAACTGTGAAATCTCACTGCAAACTGGATTCCCTCATTTATCCAACAAAGTCGGTCCTTTTTATACAGGGTTAATTTTTATAACATGATCACAGAACAATCATCAAGTCTCATGGAGGCAGAGAGCAGCCCAAAAAAGCAAAGGAAGGAAAAGAGAGTATGACAACCAGACAAGATCCTCTTTTAATAGCGCAGTCAAAGGAAGTTGCACTGGAAAGGAAGGGAATGTGACATGTTCCAAAGACCTCTGCTCAAAGCTCTTCCAGCACAACAAAGACAATATTCAGAACACTGGAGTCTGGAAAAATACTATGGCATGGCTAACTTGAAGACCAGTTAGAATGAACAGGTATCCTGGATTATGAGATCTCATTCCCTGAGCCAAGAAGAATATCAGAGAAACTGGAGCAAAGTCATCCACCAATATCTTTATTGTGAAAGTAAAACAAAAGAAAAAAAAACAGAATTATCATACTGATGAGTCTTCTGTGTATAAAGAATAATGTAAAATTGTTTGTAAAAGACAGAGCTCCTTCCTTATTCTTTAGTTTCACGTTGTTGAGAAATTAATACTGACAAAGAAATGGAGAAAAGAATACCAAATAAATAAATGTAACAACTTGAAATTTTATTAGGAGAATGGAATTAGATTTTCAAGAAAAATCTTGATTTTTACTTGCCCTGTTTCTAAACAAGAGATACACTTTTTTCAGTTAGTACAGTACTTGGATTCAGGATGAGGAATTAGGGCTTTAGTATTTAGGACTTAGAATAAGAGGCAGCAGACAAGTTGGAACAAGCTAAAATAGAAATTTTTTTTATATCGTGAGGGTGGTCAAATACTGGAACAGGTTGCCCAGAGAGATTAAGGAATCTCCAGCCTTCAAGGTGTTCAAGACTCCACTGGACACAGCCCTGACCAGTGATCTGATTAGACTGGCTCTGAACATGTAATTGGACTAGACCCCTGGAGGCCCATTCCAGGCAAAAGTAAGCTATGATTCTATGATTTTTTTTCAGTATTTCAATGTCAAATGACTGTGTACATTTACCAAACTCCATAGCTGTGATTTTAAGAAAACCACTTAAGGGTGCTTACCTCCCTCCACGTAAAAAGTGAAATGGCTGTATTAGGGAAAAAATGAAAAGTAAATTAATCTCTCCCAACAGCTAAGAATTCCCCTAGAATAATGCTTTGCTGCTAATTAGTTTTTGAAACATATGTTTTAAAAAAATTGCATAGTGAATACCAATTTAACATAAAATCATGTTTTAACTTTTATCTGCTTAAAGATAATAGTAACAAAATGTTACAAAGCATCCAACTGACATACAAAATTTATTTCCAGAATACTTACTAGTAAAGCTGAATGAACAACTGGAGGGTTAGGATGGTCCAAAAACAGAATAAGACCTGGCAGACATCCTTGATCCTGAACAATGGCCCGTCTATTCAATGGGTCAGCTGCTAGATCTCGCAGTTGGTTAACTACAGATAGTGCATCAGGCTCCTCACTCATAGTGGAATTCATTTTTTCTACACCATGCATATAAAATACCTGTTGAAAAATTCTGTATTACTAAAACCACAATATTTAACATCAATTAAATCACAGATTAGACAGCAATAGAGATTTACTGATTTGTCATAAGTATAAAAATACATGGAATTCATAAGGATGTGGATATTAAAAAAATTTTAAACTGGAAATCTAAACTTCCTATGCAGAGACCAAATAGGTTTGATTAGTAGTATTTTGACTTGTTTCCTCTATATAGTTTTAGATCAGTCAGCCTTTACAGGAGTATATATAAATATACATTTTTAAACACTACTGACAAAGATTTCTGGGAAATAAGTAGTTTTCTCATAACTAGGCAACTTGCCAGTCTATAAATATTATTTTGTATAAATATGTGCAAAAAAATCACAACATATATTTTCATAGTGCCTTTAGCAGTAATCTCAATTTCACACAAAAATGAACCAGAAAAGCAAGTTAAAGATTGTTGCATCAAGCACGGTGAACACTATGTTCTAATCTGGAACTAAATACTAAACAACTAATGTAATGCGATATCCATTCAAATGTAAAAAGGGTTTAGAGTATTTTCATAACTTCTCACTAGAGCCTTCTCGACAAAAAAAGAAGGAAAAAAAAAAAAAGTGACTCCAATCAGAGTCCAAGCAACAGTATCAGTTTCAAATGAGGTTAGCTTGATAGTATCAGATTCCAGAGTTGTTTAATGAGGAATAACTACTTAACAGGCAACAGGAGCATAAATTTGCTCAACCAAGAAGATATGACATCTCAGTGCAAAAAATTAGTTTGCTTAAAAAGACTGATCATTCTTCTGAAACTACTAAATGTTAACTGGAGTCCTGGTATTGCTCGTACCAACTGATGCAAGAAATATTTTTTTTAAAGGCATAAAATTATGAACAAAGGTATATTGTTAGCTTGTCTTCTCTCATTTTTCCGCAACATAAAGTTAAAATAAATTAAAATTTTAACAGATTGTGTTCTTTTAACATCATTTCTTGAATAAAAAACATTGTACAAACATTATATTGTCTTCCTACTGAAGGGTAGGCCTTTCACCAAGATAAACTAATTATAGTCATCAAAAACATTAAACAAACATCCACAAACTAACATTTTGGTTATGATAATCTCTGTAGGTTTGACATTTTCACACAGAAAAAAAAATGCTGCTAATCTCCATGTCCCTGGTGTTTTCTTCATGAGACTGTGAATGTGAAAAGCACACACTAATGATTAATATCCAGGTTATTTTTCCTTGACTATCACAAGTTCTAAAGAGCAACAGGCAGCTACAGCTTCATCCAGTAACTCCATATTTTCAGAGTAGACAGTTCTCAATTTTAGAAATGTTCCTGTACAGTTAAATATTATTTACATTTCATAGTTGACAAAAGGAGAAGGAGGTTAAGCATTTTTTTCAAAACCTAAAATCAAGTCAGTTGCATAGCTGAAGCTAACTAAAGCCTCTGTTTTCCATTTCTGTGTCCTGAGCAGCAGATCCTCCATACACCTCTCTCCATCCTGTCCATCCTTTGCCATTCTTCTCCTAATCTCCTGGAAAATCATGAAGTCACATTTCATCCAATTTCTTCCCCCCCACCATCCCATTAGACCAGCCTCATTTCATCACCAAACTCTCCTCTCTCTCTCCCCAGGTCACAACCCATAACCCTATCTTCTTCAACACCTACACGAAACAATTCTATGAAGCATGGTACCATAAACATTTTAAATTAAGCATCAACTTAGCTATTCTGAAACATTTTAAGAAGTCACCTAGAATTTGTGGGACCTAAACGAGAAGGCACCTGGGTACCAGCTCTATTCTCCTCCTTGCAGTTTTGCTACAAAAACTTAACAAAGGAATTGCTGGTCACTGTATCAGCCTTCCTTTCCTCTCTGCACTTAGGGCTGCTGAGCGACTTTTCTTAGGTTGTGGGAACCCATATGGATGCCTAGACGTGCTCCCAAATCCTCGCCTGGGACACCCAGGAGAGGAACCACGGCCGCGCCTCACGCCTCGCGCGAGGACTCCGCTCCCGGGCCCCGTCCGCGGCACTGACACGACTCCCCACCGACCTGTTGATGTGCGCTCCGGGGCCCGCTCAGGGAGGCCAGGCGGGACCTGACGCGGAGCCCCCAGGCGGCGCGGCCTGGCCCGGCCCGGATCCGCCGCCCGCCCCTCACGGCCGGACCGGGCCGGCCCGCCCTTCCCCGCCTTGCCCCCGCTCCCGCCGCTCCTTAGCGGCCTCCTCCCCCTCGGCTGCGTACCGCTGCAGAAAGGCGTCCCCAGGCGGCGCGGCACGGCGCGGCACGGCACGGCCTCAGGCCCCCATGACCCGCGGGGCCTGCCCGCAGCCTGGCGCAGGGCGGACGAAGGCCGGGCGGAGGCGACGGGCGGCCGCGGAGCCCTCCGCACACGCACTGCCCACCAGGACCCGCTCTGACCCCGGCACCCCCCAGCCGCTCCGCAAGCCGATTGGCGGGGGCGGAGGACGGCCTCTCCGCCACTCGAGGCGCGCGTTGCTCGCGGCGCGGCGCGATTGGCTGCCGCCCGCGGCCGTGCCGCCGCTCTGCACGCCGGGAGCTGGAGTCCGCGCCGGCCTCGCGGCCTTGCCGGGGCGGGGGGAGCCCCAGGCCCTGGGGGAGAGGTCGGGGGTGGGGAAGCCGCCCAGGTTCGCCTTGAAAATTTGTCTTGTGCCCGCACTTAACCTCTGAAGGACGAGCAGCGCCCGGCACCCGGGCTGCCTTTGCCCAAAGCTGGTGCGAGGGCCGGGGGGACCTGCGGGTTTAAGCCATGCCGGCAGCCCCGGCCTCCCCCGAGCCGGAGGGGCCCGAGCAGCTCCGGCATCGGCCCTTGTCCTTCGTGCGACCCACAGGTTGTAGCGTGGATCCTGCACGCAGCCAGAGCTCAGCCAGGGCCAGGCCCAGGCTGGTAGCAGCAGCAGCAGCCGCCTGCCTTCCCCCTTGGCATCATCCGGGAGAGGGAGCGAGGCTACAGAGGAAAGGTCGCGTGTTGGATTCTTGTTAAGGTCTGCAAAATATGCATTTTTTTTTACAGCAAATCCTTTCATAAACAGTCACCACTACAACTGGAATTTACAGCAAAAGCAACATGTAAAATGTAATGTGAACGTAAAAAACGCAGTCCTACATTGGAGATACAATAACTACCTACGCTTTGAAACCTGAGTGCTTTTCAGGTCTATAGAAAATAATCAATCTCATTCCCCCCCCCCCAAGAGCATGACAAATACACGTATTTTAATATGAAAAGATTTTGATTGCATTTGATTAATAGCTTTGAGTGTCTTCCTCCAACGTTCTTTGAAGGGTTTTCTCATCTTTTTCACTTTCAGGTTTTCTGCTCCAGTCAAGTTGACCCTTTTGAGTTTAGAAACGTTTGCACTGGTTTTACTCTGCAATTTCCAATAAACGTTACTAACTTTAAAAATTTGAAATATAAATAACCCTTAAAAATATATAAATATAAATAACCCTTAAATATATGTTCTTTCTGAGAACACCTATGCCTGGCCCCGGCAGCCCCCCCTCCCCCGGCAGCGCACGCTGGAGCGGCGCGCTCGCGGACAGCGGTAACGAGTTATCGTCACTCCCGCTTGGCGGCCGCACCGCGCCCGGAGGCTGCGCAACGGCCGCCGGCCCGCTTACGTCACTGCCTCGCGGCCGGCGCCGGAATTCCCGTTCTTACGCCACCGCCGCGAGCCCAACGGGGCGACCAATGGGTCTCCGCTGAGCCCCCGCCCGGCGGGAGGGCGGGGTCACGTGGGGCGGGCGCCCTCTGACCGCGCTCGGGGAGCGGGCAGCTTCGCCCGTGTCCTCTGGGCCCGGTGGCTGCCGGGTAGGTCGCCGAATCGCCGCCTGCGGAGAACCCGCCTCCCGCGGGCGCGGCGCCTATTGGCCGGGGCGGCGCCGAGGCGGCTGCGGATTGGCTGCCGGCGGGGGGTCACGAGGGCGGAGGGAGAAGCGGGTGAGAGAGCGAGGCGGCGGCAGCCGCACGGCGGGTGAGGCGAGGCGACGCGGGGTGGGATGGCGGGTGTCCCCCCCCCCCCCGGGCGCCCCCTGCCATCGCTTCCCCCCTCGCGCGGCAGGGCTGCCGGGGGCGCCCGGTCCCGGCGGCCCGGCCGGGGGGCGCCACCCGGGCTCGGAGGCTCAGCGCGCCGCCGCCGCCTTTCTGCCCGGGCGCCCAGGGCAGGCGGCGGGGGCAAGGCCGCTCCGGGCGGGCCGCGCTGGCGGTCGCGGTCGCTGGGGCGCGCCTGCAACCTCCCGCCGCGGCGCGCGGCGTCGGAGAGCGAAGCTGTCGCTGGCGAAAGCAACCCAGCCGAAACGGAAATAATCTGGAGATAATGCTAGGAAGTTTCAGAGAAGTTTTGTTTTGCTTTAAAGGAGGATTTAAAGGAGGTAACACATAGAAAAGGAGCTTAATCGTATGAGGTTTGGTGCTCAGTTCCCTTTAAACATCGGAGGTTTAGTTTGTATTCCTTTACTGATATTGCTGGTGTTCTCCTGTAACAGCCATAGGTCACTTGTTAGATACTCGTTTTTATTTTGTTTAACAAGCTGTCAAGTTTCCAAATATCAAGTGTAAGTGGAGTTGGACTGAATACTGACATCTTCCACAGCGCATTGATCTCTGTCTGATAGCGTCAGCAAGACTTTATTAATATTTACATGCTGCCCTTGCACATAGGATTACAGCTACTGTGAAGACAAGGCTTATAAAGAATAAATCAAAAGGAAATAATTCTGTCTTCTGATACACGCTTTACGTAGGTGAAAAAGAAAAAAGGGAGCTGAGTTTTCTCCACGTCGGCTCTAAAACTTCCAGTTAACTTGTTGAATCAAAATAATTTTTTCACAGAGGTCACTAGTTGGAATCCAGTTGCTTCATGTAGGAACTCAAAGTCACTACTAAGATTTTGGGGGAAAAGTAGAGAACATTTTAAATGTTTTTTCAGAAATGCTTTTTTGTTTAAAAAAATTGCATTCTGTTGTTTCTCAAAAGGCATATGAGGGGGACTGGAGTTCCCAGGCAGGAGCGACTAGGGAACTCCATCAGGAAAGTGTGGGTGTATGAGTATGTCTGTATAGTATAGTACTGTATGGTTTAGAGATGTTAAGCAGCTCGCTTATCTCTACACAATATCATATTTTACCATGTAGATGTAAATGATGTAATTTCTGTTGAGCAAAGGCTTTTGGTTAAACTAATGCTCAAAAATGATTTTTTTTTTCTCTCCATCATTAACTGGCAAGATATGGTTAACGTGTCGCTTTTGCACTTGGTGGTACATGTGACTAGATTATATTCTTAAGAAAGCGTTAAAAACTTATATTGATAATATGTATTATTTTCAATTCTTGCTTTAGATTTCATACTGAAATTAGCTTAGATACACCCCTAGTTGTTTCTGTAGTATTCACTGGCTTTTATCTCTCTTAATGTATCTTTCTGGACAGCTGTACCTCAAAGTAGTAGGGCACTTAATATTATTTGTGGTTTCCAAGCCAAAGAGCAGGCTTCTGTATAGTGACTGTGTGATCTGCCAAATAGTCATGTTGCTTATAAATGGTAAGTGTTGATTTGGGAGAGGGCTAGTCCTTTATCAGAAGATTCTTCCTGTGTGCTTGGTTTGCTGCCACTGTGATAATTTCCTGTTGGCTTTTATCTTTCCTTAGTAATTCTTTAATATATTTCCCTATGGATATAATTTCATTAGATGAGCTTGGGCAATGTTAAAGACTGTGAAGACATGCATGCCCTAGTTTCCTGCTGAAATAAGGAAACCTCCTTTTTTGTACATGATTTTTGAAGTAGTTAGTATCCCTCTGAAACCATATGTCTTTGAAAGCTTTGTACCTACTAGACTTGCACATACTTTTTCAGTTTAGAGATTAGGCCTGTCACTTTTCAGATTTTGTGCATTTGTTTATTTTTTGTGTAAGGCTCATCTGCATCAAGACCATAAATCATTTTCTTTTATTTTGGTGTGGGTTTTACATAAATGAGAAAAAAACTTCCTTTAGTAAGAAAAATATGAGTATTATACTTCTTTTTAAGACAGAACTCATAATTTGAAAGGGATTTCACATAAACGCATAAAAGAATGCCAGTTTGAAGACAGATGCATCTCATTTTTTTTCTTGTCTTTCATGTGTAGCGCTCACTTGAGAGCCTGGCTAAGAAGGGTTCCATTTCATATATACTGACTAATATACTTTATGTGTATTCCCTCCGGAGCCTTTATATTTATTTCATTAGCATTTTATAATTTATAAGTGGTATTATCTCTCAGCTTTGTGCATTGATATCTGATATGAAAGTATTGAGTGACACCTGCAAAGGTGGTTGTGAAAAATGGGGGCAAAAGAGAGTTCAAGGAGGCTGAAGTGAGAACCCCAGCACTCAAAAATGCAGACATCTTAATTTCTGAAACAGGAAATTCCTGCACATTTCCATATCAGAGAGAGAATTATTGAGCATTGTTAATTTCTGGATAAATAGAATTTCATAAATGAAGAACTCATGAAACTCCTACCCCCAGACTGCTTTATGCAGTGAAATGTGATTCTCTGTGCTATTATTCTTCTAACCTCTTTTGTGAGTCTTGCCTATGACTACTGGTTATCGCTTCCATAGTTTCACTTAAGCACAGTGGAAGTACTGTATTTTATAGAAATGTTAGTATCACTTGGGGAATTTTATTGTAGTAATTGAGTTGTGGAAGCTGTATGGGAATGAAACTACTATTATTTTTAGTTTAGGTACAAGCAAGAAGATAAATGATAAATAAAGCAAGCATCAATTTTTGAAATGAGATTTTATTCCAGATTAGTAAATAACAAATGTTTAATTCCCACTTCTGAAATTGGCATCTACACAAAGCATGAGAGAAAAATTTGTTAATGTTTTCATTCTTGCTGTCCAACAGTTTCATTTGGAATGAACCCTTTGTGTGCTTGGCATATAGAATGATTGTGAAATAATTGAGATTTATGAAGAAAGGTATAGTGCAATAGAGTCTGGGAGAAATGAGCATCGAGTTTGTCTGGGGATAATTCTGAAAAACTAATAGGCCTCATAAAAACATCAAAGTGATATACTTAGATACATTCTCCTTTTAGATCTCCGTTTAGATGACAGCTTAGCTAGAGGTTATTGAAACATGGTGGTTTTCCTTACTGCCATGCCGATATCCAGGAGCTGGTCGGCACTTTGTTATGGATAGACTTTTGTGTTTTCTTCAGCATGAGCAGACAGCTCATTGACAAGAGCCAGGAGTTGGTGACCACAGCTTTAGGTACTTTAAGTTTTTAGATTTCTGAAAAAACAATGATTATAATCTGAACTATGTATAATCATCTTATTTAAGTAGTTGTTCTGTAGAATAAATGCTCTTTTGTGTTCAGTCATTGAAATCTTGAAACCTGTAACTATAAATGGTCACCAAAATGTTTTAAAGCAGGGTAAGTATTTTGGACTATTATTCGTGCAGTCATGCAATGCATTTTAGGGCAGAATAAGTATTTTGGACTATTCTTATGCAATCATGCTCCTTCTCTTATTCCTGGGTCTTCTGGATCTCATTGATATTTTGCAAGTTTCTAAAAGTAATCACTAATATTTCAGAAGTTGCTTTGGCTAATTTTTGAGTTGTTCAAGGTGAATTTCATTAGATTCTGTCATCTTGCTTGCTTATAACTTATTAGAGTTTTCTAACAACTGTTCTAACAACTGTCTCAATTATTATTTTCTCTCCTTCCCTGTTAGTTAATGGTTATATCTCTTGTCTTCTTCTTAGTTCTAATACATTCGTAGTTTGGCTTTTTTGTTGTTTTGTTTTGTTTTTTATATCTGTTTTATCTGGAACCCATTTTGTACCTTAGCCTTTTAATTACTATTTCATATTCATACTGTTCTGTTGTTCTAATGTTATTTTACTTCTTACCTTTCTTCTGCATCTGCTGTTGTGCCTTTAATAAGTTATCTTATCAGTTTTTGTATCATTCCTTTACTTTTTTACCGCTCAGTTTCTTGAGTTCACAGTAACTTTCTAGACTTGTTCTGCTCTCCTCAGAGGATATTCTGTCACTCTCTTTTTACTTTCTTCTTCATTATCTTCTGTCTTTAAAAACTCAGTCCATCCAGTTGATCAGAATCAAAATAATCCCTTTTTCTCTTCCACTTTCTGAAACAAAACATGATGCTGACTGCATTTTGGGGACTTTGGCCTGGTTATCTGTTGAAAGAGCAGTATGTTAGGATGCAGGCTGTCATCTCTTTGTATTCCCATCACTTTCCATTATGAGACAGACCTATCCTATCAATTACTCAGAAATACCTTTTCTACTTTTCTCTTCTTTTGTTTGAATGTCTTTACGCTGCTTCTATTCTTCTTGTCTTTGATTTCCATAATACCTGTTCAACAAGTCTGAAATTTGCAGTAAGGCAGAGTATGTCACATGCAGCACACTTTTTCGAACAGATTTCCCCTTTTAAAATAGTATGTCTTTCATCTCTTGTGTCAGGATATCTCTACAATACCAGATATGATGCCAAATCTAATTTTGGGCATATAAAAAGAGTTGTATTCTTCCTTGTTTAAAAGCTGAACAGGTGAAATATGATTAAAGATCCATCCAATCCAGTAGCGTGTTTAAAGGAAGAATAGTGGATGCCTCAAGGAAGAATAGAGCAACAGATGGTAATGCTTCCCTAGTAGATTTTTCCAGCTTTTGGTAGTCCATGACTTAGAGAGCTTTTTATTTATTTTGTATGACTGCACCTTTTGTTAATGGTTGTTTGATAGGTAGCCCATTATTTTTCCTGTTGGTTTTTCTCATGACAATTGCAGTTTCCATTCTAATCTCATGAAGGTGGGTTTGCTCTCTCTCTCTCTCTTTCTTTTTTTTAAATAACTTTTCTTCTCATTGGTCATCCTATAGCTGATAGGTTAGTATCCTAGTTTCTTCAGGAAACAAAAGAAAATCCTATTAGATATGTTTTCATGCGGTGGTGAGAAACTAATAACTTAAAAAAAACTGTCTAAAAAAAGATATCTGTAGAGTAGAGCTATTCCTGCCAAGTTTCCACCAGAAGTAGGTTATTACCTAAGGAATTGTAAACTGTTAAAAGAATATGCTTGTGATGGAAACAGTGATCATTTAACTGTAATGCTTGCGAACACTTTCATACTGCATAACTTTTCCATCTCCTGACTTTCAACCTTCCTAAGTATCAGTTTCTTGCTGTTACATTGCTTTAGTCATCATTATGTAGTGGCTTTGCAACACTGTTGTTCACGCTACAAATTTGTTCTTCAGGCTGGTTCCACACAGTTTTGTTTCTAGTCTGATACACAAAACAAATATGAACCTAAATATATGTCTTCCTTTTTGTTTTTGGTGGCACAGACTTCTTAATGACATCCAAGTTATGACTGGTATAAAGCAAACTTAAAAAAAAAAAAAAGTTTTCACTAGAGGAGCAATAAAAACATCTTGATTTAAGTAAATGGTAGTACATATAAATAGACACAATCGGAAATCTGGCCAACTTCATAAATCACTTGAATATCTTCAGGTCCCACATCTACACTGTTTCTGGTTATTTTCTTGCATTAGTCATTTTTCCATATTTCCTTTCTCTCCTCAGTTGTGGGAAAATGGAGGAAACAAAGCTGTCAGAGAATGTGGATGAAGAGAGATGATCTGCTTTCTGTAGTTGTTTGTTGCATACAGAAGAGTTTTAGATAAGAGTATGGCCCTTTAATCTCAGTGTTAGTCCCCAGTTGTGGGCATTCCATAGTGCTCTTTGCTCACTTACAGTTGTTGAAGGCCTTTGGTTCTTGTTGTTGAAGTTGTTCAAGCTCAAGTTAGCAGTTATATCCACAGCTCTTTCAGCATTAATTTTGCAACAGCTTTGATTCTTAAAAGTGATACTACTAAAAAACTCTATAGCCTGTACTGAATAAATAGCTACTGGCTGTCTGTGCTTTGCAGGAGTAGGAATTGTTGTCTCTGAAAGTGTCTTGTTTTCAGTAACTGTTTCTAAAGTTTGTTTTTTGGAATGCATGTACCAATTTACTCCTGTATATGTTCCAGGACAGGCTTCTAAAATGTTTACATTTCTCATTTCAGAAGGACTATGGAACCTCTTCAGCCCTGTAGGTCCGGAAGGCTTAAGTCCAAGTTTGAAAAGGCGTTTTCCATTCCAGATGATTTGCTGGGTTAAGCGCTTAATTAGGATGGCTTTTGAACAAGTTGGATTAAACATGGACTCAGTAAGTGTTTCAGACTTGCTTCATTTTTTTTTTCAGGAAGTCAGGTATGGAAAGCACTTGATACATTTTAGTTTGTGCTCATCTATTCTAGCAGAACACTTTAAATACTTGATACTGGTATGATTCTGAAATACTGAAAAAGTATGACATTTACTGCTTGGACACTGAAGTATCTGTATAGTTACACTGTAAACAGTGCTTTCATGCTGGGAAAAATAAAATTTTCAACAGCCTTCTGACAGTGACATTAATTCTTAAACATTCTTACTTCTTTGCTCTTGTCTTGAAGTTATGAAAAGCCCTGTGAAACTGAGATGATGATAGTTTGTGCAACGTTTACCTCTTTTCCTGGAAGTGGTATGGTACATGAGAGCAACATGGCTGTGTTCTTTATTGGGGAAACAGAGGAATGTACATGCATAGCTCTCCTCTTGTAGGAACTTGTATATGTTTTCTTGGAGGGAGGGAGGGAGAGAGAGGGAGGGAGGGGGGAGGGAGGGGGGAGGGAGAGAGAGAGAGGGAGAGAGAGAGAAAGATCTGCTGCAAAGCAACTGTTATGTCACTGGGTCTTTTAGAGAGCTATTTTGAGCAGAAGTATTGGCCTCAGTGCAGTAATCTCCAAAAGATGTCAGTATAGTCTAATGTTTTAATAGTGTGGAATTGCTTAGCAGCTACTTGCAGTACTTAAACCCCTGAGAAAGATGGTTCTGATTCTGATGATAGTGGTAGAAGCTTTTATTATTCTCAGGCATTTATAGATAGCAATACTAACATACCTCATAAGTTACAGTGACCAGTAAGAATCAATATTTTAGGATTTTATTAGAACTCAGACCTGAGGTTCCATGCAGTATAAATTTGAAAATTCAAAGTATCAAAACACACTGGACTACCATGGGTGTTTGTCCTGGTCATTTTCAGCATCATCTTACAATCTAAATAGGGGGCAAAACCCATGGTTTAATCTCTTCTCCCCCCGCCCCCTTCTCTACTTCTATCAAGCTTGTGATAATGTAATTACACTTCTGAGTATCAGCTGTTCTGGAGAACAGCAAAGCACTGATGCAATAAGAGGGTATGACTAAGTAATATTTTGCAGACTTGCTCTGCCAGTGCTTCAAGTCAACAACAAGTTGTGTGAGCATGGGTAGAGCACTGCTGAGACTTACTAACTTAGCTGAGCAATGTGCTGACTTTATTTACATACCTTCTGGCACAGCTTGCGTGCAGTTTTCTGAAAATACTGTTTAGGTATATCTTGAATTAACAAAAGTAAGTCGTTGAAAGTTTTGGTGCACCAAACCACTGTTTGTTGAAAAACCTCAATGGCATTTGGGTGCCAAACACTTTTGAGGATCTGAGACCTAGTCAATATCTTTTCCTATCATGTGAACAATCTGCAAACAAGTTTAACCAACTGTTTGAAGTACACTGCACTTAGGTTGGTCATACAGCTTGTAGACTAGGCTCTTCTGCTGTTGTGAAAGTACTTATATAACTTACCAAGCCTTCCCTTGATTAATACTATTTTTTTCCAACACAACATCACTTTGAGGCTATTTTCAACAATTGTGCTTCTAACATCAGAATTTGTTGTAAATAATGAGATTGTATTACTGTGGTACCATTTGCCAGTGATTCTTTCTTGAGGCCTCCTGATTTACATACTTTTTGTTCAGACATACAGACAAACAATAACATGATAGTCATAAATGTGAAGTCTTTGTTTGAGTAGTCCATAGTGTAGTACCAGTAGACTACTTTACATTCCTAAAATTTGCATTAAAAGTTAGCTGCATGTTAATCATGAGAGGATGTACAGTTCATATAATGGACAAACTGAGTCTGAGAGGGGGATTGGCAGAGCTGCAGCTCAGATGTGGGAATCCAATATAGAATACACGCAATGCAAATTTATTTTGTCAAAAGTTATACGTTCCATTAAAGTCAGAGGAAGGAAAGATACTTGAGTATAGAACCAGACAAGATGTTCTCATGAAGTTTCTGAGCTAATATAATCTGGGGATAAATATCATTCTTTTTCTTAATAGAACTATCAAAATACAAGAATAGTGATCTCTGCTTACTATATCAAAATGTTATTCAGCTGTGTGTTGTGAAGTGCCCACAGCTGCATTACACTAATCACACAAGAAATATAGCTATTACCTATAAGGGTTGTTTTAGTATTAATAGCTTGGACTTGCTCTAGCTTTTCTTTGTTGGGCAGCCTTCTAACAGGATGTTGAGTTTGCTTGAAGCTATGAACTGTTAAAAGCTAAGATCTGAGTAGCAGGTTCAATTTACAGCCGTAAGTAATCACTGTCCAAATTTTTTAAATTACCAGTGCTCTAACTGTTTATTAACCATGTACTCTGTTAATAGTGCTGCGGTCTTCCTATCATTCTTTATTCTTTTTTGTATTGTTCCTGTTGCCTTTCTCTCTGCTGAAATCTTTCCTGCTTATACCACTCTCTTCTTCTGGCTTCTGTTCTGGCTCATTTCCTAGTATTCTCCCAGGATTAAAGTCTCATTTTATTCCGTACAACTAGAATAAATAGTAGAGCAAACATTCTCATCTTTAAGTACAATAAAAGAAGGCACATCTAATCCCCATTGAAAAAAACATTTTAAATCATGCATAGCTTTAGCTGAAGTGTAGTTTGGAAGGATACGGAAAAACTGATCCTAAAGAGTATAAAATAAATAGCCTAACAGGTGACTTTTTTTTTTTTTTTCCTTCCCATTTAGGTACTTTGGTCAAGCAAGCCTTACGGTTCATCTCGAAGTATTGTAAGAAAAATTGGTAGTAACCTCTCTCTCATCCAGTGTCCAAGAGTTCGGTTTCAGGTAGGTATTCTCAACCGTTTAGAATACATGTTTCACTACACTGATTAATGGGAATTGCTTTTGCATCAAAAGACTTTAGCAAATTGTCAGGACATTAGAAAAGATTGACTGCAGGGTTCTTAAAAGCAGAACATGATAAACTTGGCACAAAAGAAAAATTAGTTTACTTCTTTCTAGTTCAGATTTTTTTCACATCTGGATTCTTCAGCTTCTATACTGCCTGAAACCCAAATCGGTGTTGCAACCACGCACGTGATGAAACTTGAAACAGAATTTTTTTCTAAAGAAATTAACGTCTAAAATGACATAGTACAGTATTAAAAAGTTATACCAGGAAAAAAATCCTACTCTTAAGAGAGAAACATCTGAAACGTATTTTTAGAAACAGTACTTGTGAACTAGGCTTAAGAGGCATGTAAAGATGAACAGTGTTACTTAAAAATGTTTGGGAAAATAACTTTATCTGAAAGCAAAAATTATTTAAAAGATAACATGAGTTCCCTGTTTGCTTTTTTTAAATACAAGGCTAGAACTGTGTAGGTGAAAGGGGAATATCAATTCTGTGCAACTTTCCAACTTGTTTGCTTCTAACTTCGACTGCATGTGGTGGGAGGGTAAAGAGTGAGAGTAAAGACTTAAGAGGAGGAAAAAACCTGTGTTCTTTATAACACGTCTTTCAGGAACAGATGGGAAAGTGGAAACTGTTACACATGCCATCTTCAGCTCTGTGTATGCTGGGGATGGGGGAGATATAGAAATGGAGAAATTTAGTATCTGAGATTCAAGCTGAAAGGAATACTCCCTAGGTTAAGCAAGGGAGGAGAACATAAAGTCAAATGGTGGGAATCATTTCTGCATCCACACTGAGACAAGTTAATTTCTACATAGGTAAAATTTTCAGTTTCAATTTATTTCTTTAGCCTATGCAAAATGTATAAACAATATTTGGATTTGAGATTGCAGTACAAAATCAGATAGTTTAGATTGATGTAGAAGCCTTTTTGGTATGGTCTTTGCCTTGCTTAGATAATTAACTAGGCGACCAAGCATCTTTCACTGGTAGTGACTTTGTGAAACTTAAATAAATATATAAATGGAGTGGGAGGAGGGAGGCATTTGTGCAGGTGGAAGGGAGAACAAAATGGCATGCTGGACTTGAACTTTTGGATGTGTACTTAATGGTAGTTATACTAAGAGTATGGCTCCCTTTGCCTTGGATTTGAAAGAAACTGAGGTCCTCCTATGATGTGTCTGATTTCCCTACTATAAAGCAAGATGATCTTCATTTGCAAATAATTAGGCAAATAATGCTCTCTCTTAATATACAGTATGCAGAAGAAAATACTGCTGTTTTATGTACTTGCAGAGAGCTGTAAGATACATTTGAGAAACCTTTTCCTGAATATTTTTAATGTTGAAATTAAAAAGAGTATGTATGTTCATCCAAATTCTGTGTTAGAACAAACAGAATAGTTGCCTTTTTTCCTCCTAGAGGCACTGTCAGCTTCACTTAGATTTTACACATACTAAGTATAAACATTGATCTTCTATTAGATGAAAGGAAGGGATTCTAAAAATAGAAGTACAACTGTCATAGTTGATTAAATTTGAAATATTACAAAATTGAGACTTTAAACACATTAAAGCTTTTATGATTTATGCAGGCTTTAAACTATTTTAATTTATGAACTGCTGAACATGAAAAAGTGTGATGCTGTTATCTGCTTTTTATGTCTTTATCTCAGTGTTAAGATTCTGTAGTGAAGTTCAATACCAGTCTTGACTGTTTTTATGCTGTTGCAACTGACACTTTCCTATAGCTGTCTCTTCCTTTTTCTTTCTTGCCAGCTTTAGCTATAGTATGAAAGGACCATGCACTGAACCTTGCTGTAAGTCACTTTTTTTAAAAACCAACCCAAAACTTACTTGCCTCATCTGAGGGTGCATGTATATCATCAGTGTTTCTAACTGCATCTAAGAACAACAAACTTTCTACAGGTCTTCATTTTGTTTATGATAAATAGATAAAAGATATTGACAGAATCTCTCCGTTATGTTCATTCTTCCTTCTAGCATACTTTTATTCTGATAGTCTAAAAACAGAGTAATAGCAAGACATTCTGATTTTTTTGTGGTCTACAGACTGTCATAACATCCCTCTCTGAGGATTTTGACACAGTCAACATTTATGTGATTTGATAAATGCTGCTAATGCATTCAGTAAGCAATGGCAGAGCTTACCTTAAATACTCTATATGGCATGAACACATGAAAATGGTTCATAAATTTCCCTCTTATGTCGTATTTTTAGGTTTATCTATAGTCTTTAGGAGAAAAAAAAAAAAGTTGAACTTATGACGGTAGACAGGTTATATTCAAACAAACCTACAACAGTCTCATAAGGTAGGGGCCTTCCTCCTCCTACATTACTAATCTGATGTGCTGCAGCTGCTGCATCGCAGCTATAGTTCTGTGTCCCTTCTGCTTGTTGATGCAAAGCTCTATAATGGAATACAAGTCTCCTAAGTAATTGGTCTGAGTGTAGGAAACATCAGAGTTTACTGGGATAACTTGAAAAATCGTAGCAACTTTGTCTTACTTGAAGAAGTATTTCCAAATGTTTAATACCTAAGTATGCCAGTAACTTGAAATTAGGGGTTTTATTCTATCCTTACACTTATAAAAGTATTTATTCTACATTCCAAGTCCTGGAGAAAACAAAAAGTAGGGGTCCTGCTTTGACAGCACCCAAAACAGTACAGTGTGTGTAGTTTCTTCTCTGGAAGTTCTTGGAATAATGGGTGTGAAATCCACAGGCGTGTGTGTTTGCTTATACACAAGCATATATATGCTAAAATAGACAAAAAAGCCTGTGAAAGGTGGGGCGAGGCAACTACATAGTTTTGAGAGGAAGGAGAAACAAGCTGCTTTCACTGCTTGAACTCATGCAATTGACTGTTTAATAGGATTGGATCTCTTAATGGCAAAAATCACTTTAAAGCCTGATCTCTTCCCAGGTTTCAGCACTCTGTTCACCGTTTCAGGTGCTGGCGGAGCAGCTGTCCAACTGTCCTTCAGCCAGGAAAGGCTGGAGGAATAGTGTAGTCAGCAGGGTTGTTTAAACATCATTCTACAGGCAAGCAAAGATTTTAGATGGGCATTGATTTTTAATGTTTAAAATCAAGTAAAATCTTGGCTCGTCTTGGAATTCTAAATCTGCTACTGTGGAAGGCATTCTGATTTTTAGGGATAGTTAGACAAAAGAAACATCTGTATATGCGTAACAAGCTAATTCCATTTACATATAAATATGAATTAAAAAAAGTAAGAGGAAACATGCATCACCATATACCAGAAGGCTTGCTACTAAATGTTGGATTAAAAACATTTAACTCACAATGCAGAAAACTGCAATGGTAAATGCATTCTTTAGTGTTGACTTATAAAATGATTTTTGATGCAAGTACAGGTAGTACCTTATTTAAATATCTTTAATTTTTTTATGGTAATAGTCTCCAATATTTCCATTATCATCGAGAAAATCTATGTCATCTGCAAGAAGTGGATAATGTATGATGTATTTTTTTTATCGCTGTTAACATTAATATTGATGCTGTGGTCATTAAATTCTTTTGATTTTTTAAAAAGGAAAAAAATCTAAGGAAACATCAAACAATGAAAATTTTAACATGCAATATAGTATTCTCTAGACTGTTTTAAAGAGAGGCAGACTGTTATGGTATTAGGCACAACTGTTAATGTGATAAACATTTTACCATCTGTGCTGATGCTACCTGGAAAAAACCCTGTTGTTTCCAAATGATCTTCTGGTGCCAATATACACTCCTGGGAGCTGTGATAAAGGCTCACACAGAAGTTGTGAGTGTGTGAGGTGAAGATGACTAATCTCAATTTCCAAAGCTGTTTATAAAAACTCCTGGGAAAAAACCCCAAACCCACAACTTCTATCTTCCTAGTATTCACGTAGCAAAGGCTACAGCTAAAATACCTGTGAATGCTCTTCAGAAATGGTTTTATTCAATCAAGACTGTAGTCTTATTGTGCTAGCTCTGCTACAAATTTAGGTTAATGCTAAGATTTTTGTAGTTGCTGCTACATTATACTTTCCTCTTAGAGAGGGAGGTTGCCTTGAAATTGATCTGAGCGCTAACAGGATGGATCAAAGCCATCTTAATAGGCCGGTGTATAATATCACTAGCTGCCCCTACCAGCAGCAGGTAGCAACAAACGTTTGCACAATTCATGTGCAAATTTGGCATGCAGAAGTACATGTAATACAAGCAAGAGAGGTGGCTTAGTTGCATTGGAGATGAGTAACTCAGGGCAACAGACTGAGCAGAAGAAATTACCGAAAGATATTTCAATAGCTGTTTTTTGCTAAGATACTGAGACCAGAGTGATCAGCAGTCCAGTGACTGAGTACACATGCCCTTCTCTAACTTGGAGAAGCAGCCAATATTTCAAAGTATATTTGAAACCATTTTGTATAGGTTATAGAGCATATATTGATGGTTTAAACAATTTTTAAAACCTGTGTTAAGGTTGTTTAATTTTAAATGTAAGAGAAGTTCCGATTTCTGGAGCCTTGCTCACCTTTGGTTCCAAATAACTTAAAAGCTAATGGCAGAACCATGTTGAAAAATGGTCAGTTTTTTCAGCATGCAGTAAACGAGATTGCTAACAAACAGTGTATTCCCTTAGGATTGCATGCTACCTGTCACTCAAAGTTCTTGCTATTACTGAGCTAGCAAAAGTGATTTTTTTCTTCTTCTTGTAATGAACACAGCCTTATTCTTGTGCAGAAATTCTGGAAGTTATATGGAAAGAGAAGCACATTTCAGCAGAATTTCACTCTAAAATAATGTACTAATCTGATTATAAAACTTGAGAAGTAGTAGTAGCCCTAATGATGGTCTTTTTTTTTAACTACTGGTCGTGAGTACCATAAAACAAAACATATTATTTGAGTTAATATAGCTAACTACTTATGAATGTTGATGTTTGCTTGTCTTTAATGTAACAATTTGCACTGGATTTACACTGTTCAGTAACTTCACGTGGTAGTATAGGTAGCTAGCCATGCACCTTAAAAACAAAAATAGCTTCTGTGAAGTGTGCAGCAGACTAGAGTGAAAGAGGGCAAAATTTTGTCCCTGAAATAGGTTCTGGACCAAGCCCAGGACAGTAACAAGTGTGCTCAGTCTACAAGTATGTTTCATGCATGTCTGTATAATAGTTACATCCAGCCTCATTAAAAATATTAGTCTACTGTGCTAGTTAAAATAACTGTGAAATGAGTTAGGAAAAATGACTCTTAAAACCTTCAATCTTATCTTTAAAATTCAGCTTACTTCTCATGCCACAGAAGGAAACCATCCTAATCAACTTAGAGAAGATGCAGTGGCCTCCTTTGCCGATGTGGGATGGATTGCTCAAGAGGAAAGTGAAGTTTCTACAAGGCTCAGGTATGCTCCTTAAATCCTTAAATCTATTTGAAGTTATGAACTGAGGAAAAAATAGCTTTTTTTCTGATGAGAATCTACAGTGCATAACACTCAATGAAGAGCACTTGAATGCTTGGAGAAGAGAGAGGGAAGAGTTATTGCTAGATATCACCTGTCCAGTACCAGAAGGCAGGTACTGGAAGGGAGGTGGTAGAGGTCAGCCTAACAGGATTGTGAATGAAAGACTGCAGTTTGAGAACAGATACAGGAGACTGTGTTTTTATTTACTTATTTACTACAAAGAATTGGAGCATGACAATGTCCTTCAACCTTGTCCCCACAAAAATGTCTGGTGTGGTAAGGCACCATTGCATCCTTCTCCAATTCTTCAGAGGGTTTAATTAGCATGAGTTGGTATATTGTAGGGTTTCCTAATTAGTGGCAATGCTAATTCTGACGATCCAATAAGTGGCCTATTGTTTTTCACCTTTCTGGTTAAAGTTTTTCAGACTGGCAAAGAGTCTTATGACATTATGACTTTATATTTTGTCTTTAAGCTTCATAAGGAAAACTGGCAGGGAAGTGTGTGAGCCCCCATGTTCAGAATTATGGGATAGGTACTGTTGTGTTGGGTAAAGAGTGCTACATAGCTCTGTAACTGCCTGAACCAGGTTGGCTGAAGTGATGAAGCTCTGTATTGTTCCAGCCTACCCAAATTGCTGCTCAGACTAGCTGGAAACAAAGATACAGTTCTGTAGTGCAGAGGAAATTTTTCTTATAAACAAACTGACCTTCCAGAGAAAGGCACAGATTGTTGGCTTCAGAGATTACTGGAGGATACTGTTCTTAATGTGAAAGCACAAAATAGGTTATTAATGGTTTAGATGTCCTCCAGCGTAACTTGCTACCCCAAAGCTTTGCATGACATACATTTTAGCATTGCAACATTAATTTTACTAACTCAAAGGAGAGTTGCAGAAATCAACAACTTGTTTGAAGAAACAGTATTTGTAAAACAGATTTAACGCAGAGGTAATTTACTGGCCACTACTATTTTTGTTTGCACAGAAATGTTTTTGGATTGAATATAAAGCTATTTAGTTTAATGGAGACAACAGGGAGAATAGCTTGCTGTTGCTTTAAGGGACCCTTTATAAAAAGATGTAGGACTGGTATTTTTGCTGAGATGTCTGCATATGAAGAGGTGTGGGGGGACAGATGGATGTGGGATGGGGCTGAAGTAATCATGCAGATATATGGTGACCTTAAGACAGCTTATAGTGGAACATTGTAGGTGAATTACTTAGCAAAAGAAAATATGATCCTGCATATATGTGTATTTCAGTGTGCACAGTTTCTTTTGTTTATACAATGCATTAGGTGTTTTCCAGACATCTGAAATTTCTCTGGTCTGAAGAGATCACATAGATGTTACTGTTAAATATATATTCACTGTATAATTCAGTAAACAGTTTTGCAGTCATATTTTTTTCTGAATGTAGTTTTACAGAGGAAACAACTAAATGACAGATCATTTTTCCTCTACCCCTAGTCAGAGCAGAGGTGACACTTCAAGCACAATATTTTTCCACAGCAGTAAATCCCAATCAGGAAATTTTTTTAAAAACACCATTACTGCTCTGAGCCAAAGTGCCTTTGCTTTCAGCTATTCTGCTCCTTTTAAAGAGTTTCTAGAAGGCAAGTTTTAGGGTGGAGTGACTGCTGGCTCTTTTACCTTACTTAGGAAGAGCAGGGAGATCGCTGCTGTAGGAGGCATCCTGTCCTCTTCTCAGCTGTAGTTGTTCTCTATTCCTACCTAGGTAACACCACCTAAATCTTAACACTTTTGATAATATTCAGATCTGCTTAATCAAATTACTCCAAGTTATGCTGATGTTTTATATCAGTGTTGTGAAAGATTCAAATGCGTAATGAACACTGTGCTGAGGTGGTCAGAACACAGAGCTTGTTCTAGCCTTAAATCTTGGCTTTTGTTTTAGGCCTAGCACCACTGCAGATCTAACGCAATGCTTATCAAGAGCAGCTTAACATATGTATCCAGAGTGATAGCACTCTTAAGCTATATAGTCTAGAGCCATTCTGCAGGCATCTTGAAGTCCTATCACTAGTCGCAGTTCTTATTCTCATGTTTGAGTAAGCAGTGCAGTCCTGGCCTGCTTGAGAGGTTTTGGGAATAAGGTGAGAGCGAAGTATATGCTCATAATTAGAACTGTAGTTCTAATGTATTCATGTTTATGATAACCTATTATCATTAGTCATTATCAGTTCTACTTCAGATAAATAGTATTTCAAAAATGATGGTGTCTGTGGTGAATATAACCTTTTGTAGCTGCTTATTTGACTGTAGATGCTTGGTAATGCCCCATGTGTTTAACATAGCTTGAGCTTTGGTGGGTAATAAAGGAAGGTAACAGAGTTGCCTTTTCTTGCTCTTGAGAGAAAGAGAAGGGAAGCTATGGACTCTTTATTGCATGAAGTTTGTCTCTTTAGTTTTATTTACTGTGGTGGAAAACTTCACATCATTCCCTTTTCCTGTTTTCTGATAAGCAGCTTCTATGGCACTAAACTATTTCACATGCTCCATGCCCTCAAAAGTACTGAAATGGAAGCTGAATACTGTCAGACCAGGGCTGTCACTTCAGAAGACAAAAAATGGTACAAAATATGCTGTGGAACCAAGAAACTTCCTTCCTCTTAAAAGGAACCAACTACAAATGAATATTTGCAAGCCATGGAGAAAAATGGTACCATTTGGGCAGGCTTTTTTAAAAGTCTTAATTGCAACAAAAATACAATTACAGATATGAGCAGAGAAATAGAAATTGGAGGGGGGGAAATGTATTTCTCTGTTCTCCTAAAATCTAGGAATTAAACAAACCCTTAGCATTACCAACTTTTCTTTTAAAAATTTGCAACCTCATGTCCTTCAGGACAAAAAATGTTGTATTTTGAAGAAAAAAATGCAGTAGAATTCCAATACCTGCAAAATAAGCTGTAACACTATTTCTGATGATCAAAAAAGGGTATCCTTGGTTATTCCTTCCTCTCCTCACAGGTTGTTATTGAGATACATTAACACAGAAAGGTTTAAAAAACAAAGTTGTATTCTGCCTCCATGGAAAGAGAAGTACCATCAGATAGTGACATAGACAGAAAGAATTTGAAACTTGTTTACTTTAAGCTCTATAATGTTTTGGTGGAAGTGATTTGTGAAAAGACAAATTACATTTTAAAGTCAGGTCTTCAGCTTTTATTCATGGTTCCTATATATTGCAGCTTTTGTTCTTTTTAGTATTTATTAGAAAGCCTTTAATAAAAGCAGTCTTGTGATATTTCTGTTATAGATCAGAAGTTTGGTCAAAAACAGCCCAGCCTCTTTCAGGTGAACTACACCACTCTGGAAGACAGGTGTACTTACCAAACCTGTTACAAGAAGAACCAGTGTCCAGGAGCACAGTGACCGCAAATGAAGAAGCTCTGCAGAAGATCAGTGCTCTCGAAAATGAACTAGCCACTTTAAGAGCACAAATAGCCAAAATTGTAATCTTGCAAGAACAGCAGAATCTGACAGCAGGTAAGAAATTTGCTATACTCTTAACACAAAATAGTTAAGAAGTTTGTCCCTATTACAACTAATAATATACTAATTCTTGTGAGATACTGCAAGACCGAACACTTTTTCCATATTGTTGTGGTTAGTATAGTGGTCAGCCATAGCATGCTAATGGAGGAATACAGAATATTTCTTGCAGACGAAAGGCATGCTATGTTTTCTAGTATTCCAGAAGTCTTTGTGTTTGTGTGAAAGGTTGCCAGAATTCTGAATCTGTGGATGAGTAAAGAGGTATGAAAAAGAGCTTTCTGCTCAGAGCACAGCTCATGAGTTTACATCTCAAGCTTATGAAATAAATAGCAGAAAAGGAGATGCATTGTTTACTGGAATCATCCCTGGGACAAGTGCCTTTGTTCAAATGGAACCAAAAGTGGTGCACTGTTCCCAGCAGGAATTTTCTTTCCCAAGTTTCTTTCTCCTCTTCCCCTCACCTGCGGCCTCTGTCCAGTTCTAAGCCTATCATCACTAAAGCATTGCAGATAGCCTGTCAGTTTTCACTCATTTCTAAGTTAGAATAGGTGTAGAAAATACATTGCTTTGCCTATCTTTATGCATTGGATCATAATCTGATTCCTTAGAACATGTTCTAGTTTAGTATTTGTGTGAACTGATAGCAGTCACTTTATTTTTCCATAACTGTTCAAATTCAAAACCCTGAAATAGTTTAAAGGATCACTTGGTTTCAGTGTTGAATTGTAATTATTGTGGGGGGTTTTGCCAAATAACTAATAACTTACTTTTCATCATCTTCCCTTATCCTCTATTTATTAGGAAACTTGAATTTTGCCTTTGACTTGATTTTATCATCTTTACCTCCCTCTTCTGGTAGAATATGGTAATGACACTATGTATTCACAGTAGACTCTTTACCTTATCAATCTGGTTTGGATTGGTTTTGCTCATTTCTTCAGAGAAGCATTTGAAAAGAGGTTTCTTGATTTGTTTGTCAAATTGTTACTGCTTTTATATTTATAACTTCCAATTTTTACCCAAAGCATGCAGAAAATTTAAAATCAAGACTATCCTGAGAATTTATCTGTTCAGACAGATGATTAGCTGGCCTAAAAACATCACTACCTCACAGAGCTGGAATAAACTTGAATTTAAGCACTAGTTGAGCTCTGCAGTTTACTTCTAAGAATCTTGTATGGTAAGGTCTTCATTTCTCAAGATAACTAGAAAGAATCACTGCTGAGTTAGCAGAACTACTGCTCACATAGCACGTTTGACTTCCAGATCAGTACCAGCCTTTCAGGAGTGAAATACTGATAGCATGAAAAGCAGAACATCAGTAAAAGACATTGTGACGTCCATCCTATTTCATAGGTTTGCAGTAAAGATACGACTGCACCTAGAACTTGAATTGGAAACTCAGCAGTTTTCACACTTTGGGGAAAATTTATTTAGGTGGCTTAGGAATGAGCAAGTTCTGTAATAATCTGAAAGGGAGAGGTGTAGGGGAGAACTGAAGATATTACCTGAGCATTTGTTGAGGTATAAAGGGCAATTGCAACTAAACTTACATGAAATGCATGTTTTATTTGTAGTTGGGTTAAGTCCAGTTGCTTCAGCTGCTGTCCCTGTTGTGTTGTCGCCGCCACCACCACCACCACCTCCTCCACCTCCCCCGCTTCCTCCCGCAAGTCTACAACGGAGTATGTCTGCAATTGAGCTCATTAAAGAACGGAAAAACAAAAAAACAAACTGTGGGCAGTCTCTCATAGAAAATGGACCAAAGAAACCTGAAATACCAAACATGCTAGAAATCCTCAAAGATATGAATAGCGTGAAACTACGCTCAGTGAAAAGGTAAGACATTAAGTATATTAACTTTAAAGATTTATCTTTGATTTATGGAAAATTATTTCAAGTTGAGACTGATGCTGACGTAACATTTGACAAACAAATGGGAATGCGAAAGTTTTCACAATTTCTAAAGCTTTGTTTTGAACTATGTTAAAGCTTTTCATTTTCTTTTCCAGATCATCAGAAGGTACAAAATCTAAAGTAGCTGACCCTACAGATCCTGCAGCGTTAATAGCAGAAGCTCTCAAAAAGAAATTTGCTTATCGATACCGAAGTGACAGCCAAAGTGAAACTGAAAAAGTGATTCCAAAGTCTGAAACAAAGACCGAAGTAGTGCTGGTGAGTACTGTGGTTCTGAACACATGCTTGGAATAAACGATACTTGTTGTGAGAGCCAACAAAAATCTTTCTGCCAAAATATACAAATACCTAAGAGTGTGTGTGCACAAAACCCCATTAAGTATTGCCGATATGCCAGGAATTGTGGCAAGCATCCATTTTGTTTTTAGACTCACATCTTGAGATTTTGTGCTGCTTTGGACTGAGGTATAACAAACACTATTAGACTTTTAAAGTAAGAAAAAATAAGAAAATTATTTATTTTATTGGGCATGTGGAGTGCTGAAGACTTGATTCCTAAGGTCTCATACCAGAGATGAATCGGAACTGAGAAATTCCTGGAGCTTGCTTGTTATTACTAACCTTAAACATTCAGATATTCCATGTGCAATTAAAGGCAGAATTTGGAGCAAGATCTTGAAACATATCAGCCATTCCTGGGAATACTGAAAGCATATTGTTCAAAATGCCTGCCGGATCTTGTTATATGGAGGGTTTTTTCTAGTAACTGGAAATGCTGAGTGTATTCAAAGTTTCTTTACAGTGTGAGAATGTTAAAATGAAGTTATTTAAAATATCTGCCACAGACATAGTACAAGTTAAGGGCTTTAGTTTATTTCAGATTGCTTTGAAACCAAAGTAAAGGCTTTTTAAGCACTTAATATTCAAGGTGCAAGTTCTAGCAGTATACACCTATTTACAAAACAGGCTAAAAATCTTTTCTAATGAAGTATAAGTCAGTTTTGTTAGTAAGCAATTCTTGAAGCCTTCTGCTGCAGAAACAGAAAGGGAAAATAATCTTTATTTTTCCTTTGTTCATTTGGGAAAATGCAGGTGAAACTCCCGAATTCAAAGGGACTTGACCAAAAGAACTGGCTGTACTCTGAACTGAGTTCTGAGGAAAATTAGATTGCCAAGCCACAAATCTCAGGACTTCTGAAAATTTGAGCTTATTAATGTTGCCTTAGTTGCCTTCTGTTTTAGGCCTTTAAGGTGTATACCTGTAACTGTCAGGCTCTTCTTCATAACCAAAAGGCTAGAAATTCCCAAAGAATCAATCAGTTGTTTCCAGCAGCTGAGGCTACCAAAAAGAAAAAAAAAAAAAAAGAAAAATTTGGCCATGCTTTACTCACATGTGGGTTTTTCATGACTTTCCATTTTGAAATTTAAAGTCCAGCTCTTGTGAGAAGAAGGAACATCAAGCCCCAGCAGCTAAGAAAAGTGAATGTTTTCATTTGTCAAATGACAGACTATTTATCTGTAATGAGCTGTCTAATAAACATCTATCATCAGTTATCTATCAATATGTAACCTCTTTGCTAGAGCAGTTCTTGTATGATATCCTGCGTAGTTTTATAAGGACTTGCACAAAAAAGCAGGACACAAAAAGAACAGAAATATTGTCAAGAAACACCTACTAGAGCAGTTGGTTGTCAGCTTCTAAAGATACTGCATCTATCTTTACTTATTTTGCTGTGGCAGAGTGAAGTGTCTCTAGAGAGAGCTGCTCCAGGAGATGGTTAGCTGCCTAACCTGAGTAATGTAACTTGATCACTGACACAAGTTTCCCCTTATCTTGTGGTGGTGAAGGGGGCAAAGTCCACATCCCAAGAAGCAGGATGATAAGGAAACTATCTCTGCCCGAGTTCTAGCTTCACTTACAACATGGATGGGTAAAAGCTCAACTAGGTGTCCCTGTTGAAAGCAATCTTAATGTGGTTCTGCTTTTCTTCTCAGTTTGGACCGCACATGCTGAAGTCGACAGGAAAAATGAAGACTTTAATTGAAAAATCTTAATGTATCAAGATCACTACATGAAAGACTGTAAACTGTTTTTTACTGAGTGTTGCAAATAGCACTAGTACTGAGTGGTCTCCTACAATGCAGGAAAAAAAAAACTAACGTGAAATGTAGAATTGAGGCACTAAACATGTTGTTTGAGGTGCATGTTTGTATGTGACTTAAAAGGGATAGATTTGACTTGTTAAACTCAGGTATTAATTTTTTATTCAAACCTGGCTTTCTACTCAGACTTGTGGTTTTAGTTCATTAACACTAAGTTACCTATATGACATTCTTGCCATTAACTGACCACCTTAACGCAATTTGTATACATGGCAATAATGACAGTGATACACCCTTAAGTTAACATGAGTCATTTGAGCTTTAACTGTAACTTGCACTATGACATGAAAAATTTAGTATCAAACTAAATATCAGTCATTCTCTTAAACATAGCTTTAGCAATTTTTTAGCCCAAAGGAAAATTGAATATATTCTGCTTTATACAGAAACAAAGCAAAAACTTAGAATGTCATGTACCAGGTGACCTTTGAGGCAGATTTAAGTAGCATGTTTTCTCAAATGAGCTTGCAAGGGGAAGAGAGTAAAACCCTCTTGTATCATCTGGTGTCCAACAAACAGCGCACAAAAAGTGAGTAAATCATGCTTGTGGGAGCCTCTGTAAAGGCAGTCCAATGAATTTGAAAAAAAAAGTAGATAGCAGCATAGAGTAAAATAATTAATGTCAGAGTATGTGCTAACAAGTGTAGAAGTGGTGTAGATAAGAAAAAAGGTACAAAGTACTGGGAGGGGTGCAAGTTGCTAAAAATAGATTGCTGCAACTAAGAGATACTTGTGGACACCTTTTTAACCCCAGATGTCTGGGGACTGCACAAACCCTCCTGGTACTATTTGCAGGGAAGAGATATTTTAAGCTGTTGCACATAATCTGTTTTTCAGGGGAAGTCCTCTTGGGCATTTCCCATGGCAGCTCTTTGCTGCCAGACCTGTACAGAGATAGTTGATTAATCAACTAGCTGAGTCCATGCCTCTATCCACAGCTGTAGAGGGGGCTCAAACAAAAATAAAATCCAGGCCAAAAAACACTGCTCAGAAACCTAGAAAGCTATAACTTAGCTGCACACTTAAGTGAAGTTTTCTTTGACTGTAGATGAACTTAAAGCTGAGTCTGGCTATTTAACGTTCCAAGTTTATCCGACTACTGGAACAAGTACAAGTGCCTCTTAGAGCTTCTGTTTTCTAGAAAACAGAAAAATGCAGCACTTCTTTTTAAATGCAAACACCTGAATAGCTCTGTTTAGGTTACAGAAGAGGAATAAAGCCTTGCTGCTTATAACTGGAACATAGATTGCATGATCAAGGAGGATGTTTTCTGGTGTAAAACTTGAAATGGTGTTAATATGTACACAAAACACCTTCCTTTCAAAATGTTCTACCCTCAATTTTACTGATTGAGTCTGATTAAGTCTTCAGCATGTTCTTTTAAATGCCTTTAAAACACCCTTTTGAAAGTTACTTTTGGTTTCAAGTTTTGTATTTAATGCTCTATTGCCACTATATAAAATTAAAAGCAGTTAAAATAATTGTGTGTGATTTGTAGTTTTCTACAAGTTATAGCAGCCACAATAAAGTGTAGCTTGCATTCTATTAATTACAGTGACTATAAATCAATGTATTGACTACTTGAGTCTCTCTCAGGCCTGGACTAGATAGATATACTACTTAACTTGCTCTGCAGTACAAATAACAGTAGAATTAGTCCCAGAACAGCACAGTGCCATAACATTAAAAAAAAAAAAAAAAAAAAAAGCCAATTAATTTCAGTGAAACTAAGTAATTAGGAGATGGGGAGAAGTCTATGCCTCCCCCCAAACATGACAGGAAGGTTCTCCTTTAATGTTTGGTGCTGTGTCCCTCCCCTTGTTCACTGGGTTCCCCTGCCAGACCAACAGCTCTGGCCAGGGTGTCGGAACAGATGGTGGATTGTTGCCCAGAGATCTCTGCTGAAGTCTGGTCACCTGGTGTCTTGTTTTCAAAGTGTTTCAGATTATTGCAGCTGAACTCTGACATTTGCAACAATGTAACTCAGTCCGGTTAAGTGATAGCCTCACTTTTATAGTTATTGGTTTTATGCACTAAACTAGGCTAAAACATGAGAAACCCCCACCCTAAAACCATTTAAGTTTCGATAACCTGAAGTGTTGCTGTGATGTACAGTTATCCATCCCCCCAGATACATAAATGCGTGTGACAAACCTTACAAGTGGCATAAAACTATGGTCAAAAAAATTAGTCAACTGTACTAAAAAAATAAAATCACAAAGCTCTCATCAAATGCTTTATTTTAGACCTTTCTATACCTGAAGTTGTATCTTAGTCTTTTTTTTTTAATGTACGCAATGCCACTGCCCACAGAAAAACATCTCAAGCAGAAGTATTCAAACTAAGGACATTCACACTGGGCAGGTACCTTATACAGAGAGATGCAGACCTTAGGTTACGTCTATGTTAGTGAATGGAGTGGGCCAATGGGAGCAGATTTGTAGATTAAAGCAACTTATAACAGGGACCTGATACCATGCCATAACACATTTCTGGAGTTGCGTGGACTGACTGGCTGTTAGCAGTTGTAATGCAGTAGGTATGCTCCTGGCGTATGTATGCTCTCAGCTTTCACCTGAAACAATACAGCATTCCTGCAGCTAGGAGATCTTAAATTCAATGTGAATTTTTGAAGAGAATTTCTAGACAGCACTTAAAAAAAAATCCTTTTTCTTGAAAGTCAGTCAAGTGTCAGAACCTTCCACATACTCTAATGATGGGATTAGAACCAGTCTTTCTAAATCCAATGGTGTGATACTGCAAGAAAAGACAGAAGCCCCTTCCTAGGAAAGCTGGCATAGAACAAAATTATTCATGTTTTTTTTCAGCCTCTTAACAAGGTGTACTGGTTCCTATCAGAATAGGCCAGTCTTGCTAACAGTTAGCAAGATCATTACATAATGTTAGAGAATCACAGGTTGCTTATAAATACACTGCAATTTTGCTATGTATGTATTTATATTTCCATTATTTTTTTAAAAATAATGAATTTACATTAAAATATGCTTATAAATGGTCTACAGCAAATAGCAAAATTTATATTTATGTTGAGGTCCTGTCTTTAAGTCACATTTCAAAGAATGTGAATTGCAGAATACAACATCAGATACTGATTTTAATGGTTGCTTTTAAAAATAGTTGCAGTCTTGGTGTATGTTTTATTCAAAAACGTCAGAGACATCAACACTTTTCCACACTTAACCCTACTAATCTATAGAGCATAGACTGGAAGGGAGCTTAGCTGCAGTCTCTCCGTAATAAGTTACTCAAATGCACAGCAGTTACCTCTGTGGTCCGCAAGTTCCAAAAAACACTGGCGAATACCTCCTTTTTAAAAGCAACCTGTTAAAATAAGGCTTTTCCATTACTTCAAGCTGTAACCCAAGCTCATATAACACTTGATCTTTCTCTGTTGAAGTCAGACAATAGCAAGAACTTGCACTGACAGCAAAGGAAGGAACTACACACAAGTTCAATAAATGGTTTAATTGTAAATTTATTTCTTTAAACATGGCCACTTTGAGTAATGCATTACTTCAGGGAACATGAAAGAATAAACAATTTTAGAATTTTAGACAAACAGGTAAGTCAGAATTTGTTTTTAAAACAGTAAAAGGCCAAGCCTGAAGAGGTGATAAGTTTTGGCATATGAGGACTAGTATTTTCAGATCCAAAAATGGGCTTAGTTTTACAGTGGAAGCTGAGTGCAACCTTAACTACCTTTCCATAATGCTAGACTCAATTGCAACTTAAATGTACAGGAGCATAATGTGAAAAGATTTTTTTATTAATTAAAAGTTAACAGCAACAGGCACATATTAAAATGAATATGGCAAAGCCTTTACAAATGGCTTTACACTGAAGCTCTCTCCCAAAAATGGCTGTTGCAACAAACTGTAAACAGAATTAATAAACAGTCATTTACAATAATAACAGGGAAATACAAATGAACTAAAAGAAAGCACCAGTTTCTCAAACTAGATTACAGTTGTGCTTACTGTACTTAAAACAACGTAAAAGAAATTACAAAAATGGAATGTTTTAAGTTTAAAATTAGTCCTTTAATTTTGTCCTAAAAAATATTTCTCCTTTTCCCATCAAAAACCCATTAATGGGTAATGTTTCAGTAGAGGGAGGAATAAGTAAACAATGCACTTTTTTTATTTTTTCAAATCAAAAACAAATTTGGTCACTTAGCTTTGTGCATAGTTTAAGGCATCTGTAGCAATTTGTTACAGTTTCCTCCCCAATGTGGCTGTTCATGAAATTGTCACATTCTAAAAGAATAAATAAAAAAAATGTTGCCGTTCAAACCCTTCCCAGTACCCTCCCCCCCTCCCCAACCCAGACATACTCACACACCCACACATACATACACACTGCAGCGAAAGGGGCATTTGTACCCTTGTTCTGAAGGACACGCTTCCCATCCCACTTTATTTCAGATTGGCAAATACCCTGAGCTGATTATGGTGTTTAGACATTCCACCTTTTTCTTGCATGTGCAGTTCAAGTGTACAATAGTGAAAACAACATGCAATGTTTTCACTGCAGAATCGCAATGCAGTTCGAACGCTTCCCCCCCCGCCCGTCCCTTCCCAAATTCAGAAGTGTTTTCTGCTTTTAAAAAATTGCATTCCCATATAGCTCTGGAGTAAAGCTTGGCTGTGCTCTATAATGAATGCTCAGTTCCCAGTGCACAAACAAAATTATGGCAAATGGGAGGCTTTTCTGGCATCCAAAGAAACAAGAGCTGCAGTCTCAGATTTGATCTTTTTCTTTCAAAAAAACAACAAAAAAATCCAAGTTAGTGGTTCCTTCACAGCCATGCACAAAGGTGAAGTCTAGAACCAATAGTTTCAGAGTACATTTGTAAACATCAAGTCTTGCCAGAGGCAGCAGAGGATGGGCACTTCACATTTCCGTATTAAAACAGGGACTGAGTGGAAGGTACGCTTTGAACACATTTAAGCGAGTCTTGCTCAATTCCGAGAAAGTGGAACAATCCATCTCAAGTCTTAGATTTGAAGACCATATTTCAAATTTTACACACACACAAAAAAAAAAAAACAAAAAAAACCACATGGTGCAATGAAATTTTCGTACTGTTCCTTCAAGGCTCAGTCACTGCTGTGCTTTGCATATTCAAGGTTCCAAACAAAAACCAACGGAGGCATATGCATATTGCTCTATGTTCAGATCTTTCAGTTAAAAAAATTTCAGGTTCAAATGGTCTGTCAAAGGAAAACTCGGAAATAAATAATGCTGGCATCATTTTACCATTTTACTGAAACCTTGGGCAGGCAAGTATCTCCTTTCATCCAACTGTGCAGATACCAAGAGAAGAGGCAGTTTTGTCATGAGGGTTGAGGTCAGGACAAGCGAGGTTCCTGAGGTAATATGTCTGAGTCCATCTCCTCAAAAGCAGGATCAGCATCGGCACCGCTGCTGGACTGTTCTCGCTGCACTCCCTTCCAGCTAGCCTTGTTCAGCCCCAGGTGCCCGAGCATGGTCTGCGACAGCCTCGTGTTGGAGAACCGGGCCCACTCCCCAAACAGCGGCTCCACTAAGTAGGTCATAAAACCTTTAAAAACAAACAAAGCCAAGTGGGGGAAAAAAAAAAAAACAGGAAAAGAAAGACTCAGACTAAATAGTTTAAATAGAAGATAGTAACAATAATTAAACAACACAGACAATTCTCCAGTTTACACTGAAAATTTCATTTCAATATTTAGAGCATCTTTATAAAATAATCTCTCGAAATATAAAAGATTTTACTGGTCAGTCAAAAGAACAGCATTATATTGGTTTAAAAATTAACCTCCTTTGTTTCAGAACAATGACCAAATGAAGGGAAATGTTGGAGAACCTGGGGAAAAAAAAAAGAGAATCTAAACATCAGTAACAAAGTCAAACTAGTCTGGAAAACCTACATGTCTAAAAGAAAAAGATTTCATAACAAATTACCCCACAGATAAGCTGAACTATATTACACAGGCAAAAAAATACAGATCATTTCACAATATTAAGCTCATTAAAAATACTGAAAATACAATCAGACAAGTTAGTCCCTTTCAAAGCAAAAAGGCCACAGAGCACCAGCATGTAAATAGCCTTTTATATAAGAGTTTGTGTGTACGTGTGTGTGGGTACACCTATTTATAAATTCTATTTCTATGAACCAAATTCAATGTTAAAACTATCAAAACTGTGTTTGCTTTAATCTGTCAATTACAAAAATGTATGATTAACAGCTTCTATATTAAAACAGTGCAGCTGACAGAAACAAAAAATCTGATTTGTTCAGATTAATTTGAAGCACTAATTCATATTACATGGGGGTTTAAATTTATTATTTTATTTACAGTGTTTTTTAACTCAGTCCCATTTAATCTCTATACAAAATAATTTTATTAAAAAAAAAAACTATAGAAAATAATAATCACCCCTTTTGCTAGTGTAAATCCAACTCAAGTTAGCAAAAAGCAGAAGATAATATAATGGTTATTCATGGTTCTGCATCAAACCTCCGTCCTGCACCCTTTTTAAGGCTGCCTGTAAAATGAATGTTGGCATTCCAGAAAGCTAGGTCACCTGCAATCCTTTTTGGGCAACTTCATTACCAAAGGCCCCAGAGACCAAATGGGCAAAGGGAACCCACACGCCTCTTCTTCCCAGTGGGCCAGTCCAGATTAGGAAAGTACCGAGCAGTAGCATGGGAAAAGTTACATATTTGATTCCCATGCTGTACCTGTTCTGTGAGAGACTTCAGTCCCCACAACTGTCAGTGGAGCACCTCTCATAAACACTATATCCAAGGGGAAGAAGTTACAGCAAAGAAAGAAAAATTGTTCTTTGTAAAGAAGTGCTGCCAAACACACACAAACCAGGTACAACTTCTAGGAAACCTATGTAAAATACTTTTTCCATATTTTCAAAGTGCATCCTGAAAGAAATCTACTAAAATAAATTTAACTGAAGTTACCAATCTGGATGTTGGCAATAGTTTCTGTCTGTCGATCACACAGTGGACTCACACCCAAGTGATACTTTTTTTCAATGTCTCCTGAAGGAACAGAAGTATAATAGAACTGTTAGGTCACTAGGTCCAAGGACTTTGCAAGCCCCAAAGGAATTATCAAACACTAACAGAGGTGGGTTATCTAAAACTGGTATCTTCACAGACAGTTTGGAGAGCAAGTTACATAACAAGGATGGTATCTTGTGGTAGACAGTGATTTACTTTCCTCTCATCTCCCAGGAAAACAAATAGGTCTGCCAGTGAGACTAGCAGTTCTGTGTGGTTTTCATCAGACAAGCAATAATTGATAAAAACAACATCAGTCACAGGCTTCCAGAGGATTAACATGCTTCCTTACCAAAACTCCTAATTTCTCATTTCTACAGCAATCTAAGATTTCCCCCTTAGCAATACAGAAGGGAATAGCTCAGCCTTCAAAAATTTCTCATTGAAGGTATGTATTTGTTGCTCTGCCTGCACATTGTTGATATTGAATAATAAACCTCACGTGATCAGCACCAAATAGTCTATGTTCTCCACTTATCATACCTACGCACAAATTAATGTTTCTCAAATCAGTGACGTATAATTAACAAAGATACAAAGATTAACATGCAATTCATGGCACAACTTCCCAGCTAACTACCTGATCATCCTGTACTATTTCACCATTAAGTTGCAACTCCATAAGCAAGTTCTCCTCTGACTAAATTCTGTTGCAGAGGGATCTTAAAAAAAATCACTTTAAAATAAAAATGTTACAAATTGCTTTAAGCTCTTAAAATGGATTCTGCTTGAATACAGATGAAGGAACAAGAGCATGAAGGACTTTGCAAGTGTGTGCTTCATAATGTACTGAAACCCACTAGGTAAATGTAAGTTAGGCTAACTGTTCATCTGAAGCACCTTTCAGGCTGAAGGATCTATTGAACCAGCCATTCTAGATTCAGATTCTAAGCAGCTTCTTCATCACGTGTTAGTACCACCAACCTTTTGCAAGAAATACAACCAGTGAAAGAAAACATCCCACGTGCTGTCTTGTAAATCTCTATTAGTCTTAAATACAAATTCCTTTAATTGCAAGCAGTTATGTATGACTCATGATTGCTCTTTTCACAATGTATATACATATCTATTAACAGATTAGAGTACTTCTACTCTTACTTGCCTTGATGGAAGAATTCCTCTGTTACTTTTTCACTCCACTGCTTACTCAGCTCCCAAGTCCGACATGGATTACAAATATCAGCACACTTCAAAGCCATCTAAGTAAGTTAACATATGGTGTTAGGTCACCTGACTTACTCTTTTCCATCCAAAAGAAACATCTTTATTTCCTGACAGCAGATTACTTAAAGTTTTGTGAATAACAAACCTACCTACCATTTGTGCTTTCCTCTAAAATTATGTTCTATATTATATTTTAAAAAACAGCTCAGGGAACTATCAGGTCTCATGATCAGCTTTGAGTAATATGGAAATTCAGACAAAAAAATTTCAGAGGCGCTGTATTCGCTAAGTCAGTGATTCACTAATTTTATTCACTAATTCAGAAGACAATAATAAACTCATAAAAGGAAATGTCAAAATAAGCAAAAGTAAGCAAACAGTATTTTGTGTTTGTAACTCTCCAGTCAGTCTTCTCCTTTTTCAGTAATGGTTTGTACAGGACAGAACTTCTGACCTGTTTGTTCATTTTCTTTTACAGTCAACACAATGAACCTAATAATAAAAATTTCTGTGAACTTTAGCAGACTTTCTCAAGGCTTTTGTTTTTAAAAGTCACTAAACCTCTCTCTAGCACAGCAACAAACTCTGGGTACTACTACACAACAGTAGTACTTCTTCTCCTGAACTATGTTCTGACAAAGCATTTCACAGTTCTGAGACTACACTGGAGGCATCAGAACAACTAACCCTTGTCTTGGAAAGAAATTCCTCCTTGGTTTAGTAGCTCTAAGTTATCAGACTGACCAACACATGACATCACCTGGGACAAGTGCTGGAGGGGGAGGAGGGACAGAAGCGGAAGGAACAACCTTTCTTGTAACAAAACAAAAAAAACTAAAGATATTTCTACTTCACTTTGGAAGCTGAAGATAGCCTGAGAGAAGTATTTAGCATTCTAAGTAAATTATTTTTGAAGCTAAAGTGATGTTTTCAAAAGTATTACTAAAAAATCACCTGTAAAATGAAGTGACGATGGTTTGCATCCTCTAAACATAGGTCTCCTCTATCCAAATGGGATCGAAACATGGACAGATACTCATTTTGCTGACTGATGTCTGTGGCAAGAATGAGATCACCTATCTGACTTTCCATCAGCTGCCTGAAATTAGTGATATCAAACATTCCAAAAGCATGACAATTAAGAAAAATAACCAGCACTAGATTTACAAGTCTTTATATCATATTCAGTGTTATACCAATGCAAGTCATAATGGCCTTCTGATCAGCATTTTCAGAGGATTCTTTCTAAATTTTCTTTGAAAACGCCCTACAACATTTATTGAAATACTGAGACATTTCTTAGGCAGCTTTCAGGAAGACTAAAGAGGTTTTTCTCTCTCTCTCTTTTTTTTTTTTTTTTAAACAAACTCATTGTATACTGTTTATTTATAGTTAAAGTAGGTGAAAAGACTATATTTTAAGTTGCACTGGGGTGACAGAATTAGAAAACGCTGCCAAGTTCAATCTAAACAGGTGGTTGACTATATGAATACACATCTTCAATGTGCTCACAGTAAATGCTATTTTCCAAATATCATATTGCACCATGAACTGCTCTAGCAATGTGGTATCCAGGAATTCTTAAAATAGATCTGAATACAAAATGTAGATTATGAATTGCCATGCAATTATTTAAGTTGTTGTGCAAAGCTGTCAGCTAACTTGGGTCTTGAATTAACCTACATAATTCTGTATAAACATACCTGTTTTCTAATGACATATGTGCAAATAAGCCAGATTCTCTCAACAACCCTACTGCTGATCTCCAGTGATGGTTCTCTAATACTGAGGTATTCTGCAAATGAAAATAATAGTACAGGTATCAATCAATCAATGGCTTTTTTTAAACAACTGAATAGCTATAAACTAGGAGCTGTACCATACAGTTTTTCAAAAAAAGATGTGTTAAAACTCAAAAATCCTGAATACTTTATTAGTTTGCACAGATTCTATCCCAGTACCATGGAAACAATCTCTGGGTTCAAACCTACAACTATATAAGGATATTACAATTTATATTCTTTTTCTATAGTCCTCAGGCTCAAATCTGGTTCTAACAAAACAACTAATTTCCTCCTTACCTTATATAAAGTTGCTAAGTAATGGTTTGTTTTAATTAGGAAGGGTTGGTTAACGCCTGGGTGATCCAAATCATGTGTGGCAGCTGAAATTAAACTGAGCAGAACATCCCATGGAGTTAAAGATTTGGAAAGCTGTAAGATAATAAATGTAATTCTGTTAGCAATGTAAGTGTGCCCTAGAAAAAGTGCCCAGGTCTCTTGGTTTTGTTTTTCCTTTTCACTAATTAAAAGCCAACAGGAAGTCAGAGAAAAGTTTAATGACACAAGATTAATATTCCATTGCCTCTCCTTAATATTTCCCCCAAAGTTACAAACATTTCAACAACGGCTTAAGCATTATTCTTTATGAATGAGAAGATTCAGTCACAGAAGACGCTAGTTTCTGGCTGGTAAATAAGTGCTCTTTATAAGAAGCTCCTGCAAAACAGTGAATTCTTAAAATTAGCTGTCTATCTCATTTACTAAATCTCTCTCTATGTGAAGATTCTACTTTAAATACAGAGAATGTAGTTTAAACAACACAAAAACCTTTCATTTTAAAAGGAACCCAATATTCTATAAACCTCAAGAACTGTTCAGAACTGCTTTCTACTCTTATTCACAATCTTGTTTCTAAGCCTACTGGGAAAGGAACTGAAGAAGGAAAGATCTGCCTAAACTAACAGCTCGTATTTTCAAGAAACATGTACGTTGATTAACTAAGTATGTAACTGCATGGACTTATTTTCACTATTCTTAGCTGTTCTTCCTGTTACTACCTTCTGGTTGGGAAGTTTTGGAGTTACAACTCAGCATGAGCTAGACCTCATTGCTAAAACGGAAGGAGGACAGTCCTGCCTGCACAGTGTTCCTGTTCTTGGTGAAATGCACCAAACAGCCGGCACAGCACAGCAGCCTATACTACACTCCCTGTCGCACTTGCTGCCAGTCATCTCTCACATGCTTATACTGTACTTAATGTAACAGAACCATTTGAGCTGTATGTGCTACTAAAAATACAGAGTCTATACTCATATCTGAAGTATTACAAAACTTTCTTCATGAATATTAATCAAAAATGCTCTGAGGTTCCAAACCATATGGGAGGGAGGGAGGGAGGGAGGGAAGGAGGGAAGGAAAAAGAAAACTCTTTATGTTTTGCTACATTGTGCACAAGCATACTATCCATTAACACCAAAGATGAACAAAGCAAGAGAAACAGTAGTTTCTGGGGGAAAAAAAAACCCCAAAAATTTAAAACCATGAATATACAGATTTATTATTGCCAGCTCTGACCTAGGCTGCAATTCCACATAAACGTCTTTGGGCACAGTGGTATGTTAAGCAGCTGCAGTCTTAATCAATTCCCTAGCCTGGTTCACCAGGAAGTAACACAAAAGGCAATACCAGCTCAGAGGAGGTGAAAGAGAAAAGCCTACTGCCAAGTGTGAAACCATAGCCTCAGGAGCATGGCAATCTTTCCCTCCGTTTTAGTATTCTACAAGTTGGGTTTGGGTTTTTGTTTTTTTTTTTCCTTTTCTGTAAAAAGCGGGCGTGTGTGTGTACATATACACACTTGCATGTGTATATATATATGCGCACACACAAACCATATATGTATACACATAAAAATAAATACATATATTTCTATATTTACATGCAATGTAAAACTGACAATGCTCCCTTACCTTAGGCTCTTTTAAATAACAGTGCATGGCCTGAGTCACATCAGCAGCATGAACTGCGTTGTGATAAGGGTTTTGACTGTGATAATCTTCTTGAACCATAACTGCAGGAAAATAACAAATATCCAAATTTAAATAAAATAGCATTTTTTTCATTTTATACATCCTTCTTAGGCACAGAAACATTATGCAATATCACAAGTTATGCACACATAAAAGTGTCAAGTTGATAAACTTGACACCTTGGTATAAAAGGTGTTTATGTGAAGAAACGGTATTTTCTAAAAAAAATCAACTATATGTAAAATCATCTCAGAGCAAAAATTATACAACTTGAAATCAATACATAATTTGAGATACTTTGACTTTGAGAACTTCCCAGGAAAGATTCCCTTTAATAACCTAGCCTGCCTGAACGTTGAGGCAACCTGGAATAAAAAATGAAGATGATACTATTTACCAGAACGTCAGGATGACTTCATATCATGCTGGCTGCCTTGAAAACAGACAGGGCCAGAGGAAGTAGGCACTGCTCTACTGTCATATGAAGTGCTTTTCTTTCCCCTTCAGGAGAGTGGTCAGGGGAAGCCACCTCTATACAGTTTGGGCATCTTCTGATACTTGTACTCATGCAAACTTAGGCCTATATGCAATTTAAAAAAGAACCTCTTTTAGATGGTGGTCTGTCTAACCACTCCTAGATTTATCTTCTCTATTTAAATGCTTCTTTCCTTTCCTCCTCTATTCCCCATCCTCCTGGCTGTCTTTCAATATTATAGGTTAAATGACTTAAAGGGCATCCACATTAACTAGAGCGCACAGAATAAAAGAACTATAATATTTAAAAGGAAGGAGGGGAAGAAGATTTGAAGCACAGCAATCAAAGTATATTCTAAATTGGAGAGTTTTGCCTGATATAACACATTAGTTTTTCCAAGCAAATCTTAAAAGAACATTTTCCTGACTGATTACAGTCTGTCAGTCCCACTCAAACAAACATGCCCACAACCTCTTTTTCAATCCAGTTTACAAGCCAGTACCCTCCATGTAATTGATTCTTGTGACTCTAATGTAACAGCAATACTGCCATGATACTTGTGAAGATTCAGGGCTCGTGCAAAGTCAAAATACTAACTACTGAAACCCTATGTTTCCACTAATCTGGTACCTTCTCTCTCCCGTTTAAGTCTGGAAAAATATACAGAAGGAGGAGACAGGAGATTTCCAAGTAACCTTCAGAATCATAAAGACACACACACACATATATTTTAAAAAGTGTATGTGTATACATACATATATATATATATATATGCATATATGTAAATTTTTATGTATATAAAAAAACAGAAAAATTAAATGTTGAGATCCCACTGAGGACTAAAACCAGACTTCTTTCCTTACTAAAACAAACAAACAAACAAACAAAAAAAACCCAAAAAAGATTCCAGTAAGTTTTCAAATTAGAAGTGAACTTCATGTGGCTATAAGGGCCATTTGAGCTGTCCTAGTCTTCTGGATTTGGTCTTCAGATTACTTTGAACCAGGTTATAAAAAGTATTGAAAGAAAAGAACGATTTAAGTTCATGCTAAGAAGAGGCATTTGGAAGACTATTTTCTTAATTGGACAGATGTGTAGGGACAAAGTTAAGAAGTGTTTCTGTACTGCTATTTAGTAGAAGGCTCTAACAAAAAGGGAAGGGTGGCCAATTCCAATTCTAGAATAAAGTTTTGCCTTCTTCCACCAAAGTCTAATCTTATTTAAGTGTCTTACAGCTTTAAGTACTCATACTTAGAGTATAGTTATTTTTTGATAACTAGCAAACTAATCCAGTTATTCCTAATTGGTCTTTCAAGTCAAGTTCTCTCTTTTGCTGAATCTCAATTAACTAGGAGATAAGCAAGACAACAAAGCAAAATGTACTCAGTTACAACTTGAGCAGCCTAAGACCAGACTTCTATAATTACCTTTCTTCACCCTCCAATATATCAGTCAAGTCAGCTGATCTGCCTTTTTGAAATTAGAAGTAATTGAGCCTACTTTAAAACAACATGGAGCACATGACAGAGAAACTGATAAAACTTCTAAAGCAGAAAGAGAACTCAACGGTGAAAACATAAAAGGGTCCTCTCATTTGAAAGAGGAGAAAAACCTTCTGAACATCATTTCTCCTCTGTTAAATAACAGGCTCTATAACCACAAAAGTATTTTTTCTCTGCGACTGTGAAAGTCTGCTACTAGGGACAAAAAGCTTGTTTCTCCTGGCTCAGTTAAGAATTAGCATCCCACTCCACAGAATGAAATGAGAGGTACAGTCACGGGGGAAGAGAATGAAGGAAGCATCCCATCGGTGTGTGTGTCTGTGATAGCTGGATGCAGACAGACAGCTCTTCCAGGTGTCAAGTGACAGTACTATCTGGTTTGAATATTCTACATTGTATTTACAATTCTTTCCATAAAAGCATTTCACTGCTACAGGCCCAAACATTCTAGCAAAATTGCCTCTCCCTCCATCTCTGGAGAAAGTATGCCGACAGTACAATGAATATTTGTGCAAGAGTTTGAACAAGTAAGACACAGCATCATATTGGCACTGTTAAATATGACCAAAATAGCATGATCAATATAGTTAGGAAACTATATTTTTAACCTTTCCAAAATGAAGATTAAAACAGAATTGAAAAATTGAAACAACAAAAGGACTATCCTTTCCCCCCCAAAAGTCATGTGAAGGAATTCCCATATATTCTTGTTGATTTAGGTTTATATAAAAATAATACAGTATCTGCTAAGAAACTACTAAACTTGTTAATACTTTTTTGAATTTAATATGGAGATTTCTACACTCATAGAAACTCTTGAGAGATTTTGTCCCAATCAACACACCTTAAATCATTGCACAAACTGGACTGGATTAGTACTTCTCAAACCTTGTTGCTAAACCATAACCAGCACTTAAGTTAATAACTTAAAATTCAGACAAACAGCAATATTCACCATAATAGAAAGCTGTATTTACCCAAAAATCTACGAAGTTTCATTGTATCTAACTGGAAGTGTTCAATTAGTCCATGAAGATTAAACAGATGGAAGGTTAAGCTGACTAGACTGTTTCCTAAAAATAAGATGAAAATACTAATTCATTGGAAGTCATGAAATCGGTGACTCTTCAAAAGAAATGTATTTCAAACAAATTTGCCACAGTAATTATACAAGCAAACTTCTCTACACCAATGTATGATAAATATTTAAATTTTTACTCTATACCATGATTCCATTAACTGTCTCCTCTAGTCATCATCAGTATTGTTCACTGACCAATAAGAGGAAAATGATACTCAACATTAAAAATGCCACAGATTTCAACATGCAAACCCATTACAAACAATATTCAACTTTTTGGTATATCGCATTGTAATTTTAAAAAACAGATGTACAGCTTACAAAGAAATAAAAAAATAAACAGGCAAAGAAAACAGCTAACAAATACTGTCAATTAGTGTATACTGTACATATGCTATCTCAATTTCCTCATGCATTTTGCTACACTATTCCTTATTTCACCTGGAAATTGAAGAAAAAAAATTATATTTTTCTCAGAATTTAGTACTATTACAAGATCACATTATATTTTGCCTACTGGTAGCTCTAATATTACAATCACTTACATTTTTACTTGTTATGGCATTGCAAGAGGCAGAAAGAAATAGTTTGCAAATGAAATACACTGCAAACAACATGTAGTGACAGATCACTCAGTTTTGGTGCATTTACTCTGACAGTCTTCATTTAACAGGATTTAAAGCACCTACCACAGACAGAAACTGAGGTACACAAAAACAAAAATTTCTGCCACATTTAGCTTATTGTCAGACTTCAAGTATTTGCATGTGCATGCCACTTCCTCGCACTAAAATATACAATTCTTCAAACATTTAGTCAGTAGCTTCTTTCTTACAGGGCAGCTCATTATGCAGTTTTATATGCAGCATTCTCCCCTTAGAAAATTTAAAGAACAAAGCTGTCTGTTTAAAATGTCCTCCTAAAATGACTAAGTTAGGATGCAAGGATGATGGTATAGAAAGGCTTCCACAAGAGAAGTTGTACTGACAGTAACTAAAATGTATTTGAAAAAATTAATACTTAACAGGTTGAGAAAGCCTTGTACGAAAAGGATGATTTCAGATTACTCCCAACTGATAAACCCATCTGAAACAAGCTATTCTTACCCACATTAGCTTGCCCCTATAGCCTTCTTCATTCAGTTTTAGCTACTCTAAGTTTATCAATCACCTACCTAAACATTCTACTTGTAAAAATCCTTATTGCCCTCATTTTTTATAACCATTTTCTGCATCAAATCAAACTGTGAGGACATTAGTTTTATACTAGATTAAGCCAAGCAACCCTTTAACAAAATAGGGAAGACAACTATCCTCTGGGGCTATGTTACTGTTTCTGAACTTCATTTCTGTTTCCTCCTGCCAACTTTAAATGCTCTGACTGAATCTCTGCTACCAACTCTATTCGACCGATCAAAAACCTGAACAGCGGCTTGCCGCTTGCAGCCCGCGCTCCGCGAGCTTTCCACACCGACTCTCCCAAATGCCTCCTTGGCATCTGGCATGCTCATCTCTCTCTTCCGTTCGGTTCAAAACTCAGCTTTCATTGCTACATATTTTAATATAAAAATTAACCCTAATCCTACAGCAGCCTTTCTACTTTCCAGCACATTTACAGATCTGTTTTCTTTTTCTATTCTATTTCTATTTTCTATCTGGCCTTTCATATCGTAACCATATTTTATTTTATTTTTACCAACTCCTTCTGTATTTCCTACCACTGTTTGTAACAGGTGCATAAAACTAACCATAATCTTTGCTTCCTTCTTATATTTTGTGCAAGCTACACATACAGCAGCTTGCCTAGCTGCTGCCTAGCTCCTAAATCTCTAGACAGTCTACTAATTTTCATAATTATAATGCATTTATACTATTTTGCCTTTTCATTGTATTGTGCTGTAGTACAACTATTCTACCCAATATTACATTTCTCAGAAAAAGAATTGTCAGTATAAGTGACTTTTTGGACACAGTCAGATACATTAACAGTATTCTATACTTAAAAAAAAAAAGAGAGACTAAATTAGCAAATTTGTTAACTTATATCAAATTACTGCTTACAATAATAAAAAAAAAGAGAACAGCGACCTACAACACATAGGATGGGCCTGTTCTACAAATTAATGACTATTGTCAGTACCGATAGCAATGGCATTTTAACAGTGGACAGGCAAACTAGAATGTAGTTCAAAGACTTTTAAATCAAAAAGTACTATCTGACGAAATTTATACTTTTTAGTAAACAAGCAATCACATACTACAACACAAAAGCAACAGGTAAATTACATTATGCTAAAAGAAATACAACACATCTGAAACAGCAAAAGTAAACTCACCATTTGTCAGTCTATCAAAAAGAAAAATATCAAAATTCCAATTTCCAACCTTCTCCAGCATACACTGAAAGAAAACAAAAAAGCTGTAACTTTTTTCTTAATATATTTATATCTTCCCTTAGCACAGAGAAATATTAAAGATATCAGTGACAGATGCAAGTCTTAGAATTTCTATATGTAAAAAATAGCATTAAAAGAATCATTAAGCTCGTCTGAAAACTTGAGCTACAATTTAGTTTTAAATTTTAGGGGTTTTGCATTTAAAATTAGTTTTACAAACTGAAATAAGAGAAGTGCCTTGACAGTACTATTCAACCAAGTTCGAGATTTTCCTTTTATCATTTAGTCAATTTTTTAAAAGAAGAAAGATGTAATTGTTTTCCATTACATTGATAGCGATATTGTAATTGTTCATTGAATTGCAGTTGTTTTCAATTACATTTTACCTAATTCTTTTAAATTAGGTAAAAACAGAAAGAGTGTAACAGAGTAACTCTACTGTGTTCAGACTTAGGAAAGAAAAAAAAGTGGAGAGACCTCTCAGAGGCCCACGCTGACATTTCATGTAATCATGTTAATAAACGCGTGGATCACTAAACCCAGTAAGATGTCCTATTAGTGTTCCCCCTCTCCCCCACCCAAGTCTGTTCCAAATCTTCCACTTTCTAACCTTTTCAAATAATTAATGATGAATTTATGTATTGCCCTTTATCTTAATTTCTCTTTCCCTTTTTGCTTATACAAAAGCAATAAATCTAGATGTTTTACTATACAAATAAGACAAGCTTTTAATTTCTTCTTGAGAAAGGGGCTTTTCACTCTCCACCTCATCCAGCTAGCACTTCTTCGCAGTTGCTCCACATGAACTATTCTTTCTGCAAGTTGGATGAACAAGAAGCACAAACAATATTCTAGGCCTCACCAGAGATTAACAGTGACAATCTTTGCTTCCCCTACCTCTATCAGAAATACCTGTCCAGCATGTTTTATAAGAAATACTTGCCGCCTTCATAATTTCAACAGATTGGTAGAGTTGTTTTGTGATCCAGTCACTATGTCCTAGCTTTTCTCCACCAGCCACTAAAACTCAAAGTTACCAGAAGAAATAAACTGCATTAACAAGATCTTGCTACTGTTAAATTACAAGTATATATTTTAGTTCCATCCTCAATTCTCAGATTCTTCCTATCCTGTAGCCTGATCATGTTCACAATCAGTATCAAGAAACAGTCTTCGGGATCTTGAATAGTAATCACCTGTGAACATTTCCTGTTGATTCCACTTCAGCACTACCCATCCTAGGTCCCATGTAGCTAGCCTTTCATCCAATTCACAATTCTTTTAGTGCTGCCTGTCTTGCCAGTATGGTGCTATATCAAACACTTTACTGTACCACAGGTATATTACAGCTCTCATACTCTTCTTTTCTAGAAAATGCTAGCCACATAAGCTCTAAAGATCATCCCAATAACCTTGAGGGGAAGCGAAGGGATTTGTTTGAAATCACTTTAAGAGCAGGCTTATTTCAAATATATGTGTAACATATATATGTTATATATATATATATATATATACACACACACACACACACATATATATACATATACACACACAAATATAAAAAATACACAAAATTCACATTTGCTTGCACTAAGTATCTCTTACCATGAGAGAGTTGTATGCTAGTGAACTTAATGTATATATATACATATTTTTTAGGAAAGAAAAAAATCAAGCAACCAACCTTTGCTTGTCCATTGTAATCATCATCCAAAATATTTGAAGAATTTGGAACAGTGATACCACGGAAAAAACGGGAAGATCTCAGGTATCGCTGGAAACTAAGCAACCTTCTGACATTTCTCGCAGAAACAGACACCTCAATTTCAGAATTTGCTAGAAAAAACAAGAAGATAAATATTCTTTCTAAATAGAAACATTTTTAAAAGCTGCTCAAAGAGGTTTGGTAAAATAAAGGTGCTGTAAATTTTTATTTATTTATTTTTTCCAGTATTCAATATTGGTGAATCAAATGTATCAGCAACAAATACAGAGATCTTTATTAATAATATGTACTGAGCTATGGCTTACAAACAAAAGTTTTCTATTTAAGCTTCCTGTGAAGAAAAACAAATATGTAAATTATAACTAAAACATACTTGTGAGGAACACTGTTATTGCTAAGACAGAATTATAATGGAAGATGTGTAACACACAGTATTGCAAACAAGTTTTTTTTGGAAAAATGCTCTCATGTACACATATCCAACCCATGTTTCCAGCTAATCACATAACATATATACACAAGCAACAGAGTATCAATAATTATGTGTTGATACAGGAGTTACAAGAATGTTTTGAGCATCAATAAATAACTTGTACACAGATTTTAAAAAGCGCTGGCAAAGTTTTAAAAACCCTCAAGTGATTTAGGTGCTTTTGCAGAAATTTTCCTCAGAAGCTCTCCTCTGCGAAACAAGCCTTGCATTTACTTTCACGGCATACGTAATTCCCTGTCTCAGTACAGTGAAATTAGTACAGAAAGTTCTTAGCCTCTTCTCAAAGAACAGTCCAATTATTTTACTTCACCCTGAATAAGTTAACCAGTTTAACCACTCAAAGGACTGATATTAGCTTACGATATTATATTAGTTTCACTTGTTATACTCCCAACAGCAATTTTATATAACCAACAGACAGTCAATAAACTGGATACTTTCCCATTCTGCCCAAATAGTGTCATATTAAGAAAAGAGTGAAGACATTATCCACGTTTATGAAAGTCAATGCAATCATGTTTTTATCCAAAAATACATACCCTCAAAACCAGCATGAGCCCAACTTTGTAATATAGGCCTCTTGCCCTTCTGAGAACAAGGTGTATTAGAAACAGGTGAAATAGGCTGATTTTTAAGGAAAAAACCTGTGTTTAAAACAGTTACTTTACATCTGAAGGCATGGCCCCTAATTAAGCCACTTAATCTAAAACAGCCAACTGGTTTTTGCATACCAGGCAATTACTTTACCCAAGCAGGCTTTGGTTTGTTGGAAATAGAGCTTCTAATCCAGCAAGGTAATTATTAAAAAAAAAAAAAAAAAAGAAAAGAAACAGCACAGAGAATTTAAAATTTCAGTAAAGCAGCCCCTTTGCCAAACAAACTAAATTACACTTTCACCCTCCCTCTTAAAAAAAAAAAAAAAAAAAAAGCAGTTTTGGAATGGATGAATTTTTTCATCTTTTACAACTTGCTGTAAGGCTGGCAACAGCGGCAGAACAAGTGACCGAATCCGCAAGGTGGCGTCCCAATTCCGTGTCCTGGTCTGATCCTTCCAAACAGATCAAAGACAAGAGCAAGAAAAGCTCAAAGGCTCATGTTATTCCAGGACTGCCCACTCAGTGAACAGCTTATTAACAAACTGAATTAAAAACCTCAGTGACTTCCAGGAAGAGCAGTTTGGTTCCACATTAGCTAAGGTGAAACTTTATCAATTAAATTTCTTATCCCAGCAAAAGTTTCTATGTACTTACTGCTTTACACCTTCTCATTAATACATTAGTTCCAGTCTACATTCACAAAATGTCTTTGAATAGAATTGAGATCAATTACGGTAACATACAACACCAAATAAAATGAAGTGACATTCCACATTAACAGTCTGCAATAACAGTAATTATATTGCCAAAATTGGAATAATCTTTCAGACATGCCTGAAACGCACCAGGCAGTTTACCAAGATGTCAAAGTTCCCATCCATTTCAAAGAGGGAACACAGACAACTTCAAATGTAATATTTTTTTCCAAGTCATCACAAGTAAGGTCAAGGACATTTCTTCTGAAGACACTGATACCAATACATATATATCACAGTTATGCAAACCGGTGTACCACATGATAAAAGTTTGCTTATAAAACAACATTCTCGCATCCAGTAGGCAACTAAATAGGTTCTGTCATGCTGCGTTACTCTACCAATATTTCTAATCAAATTTGTTGTCAGTAGGTTACAGTATAAGACACAGCCAATCCTGCAGAACACGGGAGGAAAAAAGAAACGCAATATACCTGCCTCTGCTATTAGAAGGAAGGTTTCAGCTAAGAATCTCCCCTGCCCACCCAATTTTTACCCAATCCCTTAAAATCCAAATTTCAGAACTGAAGGTTTGAAATGAAATAATAGAAGATACCCACCTAAGAAGTCCCCAAGTTCAAATACAAAATCCAGATTCTAAATCTCAGCAAAACAAAACATGTTAGTAGGAAAAATCAGTACTCTTCTGAATATAAAAACAGCTTTTCTTGATCATAAGTAGTCTTATACAAATCTATAGTTAACAAGAAGCTACTTCCATTGTCATGCTACTAAGTCTCACTATCACAGAGGCCACCCTTTAATCTTTACTTGAGCAGTAGGATATAGGTAACACAAGTAAAACAATAGATTTAGTCAGCAAAGCACACAACAGAGAAAGTGTGATCATTGGGCAGTACAGTCCTGCTTTACTTCATAACATACTAATGAGATATTCATCTTATTTTTTTTTAATTCTATAAATCATCAATGTGTACAGTTCAGAAACCACTACCCTTACATAGTAATCCTACTTCTTCTCCTCCAGGTTAAAAAAAAGTACTGTTGCAGCAGGTGTAATACAAACAAGCAAGAACAAAGCCCTCTTCATTCCAGCTTTCTGGGCAGTAATGCTGCTATTACTATTTATTCCACATGTATATCCCAAGTTTGCATGTAAATAATAACAGCTTGGTCAAGCTGTCTTGTCATTTAGATCTGCAATGATTAGCATAACTTCCAAATGAGAAAAGAGATGTTCATATGGCCCTGCCAGATCCTGCAGTTGCAGAACACCTGATTCAGGCAGACTACACCAGTCCCGAAGGGAATTATTCTCTTTAACAGATAAATATTTGCTAAGGACAACTCAAGATAGGTGAGTCAGATGTGGAGGTTTGACAGGCAATTAATTTAAAATGAAGGCTGAAAAAGAAAATAGCTAGCTTTCAAAGAAAGAGGTTCGTAAGCTGCCGACATGCTGACAGCGCCCATGCCTACAGTCTTCCTCAGAGACAGAATTAGTGCAAAGGATACCAAAACCAAGTTCTGTCAGAGCAGCAAAGGCAAGTTCATGGGAATGACTGCTAAACTGAATGATGCCAAGTGTGCAATGAAAACTTGGCATTTACCTCCCAGCACAAGCAGAAAACTTATTCCCTTGAAATACATGATTAATAAGAAGATGTCTGCCTAACCTCTTCTATCATGATTCATGAAACTCGATTCTAATTTCAGAGACCCTATAAAAAACAAGGTTCAGTTACATATCTATAATGGCAAGATGAAGGTAAAGAGTGCATTACATTTGCTAAGACAAAGTGTGCTTCATAAAAATATTTTCCCCCAATGTCCTTCATTTTTTTTGGAGCTTTCAATGTGCTAAATGCCTTTATAGTGTGTAATACTGACCATATGCTCAAGTGTTTAAGGACAGTTTAAGGACAAACTAGCAGGAGAAAATAAACAAACACATATGACATTTTACACTCTTAAGAACTGAAATGAAAGCAAATAAAGGATGTTGAAAATCTTAAGAAGCAAGCTACAAGATTTGGAAGTGGCTTGGACACAAGGAACCAGAAGACAAACCGTAGATCTTTGTGCCTCATCAGTAGCAACTCTACTAGGACATTTTTCTTCCTTTCTTATTCTTCACTCCCTACTTAAAGTTGGAATATCATCCAACGTATTTTTAAATTATTTTATTAAAATTATTTTTATTAAAATGGTTACATTCTTGTTTCTAAGCATCTTAAATGAGATGCTGGTATGAGATAAAAAATGCCTCTAAAATAAAAAGGAATTGTTCTGTTTAAAAATCTCAGCTATTTTAATTAATGTTATGCATAAACACGAAAGAAAATAAAACAAATGAAGTTATCTTAAGGCAACAGATTTCAATTCTATTTTAATCTCTTTTCCCACCCCCAGTCTTTTATTAGGTGTACTGTATTTCATGAAGAGCTAAAGGAAAACAATTTTATTGCACTGCACAGGAATATTAAATACCTACTTTTCTCATGCTCAAATAAAAATACAAAACATAGGGAAAAGAAAAGTCAAAATCATTGCCTGTGGAAGCATAATATATCGATATATTTTCAGAATTTTTAATTTTTTTCATCTTTTGTATAGTAAGGAATGATAATGAAAGGAAGAATGACAACTTTTTTTTTTTTTAATTATAAAAAAACCTTAAAGCCTAGTGAAACACTTCAACTTTCTTTTAATGCAAAGCAAGACCCTCAGCCTCAGATGGGTTCCTGCTCAAAACAAGGCTATCCAGGATAAGAACTTTACCTTGCGTTTCTTCCCTGCTACAGCTCAAAAAGGTAAATAGGAAGTTATCTATGATAGAAGTTATTCAACTTTACTACTATTATGAATAGAAAGTGCTTAACTGGGTATCTTAGATATCACTGCCACTAACAGAAGAATATTTGAGAGGATGGACCTTTCTTATCGTATGTTTGAACTGAGAATTGAAGTTTAAGGTGCACAGGTCCACCAGAGGAGCCGTTTCTCTTCTAAAGAAAGAAGAAAAATGAACAAAAGGGAATCTTTTTTCTTTTCATAATAGTAATTTCTTACAAACTTTCCATAATAAGCCAGCTACACATTTGCTTAACTATTTTTTGCTATCATTTTCACAGAGCAGGTATTACCACCAAACCTGGAGTAATATCAGAAAGTTCCCATCACCTCTAAATATATACATTTGAAAGAAATATTTAATACTATAACTGTATTTCTAAGGCCTTCCAGTATACAAGTCATTTTATATTTATGAACAATTTAATGTATTATTCTCCCATTTCACACCACTAGAGGGACCTATAAGCATTCTAATTTCACCTCTATTCCCATCCAAACCATAAGGAAATTTATTATATTAAATCAATGCATATTAAAAAAAATTTCAGAGTCTTGTTATTTAGCTCTTCTTTAAAAGTTATTCACTTTTGTGATTTGCATTTTAAAGCGGTTTTATATATGACTGTATAGTAATGAATGCCCTAAAACTTTATTTATAAAATACAAATTCAGTAAGGATTTTAAAGTTATAAATAAAGACTACTAGTGTTTAAATTACCTTACTGTACTTCCTGTCTTGCTTAGAATTGCTCTATCTGAAGCCTCGGTAACGTGGATATAAGGCACTATAATCCCAATTCTACTTAAAAGAAAAAATTATGAAGGCGGACTCTATTTTCAATGTATCATAAATATGTATTTATACACACACACTCATACACACCTTTTTAATAATAATGACCAGTGGAAATTACACCAGGGATTACACAGTAGTGAAATAAATGTGGCTGTGCAAGTGTCTCCTGTCTGACTGGAATCAGCCAAAATACACTGTTAAATTTCAAGAAACACTAGTGGTACTGTGGTGGTACCGACAGATCTTCCCTCATTGAAGGCCACTGTTGGGCACCACTGCCACCAAAGATAATTCCCTTCCTGAAGGATCTTACAGAATGAGATATCACAGTAGCAAATTATAGATCCACAGAACAGTGGAATAATTTAGGTCAGAAGAGACCTCTGAAAGTCCTGTGGTCCATCCCTCTGCCTATAGCAGCGCTAATTTGAGAGAAATCATTCAATGTGCAGGGATTATACTACTTTAGCATGAATTAAATGACAGTTCCCCAATGTCATTTTATGCTATTAAAATCCTGAAATAATACATTATCAAAAATGTAAAGAAAATACTGAAAAAGGTCTCTGTCCTTACAATTCATTTGAATTTTAGCTCCTCTAAATCTCTCTGTAAACTTTTCCCAAGGAAGGACACAAAATTAAGCAAATGGAAAAATGAATCTCCTGTACTGAAATGCATAACATTTTGCAATTATTATAAGAAATAGTATTATAGGAAATAGTATTATAAGACATACTCTTCTCCTGCCAATTTACTGAATCATAACCCTAGCTACCCTGTAGTTGAGTATTTTCTTTGACATGACTCCAGTCATTGGGCAAGGCATATCTGTAGCTGACAACCGCATAGTCTGAACTAAAAAACTCTACTGAAGCAAAATATTTAGAGGAACAACATCAGAATACATGTATATGCCTCACAAAGATAGGTTATCCTGAAGCCTCTCCATTTTCAAACAAGATACAGATGCTCTCAAAGAACAGACAACTGTGACAGATAATGGTTCAGCGACTTTTTTCCCAAAGTAAGGGTAATATTGCAGACCATCACTAGATTTTTTTTCTTAACATCTTCCAAGAAAACACAGTTCTTCGGTGTTTTGAAATTCTCAAGTCCTATGATGATGAAATCACAAAACCATCAAGTAATCCCTTTTGGCCTTTTTTCCCCCAGAAATGGAAGAATTCGAGGGTAACACATCGTGGTTGACAGACAAAGGAGAAGATCCTCTAAAGGGCTGTAAAACTATCAGTAGAAAAGTCTAACCATGAGCAGAGACGAAAAAAAAAAAGAATGCTCACATATTTTATGCCAAAGTGATGTCCATCATATAAAAAAAAAAAACCACAAAAAAACCAGAGACTTATAAAATAAACCACTTCGAGGAAGAACACATTTGAGAGGTTCAGAAAAAATGAAAAAAACTAGAATGTGGCTATTTCACATGTCTTCTTCCACAGTCAAAGTTACCTCAGCCAGAAACCACTGAACTGTACTAGTACAAGACTCCAAAGCACACATGCTGGTTTACAGAAACTTGAAAAGAAGTTTGTAGAAAAAAAAAATCGTCATCTAGGTAAGCAAAACAGAAAAAAAACAAAAACAAAAAACCCCCACACCTGTCCCATATTCTTAATTGGAAGCTTTTGCCCTGAAATCTTCCTTAACGAAGTTCAAGGATATATTTGCTTCAAGTTTAGCTTAGCTGTGGTTTTTTTTTGGCCAGAGCTATATTTATAACATTTTCTGTGAACAGGTTTTTATGACTTCCCCACGTATGACTGCATTCACTGCACTAAACGAAAGTCAAAATTTCTCTCGTATGGAGGAGGAAAATTATTTTAATAATCCAGATTATGAATAATTAGATGAGAAGTTCAGAATGCACCCTTCACAGAAAGGCAGCAATTTTAGAGAAATCTCTTGAGTATAAGCGTTTCACCCCTAAGTGCTGGGATCTTCAGAGGGAAATGAATACTTCATTCAACCTCTGATCACACAAAAATCTTCTTGCATGATTTTATTCATTATGAAATTCAGCTTTCTTTATAATAGAAAGCTGAACAGGAAAAACAGCTACCCTTAAAGAAAGTCTGTTAGGTCATTCCTCTATTTTATTGAAACAAAACAGGGCATCCAGCTTCATCTGGTTGACACTCATTTTATCCCAGCCTCTAGAGGGCACATTCAAAAGCACAACTGGGTGCTGTTACACAAAGATATCCCAAACTGTTTAAGGTAATGAACTTGGACTGGAAATGAACCCTTCTTCTTTCTTATTTGACCTCTGGCCTTTCATCTTAACCAAGTCTAACTTCACTGCCCAAGGCCAGCCTTTTTCAATGATCTGTGCACTAGGAACGAGAAAGTTCAAAATCACATTGTGAACGGCAGATGCTGACATGTTTGTCAGATCTCAAAATAGTAGATAAAATGTTCTGTGAACTGGAATTTCCAAGCAAGCAGTCTGAATGTTTTATACCAGAAATAAACTCTGCAATTTCTCCACGTGTTTGTATTGTTGTTTCTAGGACAAATAAGATTTATCTGCCACCAATGAAAGTCACCTAAACTCAACTTTTCTTTCCTTCTCTCCTCTAAAAAAGCTCCAAACATAACCAAGGAGAAGAAGAAAAAAAACCCTACCTAATTCAATTAAATTCCTATCAGATTGTTTTCTCTCCAGGATGAAGCTCTGTACTGTATGCTAGCACCAATTCAACTCAAACCCGAATTACTCCTAAATGCTTGCTGATTGACTGTGCAATGATTAACTCAAAACCCCCTTCTTATTGCTAACATGTTTTAACTCACAGATGTGACATACTCAGTTACCTATAAAGCCGAAAGTAGAGCCACATGTGTCGGCAACATCACCACCATCCGGTAAGAGTATGTTCAGACACAAGCAGTACCAGGGAATTCCAAAAGCCTTTTGACAAGGTCTTATCTACTCTGATGCAGGCACAACAGGAAAGGCAAGAAGAGAAAATGTTTCCTCTCCACACGACTTAAGTATGTGTTTTTATACAGTTCTTCCAGGCAATATCCAACAACCTTTCCCTAAAAGGCAACAAGTTTAAAAGTATTAATTTAAGCTGCATCTGCACTAGACACTTCCCCAATTTTTTTTCCCATTCTTTATTTTAATTCTTCATTTTAGGATCTTCTGGCTTCATTTCCTCATTTTAACATACTGCCGTAACCCAGACACCACTGAGCATTTCAGCTGAATTTTTTGCAGGTGAAACAGTGAGTGATGGGGCACATTACATATTCTTTTGTTTTTGCATGCTAGAAAATCTTCACAAACCTAATCAACAAGAGATTTGGGTGGGGTTTTTTTTAAGCACATATATAACAACAATAGACATTACTGATAACCTTTCAATAGCAAGAAAACAAATCCTAAAATTTTATTTCCAGTTTGCTATTTCTGAAAACAGAGAACATTCATATGCTATCATTTATCAATCCTTCTGGCAAAGATTTTGTTTTGCATTAGTATTTTATCAATATAATCTGTCAAAAGAATCCAGACTGAATTTTTATCTATGTCTTAAGTAATGTAAAAAAAAAAAATTAAACATAATCACGTTAGGTGTAGTCTGTTTATAAATCTGCAGAGAGCAAGAATGGTCATAACCACTGCAATCGTTTTTTCAAATAACCAAAGAGTACATGATGGGCTGTCAGACAGTAAACTGCCAAACTCTCTCCTTGTTACCTGAGGAGTACAAGGTAGATCCAGTGCTCTAACTTCAACTCAATGAAATATTAAAGTGCATGCAATTTACGATGCAAATGTTAAAAAAAAAAAAAAAAAAGTATAGTCACTGAAGAAAAACAGAACATTATATTAAAAGTAAAAGGTTACTTCTGAGGAAGAGAGTTATGTGGCTGCTCTCTTCTCTCCACAAAAGGTGACTTTTAGCTAGTAAACTGAGCTTATGCCAACATCCAAAACAGACATAATCTACAGTCTACGGTAACAGATAACTACTAATTGATGTCCCAATATTAACCATCTACCAACCAACATGAAGAATACAATCCTGATTTTCCCCATTCAGCAGCATGCAGTCCTGTTCAAACAAAACCTGCTTATTGAGCTATTCCTTCTGGTTAGTTCCTGCAATGACATATCAAAATGTGGCTTCTGGAATAGTGGATATGGTAAAAGGAAAATTACAGCCCAAAGTTAGTCTGATTATCAGACAAATTTTGGATTTAATTGTCCTCATATTTGACTCTCATACTACTATCTCCAACAAGAAAAAGAGACTTTTTTCCAGTAATCATTTTAAAACCTAATTTCCTAAAAAGGAGTTATGGTTGGGAATCCTAACTAATTTTGGAACTTGAATATTCATGTGCCATTTATGGAATTCTGGAATGAAATGCAGAAATGGGAGGAAAAATACAGACACTGAGCTCTCAATCCTTAAGAAGAAACAGAAGTGATCCTAAGAACCAAACGTTAACAAACTTTACTTTGGTAATTGGCAACAGCAGTTGAAGTTGCAAATAAAGACAGAGCTGTGAAACATAAATGATTATTTCACAGAAAAAAAGCAGCTTTTTGAAAATAAATAATGACTTTAAAATTAATTACTCTTCAAACCTATCAATAAAACATTGGATTAAGAGCCTATTAAAGAAATACTGGAAAAAGAGAACTGGTCAACAGTTTATTAGCTGGACTTCCTGAAAGGCTTTGCAGTTCTTCAAAAATGTCATTGAGAGAAAGAGAAAATAGGGCAAAATGACAAACTGGCTGGGCAAAATGACAAACTGGCTAAGCAAAACACAAAATGGCAATAATGCTCCAGCACTGTGAACAATAACCAGTGTATTTAATACATATTAGTGATCTGGAAAATAAGTAAGCAATGACCATTGCAAAATTTTTAGAATCGCAGAATAAAGCTGGTCAACAGCAGAAGAAAGTTATAGTGAAACTTTACAAACGCCATGAAAGAAGCATATCCATGCATTACTGATGGTCAGTATTCAGAAGTCATGGGAAAAAAAAGAAAGCATTCAGATGCTTCAGGCTGCTTCAGCTGCAGAAGAAACCCCTTACAGTCCAGGTTTTGCTCCAAGCAAAGAAATGGCAAGCTGGCTGGCTCTGCTCACATGCTGTCTATTGCTCATGCAGGTGAACATTTTTCAGCCATTTAGTTTTATGTGCAAAATCCTTCTGGAGTTACCAAAGGACAAAAATAAGGATCCTAAGAATGAGGTCAAATCCGAGTCTCACAACTCCTCTCTCCTTCCAGGCTGATAGTAAAGTACTAAAACTCTTCTGCTTAAAACAGTTAAGGAATCTCCTATCAGGACTAAATTAGCATTGCAGAGAGAAAGAAAAGATTTTACTGGTTTCGATATGCGGTTGTTTGCTTTTGTTTTTTTACTATTTCTGCAAAAGAATAGACAATCTTACATTTATGGCTTCTCGTGTTGGGTGGGATAAGGGGTTGAATTCCTTATTTACTAGGAAAGAAACTCTCTACAAGTAGCAGCAGTCTGAAGTGAAAGAGTAACACTGCAACTGGCCACAATCCTGAGGTACAGAAAATATGGCTATAACATGGCCACTCTGAAAACTGCCACAGCAGCTGACTCAGGAGAAAAGTTAGAGCCAAAGAATTTTTGGGCCTCCTAGCAACATTCCTTGCTGTCATAAGAAACCACAGTTGATGTTGCTAAAAGTTGGTGCCTATGCCTGAACAAGTAGAGGCACGAAGAAAGGGTGTGAGAAATCCTTTTCCTTACTAGTCATGATTTGCCTGATGGACAGCTATCAGAATGGAAATAACATGATGAGCACCATAAAAAATACAGTTAATTTGACAATGGTAATAATATCATACATGACTGCTTTTTAATATATACAATTCATTTGACACCTATTTTCCTGTATCAGCATGAAATGTCACATACGTTTGTCAATTTTTTCCTGATATAATTCATAAATTGCATGCTGTTTCTAAAGAGTATTTTACTATACTCAATAGAATTACAAGCTGCTGAAAGGACTGCGTTAGACAGAATCCTTATCCTCCTTATTGAAAAATTCAGTATATCACACTCTTCAAACTTTGTTTTCTCACCTATTTTATTTTTAACTTTTTGAAGAAACTAAGAGTTTAAATTTTACATTTAAGTCATGATCTACTTTAAAAATGAATAACTTCAGTTAAGATCAGAATATTAATTATCATAGTTTCTGCCACTCATTTTTATTCGTAAGGTATTTACAACAACCACACTTGTTACCATGAAATACTCTTTCTACATCTCTCCATTGCATTCAGAATATTCAGAATTGTACTGATACAAGTAATGTTGGTATAGATATGCTAAGATGACAGTTAATACATGAATGTTAATGGCATCATTAAAATAAGATTTAAACACCTGCACTTTTGCTGCCTATTCAGGTGTTGTGGTTACTGCAGCATTTATATTACAAGTAGTACTGGCATATTTAGTTATAACAATATAGATGTACTGAAAAAGTGAAATTATCCAACAAATTCTTATTGTAACACTTCTCTGAGAAAAAGTGTTTCCTAAAGCACATAATTAATAAAATTTAAAGTCTGCTGTCTTCTTATAACACTTTAATCTTTATTTTATATTTGTCTACCTCTGAAAAGTTTAAGTCCTAACTATATGTTTGAGTAAACATAAGCTTAAGTGATTATTATCTGGACAAGAATATTGAGATCTACTGCAATTCTCTTCAAACATCATCCTGCAGCAAGTCCTTCTGCTGCTCTGTAAAAGCAGGAAAGTATTCCTCTCAACAGATTGCGTCTTCCAAGTAAGTATTCACACACATCAGTAGTTGTATATAGGACAGTCTTCATTTCCATAGGGACTCAGGTCTAAATTCTATAAATCAGAGTTTAAACTCTATTTTTAGAAACAAAAATTTAGCAGTGATGATTTTACTATTCTATTTTTGGGTAATTAAGTAGCATGAAAGATTTTCCTAAGAAGTATAAAAATGGTCTTGGTACATAAGCAGCTAACTTTATTTTTAGAGGCTCGGTAGTTAAAATTAATGGAAGCCTTTGTTTATTTGTCATTTATCTGCTTTTAAATACTTACAGTGAAAAATACGGAAATCAATGTATGGATGAGAACCTCTTCTCTCTGTTTCAAATCCTGCCCGACTTCTTACTCGCACATCTCCTAGAAACAGGGTCAAGAGTGAAATACAAGTGTGGAAGAGTGGCAGAGATAAAATGCAAATGAACATAGCCTGGAGGGGTAAAGACTCATGTACTTAATGGAGTAGGGTTATTCAAACAATAGGCCTATTTCAATGCTTTTTGATTTAAAGGTGAAGTTCAAAACAAAGTTTGAAGACTCGTTAAACATGCAATTGCATGCTTTTTTTTTTTTTTTTTTTTTTGTGTCAAAATCTCTCCTGCCTAAGCATACGTTGCCAAAAGCAAGTGATAAGCATTCAGATGAAATTAGGAACAGCTTGCTACACCAGTATGGTAAAAATGCACCTTAATATGACAGTAAACAAGAACATTAAAAGTTGATTTGCTCCTCAGTAACACACATAAAACACTAACAGTTGTGTAATACAAAAAAGATTCGGCTTCTAGAAATGGTAGCTTTTAGCAAATAAGCTAGTTTTAACATGGTTTTATATTACAAAATAAAACATTTTCCACTAGCATTTACTTACTTGTGCTCAGCTGTTTGAATATTACACAAGAGCCTATTAAAATACCAAAACTCAGTATTAAAATTTTATAAAACTATTTTTCACTGCAATTAGCTTTAACCTGAATCTTTTACCATGCTTGCCGATTTCTACTTATGCATTTTACCAACTGAAAGCTGATCAGTGTTCTTTCATTAGTTATTTGTATGCATTAATACAAGTAGTTCACTTTGATTAAAAGCTTTTGCTTGAAATCCTTTAGCAATTACAAATTTGGGCAAATCCCTCAGGATCAAATACATAGGATTCCCTCCCCCTCAACTCAAAGTCAAATTTAACAGGTTAAAATGTTCTTGTTTCTATCTGTGAAATTTCTATTATACTTCTTGAACACAGCAATTTTAATATGAATCAAAACTAAGCATTTAATGCAAGGAACTGAGACTGAATTTGTGAGAACAAAAGAAAAATACAATTATTTCATTTCCAGCAACTATTCTAATATGTTGAAACTGCTTTTTTCTTTTCTTCTCCAACTTGTTAATCTGTAACGCTAAAGCACATCACCAAAACAAAGAGCAGACAAGGTAAGTTAGAAGAGCTGAAGATACCGTCCCAAATATTTGTGAAATACTTTTAACACTTAACAGATATGTTTCTAGAGATAGGTATCTATAAACACAGACATATCTACAGTGACACACTTCACATGAATGTTATCTTGTGAGGCACACTGGAAGTAACACAAAAGATAAATAGACTCGGGGTTCCCTGTATATCATAACATTTCATATCAGTAAAAACATAGCAAATGTATGTGGTTTTCACTTGCTCCTTCTTTTGTTTTTTGAAAGTGAAAAACTTAACAGAGCTGCAAGTGTAAGTAACCCAATTACTATCTATAAAAGTTATTTTCTGGATCACTGACAATGTATCAAATTCTAAAGCTTTCAAGCACTGGTGCGAGCAGCGTGCAAGAGGCTTCTCTTGTTATAGACAATACAGAGGCAGCAATTTGTAGAACTCTTCTGGTCAGGCACAAAGACAACTGGCAAATATTATTTACAAAATAATGAATAAAAAGGAAGAGGGAGGAAATTTTGGAAAACGAGAGGTGACTGAATTAGTAGCTGTGTATGAAAGTATTAGTTTACATGTGGGAAAATACAACTTTACCTTATTCATCACTCTTAACTTATATTTATCTGCCAAATTAGTCATAACTACAGATTGTGTTACTGACAGATCTTTCAGTCCCCCAGCTGCACTGAGGAAAATAAATAAATAAAGGGAGTTTTAGCTGAGTATTTAGCTTTTTAGTTGAGTATTTGTTTAATTTTTGACAGGAAAGATGACATAACTTTTGTAAATCAATGTACAACTGTGGTTTTGGTGAACAATTTATTTGTTCGAAGTGTCAAGAATAGAAAAAGCCAGGAAAATAAGGAGACAGTTCAGCAAAAAATACATAAATAACAAAAACAAGAGAGGTTTATCTGACAAGTGATACCCAGAAAATTTTGTTCTGATCTTTAATTTCCTAGGGCCTAGTCTAATAGCGCAGCCAGAATAACAGTGTGCCTATTTCTCTTGAAATGACCACAGTGTAGTGGATTTTGAGTAGGAAAACAAACAAAAACTTGACTATAAGTAAAATGCAGAAGTGCAACTATATAAACTGCATTTGACTGGAATTATAAAAATATGTATTTACAGGAATAGTTAACCAAGAGAAGAAATGACATACTAAAAATGCAGACAGCAGATAATGAAAAGAGGTGATAGTAGTAAGACTCAGGTAAAATTAAATGACTTACTTGCATATGTATGAAGTAAAAAGTTCTCAGCAAAGGAAAGCAAATTATTTTCATTAGTTGTTAACAAAATTCTCTCTCCTTGGTTGTGGTAGAAAATGGATTTTTTTTTAAGAATTGAGTTCTTCACAATAGGTGACATTTTAGAATACATTTGGAACTATTCTGGAATTCTGGAAAAAGATAATACTTCCGCAGGACTGGAATTTGTCTCAGCAAACAAAAGTTCCTGTTGGCCCGACAGGAAGGCAGAAGACCTATCGCCATTATCCCTGTGTATCACTACTGCAGTGTTCAAGATTTCAGGAAAAAAAAAAAAAGGCTGGAAAAAATCTATTCAGGTGGAATTTGAAGACATCGTACATCACGTCTGGGATTTCTAACACGTACAGAAGCATAAAAAGGAATAGCATCAAACTGACTGCACATTCGCACATGCTGAAATCACGCGCTATGCTGCAGCACAGTGAGAGTAACTCTACCCCACATGTGCAGCTAAGCCCAAAACAGAAATCCTGGGCCATCAGTATGCATCCACTGTCCAGCTGATTTAATCTGCAAATATCAATATGCCCCAGATGCATCCACTTTACTGGTTTTGCACAGAACATCACATATTCACACTAATTTGCTTGAGAAATCCTGCACAAGATTTTGTAATCATGCGCCTGGTAAATGACACAGAATTTAATCTTACAAAAGAAACACGTTTATCATCACAGACAACTTTAAAAAGAAAGGCATAAAAGACTTCAGATTCAAAACTACTTTTATCCAATAAAAGGATACTATTATGTAATTTCTTAAAACAGCACCAAGGCCAAATTATTATTTTAGTAAGTGAAAAGATAATTAAATGTAATACCTAAAGAGAAGTTACAAAAAACTTTTATTTATTTAGGCCTTTTTTAAGATCTCAAAGGTGTTACAGAATCTTTTGAAATCATCAGATAGCTCTGTTTGCTTATAGGAAATACTTCCTTGGTGGAGCAGAAAGTTGATATATCCAAAAAATTAGCAGATTTGACCTAAGAAAGGCAACTATCTGCTTCACAGTTTTTATCTTAAATGTCTCTTATTTAGCCACTTAATGTGAAGTTTACAACTCAGTCATGTTGGACAAAAAGGTAACATTTCTACTAAAAATCAAATTGGAGTCCCTGAAATAGTTCCTGCATTTTCTTAAGGGAACAAATTCAAATCCACCATCTTAATGACAGCAGACTTCCAGAATTTAATTTTATTCTCCTGGAGAGTTTCAGTGAATCCAAAAAATTAAGAAGAGAAAGATAAAGTTTACCCTCTTGAGAAGAACAAAAAAGGTGAAGCCTTCATTTCAAAATCTGATTTTGTGCACAGATGCGACAAAATCTCTGTGGGTTGCGCATTCAGCTATGATTTTTTTCTGCACTAGCCCTGCGGGACCGGGATTGCTTGCTGTTTGAAGAGAAAGGCGACAAAGGGAGAAACTCATCTGAGGGATGAATAAATAATGCCAAGAGGACCATAAGACGGAGGTTCACAGGTACAACTGCAAGCAGGCTTCAGCCAAACTTACCTGGAGGCAGCTTGTTCGGTTTCTACGCCCCTCTCAGAGCCCTGCCCACGCTGCAAGGGCAGCTCTGAGGCTTGCGAGGCAGCTGCAGGGCCACGGCTGACATCCCTGCACAATAAGGTTACCCAGCACGTACTTCCGGCTACCCTAATATCCTGGCCTGAAGCGGCAACAAGGCGGCAGCTGCGGAGAGGGGGCAGAGACCTCAGGGAGCACGGCGGGCAGCTGGCAGCAGGAATTACCGCAGTCACCTCGGGCTAAACTGCCCACGCTTAAGTCAAAGCCATGAAGTTGCGAAGAGCAGGATTTCCAGAAAGAATCACTAGCTTCACAGGTTAAGTTCAGACTAAATTTGTCGGAGAAACAGAGGACAGGTCAGCTGAGCATACCGGAATTAAAGCAAAAGGAATACAATGTAATAACTGCTACCAGAGCAGTGCGTGTACCTGTAATACACATTTGTTTGCCTCCACTGCTCTCTGTTCAAATTTCTGTTCTGATCAAGATGCCTACAAACAGGGTGCAAGGCTCCCGCTTTAGTTAAGCGCACGCTCACTAAGACAGGCAGTCAGTGCCCCACTTTTTCCAGCCCACACACAGCAGCAAAACTTTCAGGCAACACAAAGAAAAAAAAAAAAATCAGAAAAGCAGAGAGAAAGAAGAAAGTGCTACAATTCCACAGAATTACCTATAAGAAATCTGGAGAATTCCTCCTAGTCGCCGAGGGTAGCAGCTGACTGAGGAGATGCAGATATATTATTCCTTCCAAGATCTTACAAGAACAATTCTACAATGCTGCATCTGTATCTATATTTTAAAATAGTAAGTCAGTCACTTAGGAAAGACTGAAGACACATTTTAGGAATGGGTTATGAGAGAGGAGTCATTAGAGTCAACACTGTTTGCTTATATTGACACTGATAGACAGTTAAGAGTTTGTTGCTTATTTTGTATGCCCCTAAAATTTGATCTTTCAAGTTGAACCCGAAAACCCTGCCATACCACAGTAATTTTTACTTACTTGGTGCAAATGAGCTTCCATTAGATTCCCATTTAAACAGGCAGCAAAACTGTAAAGTATGCAACTAAATAGAGTGCAACTAAACAAGTGCAACTAAACAGAGCCAGAGGGAGGTGTCCTAGGTTACCTTAGTCTTACATTTCTGGTCTGCTAAATTGTACACCTTATTCAGGTACACTTTATTAGTAGATTTAGTCTGTTTGGAATAATGACAGATCAAGTAAAAGGTAAACCTCTCATGACTGTGCCTAACTTTCCGTTAAGTTACGGCTGAGGATTTCCCACAGCTTAGGCTGCTGCAGCGCACTACAGGAAAGAGCCTCACAGCGCTGTATGGGAAATGCAACATTTCCTAGTTCTCACCAAAAAAATTCCAATCAAATATATGTGCTTTTGAATCTACTCTGAAAGAACTCTTCAGCATAATTATGTATCCAACTGTTCAGCTTTCAGGCCGGTCTTTTTTACAGTCCATTTATAAATACAATCATAATAAAAGAAATCTGTAAATAGTTGCTAACTTGTACAGTATAGTGCAGTTAACATTTGGAATACAAAGTGATTGCTAACAAGTGAGAAAATAATATGGATTTAACATATTAATTCAAACATCTAATGAGCAATTTTTTGTTTGCTTGTTTGTACCCTCCTCCCTCCAGCAGAAGCTAGAAAAGGTCAACTCTTTTCAAGACCTACTATCTCTGAACTGCTAGCATTATTAAACAAGAATACCAGCAAGTTATACTGTTCATAATAAGTTCAAATCACATAGCCTAAAGTTAATTCCAATTAAAGAATAAGTGAAGATTCAACTTATTCAATATCTTTGCATACACGCTTTCTGAATATATTCCAGTTCTGCCTATTCAAACAGTTAACAAAGAAAGATTTCAAAACAAAATAGATTTTTTCCTCAGTTGATTATATATACAAAGAACCACAGAAAGTTAGGCTGTGCTTTCCTTTAGATTTACTTGAGCATTATTGCAAAACTTTCCAGCAGAAATCAAACGCTCACTTACTTCATAATACAACTAATTTAAACTCCCAAAACAGCAAAAGAAACAGAAATCAGATCCTTCTCCCCACATACTAAGAATTATTTTCTTACAAGCTGTCCTTTTATCATTAGCAGATTAAAGTGATAAAAACTATATACTTACAGTACCTGATAAAACAAATACTTACAGTACCTTTAATTCAAGCATATCAAAGCTTTTTAAGGAACTTAATACATATTTCCCTTGTTGGGAGATAAGAAGTACTCAATTTCTATGATTCTGAAGCAGAAAATTGGGGGGGGTTCCTACTTACAGCACAAAATAAACTTAGTTAAAAAACGAGAATCACAAAATCAAGGAACAAACTACTTCAGACCTGAATTTACTTTCTCACTCTTATGACTAGAGCAGAAAAAACAATCACATTTTGGAGAACTCTACTATTCATCCTGCAAAAAGGATGATTGAAAAAAAGTTATTTTGACTTTTGAAAACAAAATAAACCTACCTCTAACCAGAAAAACAATTGAATTAGCACCTTTTTCGATAAACATTTGGAAGCCAGCATTTTCCATCCATCTCCACTTAACAAGTCTCTAAAGTAATTACATTCTCATATCAAAAATTCTTTAGTGGACAGTCAGTCCTATAGTATTAACTTCACAAACTTAAAAGAACAAATAATTGAAAAACAAAAATGTAAGAGGCTAAGTCAATTTTTTTGATATATATATACACACACACACATGCACATGTATTTTTACATACACATGCGCATGCCTACATCTATAGCTTATGACTATAAATTTATATATATACACATGTATGCATACATATATGTATAGCTTATGACCATGAATTCATAGAGAGAACACAGCTATGAATTTCTGGGGACTCTTCCTGATATGCACACTATACAACTAAATTGAAGAAAATCTGGCCACAGAAAGATGTATTCACGCTGATCCTCTTGGAGCAGGTTAAGAAATTACAGTCACTAGCTATTTATGTTCACTGAGCTGCGTGAGACACGCAAGCCTTCACAAAATCGTAGCTGATGGTCACTTAAACTAAGTACCGTGCTTTTGCAGTGAAACGGACACAGCGTGTTCACACAGTCCTTCACACCACCAGCGCCAACAGCAGCCTCCAGAAGAGGAGCAGTACCTGCCTCGCACAGCAGCCAGACCGGCAAGAGCTCTGCATCTCCCTCTTCTCAGTCCCTAACCTCAGCTCCTTCCGCTGGGCACTCAGGACTGCAGAGGGTCTCTGATGATTGCTCCTCCCAATCCTGTCCTTTCCCTTTTAATCAGACTTTACTTTTCATCTAACTACTACTCTGGAAACATTCTACTAGCTGCTAAATACTGGCCCTGTCAGGCTGCCTTTCCCTTCTCAAGTTATCTTTGAGAACTAATAAGAGAAGTATCATTTCAAACCATATTATTATTTTAAAAATACCTTGAGCATTTCATAGTTTCAGTACTGATATTTTTCAAAGTACATGGTAATTCTCACATACTGTTCTCTAAGCTATACAGTTTTAACTAGAAGAACACCACACAGAGGTGATAAAAAGTTCCATAACAGAAATAAAGATCCATCATGAATAAAGGATGAACACCATTGCAATATAATGAATGCATGCCATGATATTGTCAATATACGTTTAACAGCGACAATGTATTTTATTAAAGTAAGTTCTTACTCAAACACAAATTTTTCTAATAATGAGTCTCACCCTAAATTAGAGTCACTGGGGAAACTAATTACAAGATTAATTACTAGAACCATAGCTTTTATATATATAGGAGAAAGATATCAGATGCAATGGTCAATTAAAAAAAAAAAGCCAAACAAACCAAAAATACCCAAATCAACACAAAAAGAAACAAGAAACTTCTACAGAATCTAACCAAAATATTATCCAGGAGAAAGACAAAGATATGTTTAAGATTACAATATATAAATACTTAAATATAATAAACAATAATCTTAAAACAGTCACAAATGTCAGAACTTTACAATATAGAAACAGGTATGCTTACCTAGCATACGAATGTACAACGCAGTCTGATCAGAGCTGTCATAGGAAATTGCTCCACGTCTCTACAAAAAACAAACAAAAAAAAGTGAGTATATTTTATGCCAGTTAAAACTGATTCATTTTTAAATTAAGCTAAAACAGAATATAGTATCAATTGTCCATTTCCAATTTAATCATCAAAATTAATTTTGAAAGGTGGTGCATCCTTCAAATATATAGTCTGATTTTGTTTCAGGATGTTACAGGGGTGACAAAGGAAGGACAGGAACTGATAGCAAAGAAGTTACGAGAAACAGGTCTAGTAGTAATGTGTGTGGAAATAATACCCACAGACATTTCTTTTCAGATGCTCCTCAATCATTTCCCATAATAAAAACAACACAAAACAAGATTAAGCAGATGCAAAAATATGCTCCTCATGACTTTCTAGAATGTAATTCTTAAATATTTGCAGTTCCTAATCGATTTATTTACTTCTACCCATGGGGTGTTTTCTTCTTTCAAAGCTGAAATTGCTTTAAAAAGAAGTAAAAGAACTTGAATGACACCTTAACTGCTCTCCTAGGAATTCAGGGTCTATTCTGCAAGGGCAGGACTTGGCTGGCACATGCAACTTCCACTCCACCCAGTACTTTCTGTAGGCAAATCAAGGTACCATTAAAGCTGGAGGTAATATGTACAGGTATTTTAAAACAAGAGAGAAAGTGGTATTTCACATTTGACAATAAAAGTCTTTAAGAACTATCAAAATATCTGCGCAGGACACAGAGACTCCCAAATAGGACGTATTTCTTATCTACACACAATATTCCTTATAGTTCCATATATTTTAAGCTAATGCTGTAATAGTTATAATTCAAGAAGCTGCCCATGAGCATGGGAAACTGGTCCTGTAATAGCTAAAAACTGGGGGAATGTTCTCCCAGTTACACAACACTGGCCTCGTGCGTCATAAGGCTGTATGAAAAACCACGATACAATTTATTTTCCGCTTACAAAACATGACAACCTCTTGCTCAACTCCACATCTCCTTCTGTCAGCGTAAAATGAAAACACAAGATCATCTGCATTGCTGGCAACTGAAAAATACGCTTACATTTATTTGACTAATTTTACTCTTCCCTTCATCATCTCTAACATTAATTTCAACTTATATAGTCTTCAAAGCTCTGCACAACGTAGCTCTCAGCTAGCTGCCTTTTTCTTCTTTCCTTTGCTTTCCTTGCTCTATTTTCTCTGTCTTTTGCTACTTGTCATCCTATGGCCTATAGCCTCCACCTACGTTATTTCTTAACCCTAGGGTTGGAGGATCACCTTCACAACCTGACTTCAATTTTGCCAGTCTGCAACATCTGTTCTTCAAAGTACTACGAAATTTTTGTAAAAACTGTTGTGACTTTTTCTTATCTAATATGCTTATTTACATCAAGGACACTACTGATGCCCCAGGCGGCCATGTGGCTGGTTGTTGCACGCGCGCACACACACACACGCGCACACACACACACACACACACACCGTAAGAACAGCAGACCAAAGCCACCCTGGAGGGGAACACAAGGAATAAATCAGTCAGGGTGAGGGGGATCACTTATATGCAACTACCTATAAAGTAAACTGAATGCACACACACAGAAAGACTAGAGATTAATAACCTCTATCAGTATGATTTGCACAACCGACAACATGTTAGACTCCAAGCCCAGAAGTTACACGTAATTGGTTTAATATTTTTCATGTTAAAACAAGAAAAAAAAAATTACTCTTGAAGTCAGAGAAGTTTTTCCAAAGGTAAGCCTAATTTTTAATTACAGAAATGGCCAAAGACCTAACTCCAGATGGGTCCAATTATACTAGGTGTTGTAAAGATTATAAGGAAGAACTACTTGTACAGCACTTTCATGCTGTCTTCACTTTTGTTCTGCATTTCCTTGAAAGATCATAAACCATGCAAATAATCCTTCCCTTGAAATATGTTTGTACAGCATTTCTCACAGCAATGCGCCTGTCCCGACGGAAAAGTCAGCAATACAACTCCTCAGTCAGAAAATGATGCTGATTTCCCACTAACATTTTCAAATTTCTTCCTATAACCTATCTTTGCATTTCAGTGCATTTCAACCAAATGTATTTTCAGTAGCCTGGTACACTTTGTATCACTGACTAGGGACAATCAGTAATGTAATTTAGTGCTATCTTGCAGTTTGCACCTGTCTATCACATAGATTTCTGGACATGGCCAGCACAGTTCTGTAATCTAATACAGGAGAAAGCTCAGCACACATGCAGATGGAAGAACCATACCCAACTGGAACAGGAGTTTCCAAGAAGGAAAACAATACGTGAAAATCAAGTGAAAAAGAAATCCCTTTTGATGTGTTAGTTCGAAAATATTATTTGCTAGCTAAAACGATAAATCCATGTATGATATCAAATATCTTAGCATATTTTTTAAAATGTAACCCACTCGTTTATACAACATTTAGTTCTGCAAGGACTCTAAAAGATCTCATAAGAATCTTTTGATCTAAAGATTTCATAATAATCTTTTAAAAGCATCTTTCAAAGCTTGGTTTCCTAAGAAAAAAGAGAGGTAATTTATTGTGTAAGCCTCACTAATAAATCTTTAAAAGCAATAGGACAATTTCAGCTAATGTTGCTAAAAGGGTAGAGGTCCTAAAGATATTTAACTCATACAAACACTGTTAAATAAAATAGTTGGATAAAGAAAACACCTATTAGCAAGTTCCATGGAGGGAAAGATACAGGGTGGTGGGGTGGGGGGGGTAGCCAGACATCACACCCTCAGAGCAGGCACAGGGGTGAGGTTGGGGGAGCTGGCAGTAGTGGGGGAGCAGGTGGAGATCAAGGAGGGAGCTAATGGTTCAGAGGTTTTAGCAACTTGTGATAGGTAGATAACTAAAACAACACTGTGCTCATCCGGCCATGGATCACTTTATGTCAGCTCACGTTCCCAATAGCTAACAGGCTATACCAGATGATGTACTGCAGGTTGAAGTATACCACCAATTTTACTGCTTTAAATTATACTGTCAGCATATCTACACTACACTACCCCACGCTATTCCAGAAAAATGCACCAGCTCGCAAAAGGAAAAAAGAGAAGTCATTTAATCTACCCTGATTGTGGTTCATTAATTGTGCTCAGGTTCAACTTTTCAATCTCTATAAATCGAACAGATTCAATACTGCAGCTTCTACTGATACGTGAACTGGCCCGTGCAGCAAATTTGTAAGTGGAAGGGCAAACAGGTTTTGAAAAAACAAATTTTCTGTAAAGTATGTAACAGTTCAAAGAATTTAATCACCCGGATTCTACCCTTGATGACCATCAAAAATGAGTCCTCCCTCATTATTAATGAGAGGCCTACTCTCTGTAGCCTACACTAAGGTATCAGGATTATAATACTAAACATTGACCTTACTTATACAGTCAGGATGACTGTAGCATAGGCTGTATCAACCTTTAGAAACCTCTGGCTAAAAACCTAAAGGACACAATCTGACTTATGGCCCTTCAAAAAGCACACGAGCACTCTGAGTTGAGCTGAATTAGTCAGTCTCAGCTCTCAACCAAGAAAGTCTAACTCCTATTATGTTTATAGAAAGTCAATCCTTAAGTCCAAACTTATGTCAAATTATTCTACCAAAATTACCTTTTCTCTTTACCAACTTTCCTCCATTTCATAAATAACGTGAATTCCCTTAGAGTAAAATGGGATTTCTAGAGCTCTATCACCTTTTTGGTCTACCTAAAGCTTTGTATCTATTGACAACTGTAAGGGCACACTTGTCCTTGACTCTCTGCGCAAATCTCAAACAAGCCTCATTGCACCAGGCAGAGAGAATTACTTGTGCTCAAGCAGGGCTCAATTTTAATGTGTTCATACAGATTCCCTTTTCAAGCACAAGGATAACTTGACCCTGTGGGAATATCTGTTGTCCTCAAAGTGATTCAATAAATTCCTCAAATGGTTTGGTGAGGTTTTTACCCCTCCAATCCTTTCCACACACAAGTACAAAACTCTGAGCTGGGTGGGCTGTTTTGCTTCTGCACCGAAGACGGATGTCAAAAAGAGGATTTGGAAGTCAAAGAACTGGGTGCACTGGACTTCCTCCTTGTAACCTCATCTTAAATCTCAACTTCACATCAGAGTGGCATTTATTCTTCCAAAGGACAAAGGAAGAAAAGCCTTCATTTCTCCTATGTTTATCATATCTTTATGGAACGGGAATGGAGGAAGTTCAAAATAAGGTGAAAGATCCATTAATGGCGTAAGAAATACAATGATAAAAGTACTCCCCAAAAATTGGCAAAAGGAGCATCTACTAACAGAAATGTGAAGTCAGTTCTTTCTGGAAAAATCTTTTCACAATAGTATAGGAAATTAAAGGCCATTCAATAAAAATTACATGCCAAAATAACACATAGATATGTCTTCAAAGGGAAGCCACTTCAGTGATACTAGGCAGTATAGCATATACATATAACACTTGGAAACAGAGCACCTGCTGCTGTTCAAACCAAACAGAAAAGTTTCCATTGATATCATTTTTATCGCAATGACTTCCTAATCCAGTCCAGAGCAGAGCACCAGGATTACTGTTAAGCAGTTAATTTTGGCAAATGTCAGCTAGCCAGCATTCAGACCGTCAAGCAAAGCAACTCCTCGTTTCATTCTGTAACAGCACGAAGAAATTGATAAAGCGGCCAACCTTCAAAATTCACTGCTTCCCATTAGGATTAAACAATCTATGCTTTTTGGTGGAGTGTAACTCAGTTGTTTATTCAGATACTGGAGACAAAAAGAAAGTTATCATAGGACAGAAAAACAACTAGTTGGATATTTTTACTTGTTTGACTTTTCTAAGTTATTTGCCAGACAATCAAAGACACCAACTGTTCACAGAAGGAGAAAATGAGACCAAGTTTGGAGAAGCTGTTACAGCAATTGCAATTTTCTAACTACGCTGCATCAAGTACATACATCTGAATACAATTTAAGATTCTGTATAAGACAGTTTATCAACTATAAGCCCTCACAATGAGAAACTAATTAGACTGGATTTCTATATTATTGTATTTCAAAAGTGAAATTGTCATTTAACACGATTCCTATCAAACTAGAGATAAGAAAATATATTTAATTTCTGGAATGCCATGTAAATCAGCACCAACATTAGCTTTGTGTGTGTACATATAAAATTTTTGAGTGTCATAATTTTAATATTTTTTTCTGTATAAAGCTGTTTCATATCATCAGTCCCCCAAGATGGAAGACAATCATTGATAAACTCAGGTATTGTTTGAATGACAGTAGTTATATCTATCTATCTATCAAATATCTTTAAAAGTTGGTATCACTATTTTCTCTTGTACACCCATAAATGTAGCGTACAGCATCAGAAGATTTACCCAAAGTTTTATTATCATAAAAACTACTAGACTGACCAAAAATATACAAAACAAAAGCTTGAATACTGATCAGAAAAGTATAGTATAGTCAAAAAAAAGTAAACGACTTAAGTGAAGACTAAAAAATACAGGGGCATTATCTTTAGACACTAAGTCAGGATGGAAGGACGACACAAAAGCAATAGTATCGTGGGATGACTGGGTGAAGGCAACAAAAAACAGTTCTTCAAAAGAAACAGTCCTCAGCGTACTTAAAAACACAACAATAAATAACAGAGGTTTTTATGCTTAATTGTACTATCAGCTACCTAGAACTGCTAATTTTTCCCCACTTACAAAATTTTACAAATTAAATTACAGACATAATTCTTAAGTTGGCTTTCTGTGTAAAGTTAAAAAAACTATACTAGTAAAATGCAGGTGACATACTAGGCTAGCACACCAGTTGTAAAACTTTGGTAATCAGGATTTGCCTTCAGTCACAATTGAACATTTATTAACGTATTCTGGTCTTTTTCTTGATGTGACGAAGGTATCACAATTACTAGCAAGTAAATCTGCCTGGTTTTGCTTTTAGCAATTTTAGGACTGTGCTATTGGTACTCACTGAAGAGTATGGGCACAGATACCTGGCAAAGCTCGTTTTCACAATAAATGCAAATTCACATCTGTTCACACTCTTACTAATTGTACAAAACTGTTAAAATTCTGTATACAAGTAAAAACAAAAAAGCTAAGTACCTGAACTCTGTTTTTTTTTTTCAGTTTCCCTCCTTCTCTCCAATGATTCCAGCTTTCCCTCACAATCCTAAACAAAGTTATTACGCCTTTTAGTATCAACTCCAGCTTGGGCAGTGGGCTACTCTGCAAAGAGAATGGTCTCTCTCCAGACACTAATGTCAACTACATTTACTACTATAATATAAATTATGTGAGTCCCTTACAGTCTTTAGAACGATACAGTACAAACTCCTAATTTTGTCTACCATAAGCACACATTTTCCACAACACGAGCACCTAACATTGAAAGACTGCAAAGTAAGAGAAGTAGCTGGTATTTCACCTAAGCAAACAAAACTGGTATTTCCACTCCCGTAACCCTGAAACCAACCATACAAAAAAGGATATCCTGTCCAGGAAGCAACACACTCTCATTGGTGTTATTCTCACTTGGTTTAAAATTGTTTTCCCTTGTTTTCACAAAGCCTCTAAACTGCTACAAAATTGAAGATTTCCTAGGAAAGGCGGCAAACAAAGCCCCTGTCATTCAGAAGCCATTTCAGATCACTTTTCTCAGTCTCCTACCTGGCACTGCTACTACACACTCTTCACACTTCAAGAAAAGAAAAAATCCTCCTAAATTGAGCATAGGGAGTCATGTATGAACATTTAAGAAACACAGTATTACGTTGTGAATATTTCCAAAACAGATCAGAGTTAAAAAAGTAAAACTAAGCACTTGCAAAGAGAAGTTCTTAATGATTTGTTTTCTCTCAGGCTACTTAAAGCCATTTAGTCCAAACATAATAATACAACAGCCTACCTTAGAAGTAATCCATTTGATAAGGATCAGAGCTAAACACCAGATCAGTGCGATTCCCATTGGATCACCCAAAAGACCTGAAGCATAGTCTCGTCCCTGAACCTCGCCAGTGCTGAAAGCTGCTTGATCGTTTAAGAGCCTGATAAATAACAGGCGCTGGGGAGGCAGCAGGCAGCAAGGCACCGGCCGCAACGCAGACAGCTGCCGGGGCGCTACAGTCACCTGACAGCCCCAGTCACTCGTTCTGCTGCAGAAGTACTGCCCCGTATGTCGCCCTGCCAAGTACTTACTGAACAGGAAAGTTTTACAACCAGAGGACACAGTAAATATTAAAACCTTGCTAAATCCTATAGAAATTCTATAGGAAAATGTAAAACCCAAGATTGATTTTTTTTCTTGGTAATATATTTTAATACGGCAAGGCTTGCTAGACTGCAAGATCAGCAAAATATTATAAAGATTATTTATAAAAATACCAGTACTCAAAAAGCTCAGATAATTCAGGATTCTGTCTTGCCTTTAAATTTTATGGAGTGCCCTTTTCCAACACATTTCAGCAGAGCAGATACTCACAAATTCCTTTATCTCTGCCACCTGCTGAAGCAACTACTATGAACTCAACTTCAAGGTTTCAAGACTGCCTTTATAGCACATTACTATAAAGAATGCTATTGAGTTCATGCACTGAATGCAAGCAATCATGAAAAATAATCATGGTTCTCTAATCTCTTATGTCCACTAAATACCAAATCCCTTACACTACTTTTCTAGCTATACATACTCTGACTTATGCCTGAACCAGCATGTTCTTCAGTTCACTGCTCAAATGTTTGAACCCGTCTACAGTCTTCCCCCACCCGGCCATTTTCCAAGGTTTAGAAAGTAGGCTGGTTTCCTCTAAGAGCGCTGATGGTGCAGCCAAACAGTCCTACGTATTTGATGCAGCTTTGTGATTAAGCTGGTTAAAATCCTTAATTTCAGAAGTACGTAGAAATCTCAAATAGTTTGGGAAAAAAATCAGCTACAGAGGTAATACAGGACTCCATGAAACAGAATGAAGGATATCAAGGAGTTAAAAATGATGAAGTTGAGTCATTGAAAGAAAAATGGTAACGATATTCTGTTGTCGAGGAATTCATTTTTATTGTAAGAAGACTGTATTGCAAACTCAAACATGAGCACAACATCCAAAAATTAGCAGATTTAGCAAAGGAGTAACTTTAGCACTGAGAAATGAGTTCCCTCCTATTCACAGAAAAGGGGGAGATACACTGCAGTGGATTTTTCCTGAATGAAAAAAGGAAAAGACAAATGTAGATAGGGCTCTTTTTGTTATTAGGCATATTATAAAATATTTGTTTTGGCTTCTGAACTATAACCATAATCTCAGCACCAGCTGAAGCTAACTACAGCACCATTATACTCCAAAGCTGTATCTTCTGCTCTCCACCTGCCCTTGAAAACCAGTCAGACCAAAAACATGGGCAAGAACATTCAAAATGCACCTTATGGCACCTCACCTAACAATGTAGCACTTATCTAAAGGTCTATAGTCAAGTTCCCCTCAAAATATAAGCTGTCATGGAAGTAGCTGTGAAAACATTACCATCTCCAAACACTTGACAACAGTAAGATCCCCTGACAATCAGTCATTACCAGTCAGTAATTTTTTTTTTTAATCAATAAATGGCATTAGGCTATATCTACATTAGCGATTTGGAACAACTGGAACAGATCAAAACACAGCTGCTGCTGAGGTTCTTACATCTATGCTATATGATGCTCAGGATTTTTATTTAAAACTAAACTTAGTTCAGCTTCCTGAACCAGACTCTACCACAAGGCATTCAAAGCTGCCAAAATGCCTGATAATTGGTCAAATCCCCATGTCCCTGTGCAGGGTTACAGGATATATGGTGCATGCAAGGAGTGGAATGGTTTAGTTTCCTTTGAAAGGAGCCTAGTTTGCACACACCAAAACCACTCTGAAAATCAAGCCAATGGGTATGATAAATAGGGACAATGAGGTGAGTTGGCTCAAAACTGAACCAGCTCCAGTTCAAAATACGAACCCAGACATAGCCTTAGATTCTTTGGTAGAACACACACTCCCCTCTGTTGCCACTATTTTCAATCCCTGATCAATCTTCTCAGTTTCCTGTCACAAAATGCATAAAGATGTCCATGGAGTAAGTGGGTTGTCTTATCCCTGGGGCACAGAGCACATCTTTCTTTCACTCTTATAGCCAAAACACAACATTATCTTAGAAAACATACAAAATAAACCCCCTTTGTTCTGGCCTCATCAGTAATTTCTTCTCATTGAGAATGTCTCTTAAGGCATTGTCTAGTGCATAAATTTAAAACCAGAACACAGAAAAAAATTGCTTGTTGGTATTATTTGTTTTAACTATGGCTTGGCAACCAAAAGACTTTTTCAGTAACAGGATTTTGAATTTGGGGACAGAAGAAGTCCAAGAAGTGCACCGATTTGTATGATTTGTATGAGAACATCAACAGAGAAGCTGAAGAGAACTGACAAGAGAAAATACTGCTTTGAAGAGTTCTGTTAACAATTCTGAGATAAGGGAGCAATAAATGATGTTTTACAAGCATATGAAAGAAATTATTCAAGATCATTATAGCAAGTATGGTAAAGTCTCATGTGTAAGACTACATAAAAATATGATGGTCCTGAATTCCCTCTGTGTTAACATATTACCCAGTATGCAATCTAATTTCTGGGAGTGTAAACAATGACACTTGGGCTGCTGATATAACCATCTTGAAATGAAGCAGCACACCAGAAAGAACAGTTACCATATATTATTTTTTCTTCTAAAAATTATGGACATTCATAAGGCTGTTTCATTTCCTTTTTTCCTTCTCTTTTGCTTTCTTTCTTAAAAGCAAACAAACAAAAAACCACCCACACACCACACTACTTCATAAATTCTTTATTTAGATTCCCTAAAATTCATTTTCTCAATGCATGCAGAGATACCATGCTTGATAATGCAAGATTTCCAGTACTTAACACCTAATTATAGCATACAAGCTATTATCTAGTTCTCCATCCTTACCATCAGCTCAAATATACAAGTGCAACTGGTATCTCTGACAGTTTGCAAACAAACATAAACATCCCAATCAAGTTAATTTAAATAATTTTATAAGGTATTGCAGACACTTCTAAGCAGTCAAAGGCATTTTTTGCTACAATTTTTGCATTTGCTGAGTATGCTTTCCTGTGTAACCCCGTAAAAAATAAGAATTCATTATCAATATATCGGAAAGCACACAGGGCCTTAGAATAGTTCTTACAGAGATTCCAGTAAAGAAATTGTTATATCAGTTTGGTCTTGTTTTGAAACTGGCAGCGTGGGACCAGCTTCTAGCAGATCCAAAGTAGCCCTCCATTAATATGCCATGGTGATCTGCAAAGATTCACCGGTTTCTATATATGCTCCTAGAGATCCACAAGGCTCCACGTAGAAGCCTATTAATTCCTATTACCTTACTCTCTTAAGTACTAAGTACAGGATCCCAGTTTTGCTACTTGTGTAGTTCTAAATACCCATCTGTTCAAAACCTACAAATTTTATCAATTTCTGCAATCCTGAAGAATGACTCAGTGCTGTCTTACAAACCTCAATAACTACCATCTTTACAAAAGTTTCTTTAAACACTTCCCCACACATGCACAAAAGAAACCTCAGTAACACCTGTAGGAAATCCAGAGATGAAAACCAGCAACATATTTCACAATCATTACTGGGTCTTGTATGGCAAGATTTCCATCTATGAAAAGTATTGTTGTAACAGTAATGTGGGTAGCCATTGCCGCTGCCCAAACCAACAGTTAAATACCGGACTCAAGGAAGAAAAAAAGGAGAAAACATACCATTACTATTTATGGGTACTGAGAATAGATCTTAAATTTCATTTTTTTTTTATATATATATATATATATATATACACACACACATATACACACACACACACTCTGACAAACTTTACAAATGCTACTTCTGCTTATGCTTTAATTTAAAATGTTATCTAAGCATTTTTATATCAATTCAACTTTTAATTAAAATATTGCCATGTTAGTTTATGTCACAACCGAGATCCAAAATTCTAGCTACTCTGCTTATTAATACAGATACATATCATCTAGTGAGCAATAAGTGAACGTGAAAAATTAAAGAAAGTTCACAAAATTTGCCTTCATTACCACACATAAATGGTAATAACCTAACTCACTGCAATTAAACTCAAAGGTTTGTTGATCTTAAACCTAGGCTCAGAACTGCTGTCACAAAGGGAACTGCAGACTCCAAAGCCAACGATCACCACCTAACTCAAACCATAAGCAACTGGGAGCTCAGACTTAGGAATTTTCTGAAGGAGAACTTTTTATTTTTGGCCTTCTTCCACTTTAGTCTTCAATAAGTTACAGAAAGCACTAAAATCCCCTTAAAAAAAAAAGAGGATTCAATCTCAGTGAATGAAAGGAAGTTAGTAACCTTAAATTTCTGTACCATCACAGTTGTTCAACATAGCAATGGAAAACTACCAGAATCATTCTGTGAGCACTGTAGACAACATTTCCAAACAGGATATCTGGATGTTCCGTATTTTGGTAAACAAATCACACAAATCTTTTCCAAAGTAAGCATGCTCTTAAATGTTGAATTTTTCGGATGGCTATGAGCAAATATGAGGGAAGTTTAAAAAAAGTCACATTTATGAAAGTTAATAGACATTGCCCAGTGTAACACTGAGAAAGTGATTAGGCAAAAAGGCCTGCATCTCAGTTGAGGAGTGGATGAGAATGCAACTTAATTTCTCTGTGTAAGGTTGAACATCTAAAGTACATCATTCTAAAATGCTTCTTTTGCAATACAAATTAGAATAAACTCTTAGTGCCTCTCTCATATGATAAATTTTAGTTAATCTGTTGATTTACCTAATGCAGTAAACTTCAGAATTTCTAAAAAGACCATCGCTAAAATGGACCGTGACTGTACCTGTTTGTACTATAAAATATTTGTCCTTATCAAAAACATATCTAGCTGAAGAACTGATATTCTATAGTACAGGAGATGGACCACTGTACACATGTTGCAATTAATATCTGTTCACAGCACTAGCTTACTCAGTCTTGGAGAAATTTTTCTCTTAGACAAAAGTTCTATTCTTTCTCAATTTTTTCAGGCACCTGTTTTCTGAGGCTGCTCACTTTCAATTACCTTTTTAGAGGAGCATTCACCTCCGAAAAGTGTATAAAACACCTCTCAAGTGGGAGCCGATAAGGGAAGGGTGTTGGAAACGGTTTTCCAAACTGTTCCAGCATTTGTCTTCCAGGTCAAAGAGTGATTTGCCTTTTTGAATGAGTAATCTCTTTTAAAAATAATAAAGGTTATTTCAATAATAGCCTAGTATACATAAGTTACTTTAAAGTCTCTCAGTGGAAATAATCTCCATACCTTTCTTTGTCAAAAGCCTCAGTGACCTCTCCTTTTGGAGTTCTTCTCTCCAGAGGGTTTAAAAGAATTCTTATTTAAAAGAGTAGAAAAATACTTTAGTTGCTCATAGAATAAGTTTTTGGAAGTATAAAGCCTTTGGCAGATTGTTCTCTTAGACTTAGGATAGACCTGGAGAAAAAGAAGCTATCAGGAAAACTGAGTTTAATGCAATTTAAATGCATTTTTATACACACTTCCAAGAGCCTTACTTTTAGTGGGCCATTAGATATGAAATGCTTTACCTTAGTACTCTCAAAAAAGACCACCATGTCCAAGATTATTTTAAGTAACGCTCATCTAAGTTTATCAGAAGTATGTCCTCAACTAGTAAGCACAACTACAGCCATCTTCCGGGGGTGGGGGTGAGTGTAGCCATACCCATGTTAATATCTTTTAGTCCTTGTGGGCTAGCTTCCAGTTGTGAATTTTCACTCCTGTTTAATCAAATCTCCAGTCAAGTGAAGACTCGCATAGTATTTCAAGATTCATTTAAGATGCTCTCCCATTTTCTACTTCCCCAATCTGTATTTCCTTCCCAGAAGCTCAGTGATGTCGAACATTTTTTTGTTCAATCCACAGAGCTTAGATTTCTGCTTCTCTCCAGAGAAGAGATGTTGGTAAGGAGAAGTTAAACTCCACCTTTACCAAATCTTCTTGAAATAAGCAAAAAAGATTATTAAAAAGTTATTAAGATGGCAGTCTGCACATATATACTTTTTTTTTTTTTTTTTTTTTTTAGGAAACATTCATTTTTCAGCTGTCTTTAGGACTTTGAGGCGAGGCTTACTACCTTGGGCAGAGAACCGTGTTAGCACAGTTGCACGTGTTGCACAGATGCTCAGCCAGGACTGGCCTACATCAGTTTGTATCCGTCTACATCTATTTGCAGACACTGTCATCTGCCCATTTACAAAAGGTCTGTGACACAGCAAGAAATCAGACTGTGTTTTCAGAGCCTTTGCTTGTGCTTTTGAAGAGGAAAAAATGGTAAGGTTGTTGTTACAAGAGAAGGGCAGTCAGAGCCTCAGAGTGCACTACTTTCACTAAAGATAGACTGTTCTGAAGATGAGATGCAAGAAGTTCAAGTTTTAACTGCTCTGAGTGACTGTGCTTCACTATTAATTGTATCTTTACAAATACTGAATGGTATACTAGAAGAAACTGGCAAGTAATTTCAATTCCATCATACTTCACATATTGCAATTAACCTGGTTATATTAGTGAAAACAGATGAACAGTAATATGTGACATGAAAAACTGCCGATGTTCTAGACTTTGTAATAAAACATTTATGTTCTGTTTCTAAAGCACATCTCTTGAATTGTGAAAGTCTACCTTACTGCCTTTCTTGTATTTAAGTGGAAACCTAAATACAAAATACAGACATTATAATCTCAAAAAAAGAACAGCATAACAAAATTATCAACACATTACAACACCAAATAAAAAAACTTGCAGGAATTTAAGTCACAGTAGTTACACCTTATTATAATCCTTCATAAATTATCCATAGAAGGTGCCAAGCACACAAGAGGTTTGCCCTCTAAATTCAATACTTAAACTTTTTTTTCCTGTTTGACAGAACAACTTCTCCAATAACTTTTATGCTTATGTATGTGTTTATGAACACTACTAGCTCCCCTCTGCAGGGGATGAGAGTTACTAGAAGTGCGTGCGTGGAAAGGGGCACATCAGGGCTTCCCCACACAGCAGCCACATGCATGAATTTCTCCTGACACGTCTGCTTATCCCATGAGCCCAAAGAACGGCACAATGCAGCGCAGTGGCTGAAGGCTGCAAGGCATAGGGGCAGCGTACAACGGGAGCCGCAACTCTCCACTACCTGACTTCTCCCTGACCTCTCTCTCATTCAGACATGAACAGTAATCACAAATTAACAGACCGAGTCAACAAAAACTGATAGCTTTTATTTGGCTCCCAAGTGATGGGTAATCTCCCATAACTATGAGGGCCCCCCTCTCTCTAAGCCTTAGACTTGGTTCTTGCTAGCCAGTATTTGCTACTCTAATACTGCTAGAAGAAGATACTCTCAAAACCCATCTCTGTGCACACTTCTGTTCACTTCGTAGTATTTGTAGGGTAGTTTACACAGAATTCAAGTATTGACAACTACAAGACTCCCCAGGCTCCACAGTATTTATTAAACAGGTATTTATTCAAGGATTTTAGATACAAATTTCATTTTTTATTAAAAAAAAAGATTAAAGGTTCCCACAGAAAAAAAAAAATGTATTTCTGTATTTTCCTAGGGACACAGGCATGTGCTGAAGCTCCAAAAATACACTAAACATTAAAAAGGCAGTAATAAAATCATCTTTGTTTCTGGTTATTTGTGAGCAGTTATTTGAAAATAAGAAAATGATGCCAAAAGAGATTATATTTAAAGGGCAAAAACTGGAAGTTTCAGATCAATAAATTAAGGAAAGTTAGGCAACACAATACCTGAAACAAATCAAATCTTCCTTTTATTTTGCTATTATGTGATCAGTTCCATCAAAACATCCAAATGAATACAGAGGATAAACACCGAAACTGGTATTATCATATGCTGTCAAATGCACAGATCAATATAACATTTTATTTAGAATGTAATAGCATCACAAGTAAAAATAATAATTAACCTAAATAGTCATTACAGAGTTTACAAAGATTAAAGAGATTCAAAAAAAGATCACACTGGCCATTCCCAAACACTGCACAAAAAAGCAAATCACATAAAAGGAGCAACATATACTCTCTGAAGTATATAAAAAAAAAAAAGGTTAAGAGAAGTTAAATTAGCCAACTACATTCAACTTTTCACCTCAAAAAAATCTAACATTTTAAGCTTGTGAAAAATATATTGGCAGTGTTATGGTTTCTGCTAGCACACGCTTTCTGGTGATAATTCACCTGAAGACTCATCTTCACTAAACACTGATGTTTCAGAACTTGCTCATGCACCATATCCAGAAATGCTTGTAGCCTTTCATAGGTTTTCCCAAGAGCTAATTAAACCTATGCCCATTAAGGTTAAGCAGACCAATTTCAGCTGAGCTACTAAAACTCAGAAGAGCTCTCATGAGACTGGCACACTGAAAACTCTTAACTTTTCAAATGCCGCAGTTGCACGCCTGCCATTTCAATGCCTCCCGTCACTTCCTAGACAGCAATGCATTATTGCCAGCTTCCCACCTTGGGTATCAAGCTGCCCATACATCCTTGGCTCATGCACTCCCAAACTCTCCTACTCTGACCTTTAACAGATGCAAATCTTTTTTTACAGTGAATTCTTTAAAGACTTGTTAACGTTTTATAATGGTATTTTCATGCAACACTGATCTTTCATAGAACACATTATTACACTTCTGTAAATCACATATTTATTGCATACCATTAATATTCTGTTTGTATGTGGGAGCCAGCAATTCGTGCATCCGAGGATTTTTCATCCAAAACCTACTCATTTATTTCAGCATCTCACCCACTAGCAAGATGAAGCTGTACCAGTAAGAGAGAGATTATTAGTACTGTGTCTTGGCTTATGTCTGCATATCAAACTGAAAAGGAGTATGTGTCTGAGACACTGAAAAGATTCAGTCTTCTAGTGCAGAGACAACAGCATAAAATAATCTTTCTTGGATACAAAGAAAAAAAAATTTTTTTAAGAATAACCAGTACTAAGAGAGATATGGATGACAGACTAATAGAAGAATTACAAGCTCAAAATTAATCTAGCCAAAGTCTCAGGCAAAAATTCCGTATAAGAATGCAGCCCCAGACTAGGCTAAAAGAGGTATGAAAATGGGCATAACCATTTCTTTAATAGATTAATACATTTCTTGATATATTCCACAGCTGACACATTGACATGAAATAAAGGTGGAAAACTAGAAGAAAAAGCTGAGGGACTTCTTAAACTACAACTAATATCCTTCTACAGCCTTCTCAAAAATACAATATTCTTGTACAGCCTTCTCGTTACTCAACTTGAATGTAACATTCTATTACACATTTTCCTCTCTCCATTTAATTCGTACCACATTCCAAAGTCTCCCGCAATTAGAAACCACTTTTAAGTAATCTCCTTTATAGGGATTTCAGAGCAGCATACATCTGAATTTAATATTCCATTTTGGAAGGTAATGAGATGGTACTTTCATTGTCAAAGTTTAAAATTAAATAGAAATTCAATTTAAGGATAGAGTATAAAAAACTTTCAATAGGATTTAGAAGATTTACATTTGTAAAATTAAGTGAAATCTCTATTTTATTTAGTTATCCAGCACAGATACAGAAAAACAACAACATACAATTGTTGTATTGTTTCTTAAAGAAGCAAGAATCCTAGCAGTACCAACAAGACCGTTTATCTCTGAAGCTCCTCACCACCCACTGGACACCTGTCAGTCTTGGCACTGGCCTTTATGTGCCCATGTAAAGAAGATTTTGCATGGCATATCCCTCTCTTGACCAAATTAGGCTAACCTCATCTGCATTGACATCAGTGCCTATAATTTTGGAATCTCGTCGACAGAAATAGCTTTATCACAGGGCCCAGCATACAAATTAAGCATCTGTATAGGGCATGTTGAACTTGTGGAAGTGATGAAAAGCTGTAGTGGAAAATCTTAGCATGCGCTTTGAAGCAATATCTAATTAAGGCAACAGTTAGATACTTTAGGGGAATTTACTGTTTAAAGTCTTGGTTTTAGTTGTCTTGCAATATTTTTTGTTTGCACACAAGTTATTGTTAAAACCTGTCATTTTAACTAAAAACTGAACAGTAAAGTTTAATTTAGCACATTTGAAAGCATTATAATATTTCAGATACAAAAAAAATTGCACAAATTTTTATGAACAGTTCCCAATTTTGGTCTTCAAATTCAGTTTTATTAATCATTCCATTGTTCTTTGAGAAGCCATTTTAACTAGTTATGAGATTACCCCCAGTACTAAACTTGTACTGTGTGTAATAAACTAAGAATACTAAGACACAATTAATTTTATCAATGTTATATCACTTAGACAGTAAAGGGAAAGTCTAGCATGTCGGATGATCATAATTTCCTTATGAATGTATTGATTTAATTTTATAAAGGGACTTCTGGAAAGAAACACATTTGGAAAATGAGCGAAGAGCAAGAGAGGAATAACTGCATGCCTGTAGCATAATTCCAGGCTCCAGGAGAAGCATCTCATCATACTGTCAGAAGCGGGAGCCTGCAGATCACAAGGCGTACAGAACCATTGCAGGCATGCGCAGGAGGGAAGGAGGATCTGCTGTCAGTTATTGTTCCCAAGATGACAGAAGACAGACATGAGTCTCAATATAATTAAAGCCTTTCTCACCTTATGAAGGAATTTTAAGCCTTATAGAAATATAGATGAGCATGTAGAATTAAAGATCAGAACAAAAGCATAATAGAGAACACTAAAAACATTCTTTGCTTTAAAATGGTTACTGAGTACGGATGTCATTGCTACTGAAGGGAACAGTACTGGAAGCTCTAAGCCTACCCCCAAAGACTTACCAAAAAAAACATAGGAAGAAATGAAACCCAGCTTGTAGTTCAAGATTCCACAGCAGAGTGAAAAAAATTGCGAGGTAGGCAGCAGAGCTTTGTTTCCCATGCTGTATCACTGCACACCTATCACAATTACCCCAACTTCTTCTCTCTTGCTTACTACACAAAATCAAAAGTTACTCCTCACGACTCTAAACAAAACTTTCCACATACAATCAAACAGCTCACACTCATCACACTGTCACCTCTTTTCCTCATATTCCCCCAAACAGCAGTGCAGGAGAAAAGGAGAGCAGAGGCACCATGTACCACAGTAGACTGACCAGCCTGGTCCAAGCCCTGTTGCGTTCTGCGCCAGAAAACTTCTTCAGCAATTCACTGGTGAAAAGCCTCACTCTTGGACTTTCATTCACTTGACAAATTGTGAATAGTAAACAATTTCTCAAATCCAAAAAACAGTAGATCAATTGATCCTCAACACTGAATTCTGCTTTGAGAGAGACGAGTATTTCTTGTGAATGATTTCTTTTTTTTTAATAAGGACATTTTGGACACTTCCTTCCCGACAAATAATATTTTATTTTCCACAATATCTGCATTATTTTCTCTTTACTGTATTAAAAGTTATTCACAGAAATAAAACATTAGCCAACATAGTCAGCTATTTATAAGCCAGGCTTCTGAGGTCCTTAATTTTAGAAAAAAATCATTAAGAGAATAAAAACCAGAAAACGTTGGTGCAGCTTAAGTGAATTCTCTTACAGCACATACAACTTTTTGCAGATGAAGAGTAAGACTAGAGACTTTTTCCGCAGAGCTCCTAACTCAATTTAGGCACAGAGGATGACGCTCATGTAATTAAGTCATCACTCTTGACTTAAAAAGAATAAAGTGAAAGGCCTGTAATGGCAATAGGCTTCACATATGCCAACTGCTCAGACTGAAGGCAGAATTAATTTTCTAAGATGCTTCTCTACACCACTCATCAAAAACTATCTGAGCACTTCCCAAGTATTAATCTTTATACTGAGCTGGGGTTTTGAAGAGATTAGAGCCCAAATATCACTTCTTCTGGGCCCTCAATTTAAGACTGCTAGAATTGTATTCTTCAGTTTTTATTACATATAGTCCTCACATAAGCATAGCTCCCTGGCTTAGTTTTCTTCTCCTTTTGGGAGGCGCAGAGGGAAGGGAAGGCAAATACGGCTGCAAGATCTCAATTCAAGCACTTAATAGATGAGGAATACACAATCATGATATAGAAAAAGCCTGATGTACATATCTGCGCTAATAAGCAACTAGGAGATGGAAGTATGGCAAATATGTTATTCTCCAGAGCAGCATTTAACTGCTTTTTGGGTGCACACAATCCTCCATTCTTGTTTGACCAAAAAGACAAGGAACGGTTCTAACTCTTCTCACAGCACAAGCAAGTACATTCTGTGCAATAAGGGAGGCAGAGATTCCCTCAAAATAGCAACAAAATTAAAACCTCGCCATGCATCGGTGTGAGGACATTAATATGGATTGCACTGGCAATCCAAATGCTTATTTCCTAAATGAGGCGTTTCTCTTTAGAATTACATCTGTAAGCAAAGAAAAGTTAAGTCATAGTTTTTTGTTTTCTTTTTACTTAAAAAAAAAAATCTGAAAAGTTTATAATGTCACAACACCTTTACCCAGATGACTTCTCAAAAAAGTTGCAAACTCCAGATTCATCTCAAAGTTCTCAGCCACTTCAGCTGATTTAAAATATAAACTAAATACATAATTCATCATATTCTAACAACAGAAAATTAACAAATTCAAAATCTATTTGTTAAAAATTAACAAATAGAAAATGTATCATGAGGTATAAATTCTTATATGGTAGAGACACACAAATAAAATCAGCATGAAAGCTGTATTTAGAAACAAATTCAAAAATTTGAAGCAATTTTTCTGAACCAGTGAGAATCAACTTCTCTTTACAGAAAGCAGTACAGTACAAAAAAAAAAAAAAGGAATTAAAATGGTTATATATGCCGATTTATTTTGATCCTCCTTGACCTGAGCTACTTATACTTTTCCCTGAGCAACTGAACTTTCTACACTGGATTTGCTGCCTGTATTATCAGTAAATCTCAAAAAAAATCTTTAAATCAATAAAGTCTTTAAAACTCACAGGTTTTGAAATTTTCCAAAGTTGTTTCCTCTGGACAGCTTAGTTCAATACACAATACCTACTAAACTTTTAAGAGGTCCAGTAATCAGGGCCATACAGCAATCTGTCCTAAGTGATGAGGATAGGTAATCAAGTGCACAGTTCATTCTGAAATGCCACTGACCCTGAAAATTTAACATAATACAAAGCTTTGGACAGGTTAGCCACAAGAGCACAGCAGAGTGCTTAAGATCCTCCTAAAAACCTTAGCAATAACTACAATGAGACTAAACATCTCTATAATTAAGTTTCCTTGTTTAATAAAAATAATTGTTTAATGCTTTTAAATCCACAGGTATAGAGCAGTCTGTCTGAAAAACGGATGCATGTCATCATCAGGATATGGCTTGTGTTGATTGGTACAAGACTCCTAAGCACTCCAGGATCATGTTGACTGAGATTGCTGTGCCACCCGTTACAGCACGTACACTGGCATGTGTGGGGTACTACAACACAGCGATGGTGCTGACTTGCACCTCAAAGTATTTACATTATTAGATCTTCTTTTTATTCCCTAATTTTGTAATGCAGGTTTCAATGTAAGAACACTTAACATTCTAGAAGCAGAATGAAGTACTAGTACAAAGCTGAACTCTTCTTCTAGCTCCAGCTTCCCATATTCTGTGGAAGCACAATACTGACAGATTGCCACCAAAGGATGCCTGAGGAGCATGGGAACCTTCTTGGGCACCTCTCACTGCCATCCAGCCACACCGCACACCTTTCATCCTTATACTGAGGCACGTCTTCCCCTAGGGCAATATATATTATTCCACTTCTTACTGATTCTAGAGATGCTGAGAAGTAGTGAGACGAGCTCATACCAATACAGTGTTCCTGAAGAGAGGAACTAGAGTAAAAAATGTTAATTTTTTGCAGTTAGGTTTCTAGTATCATATGTTGGAACTGATCACTGAAAGACAGCTTTGAAATTGAAGTGTACCTTCTTCAAGGCTTAGAAAGGCAAGTTAATTTTTGCATTAGACAAAAATACAGTTATGTTTAATAAACAGCACATCTGTGAAACACTCAAGATAAATTTCAGTTTTGATAAAAAGAGTGCATTTTTATTTCAATATTACAACATTTTACTTTTTATAGAAAAAACAAAGACATCTAGAAGCTAAAAAATTTCTTTGCATGCAAAATTTTTATAAAGGTCGCAGATGCATCCTACACAAAACTGAAGGGACAATAAGCAGCTAACATAGAAACCTCTATTTTCCACAGGCAAATGAGATTAGCTGGAGGTTCTGCTGTATTTTCATGGAAATCTTACCATATACAATTTAGACAAAATTAAGCAAATAGATTTTTCAGCCCCTGCCATCCCCCAAAATAATATCACAAACCCCTTAGAAGACTAAGTTAACTTTTCTTCTCTACCGAAATAACACGCCACACTTATTTTACACTTTATTTTTTTTCTGGACATTTTGTACTGTAAAAGATTTCCTGGGAAATTCATTTGATGGACTACTTTTATATCCCCATCCATCCCCAACAGCTATCTTAAATTTCTGTAGAATCTTCTGAGATTCTTACTTTAGAATTTGAATAAGAGTTGTGATTTGTATAACTGGCAGTATTTTTGTTATTTCAAACGTGTAAAAGGGTGAAATGTAAGCAGCTCAAAAAACACTGAACTGAAACCACCCCTATTGCACTTCAGATGAGACTAAAAATAGGTTAGAAAGCTCAACATCAGAACCACTTCTTACCATTTTTGCTTGCTCTTAAGCTAAAAAGAACACCCGTTTTGGAAGTTTTTTGTACAAATTGAGACAGAAGTAATTTTCAGGACACCGTATATGTCTTTTTTTTCCAGGCTATATTATATATTTGGTAACAGTTTATTCAGTTTCACTTTTAATGGATTTCACTTCCTGCCTTTTCTTGCACTAGCAAAAGTGCAACCAACCTACACATCTTTGAAGAGTTTACATGAATGTTCTTCAAGCCGTAAAAAGAGGGCCTGTTCAACAGCATAATTTAGTTTCTCTTACTTTTTAGCTGTAATGCTGTGAACAAGCCTTTTTCATCCAGGTCTGCAAACTACTCAAGAAATTTGACACCAGAAGTCTAAAAAGGGATGCTGGAGAAACTCACCTCAGGCTTGTAACAAGGCATAAGAGTTTCGCCTGAAATAAGAAGAGCAAACTTTTTGAAGTCAGGAGTAGCCTAACTCTTTGCAGGACCTGAGAGAAAAGGAGTGACTGAATCTACGAATACATAAATGTACACAACAGCAAGTGTACACTAAGAAAACAGAAAATAAAAGCCCATGGATGGTATCTAACTGCCCCCCACAGCAATTAACTACAGTGAAGGGCTGAAACCTCACCACCAGATTAATCCAGAAGAAAGGTGACGAACTTAGACTCTACTTCTCAGTTCACACAAACAGGGAACCAGAAGAGGTCCCAGGTTTTATTGCCTCCCTCAACAAGCAGCAGGTACACTATTTTTTTCCCCCTACAGTTTCAATTTTGGCATGCATCTGCATAGCACATCTACAAACTCCATCAGTTTGAACAAAGTGCTTAGAAGTAACCCATCCGTTTCAATACATTTGTCAATCCAGACTGCCAGATACTTGGAAATTGGTCAGAGAGCAATTTTGTATCACAAACAGCATATCAGCATGTTCGGGCCACTGAGTTCATTTTATATGATAAGGTCTCAGTGAGCGAACAGAGTCAGTGAGCTCAAATACAGAAACAGCCTGCATGTATGCACTAAATCTGTGCATGTCAAAGCCTGCTACACATGTGCAGAAGGCTCCTCAAATTCCTAACCACCTTCTTTAATAGAAACCTAAAAAATATAGACTAGGTGACTCATTTCCTCAATGCGTGCATGCATCATTTCAGTGTAGGTGAACGACATTTTTTTTTAAACTACAATTGTGGTAGATGAACTCCATCAGACCACATAAATATCATACCACCGATGTCCCTTTAACTGCAAATAGACATACTAATAATCCCTTGCCATATCTGATGTTAATACACCCAAATTTCCTGCAATGTTCGCGGCAGGAGGAAAGGGAAGGAGGAGCAAGGGAATCCAGTCTTCTAGAAAAAAAAAAAAGATTTTTTTTTGTACCCAGGGTTGAGATTCAGGAAAGCTGCCAGAAAGCACCTACCACTAAAAACATCATCTTATCAGGAAGGCAAAGAAATGAATAATTAGAAAAAATGTATTCTGTCAAATATTAGGCAGATTTGTATCTCAAGCTTTCCACATAGTCAAGAACTGGGATACACCTAAATGGCACATCAGCTCTGTCATGATTATCGATAAATTCATAGACCTATTACATCTAGTGATATAAAAGGCTAGTTTACTACCTATAAAGACAATTAAATCTTTGATAAAATTATAATTTATCTTCAGTATCTTGGTTAGATGCCTTCTAAATTTACAAAATCATCCTCCTCAAGTATGCCATCAATTACTTTTTTCTTTTTCCCTTGCATCCCTGTCTGGACTTCTGTAGAATACCAAGAGCCTGCAACTTAACTCATGTGTCACAATGTCATCTTAGGTGTCTTAAGATACAAAGAATGACAGATTCTGGATTTGTGTGACGACTTTTAATGAAGACTTTACATTAGGTTCTTTATCATGCTGGTAAGAGAATGGTCTGTTGATGGAACCACACTCATTAATCCACACAGAAAACTTTTTGAAACAGTACAGAAGGAAAAATAGACATTAACCAGTGAGGACCTTTCAATCCCCCCGCCTTCCCAACAAGTGCAGAACCTCAAACTCTCTTAGAAAGCCCTTGTCAAGAGATTGCTTTCAGAAGTGGCATGAATCCGTACTGAAATACTACCAGAACAATACACTCTGCTATAATATAATGGCTACAATAAAAATCTATTTTAGTAAGCCAAAACACCTGAAAATGTAATAAATACCCACCATTTTTATGATGCAACATCTTTCAATGTTCGTAATTTAAAGATGCTAAAATAAGACTTTCACTTCCTATTTTTCCAACAAAAAAACATTAACCAAAGTAATTGTTACAGAAATACTGAGAATTTGATCCTAAATCTTAAGAGTTATTGCAAATGCAGTCTTTAAGTGAAACCTGAAGACAGAGGAGCTGAATAAGAACAATAAGAGAGCATTCTCTTAACTTTAATGCCCTCCACTAATATAAATAAAAGCTTGGGAACAAAAAAGTTGTGTATTCCAATAGCTGTAATTATGATGCTTCATCTGTTGTACTGGAAGAAAAGCAACAGGATACAAAAATAATTTTTCTTTGTCCTGATGGACAAATCATTTTACTAAATCAAATGACTTAAGTCAACAGTATCAGAAAATTATAATGAATGTTTTACGCTTACAAGACAGCTAACTTTTTTAAGGAAAGGACTTAACCAGCTTATGTGAACCTGGAAGATGTGAGATAGAAATAAAAACACTCAAATTGTAATTGTTTACATTTGTCAGTACAGGTAAAGTTTCTGTAACGCTAGTCCCTAAGTTTTCAGTACATACCCATGACTATATTCGAGGCAACACTGAGACAGCCAGTGTTATTCATAACTTCATAATCTTTTTACTTTACTTAAAAATAAAAAAAATAAAATTAAAAAAAAAGCAAACATACAGCCTAGAGGTTCATTTCAGAGGAAAAAAATTGTATTATTTTTCACTTAATCTGCATACCCTGAAACAAGTTTGGTGAAAGAGTCATAATATCGAAGATATTTTGTAGGTCTCATCTTCCAGAAAGGATCTTTATCACCAACTTCCTCAGCCTCCGTTCTTTCTGCTGCTCGGTTTCTTATAGCCACATTCTCCTTGCCAACATGTGAGGTACCATAAGTTCTTAAGTAACTGACAACATTTCCAAAGACAAATCACTTAGATGGCTGGACAAAGCCGATTAAGCAGATACAGTTCAGCCATACCAGCTTCATTTGAATGCGTGGGAAGAGCTGACATTGGTGCCAACACATTTATGTAATGTGGCCCCTGCAGATGTTCAAATGCTTCAAGTTGTCAGCTGGTTTTGGAGATACACATCACAAAGCTGACTGGCAATTTAAAGTAGAAGCCTCCAGGTGGTGTTATGCGGATTTTAACATGGTGAGACATCTTGAGAAACATGCTGGGATATCTACCTTATAAAACAGGCAGTTTTAAAAACCTCAATGACACATTCCACCATGGGCTAATTAGAATTAATTTGCGCCCCAAAGCTTTAAGAGCTGCCCTTAGAAATACTTAAAACTCCTTAATTTTCTTCAAGAAGACATACTTTTGACATAAATTGTCCTGCAATCAGAGATCAGTTTAACATAGCAATCTTAAAAATTCTCAATTCCAAGCCATGCCCATCCGGATGTAATACATTTTTAAATGCGTGTATTTCTTGAAGTGCATGTGTATGTGTGCATGAGAGAGAGGGAAATAATGGTTAGCCAAAGCTAAAAACTGGTTGATCAAAAATTCACTGGTTTGTCCCTTTACTACTGTCTACAGAAACCAGGAGAGGGCTGCACTTTGGACCACCTTTTGAACCCTCACAAGGAATCAAAAGTGAAGACCAAAGTATGCATAGTTTTTAAATACCACTATACAGGAACTCCTGTCTCAAATAGTTGAAAACTCTACATCAGAATCCTCCCAAAACCTTTTTTTTTTTTTTAATATTACAAGCACTGCTATTCCTTTTATCCATCTTCACTATTAGTTTTACATATTCAAACAACTTTTTTCTCCCTCACATTGCTCAGAAAGTACTTTACCTAAGTATATTTGTTATCAAATAGCATAGATCACAGTCCTCCTAAACACTGTTTATTTACTTGATGAGAGAAAATAACTTCCAGTTATTAAAGTTGGGAGGTTAAAAAAAGTATTCTTACTTGAGATATTAGAACATGTAAACATCTATGTACTCCATTTTTTAAGTAGGAAAGACTGATTACTGGAGTTTTTAATAAAACACTCTGAAACGATAAGAATCAGAGTTACCAGTTCTGTCCCCTAGTTAGCTTCACTCAAATACTGCTTGAGAACTTCAAAAGCAAGCTGCTTGGCAGCCTTTCAATCTCACCTTAGCAGAATATCTATTAAAAACAGTCAGACTCATTTAATACATAATACTTGCAACATAGTCACAATTGTAAACATATATGAAACAAAAATACAATCCTCCAGCAGGCCAACAGCATTTTAATGGTCATGGGATACTACGAAAAATTTTATTTTAAAGCCCACCAACCAGATTCCTTCTCCCAAATAGAGGTAGAAATCATTGTGTTGCTCTTCACAGCAAAAAGTATGCTAGTAATCAGAATATACCATGACTGCTGTTTGAGGCTTAAGTAAGAACTATAGATCTAGCATTAAAAAGTTATTATGAAGAAGATGTCATTATCCCACAGCATAATTTTTCACAAGTAAGCATCAATCTCTTAACTGCAGTAACACTTTCGTAATGGTATATTACTTTTCACTAAATGAAATTAAAAGTGGAAGCAACACCAAAAACTCTAAGCACTAATACTTATTACAGTATCTGCAACAGTAATTTTGTATTATTGGTCCTGGGCCCCAACTTGCATCATCAGACTCCAACACATTTATGTGTATTTGTGTCTTCATTCTCACCTCCTTCTCCGTCTTCTATAGCCCTGTGCTGGGGAGCGCAGATACTTTATTCTAGCAGTGTGAGAGTGTGTAGGCTGACCAGACCCTTTTTCCTTAAGCATGCTTCCCTCTTCCTCCAAAAGTATTGGAGCAGAGCTATTGCATCTTTTGAACAGCTGGTAAATCGTGGACAGAGAGTGAATAAAGAAGGAAAACATCCCCGAAACAGCTAAGTGAAGGGATTCACTTAGCTGAGAAGGGAACAGAAAAGGTGGAGGAGAGGGAAGCTGCAACAGCACCTTTCAACTAGGTTGTCCAGGATGTGAGAGGTCTCCATCATTAGGGCAGAGATCAGAGTCTCTCTTCTCTCATCTATAGTCACCATAGGGTTCCTCATCCCTCGAGCACAAGTTTAATAGTATTTTGATTCCCAATTGTATCATAACATTATTTTTGTAACAGTACTGAGAGAGACTCAAAATCCCAATGATCATTGCACACTTCAGCCAAGTAACTGTAATTAGCTAGCATGTATACATCTAGTTCAGAACTGCAAACTGAAATAAAATATTTAGGTGAGGTAAAATACATATATTTAGATCTGCATGTTGCAAAACCAAGGAACATATTCACATCACTAAATACCTATTTTAATTACACAAACACTTCATCTATCTTCAGGACTGCAAATCGCTTATCTTTGCTGAACCCAAATGTTATTAGTAAAAATTCATTGATTAATTTACAATGCATCTTTTTCTGAATCAGAAAATGCAAGACCATGGACTGATAAGACAGTAAAAATCTGAAGGACACCTGGGATTGAATCTAAAAAAAGAAGGAAAAAAAGGGGAGGGGGGGGAAGAAAATTGACAGACACACTGAGGAGGCAACCAAGAAGCAGGCTGAATGTTGGAACTAGCTAACTATCGCCTTTTCCTCACATCCTCATTGGAGGCATCTCTGTATTGCATATACACTGCTGTAGCCTCTGCAACACATCCTTTTCCCAGCAGAGAAGTAATAGCACAGCATATAGCCAGCAAAGAACACCTCCTCACAAGGAGCAAGCGCCACTACATGACAACACACACAAGCACAGGTGTCGATGGAAGCCTTCAAAGTCCACCACTTCTTCCCGCTGAGAGCTGCTTCTTCCTTTCCCTGCAGCAACAAAATCCATGTAATTCATAAATAGCAGAGTTCTACTTAAAACTTTATTCCTCGTTACGGTAATAAATATTCTATATTTTTATAATATATTTCCTTTATTTATCAAATTTGTTTTTATTTTTTTTTGGAGTAAAGGGAAACACTGGGTCCCATAAAGACAGATGAGACTGTCACAAAAGATTTGAGGGACTATTTTTTTGTGCCTGGGCCATCATGTGAAGAATGTGAAGAAAGGCCACAAACCAGGCAGAAGAGGTGAGAAAATACAACAGATGAAACAGATGGGGGCCAATGTGTGCATTAACAAAAATGTACTGCTTTCTAAATGACCTCATAAAATGCAGAGGTAATATTCTGCCATAAAGCACTTCACTTAAATCATCTGGCCTTCACCTCCTCCCAAGTGGGACAAACCCCAGAAAGCACTATGGACACAGCTCTTGGACACAGCCTTCATCAGTTCTAGCTCTCACAAATGCGAGAAAGAACAAATCAGGTAAGACCCTTTCATTATGCCTTTTGCAGCAAATATGAAGAACCCCTGAAAAAGGATGTCCATGAGCATCACTTCTCCCATCCTCAAGTTGTACTTCAACTGTAAAACAATCATCTGTTACTGATCAATTCTCTTTCCACAATTGCCAGCTATGTACAAAATAGAAGCCAATACATTTATTGCTGCAGCTTCTTCTCTTGTATCATGATCCACCAAATGCAGCAGCAGCAGCAGCATGGCCTAGCTTACAGCCTCTACGTTGACAGCTGCTGCATCTGGCTGTGCAGGAACGCTCTCGTGGTGCTGCACAGGGCAGACCTGCCTGTGACATTCTAGCAGTGTCAGGGCATAGGGTTGGGTTCCATACAGTGCCTTAACGAACCCACCCACAAATACCTCCACAGGACTGGATGCACTTCAGGCGGGGATTTAAAATAATTCTGCCAATCAACATAATCAGCATACTGTGTGCTCTACTAAATTCAGCAGAAACGGATGGCTGAACAACTGTGCACACATGTACTCAGTCAATCCAAATTTGTTTGACTTGGCAACTCAGTAACATACAGAACAGCTATTATGGTATGACTGTCCTTGGCCTAAGACACACTTCAGGGCAAGCTCTATAAAGTTTGAAGTTGATATACAACAGCTAGGAAACTGGAGGGGGGAGAAGAAAAAAGAAAAAAAAAAAAAACACTAAAGAGAATAAGCCCAACATTCATTTGACTTCATCCTGAAGTGCTAACTTACAATGGCACAAAATTAATGCATCTTTATCTATTGTTCATTTTCAGTAAGTGCTTCTAAAACCTTACTATAAAGGATAAAGGCTGGCAATCTATTACGTTTATACTCCTTGCTTGGAAAGATCAAGGGAAAAGAACCAGAACTTCCAGAAATCGATATATTTAGAATATGATTTTGTCCTGTGACTATCCAAACAAGACAACACAGTACCAAATGCTACACGGAATACTGTTTTTTCTCATATTTGAATTTATACAGCACCCACCATGACATCATTCACCTATCACTTTATATTTATATATAACATTATATACATAGTATCACTTTATGTTTTTTATATATATATAAAAAAGCAATATTTTCTCTCTCTCTCTCTCTCTCTCTATATATATATATATATGCACACACACTAGCAAGCCTTTTAATATTCTATGCACCTCTCCAAAGACAGAAGACAGGAATGACCCTCATGTTCTGACACACTTCATTTATGAACTGTAACAAGAATAGCTACTTTTTAGTAAAAGGTGCAGAAGGGAAAGAAGATTTCAGTTTCACATGAAAATACTTTTCATTTTTAAATTATTTCTAAATACAGTAGCCACACACGTGAGAAAAACAAAACTTCATATTTTGCCAAATCTATTAACAAAAATTTCCAGGCTGAATGTTTAACTGTAAGGAAAAAAAAAAGGGGGGGAAGAAGAAATGGAGTATACTAAGTCTGAAGAATATATATCAAGCATTTATTCATAAGCCTATATAGTCCACCTTTTAAAATATTTTTTTATCTAGTCAAATCTATCCACAAAAATACAGAAGCATGGATTCATGTAAATAATAGAGATGAAGTTACACAGTCTGAAGAAGTTATGCAAATAATAAACATATAATAAACATGGGGTGCACAACACATGCAACCTTCCAGAGTACTAAACAGCACAATACACTGTATAAATTAATTTGAATAACAACAGCAAATTGTTCAACCCACTCTTGTTTGGGGAGAAAGTGAAATGATTCCACACAATTGTCAGCTGTTCTGGACATTCCTTCAGCTGCAGTGGAAACAATTTGAGTCAGTGTTGCTGCTCACACTGCCTTCAACTGCACGATCCCGTTCCTTCCCTTGCACCAGTGCTCCACTGATCCTGCCAAGAGCCAGTTTACGGAGCTACATCAGCAGAAAAATCACTGCTACAAAAAGAAAAGAGTTTTCTGCTGCTTTAGCTCCATGAACTGGCTTTCTGCAGGGTCAGAGGAGTGCAAATGCCAGCACAAGAGAATGAGTTAAAATATGCGGCTAGAAGCAATACTGTGCAAGTCTATTTAAATTTAACACAAAAAAAAAAAAAAAAAAAAACAAGCCTTGGAACTATGACTGCAGACATTAAATACAACTCTACTCTGGAAAAGAATAGCTTCTGTTTAAAATAATAATAGTAATAAAAACTATGGCTCCAGTCAACAATAATCCTCAGCCTGGCTTCTCCAAGCATAAGCACAGCATCACACAGTGTCAAACAAGACAGAAATAAAGAAACTGCTCTTGTATTTTTTCACGCCATTTTAAATACAAAAAGTATTATATTTAACAACTTTAATAATCTTATTTTGAGAAGTGGCAGAAATAAAAATCTTCTGTAGTATTTGCACCATGAAACTAGAAAATTACAGTATGTGATGTATTCTTTAACCAATCAATCTTTGCTTCCTCCCCAACCCAGACCCTCTGCCACATTCAGTATAAGAGAAAAATTTCACCTCCTGGCTATCAAATTGATTTCAATACAACCAGAGTTTTTAAGATATGGCCTCTTTCCTATCCCTGGTATAAATACAATAGTGTCCAAGGAAAGAAAAAAAAAATCTTAAGTTTCATTAATCATAATATTCTTTTCTACTTATTCAACCAATCATGAATAATAACTTTTTGTCTAATCACCTCAAATCATCTTTCCCAAAAAGCTCATGAAAATGGATTAGCCTTGCAGCGCACAGCAGATTATTTCACTTAAATTCTACTGTGTCAAGAAGTGGTAGAGGAAGGTTTTTAATTAAGGGCCTCTTATTAAATCACAAAAGATCCCTTTCTGCCTCAAATTAAGCAATTTGGGCTGGAGGGCACTGGCAAAAATAATGTCACAATATCACATGAAGAAGAAAAGCACCAAGGTAACCACCGCTTCAACCCTTCAATGCTCTTGGGGAGCTGAAGCCTTTCTTCTCTTTGAAAGCACCTACAACTCAATACAGATTGCCGAATACAGGTTCAACACATTCCTTGCAAGCAAGACTTAAGGAATCTAGTACCTGCAATTTGCTATGTGTTTCATTTATGGTACGCTGCAAAATTATCATAATAATCTAAAGTGACAGAGATATGAATAAGTATGGTGATCACATTCAGGAGAAAACCAGCACCCTTCTTGAGGAGGAAGGAAAACTTGGAGAACACAGGATTTTCTGAAAGCATTTGGGACATTATCAGATTCTCAGGGTAAAAAGCTCAAGTTCTTATTTATTTCTTTCAGCTCAGGCAATAGATAAAATTCTACCATTTCCTCTGTCAGTTTGTGGGCTAAACACAGTACATGTTATCTGGACTAAGATGTAGTCAGAATGTTCTTTGTCCAAATGAAAACAAGTTAGGAAAAGCTGGTTAAATATACTGTCTAAGCCCTTATATTATCTAAGCCCAGGGAAAAGTGCAGAGATTCCTGTCATCGCCATGGCTAAAGGAAATTTAGCTCAGACTTTACAACAGAAGAAATAATAGAACAAATCTCCATAAAGTTATTCTCTAGATCTCTTTTGATAAGCAAATTTACACATTTATTTCCATCCACAGACATTTGCAAGTTTGTATTTAGCAGTTTCACACCGTGTTTGCAACTGTAAAAGAATCTGTATAGATTTTTTTTTGTCCGGTACTAAAAAGAGAGAAATTATTAAAATTGCTGAAATCTATAGTTTAAAATTCTACAGATAACAATCAAGGAAATCAAGTATGCTAGACTTTTCGAAAACTGACTCTTTACAGGCTTACCATTACAAAAGAGAAGCTAAAACAGTTAGGGACAGACCCACGCTGCACCCCACACACACTTCAAGAGATTGCTGTGCTCGCGCATGCACACACACACACATACACACCAAAGGAAGTGCTATTTTGTGCATGACTAAACATGAAACCATCTCAGTGCACCTTCAACTTCAACATCAACATACCCAGTATATTAGCTACAAAGTAAGAAATAACAAAGAACAGCATCCTTGCTGCCATAACAGCTACAGTCCCTGTGCATTAAACCCACTGCTGGGCTATACTATTAAAAACAAAAAAGTTTTTTAATAGTATAACTTTTTCTGACCTAGACACATAATTCAATCCCTCTGGAAACCGCTTGCTTGTATCCCAGCACCTTAGCTCAATTTCTGGTCTAATCTATAGACTAAAAAGAACCACATCAGATGGAGATTGCATACAAATATGTTAAAACTTTCTCGTACCGAGGCCGATTCACCTACTGACCTCCCAGGCTACTCATTATAATCTTTTTCCTCGTAGACTTGGAATAAGTTCTTGTATCTTTTTCTGCATTTTTTTCTCGCCTTGGGAGAGAACTGACCCCTTGCCCTAAAGTGGGCATCGGACTGTCTTTCACGTGTAATAAATATCTGATTTTAATAGTCAGAGTAGCCTCCAGCTATGCCTGCTACAGAGAAAATCTCACCAGTGGAGGAAACAGCCTCTGTCTCTCCACAAATCATCCAGCACCAAAGGGAGGGAGAAACAGTAAAATCTTCTACTAATATACAGCTATTCTCATTATTCTTTTTCCAGTAGATGCTCTTTCGGTGTTCAGGTAGGCAGAGAAGGAGGGCCTGCTGCAAATTTTGATTCTTTCACAGTTTCAGCTAAAAGCTGAAAAAAGGATTTGCCTTCTACCTTGTGATGATAAGCAGACTCCAGAATCTATTTAATTATAATTATCATGAGAGCATGGTCAGGAAAAGACTAAATCAGATTGCCATATCACAGGTGTACAAAATGGGGGAAAGTGGGAGGAAGACAGGAGTTAAGATTGTTATAGCAAAAGTAAAAAATTCTTGGGGTGTGGAGGGGAGGAAGGCAGGGGAGGGAAGGTAACAGCCACAAAAATTATTTCAGACCTTAACGAAATCAAAATATTTGGTTACAAGTTTTCTTTAGTACACCTATGATGTAAACATATAAATAAATGATTCCTCAACTAACCCTTAAATTCAGCTTTTTTAGAATTGTATTTTTATAATAAAATATTTTGTCTTTGGCAGGCTGCCTTGCTGGATTACACTGGGTGCTTATTTACACTGCAGTTTCTTGTTAATGACATAAACAGAACAAACTGAGGAAAAGTTCACATCTAGTGAAACACAGACTCTTCCAAATTCTACTACAAGGATTTTTGTGCAGAAGACCGAACTGGAATTTGAGAGGTCTAGGTTCAATTCCTCGTCCAGACACATGCTTCCTGTAAGACCTTACATGCATGTGTACGCATGCACACACACACACAAAGCATTTGTAGTTTCCGTATACAAAAGAATTTTCTCAGCAGTGGAAGCAGTTAAAACAGGGCTGAACACTTTATTTAGCTTTAAATGCACACAAAGGACTATTTGCATCAAATACACTATTAGTATGATTTCTGAGACTGAGATTAAGATTAAACTCTTCAAGTTTCTTAAGCGCATCTATCCTCAGTTCTTCATTTACAAGGAAAGGATATTCTAACTAACAGAGTACATTACATTCCCATAATGTAGTATATCACATGAGAGCTATACTACTCCTGTAATGAGTGTATCACAAGTCACATGAGATACATTCCTTTATATCTAAGACACCCAACTACTGGGACATAAGGTTGCACAAATTCACATGTGGAAAGTATTGATGTGTGTTGACAAAGATTTATACAGTAAAGGATAACCAAGTTATTTTGGTTGCTCACTTACGGAAAGAATGTTTCTAATTTTAGCTGCCAAATTATTCATAATTTGCATGCAGATTTGGTAAATTTTTAAGAAAGGCAAATACAACAAATTTCTGTCCTATCCAGAAGGTGTTTCTTATGTAAGAGCCTAACAGGACATAGAAATATTGTCATGAACTAGAGATTCTCCATGCTAGGAATTGACTGAGCACAAAGTGAAACCTATTGGGGGGGCAACAAAACAAAACCAAAAACAACAATAGAGAACTGATAGAGAACTGTTCTAACAAACTAACGCCATAACTATTACCAGGATTTTTTTCCATCGGCTTTGCAGAAAAGAGTTCTAACAGAAGAAATAAGGATTCTATTGCAGATGTTCCCAACAAATAACATTCACATGCCGAAACAACAGAATGACACAGATGTCTGAAATATACACAATTTTTTACAATAATTTTAATTTATCTCATAATTGGGTATATTACCGTATTGACTCAGAATTTACCCAACTTGCATACTTACTGCTTCTTTTCCTCAAGTAATCTACAAAAAAAACACACACCCAAAAAAGAGGTTTTTAAAGAAGAAAAGTTGCTGAAACAGACATCCCATACAAAGCACTCGATTCTAACAATCTGTGCCTACTCTTTTATGTGTAGAGGTGCATGTAAGTAGGCACATTAGAGATAAAGGAGATAAAACTATTTCTATTATCTACCTATCTCATACTAAGTGACTACATTATTAGATCATTGTTTGTCTTGGAATAACATTCATATACTAACTGATTTCTTGCAGAATTGTTTTCTGGTTAAAATTCAGTATTTCACAAGATAAGGGGGCACAGTTACAACCATTCTTTTCAAACCAGTTTCTTTTTAAAGATAGCATCAAAAATTTGAGGTTCATAAAACCCACAAAATATACCAATATACAATCAGGACAAAGAAGTAGCAAAGAACTGACTTCTGGTGACTTAAGACAAACTGTAGTTAATGAGGACTTTAAACTGTTATTCTACATATATCTTACAAAGGCAATGACTACAACTATAGGCCATGAAATAAGCTGCTATGACCTTTTGGAGAATAAAAGTACCAACATTGCTTTACACTATAATTTTTAACGGTATGGAAAAGTTAATTGGCCATAAAATTCAGAAAATGCTTTTAAAATGAAATGCCATTTAAAATTGCTGCAGTAGTGCATAAAATCCCCAGTCAGAACTTGTCTATGTCGTGTCAGAGTCAGTCTCTGCCTCTCATATGAATAGATGCAATCTCAGCAGGCAGACACAATAAATACAAGATGAAGGGAATGGCAAGCATAGCAGCAACACAAAGAATTAATTCCAGAGGCTAGGAATCACATCATGAAAATTATTTCATTATTTTAACTTGTTAATTATTCATGCAGTAGAGATATGGGAAACAGCAGGAGAAAGCTAATAAAAGAAAGAGCAGCTGAGAAACACTGATGGAGAGGATTAGAAAGGTATAAAAGAAAGGTTATGAAAAACCGTGGAAATGTGAAAAAAGGTGGTTAGGGTAAGGTTCCTCATTTGGTAGCAGGCCCACCATAAGCATTCCCTCTCTCTCCCCACTGCTCATTACTCCTGGTCTAGCATACTGCTTCCTCATTACTAACAGGCACAATCATTTGTGATACTATACTATGAATCACCTGGGCTGGCTGAAAAATAACCTGATCCAAAAAAAAAAAAAGAAAAGTTGACACAACCAAGAGTACATGAAAGTGCACGAGCAGAAATAAGCAGCTGCAAGGGAAAAAATAGGTCATGCCAACACTTCCCCCAACAAAAAGGTGCAACCACGGGAGTAAAGATCAATGCTAACAGTAAGTCATGCGTTGAGAGTACAGACCATGAAAACACACATCTCTACGGTGCCTTCTAGCATGCAGAGCAAAACACCTTTGGATCATAGCTGGTGCAATGGATAAACACAGACAAAAGGAGTCAAATCACTTGGACTGATGCTGGGGGAATGTTTTTCAGGGGAAGGGTGTGCTTCTGACTGAAGAATCCACCAGCACAGCACACCTCCAGCCACTCAAATTAACTTTTTCCCCCCCTCCCTGTGTTCTTCTAAGTCAAATTTGGGATTCCACATGCATGAACTGCAATCTACTGATCAGGTATATATATAACATGCAGAGTCACAAAGCATGGAGCTACACTGTTTAAATGCATAAAAAGAAGATACAATAATGAGGGATCTGAAGTAGGTCATCAAATAGCAGGCAGTACATGGTACTACCTGGTACATAGTAATGCCTGGTTTTAGTGCCTAAACTTTTGAGATTCACATGGAGTCTTTCATTATTTGCTCCACTCCCTCCTCATGGAACTCCATCCTTAGAAGATACCTTTCTTCACCATCAGCACATTCAAATACTTAAGACAGCCAGGCCAAAACTACACCTTTCCTTCTATTGAGACTCTACTACCAGATACCATTGATGCCATTTTTTGAGGCACTGGAGTGACTGCAAAACCAATAAAAAGGCAGAAGGATAGAAATGAGTCAAAAATGACCAGCTAGGCCAAAGTTTTCTCTCACTCATTTCTGATATGCTCATATGGCATAAAAGCAATCTCCCAAAAGTGTGCTGACCTTTCAAGTCAAGTTTATTTTTTTGTGGAGTGCTGTGAGCATTTTTAGATTACATGTCCTGCATTACTATGTCTGTAAAGCAGTTTTCATTATAAACCCTTATTCATTAAAATAAATAATAAATTGAACACTAGACAAGCTCATACACAACTTTAGAAACCTCTCTTTTTTACTAACATTAACAACATATGTTAAAAACTAGATGAGGCAAAGAATCCTAAATTGTCCTCTAAAAGCTCAGATTTAATTTTAAAAAATGTCAGTCTATTACACCTGGAACGCACACCCTAAATGCATGCTCCAAGGAACTACCTAGCATCCAGCTGACCTAGCAGCGATAGTAAGTTCAGTCTCACAAGTGTGAAATGTCCTAGTCATTTCAATAATTACCAATTCAACTGCCTTTAAAAACAGCCTATAACACTAGTATTTAACATTATTTCATGTTGATCAAAGAAAATTACTAATTTAAATACAATGTTTAAACTCACAAAATGGCAGCTTTTAATTTGACTGGACTTTAACCCATATATACACTAACAGAATTCAAAAGAAATACGCTTTGAAAAATAAGTATCATAAGCTGCAGGTAATAGATGTCACTTTTATTATTTTTCTTGTTAATACTTTGAACTTAGATTAAAGAATACTACAGGGAAATAATTCATACTCTTTTTCTTTGCAGTTTTGTTTTATGTAAGCTTTTCTCTACATTTACAGGGTATAGGAACAACTGCAAATTGCCACAAGAAAGATCTAAATTCAGTATTAGGAAAGAACTTTTTAATGACAAGAACAGTTAAGCACTGTTAGCAACAGTTAAGTTGTCTAGCGAGGTAGCATAATTTCCATTGTTAGAGGCTTTTATGCATATGCTTTCAAAAGCCTAATGGTACCATCCTCTCCTTTAAATCAGTTCTGACAATCTTCACTAAGTCTATTTTATTCAATGAGATGGCAGAAAGCCACCCAGTTTCCCGATTGTGTTAGTTTTCTGCTGTTTTAGTGAACTGAATCAGCAAACACCTGACCAGCATCAGAGACAGCAGAAAGGAAGCAGCAAGAATACATGCCTGATGTCAGGACTTTGACCTTCAGCGATGATCAGTTATGTCACCTCACCGCATCTCATAAGATTGTATCTTAAAAAACAGATCAGGCAAATGGATTAGGCAAACCTCTGCTAATAATGCTGTAAGTACAACTCATCCTTCTGGGGCTGCCAAGAGTAGACCTGAATTCTTGGGGTCATTTCCAGCACTACTTTATTTATGCTGTAAAAACACACAGCTCATTTTGAGCCCAATAATGAAACTTTAACAAAAATATTAAATGAAAATTAAACTTAATAAATCTACAGATTTAAATATTTGGGTGGTTAATGTTGTCACAATTATATGCTACATCTAACGCAGCATGCATTTGTCTTAGCCATGTTTCCAGTAAGAATACTTCCTTGCTGAAAGGATGAGCCTAAAAGATGTCTAAACAATTTCACTTTTAATTTGTAAATGGGAACTCAATTTTCAATACCTTACATTTTTGAAGAAAAACTGCCAAATTTGTATGAAATGTAAAATTACCTACAGGCTTCTCAAGTTTGTTGATATACATCTCCAGTTTCATTCATATTGCTCAAAACTATCCCAAGCAGAAGCCTGAAAATGACGGTCTGGTAATCAGACCTCTTTGAACAGCAAAGGAACTGGAATTCTAGGAGTCTTCCAGGACAGTTCCAAGGTGAAATTAAGTTCGGGAATCACACAGAATCGTTAATCTCACTGATGATGCTTCTTAGTCTATCATTTACATCAGTCTGTGACTGAAGATCTGGTAGATATTTGTATTCTATTATTTGCAACAGACTCCAGAACAAAAATGATAATCTAAAGACTATGAAAACATAACTGTAGTCAAATCAACTAGGCTCTATTAGCAAAGTCTTCTTCACTTAAATACCTTAATTCCTTTTGATTAATGTATAAACTTATTTCTCAGGCTTACTCAAAGGAAATGCTACTTGGGCAACCATACAGACAATTCTCACCTTTGATATATTATTCAAGCACTCTCCTTGTGATCCACTTAAATATACCTGCAGCATAGTGGTCAGACAACAAGGAATACATTGAGAAGGTAGAAAGTTGAAAAAAAATACTTAAATGTCAGAATCATATTTAATTTGATATGCTTACATATACACTTCACGTGCTACCTGCTCTGGAAACCACATAAAAAAGGAGCAAGTACAGTATGTCATCCTGTCTCTTTAGATTATGCCCTTTTCTAGAAGATCATGAACTCTTCAGACAAGAGAGAGACTTCTCTCATTTGCACAGAACATAATATGCTAAATTAGACTGGACTTTCAAGACAACTTGTAAATATGGAAAATTCATCATCATCACCAACTACATCACAGACTGAGAAGTACAAATGGAAAAAACCCTACACTGGTTCCACCTGGAAAGCTGATTTATCATAAAAACAAAGTTTTTGTCAACTAAGTTGACAACTTGTCAAACTGATACTTGAGAAGAGTCAATGTATGTTCATCTTAATTTACTTACTAATAATGATTTTCCTCTTCCAACTTAAATTGTTGGTCATTAACACAATATTTTGTTGATTCTTCGTCCTCAAACATACACATCACTAATGCTCATACACAAATACAGAGCTTCACTGCTAACTAACCAGGGACAAAGCCAAAAAAGACTGGTAGCTCTATATTTTCAATGTATGTGTATATGAAACAGAGCAAGTCTTGAAAAAGGAGAATAATAGATTACCAAAAAACGAAAACAATGAAAACTGACTATCTTAATAGGTAAAGACAGCACCTTCAGTAAGGACAAAATAGTTCTGAATATTGAAACAGACCTCTCAAGCTAGAGGTTGTAAGCAATCCTTAGAAACCAAAACCAAGGTGACTTTCCACCAAAAAACATGCTTTCCTCCATAATTCCAAATCTGCCTCAGAAGACTTCCATCAGAATAGAGTTTTATTACAGTTTGTTGGGAAAACACACGCACACACTAACACAAATTCAGAGATTTAGGACAGTATTCACAAAAAAAAAGTCTCTTTCATCCTATCGCCTATAATGATCATTTCTGTAATATTTCCAACACGAACAGATGAAACAAAATACAGCATAGTTCATGTCGTAACCAATGTAACGTGGGCAGGGAACAATACCATGGAAATGCAAAAGCCAACAATCTTTGTCTCTTTCTAGACAGGTTGCCAAGTCTTGATACTTGGAGGGAGAAATAGCATAACATCCCAAATAACATAGAGTGCACGCTCGTGATTTCAGTAAAGTCATTAGGGTTTTTGGCAACTTCACAGGAAACTTGGACCCTCCCAAGAAAGCTCAAGCTAAAAAGCCAGAAATCAACCCGAGCTTGAAGAACACAGAAGACCCCAACAGTTCACCGCCCCTGGAAATGCACCCCAGAGAGATCACCGCTCGCAGCACAGCCTCAGCGGCAACACACCCGAGACGCGGGAAGCGCCGTGTTGCCCTTCCAGCGCCGCCGGGCCGTGACAGCCGCCGGCCGCGCCGAGGCGGCAAGGCCGCGGGCTCCCGCCGCCCCCAAACCGCCGAGCGCCCCCGGCACCGCGGGCTGCCCGGGCCGGCGCCTCACCTGCGAGAGCTGCCGGGGGTTGGGGCAGCCGAAGAGCGCGGAGCTGGAGCTGAAGCTGATGGCGCCCCTGCGGCTGAGGACGTGCTGCGGCACCGGCCTGTCCAGGGGCAGCACCGGCAGCTGGCAACATACTTCCATTGAAGACGCCTCCGTGCGCCGAGCCCCCGCAGGGCAGCGGCCTCGCCCGCCGCCGCACCTGCCCACGCCGGGCTCGCCGCAGCGGGGCGGCGGGCAGCCGGCGGCGGAAGCCCCGCGGGGCTCGGCGCCTCCTCGCCGCCCCGCTCCGCCCGGGGGCCGCGCCGGGCCCCGCGCCTTTGTCCGCCGCCGCCGCGGGCAGGCGGCGAAGCGAGGCGCGCTCCCTCGGCGCCCGAGGCGGCGACCGCGGCCCGGAGCCCGCGGCGGCGCCGCGCGGCCGCCGCCTCTGCCTCGGCCTCGCTGCCGCCGGCGGGAGCCGCTGTCAGCGCCGCTGCCCGGCGCCGCGCATGGATGCGAGGCCGGGGCGGGCGCCGGGGTGCCGCTTTGGGTGCGACACGCGCCGCGCTCGCCCCTATTGTCCGGCACAAGGAGGAGGAGGAGGCGCCGGCGCCGCACGGCCCCGCTCGGCCGGGGGAAGGGGCCGGGCCCTGCGGAGAGGGGGGACACGAGGAGGAGAAGAAGGAGGAGAAGGGAGGGAGGAGGAGGGGAAGCGGGGAGGAAGCCTTCGCCCCGCCCGCCCCCGTCGGAACAGCCCCGAGCGCACTGGCCCAGGAGGAAGCACAAGCCCGACGGACTCTGCGTGGGTCGCGCGACTGGCGACACGCAAAGCGTCATCACGTAACTCCCTGCCGCTCCCCCCCCCCTCCGCCTGCCGTGCGCGGGGGCGCTGAGCGGGCCCCGTGCGCCGCGGCGCATGCGCGTTGCGTTTCGCGCCTTCGGGGCGGCAGGGGCTGTTGGGCGGGCGGTTGGGGCCGCGCGGCTGGTCGCGCCGCGAGGGCGGAGGGCGACCGCTGCCCGGCCCGGCCCGGCCCCTCCTGGCCCTTCCCGGCCGCCGCCGGGCGGCGCGAGCACGTGCCGGGCGCCGCCTGGTGCCGGCGAGGCCGCAGGCGCCGCGCCCCCGACATGGCAGCGCGGTGCGGGGCACCGCCAAGGGCTGTGGCGCCTCAGCCCCGGGGGTTGGGGCAGCCGCACTGATGGGGGTGGCTGTCCTGCCTCCCCCATTAGAGGCAAAAGCGGAGGTTGCCAGTGCCGCTGCCGCAGCGGAGGTGGCACCGCGGGGACCTGCCACTGCTCCCTGGGGCCGGCCAGGGCAGCAGCACCCGCGAAGCCCTACTTCCACGGTTGCGCAAAAAATCGAATATGAAAAAAGCCAGCTTCATTTAAAATTCATTGTAATCTATAAAAAGCAATACATGGAGGGGTTCCTGTTTGCATTTGAATCCTTGCAGTTTGGCTTTCAGGATGTGGAGGTTGTTTTGTTTTGTTTTGTTTTCCCAACGTGAAGAGGTGAAATCATATCATTTTTAATGGGTAAAAAATGAGATTCTTGGTGAATCGCACAGTACCAGAAATCGGACTTTAACGAAGAAGTAGAATAATTCAGGAGGTCCTCTGGTCCAAATACACTGTAATAGCTGTGTACATCACACTAGATGGGACAGCTAGAGCTAAATTTTGCTTCAGTTTGGGGAAAAAATCTTCATTTTCTCTGTCCTTGCAGCTGCTTTTTCTGTCTTTTCATTTCTTTATTTCTCTGTCATAAAAAAATCCTAAATATAGCATGATAGGTAAGGGAACACTTCTGTTCTTTGAGTAGTACATGAAGTGCATGTACCCACTTAAAATCAGATTTTGTAAAATAAGTCATATGATTTAATTTTACATAATACATTGTTCTTTTAAGTGCTTGCTTACTGGCAAAAAGGTTTAGGTTTCACATGATAACTTGTTTATAGGCAATGACATGGCTTTGGAGGAACCCTTTTGGAAAGAATAGTTGGGTTTGAGCTAGTTGTAGAAACAAGGAAGTTTTACAGATGTGGACTAATGCTTATTTTACTCTGAGCTACAGAATTAACAGTCGAGCAATCTGTTTTGTTTTTTTTGCAGACTTACTCTTCCACGGTTCATGGTGGATAGCTAAAGGACATGTGGACACATGAGGGAGGACAGTGGATCAACTGTCTCGTCTTACAAACTTTTTAAGCTGTTTTTCTCCTCTTCCTTCAGATAAAAATGTCACAGGCATTCACGGCATATAAGATTATAATGTAAGCAAACAATAATTCACAATATGTAGTAAGCATATAATAATTCACAGTAAAATAATATACTCAGCCTTTTTTTTAATTAAGGTACATTAGGTTTTACTCTGCATTCTTTGACATTTTACTCTTATTTGGTCTGCTTGTATTAACTCATGGGTGCATTTAAATTAATGACAAAACACCACCAGTTTCAGTGGAGTCAGGAGTTCCCCCCAGTCATTTTTCAAAATTACTTTTGGTTCTTTCCTACTAATAAGCTAACAAATTAGTTTTCTATACTCAGGTAGCATGCATTTGCACTCTAGTCAACCTAAAATTCATTCATGAGCAGTATGTCATGTTTTGTATAAAATTAAAGATACATTTTTACTTTCACTGAATATACGTAGTGTATATTTTGATCTTACAAGGTCAAACTATTAAATAAAGATTACTGAGTTTACAGTTCCTATCAGCTCTACATATTTTCCACCTGACTGGTTGAAGCTGGTCCTCTAAGGTCATACTAGCTCTCAGTCTGAGCCAGTATATCCTTAAATGACATAATCAGCATTTTCTTTTCCCCTCTCTCGCTAATAATCAAATTACATTTGATATCTAATTTATGTTATATAAACACCTTTAAGGAATTTGAAATACATTCTTATGAAGTAAGCATAGATTTTCCAGACAGTGACGGATTCCATAAGCATTCTGTTTTTAGGACATACATTACTTTCTTAATAAATACAAAGGCTTTTAATATTACATGGACAATAATTTCCTGTACAAATTTATTAATAAGAATCCCACCCTAGGAGGATAGACAAAGGCTTATAGTTATGGTGTAAGTCACATGTTTTTTGCCTAAGTACACTAGTTACAAAAAGAATACGCACTGTTGTATGCTTTACATCCTGCCTATTGTGCCTACTTAGCTTGCCCTACTGCAGGGTAAGAGCCTGTAGCATAGAGGGATTTATTCTCACCGTTATACAGGAACACCAAAGTATTCATCCACAATGCTTTGTTTAAATTAAGTCATTTTCCATGTGAACCATGGAGTTCCCATGGTGCTTCACTTTTTAAAAGGATGATACAGTATTATGAAGTGCCGTAGTGCATCTGTAAGCCCTGTGTGTTGTGGCTACTTTTTCATGGCAGATGTAACCTTTAATATACATGTCAGAATCTATTGAAATGTGGCTAGCATTAATAAAATTTCCATGATTCTTTTCACATTTATAGTTTATGTCTTTTACACATCACTATCATTTTCAGTGCTGCAGTGAAAAAGCATTGCTGGTGGCTGGTTTTATCACCAGTATAAATGGGGCCAGTAATTACAAAAACAGTGAAATGGAAGATCACAAAATTGTAGTTTCAGTGTTACTATGAAAAGAGGATGAAATCACGCAACTACTTCAGGAAAACATTTTGCTGGACTAAGTTCATTGAGTGGAGTGTCGCTTTTGGGCACAGCCAGCTCACAGTGAAGAACTGAACAATTTGAACAGAAGAGGATGCTTTAGTCAAGTTCCTGTACAACACAGAAAATGAGAATTCTCAGAGATGTACCATGGCTGTACTTTGAAAACAGCATTTAGAGAAGAAAAATGCAGTTTAATTAATGGAATTAAATAAGCAAAACGTCAGGGCCGTCAGATATGTATTATAGCCTTGGTGTGAAGAGATAGAATGAGGAAAACCTATTTTAAAATGTTAATTCTGTTGGCCAAAGGTAATGAGTAAGAACCACAAAGTGACTATAGCAACACAGATGTAGCCTAAAAACACACACAGTATTTGTACAGATACGTGACCAAGATACAGACAAGAGAGTTTGTAGCTTTTTTTCTTACCTGAGGAAGTTAGATGGCCTAAATGGCATGGATTATCTCTAGCATAGACCAGACAGACCAAAATCCTCTCTGTTTGTTATGCTCTCAGTGGATGTGGTGTTACATGCTGTTTTGGGTTGTTTGGGGGTTTTTTTGCATGTGGCATTTCTTTGGATATGTCTTTTTTTTCTACCCGGAATTATTCTCTGGGTGAAAAGGTTGCTATATGTTTCTACAGGACTTCCAAACCTCGGCAGCCCAGTTGAAGTATTTGGGCCAGCTTCTGAACATTTAGATAATCTAGATATGTGCACTGTTTATGTGTAGATTAATCTTACTGTATTGTATTACACAGCTGGTTTGCACATACATGACAGATCTGGCACATCTAGCTTGAGGCACACTGAATATACTCATATAAACTAATTGTACGGCCCACAGGATGTGAGTCTGACTTTGCTAGAAGCATCAGACCTGTTGTGTATGTTATGTAGTTGACCTGCGCATACAGATTAAGTTTAGTGTTTCCTGGATGTAACACATTTTCTGTTCATGCTCAAACTATCTGGGCAAAATGCACTGTAAGGTCTGGTGTATCACAGAATTGCTGGAACCAGGAGGAAGCAATTTCTGTTCAGGCCCAAACAGAAAGTCTAGTTATATGCAAGTTCACAGGCAATGGTGTTCTTTCACAGCACTGTCTGCTTCTGAGTCACGCCCAACATCTTTTCTTATTTCGGTCAGTCCAGCATACTCTTATGACTATTCAGATGTTCCTGTTTCTTTTCTCCCTTGTTCTTGTCCAAAAGTTCTTCTGTTTCTTCTGATAATATGCATCTGCTGGAATTTATTCATAAGAATAGCAGGCAACAGCACCCAGTGGCTTTTTCATCTCAGAATATTGTAAGACATTTGGATACTGAAAATTCTTCTCCTCATGTGGGATGAGTCAGGCAAGATGCAGGTAAACTGTACAGAAACCATAGAAATTAATACTATGGTAATATTAATCAGCATGGCAACAAAAATGAAAGAATAGATTTTCCCAGTTTTGGAAGTTCTTTTTGCTTTTACCAACCTGGCCTATATTTGGATTCTTTTTTTTTTACCCCAGCAAGGTGCAATATGGGATACAAAAATTTTAAATTAACATTCGAGCAATTTGGAAGAGAAAGAAAGGTCAGGGAGAGAAGTTGTGGAGCCAAAACTGGAAAGCTCAAGGTGGGGGTTGGAAAAATTGCATTTCGAAATTATACCACCTCCGTGCCATATTAAAATAACTTGCTAACAATTGACTTGTGGTAGCATTTACAGTGCCAAAACCTTGAAGTACCATTTATATGAACATAAGTGTTTCCTAGTCTATTTATCTGTTGAACTTTTACTGATGTTGTGCAGCTAATATCTTAAAAATTAGCTATTTTTGATTTCCTTCAGAGAATGAATTCCTTTTTGTTACTGAGACATTTGTGGTTTGATTCCTTGCACAGCCTCACAAGGACAATATAATCTAAAATTTGTATGTGACCGTAGGAAAACTGAGTCTAAGTCTGAAATGGGAGGGGAGGGAGAATCCTCTAGGAAGAGTCACTGTCTTTGCCTCCACTTTTCCCTGTTTGGTACCTTCTTCTCCATGAGTCATCTTTCACCAGCCTTACTATGGGTCTATCAGGCTTGTTTTAATTCTTGTGGCAAAATGACATTCTTGAATCCTGTTCAGTTTGCTATCCATTGCACCCCCAGATCATTTTCTGCAGAACTTCTATCCCTCCTCTATTTGTACATTATATTAGTCCTTCTTGAGTGTAATAATTTGCACTTGCCTTTACTGGACTGACTGCATTGTGATTTCCTCAAACTGCTTACTTGGTTGGTCAAGGTCATTTTGAATTCTAGTCCTGTCCTTCAAAATACTTGCAGTCTTTCCTAGCTTTCTGTCATCTGCAAATTTAATAAGCATACTCTCAATTCCAGTCAGATCAGCAGCGAAAATGCTATTAATGAATAATTCCAAGATCTGGAAGAGACCTCCTGAAGAATGCTATGTAGTGTATTCTGTGAACTATTGATAACAAGTCTGAGAATGTTTTTCAATAATTTTTGTACCCACATTACAGTAGTTTTATCTATGGTGTGGCCCGGATTCATCTTTCCTAAGTTTAGACACATAGCCTAGAAAGTAATTTCCTTAGGCTACTCATAGTCAATAATTAAGAGAAAGACAGCAGACCATTCAAGTTGTTCTTCGGAGTTGTCTTTCCCTTCACTGACAAGAAGGAGCATAGAGCAGCCTTTCCCCAGTTTAGATACTTCAGTTTGTTTGCATTAAGTTGGTCAAATGTGCTGAAATTCATGATTTTGTTTATGGTAATGCCATGATAGTGTGAGAAGGGCAATGTCATTCTAGATGAACTGTCACATGTACATTTCCATTTCCATTAGCTACAGGTCACTCTGCTAGTGAGGCAAATTAAGTTGGTTTGACTTGCTTTGACAGTTTGTTTGATTTGCTTCTATTTCCAGTATTTCCAATATTATATTGAAAAATATTTAGAATATTTTCAATAGTTTTGATAACCTCAGTTCCAGTAACTGAAATTAGTTAAGGACACATACCAATTCTGCAGCAAAACCAACACACTGACGCAGAAATTTAAGGCTCATCCCAGAGGATTTCAGTTTCTCTTTACTTATAATCCTGAGAATCAGCCCCTGTGGTTAATTTAAGACTGGAGTTTAGCTGACGAGTTATAGCCTCCAAAAACAGGGACTGATTGTGGAATCAAACAGAAGTCCATTATGAACACAGCTGCAGACTGTCAGAAAGATATCTTCTTGTAACTCCGGTAAAGATGTTATTGGGAAAAACAGTTGTGAAACGGTAGTCTATTGCTCTTGTTTCTTAAGTGCATTTCTGGAAAACTTGCTAGAGTGCACACAGTTTGAATGGTCTCAACCATCCAGTAATGGTTTTCTCAGTGATTGCAATTGCCTGGATTAAAAGCCTGATACTACAGAAGCATTAAAATGACTAAGGGCATTGGTGTCAACATAAGCCTGTGGGGAAAGCTGCTCTTTGTGTCATTTTTACATGCATAATAACAGCTGATGTGCAGAACATTTTTAATATCGGAGTGGGAGGATATGAGAACCCCAGGTGCCATTTCAGAGGTGCAGCTTGCAAGTTTAGCACTGTTATTAGAAGATGAAAATTCATAGCTTTTTGTGTTGGTAATGGAAGTTTTTTTGGACCTCTATGAATAGACATGATTAATGCGTTGCACATTAACCAATCAAAACAGCTGCATCATTTCTCAACGTACCATTCAGGGCACAGGATCTGCTGGTTTCAGGGATGAGCTGTAGAGCACTGATCACTCATTTTGTCTATAGAAAATGTATCTTTTGATTTGGTTTCATAACATTTTTATATGATGTTGTCCCAATACCTCATTAAAAACGTGCATCCTTTGTAGGTTTCTTTGCATGAATGTATAATCATTATTTTCAGCACGGCCTCAACAAGGATTTTTTTTGAGCAATTTTAATCTTGCTTTTCTTTTTTAAAATTGTTATTAAGTGCCATTTCAGACAAGTGGGTTTGGATTGGGAAACTGTATTTAGATTCAAAAGATTCCTGGTGTCCCATCTGATTCTCTGCTGGCCTGTCAGCAGATGGTAAAGATGTCTTGTAATGCTAAAACTCAGAATATCAGCATTTCTAGAAGTGAAATAATCAACTGAAGTTCCAAAATACTAACTTGATTGAAGCAACAGTATATTTTTAATCCTACTATGATGTGTTGTCAAAAATTAAAGGCAAGCCATTTGTTGTTATTTAAAGCTCAAAAATGAGACATTTCTTAGTAATTCTAAAAATTTTCAGACAAAGAACATTCTAATTTATTTTATTTCTGGTTGTATTAAGTAAGAGTGCACTCCCTTATTGCAGAAACTTATTTGTATGAGAATTTAGAAGAATTGCTTTCCTATATGTGCTGAAATTATTGCATAATTTCTAGCAACAAAAAAGATGTATTAACAACATTCTCCCTTTGGTGCATGAAGCAGATTAGAAATGGGAGCTAAGATAATTTGCAGTATTTACGAATATGATAATCTGGATGACTACATTCAGGAACCTAACAGTCTTTCTCTTACACTTATCTTTCTCTTGCACTTTGATTTTTTTTGCTGTTCAACTTAATTTTTTTTAAGTGCTATCTTGTGCAATTATTTCCTCACTAAATTAAGAATTAAGCTGAAATAAATATTAAGTATAATTAGAATTAACAAATATATTCAGAGAATTATATTAGTGGTAAAGATGTATATTAATTAGGGATCAAATTAATTTACCCCTTTGTATTTCATGTAATTATTTTTATGTCTTTTTAAAGGATGCTGAAATATACTATTTTAATCTCTCCATCAAATTTGAGCTTGCATCAAATATTAATCAGGTATTTCATCTTTTTATACTTGTTTTCTAGCTAAATGGTGGGAATGTTCTTCTATCAAAACCAATAGAAATGGAAGATAATCCCATTCAGATACATAGAAGATTAAGTATTTTCAGTAATTCTTGTTTTTCCACTGTGTAAAGTTCTAACATTCCCTGTGAAGGAAAGGACATATTGCCATTAGCATTTAGCATGATTTCTCCCTGCAAATCTGAAAAAATATGTGTCATTCTGTCAGTCCCTCCATTAACTGTGTGAACAAATGCAACGAGGAGATTTCGTTGCTTTCAAGAGACCACCTCTGGTTATATTTAGGTTTATATTTAGGTAGTCTAGACCTTTTGTTTTAAACAGCAGCAAAAATGTGGCTGAAATCCCATCTGATTTACAACTCACTAAATTTCTGTGTGTTTAATCCAATTAAAACTGGAAGGAATGTTGCCAGTATGTCAACAAAACTGCAAAAAAGAGATGGGAGGGTTAGTTTACAGAAATTCCTGAATTCCTTTGTCTTGACCAAATGAAAGAAAATTGTTCGGGTAAGACAAGTGCATACTAAAAGGATTAACTCTGGTAAACTGACTTTTATGTTCAGATGAAAGCTAGTCCGAGTATTAGCAGAAGTTTTCAATCAGTTTTTTTTTAAAGCAGCTTTGGATTTAACTAGAGATGAGTCTTCTGTTTAAAAGCTGAGGGGGGATTTAGGGCAGTAAAAGACAGGCTGGGCCTCTTAAAGTGTGGAGTACACTGGAGGTGTGGTTGTAAAACACATCTGTGCCAGCCTACATGCTGCTGTAGAAAGGGGTCATTCGGCTCCATCTCCCTCCTCCACTCTGGCTGTTTGCTTCTACCATTAGTGGTGCTCATCTCTACAATGAGCTAATAGAGTTTAGGGAGTTAAGTTGGCAGAAAATTAACTTTACCTGAAAAAAAAAAAAGTGAGACCAGACAAACAGCACAGCTGGTACAGGGTAGAAATATGTAACTGGGGAAGGGAGTGCTGCTTTTGGAGGTAGCCAACAGTTAGACCACATCCTCTATCATAAAAACTCACATGCATACTGTTAATCAGGATTACGTAAGGGATTTCTCAGATACTATATAATTAAAAAAGTGGTTTATTTTAGAAAATCTAGCTTTAAAATCTCACATAGATAAAGATACTCTGATGAATATACGTATGACACATGATGGGCATGGCAGAATGTGCAATGAAAAGATGGGTTAATTGGGATAAAGTATAAGTGGTACAAAATATATCCTTAATTTTAAACATGTTCTTACATGCTTTGCTGAGTTGGAATTACGAAGAACACCCTTTAGCTATGTGTCAGAATATCGGTTAAGTCTACATAAATCAATAACGTGTCAGGATTCTTCTAGGTTAAATTACATGACTAGACGTTTGTAGGCTACTTTTTCAAGTATAGGCCTAAGAAAATGAGCAACTTTTGTAATATTCAATCTCAGCTTGTACTCTGAGCATTTGTTAATATAATTGTTTGCTAAACAATTTCATTCTAAAATGTATAAAATCTGAATAAATGTAATAGTTTGCCCATTGTTCAAGATATACCAGAACAGCACATTTTATAGAATACCTAAAAATGGGGAAAACTGTGACATCTGGTCAGGTGTATGCAGGAGGTTTTACTTATACAGTCAATTCATGATTAAATTAAGTAGAAAGACATATTCTGAAATATCTGTAACTTGTCTAAAAGGACGAAAAGGGTGTGAAGACTGTAAAAAAGATCGCTATTTCTTCCTGCAGAGCACAAAGATTCTATAACCAGTAAGTCCAGTTCCAGTTTGGTGAAATATTAGCTGTATTGCTCCTGATCTTGAACTGGATGATCTGTGGGCAAACTGTATGTCCATGCATCTGTAGCCAAGACAATCCATCCCAAGGTAATGGGAGAACTGATTTTAATTTGTTAGAAATCATAGCTAATACTAATACACTGCAAACCAGTATTATTTGCATTACAAGATATTGGAAAAAACAAGGCATAGTCTGAAGTTATGCTCCTAAACATAACAACTGCATGCATTCCAAAAGTATTTGCTTGAAATTGCTCTGTAATTCAATTTTTAAATTTTTTTTTGTCACTTTATCATGTTTATATGCATGACTGTCCATTTGTAGATGCATTTGATGAAACTGAACATTCTAAACAATACCTGGAAAGAAGTGAACTTTTAAAATCAAATACTCATCATGCAAACTTATTCATAATGCTATTTATCAAATGTAGGAACAAACACTGTTTTGTAATTAATTTGTAATAATAATTTAATTAAAATTGCATGTTATTTATAAACAATATGCAAACGGGAAAAGGAAGATTTGGCAAAATTCATTATTGCAGGAGGCTTTTGCCTGGCTCTGCTTCTCCAGGCTGACTATTTTAGGTTAGAATAGACATGTAACAGTGCAAAGTTGGAAAGCTAGCTGTTATTCAAAATACAGAGATATTCCAGTTTCCACTTAATAGAATTTTACAGAGCTCGATGAGCTAAGGCAGGGTTAACCATGGCTGGGGACCAGTGGTATGCTGAAGGCAGCAGAGCAGCAGCAAGTCCTCAGAGACTGCACATGCTTTCTTAAATAGCTGATGAACTTGAGTGCTACAGATACCACAGTCTGGGAGTTCTTGTCTAATATTTATAAATTGAATAATACTTTGACATAAAAACTAAAGGTTTGCAGAGTTGGTTTTTTTTAAGGAAAGCCAATAAATAAAGTACCTCGCCTCCCTGAAAGTGATTCATCCTCCCCCAAAAGACACTTTTGGAAAAGCCCTGTAGAATTCAATGTGAGTAAAGTTCCACAGTCATGTGTAGGATTTTACAGAAAAAATTATAACTAAAAGGTGCAAATGATTGGGTGCTACTTTTCTGTCAATCTCATTTGGGAGTTTTGCCACTGATTTATACAGGGCTGGGATCTCGCCTTCTGAATCAAAAGGACATTAAAATTATAGCAGCCATAAAATTCTTTATTAAATTTTGTATGATTCTTCCAGAAAGTCCATAGGACTTTTAAATATAATTAAAGCCATGCAACTGATTTGCCTGAACTGAGAAAAATATGAGTTATTTTAATGCCTATGAATGTTTATACCCAAAGCTTGTTTTCTGATAAAGCATAATTCTTCATTTATTGATAACAATTACCACTGAATTTTTTAACCAGAATTTTCTCTTGCAGTCAATAGATAAATCATGAAGTTGAAAAGTACATGATGTACTTTAACAGGGAATAAATACCAGTGCACTATGCTTTTATGATTATGTTGACTTTATTACAGATAAGTCATCTGACTTTGAAATAAGCAACTGCTAAGCAATGGTCATAATTCTAATATTGGTTTCTTGCTCTGAAAGACAGACCATGCACCGTTGTCACGGCTGCCTAACTGAGGTTTGGTCACCCAGCCTGATCGTTCACCAGGGCCCATTCTATAGCTTTGGCAACTCATTGCTGTTACACTAACTCTTTGTTTCTCAATCATAATCAAATTAAACAGATAGCTGCAAAATAGTCAATAGGTTAAATTTGTTAGCTTTTCTCTAGATGAAATAAAGAGGAAAATGAAGCTCTCCTTGGTCTTAATTAGTTCTTATGAAATTTGGCAGTAAAACAAAGACACTTGTACACTCCTTTATTTTTATAAGAGACTTGCCCAAAAGAAGAACCTCAGACATGTAATTTCCTTTTTTTCTGCTTAATGCTCTCACTCAGAGGCTAACCTAGCACCTTCCCTCTAAGGGTAGAAAAAAGGTGGTTTGGCAATGAATTGCAGTATGTCTCTTTTGTGCAGATCAGGGCATGTTCTGGAGAGCCTACACAAGCTGTTTCCACAGTGATAGGCCACATTCTGTATTTACAGGCTCCAGCGCAGATAATTCATCTGCAGAAGAAGCCTTAGACTAGAGCTGTGGTTCCACAATCATTACTGCTGGATCTATGCCATGCCACATTACCCAGCAGTACAAATTTGATCTGGATCAGGTGTGGGCACATGATTACATTTTTGTCAAATTAGCATCACGCCTCTTAAGGATTTTATGCTGCCTGTTTGCTTTTATGCTGGCTGCAGAAGAGCACGCAGTGCATGAACCACAAAGGGTTAGAGCTGTGTGGGTAAACAATGCCTGTTCTAGCAGTCATCCTGCCAGTACAAAGTTAACCTGTCAAAGTTTTGTTTGAACAAATTGAATTGGCAAAGTATATTTCAACAGGAACAGCACTTTGTGTCATGCACCCATGGCATTATAGAGCTGGCAGTAGCAGTGTCAAAAATATTTACTGTACTGTCAAACATTGGCTTATGCTATAGCCACAGAGTAGTCTGAAGGAGTGTTAATTCTCATAATTGCGGATGCTTTCCACAGAGTTTACCTGTGCTTCACACAGGTACGGTATTTTGGCCTGTATATAGTTTTTAAGGTGTGGTTTTGTGGTGAGCTGAAGACAATGTAAGACTTTACTGCTGCTGAGAAGGTGTGATGTCACCACTTCCATTGCATCAGCAAGTAATGATGCCAGGCTTGGAGTGAGTCAGATTAGCAAGTTGATTTAACTGAAAACTAACAGAAGAAAAAAGAAGGGTGAAAGGTTGGACTATTCCTTTGTTGGCAGCCCTTAGACTGACTTAAGCGAACTGTAAGCCCGCAGGTTCAGCCCTTAAGTTTCAATTTTGAGTGTTTTTCAGCTGAAAGGTCTTGTCATAATAAGGGAAAAAAAGAGTGGTTGTGAAAAATGGTTAACAATAAAAACAGTAATTTACTGAAATGTTAGTCTTCACTGAATTATTGGGTAATATTTCCAGTTGCTTTTTCTACACCTAATATGTGGAGAATAGTAGCATCCATGTTTAGGTTTTTGATTATTTACTTTATTGGTGAAATATTTGTGCTAATTAAATGAACTTTTAGGAAATTCTTACTTTCTCCTAATAAGTGACATACACTGAAAAAAAACATGAGACTGTGGTCTTCTTGTTCATTAGTCTGTAATTTCTCTACTCCTAGAATTGCATTTTGCTTTAATTCTTTGATTTTAACTCAAGCACTGGGACAGACATGCCTTTCTGGATCTAGCTAGCATGATTTTAAAACAGTTACTCATCAGCACTTTCAGAAGAGATTACCTTTCTCATCCATCATTTCTGTGACAGGGTAATAAATCCCACATATAGATTAATGAAGCTTTAAAGAGAAACAGTCTGCCATCTCCTCTGCTGCTTTCCCTCCCTCCTGGGAGCTATTTAAGCAAGGGGCCAGACTGTAGGAACTGTGGAGAGAATAGATGGAGGTAGGTGTCAAGATAGAATTGAGAATTATGTTGGGGATTTCAGGAAAGAACTTGCTTAGACAGAGACCACAGAAGGTGTCAAAGGGTGGTTGTTTAAACTGCATGAAGGAGGAACAAGTGGAGAGAGTTCTTCAGGGTACTGAAGAAAGGTTGTACCTTGTAGACAGAACTGAAAGCAGCTGTTGATTCCTGAGGCATAGGGGCTGGAAAGGTGTGGTATTGCAGTTTCCTTATCTGTTTCTGGTAAATGAGCTCAAAAATAGTTTGAAGCACTTATTTATCCTGTTCAAGCTAATCTTCCTGATTCTTAGCTGTAGCTGATTAGGCTGTGCTAAAATGAATAACTGTGCTAACAAAACTGTTGGATTGTTAACTTAAGTAGGGGTAGAATAATTCCTTAAAGTGCTTCATCTGTTTGCAAAATAAATTATCAAGACACTGTCTAAATAAGGGATAGAAGACTCCCTTGTAAAACTTCTGCTTGAAGTCCTAGATAGCTCACCTCTGAGTTGCCAAAGCTACATAAACTACAAGCTTCATATCCTTTGCTTTTCAGAAAGAAATTCACCTTAAAGCCAGGCAGATTATTCTGATTTACTTCTTAGCTACTTGTGTTTTCCTCAGGAATAAACAAATGTTGATTAGAGCTACTTTCACATTCCATGTCAGAGAGGAGACAGAACTTATTCTTAAACTGCAGATCAAAATAAAATACCCAGTGCTCCACTAGATACCATGTTGAAAAAGTTAAGTCTATTACTACTACTTAAAACTTCCTTTTTAAGCCTCTAATTTAATTTCTAGGAAAAAAATGCTTATACGTGTGACACCTAGGCGGTCTGCCAAGACTTTGAACTGGTTTTGCTTGAATGATCCAAGAAGATACAGTTCTGAATTACCTGTGTGTGTCAAACTGACCAGATAAACGCATGAACAATTTGGATATATATGCAAGAGACTGTTCTTTTGAGGATCGTACTTCCTGATTTTGCTACTTTTTCTTATAATGTAGCTGTTGAAAGGTATTAAAAACCCAACATATATTTAAGTTGAGATATTCTATGTGAATAGTAACAGAAGGTCACAATATGTTCAGAGAATTCAAACACATGAATGTTCTCTTATGAGTACTTACTGCTTGTATAGATGGAGTTGCAGATGGGTTACCAGATGGAATACCTTCCTTCCAATGTAGTTGTATGTATTTAAAAATGGATACAATGCAATCTTCTTATTTAAATGAGTTCTGTTATTACTTTTGAGACCATAATGGCAGTAACTGTTCTGCTACAGAGAGAAATGCGGTAACGAGTGTGTAATTTCTTGCCATAGAATTGTTGGGCTTGTATGAAGTCTAAGAAGGCTCCTGAGAAAGATGCTTAAAACAATTGTCTCAATTTTAGGAGATTATTTGAATATCTAATGGATAGCATGCAGTACAATTCAGAGAGGGCACTAGATGTTCAGGGACTGCTGAAGCAGAACTGGCTGAAAAGAAGGGACAACAAAAACATTTTCAGACATAGCTGCAGCAGTGTATTCGTTCATTCTTCAGAACTACTCTCTCTTGTTAGCAAAAATCAATTGCTGTACCTGAACCAGAGGCCCAGTAAATCTTGGCAGAAGCATCCTTTTCCACTAGCTCAGTCTTTTGCCCTTTAGCTTGTTCAATTGGATGTTACTAATGTTGACATCACCACAACACTATATTCAATACAGAACAAAGACAGATCCTGCCCAAAAAGAAAAAAATAGTACACAGTACCACTGTATGCAGCCTTTCTCAGTGTAAGTATTCTCTCATCCCATCAGCCTATCATACTTTACTCATATCTTTATTTGTTTTGAGTTATATTTTGCACATGTGAAAAGTAACCAACCAGCCAGAGCTGTTGTTCCGTTCTCCTCATCTTCCTTCTTTCTCATCTTGCTTCTAGACAGTCACCAACACCAATTTCAATATCCCTGCTTGTGTTCTTACCACCTTTTTGGGAGAACAAAATTAGTGTTAATACTAGTCACGTTAGGAAAGTATTGGGGTAAGGAAGAGCTTAGAAGCCTATATCAGGGCTGGACGTTAAGCAAGTGAGAGTATTCTATAAATTAGGGAACACTGACATAAACAGGGCATAGGAAGCAATTTTTAAGGCAGCCTGAGATACTTTACAAGCACATAGCAGCAAGATAATTATTTCGCTGCCCAGATTCCTCTCAGTAAAATCAGGGATTTTCTTTCCCTATCACTACTGGAGATAAAGTGTCAGAAACTGTAGGTTCTTCATGAAGGTCAGGAGTGCTCTATCTGACTACTATGTCTCTTAGATGCTTTGATGATGTCAATATTAACGACAAACTAACAAAGAAGTTCAGCTTTTCAAAATTTTTTCCTTGCCTTGAAAGCTAAAAATTCAGACCACTGTTGAGGAATGATGCCAGCCCTTTCATGCGTGTGTGTGTACTACCAGTCTTTGAGTTCCAGGCTCTTAGTCCCTGAAATTGCTATGAGCCAGGAAAGAGGGGAGCAGCAGGAGGAAGGACTAGACTGACTCGGAGTTCTTCAGCCCCTGGCTCTGGCTCTGTGCTGCCCGAGGCTCCTGCAGCAACCCTGGACCTCCCACTCAGCCTGGGCCACATTTCAAATTTTTTATAGGCTGATATACAACTTTGCATTTCCAGACGCGTTCTGATTTGTCTGTTTTGAAATGCATGTAACATATAAATGAAATGTAAAGTGTAAGTAAGACTTATTTAGATATAAGGTCCTTTGGGATTAGGACTGTTTTTTAGTTTTGCATTGCCTCGCATAGTGGGATCATGTTACAGTACTCAAAAATTAACAAGAAGAGTGAATAGGTAGTAAGTTGTTTTATTCTTCTAAATTATACAGCTGATCTGAACGTTATGACAACCCATTAAAAGTCTAATCTTTCAAAGATTCATTAGAATGTACTTAGGATATAGAATCCCAAAAGGAAAAAAAAATAGATTTGAAGAGGTTGTATTCATTTTCTTCAAACAAAAGAGTGTTTATAGGAAAAACAATGTAGGGCACAAAGCAATGATAACTCAAAACACCAGAGGGAGCTGTATTCACACAGAACAGTAGGTCTGAGATAAAAGATTGCAGAATAATGATGTTTTTCTTGATAATGGGATGTATTTAAAATACTGAGGATTTGGGTAACCTCAAAGTGATTTTATTTTCTTCCTTTTAGTTTTTTATTCTTTAATTTATTATTACTATTAAAAATGTACATTTTGTTTTATTTTGCAAGAAAGGAGCCCTCACTGATATGAAGCAAGCTGATTGAATAACCTGGTTTATTGTATTCATATGAGATAATAGAATTAGTTGTACCTACTCTGTTTTTAATGTCTTGGAAAATATATTTTGGCTATGCTATTTTGACTGCTCATTACTATGAAAAATACTCACATTTCAGGTTGAAATGTTCCTTGTATTGCCATCTTTTCTCAAAGGTGAATTTTGAGAGATTGTTTGCAATTAAAGAATGCAGCTAAGAACAAGAGAAATGTTGAAATCACATACTTCCCATTAAAGAACATACACTCAACAATGTTTTTTGATCATCTGTTATGCTGTTGTTTCTTTTTCATAAATAAAGCTTTCATATGGTCATAATTAATTATGCTTGGTTTTGCAAAAATGTATTGATTTATAGTTCCAGTGTTGCAGTTGAGTCTAAGCACAAGCTCCTGTGAATCTTGCCTAAGCAGACTTTAGTGGGTTATGGGGCTCCATGAATTCATTTGCAAGACTTAAGTCTATATAAAGCATATGATTTGGAATCAGGTGGTCAAGGAAATGAACTTTTTTAGGTTCAAGGATGCCCTTCCAAGGGGAATTTTTTTTTAGCCTCTGTCATGTACAATCTTCTCTATTCTAAATGGAAATGAATGGCTCTCCAGATTTTTAATAGAATAAATTAGAGGAGATGATTCATCAGAACAAAAGAAGTCACCCTATATCTTCTGCTTTGATATATAATTTTAGAAGAGCTCAGGAGGATTCGTAAAGGATCTTCTTCAGCTAATCTTGTTCTGGAAGAGAATATATAGTAAAACTAAGTGAGAGGTGGCCTTAGAGAAATGAACTTTAGAGCAAGACCATAGTATCTGTAAATAAATTTAATGCATCTGTGTGGAGAAGGCTGCACAAACAACACAGTAGAACAACTAACTAAATATGTGGATGTGCCATATTTCTGGTGTCATTAATTCTCAGGTATATCATCCTTTAGGTTCATGAATGTTTTACTCATTCTTTGTAGGTCTTCCTAAGAGATAACCAATTGGATACTGGGCAAACAAACAAAAAGAGTAATCAGACTCCACTGACCTGTTTAACCCTGAATGTGAAGGATGAAAAGCAGCAGCTGTTTTCTGTGGAGCAGGGCTTCTGATGGCACTTGCTTCTTTCCTTTGGGCTATGTTGACATAAAAACATCAAGATATTGACTTGATAATGTTGTGAGTTTGCACCCACCAGACTGTGTTTCATCACTTTTTGAAGCAGGTATGTCATTTGAATCATTTTGCCTCATTTTTCAGCATAAAGTCAGATGAATTATGGGTATGGTAAAATAAAAGCCATATTATTATGACCTCTGTATAAGCTAGTTAATCCTGGATAATATAAATTTTGTGCAGAAAAAGTTGATTTTCACAGGGGTCCCATCCTCTTAGGTGTGGAATGTGGAATTGTTATCAGAATTTTGATTGTCTTTTAAAATATTTTATCATAATTTGTGTAAGTAAACAATACATTCCTGTCTATATTCCTCTAGAGCAAAAATGCATAGCTTGAAAATAGGATTCTAATGTAATTTCAGCCATCATGAACAAGATCTAGTACTAAAATTTTGACCGTGATATCTTAATAAAAAGAACATAACTTTTTCTAGAAAAGTATCATCTCAACGTTCTTTTAGTATTTTATATGACTGCTTTGAATAAGTAAGAAATAACTCCTACTAGGTACACCTTCAAGGTGATTAATCACTCAGAGACTGAATAGGCTAGTGAGTTTTCATTTCCATAGCTGACTGGCTTATTAAAACTACTTCATGAGAAAATATAAATTATGACTTTTCTTCTTCAGAATAAAATTCATGAGTTTAATTTTGTTTTGTGCTCCAGTGTTGCCATGTAGCTTATCAGCATTATGTAACGGAATTTTTAAATAATGCTATATATCTGTGACTTCACATGGTTGCCTAGCATTATCTTGCATATTAACAGGCTCGATCTGCCCTGAGTGATCCCAGTGTGATCAGGATAAATCCCAGGATTAAGATCATTTTAAACATGCAATGGACTTATTACTAACAAGTAGCACTGTAACTACTGCAGATGGTAAAGTAATATCTATAAGCTCAAATATAATTTCATTCTTAATTGTTAATTTAAAAACAAAAGTTCAGCTCATTTAATTAATGATTTGTGTATTACATCTATAAGTAGGATTGATTCTTTTAGCAGATAGGAAGACCCTAAATTATGTGTTTATTTATTAGAAAAAGAAAATGTGAAAGTGAATATAAGTCAACTTCGGTCTCTTTGTAAATCAAATACTATGTGCCAGAGTTACTCAGTTTATTTTATATCTGTGTGTACTTACATGGTATTTGGGGGTGGGGGGTTGGTATTGGGCAAAACTAAAGAGCTTAAAAGTGTTGCACTACTGATTCTGAACCAAAATGTGGCCTAGTAAATAATACATGAATAATGGCAAGATAGTGTTTCTAGCTCAGCAATGAGAAGGGTGAAATAGCAGAGTGGGTAGTCTTACCTAACTATTTGGTTCTCAGAAATTTTTCTTAAGACCAGGGTTAATGATCACTTTCAGGCTTTTTCTGTGATCACTTTTCAACATTTAGAGAAAGGTGCAACACATAACGAAATGAAGAGGTTGTAGTGAGAGATGGTTGTGGTAATTTTGCCATCAAAGAGCTGCAGCTTTCTCTTGTGAACTAGTCCGAGTATAGGTATCCATACCTAGTGTTTTAAATTATGTATATGAGTTTTTTTTCATGTCATTACATAGCATTAGCTAGGTTTGGCTTAAAAATATTTGATTCTTCTAATCCAGAAGGATTTGAACTGTAAAGAGGTAGTAGAGCCATTCAGTGGAGAATTACTTGTTTGTCTATTTTACACGCAAGATACATGAAGGAATGAATGAGAGATATGCAGTGGACTAAATCTATCAGCCTAAGCTTAACCTTCATTTGTGATATACAATAAGGACACCATGGTAAACTTATGACCAACTCATTGTGAATTCTGCCCAGATACCTGTACTGTAAATCACACCAAAAATAAGATAGGACCCTGATTAATTTTAGTATTTCCCATGCATAAGATTGCAATAAAGGGTTAATTCTATAATCTTGAGGTCAGTTCTTGGTATCTAGTCTAGCTGCCTAGGTCCAGATTCATTCCACCTATCCATATGCATGTGAGTTGGGAATGCAGTCATCCTGTGTTCCCTGTAGAGGTTATAGGGAGGAAGTGTTTGGTAAATTGTCCTCTGAGTATGTATCTCTGTCTGTTGTCAATATAGTGAGCCAACATGACTAAGTTTCAAACTTAATCACTCAAATTAGGTACCTAAGATTGGTTAGATTGAATCTGAATCCTTGTGCTGCTGAGAAAACAAAAATTCACCAGTATATGGCATTAGAAAGGCTGTGCTGAGAGGTACAAAGCTCTTATCCCTCTGCAAAAAGCCAGTAGCTTTAATAAAAAGAATTATTCTTCTAAGACTTGGAAAAGATAGAAGTAAAACACAAATAAAACTAGGTGGAAATGCTATATGCAGGTATTAATGCTGATGAAAATGTAGCCACTCATTTCAGTAAGAACATCAAGCCTTTAATATGAAAAGCCGTATCTAACACAAAGTTGTTGTTCTTTGTTTTTTGTTTTCATGTTTTCAGATCTCTTAAGGGATGGAGGGCAGTTTAGAGGAGATTTTATTTTAGTTTTATTTTCATGTAAATGTTTAAGTATTTTAAATTTTTACCACCGGATTAAATTCTATTAAAATGAACATTAGAAAATAGTACCCATATATACTTGCAGTCCCTGCTATTTTAAATTCTGTTCTACATTAGCAGCTTTGGTAATGCACTGCTAACATGGCTGAACAAAGGCAACGTGCTTTGTCAACATCAGGGGAAGCATTATATGAAATCCTGACTCTAGAAAAGGGAGCAACACATGATGAGATTAAGAAGTCCTACAGGTATGTAAGATGTGCTTTGCAACATGTCTAAAATACAGGCAACATTTTTTTCTTCTTATTGTGATAGAGGCACTGCTGTGCAAGGGTACTGTATGAATTGTTCACAAAGCTTGTCCTGTTCCCAGCAGCCATTCTGAATGGTTTAAATAAGGAGTAATTCTCCATAGAAGTTACAATGATATAACACTGAATGTAAGATAAGACAAAATCAGGCCTCCCAGACATCAGGAACTTACTGATGGTCTCAGGTTTTGCATGTCTCTGTTTTGAAAATCTAACCTGAAATGATTTCAGCCTGTTTTAAATAGTTGAGTAGCCATATCAGCAGTGGAACTCAGTGGGAACTGTTGATATTTATCACCTCTGAAAATCTGATCTCAGGATGTGATCAGTTGTTAGGTTGACCTCCAGAGCTTTTTTGAAAATGTCCAATGGGTAAATGCCATCTTCAATGATTGTGTTTAAAGATGCAACATATTATTATTTGCTTACTCTAGGCAGAAGAATCTTGTTTTGTGTTTTATCTTGAACTGAGATTATCTGAGCTCTTGACAGTTGTGTAGTCTACAGTTGTGCTGGTAGAAAAAAGCGAGTACTGTTTAGACTGCCCAAGATGTTTGCCATCACCCTCTAAAGGATTTCAGCTCCCTGAGGACTACTGGGTGACACATTCCTTCTTTAAGCAATTTCATTGTAGCTGGTTTAGTTTAAACTTTTAAAATGGTAAAATCTTTTCTGACTTGACTCATTTTTATGCTGAGAGAAGGAAGAGTGTATGTTTGCTTATATACCAGTAGACATGAGAGAACCATAGCCTCCAGTAGAGGAGCAGTGTGAGCGTAGCTGGATGGAGAAAAAGTGGTCTATCTAAATTTTTATTAGAAGTACATATTAATAAGATGCTAGTAAATATTGTTAAACATTTATCATTTAACTGTGAATCCATGCAAATATCACTGCCCAGTTTGATGGTAAAATTAGATTATACCTAGCACATATCTTTTCATGGTTCAGAATACAAGATAACTGAGGGCTACTTAATTGAAAGTACAGTACATATGTTAACAGACAGAGTTTGTGGAAATGTCATTAGCTGAAAAAGTTTCAGATTTGCTAGTTGCTTTTTTTAAATTAATTAATAAATTATAAAGGAAATTCCCATATTTTGTTAGTAAGAACTAGAAATGTGACCTGAGTTCATGTCACAATGGAACCATGATTTGAGGACAAATTGCTCAATACCTTTAACTGTTGCTCTTGGCTCAGCTACGTTCAAAGTAAGAAAGCATAGCAATTATCCTTGCCTTAGTCCTGCATAACGTGGAAACATCAATTCAATAGTTTTTAAACTATCATCTATATTCATTTAGAACTACAAGCTTCTCTCCAATAACAACAGAGTGATATTGTTGCAAAGCTAGGATATGGTTTTATGTAATGAAGTTATAGTTATCTTCAAAAAGAATTTGTTAATTTTTTTATATTCAGCATCTCTTAGTAGAAAAAAAAACTTCTACTTCTGCTCTTTATTTCTTTTCTTTTTCTGTCTTTACTTTTTTTTCTATTGCTCTTCCTTTTTCTTGTATTCATACTTCTTTCTGAATTTTCTCCTTTTTATACTCAGCTTCTGCCTTTGTGGGATTTGCTGCTCTTCCGTCATTTGAAATGATAAAATTTTCAGCAGTTGAATAGTTAATGTTGTTACTAAAATGTCATCGCTAATTTGAGATTGAAGTTGTCAACACAGATAAATCAGTAGAGAGTAGAGAAGCTTGCATGTCTGAGTCACTGTTTGAAACTGCAAAATCAGAAATTATCTACACTCAGAAATGTTGCTTCTTTAATTAAGCCAACATACTTAAAGCATCAACTCCCCAAGGTTGTATTGTTATACAAGTGCTTACCACAGCATAGTTTATTCTAGTTCAGTGAAGCAACACAAACTATATAGGCACTTATAACTTAGACATTCACCATTACAATTTCATTTTGCACTGTGAGACTGAAAAGAGTGAGAGAGGATGTTATGTGAATCCATTAATTTCATTCCAGAAGCAGTCTGTACACTTAGTCTAATGTTTACTATGCTTACAAATTAGTCTTAGAATACTGCATCCAATTCTTATGTTAACATTTTTTTCTGAAGTATATTGCAAATTGAAGCATGTGTAGAAAAGTGCTGCAATAATGGTTCAAAGACTAGAGCAGGAGACATAAGAAGTTCATCAGTTTATCTTATAAAAAAATTGAGAGATGATTTGATTATGGTGTATAATAGGAAAGCAAAAAGGGGAAATAGGAAAGGGAAAAAATAGAAAGGGAAAAATGCTAGGTATGAGAGGATTATTCAGTTAATGAAGAAGGCATAAACAAAAACAGTGATTGGAATCTAAAACAAATTCAATCTGAAAGTGAGATGTGTAGTTTTAACAGTGAACGTAACCATCCGTTGGAACAAACCGGCAAAGGAAATGGTAGATTCTCTATTGGGAGTGAAGAGACAACTTGAAGGTAAGTTTTACTCAAACACAAGTTATCAAAATGGTGAAACGTATTTTATTGTTGAACAAGACTAAAAGTCAGACTAGAAGATTTTATGGTTTTTTTGCTCTTAAATCTGTTCTATCAAAAAGAGAAAGAGCTTTAAATGTCATGAATGAAATAGATGTTCTTGACATTGAAATATGTCAGATGTACTTGTAGGTTTAATAAATGTAGCAAAACTTTTATTACAGCATCACTGGGTCTGTTCTTGGTTGCACTGTATTACCAGTCAAACTTTAACCTGGCTTGCTTTTCCTATCGAATAGGATGATGTATTTGAATTGAAAAAGAGGTTATAACAATAGACCTACTTGCATCATTGTTTAACTTGAATTTTGCTGGGACTCTGTCCTCTGTGCACTGGAACAAATTGTGTCTATGTCTGTTCTTAAAAGGCATATGTTCAATGCATGTGAGAAAACTAGTGAATGTCCAAACTCTTCATGTGATGAAAGCAAAACTATTGACATCTAATGGTTCTGTTGTCTTGCATAACTACACAACTTGAGGATAAACTTACTACAGTATCAAATTCACTGATGACTTCCACCTTCCGTGTCCCTGTAGTACAGCCTTGCTGCAGAAGCCATATTCTGTATTAAATCTCATGTTTTCTTGTTTCTTTTACATTTATATTTCTGGAAGGGAAGGCTTCTTTAATCCCCAAAGGAGAGAGTTGTCATGGAAGAATGTAGAGTGAAATGAACTTTATTTCATGCTGAACATGAATACGGATGATTTACACAGCAATCTATGATAAAACTGACAGTGGTGCTTTATCCATCTTTATTAGTAATTATAGGAAAAAAAAGACTGCTTCTGAATAAAGTGGAAATGTCAGAGGGATTCACTTTTAATAGAGTAGCTGTAAATATTTGCAAGATAAAATGATGAGTCAGTCTCTTAGATTTGCTTTAATTATCTTTTCATTTATGCTAATCCAAAAATCTGCTGCTGAACTGGTATTCTTCAGTGCAAGGTATAAAACCAGCCATACCTGATTCTGAGTTTCCTGCCATTATTAATTAAGTCAGTATTAATCATACTACCACAGCCCAGGGCAAAATTTACTTTTTAATAAACATGACAGAGGTACCTCTCTGTGCTTTTATTTGGAGCTTGGCACAATCTGATTTATCAAAGAGATAAAGTTAACAGATTTCTAATCAGCAGAATTGCAAAGGATGTCTGTTTATCTTCAATACCCTACAAAAAATACTCTTTGAAACAAAATTCTGGCATAACAACTTAAACTCTACATTGACTTCTGCTTTCCAGTCTGACTATGAACCAATGTGGAGAGAGATACCTTATTTCCTACATTTTCTTCAGAAGTTCAAAAATACCTAATTTGATGCACTCTATTTGTAAGTAGGATAAGCACCCCACAAATTTAGCCTCAACCAGTACAGACACCTGTTATGAGGGAGTACACGTTGGTGAAGTAGAATTAGCCCAGAGATAGAAACCTCTATTTTCATTGTTTTTTAATCTTTCAGCACTTTCTGTAGTCGTAATAAATTCCATAGTCAGAAAAAATCTCTCTGCATTTCCAGGGCAGAAATGGAAAAGTCCAACACCTTTAAAATGGTCTTCCTGTCTCATAAAGCTGAAATATTGAGAAGCATATTCCTTATACTATACTGTTAATGACTGAGAGTCTTCTATAAGGTAGGAAAAAATGGAAATTAAGCTTTCCCTATATGACTAACCTACACATACTGATTAAGGTTAGAAAACTAGAAAAAAAAATTATAAAACCAACAAAATGCACACTTAAACATACTGAAAAAAAAAGGACTACGGAGACATGTAACACACTGCCAACAGGCAAATCTAAAGATAAAAAGACTTAAAATAAAGGCAAAGAAAACTAACTGATGAAAACATAATCTCTTCTATCTCAAAAAATAGTGAAATGTATTCCAAAGGAAAATATACTCTAGTATTTCCAGAAAAAGAAATTTATTCATTGAGAAGGGAGTGCAAAAGTACAAACCACAAAAATAAGCGTGACCCACATGCATGCCAGCACCATGGACACTGCATAATGACCTTGAGATCCAACCAGGTACTGGTGGAGAAGTGGCTGCACCAGATCACATCACAAAACACCCTGACCACGTAATGCGTTGATCTGGACCGTGGCCCTCGGAGTCAGCTGGCCAGCCTGAGCTTGGGCCCGCGACACCGCCACGGACCTGCCTGGCAATGCCTGGACTGCGGCTGACCCTGGCAGGCTCTCCACGCCGCGGGACGCAGCCCCCGAGCCCTGACGTGCTGCCAGCGCTTCCCCGCCTGAGCTCCCGAGGGCCTCCTCAGAGGGCACCTGCGCAGCTAAAAGGCAAGGGTGCAGCAGGGGCTGGGCAAGAGCCAAAAGGGCACTCCTTCGAGCCGGAGTTGAACCAGCGACCTAAGGATGGCCGTGCAAGGGAGCCTACAGTCCTCCGCTCTGCCAGCTGAGCTATCGAAGGAACGGCAGGGCTCTGGCCCGGCCCTGCCCCGATGACAGAGTCACCCAATAATTCCAGGTGGACCGCGCCTCAGGACGTCTCTAGTCCAACCTCCTGCTCCAAGCAGCCTCAGCTCGGAGATCACACCAGGTTGCTCAAGCTTTTCTCCAGGCGCCTCTTCCAAACCTCCAGCATGCAGGCCTGCAAAGCCTCTCCTTCTGCTTGACTGTCCTTGTGGGGAAAAGAGGTTCCCCGGATGCCGCTGGAACCCCTTTGGTTTCAGTTTTCCTCTGTTGCCTCTTTCCCTCCAGCCGGGCACCCCTGTAAAGGCCTGCCTCTGTCCTCTCAATAACTCCCCGGGCTACCTGCTGGAAGGCAGCTGCTTAGGTGCCCGCGGAGCGGCCCCTTCTCCAAGCTGGAGAGGCGCCGTGCCCTCGGCCGCTTCTCACTGAGCTAGCGCTCCACCATCTCGGTGTGCCTCTGCGGCACTCGCTCCACTTGATCGATGGCTTTCTTGTGCTGGGGGCCCCCAACGCTGGATGCAGCATGGTAGATGCCATCCTGGGAAGTGCCGAGCCAAGGGGGACAGTCTCTTCCCTCGGTGGTGTACTGGCTGCGCTGCTCTTGACACAGCGCGGGCTGCTGTGGCCCTCTTTGCAGCCCAGGCACCCTGGTGCTGGCCCCCTGCAACTTTCACAGGGCCCCGGCCGGAGGGGAGAGATGCTCTTGGCCACGTGAGGGGGAATGAAAAGCTTTGGAGAATGCGGGCATCGATCCCGCTGCCTCTCACATGCTAAGCGAGCGCTCTACCACTTGAGCTAATTCCCCGGCCCCGCAGCCGGCCCCTTCCTTCCTCTCGGCGTCCCCCGTGCCCACCCCTGCCCTGTGCTGCCCTGCCGGCAAAGCCTTGGCCTCCCAAGGCCTCGCACTCAGCCCAGTCACTCCCCTTCCTCGTGCAGATGCCTCCTGAGAAAAGCAGCGCTGAGGGCCAGCTCTTTTGGGGCCCCTGAGCACAAAGATCCCCCCGCTGCTGCGGGTTTGTCTGCCAGGCCTCAGGGAGACCTCAGAGCGCGGGCAGCTGGTGGCCCTGAAAGAAAGGGCTAGGGGAAGCCTCAGCGGGAGCTTTTTTTGCATGGGAGATGTTGTTAGGCGGAGCCTCTCGCCCTTGGCGCCTGCCGGAGCTACGCTGCAGCTGCGTGAGAGCCATGCCCATGCCTGGCCGCGTAGCGCGTTGATCTGGACCGTGGCCCTCGGAGTCAGCTGGCCAGCCTGAGCTTGGGCCCGCGACACCGCCACGGACCTGCCTGGCAATGCCTGGACTGCGGCTGACCCTGGCAGGCTCTCCACGCCGCGGGACGCAGCCCCCGAGCCCTGACGTGCTGCCAGCGCTTCCCCGCCTGAGCTCCCGAGGGCCTCCTCAGAGGGCACCTGCGCAGCTAAAAGGCAAGGGTGCAGCAGGGGCTGGGCAAGAGCCAAAAGGGCACTCCTTCGAGCCGGAGTTGAACCAGCGACCTAAGGATGGCCGTGCAAGGGAGCCTACAGTCCTCCGCTCTACCAGCTGAGCTATCGAAGGAACGGCAGGGCTCTGGCCCGGCCCTGCCCCGATGACAGAGTCACCCAATAATTCCAGGTGGACCGCGCCTCAGGACGTCTCTAGTCCAACCTCCTGCTCCAAGCAGCCTCAGCTCGGAGATCACACCAGGTTGCTCAAGCTTTTCTCCAGGCGCCTCTTCCAAACCTCCAGCATGCAGGCCTGCAAAGCCTCTCCTTCTGCTTGACTGTCCTTGTGGGGAAAAGAGGTTCCCCGGATGCCGCTGGAACCCCTTTGGTTTCAGTTTTCCTCTGTTGCCTCTTTCCCTCCAGCCGGGCACCCCTGTAAAGGCCTGCCTCTGTCCTCTCAATAACTCCCCGGGCTACCTGCTGGAAGGCAGCTGCTTAGGTGCCCGCGGAGCGGCCCCTTCTCCAAGCTGGAGAGGCGCCGTGCCCTCGGCCGCTTCTCACTGAGCTAGCGCTCCACCATCTCGGTGTGCCTCTGCGGCACTCGCTCCACTTGATCGATGGCTTTCTTGTGCTGGGGGCCCCCAACGCTGGATGCAGCATGGTAGATGCCATCCTGGGAAGTGCCGAGCCAAGGGGGACAGTCTCTTCCCTCGGTGGTGTACTGGCTGCGCTGCTCTTGACACAGCGCGGGCTGCTGTGGCCCTCTTTGCAGCCCAGGCACCCTGGTGCTGGCCCCCTGCAACTTTCACAGGGCCCCGGCCGGAGGGGAGAGATGCTCTTGGCCACGTGAGGGGGAATGAAAAGCTTTGGAGAATGCGGGCATCGATCCCGCTGCCTCTCACATGCTAAGCGAGCGCTCTACCACTTGAGCTAATTCCCCAGCCCCGCAGCCGGCCCCTTCCTTCCTCTCGGCGTCCCCCGTGCCCACCCCTGCCCTGTGCTGCCCTGCCGGCAAAGCCTTGGCCTCCCAAGGCCTCGCACTCAGCCCAGTCACTCCCCTTCCTCGTGCAGATGCCTCCTGAGAAAAGCAGCGCTGAGGGCCAGCTCTTTTGGGGCCCCTGAGCACAAAGATCCCCCCGCTGCTGCGGGTTTGTCTGCCAGGCCTCAGGGAGACCTCAGAGCGCGGGCAGCTGGTGGCCCTGAAAGAAAGGGCTAGGGGAAGCCTCAGCGGGAGCTTTTTTTGCATGGGAGATGTTGTTAGGCGGAGCCTCTCGCCCTTGGCGCCTGCCGGAGCTACGCTGCAGCTGCGTGAGAGCCATGCCCATGCCTGGCCGCGTAGCGCGTTGATCTGGACCGTGGCCCTCGGAGTCAGCTGGCCAGCCTGAGCTTGGGCCCGCGACACCGCCACGGACCTGCCTGGCAATGCCTGGACTGCGGCTGACCCTGGCAGGCTCTCCACGCCGCGGGACGCAGCCCCCGAGCCCTGACGTGCTGCCAGCGCTTCCCCGCCTGAGCTCCCGAGGGCCTCCTCAGAGGGCACCTGCGCAGCTAAAAGGCAAGGGTGCAGCAGGGGCTGGGCAAGAGCCAAAAGGGCACTCCTTCGAGCCGGAGTTGAACCAGCGACCTAAGGATGGCCGTGCAAGGGAGCCTACAGTCCTCCGCTCTACCAGCTGAGCTATCGAAGGAACGGCAGGGCTCTGGCCCGGCCCTGCCCCGATGACAGAGTCACCCAATAATTCCAGGTGGACCGCGCCTCAGGACGTCTCTAGTCCAACCTCCTGCTCCAAGCAGCCTCAGCTCGGAGATCACACCAGGTTGCTCAAGCTTTTCTCCAGGCGCCTCTTCCAAACCTCCAGCATGCAGGCCTGCAAAGCCTCTCCTTCTGCTTGACTGTCCTTGTGGGGAAAAGAGGTTCCCCGGATGCCGCTGGAACCCCTTTGGTTTCAGTTTTCCTCTGTTGCCTCTTTCCCTCCAGCCGGGCACCCCTGTAAAGGCCTGCCTCTGTCCTCTCAATAACTCCCCGGGCTACCTGCTGGAAGGCAGCTGCTTAGGTGCCCGCGGAGCGGCCCCTTCTCCAAGCTGGAGAGGCGCCGTGCCCTCGGCCGCTTCTCACTGAGCTAGCGCTCCACCATCTCGGTGTGCCTCTGCGGCACTCGCTCCACTTGATCGATGGCTTTCTTGTGCTGGGGGCCCCCAACGCTGGATGCAGCATGGTAGATGCCATCCTGGGAAGTGCCGAGCCAAGGGGGACAGTCTCTTCCCTCGGTGGTGTACTGGCTGCGCTGCTCTTGACACAGCGCGGGCTGCTGTGGCCCTCTTTGCAGCCCAGGCACCCTGGTGCTGGCCCCCTGCAACTTTCACAGGGCCCCGGCCGGAGGGGAGAGATGCTCTTGGCCACGTGAGGGGGAATGAAAAGCTTTGGAGAATGCGGGCATCGATCCCGCTGCCTCTCACATGCTAAGCGAGCGCTCTACCACTTGAGCTAATTCCCCGGCCCCGCAGCCGGCCCCTTCCTTCCTCTCGGCGTCCCCCGTGCCCACCCCTGCCCTGTGCTGCCCTGCCGGCAAAGCCTTGGCCTCCCAAGGCCTCGCACTCAGCCCAGTCACTCCCCTTCCTCGTGCAGATGCCTCCTGAGAAAAGCAGCGCTGAGGGCCAGCTCTTTTGGGGCCCCTGAGCACAAAGATCCCCCCGCTGCTGCGGGTTTGTCTGCCGGGCCTCAGGGAGACCTCAGAGCGCGGGCAGCTGGTGGCCCTGAAAGAAAGGGCTAGGGGAAGCCTCAGCGGGAGCTTTTTTTGCATGGGAGATGTTGTTAGGCGGAGCCTCTCGCCCTTGGCGCCTGCCGGAGCTACGCTGCAGCTGCGTGAGAGCCATGCCCATGCCTGGCCGCGTAGCGCGTTGATCTGGACCGTGGCCCTCGGAGTCAGCTGGCCAGCCTGAGCTTGGGCCCGCGACACCGCCACGGACCTGCCTGGCAATGCCTGGACTGCGGCTGACCCTGGCAGGCTCTCCACGCCGCGGGACGCAGCCCCCGAGCCCTGACGTGCTGCCAGCGCTTCCCCGCCTGAGCTCCCGAGGGCCTCCTCAGAGGGCACCTGCGCAGCTAAAAGGCAAGGGTGCAGCAGGGGCTGGGCAAGAGCCAAAAGGGCACTCCTTCGAGCCGGAGTTGAACCAGCGACCTAAGGATGGCCGTGCAAGGGAGCCTACAGTCCTCCGCTCTGCCAGCTGAGCTATCGAAGGAACGGCAGGGCTCTGGCCCGGCCCTGCCCCGATGACAGAGTCACCCAATAATTCCAGGTGGACCGCGCCTCAGGACGTCTCTAGTCCAACCTCCTGCTCCAAGCAGCCTCAGCTCGGAGATCACACCAGGTTGCTCAAGCTTTTCTCCAGGCGCCTCTTCCAAACCTCCAGCATGCAGGCCTGCAAAGCCTCTCCTTCTGCTTGACTGTCCTTGTGGGGAAAAGAGGTTCCCCGGATGCCGCTGGAACCCCTTTGGTTTCAGTTTTCCTCTGTTGCCTCTTTCCCTCCAGCCGGGCACCCCTGTAAAGGCCTGCCTCTGTCCTCTCAATAACTCCCCGGGCTACCTGCTGGAAGGCAGCTGCTTAGGTGCCCGCGGAGCGGCCCCTTCTCCAAGCTGGAGAGGCGCCGTGCCCTCGGCCGCTTCTCACTGAGCTAGCGCTCCACCATCTCGGTGTGCCTCTGCGGCACTCGCTCCACTTGATCGATGGCTTTCTTGTGCTGGGGGCCCCCAACGCTGGATGCAGCATGGTAGATGCCATCCTGGGAAGTGCCGAGCCAAGGGGGACAGTCTCTTCCCTCGGTGGTGTACTGGCTGCGCTGCTCTTGACACAGCGCGGGCTGCTGTGGCCCTCTTTGCAGCCCAGGCACCCTGGTGCTGGCCCCCTGCAACTTTCACAGGGCCCCGGCCGGAGGGGAGAGATGCTCTTGGCCACGTGAGGGGGAATGAAAAGCTTTGGAGAATGCGGGCATCGATCCCGCTGCCTCTCACATGCTAAGCGAGCGCTCTACCACTTGAGCTAATTCCCCGGCCCCGCAGCTGGCCCCTTCCTTCCTCTCGGCGTCCCCCGTGCCCACCCCTGCCCTGTGCTGCCCTGCCGGCAAAGCCTTGGCCTCCCAAGGCCTCGCACTCAGCCCAGTCACTCCCCTTCCTCGTGCAGATGCCTCCTGAGAAAAGCAGCGCTGAGGGCCAGCTCTTTTGGGGCCCCTGAGCACAAAGATCCCCCCGCTGCTGCGGGTTTGTCTGCCGGGCCTCAGGGAGACCTCAGAGCGCGGGCAGCTGGTGGCCCTGAAAGAAAGGGCTAGGGGAAGCCTCAGCGGGAGCTTTTTTTGCATGGGAGATGTTGTTAGGCGGAGCCTCTCGCCCTTGGCGCCTGCCGGAGCTACGCTGCAGCTGCGTGAGAGCCATGCCCATGCCTGGCCGCGTAGCGCGTTGATCTGGACCGTGGCCCTCGGAGTCAGCTGGCCAGCCTGAGCTTGGGCCCGCGACACCGCCACGGACCTGCCTGGCAATGCCTGGACTGCGGCTGACCCTGGCAGGCTCTCCACGCCGCGGGACGCAGCCCCCGAGCCCTGACGTGCTGCCAGCGCTTCCCCGCCTGAGCTCCCGAGGGCCTCCTCAGAGGGCACCTGCGCAGCTAAAAGGCAAGGGTGCAGCAGGGGCTGGGCAAGAGCCAAAAGGGCACTCCTTCGAGCCGGAGTTGAACCAGCGACCTAAGGATGGCCGTGCAAGGGAGCCTACAGTCCTCCGCTCTACCAGCTGAGCTATCGAAGGAACGGCAGGGCTCTGGCCCGGCCCTGCCCCGATGACAGAGTCACCCAATAATTCCAGGTGGACCGCGCCTCAGGACGTCTCTAGTCCAACCTCCTGCTCCAAGCAGCCTCAGCTCGGAGATCACACCAGGTTGCTCAAGCTTTTCTCCAGGCGCCTCTTCCAAACCTCCAGCATGCAGGCCTGCAAAGCCTCTCCTTCTGCTTGACTGTCCTTGTGGGGAAAAGAGGTTCCCCGGATGCCGCTGGAACCCCTTTGGTTTCAGTTTTCCTCTGTTGCCTCTTTCCCTCCAGCCGGGCACCCCTGTAAAGGCCTGCCTCTGTCCTCTCAATAACTCCCCGGGCTACCTGCTGGAAGGCAGCTGCTTAGGTGCCCGCGGAGCGGCCCCTTCTCCAAGCTGGAGAGGCGCCGTGCCCTCGGCCGCTTCTCACTGAGCTAGCGCTCCACCATCTCGGTGTGCCTCTGCGGCACTCGCTCCACTTGATCGATGGCTTTCTTGTGCTGGGGGCCCCCAACGCTGGATGCAGCATGGTAGATGCCATCCTGGGAAGTGCCGAGCCAAGGGGGACAGTCTCTTCCCTCGGTGGTGTACTGGCTGCGCTGCTCTTGACACAGCGCGGGCTGCTGTGGCCCTCTTTGCAGCCCAGGCACCCTGGTGCTGGCCCCCTGCAACTTTCACAGGGCCCCGGCCGGAGGGGAGAGATGCTCTTGGCCACGTGAGGGGGAATGAAAAGCTTTGGAGAATGCGGGCATCGATCCCGCTGCCTCTCACATGCTAAGCGAGCGCTCTACCACTTGAGCTAATTCCCCGGCCCCGCAGCCGGCCCCTTCCTTCCTCTCGGCGTCCCCCGTGCCCACCCCTGCCCTGTGCTGCCCTGCCGGCAAAGCCTTGGCCTCCCAAGGCCTCGCACTCAGCCCAGTCACTCCCCTTCCTCGTGCAGATGCCTCCTGAGAAAAGCAGCGCTGAGGGCCAGCTCTTTTGGGGCCCCTGAGCACAAAGATCCCCCCGCTGCTGCGGGTTTGTCTGCCGGGCCTCAGGGAGACCTCAGAGCGCGGGCAGCTGGTGGCCCTGAAAGAAAGGGCTAGGGGAAGCCTCAGCGGGAGCTTTTTTTGCATGGGAGATGTTGTTAGGCGGAGCCTCTCGCCCTTGGCGCCTGCCGGAGCTACGCTGCAGCTGCGTGAGAGCCATGCCCATGCCTGGCCGCGTAGCGCATTGATCTGGACCGTGGCCCTCGGAGTCAGCTGGCCAGCCTGAGCTTGGGCCCGCGACACCGCCACGGACCTGCCTGGCAATGCCTGGACTGCGGCTGACCCTGGCAGGCTCTCCACGCCGCGGGACGCAGCCCCCGAGCCCTGACGTGCTGCCAGCGCTTCCCCGCCTGAGCTCCCGAGGGCCTCCTCAGAGGGCACCTGCGCAGCTAAAAGGCAAGGGTGCAGCAGGGGCTGGGCAAGAGCCAAAAGGGCACTCCTTCGAGCCAGAGTTGAACCAGCGACCTAAGGATGGCCGTGCAAGGGAGCCTACAGTCCTCCGCTCTGCCAGCTGAGCTATCGAAGGAACGGCAGGGCTCTGGCCCGGCCCTGCCCCGATGACAGAGTCACCCAATAATTCCAGGTGGACCGCGCCTCAGGACGTCTCTAGTCCAACCTCCTGCTCCAAGCAGCCTCAGCTCGGAGATCACACCAGGTTGCTCAAGCTTTTCTCCAGGCGCCTCTTCCAAACCTCCAGCATGCAGGCCTGCAAAGCCTCTCCTTCTGCTTGACTGTCCTTGTGGGGAAAAGAGGTTCCCCGGATGCCGCTGGAACCCCTTTGGTTTCAGTTTTCCTCTGTTGCCTCTTTCCCTCCAGCCGGGCACCCCTGTAAAGGCCTGCCTCTGTCCTCTCAATAACTCCCCGGGCTACCTGCTGGAAGGCAGCTGCTTAGGTGCCCGCGGAGCGGCCCCTTCTCCAAGCTGGAGAGGCGCCGTGCCCTCGGCCGCTTCTCACTGAGCTAGCGCTCCACCATCTCGGTGTGCCTCTGCGGCACTCGCTCCACTTGATCGATGGCTTTCTTGTGCTGGGGGCCCCCAACGCTGGATGCAGCATGGTAGATGCCATCCTGGGAAGTGCCGAGCCAAGGGGGACAGTCTCTTCCCTCGGTGGTGTACTGGCTGCGCTGCTCTTGACACAGCGCGGGCTGCTGTGGCCCTCTTTGCAGCCCAGGCACCCTGGTGCTGGCCCCCTGCAACTTTCACAGGGCCCCGGCCGGAGGGGAGAGATGCTCTTGGCCACGTGAGGGGGAATGAAAAGCTTTGGAGAATGCGGGCATCGATCCCGCTGCCTCTCACATGCTAAGCGAGCGCTCTACCACTTGAGCTAATTCCCCGGCCCCGCAGCCGGCCCCTTCCTTCCTCTCGGCGTCCCCCGTGCCCACCCCTGCCCTGTGCTGCCCTGCCGGCAAAGCCTTGGCCTCCCAAGGCCTCGCACTCAGCCCAGTCACTCCCCTTCCTCGTGCAGATGCCTCCTGAGAAAAGCAGCGCTGAGGGCCAGCTCTTTTGGGGCCCCTGAGCACAAAGATCCCCCCGCTGCTGCGGGTTTGTCTGCCGGGCCTCAGGGAGACCTCAGAGCGCGGGCAGCTGGTGGCCCTGAAAGAAAGGGCTAGGGGAAGCCTCAGCGGGAGCTTTTTTTGCATGGGAGATGTTGTTAGGCGGAGCCTCTCGCCCTTGGCGCCTGCCGGAGCTACGCTGCAGCTGCGTGAGAGCCATGCCCATGCCTGGCCGCGTAGCGCGTTGATCTGGACCGTGGCCCTCGGAGTCAGCTGGCCAGCCTGAGCTTGGGCCCGCGACACCGCCACGGACCTGCCTGGCAATGCCTGGACTGCGGCTGACCCTGGCAGGCTCTCCACGCCGCGGGACGCAGCCCCCGAGCCCTGACGTGCTGCCAGCGCTTCCCCGCCTGAGCTCCCGAGGGCCTCCTCAGAGGGCACCTGCGCAGCTAAAAGGCAAGGGTGCAGCAGGGGCTGGGCAAGAGCCAAAAGGGCACTCCTTCGAGCCGGAGTTGAACCAGCGACCTAAGGATGGCCGTGCAAGGGAGCCTACAGTCCTCCGCTCTACCAGCTGAGCTATCGAAGGAACGGCAGGGCTCTGGCCCGGCCCTGCCCCGATGACAGAGTCACCCAATAATTCCAGGTGGACCGCGCCTCAGGACGTCTCTAGTCCAACCTCCTGCTCCAAGCAGCCTCAGCTCGGAGATCACACCAGGTTGCTCAAGCTTTTCTCCAGGCGCCTCTTCCAAACCTCCAGCATGCAGGCCTGCAAAGCCTCTCCTTCTGCTTGACTGTCCTTGTGGGGAAAAGAGGTTCCCCGGATGCCGCTGGAACCCCTTTGGTTTCAGTTTTCCTCTGTTGCCTCTTTCCCTCCAGCCGGGCACCCCTGTAAAGGCCTGCCTCTGTCCTCTCAATAACTCCCCGGGCTACCTGCTGGAAGGCAGCTGCTTAGGTGCCCGCGGAGCGGCCCCTTCTCCAAGCTGGAGAGGCGCCGTGCCCTCGGCCGCTTCTCACTGAGCTAGCGCTCCACCATCTCGGTGTGCCTCTGCGGCACTCGCTCCACTTGATCGATGGCTTTCTTGTGCTGGGGGCCCCCAACGCTGGATGCAGCATGGTAGATGCCATCCTGGGAAGTGCCGAGCCAAGGGGGACAGTCTCTTCCCTCGGTGGTGTACTGGCTGCGCTGCTCTTGACACAGCGCGGGCTGCTGTGGCCCTCTTTGCAGCCCAGGCACCCTGGTGCTGGCCCCCTGCAACTTTCACAGGGCCCCGGCCGGAGGGGAGAGATGCTCTTGGCCACGTGAGGGGGAATGAAAAGCTTTGGAGAATGCGGGCATCGATCCCGCTGCCTCTCACATGCTAAGCGAGCGCTCTACCACTTGAGCTAATTCCCCGGCCCCGCAGCTGGCCCCTTCCTTCCTCTCGGCGTCCCCCGTGCCCACCCCTGCCCTGTGCTGCCCTGCCGGCAAAGCCTTGGCCTCCCAAGGCCTCGCACTCAGCCCAGTCACTCCCCTTCCTCGTGCAGATGCCTCCTGAGAAAAGCAGCGCTGAGGGCCAGCTCTTTTGGGGCCCCTGAGCACAAAGATCCCCCCGCTGCTGCGGGTTTGTCTGCCGGGCCTCAGGGAGACCTCAGAGCGCGGGCAGCTGGTGGCCCTGAAAGAAAGGGCTAGGGGAAGCCTCAGCGGGAGCTTTTTTTGCATGGGAGATGTTGTTAGGCGGAGCCTCTCGCCCTTGGCGCCTGCCGGAGCTACGCTGCAGCTGCGTGAGAGCCATGCCCATGCCTGGCCGCGTAGCGCGTTGATCTGGACCGTGGCCCTCGGAGTCAGCTGGCCAGCCTGAGCTTGGGCCCGCGACACCGCCACGGACCTGCCTGGCAATGCCTGGACTGCGGCTGACCCTGGCAGGCTCTCCACGCCGCGGGACGCAGCCCCCGAGCCCTGACGTGCTGCCAGCGCTTCCCCGCCTGAGCTCCCGAGGGCCTCCTCAGAGGGCACCTGCGCAGCTAAAAGGCAAGGGTGCAGCAGGGGCTGGGCAAGAGCCAAAAGGGCACTCCTTCGAGCCGGAGTTGAACCAGCGACCTAAGGATGGCCGTGCAAGGGAGCCTACAGTCCTCCGCTCTACCAGCTGAGCTATCGAAGGAACGGCAGGGCTCTGGCCCGGCCCTGCCCCGATGACAGAGTCACCCAATAATTCCAGGTGGACCGCGCCTCAGGACGTCTCTAGTCCAACCTCCTGCTCCAAGCAGCCTCAGCTCGGAGATCACACCAGGTTGCTCAAGCTTTTCTCCAGGCGCCTCTTCCAAACCTCCAGCATGCAGGCCTGCAAAGCCTCTCCTTCTGCTTGACTGTCCTTGTGGGGAAAAGAGGTTCCCCGGATGCCGCTGGAACCCCTTTGGTTTCAGTTTTCCTCTGTTGCCTCTTTCCCTCCAGCCGGGCACCCCTGTAAAGGCCTGCCTCTGTCCTCTCAATAACTCCCCGGGCTACCTGCTGGAAGGCAGCTGCTTAGGTGCCCACGGAGCGGCCCCTTCTCCAAGCTGGAGAGGCGCCGTGCCCTCGGCCGCTTCTCACTGAGCTAGCGCTCCACCATCTCGGTGTGCCTCTGCGGCACTCGCTCCACTTGATCGATGGCTTTCTTGTGCTGGGGGCCCCCAACGCTGGATGCAGCATGGTAGATGCCATCCTGGGAAGTGCCGAGCCAAGGGGGACAGTCTCTTCCCTCGGTGGTGTACTGGCTGCGCTGCTCTTGACACAGCGCGGGCTGCTGTGGCCCTCTTTGCAGCCCAGGCACCCTGGTGCTGGCCCCCTGCAACTTTCACAGGGCCCCGGCCGGAGGGGAGAGATGCTCTTGGCCACGTGAGGGGGAATGAAAAGCTTTGGAGAATGCGGGCATCGATCCCGCTGCCTCTCACATGCTAAGCGAGCGCTCTACCACTTGAGCTAATTCCCCGGCCCCGCAGCCGGCCCCTTCCTTCCTCTCGGCGTCCCCCGTGCCCACCCCTGCCCTGTGCTGCCCTGCCGGCAAAGCCTTGGCCTCCCAAGGCCTCGCACTCAGCCCAGTCACTCCCCTTCCTCGTGCAGATGCCTCCTGAGAAAAGCAGCGCTGAGGGCCAGCTCTTTTGGGGCCCCTGAGCACAAAGATCCCCCCGCTGCTGCGGGTTTGTCTGCCGGGCCTCAGGGAGACCTCAGAGCGCGGGCAGCTGGTGGCCCTGAAAGAAAGGGCTAGGGGAAGCCTCAGCGGGAGCTTTTTTTGCATGGGAGATGTTGTTAGGCGGAGCCTCTCGCCCTTGGCGCCTGCCGGAGCTACGCTGCAGCTGCGTGAGAGCCATGCCCATGCCTGGCCGCGTAGCGCGTTGATCTGGACCGTGGCCCTCGGAGTCAGCTGGCCAGCCTGAGCTTGGGCCCGCGACACCGCCACGGACCTGCCTGGCAATGCCTGGACTGCGGCTGACCCTGGCAGGCTCTCCACGCCGCGGGACGCAGCCCCCGAGCCCTGACGTGCTGCCAGCGCTTCCCCGCCTGAGCTCCCGAGGGCCTCCTCAGAGGGCACCTGCGCAGCTAAAAGGCAAGGGTGCAGCAGGGGCTGGGCAAGAGCCAAAAGGGCACTCCTTCGAGCCGGAGTTGAACCAGCGACCTAAGGATGGCCGTGCAAGGGAGCCTACAGTCCTCCGCTCTACCAGCTGAGCTATCGAAGGAACGGCAGGGCTCTGGCCCGGCCCTGCCCTGATGACAGAGTCACCCAATAATTCCAGGTGGACCGCGCCTCAGGACGTCTCTAGTCCAACCTCCTGCTCCAAGCAGCCTCAGCTCGGAGATCACACCAGGTTGCTCAAGCTTTTCTCCAGGCGCCTCTTCCAAACCTCCAGCATGCAGGCCTGCAAAGCCTCTCCTTCTGCTTGACTGTCCTTGTGGGGAAAAGAGGTTCCCCGGATGCCGCTGGAACCCCTTTGGTTTCAGTTTTCCTCTGTTGCCTCTTTCCCTCCAGCCGGGCACCCCTGTAAAGGCCTGCCTCTGTCCTCTCAATAACTCCCCGGGCTACCTGCTGGAAGGCAGCTGCTTAGGTGCCCGCGGAGCGGCCCCTTCTCCAAGCTGGAGAGGCGCCGTGCCCTCGGCCGCTTCTCACTGAGCTAGCGCTCCACCATCTCGGTGTGCCTCTGCGGCACTCGCTCCACTTGATCGATGGCTTTCTTGTGCTGGGGGCCCCCAATGCTGGATGCAGCATGGTAGATGCCATCCTGGGAAGTGCCGAGCCAAGGGGGACAGTCTCTTCCCTCGGTGGTGTACTGGCTGCGCTGCTCTTGACACAGCGCGGGCTGCTGTGGCCCTCTTTGCAGCCCAGGCACCCTGGTGCTGGCCCCCTGCAACTTTCACAGGGCCCCGGCCGGAGGGGAGAGATGCTCTTGGCCACGTGAGGGGGAATGAAAAGCTTTGGAGAATGCGGGCATCGATCCCGCTGCCTCTCACATGCTAAGCGAGCGCTCTACCACTTGAGCTAATTCCCCGGCCCCGCAGCCGGCCCCTTCCTTCCTCTCGGCGTCCCCCGTGCCCACCCCTGCCCTGTGCTGCCCTGCCGGCAAAGCCTTGGCCTCCCAAGGCCTCGCACTCAGCCCAGTCACTCCCCTTCCTCGTGCAGATGCCTCCTGAGAAAAGCAGCGCTGAGGGCCAGCTCTTTTGGGGCCCCTGAGCACAAAGATCCCCCCGCTGCTGCGGGTTTGTCTGCCGGGCCTCAGGGAGACCTCAGAGCGCGGGCAGCTGGTGGCCCTGAAAGAAAGGGCTAGGGGAAGCCTCAGCGGGAGCTTTTTTTGCATGGGAGATGTTGTTAGGCGGAGCCTCTCGCCCTTGGCGCCTGCCGGAGCTACGCTGCAGCTGCGTGAGAGCCATGCCCATGCCTGGCCGCGTAGCGCGTTGATCTGGACCGTGGCCCTCGGAGTCAGCTGGCCAGCCTGAGCTTGGGCCCGCGACACCGCCACGGACCTGCCTGGCAATGCCTGGACTGCGGCTGACCCTGGCAGGCTCTCCACGCCGCGGGACGCAGCCCCCGAGCCCTGACGTGCTGCCAGCGCTTCCCCGCCTGAGCTCCCGAGGGCCTCCTCAGAGGGCACCTGCGCAGCTAAAAGGCAAGGGTGCAGCAGGGGCTGGGCAAGAGCCAAAAGGGCACTCCTTCGAGCCGGAGTTGAACCAGCGACCTAAGGATGGCCGTGCAAGGGAGCCTACAGTCCTCCGCTCTACCAGCTGAGCTATCGAAGGAACGGCAGGGCTCTGGCCCGGCCCTGCCCTGATGACAGAGTCACCCAATAATTCCAGGTGGACCGCGCCTCAGGACGTCTCTAGTCCAACCTCCTGCTCCAAGCAGCCTCAGCTCGGAGATCACACCAGGTTGCTCAAGCTTTTCTCCAGGCGCCTCTTCCAAACCTCCAGCATGCAGGCCTGCAAAGCCTCTCCTTCTGCTTGACTGTCCTTGTGGGGAAAAGAGGTTCCCCGGATGCCGCTGGAACCCCTTTGGTTTCAGTTTTCCTCTGTTGCCTCTTTCCCTCCAGCCGGGCACCCCTGTAAAGGCCTGCCTCTGTCCTCTCAATAACTCCCCGGGCTACCTGCTGGAAGGCAGCTGCTTAGGTGCCCGCGGAGCGGCCCCTTCTCCAAGCTGGAGAGGCGCCGTGCCCTCGGCCGCTTCTCACTGAGCTAGCGCTCCACCATCTCGGTGTGCCTCTGCGGCACTCGCTCCACTTGATCGATGGCTTTCTTGTGCTGGGGGCCCCCAATGCTGGATGCAGCATGGTAGATGCCATCCTGGGAAGTGCCGAGCCAAGGGGGACAGTCTCTTCCCTCGGTGGTGTACTGGCTGCGCTGCTCTTGACACAGCGCGGGCTGCTGTGGCCCTCTTTGCAGCCCAGGCACCCTGGTGCTGGCCCCCTGCAACTTTCACAGGGCCCCGGCCGGAGGGGAGAGATGCTCTTGGCCACGTGAGGGGGAATGAAAAGCTTTGGAGAATGCGGGCATCGATCCCGCTGCCTCTCACATGCTAAGCGAGCGCTCTACCACTTGAGCTAATTCCCCGGCCCCGCAGCCGGCCCCTTCCTTCCTCTCGGCGTCCCCCGTGCCCACCCCTGCCCTGTGCTGCCCTGCCGGCAAAGCCTTGGCCTCCCAAGGCCTCGCACTCAGCCCAGTCACTCCCCTTCCTCGTGCAGATGCCTCCTGAGAAAAGCAGCGCTGAGGGCCAGCTCTTTTGGGGCCCCTGAGCACAAAGATCCCCCCGCTGCTGCGGGTTTGTCTGCCGGGCCTCAGGGAGACCTCAGAGCGCGGGCAGCTGGTGGCCCTGAAAGAAAGGGCTAGGGGAAGCCTCAGCGGGAGCTTTTTTTGCATGGGAGATGTTGTTAGGCGGAGCCTCTCGCCCTTGGCGCCTGCCGGAGCTACGCTGCAGCTGCGTGAGAGCCATGCCCATGCCTGGCCGCGTAGCGCGTTGATCTGGACCGTGGCCCTCGGAGTCAGCTGGCCAGCCTGAGCTTGGGCCCGCGACACCGCCACGGACCTGCCTGGCAATGCCTGGACTGCGGCTGACCCTGGCAGGCTCTCCACGCCGCGGGACGCAGCCCCCGAGCCCTGACGTGCTGCCAGCGCTTCCCCGCCTGAGCTCCCGAGGGCCTCCTCAGAGGGCACCTGCGCAGCTAAAAGGCAAGGGTGCAGCAGGGGCTGGGCAAGAGCCAAAAGGGCACTCCTTCGAGCCGGAGTTGAACCAGCGACCTAAGGATGGCCGTGCAAGGGAGCCTACAGTCCTCCGCTCTACCAGCTGAGCTATCGAAGGAACGGCAGGGCTCTGGCCCGGCCCTGCCCTGATGACAGAGTCACCCAATAATTCCAGGTGGACCGCGCCTCAGGACGTCTCTAGTCCAACCTCCTGCTCCAAGCAGCCTCAGCTCGGAGATCACACCAGGTTGCTCAAGCTTTTCTCCAGGCGCCTCTTCCAAACCTCCAGCATGCAGGCCTGCAAAGCCTCTCCTTCTGCTTGACTGTCCTTGTGGGGAAAAGAGGTTCCCCGGATGCCGCTGGAACCCCTTTGGTTTCAGTTTTCCTCTGTTGCCTCTTTCCCTCCAGCCGGGCACCCCTGTAAAGGCCTGCCTCTGTCCTCTCAATAACTCCCCGGGCTACCTGCTGGAAGGCAGCTGCTTAGGTGCCCGCGGAGCGGCCCCTTCTCCAAGCTGGAGAGGCGCCGTGCCCTCGGCCGCTTCTCACTGAGCTAGCGCTCCACCATCTCGGTGTGCCTCTGCGGCACTCGCTCCACTTGATCGATGGCTTTCTTGTGCTGGGGGCCCCCAATGCTGGATGCAGCATGGTAGATGCCATCCTGGGAAGTGCCGAGCCAAGGGGGACAGTCTCTTCCCTCGGTGGTGTACTGGCTGCGCTGCTCTTGACACAGCGCGGGCTGCTGTGGCCCTCTTTGCAGCCCAGGCACCCTGGTGCTGGCCCCCTGCAACTTTCACAGGGCCCCGGCCGGAGGGGAGAGATGCTCTTGGCCACGTGAGGGGGAATGAAAAGCTTTGGAGAATGCGGGCATCGATCCCGCTGCCTCTCACATGCTAAGCGAGCGCTCTACCACTTGAGCTAATTCCCCGGCCCCGCAGCCGGCCCCTTCCTTCCTCTCGGCGTCCCCCGTGCCCACCCCTGCCCTGTGCTGCCCTGCCGGCAAAGCCTTGGCCTCCCAAGGCCTCGCACTCAGCCCAGTCACTCCCCTTCCTCGTGCAGATGCCTCCTGAGAAAAGCAGCGCTGAGGGCCAGCTCTTTTGGGGCCCCTGAGCACAAAGATCCCCCCGCTGCTGCGGGTTTGTCTGCCGGGCCTCAGGGAGACCTCAGAGCGCGGGCAGCTGGTGGCCCTGAAAGAAAGGGCTAGGGGAAGCCTCAGCGGGAGCTTTTTTTGCATGGGAGATGTTGTTAGGCGGAGCCTCTCGCCCTTGGCGCCTGCCGGAGCTACGCTGCAGCTGCGTGAGAGCCATGCCCATGCCTGGCCGCGTAGCGCGTTGATCTGGACCGTGGCCCTCGGAGTCAGCTGGCCAGCCTGAGCTTGGGCCCGCGACACCGCCACGGACCTGCCTGGCAATGCCTGGACTGCGGCTGACCCTGGCAGGCTCTCCACGCCGCGGGACGCAGCCCCCGAGCCCTGACGTGCTGCCAGCGCTTCCCCGCCTGAGCTCCCGAGGGCCTCCTCAGAGGGCACCTGCGCAGCTAAAAGGCAAGGGTGCAGCAGGGGCTGGGCAAGAGCCAAAAGGGCACTCCTTCGAGCCGGAGTTGAACCAGCGACCTAAGGATGGCCGTGCAAGGGAGCCTACAGTCCTCCGCTCTACCAGCTGAGCTATCGAAGGAACGGCAGGGCTCTGGCCCGGCCCTGCCCCGATGACAGAGTCACCCAATAATTCCAGGTGGACCGCGCCTCAGGACGTCTCTAGTCCAACCTCCTGCTCCAAGCAGCCTCAGCTCGGAGATCACACCAGGTTGCTCAAGCTTTTCTCCAGGCGCCTCTTCCAAACCTCCAGCATGCAGGCCTGCAAAGCCTCTCCTTCTGCTTGACTGTCCTTGTGGGGAAAAGAGGTTCCCCGGATGCCGCTGGAACCCCTTTGGTTTCAGTTTTCCTCTGTTGCCTCTTTCCCTCCAGCCGGGCACCCCTGTAAAGGCCTGCCTCTGTCCTCTCAATAACTCCCCGGGCTACCTGCTGGAAGGCAGCTGCTTAGGTGCCCGCGGAGCGGCCCCTTCTCCAAGCTGGAGAGGCGCCGTGCCCTCGGCCGCTTCTCACTGAGCTAGCGCTCCACCATCTCGGTGTGCCTCTGCGGCACTCGCTCCACTTGATCGATGGCTTTCTTGTGCTGGGGGCCCCCAACGCTGGATGCAGCATGGTAGATGCCATCCTGGGAAGTGCCGAGCCAAGGGGGACAGTCTCTTCCCTCGGTGGTGTACTGGCTGCGCTGCTCTTGACACAGCGCGGGCTGCTGTGGCCCTCTTTGCAGCCCAGGCACCCTGGTGCTGGCCCCCTGCAACTTTCACAGGGCCCCGGCCGGAGGGGAGAGATGCTCTTGGCCACGTGAGGGGGAATGAAAAGCTTTGGAGAATGCGGGCATCGATCCCGCTGCCTCTCACATGCTAAGCGAGCGCTCTACCACTTGAGCTAATTCCCCGGCCCCGCAGCCGGCCCCTTCCTTCCTCTCGGCGTCCCCCGTGCCCACCCCTGCCCTGTGCTGCCCTGCCGGCAAAGCCTTGGCCTCCCAAGGCCTCGCACTCAGCCCAGTCACTCCCCTTCCTCGTGCAGATGCCTCCTGAGAAAAGCAGCGCTGAGGGCCAGCTCTTTTGGGGCCCCTGAGCACAAAGATCCCCCCGCTGCTGCGGGTTTGTCTGCCGGGCCTCAGGGAGACCTCAGAGCGCGGGCAGCTGGTGGCCCTGAAAGAAAGGGCTAGGGGAAGCCTCAGCGGGAGCTTTTTTTGCATGGGAGATGTTGTTAGGCGGAGCCTCTCGCCCTTGGCGCCTGCCGGAGCTACGCTGCAGCTGCGTGAGAGCCATGCCCATGCCTGGCCGCGTAGCGCGTTGATCTGGACCGTGGCCCTCGGAGTCAGCTGGCCAGCCTGAGCTTGGGCCCGCGACACCGCCACGGACCTGCCTGGCAATGCCTGGACTGCGGCTGACCCTGGCAGGCTCTCCACGCCGCGGGACGCAGCCCCCGAGCCCTGACGTGCTGCCAGCGCTTCCCCGCCTGAGCTCCCGAGGGCCTCCTCAGAGGGCACCTGCGCAGCTAAAAGGCAAGGGTGCAGCAGGGGCTGGGCAAGAGCCAAAAGGGCACTCCTTCGAGCCGGAGTTGAACCAGCGACCTAAGGATGGCCGTGCAAGGGAGCCTACAGTCCTCCGCTCTACCAGCTGAGCTATCGAAGGAACGGCAGGGCTCTGGCCCGGCCCTGCCCCGATGACAGAGTCACCCAATAATTCCAGGTGGACCGCGCCTCAGGACGTCTCTAGTCCAACCTCCTGCTCCAAGCAGCCTCAGCTCGGAGATCACACCAGGTTGCTCAAGCTTTTCTCCAGGCGCCTCTTCCAAACCTCCAGCATGCAGGCCTGCAAAGCCTCTCCTTCTGCTTGACTGTCCTTGTGGGGAAAAGAGGTTCCCCGGATGCCGCTGGAACCCCTTTGGTTTCAGTTTTCCTCTGTTGCCTCTTTCCCTCCAGCCGGGCACCCCTGTAAAGGCCTGCCTCTGTCCTCTCAATAACTCCCCGGGCTACCTGCTGGAAGGCAGCTGCTTAGGTGCCCGCGGAGCGGCCCCTTCTCCAAGCTGGAGAGGCGCCGTGCCCTCGGCCGCTTCTCACTGAGCTAGCGCTCCACCATCTCGGTGTGCCTCTGCGGCACTCGCTCCACTTGATCGATGGCTTTCTTGTGCTGGGGGCCCCCAACGCTGGATGCAGCATGGTAGATGCCATCCTGGGAAGTGCCGAGCCAAGGGGGACAGTCTCTTCCCTCGGTGGTGTACTGGCTGCGCTGCTCTTGACACAGCGCGGGCTGCTGTGGCCCTCTTTGCAGCCCAGGCACCCTGGTGCTGGCCCCCTGCAACTTTCACAGGGCCCCGGCCGGAGGGGAGAGATGCTCTTGGCCACGTGAGGGGGAATGAAAAGCTTTGGAGAATGCGGGCATCGATCCCGCTGCCTCTCACATGCTAAGCGAGCGCTCTACCACTTGAGCTAATTCCCCGGCCCCGCAGCCGGCCCCTTCCTTCCTCTCGGCGTCCCCCGTGCCCACCCCTGCCCTGTGCTGCCCTGCCGGCAAAGCCTTGGCCTCCCAAGGCCTCGCACTCAGCCCAGTCACTCCCCTTCCTCGTGCAGATGCCTCCTGAGAAAAGCAGCGCTGAGGGCCAGCTCTTTTGGGGCCCCTGAGCACAAAGATCCCCCCGCTGCTGCGGGTTTGTCTGCCGGGCCTCAGGGAGACCTCAGAGCGCGGGCAGCTGGTGGCCCTGAAAGAAAGGGCTAGGGGAAGCCTCAGCGGGAGCTTTTTTTGCATGGGAGATGTTGTTAGGCGGAGCCTCTCGCCCTTGGCGCCTGCCGGAGCTACGCTGCAGCTGCGTGAGAGCCATGCCCATGCCTGGCCGCGTAGCGCGTTGATCTGGACCGTGGCCCTCGGAGTCAGCTGGCCAGCCTGAGCTTGGGCCCGCGACACCGCCACGGACCTGCCTGGCAATGCCTGGACTGCGGCTGACCCTGGCAGGCTCTCCACGCCGCGGGACGCAGCCCCCGAGCCCTGACGTGCTGCCAGCGCTTCCCCGCCTGAGCTCCCGAGGGCCTCCTCAGAGGGCACCTGCGCAGCTAAAAGGCAAGGGTGCAGCAGGGGCTGGGCAAGAGCCAAAAGGGCACTCCTTCGAGCCGGAGTTGAACCAGCGACCTAAGGATGGCCGTGCAAGGGAGCCTACAGTCCTCCGCTCTACCAGCTGAGCTATCGAAGGAACGGCAGGGCTCTGGCCCGGCCCTGCCCCGATGACAGAGTCACCCAATAATTCCAGGTGGACCGCGCCTCAGGACGTCTCTAGTCCAACCTCCTGCTCCAAGCAGCCTCAGCTCGGAGATCACACCAGGTTGCTCAAGCTTTTCTCCAGGCGCCTCTTCCAAACCTCCAGCATGCAGGCCTGCAAAGCCTCTCCTTCTGCTTGACTGTCCTTGTGGGGAAAAGAGGTTCCCCGGATGCCGCTGGAACCCCTTTGGTTTCAGTTTTCCTCTGTTGCCTCTTTCCCTCCAGCCGGGCACCCCTGTAAAGGCCTGCCTCTGTCCTCTCAATAACTCCCCGGGCTACCTGCTGGAAGGCAGCTGCTTAGGTGCCCGCGGAGCGGCCCCTTCTCCAAGCTGGAGAGGCGCCGTGCCCTCGGCCGCTTCTCACTGAGCTAGCGCTCCACCATCTCGGTGTGCCTCTGCGGCACTCGCTCCACTTGATCGATGGCTTTCTTGTGCTGGGGGCCCCCAACGCTGGATGCAGCATGGTAGATGCCATCCTGGGAAGTGCCGAGCCAAGGGGGACAGTCTCTTCCCTCGGTGGTGTACTGGCTGCGCTGCTCTTGACACAGCGCGGGCTGCTGTGGCCCTCTTTGCAGCCCAGGCACCCTGGTGCTGGCCCCCTGCAACTTTCACAGGGCCCCGGCCGGAGGGGAGAGATGCTCTTGGCCACGTGAGGGGGAATGAAAAGCTTTGGAGAATGCGGGCATCGATCCCGCTGCCTCTCACATGCTAAGCGAGCGCTCTACCACTTGAGCTAATTCCCCGGCCCCGCAGCCGGCCCCTTCCTTCCTCTCGGCGTCCCCCGTGCCCACCCCTGCCCTGTGCTGCCCTGCCGGCAAAGCCTTGGCCTCCCAAGGCCTCGCACTCAGCCCAGTCACTCCCCTTCCTCGTGCAGATGCCTCCTGAGAAAAGCAGCGCTGAGGGCCAGCTCTTTTGGGGCCCCTGAGCACAAAGATCCCCCCGCTGCTGCGGGTTTGTCTGCCGGGCCTCAGGGAGACCTCAGAGCGCGGGCAGCTGGTGGCCCTGAAAGAAAGGGCTAGGGGAAGCCTCAGCGGGAGCTTTTTTTGCATGGGAGATGTTGTTAGGCGGAGCCTCTCGCCCTTGGCGCCTGCCGGAGCTACGCTGCAGCTGCGTGAGAGCCATGCCCATGCCTGGCCGCGTAGCGCGTTGATCTGGACCGTGGCCCTCGGAGTCAGCTGGCCAGCCTGAGCTTGGGCCCGCGACACCGCCACGGACCTGCCTGGCAATGCCTGGACTGCGGCTGACCCTGGCAGGCTCTCCACGCCGCGGGACGCAGCCCCCGAGCCCTGACGTGCTGCCAGCGCTTCCCCGCCTGAGCTCCCGAGGGCCTCCTCAGAGGGCACCTGCGCAGCTAAAAGGCAAGGGTGCAGCAGGGGCTGGGCAAGAGCCAAAAGGGCACTCCTTCGAGCCGGAGTTGAACCAGCGACCTAAGGATGGCCGTGCAAGGGAGCCTACAGTCCTCCGCTCTACCAGCTGAGCTATCGAAGGAACGGCAGGGCTCTGGCCCGGCCCTGCCCCGATGACAGAGTCACCCAATAATTCCAGGTGGACCGCGCCTCAGGACGTCTCTAGTCCAACCTCCTGCTCCAAGCAGCCTCAGCTCGGAGATCACACCAGGTTGCTCAAGCTTTTCTCCAGGCGCCTCTTCCAAACCTCCAGCATGCAGGCCTGCAAAGCCTCTCCTTCTGCTTGACTGTCCTTGTGGGGAAAAGAGGTTCCCCGGATGCCGCTGGAACCCCTTTGGTTTCAGTTTTCCTCTGTTGCCTCTTTCCCTCCAGCCGGGCACCCCTGTAAAGGCCTGCCTCTGTCCTCTCAATAACTCCCCGGGCTACCTGCTGGAAGGCAGCTGCTTAGGTGCCCGCGGAGCGGCCCCTTCTCCAAGCTGGAGAGGCGCCGTGCCCTCGGCCGCTTCTCACTGAGCTAGCGCTCCACCATCTCGGTGTGCCTCTGCGGCACTCGCTCCACTTGATCGATGGCTTTCTTGTGCTGGGGGCCCCCAACGCTGGATGCAGCATGGTAGATGCCATCCTGGGAAGTGCCGAGCCAAGGGGGACAGTCTCTTCCCTCGGTGGTGTACTGGCTGCGCTGCTCTTGACACAGCGCGGGCTGCTGTGGCCCTCTTTGCAGCCCAGGCACCCTGGTGCTGGCCCCCTGCAACTTTCACAGGGCCCCGGCCGGAGGGGAGAGATGCTCTTGGCCACGTGAGGGGGAATGAAAAGCTTTGGAGAATGCGGGCATCGATCCCGCTGCCTCTCACATGCTAAGCGAGCGCTCTACCACTTGAGCTAATTCCCCGGCCCCGCAGCCGGCCCCTTCCTTCCTCTCGGCGTCCCCCGTGCCCACCCCTGCCCTGTGCTGCCCTGCCGGCAAAGCCTTGGCCTCCCAAGGCCTCGCACTCAGCCCAGTCACTCCCCTTCCTCGTGCAGATGCCTCCTGAGAAAAGCAGCGCTGAGGGCCAGCTCTTTTGGGGCCCCTGAGCACAAAGATCCCCCCGCTGCTGCGGGTTTGTCTGCCGGGCCTCAGGGAGACCTCAGAGCGCGGGCAGCTGGTGGCCCTGAAAGAAAGGGCTAGGGGAAGCCTCAGCGGGAGCTTTTTTTGCATGGGAGATGTTGTTAGGCGGAGCCTCTCGCCCTTGGCGCCTGCCGGAGCTACGCTGCAGCTGCGTGAGAGCCATGCCCATGCCTGGCCGCGTAGCGCGTTGATCTGGACCGTGGCCCTCGGAGTCAGCTGGCCAGCCTGAGCTTGGGCCCGCGACACCGCCACGGACCTGCCTGGCAATGCCTGGACTGCGGCTGACCCTGGCAGGCTCTCCACGCCGCGGGACGCAGCCCCCGAGCCCTGACGTGCTGCCAGCGCTTCCCCGCCTGAGCTCCCGAGGGCCTCCTCAGAGGGCACCTGCGCAGCTAAAAGGCAAGGGTGCAGCAGGGGCTGGGCAAGAGCCAAAAGGGCACTCCTTCGAGCCGGAGTTGAACCAGCGACCTAAGGATGGCCGTGCAAGGGAGCCTACAGTCCTCCGCTCTACCAGCTGAGCTATCGAAGGAACGGCAGGGCTCTGGCCCGGCCCTGCCCCGATGACAGAGTCACCCAATAATTCCAGGTGGACCGCGCCTCAGGACGTCTCTAGTCCAACCTCCTGCTCCAAGCAGCCTCAGCTCGGAGATCACACCAGGTTGCTCAAGCTTTTCTCCAGGCGCCTCTTCCAAACCTCCAGCATGCAGGCCTGCAAAGCCTCTCCTTCTGCTTGACTGTCCTTGTGGGGAAAAGAGGTTCCCCGGATGCCGCTGGAACCCCTTTGGTTTCAGTTTTCCTCTGTTGCCTCTTTCCCTCCAGCCGGGCACCCCTGTAAAGGCCTGCCTCTGTCCTCTCAATAACTCCCCGGGCTACCTGCTGGAAGGCAGCTGCTTAGGTGCCCGCGGAGCGGCCCCTTCTCCAAGCTGGAGAGGCGCCGTGCCCTCGGCCGCTTCTCACTGAGCTAGCGCTCCACCATCTCGGTGTGCCTCTGCGGCACTCGCTCCACTTGATCGATGGCTTTCTTGTGCTGGGGGCCCCCAACGCTGGATGCAGCATGGTAGATGCCATCCTGGGAAGTGCCGAGCCAAGGGGGACAGTCTCTTCCCTCGGTGGTGTACTGGCTGCGCTGCTCTTGACACAGCGCGGGCTGCTGTGGCCCTCTTTGCAGCCCAGGCACCCTGGTGCTGGCCCCCTGCAACTTTCACAGGGCCCCGGCCGGAGGGGAGAGATGCTCTTGGCCACGTGAAGGGGAATGAAAAGCTTTGGAGAATGCGGGCATCGATCCCGCTGCCTCTCACATGCTAAGCGAGCGCTCTACCACTTGAGCTAATTCCCCGGCCCCGCAGCCGGCCCCTTCCTTCCTCTCGGCGTCCCCCGTGCCCACCCCTGCCCTGTGCTGCCCTGCCGGCAAAGCCTTGGCCTCCCAAGGCCTCGCACTCAGCCCAGTCACTCCCCTTCCTCGTGCAGATGCCTCCTGAGAAAAGCAGCGCTGAGGGCCAGCTCTTTTGGGGCCCCTGAGCACAAAGATCCCCCCGCTGCTGCGGGTTTGTCTGCCGGGCCTCAGGGAGACCTCAGAGCGCGGGCAGCTGGTGGCCCTGAAAGAAAGGGCTAGGGGAAGCCTCAGCGGGAGCTTTTTTTGCATGGGAGATGTTGTTAGGCGGAGCCTCTCGCCCTTGGCGCCTGCCGGAGCTACGCTGCAGCTGCGTGAGAGCCATGCCCATGCCTGGCCGCGTAGCGCGTTGATCTGGACCGTGGCCCTCGGAGTCAGCTGGCCAGCCTGAGCTTGGGCCCGCGACACCGCCACGGACCTGCCTGGCAATGCCTGGACTGCGGCTGACCCTGGCAGGCTCTCCACGCCGCGGGACGCAGCCCCCGAGCCCTGACGTGCTGCCAGCGCTTCCCCGCCTGAGCTCCCGAGGGCCTCCTCAGAGGGCACCTGCGCAGCTAAAAGGCAAGGGTGCAGCAGGGGCTGGGCAAGAGCCAAAAGGGCACTCCTTCGAGCCGGAGTTGAACCAGCGACCTAAGGATGGCCGTGCAAGGGAGCCTACAGTCCTCCGCTCTACCAGCTGAGCTATCGAAGGAACGGCAGGGCTCTGGCCCGGCCCTGCCCCGATGACAGAGTCACCCAATAATTCCAGGTGGACCGCGCCTCAGGACGTCTCTAGTCCAACCTCCTGCTCCAAGCAGCCTCAGCTCGGAGATCACACCAGGTTGCTCAAGCTTTTCTCCAGGCGCCTCTTCCAAACCTCCAGCATGCAGGCCTGCAAAGCCTCTCCTTCTGCTTGACTGTCCTTGTGGGGAAAAGAGGTTCCCCGGATGCCGCTGGAACCCCTTTGGTTTCAGTTTTCCTCTGTTGCCTCTTTCCCTCCAGCCGGGCACCCCTGTAAAGGCCTGCCTCTGTCCTCTCAATAACTCCCCGGGCTACCTGCTGGAAGGCAGCTGCTTAGGTGCCCGCGGAGCGGCCCCTTCTCCAAGCTGGAGAGGCGCCGTGCCCTCGGCCGCTTCTCACTGAGCTAGCGCTCCACCATCTCGGTGTGCCTCTGCGGCACTCGCTCCACTTGATCGATGGCTTTCTTGTGCTGGGGGCCCCCAACGCTGGATGCAGCATGGTAGATGCCATCCTGGGAAGTGCCGAGCCAAGGGGGACAGTCTCTTCCCTCGGTGGTGTACTGGCTGCGCTGCTCTTGACACAGCGCGGGCTGCTGTGGCCCTCTTTGCAGCCCAGGCACCCTGGTGCTGGCCCCCTGCAACTTTCACAGGGCCCCGGCCGGAGGGGAGAGATGCTCTTGGCCACGTGAGGGGGAATGAAAAGCTTTGGAGAATGCGGGCATCGATCCCGCTGCCTCTCACATGCTAAGCGAGCGCTCTACCACTTGAGCTAATTCCCCGGCCCCGCAGCCGGCCCCTTCCTTCCTCTCGGCGTCCCCCGTGCCCACCCCTGCCCTGTGCTGCCCTGCCGGCAAAGCCTTGGCCTCCCAAGGCCTCGCACTCAGCCCAGTCACTCCCCTTCCTCGTGCAGATGCCTCCTGAGAAAAGCAGCGCTGAGGGCCAGCTCTTTTGGGGCCCCTGAGCACAAAGATCCCCCCGCTGCTGCGGGTTTGTCTGCCGGGCCTCAGGGAGACCTCAGAGCGCGGGCAGCTGGTGGCCCTGAAAGAAAGGGCTAGGGGAAGCCTCAGCGGGAGCTTTTTTTGCATGGGAGATGTTGTTAGGCGGAGCCTCTCGCCCTTGGCGCCTGCCGGAGCTACGCTGCAGCTGCGTGAGAGCCATGCCCATGCCTGGCCGCGTAGCGCGTTGATCTGGACCGTGGCCCTCGGAGTCAGCTGGCCAGCCTGAGCTTGGGCCCGCGACACCGCCACGGACCTGCCTGGCAATGCCTGGACTGCGGCTGACCCTGGCAGGCTCTCCACGCCGCGGGACGCAGCCCCCGAGCCCTGACGTGCTGCCAGCGCTTCCCCGCCTGAGCTCCCGAGGGCCTCCTCAGAGGGCACCTGCGCAGCTAAAAGGCAAGGGTGCAGCAGGGGCTGGGCAAGAGCCAAAAGGGCACTCCTTCGAGCCGGAGTTGAACCAGCGACCTAAGGATGGCCGTGCAAGGGAGCCTACAGTCCTCCGCTCTACCAGCTGAGCTATCGAAGGAACGGCAGGGCTCTGGCCCGGCCCTGCCCCGATGACAGAGTCACCCAATAATTCCAGGTGGACCGCGCCTCAGGACGTCTCTAGTCCAACCTCCTGCTCCAAGCAGCCTCAGCTCGGAGATCACACCAGGTTGCTCAAGCTTTTCTCCAGGCGCCTCTTCCAAACCTCCAGCATGCAGGCCTGCAAAGCCTCTCCTTCTGCTTGACTGTCCTTGTGGGGAAAAGAGGTTCCCCGGATGCCGCTGGAACCCCTTTGGTTTCAGTTTTCCTCTGTTGCCTCTTTCCCTCCAGCCGGGCACCCCTGTAAAGGCCTGCCTCTGTCCTCTCAATAACTCCCCGGGCTACCTGCTGGAAGGCAGCTGCTTAGGTGCCCGCGGAGCGGCCCCTTCTCCAAGCTGGAGAGGCGCCGTGCCCTCGGCCGCTTCTCACTGAGCTAGCGCTCCACCATCTCGGTGTGCCTCTGCGGCACTCGCTCCACTTGATCGATGGCTTTCTTGTGCTGGGGGCCCCCAACGCTGGATGCAGCATGGTAGATGCCATCCTGGGAAGTGCCGAGCCAAGGGGGACAGTCTCTTCCCTCGGTGGTGTACTGGCTGCGCTGCTCTTGACACAGCGCGGGCTGCTGTGGCCCTCTTTGCAGCCCAGGCACCCTGGTGCTGGCCCCCTGCAACTTTCACAGGGCCCCGGCCGGAGGGGAGAGATGCTCTTGGCCACGTGAGGGGGAATGAAAAGCTTTGGAGAATGCGGGCATCGATCCCGCTGCCTCTCACATGCTAAGCGAGCGCTCTACCACTTGAGCTAATTCCCCGGCCCCGCAGCCGGCCCCTTCCTTCCTCTCGGCGTCCCCCGTGCCCACCCCTGCCCTGTGCTGCCCTGCCGGCAAAGCCTTGGCCTCCCAAGGCCTCGCACTCAGCCCAGTCACTCCCCTTCCTCGTGCAGATGCCTCCTGAGAAAAGCAGCGCTGAGGGCCAGCTCTTTTGGGGCCCCTGAGCACAAAGATCCCCCCGCTGCTGCGGGTTTGTCTGCCGGGCCTCAGGGAGACCTCAGAGCGCGGGCAGCTGGTGGCCCTGAAAGAAAGGGCTAGGGGAAGCCTCAGCGGGAGCTTTTTTTGCATGGGAGATGTTGTTAGGCGGAGCCTCTCGCCCTTGGCGCCTGCCGGAGCTACGCTGCAGCTGCGTGAGAGCCATGCCCATGCCTGGCCGCGTAGCGCGTTGATCTGGACCGTGGCCCTCGGAGTCAGCTGGCCAGCCTGAGCTTGGGCCCGCGACACCGCCACGGACCTGCCTGGCAATGCCTGGACTGCGGCTGACCCTGGCAGGCTCTCCACGCCGCGGGACGCAGCCCCCGAGCCCTGACGTGCTGCCAGCGCTTCCCCGCCTGAGCTCCCGAGGGCCTCCTCAGAGGGCACCTGCGCAGCTAAAAGGCAAGGGTGCAGCAGGGGCTGGGCAAGAGCCAAAAGGGCACTCCTTCGAGCCGGAGTTGAACCAGCGACCTAAGGATGGCCGTGCAAGGGAGCCTACAGTCCTCCGCTCTACCAGCTGAGCTATCGAAGGAACGGCAGGGCTCTGGCCCGGCCCTGCCCCGATGACAGAGTCACCCAATAATTCCAGGTGGACCGCGCCTCAGGACGTCTCTAGTCCAACCTCCTGCTCCAAGCAGCCTCAGCTCGGAGATCACACCAGGTTGCTCAAGCTTTTCTCCAGGCGCCTCTTCCAAACCTCCAGCATGCAGGCCTGCAAAGCCTCTCCTTCTGCTTGACTGTCCTTGTGGGGAAAAGAGGTTCCCCGGATGCCGCTGGAACCCCTTTGGTTTCAGTTTTCCTCTGTTGCCTCTTTCCCTCCAGCCGGGCACCCCTGTAAAGGCCTGCCTCTGTCCTCTCAATAACTCCCCGGGCTACCTGCTGGAAGGCAGCTGCTTAGGTGCCCGCGGAGCGGCCCCTTCTCCAAGCTGGAGAGGCGCCGTGCCCTCGGCCGCTTCTCACTGAGCTAGCGCTCCACCATCTCGGTGTGCCTCTGCGGCACTCGCTCCACTTGATCGATGGCTTTCTTGTGCTGGGGGCCCCCAACGCTGGATGCAGCATGGTAGATGCCATCCTGGGAAGTGCCGAGCCAAGGGGGACAGTCTCTTCCCTCGGTGGTGTACTGGCTGCGCTGCTCTTGACACAGCGCGGGCTGCTGTGGCCCTCTTTGCAGCCCAGGCACCCTGGTGCTGGCCCCCTGCAACTTTCACAGGGCCCCGGCCGGAGGGGAGAGATGCTCTTGGCCACGTGAGGGGGAATGAAAAGCTTTGGAGAATGCGGGCATCGATCCCGCTGCCTCTCACATGCTAAGCGAGCGCTCTACCACTTGAGCTAATTCCCCGGCCCCGCAGCCGGCCCCTTCCTTCCTCTCGGCGTCCCCCGTGCCCACCCCTGCCCTGTGCTGCCCTGCCGGCAAAGCCTTGGCCTCCCAAGGCCTCGCACTCAGCCCAGTCACTCCCCTTCCTCGTGCAGATGCCTCCTGAGAAAAGCAGCGCTGAGGGCCAGCTCTTTTGGGGCCCCTGAGCACAAAGATCCCCCCGCTGCTGCGGGTTTGTCTGCCGGGCCTCAGGGAGACCTCAGAGCGCGGGCAGCTGGTGGCCCTGAAAGAAAGGGCTAGGGGAAGCCTCAGCGGGAGCTTTTTTTGCATGGGAGATGTTGTTAGGCGGAGCCTCTCGCCCTTGGCGCCTGCCGGAGCTACGCTGCAGCTGCGTGAGAGCCATGCCCATGCCTGGCCGCGTAGCGCGTTGATCTGGACCGTGGCCCTCGGAGTCAGCTGGCCAGCCTGAGCTTGGGCCCGCGACACCGCCACGGACCTGCCTGGCAATGCCTGGACTGCGGCTGACCCTGGCAGGCTCTCCACGCCGCGGGACGCAGCCCCCGAGCCCTGACGTGCTGCCAGCGCTTCCCCGCCTGAGCTCCCGAGGGCCTCCTCAGAGGGCACCTGCGCAGCTAAAAGGCAAGGGTGCAGCAGGGGCTGGGCAAGAGCCAAAAGGGCACTCCTTCGAGCCGGAGTTGAACCAGCGACCTAAGGATGGCCGTGCAAGGGAGCCTACAGTCCTCCGCTCTACCAGCTGAGCTATCGAAGGAACGGCAGGGCTCTGGCCCGGCCCTGCCCCGATGACAGAGTCACCCAATAATTCCAGGTGGACCGCGCCTCAGGACGTCTCTAGTCCAACCTCCTGCTCCAAGCAGCCTCAGCTCGGAGATCACACCAGGTTGCTCAAGCTTTTCTCCAGGCGCCTCTTCCAAACCTCCAGCATGCAGGCCTGCAAAGCCTCTCCTTCTGCTTGACTGTCCTTGTGGGGAAAAGAGGTTCCCCGGATGCCGCTGGAACCCCTTTGGTTTCAGTTTTCCTCTGTTGCCTCTTTCCCTCCAGCCGGGCACCCCTGTAAAGGCCTGCCTCTGTCCTCTCAATAACTCCCCGGGCTACCTGCTGGAAGGCAGCTGCTTAGGTGTCCGCGGAGCGGCCCCTTCTCCAAGCTGGAGAGGCGCCGTGCCCTCGGCCGCTTCTCACTGAGCTAGCGCTCCACCATCTCGGTGTGCCTCTGCGGCACTCGCTCCACTTGATCGATGGCTTTCTTGTGCTGGGGGCCCCCAACGCTGGATGCAGCATGGTAGATGCCATCCTGGGAAGTGCCGAGCCAAGGGGGACAGTCTCTTCCCTCGGTGGTGTACTGGCTGCGCTGCTCTTGACACAGCGCGGGCTGCTGTGGCCCTCTTTGCAGCCCAGGCACCCTGGTGCTGGCCCCCTGCAACTTTCACAGGGCCCCGGCCGGAGGGGAGAGATGCTCTTGGCCACGTGAGGGGGAATGAAAAGCTTTGGAGAATGCGGGCATCGATCCCGCTGCCTCTCACATGCTAAGCGAGCGCTCTACCACTTGAGCTAATTCCCCGGCCCCGCAGCCGGCCCCTTCCTTCCTCTCGGCGTCCCCCGTGCCCACCCCTGCCCTGTGCTGCCCTGCCGGCAAAGCCTTGGCCTCCCAAGGCCTCGCACTCAGCCCAGTCACTCCCCTTCCTCGTGCAGATGCCTCCTGAGAAAAGCAGCGCTGAGGGCCAGCTCTTTTGGGGCCCCTGAGCACAAAGATCCCCCCGCTGCTGCGGGTTTGTCTGCCGGGCCTCAGGGAGACCTCAGAGCGCGGGCAGCTGGTGGCCCTGAAAGAAAGGGCTAGGGGAAGCCTCAGCGGGAGCTTTTTTTGCATGGGAGATGTTGTTAGGCGGAGCCTCTCGCCCTTGGCGCCTGCCGGAGCTACGCTGCAGCTGCGTGAGAGCCATGCCCATGCCTGGCCGCGTAGCGCGTTGATCTGGACCGTGGCCCTCGGAGTCAGCTGGCCAGCCTGAGCTTGGGCCCGCGACACCGCCACGGACCTGCCTGGCAATGCCTGGACTGCGGCTGACCCTGGCAGGCTCTCCACGCCGCGGGACGCAGCCCCCGAGCCCTGACGTGCTGCCAGCGCTTCCCCGCCTGAGCTCCCGAGGGCCTCCTCAGAGGGCACCTGCGCAGCTAAAAGGCAAGGGTGCAGCAGGGGCTGGGCAAGAGCCAAAAGGGCACTCCTTCGAGCCGGAGTTGAACCAGCGACCTAAGGATGGCCGTGCAAGGGAGCCTACAGTCCTCCGCTCTACCAGCTGAGCTATCGAAGGAACGGCAGGGCTCTGGCCCGGCCCTGCCCCGATGACAGAGTCACCCAATAATTCCAGGTGGACCGCGCCTCAGGACGTCTCTAGTCCAACCTCCTGCTCCAAGCAGCCTCAGCTCGGAGATCACACCAGGTTGCTCAAGCTTTTCTCCAGGCGCCTCTTCCAAACCTCCAGCATGCAGGCCTGCAAAGCCTCTCCTTCTGCTTGACTGTCCTTGTGGGGAAAAGAGGTTCCCCGGATGCCGCTGGAACCCCTTTGGTTTCAGTTTTCCTCTGTTGCCTCTTTCCCTCCAGCCGGGCACCCCTGTAAAGGCCTGCCTCTGTCCTCTCAATAACTCCCCGGGCTACCTGCTGGAAGGCAGCTGCTTAGGTGCCCGCGGAGCGGCCCCTTCTCCAAGCTGGAGAGGCGCCGTGCCCTCGGCCGCTTCTCACTGAGCTAGCGCTCCACCATCTCGGTGTGCCTCTGCGGCACTCGCTCCACTTGATCGATGGCTTTCTTGTGCTGGGGGCCCCCAACGCTGGATGCAGCATGGTAGATGCCATCCTGGGAAGTGCCGAGCCAAGGGGGACAGTCTCTTCCCTCGGTGGTGTACTGGCTGCGCTGCTCTTGACACAGCGCGGGCTGCTGTGGCCCTCTTTGCAGCCCAGGCACCCTGGTGCTGGCCCCCTGCAACTTTCACAGGGCCCCGGCCGGAGGGGAGAGATGCTCTTGGCCACGTGAAGGGGAATGAAAAGCTTTGGAGAATGCGGGCATCGATCCCGCTGCCTCTCACATGCTAAGCGAGCGCTCTACCACTTGAGCTAATTCCCCGGCCCCGCAGCCGGCCCCTTCCTTCCTCTCGGCGTCCCCCGTGCCCACCCCTGCCCTGTGCTGCCCTGCCGGCAAAGCCTTGGCCTCCCAAGGCCTCGCACTCAGCCCAGTCACTCCCCTTCCTCGTGCAGATGCCTCCTGAGAAAAGCAGCGCTGAGGGCCAGCTCTTTTGGGGCCCCTGAGCACAAAGATCCCCCCGCTGCTGCGGGTTTGTCTGCCGGGCCTCAGGGAGACCTCAGAGCGCGGGCAGCTGGTGGCCCTGAAAGAAAGGGCTAGGGGAAGCCTCAGCGGGAGCTTTTTTTGCATGGGAGATGTTGTTAGGCGGAGCCTCTCGCCCTTGGCGCCTGCCGGAGCTACGCTGCAGCTGCGTGAGAGCCATGCCCATGCCTGGCCGCGTAGCGCGTTGATCTGGACCGTGGCCCTCGGAGTCAGCTGGCCAGCCTGAGCTTGGGCCCGCGACACCGCCACGGACCTGCCTGGCAATGCCTGGACTGCGGCTGACCCTGGCAGGCTCTCCACGCCGCGGGACGCAGCCCCCGAGCCCTGACGTGCTGCCAGCGCTTCCCCGCCTGAGCTCCCGAGGGCCTCCTCAGAGGGCACCTGCGCAGCTAAAAGGCAAGGGTGCAGCAGGGGCTGGGCAAGAGCCAAAAGGGCACTCCTTCGAGCCGGAGTTGAACCAGCGACCTAAGGATGGCCGTGCAAGGGAGCCTACAGTCCTCCGCTCTACCAGCTGAGCTATTGAAGGAACGGCAGGGCTCTGGCCCGGCCCTGCCCCGATGACAGAGTCACCCAATAATTCCAGGTGGACCGCGCCTCAGGACGTCTCTAGTCCAACCTCCTGCTCCAAGCAGCCTCAGCTCGGAGATCACACCAGGTTGCTCAAGCTTTTCTCCAGGCGCCTCTTCCAAACCTCCAGCATGCAGGCCTGCAAAGCCTCTCCTTCTGCTTGACTGTCCTTGTGGGGAAAAGAGGTTCCCCGGATGCCGCTGGAACCCCTTTGGTTTCAGTTTTCCTCTGTTGCCTCTTTCCCTCCAGCCGGGCACCCCTGTAAAGGCCTGCCTCTGTCCTCTCAATAACTCCCCGGGCTACCTGCTGGAAGGCAGCTGCTTAGGTGCCCGCGGAGCGGCCCCTTCTCCAAGCTGGAGAGGCGCCGTGCCCTCGGCCGCTTCTCACTGAGCTAGCGCTCCACCATCTCGGTGTGCCTCTGCGGCACTCGCTCCACTTGATCGATGGCTTTCTTGTGCTGGGGGCCCCCAACGCTGGATGCAGCATGGTAGATGCCATCCTGGGAAGTGCCGAGCCAAGGGGGACAGTCTCTTCCCTCGGTGGTGTACTGGCTGCGCTGCTCTTGACACAGCGCGGGCTGCTGTGGCCCTCTTTGCAGCCCAGGCACCCTGGTGCTGGCCCCCTGCAACTTTCACAGGGCCCCGGCCGGAGGGGAGAGATGCTCTTGGCCACGTGAGGGGGAATGAAAAGCTTTGGAGAATGCGGGCATCGATCCCGCTGCCTCTCACATGCTAAGCGAGCGCTCTACCACTTGAGCTAATTCCCCGGCCCCGCAGCCGGCCCCTTCCTTCCTCTCGGCGTCCCCCGTGCCCACCCCTGCCCTGTGCTGCCCTGCCGGCAAAGCCTTGAGCTCTCATTATCAATCTTTTTATGCCCCAGGTCTTTTCAGGTAGCCCTGCATCTCTGTGTCTCGTCCACAAAATCCCTCACCTTGATGGTGCAACAGCTCATTTCTTCCTCCTTATCACCTATCTCCCTTGCAATCCTCACACTATTTGCTTATGTCTAGGATTGTTTTGGTCCCAAGCTCAGGAAGGACAGGAGCCTTCATCATGAGAAGAGGCTGAGTTGGAAAACAGCCATCCTTTTGGTTTGGGAAGGAACCAGCACACCCTTATGTTCATTTTATTCTCTTTGTTTGGCTTCTTCTGTCTTCTGTACTCATAACCATTATTTCTGCAGTGCTAGAAATTTCATTTTTTCCAGAGAGTCACAGGGAAGCTTCTGTATATTTGATACCTTATCTTGTGTTAGGTATTTCCTGTCCGTGTTTTATTGTTTCCTGGGCTGGAGCTAATGGAGTCCTTTCTCTCATTTATATGAATTGCATTAGCAGTGTATATATCTTTTTCCCATTAGTAAATTATTACCTAATTTGTATATGTCATCTTGGGGGGGGGCATTTTTTGTTAGTGTAATATTTTTAGTGAAGACAGTTTCCCATATCCAAAGGAAGAACATGTTTTTTTCTTAACAGTACTATGTTGAAAGTAAAGCTTAGGTAAAACAATACTAAGCTGAAGTGGAGTGTGTAACATTTTTTTTCAAAATCTTTGTTTTAATGAAACTACTGGGGATCTGGGGAGGGCAGCAGAGGTCTTTGGCTTTGTTAGTTGTGGGAAAAGAAAGAAAGGCCAGAGATTCATTGTCTGATCCTTGTAGCCAAGCAAGAGTTTTGAAATTAATACCTCTCCCATTTTTCATTCTGATTGCTGGGTTTTGTTTTCAGCTAAGAAAAGAGATAGGTTGCATAAGATACTTGAATACTTGGATGGCATATTATGTCATTAGTCATGCAAGAATTAGCTTGTTTTTCCAGTTCTCCTATTTCATTTTTTATTATGTATTTAAGGTACCACATGCACAATATATTAAATATGACTGAACATGAGCCATTTGTGCTATTAGAAACATGTTTTTAAGAAGTTATTTATGATCTATGAGAAGATGACTTGAGTTCAGTATACAGACCTGAGGAGATGATTGGCAGAGGCTATTCCTAGGCGCATATCAATCTAGATATTGGCAGAATATCTCCAAAGAAGGAACTGTAGTCAGGAGCAAAGTGATTGCATTTTACTGGGAGAATAACTCGTACTGGGACTTCAGTGGAAAGTCAAGCAGCACCCCACTCTGAAACTAAATCTGATACAATAAGTGTGGACATACTGCTTTCACACCAGAAATAATATTTTTTGCCATTATGGGCATGGCTAGCTCCTGAAACACTCTGAGAGAATATTTACAAAATGCATTCACTGCAACAGAGCTTGACTTAGATGGGAATCAGCGAATTTAGCTTTTGTTGCCACTAGAGGTCAACACTAGTCATTAAATAAATGTTCTGGAAAAATCCTATTGTCCCTTCTTCGGAGGGAATGGAGATTTTCAAAAAGATACAGTTATGTGTATGCTGCTTTTGCAGGTAGGTGTGATCTCACATTGCCAGTGCTCCAATGTGGTTGGAAGCAAACCACTTCTTCTTCAAAAGTTGTGATTCCCCAGCACTGTCCTTAAGCCACCAATCCCACACTATTCCTTTCAAACTGCTTCTGTACTCATGTGAGTACAGAGGAAAACACAGTACTGAGCCCTGCCCCAGCAAAAGCTGGGACACTAGCATAAATCATCCAAAACCCTTGACAATCAGCTTCCACTGTTTTAAAGACCATCCCAGAAGTGGGATAGTGGTGAGTTAGGCCCAAAGCAAGACATCCATTTGAAACTGGGGCTAACTCACTCTACTTTTCCATCCTGTACTTCAGAAAGATAATTCCTTTCTACTGCAACTCCTAATTCTGTTTTCCATTATCCCTGTCTGGGTTTCTGCAAATGCAGACACTGTTTATAAAATTAATATATCTATCAATATGCAATCAAATACTGAATTTCCTTTGCTGTAAAGAAGGTAGTTTTGATGAAATAAACAGTGCAATTCATGTTTTAAATGACCTTTTAAAATCTTTCCTGTGCTGAAAGCTACTAAATGATGCAAATCAGTTGGTAAACATAATGCAACAAATATGCTTAATTTATTATCATGCTAAAATCTATGCTTTTAGCATGCATTGCTTTCTCCCTTAGCTTGGTAGCTGACTAGGTATCAATACACAAAGTCTGGGCTTTAGTGTAATAGGAACACCTGTTTCGCAAATACTTTCAGTATGGCAGTGCCATGCAAGGAGAAAAATGGTTTTCTATATTATTCTATTTGTGGGCCTGACAAAACTCCCTTTTATGAACTAGGGTGGATTGATAGTCCTTGGGAGGAAAGCTGGATCAGAGTCTCTACATTTGAAGGGCCAGTGTACTTCTTGTAAGAGAGAGTCAGAAATACTGAGAGGTGAGAAATCTGCATTTTAATATACTGAAAGGTCTATTTAATGGTTTATATGTCTACCACACTTGCTTAAATGAGACTTTGCCATTGAGTTTTATATGAGCAGCAATGTTATTAAAAGCTTCTTTTTTTTATACTGTCAATGTTACAGATGTCAGTGTGAGACATATTCCCGTGAGGAAGCCACCCTGGGCGCTACCGAGTGCAGTCTGGCATAGGAAGTCGCCAGTGAAAGCAGGCAGGGCATTCCCACTTACTGGTGCTGCACCTGCCCTCTCCCGAGACCTTTTCTCTAGGAAACTGCGAAAAGCCAGTAGCAAGTGGCAGATAGTCTTATTCTGTACAGACATTCCCATAATTTTATATAGAGGGCTGCCAACTATTTTAGCAGGATATTTACAGTTCCTCCAGAAAACAACCTGCCTACTCAAGATGCAGTCCTCCTCCGAGGCTGTTTTACAAACCAGATTATTTGTTTCAGCTTTGCATCACTTTCCTTCCACTGAATCCTCTGTGTACATTAGAACTGGGAAAAAAGAAGGTAGAGACTGAACATACTGTTCAAAGCAAGTATGTCCCTACTAAAATATTTTGTAATATTTTGTAATATTTTGTAAGCATCTGTATACATACATATATATACACAAACATATATAGATGTTTCTTCCTTCTGTTTTTTTTTCATGTTTAAGAAAATTGGCTCTGAAATATCATCCTGACAAGAATCCTGACAATCCAGAGGCTGCAGAAAAATTTAAAGAGATCAACAGTGCTCATGCAACACTGACTGATCTGTCCAAGAGAAACATATATGACAAATATGGATCATTAGGGCTCTATGTGGCTGAACAGTTTGGTGAAGAAAATGTTAACACGTACTTCATGCTCTCAAGCTGGTGGGCAAAGGTAAGCTGCTATTTTCTGTTAAAACTCAAATGTTAAAATGCACATGGTACACAGGCACTCTTTACATCCACAAAGAGCTCCCTGAAAAACATGGTCTCTTTACAGGCTTAACAAATGGTAGGATCAGAATCTAAAACACTGCTAAAGGCTTAATTAAACAATAACATATCTGGAAAATTGACAGAGGCAGAATGTAGCATCAGCTCAGAAAAAGGGCTAATACAGAATGTTTTCTTTTTCTTTTTAACTTAGTAAATAGTTAAACAGAGTGCATGTTTTGTAACACTTTCAGACATTAATTAGATTTGAATCTGGTGCTCCAGGTTAATTTTGACTTTCTTTTCAATAATGACTAAATAAAATGACTCATTGTTCAAAAATAAGAAGTCCCACTTATGTGACAACCAGTTAATAAGTTATTACAGTACAAATTTAGCTATGTTCTTTGCTATATATAGCACACAGCATAAGTAAGCAATAATAATACATAACACTGTGTGATTATGGTGTCATATATGTGCCCTGTTGTTGCTTGGTGAGGGGGTGAGAGAAAGGAAGTGGAAGAAAAGGTGAGAACTGTGGAGTAGAGGAAGAGATCAGGAAAGGAAGAGAATGATGCATCATAAACTGGCATATTGCTCAAGGAAAAATACATCATGGAGTGCTCTAGTAATTAAAGAATTTTGTTCCTGTGCTCTCTTATGTCATTGTTGTCCTTTGGTGTTTACATATGTCAAATTCTAGTGTTTCAGCAAGTGCTGAAATGTTACAGAAATGTGACAAGCCAATAGCATTGCAAATGTGCAAAATCCATGTTTTCCCCGCTTATTTCCAACAATAAAATCACAGGAAAGCAAGGACTGTGCTAGAAAAAATAGGAAAATGGTCTATATTGTGTGAACTAAGTATGCTATGACAACTTTGATCTGAGGACTTTTGAGTATAGATTCCTATGTTCATCACAAATCAGGCCAGTATTTCACTGTCTCCACAGTCCCCTCTCACCAGAGCCCGACTTGGGCAGTTCTGTGGGTCTAGGGAGCCATAATTTGTATACTGAGTTAGTATGAGATGGAAACCGCTCAAATGCAGAATAGGAAATGAAACTAATGAACAAAATACTGGTGCTTAAATTACACTTGCAAAGTTGCAGTTGCATCCTCAAAACCAAAACTGAAGGCTGCCTGCTTGCTGCTGCTGTAGCTGACTTGCTGCAAGCTGGACTCCCTTCTGCAGTTGGTTTCTTCTGCTGCTGAATCATTCCCTGTTTTCTTTGCTGTCTGTTCACCCTCTTCTTCAGCCTCTTTGCCCCAGCTCAGATGCCAGGAAGCATTTTCTCAGAGCTCAGAGAGCAACAGTATTGACCCCTTCAACAGTGCCAATTTTTTGCTTTTATTTCTTCTGCTTACCAACTTTTAATGGAGATTCTATGAAGTATAAAATCCTCTGCGGTTAGAAGATTAGGAACAGAGATAACTGCTGTAGCTTTGACTCATAAGAAGAGCAGTGCTGAGTACAGAGAGAATCTACTAAGTCCCTAAACAGCTAAAGGAGGAATGGGTGGATTGTTTGAAGGGAATTTTATGCTGGCGATGAGAAGAGATTAGCTGCGAAACTGAATATCCCAGCAAAATTAATCATTGCTTTCTGTATTTTCAGAATTCCATGCAAAATATCCAAGAAAAGATCCAAAATGTGTATACAGAATCATCTGAAGCTTGTCACAGATGGTCTCCCTATCTCTCCCCCAACCCATAATCTTGTCACCTCCAAAACATAAACAGGTCACCAAGTGCTTTTGTCAAGCTGAACTCAATCTTCTTCCCATCTCTCTCACTATCCTCATCTCTTTTTTCTCACACATAAATGCTGGGTTAGTTTCAGGTTTTTACTGGCTGTCATAATACTATCTGAATCTGACAGCAGATGATCTCTGGACCTGTATTTTTTTCCCATTCTGGTTCAAAGAGGATAGCAACCACAACTTTTGCTAGTTTTCTTCCTCTTCAGCTACTGAACTTTCTGGCAAATCCTCTTCCCTATCACACTCATACTCAGAAAATCTGACAATCATGAAGAGATGAATCACTAAATGTAAAGAAACTCAAACGAAAGGAGAAATGCAAAGTGAAAATGATTATTTTGGGCAATACTGGACTTCTTAGCAGGCACATCAAACTGGGAACATGCTAACATGCATAATGGGTACTTCTTTGTAGTTTTAAATGTTTCTCCACTGACAGGGGTGGCATGTGGTCATTTAACTATTTTATCAAAACGCAGTTCTCCCTGTACCATGAAGACTGTACACTGATCACATCAGTGCTAATCTGATTCCTGATTCACCAACTGTATGATATCATAAACAGGAAATCTTGATACGTATAAGACAGTGTTGTGTGATGTGCTCAGAGAGGTTTTTTCACTCTATGCACTTTTGTTCCACCCTTGTTCACGCAACGAAAATTGGGGGGGGGGGGTTCTCCATTACTGCATAAATGATAAACTGTCAAATAACTTATTTTAGGGGTTCCTGGATTTCTAACAGGTTTAAATATCAGTTAGAAGAAAAAACCTTTTAAATCAGTATGTCTGAGTCCTCCTTGTCTTTTAAAAGAATCTCATTCACTCTGGATATATCTGTGGGTAAAATGGATTGTCATTGGCTTTGCACTTGCAAATACATAAATGGTTAATATTAAGCATGTAAATAGTGTTATTAGCTTCAAAGATGCTCTAATTATTCCATGCTAACGTTGCCTGAGACATGCATATGTAACTGAGTGTTATTTACACAGACATTTGTGCTTTCTTTCTTCTTCAGCAGCTTATTTTCTTCTGAACATAACAAATAATTGGCAAGAGTCCTTAAATCAAACTGTATTTGTTGAAGAGCAGTCCGTATGTGTAACTATAATGCTAAAGCCAGGCTATTCCTTCATGTTAACTCATATATATCTGGTTGCCATGAAGTTTTGCTGACCTTACACACATTTATTCCACATATCAGCTTTGATTCCTCTTTCAGGAACTTTATTGGCTCAGCTTTGCTCTTACACCAATATGTGCAAAAAGAAAGGTGGATGTCTCACCTTTGCCACAAACCTCTTCCTGTAGTCCTGGGTAGAGCCAGGGCTCTACCCCTGCACTCCAGGGTAGGAGCCGGACTGCTTGTCTTGCCTGTTTGGAGGCCCCAGCAGTAGTGCCAGCCTGAGGAATCCCCTCTCCAGCCTCCCCATCCCATTGCTGTACCACAGCATACAGCCCCCAGCAGAAGTATTTGTGGAGCTGTGTTGTGAACCCAGCAGCAAACTGATCTGGATGAAGAAAAGCTCTGTGAATAAAAGTTTGTCAGCTTTTGAATCTGGATCAGGTCTCTGGTCTTGGTCACAAACAGTTGTGCTGGCTGCACTTTGGGGCAGGAGCAAGCAGAGGGACACGAAGATGGGAACTTCTTGTTCCTGTTTCGCTGCCAAAGTCCCCAGATCAAGCAATCACAGCCTGAGGAGTCTAATTTAGTTGTTCATCTCCATGATCCTGCATAGGCTAATGGGGAAAGAGAGACATCTCCAATGGGCAATTCAAATCCTCCCGGGGTTGAATCACTCTCTGAAGGACTTATAACTTTCCACTGACTATGTGGGGAGCCCACAGAGACTACAGTCCTAATTTAGAAACTTTAGTTCCATGCCTAAAGTTATGTGGGACGCATCTGGGTCTTTGCTTCTTTTTCTCTCGGGTTTGTTATTGACAAGAATCTGCCAGTAAATAAGTGTTTGCAAAAAAGATCTTGGGCAAATGAGTCATTTTTAAGATGGAAATGAGTCATTTTAAGGTGGGTGGGGTTTTACATACTGCCTGAAAGTTTTTTCTGATGGCCTTCAGCTGAAGACAGACTTTCAAGAGTTTGGCATGTGGGGGCCTGCTTGCTGTCGAATTCTTTGTAAACATGGTCCTGCGTGTCAAGTAGGAGCTGGTGGGTTAGGAGGACTCTGCAAGATCTGGCCCTTATTTAGGCACTTGACTGGCAGTTGACTCTTCTAAAATCTGGCTCTAATTGTGCCTGCAGAGCACTTGGAAATCTGAGTTCCTTTGACAATCTCCCTTCTGCTGTAACAGACTGTCATGCGTTTCAGGAAGTTCATTGCTCATGGGGTTTTCCTCACCACTTTGTTTAATCTAGGGCCTGTTTGCAGTCTGTGGCCTGTTGACGGGCTGTTACTTTTGCTGCTGCCTGTGCTGCTGTTTCAACTGCTGCTGTGGAAAATGTAAACCCAAAGCACCAGAAGGGGAAGAGCAGGAGTTCTGTGTGTCTCCAGAGGATCTGGAGGAGCAAATTAAGACCGACATGGAAAGAGGTGTGTATTTTAGGAACTTACTGTGTGGCAAAACTGTTCAAAATAATCTTTAAATCCTGTAGGCCAGATGTTCTTCTCATAAAACTGAGGTTGCTTCCAGACATCAGTGGAAACGTGCTAATTCACTCCAGCTAACATTATGACCTGGTGAACCTTCCAAGTTGCACATTGATGAAAAACTAAACTTATGGCACTGAAATGTCCCCTATGTCTCTTATTTTCTTGATTAGGCACATAAACATTAAAAGTTCCAGCACTCATCTTCAGAGAAGACGCTCACCCCACACACGTACCCTCACACCCCATTGATTCTTATCCTAGATCCTACACTTGTGCATTAGGCTCTGGCTGGGCTGTTGCTTGCCACATCTAATCTGCCCAAATCAGTATAATTATTCAATTTTTCCTCATGTAAAATTTATCACTGACTGTAATGGACCACCTGTATCCATTCAAGAAAGGGCTTCAAGAAAAGAAGCAAAGTTTCTAACAGGAAGGTTGCACAATAACCTGAGGCAGTCTAAATCCAAGCTTGAGCTAGCTAAATGCCATGTTCCTGTCCTTTTCCCATCCACAACCCACCTCAGGCTGCTTTCTTTTCCGAACTGGCAGTAGCGATCCTGCTGCCTTACAATGAGCCAGATCGTGGATATGATTCACAGAATCACAGAACGGTTGAGATTGGAAGGGACCTCTGGAGATCGTCTAAATACAACCCCCCTGCTCAAGCAGGGTCACCTAGAGCACATTGCACAGGATTGCATCCAGGCGGGTTTTGAATATCTCCAGAGAAGGAGACTCCACAACCTCTCGGGGCAACCTGCTCCAGGGTTCTGTCACCCTCACAGTGAAGAAGTTTTTCCTCATGTTCAGATGGAATTGTCTGTGTTTCAGTTTGTGCCTGTTGCCTCATGTCCTGTCACCGGGCACCGCTGAAAAGAGTCTGGCTCCATCCTCTTGACACCCTCCCTTCAGATACCTGTACACGTTGATAAGATCTCCTCTCAGCCTTCTCTTCTCTAGGCTAAACAGGCCCAGCTCTCTCAGCCTTTCCTCATAAGAGTTCCCTAATCATCTTTGTAGCCCTTTGCTGGACTTGCTCCAGTACTGCCATATCTCTCTTGTACTGGGGAGCCCAGAACTGGACACAACTAGATGAAACTGGACACATCCAGATGAAAACTAATCCTACCAAACAAGTGAATCATTTTCTGACAGTTTAACTCCCTGCTATGCCTCTCTGTGGGACAAGCCACTTGCTAATGCCAACTCAAAGAGAGGAGCAAGAGCTCACGGCCAGGCACATGGAGGTGGAGGGAGCAGGACCCCCCTGCTGCAGCAGGAAGCCCTCTTTTCTCAGCTTAGCTGTGTCCCCAGGCTGCAGTTACAGGTTTTAATTGATGAAGGGCTAAACAAAAGGATAATGGTGGTGATTTCTTAATTTGGCATTAGTGTGGGTTACATTGAGCAAAGAGACCTGTCCTAGTCTGCTGAAGTGAGGCAGAGTTTTGTCTTTACCTTCAGTGGAAGCAGGAGCATCCCAAAACTTTGAGATGTAGCACACTTGCAGGACAGGCTGAGAGGTGCAGGCATCTGGATAAGAACTATGCCACTTTTCAGTTGCAAATTTGTATTAACTGTGATTAGCATTATGCTTTTTTTAGGAGAAAGGACCTAAGCAGTCAGCTCGCCCTTTCTATTTTCCATTGTTATGGAAGATCTTAGGCTGTTATATTCTTACGTTTTATTATACTTAAATTAGCACCGCCAGATTGCAAATGTCATGTTCCCCTAGCAGGAAGATTTTTTTTTCCCCTTTTCACACAAATTTACCCTTCCATAAATATGTAACAAAATGCTTGTAGTAGTTGAAACAAATGCTATTTATGTAACTGATATGCCAACGTGTGGTGGTGTTTTTAAATTGGTTTTGCCTAGAGATGTATCAAGGCAAAGTACAGTCATTTTAGGAATTGATCATACATGGTCAGTCTGTGCAAAGGCAACAAAAAATATCAGTGAAAGCTTTATGAGCGCAATACATTATTTGAAATAAGTGCAATGTATTGTAAGATAGTAGGCCCCTGGGAAGTGCAAATTTAAAATAGTTTTTGCTATTTATGGGTCTCTGACACCAAAGTCAAGTTTGAAATATGAAGAATGAACTTTGAAGGATAAGAATTTCTTAATTCAACATTTCTCTGCCTTTCTTGTAATTTGACATTTTCCTCTCTCTCAAAACCCACTACAAAATTCCCCAGTGCCAAGAAAAAGTTTGCTCCCTCCTTCTACCACCAGCGGTATTTATTGACGTGAGCTCAGTAATTTTAGGCCACCTTCCCATCCCTTTACTCCCACCAAGTTATCACTGCAATACCCTTTTTTTTTTAATTTAAAATGTTCAGAAAAGTACCAGCTTAAAAAAATAATAGAATGTGGAATTATATGGTTTAATATTTTGAAGGAGATACTAAGTATATAGGTAGAGCCTGAAGAAAACAAGCAATTTGTACCTCTCCCACCCTTCTCATCAGTTTCGTTACATATTCCTACCAACCAAAACCAGCTTGCCTGAGTTGATCAGAGCTATCTATATTTTAAAGTAAGATGAAAACAGAATAGCAAATCAGGAATAAAAGTAAAATCTTCATGAGGGAAGATAAAGTGAGCATCTTCAACCGAAAGGAAAATAGACACTGCATTTAGAAAAATGAATGGTTACAGGCTCAAGCTGCACATCCCCCAAAATTTAGGGATGCTGGCCAAAACAATGCAGCTGAGTTAGAATGGCATAGACTGGTACTAATTTAGGCTTTTACATCAGACATTTTCAAATTTTGTGCCATACAAATGAATATCCATGGCTGCCTTTATTTAAATAATAGAAATACTCCTGTAGGTAATTGAGAAACAGGCTGTAAACACTCCTGCAGCAGACTTCACTATGGAAGAGGAAATCATATTAGGATCCAAATTCTTTGCATGCCCTTTGCCCACAGGCTGGGCAGTCTAGCTGGTAATTAATTTCTGTGCTTCCTGCTGTCCCCAGTATATATATTATTGCTAGTCAGAACTCTTTTTACTAAGAATAAAACATAAATTCTCAAACTAAGGCCAATGTTTTGTAGTCAGTTATTGCCTTTCTGAAGAATGCAATATTGATGAAATGTCATAATTCCTGATGTTAACAACCTCTGCGAACAAGTCTCCACCAGTTCTTGCCACACTCGGTGGGAGCTGCTGGGAGCCAGTCATGCTACATGGGAAAAGGAATATGCATGTTGTGGGAGTTCGGAGATTTAGACTTCACCTTGTGAATTGGTGCAGCAGTGCTAATTTTCAGACCCCCTCACGCTTCTCTTTAACAAAATCCAGGTGTTTGTTACACAGTTGATTTCATTCCTCAAATCAACATACTACAAAACGTACTTCTTAGTAAAAAAAGAAATGTGAAGCAAAACATTCAATGTTACATTCCCTAAAATGTGAAAACAGAGAGAGCTGCCACTGAAATCAGCACAATCACTTGAAAGGCTTCTGTTCTGCTGGAATGGCATATTTCTCTAGATGAAAGTTTTATTGAAATATATTTGACTAGTTCAGTGCTCAACTTGTTGAATATCTGTCTGCATGGGATTCATTTTACAGCATTTACTTCCATGGGTAGTATCATCAACAGAAAGATTTGCAAGATCTGGCCTGCACTTAGATTACAGTGATTTCTTTTCATGACTATTGATTTGAATCATAGAAGGACTGAAGCCTAATGTACAATGCATGATCAATTTCCAAAATATATCTAATATTTGCATCATTACATTAAGAATATGACATTTATTAGAGTTCCAGATCAAACATGACATTAAAAAAGTATACAGTAGTGTAATTTTAATATAATACATGGCATAATATTACAGATAAACTGAGAAAATATACTGGCAGAGGGAAGCATGACTTCTCTGCAGCATGGATGTGTGGAGCTGTTCATTATTTTCCCTCACACATGCAGTTCAGATTGCCAGATTTTGCTTCTATTGAAGACAATGGCAAATCTTTTGTTGACTTTCATGGTCCCAGATGAGATCATGTTGAAATTTGGATTGCATTGGTACATAAGGGTGTAACAATGTACTCAAACAGTTTGTCAGGTTTGTTCTGCTCTCCTGTTTATCATCATAAGAACAAAGCAAGACATTTCTAGACCAACCTTCATTTTACAGAAAATCAAGCCAGGGAGGAAAAAAAAAAAAGAAAAAAGAACCTGAATAACAAAATACTTTCCCAGCTCAGAAGCAATAAGTTTTTAGCACTTCATTGTCTCCTCCGCACTCCATATGATATCAATGTAGGCGAACAGTGAGCAAGAGCTATCTATAGAAAACAGTTTTAACTGTGAATTCTGCCGCACCTCCATTCTGCAGCTCTCCATTAACAGGCTATATTTGTACAGTTTATTATACTGTAGGTCCCTGTTCTGATTAAAAACATCATAAATCTTGGAAGAGTGCAGGCAGCAAAATACCTGGGGAAGGTGAAGGTGTCTAGTGAACTGTTCACAGATCAACTGGAAGCAATGTGACATATTTTCAGTGGGTCCTGTTCTTTTGTTGCACATCTGGGTATCACAGGAAAACTAACTGAGTAGTCTCTGCCCTCTATAAATGATCTTCCATAAAATGAGCAACTCGGAGGCAGCAGAGGGTGGGAGGGAATGCTGCTCAGAAATCTAGAAAATATTTAGCAACTTAAAAATGGATTACAACTGCCAAACTAATCTGAACCAGAGCTGAGCTCCAAACAGTAATTACTCATATACTTTTAGAAGTTATGAAACATGTCTGTCTTTGACCTTGTGTCTAAATGTGGAATTGCCCATACAGAGAAGCTGCTTAGCATTTAATCATTCTTGCCTTTCACCTTGACAGAGTCAAGGTTGTTCTACCCCCACTGAGGGGAAGCCGTATGGCATGCAATTAGATTCCTGCTCTGGGTTAAGTTACTCTTATACATTACATCTTTTGCCCACCATTCATCCTATCAACTGTCATGTAAACAGGAGGAAATGTCAGGTGTGTTTTTTCCTAAACATTCGGTCATTTGGGAAAAAAAAAGTCATCATGCAAATTCAATTAATGCAAAGCCTGTGCTAAAATCAGGAGCTAGGTAAGCCAAAACTTTTCTTATAAAATCACTGCACTGAGATTGCTGAACCTTTAATAGGCAGTTTCTGAGAGCTGAGCCCCCCCTCCCAAAAAAGTGGGATAGAAAGAGGCCCAGGAGAAGGGCACCCAAACCCTGGCCAGCATCATAATAGACAAAAGAGCCATTAGTGGACTCTGTAAGGACTTAACTTTTCTCCACTCTCCAACAAGTGCATTTTTTTCAGATATATTGAAAAAACAAACATATAGCTGAATGTAATGAAAAAGTACTAAATAATAAGGATTTATATAGTGATAATATGAAATTTTGCCCGTTTCAGAAGTTTTGCCACTCATTAGAACAGTAGTTCTCAAAATCCAATTGTAAATATATTATTATAGGATTTCTAAAATGCAATTTAGCATTTTTATATAGCTTGCTGGCTTTCAGGATGGATGTGATTTCTTCACTCTCAAGTATATTACTACTCACATGGAGTTTTTTTTCCTTTTAACTCTCTTCTTTCTTTACTGTTAACTTTGTATTCTTCAAGACTCATTTCAAGCCCATTCTTGCAAGCACTGTCAAGGTTAGTGCTTGCATGCTGAGTCACAACAGCACTTGTTATATTCAGACATTTGCAGGAAGCAATCTCTTGCAATTGGACAAGCAGGGACCCTTATCTTGCAATCTTTGCAAAGCAATAGGTGAAGCTATGGTCCAATTTAATAACAACAACAACAATAGTCATCCTGAGATCCGCCAATAAACATGGATAAGGTGTAAGAGCATTTGCAGGCTCTGTGTGGACATCACCTCTCTTTAGTACGCGCACTGCTGTCTGTAATGTGGTGCTGCAGGCCTTAGTCACCAAGGAAGCCAAGATTTAGCTGTAGCCAAAACCGCAGATGAAATGTTCTGGTGCTAGCAAGAAGTTTCACTTCTGTATCAAATGAAAGATGCTTAAAGGGTTTTTTTTTTGTCTTCCTACCCACTTTAGATGGAGAAACTCCTATTGTGCTTCAGCCGACTAACGCAACTGAAAAAACCCAGCTCATCGGGGACAGCCATCGGAGCTACTGCACAGACTCCTAGATGGGGGCAAGCGTGACCTGATGGCGCTTCCCAGTGAGTGCCGCAGTGAGCTAAGAGATGTGAAAAGCTCTGTAGCCTTTATCTGTATTTGCATTTTAAACTAAGCAGGGAAACCTGAAAGTAATTTCCTGTCAAGGCTGAATCTCCCTGTAATCCACTTTAAGTAGGTTCGTATCTATATTTTGTAGGGAGATACTTACAGTCAGTGTGATGCTGTATGGACCAGCATCCTGGTCTCTCATTGCTCAGCATGGCCTGTCACTCTAATAGTATTCCCTTTGATATGATTCCTCCTCACCTTGCCTCAGACCTGCCAGGCCCAGCCCCCAGTCCATCTGTGCACGTCCTGGCTCCGTCACTCCCTGCCCAGGAATGCTGCTTGTTTGCAGCAGTTTTGCTGGATATGAAATGTCCTTATGAGGGAGCCACAGAGATGCTTTTTAGTAGACCTCAAAAGACAAGTCAGTAGCAGGGTGGATGAGGCTGGCTTTGCGAAAGAGGAAGAGCTCGTTGAAAAGCAGTTAGAGGCTTGCTGGGGCTGAACCCTGGCAATTATAAATCTGAGTCAGAGTGCGATGCTCCAGGACCGGTCTGTTGGTGGACAGATACAACACAGATCTCCAAATCTGGGACACTCATCCAGCCCCAGAAACACATGTATGCTCTGTGCATGCACACAGGCCAGTGTCTGCACAGGTTGCAAAACAAGGAGAAGGTGGGCAGAGGCGCCGTGAAGGGGGAGGCAGGTGGTGGGCTGCGCCAGAGGAGCACCCCGAGAGCCTCTCCCCTCTCCCCCCAGTCGGGGATGGCCCCATGGCAAAGGTCTCCCATCCTTGCTGCCCCTTGCCAGCCGCCCAGGCCAAGCAGCCCCAGCTTTTCTGACTGCACCTGCAACCTACTGCAAACTGATTCCCAGCCAACAAGTTCCTGCTGACTTGCTTGTTCGGTTGCAGCCCTGGCTGTCTTCCCAGCCACCCCGCTGACACCGGGATGGAAGCCACGGTGCCCAGGCTGCACCTGGCCCACCGGAGCAGCCAGGACTTGGCAGGGAAGGGACGCAGCAGGAAGAGTGACCATCCTCTTCAGAGTCCTCTTCTTAGGTGCGAGTCCGGGTCTTCCCCTCTCCCCCAGGGAGAGCACACTGCACGATCTTTAAAAAATAGGCAGGGATGAGAAGCCTGTTAAATAGTATATCCTTGAATACACAGAATGCTCAGTTTTGAGCAAAAATGTGGTTGTTGCTTGTGTCCTTAAAATTAATCATCAGGTGTACCTCCAGCAAGTCAGTGGAATTACATATGGATACAGCTAAAGTAAGCATAAAGAAATTAGGCCCTTAATTTGCAAGAGCTAAAGGAGTATTTCTGAGATCTTAAACTTAGCACTTTACTGGTTTGATATAGCAGAGACAGCTGAAGTTCTTTTTATTGATTATGTTACATCAATCATTGTCAGTTCTGTACATTTGCTATTTTTGTTCCTCTAATCACAGTGCTGCAGTCCAAAGGGGGATGTAATGTACCACTAAATTATATACACCAGTGAATATATGTGTTAGTCAAAAGTGTAATTCTTTTCCTTAAAATTGTATTCTGTAGTTGTGAAACATTATTGTCTTCCTCCTGTTCTCACCTTTCACATCAAATGTCACTCAGTGGCAGCTAAATATATGAGAAATCAGTGTGTTTTATAGCACTAGCTATAACTCCAAAATTAAGAAATGCTACTTTTAACCCTTCTTTGAATATAATGCATGGATATTTTAAAAGCCATTGATACCAGGTTATACGTCTGTTCTCCTGGCACAGGCATTAGGGTCAGCTAATGCTCCTGTTATCCTTGGAAACAGCCCTAGTTTTTGCTTCAGCGAGAAGAGGCAAAGACCTGGCACTACTGGGGCAGTGCACGGGCAGGCAGCAGCTGCACCCCTCCTGTTAGTGGGCTGCTCTCTGGCCTCAGGTCCCTGCGTTCAGCTGCAAATAATTTTAGCGGTGACTCATATGTGCATAAATGCAGACCTGTCAGTTCTTGCTCTGAAACCATGAGGCGTTCTCTGACCCTCCCCTCCCTTGCCCCGCCACGGTGCCCGCCGGTCCCCCCCACACAGCCCAGTGCCGCTGTCCTGCCTGCTCAACTGGGCGAGCGCCTGGAGCCGTGGCCGAGAGAAGGGCAGGCTTAGTGGCACCACCCTGCCGCTGACGAAACAGGACCCTGCAAGACCCGTCCCAGCAGTAGCCTAATGCCACAAACCTTCTCATCAGGCTTCTTATACATCGGGCTGCCAGTAACAGGAGTTGTCTGTGTGCCCATGGGCAGGGCACAGCCCCCTAGTCACGCACAGTACAGACACCAACACCCACAGCCCTAACCACACATCTTTTAGCTTTATTTGCTATTGCCTTTTGCATGGTGTTAATTCTGGTATACGATGTTACCACCACACCATGGAGTAGAGAGAGTATGTGGCACATAACACATTATACAGGATAAGGGATTTCCTAAGTTTCACTGTCTGGTAGAGAAATTTGCTGTGAAAGTGTGCAAATGCTACCTCGCGACTATTTCCAGCAGAGGTATCCAAAGATTACTGAAATCAAGGAAATGATTTCCATCAGCTTGAGTTGTACCCTAAGTCCTGTGTTTCTTATTCACTTTTTCTAAATGAGAGATTTTTCTTAGGAAAGATTTAGGACATGATATTGCAGCATGATTCAAATACGGACAAGCTGCCACATGTTTGCAAAGCTTTTTCACTGAAACAAGGATCTTTGCAGATAAACCACAATATATTATCTCAGTTAGCCAAAAACCTCAAAAATGAACCAATGACCAAGCCTCTGAATAGGATCTTCAGTATTTACAACTTAAAAATCTGGATGTCTGAACCCATGGTTTTGTTCCAAAAAGGCAACCTAGTTTTCAGAGCACCAGAATATTTGCCATGCTCACAGCTGTCAGGGTCAGCTATTCTGAGGACACATGGAAAAAGGATGAGTAAGGATTTCAGGACTTAGCTCTTCAATGTGATTTTACTCATTTGTTTGCTTTTCAGAAAAGTTCCTAATGTGAACATAGCTATGCCTACATGTTTTTGTATAAAGTCCAGTTGCATTCCCATTAATCTTGTCAAAGCGTATGGTTCCTCACCTTTTTATTCTGTTCTGCTACATTTATTTATATGTAAAGCACTATATATTCAAATTTACCTTTGCTGTCAAAAAATAAAAAGTCTGACTAATAAAGGCTGTATGTATGAACTGTAACATTCCCTTTACTTTTCCACACTATGAACAACATTATTCTAGTAGCAGCTAGAAAAGCTGTTGAGACCATGGTCCAAAATTACAGCTTTCCACCCTGACAAGTGATAAGTGACGGCTCAGCATTTCCCAGAAGAACTCAGTCTTGGGTTGCAGCAGATGAGCCTGTGTATGCAAAATAGCCAGAGGTAGAGCCACACACTGCAAATGCATCCTTTCTTTTATAATGCAGGATGCTCATCCGCATAAGAAAATTTAGCAATGTGATTACAAAGCTTTAACACAATAGTTTAATGACTTAAGTTCTTATATGGGATGATTTTCTGCAGCAAAGGGCCAGCGCAGCAAGTGAAATCCCGATGCTACTGAGGACAATGGCAGAACTGCCAGGAGCTTTGCTGAGGCTGGGACCTCATTTGGGGATTTTGCATCTGTGCAAGAGCCAGCGCGGAGTGCCAGACCTTCTGGGCCTGCTACATGACAGGAATATTTCTCACTACTATGGTATTCAGTCTCTGTGACCACTGAAGCCCAAGCATTTGAAAAATGCATAAGGGGCAACTGTTTTGGCTGAGCATATTCTCTAAGATCTGTCCTTTTAAGTGTTTTATATTAACTCATACCCAGGGTAACTCAAAATAGAGAACTGAAGAAAAATCTAAGAAGATTTAGAATTACCATCAATATAACCAGTTATTTAAGTAATTGTGTACTTTTCTCTCCATAAGAAGAGTATACAATAAACGACTATGCTTAATCTGAGACACATCAAATGACTGCATGTCATTTAATTTCGTTGCCTACCTTCCATAAGAATTAATACCCAAAGTACTGGTATGATTTCAGTCAAAATAATTATATTTTTGCCTTTTTAAGAACTGAATCATTAAAGAAAAATGACAAAGCGTGCAAAACCGAACACAGTTAAAATTATTGATTTCTTTTCTATACCACCATTTTCTACAGAAAATAAAATGTTCACTGTGCTGTTACCAAGTGGAGAGAAAGACCACAGATGACAGTAATCCCTTCCCTTCTCTCCATGAATCAGAAGAAGGTGCCGGGTTACATCATTGCATGCAGCAGCTCCTTTCACTTTGAGAGGGGATGAAGTGATACCCGGGTCACCAGGCTTACGCAGCCAAGCGCAAGTCCACCATGACAGGGACAGTTTGGCTCCATTTCATAATAAAACAGCAGACAAAGAAAACGGTTAGCTGGTAGGGTCAGCCCTAAACCAGAGCAAGAAAGAGGAACAGCAGAGACTGAAAACTGCTTGTACCACCGCCCTGCATTTGCATTTCAGAGGGGGCCCAGCCCTGTTTCCAGAGATGGGGAAACAGGTGACCCCCAGGTGCCAGGAGTGTCCTGCAAGAGGGCTCCATCGTCCCCATGCAGATGTCATCTGCCCAAGGATGTGAAAAGCACTAATAGAAGACAACTGCCTTGAGTGAATTATTGCACGCTGGCCAACACGCACATGTACGAGGTGTTCTCGGAAAGACGCTTGGTAAAGACACACAGCTTCCCGCTAGTGGAGAGAGTTAACACATGCTAAATATCACCTGGCTTGATCTGAAAATTTATTCCTATTGTGGCAGTATGTAAATGTAAAGATACTTCCTTATTCTGGCAAAATACTGTCTAGACATTTGGGGGAGAGAAGAGGAGGTTCTGAAAAAACCCTCAGAATTTCGACACCTAATTAATTGAGATGAGACAAAGGGATCTCAGTAGGTATCCTCCTGCACTGACTTGCTTCATGAGGGTTGCTGGCAATTTGGAATAAGAACAATATACCTCTTGTTTTGCTTTAAAAATTAACTGGGTTTTGGCATTCACACAGCAGGCCCTGTGTCCTCTGTTAGTGTAGCAATAGCTCCTGCTGAAAGTCAGTGAGTCAAAGCACAAGTCTGCAATTATTTTAGATGCTCAATTTGTAAAACGGGTAACCTCTTAAAATAATATATATCTGCGTCTGTTTAAACAAAACCTATTAAAAAGAAACTTTCTGGAGGGCAAAAACCTGTAATTATGCAGCAGTATATAGAGCAATGATCTATTAACCAAATGCTGTAACGAGCATTCAATAGTCAAAATCATGTAACAGTGCGTTATTCCCCAGCGCGCTGGAACTACGTCCCAGGAAAGCGTATGGGAAGAGAGAAGGGGGGGGGGGGGGGGGAAAAAGCGCGTCTCCTTCGAGCCGGAATCGAACCAGCGACCTAAGGATTCCTACGAGTGAATAGCTCCTCTACAGTCCTCCGCTCTACCAGCTGAGCTATCGAAGGGACCTATCCAATTTTCCCCACAACAGCACAAGGATGCACCACTGTGACGGGAGGGCGCATGCGCAGGGCGCGCGGCTCTCCGGCGGGAACTAGCCTTCTCCAGGGCCCACAGCGCGGCGGCCAATGCCGCTGGCGCCCGGGACGGGGCCAGGTCTCCGGGGCGCCCCCTGCCGGCGGGGCGGGGCGGCGCCGCGGGGGAGCTGCTGCCTCCGGGCGGTGCTTGGGGGAACCTGGAGCCGCGCCCCGGTTGGCAGGAAGCGAGGGGCCGCTGGGGCGGTAGCGCAGCAAAGGCATATGCCTATATATGCAAGGAGGAGAAAACCTTATTTGGCTGCCGGGCCAGTGGCGCAATGGATAACGCGTCTGACTACGGATCAGAAGATTGTAGGTTCGACTCCTGCCTGGCTCGCATCTGTTTTTCTCCAAACGTACATATATTTTCAAACCTCACACACATACATATTTTTTAATCTGGGCTCACGATTTAATACCATTTATACACCTGGCATGTCATTGGATTATTGTGTCTTCCAAAGTAACAATGATACCATAAGATAATATATACCACCAGCTGAGTTTAAACTTTTCAGACAATTTCAATATGCATTTCTTCAAACACATTAACTGCTTCAGTAAATGAACACCATTGATGCACCAATAAATACATGGAAAAAATCTCTTAGCCACTAGCAGAGGAATGATATCATCTTTGGCCTAGTACAGTATGGTTAGTTTTATGAATAACATTTCATGAAAAATATCAATGAGGTCTCTCAAACCAGCATGCAGAATAAAGAATACAATTTTTATAGTGATTTTGCATTAGTCTTGAGAATTGCGAGAGCATCTTTGCTGCCCAAAAGTACATCATTCTGCAAAAACGTATTTTTGACATACAAGAACCACACACAGTACTGTACTTAAAGAATGACTTCAGTAAGAGAGGCCAGTAAGGGATCCTCAATAATCGGGTTTGGGAATGCTCCACAGATGAACATTTGCAGATTTCAGTAGAAGTTTATTACAAAACTTGGTTCATATTGAACAAGGTCTGTTGTTACAAATAACCTACTTTGCTCATTAGCGCTGTTAATCTGTCTAGAATCACTGTCCTTCATCTTCCCTCAGTTGCTTTAGCGAATGGTGCAAGTGCAGGCCACAAAATATGGCTCTGAGGCGGCTCGGATATGCCCCGTGCACAAGGCAGGCCTCCCGGGTCATGCCAATCCCTCAGGGCCTGTGGCATCTCCGTAATTTTTCCACTCGCTACTCCTGGGGTCACACTCGTAAAATATTGCTTGGGAGTCCGCGCCACTGGAGCTTGAACATACCCATTTTCTGGCAAATATATAACTGGAAACGTGTATATTTAAAAGGAAAAAATGAGGGCTTTTTCGGAAAAGGGGAAGTCTTTAGGCTGTGTGCGCCAAAAGTTTTCTTTAAAGTTTGACCTTTCGTTGATGCCCACACTAGAAAGACTAAGGGGGGGGGAGGGGAATAGACTGGTCTGATTTTTTGTCTAGACTGAATTTAGTCTTTTGGAAGGGGTGAAGAAAATTGCATGGCAGTGATATCAAGGAAAGGTGGCAAAAACCGCTTTGCAAGCAAGCACCGATGGGGGGAGGGGGGCACAAAAGCGAAAGAAAAAGCAGCGGGGCGAAGGTGGCAGAGGAAAAAAACCCGAGCCAGGCAGGAGTCGAACCTACAATCTTCTGATCCGTAGTCAGACGCGTTATCCATTGCGCCACTGGCCCCGGCCGCACACAGAGGTTGAGCCGCCGCCGCCTGACGGAGCCTCCCCCGCTGGGCGCGGCGGCCGCGCAGCGGACGGCAGCTGGCGCCGGGCAGCCGCGGGGCCACACGCCCCAGCACAGCGGGGCGGGAAAGGCTGCGCGGCGAGGGGGAGGAGGCGAGAAGGCCAGGCGGAGCGGAGGAGCCCGCTCCCGCTGGACGTCGCGGCCCGCAGGCGGCCACGACCAGCACCGCACGGAGGGCGGGAGACCCACCGCACGCATGCGCGGGGGGGGGGGGGGCCGCAAGTCTCCGCGGCCCCTCCGGCCCGGGCCGTTGCGAGGGCGCATGCTCAGAAGTGCGCAGGGCGCCGGGCTGGAGCTTGGGCAGCTGCGGGTAAAGGGCGAGTAGATCCCTTCGATAGCTCAGCTGGTAGAGCGGAGGACTGTAGAGGCGCTGCCCGCCCACGGGAATCCTTAGGTCGCTGGTTCGATTCCGGCTCGAAGGAGACGCGCTTTTTTTTTTCCCCTCCTCTCTTTCTTCCTTTCCTTTATGTCTTTTCCCGTGCATGAGGATTTTCATTTTTCCTCTTCCTAAACCTCAGTTACTGACCGAGCAGTGCGAGTGGCTCGGGAAGCCGTGGCTCCATGCGATGTGCCGCGGCAGACAGGGCCTGTTGCAGGGCTTCGCAGCTCTGCGTGTGGGGAAAGCGCCCCCCACTCTTCACTCCCTGCCTTGAAATGTGCCAAGATGCCTCGCAAAGCCTGCACAGTCCACGTTGTCATAGAAACATCCAGTTCTACCAAAAGGACACCTATTCATAATCAGGCATTGACATGATGGCCCAGTGCAATTGCATTGCTATATATAGCCAAGTATCTTATTTTTATTAGAGTTAATTTATAGCATTTGAATAACACAGTACATTTGAATGGAGCTTTACAAATAAACAGGCAAGCTATCTATGACTCAGAAATACAACTTTAAAGTGCTGAATTTCTTTGCAAGTTTCCATAAAGCTTTTCCTTCCTTACGGCTGCCTGCGCTGCCCAGGGGCGTCGCAAGGCAGCTATCGCACCTGCTTTTGAACTGCAGTAGGAGAAACTTGGCCCAGGACATTAGAGAGGGGACGGAAACAGGTGGATTTTCCCCAGGAGCAACCTGGACCGTCTCTTCTGAACGTGTGGTTTGGTATGGGGGTCCGTACGGCTTGTGAGCTGGAGAGGAGGCATCCGCAGGAATTAGTAGGAGAAGCGAAAGCGAAGGGGCTGGCATTCGACGAGGTGCAGAGGCGGGAGTCAAGACAAGGCCAGACACACTCTCCCTTCCTCCCCGCATCCAACGGATGGGTGCTTTACTCGCAAGCCGACTTCCAGAGCCGCCGGAAACGTGCACGCGAGTGCAGACGTGCCCACACCGTTGTGCGGCGCAGCAGCTGCAGGCAGGTGCCCGCTCAAGCTGAGGCCCCTTTTAAACAGCAAAGGAAGATTATAGGAGGGCAGTGCGATTTTCAGACCAAGTCAGACTGCAGCCGCCCTGGCGGTATAGCTTTTCTTTACCGCACGAAGCTGTACTCATACTCATTATAAAGAAGGTGCACAAGGATGGGGGTTGCCTTGTGGCATTAGGGAAAGCAGATGTAGGGGAGTACTTGTGTTTCTAGACAGAGGGAAACCAGAAACACAAGAACACTTGGTCCTCTGCCAGGGGAAGGGAAGGGGGAAGGGGTCCTTCCCTCCCTCAGAAACGTGGCTGCCCTCTTCTTCGCAGATGAGGTTCAGCGCCTTCCCTTGGGTTACATTTTGTTTGGTGATGAAGGTGATGAAGACATCTGGGAGCATTTGTGGGATCAGTAAAAGCAGAAAAAAAATGTAAGGAGAAAGATATTTTAGGAAAAAAAGTGAGCTTGGCTAAGCTGCCATAGTCTCATGGTTTGTGAGACATTACACTACAGGGCCAGAAACCTTATTTGGAAATGAGCAGCTTTTCTGAATAAACTATTTGGGAGGCATTATAAAGCTCTCAGTAATGCACACATGTGTGCACACACATAAGAAAGCAGCTATATGTGCAGAAGCCCTTTCTTCTCACTGTGGTGTATTCATCCCTGATAGGCAGGTTCAAAGTTAGCTCAGTGCAAAAAATGAGAAGGAAGACAGTGGGATTTTAGCATTTGGTGTTCTCCTATTTGGAGCCAAAGCACATGCAGGTCTGACTCATTTGTGGTCAGTTTTGTCAGGTCTCCTTTGCTGGTTGATCCGACTGCACAGAGGGGCCGTGGGCTCCCTTCCCAAAATGATCCTGACGCTGCCAGGTCAGCTCTGGCTCCGCAGAGGCTCCCTCTCTTTTTGCACGCAGCTTTACCCTGTGCCAGAAAACCCTTCCCGAAGAGAGCCCTGCTGTGCGCAGCCCGCCCCATGGAGGTGGGTAAAAGTGCTCGGCGGGCTCTCCCTTAGCTCGCGGCAGCAGAGACCATGTTCAGTCCTGTGTTTTAGTGGCGTTGCGGAGGGGCACGGGTGATGTTCTGGGAGATGGTGGCGCGGTGGGAAAGGGCACGGGAATGCTTTGTGCAGAAGGGATTTAACTCAGACAGCCATGGGCTGGCTTAGCATGGGGTAGATAACAGGACCGACGCTTCGGTTCTGCTTTTTTTCTGTCTTCTACTGTACTGCCATCCTCTCTCCTTTCTCCCTCGTGTCTCCTTTTTCATTACAGGTGCTGCGTGGTGTGCGAAAAAGTACACTTGACAATGACTCCTGCCTCGGAAAGAGTAAACTTGCTGCTAGCCAGCCATGTCTGCTTGTGTAGCAGGGGGAGAAAGGAATTTTTATCCTTCAGAAGAACTGAAAATGAGTCTCCTCTGTGCAAGAGTGTTTTTCTGAGACAAATTTTGCATTTAAGTGCAAGGAAGGCCCACTGTCTGTGGGAATAGTAAAAGCAAGGAAATTACCATCAGGCAATTTGAACAGACATATCAAGCCCAGCAGAAGTCAAGCCTACTTACCTCTGAGCTGTAGTCACACTCTTTATGCATTGCACCACTGGCTCCAGCTAGCTTTCTCTTAATTAGTACATTTTTGTGTGTGCATAGGTACCCATGCACGCACGTACACACACACACACACACACTGAGCCCTTTCTCCTCCTCCTTCTTCCACCAGGGTGCAGTGCACCCTGTCAGGCACCGATACCCTGCAGGACTACAGGACTGATTTTTGCTTGGTTAAGAGTTACCCTTTCATATATAGATTTCTAATGCTCCTAGTTTTCGAAGAAATTCATGCCCACGCCTTCATTCCTTTTCATTCATTCAGTGGTGCCCCCTTTTTTTCTATTCCTACAGGATAGTTAACAAAATAAAAGCTCACCCAGTGTCTCTTCTGGTCAAGGGACTATTTCTTTTCCTCTTCTATCTTGCAAGCTGACTTCTTGATCAGTTTGAGGCAAGACTTTTTTTTCTCTCCTACCCAGAAGGCATTGACATGTGTGCCCCTCTGCATAAATGCATGTTACCTTTAGTGAAAAGGAGAGAAGAAAATAAAAAAGAAGTACAAAAGAATGAAAGCTGGGGGGAGGGGCAAAAAACAGAAAATGCAGATATTGATCTCAGGACTTACTATGTGCTAAGCAGTTGTTCTAGCTCTAGAGCTATTTCCCTATTACATAAATGTAACTGTTTGGTCCACCTTCAGTCTCATCTAGTGCATGCTCACATATTTCAATGCACTAAATGCTTTCTACTACAATGCCAGTATCTAGAATGCCTGGATAGTAGTGTAGTTTGCTAAAGGCTTTTGTACTTCACTTAGGAGAAGCTATCACGGACTTGTAAATGCGTAATTATTTCTTTATCTGGTCTCCAGCAAGAGCCAAAAAAGAGCTCTGTGAATATATGCTATTTAATCGTTTGTACCAGATTTGTCACTAAATAACAGAAGGATGCTATAGATTATAAAAGCCCATTCATAAGACATCTCACTCTGATATAGTGGGAATGAGGTGGGCAGGCAAACAGATGGGTGAGGGGGTGTTAAATAGCCTGTCAGGTACCAGAGGGGACACCTGCTCCAACAAAGAGAAAATTCTCAGCTCCAGTATTGTAAGAAAAGGTTTATTTTTAAAATCCTCTTTGGGACATGCACAAAAGTACCCATTTCCTAATCTACTGCATGTGCAATGCTTAACTGATTTGGCTTTGGATATGAGGCTTGCTGGTTTGACATCTACTAAACTTGCGTTTGCAGACTCAAGCCCAGTTTCAGTTTCTGCTCCAGCAAGTTCTCCCAGACTCTCTCCTCCTCGTTTACATCTCCGCGGGTCCTGAGTCCCACATACACACCCAGACCCGTCTGGAGCCTTTCCCAGGGGTGACCCTGCGCCTTCAGCTAATGTAGCCTGCGGTTAAGCGCTTTAGCTCCCAGCCTGGCCATGCCCACGAAGGCAGGGAAAATACCTTGTTTTGGTGCCCGAGGGGCCAGCTCCATCGCCCGGGGTGTGAGGAGGCTAGGAGGGACCCAGCAGGAGATGGGGGCCACACGCCAGCGTCTCCTCCCGGACCGGTGACCAGCGCTGGTGCCCCAACCCCGGGCCGCAGGGGCCTGCAGCAGGGCCCCTGCCAGGGAAGCGACTTAATGGATAGTCATTTGATTAAGCACGTAGGGGGGTCAGGGGTACCCACGCCTCCAGGTTTCCAGCCTTTTTCCCCCGCTGGGAGGGGGCAAAAAGCACGGAGGCGAGCCAGGCAGGAGTCGAACCTGCAATCTTCTGATCCGTAGTCAGACGCGTTAATCCATTGCGCCACTGGCCCCCGCGTAGCAGCGCGGCGCGGGTGGTGTTGGGCTGCGCCACCGGGACCCCCCCGCCCCGATGCCCCCGGCAGGAGCGTGGCGTGGGCAGCGCGGCCGCCGGGCAGGCACCGAGGTGCGCGGTGCCCCCTACCCCTAACCTTCGCTGGTCTTTTGTTCTCGAGGAAAAACTGGAATTCTTCAGCAGAAGGTGGCAGCTGTGCGGCAAGAATCCCGCTTTCCCCGTGGGCTCCGGGTCCCAGCTCGCTCCCTATCTGATGTTGTTGCACCATGAGAAAGAGCTCTGCAGCCACGGGCTGGGAACAAGTCACGTCATATCACCTGCCACAACACCTGTGCCAAAAGAAAAAAAAATTGTAATGCCATGCAATTTGCAAATATTGGGAGTTGTGTCATGCTGCTTTGCTCCCAAACTCTGTGCCCACACCCCCTCGAGCAGGATCCCCTGCATGCTGCAGGTGAGCTCCTGCTGTTCAGCAGAGCCTTTCTGCTCTGGCAGCATCCAGGGAGAATTCCTCCTTTTGGGAGAAGGATGATGTGATCTGCCCGGACTTCCACAACACTGTAGCAGAAAAGCCCTGTAGACGTCGCCCCACGCTTGGTCCAACCTCCACAGAAGGACCAGAGAGAGGGAGACAGGCAGAGGCCTGCAGAGCTGAGGCAGGCAGAGGAAGGAAGGCTGCGTGGTGCTGAGCAGAGCTGATCCGTTCAGGGGATAAGGCTGGCTCTGAGGTACCAAGATAGTATCGGCACCTTGTCGTTTAGTATAACCCAGACTCCACCGTGGTATTGATATCCCCCCCCCCCCCCATTGCAACATGCTGGATTAATGTGCGCATGTTAGTTCCTGTCCCAAACTCTGAGCTCAGATAAGCAGGGATAATTCTCTTTTTGACTGTCAAGATGGACTTTACCTTTGAATCCGTACAAAGCCCCATGTTGAAGAAGTATCTCCAGAAGGAGAAAGGAGATCAATGCTGCAGTAGTTGTGGTCTTGGTCACTTGGTACACTTGATGCAGGTAACAACAGCCCAGATCTTGTTCTCCATTTTCCTTGTCAGTCAGGTCCGAAGTAGGTTTTGCTTTTCCATGGCAAGACAGGGAACACCTCACAATTTAATAACATTTTGGATTCACTCTCAGAATCTTTTGGTGACACTTGCTGCCTTCGTTTCTGAGCCCTTTGCTGCCCTTACCCCAGCCAAACATGCGGGCCCATTGCTGATAGCAACCCGCGTGCCAGCAAGCTGCCAAGCTGTTTCCTCTGAGAGCTTTGATTGCTTTTGGACTTCTGGCTTGACAGTTGTGACTTCAGGCTTTCATAAACAGGTCTGTACTGAAGAGAGCCCAGCTACTGGAAACAAACTGTGTGTGTACGAGTGTTGCCTGCTATGGGCAGCTGGTTTGCAAGAGCATGATATCTAGCCCTAGCTTATTTAGGCAAACAAAGTGCAATTAGCAAGCCTTGGACATTAGGGAGCATGGGAAAAAATGAATGGCTATTTTTCCTGTTCCTTAGGAGTAGGAGAGGATTAATGTCATCTGCTGCCAGGGGAAATGTCAGAGCTGTTGAAGACAGACATTAATCACCACAACTCCACTTGAACATGCATTGCTACCATACCTCCCCAGCAGCGGTGTTTTTGCCTGACTACTGTGTACTGCAATAGGCAGAGAGTCATGAGCATTGCATTTCTGGGCTTTGCACTGTGTCACATCAAAGTTAGATGAAGCAGGACCAATCCCTTAGAAAAAAGTTGATTTAGTTTCACCTTTCACAAGCAAATATATGTTAATTTGGTTTTGCTACTTCCCTCAAACCAGAGTGACACCTTGATCTTCTTGGTCTCTTTTTCTTTCTTTCATTATTACTTTGGATCATTCATCTGGCAGAGGGAAGACCAACATGCTCAAGCCCTGGGGCACATTTTCCAGCACCGGCTGCATCATCACCTGAGCGGTGTCCACCTTTTCCTGCACAATCAGGCTTATAGCTGTTTCCAAACTGGTCCCGAGTCCGAGGTGAGATAGTATCACAGCATCAGCATACCTGACATCAGGAATGCATCCGACTGAAAACACCTCAAAACTATTTCCATGCACGCAAGTCCAGGTCCCAGCTGTCAGACCCCTTTCCCTTCACATTGCAAACCTCTCCTTTTCTGCCCAGCCAAGCAGCTAAAATGGACACATTATGAAGAAGGGAAAGTGGCTAAAACCACTGAGCAGAGGTCCAAAACAACTGATTCATTGTCTCAACTTCTCCCAGCCATGCCCAAACACCACCAAAGGGCTGTGGCTCTCCCCACTGGGCACCCCTGGGGCTCCCGCGCATGGTGGTGCTGCTCAGCACCTCATCTCCTCTGAAGACGTGTGGCAGCTGGCCAACGACAGCATCGATTGAGCCACTGTATGGGAGGGCCTTCAGCTCAGCCTGCTCCTCGCAGCAGGAGGTCCTCTCCTTCCAGGGGGTGTATGAGCAAATGGGGTGAGAGCTTTTGGCTTGACTTGCTCATGAGCCCTCCTGCAAGTCCATCAGTGCATCTTTGGGGCACTGTGATATTAAGTTCTGGATAACAGAAAGGACACTGAGGGCAAAGGTTGAAAAGAGGATGAGCCAGCTGAACAGCGTGTTGCTCCAAAGTGAGGAGGTCTCACTCCTCTTCCCCTCCTCACCCACTCTCTGCCACACAACCTGCCATCTTCCCGCTCTGGTGGTCCATGGATGCTGCCCTGACCTGAGTCACCTGGGTAACCCAGCAAGGAAGTGGATAATTTTCTAACGAAAGGTGAGTTGAACCAGCTGAGCTGGTGGGTGCATGTGATGGGACTGGACCATGCAGCTGGGCAGCGCGGGGAAGGTGAGAGGCACCGTCCCTCCCTTCCCAGCAGCAGGGAACAGCCCAAGTGGCTCAGTCACTCGCAGTTACCAGTGAAAACGCAGCCTGATGGAGGGTCATGCTGAGACAGCAAAGCCAAGGACAGGGAGTGGGAGCAGGACAGTGGGGCTGGGGAGTAAGGGTAAAAGTAGAGACAGTATCCAGTCAGGGAGAGGTAAACTGATACCTGCCTCCAGAGACATCTCACCACCAAGCTGTTGTTTCCATCCTCTTTTCTTTCTCCTTCCTTCTTTCCTCTGTCTTTGCAGGTGCTATAAGATGAGCAGTGAAGACTAGGCCAGATTGCTCCTGCTTTGCCTCAAGCCGTGAGAGGAGCAGTTCCTTCATAAGCAGAGACTTGCAAATAGCTCCTGTTTTGCAGAGGGGTTTTAGTTTGTTTTCCCTGGATTAAGCATGAAAAAACACAAAGTGAATGAAAGGGGGTGAGCATGCCCAAATGATTGGCAGGCACATAATAACAGGAAAAATGTAATTATACATAGAAATTTGCAGAGATTGGGGTAGCATCTTTTTCAATTTGGGCAGCTAGGACTTGCACCTACTTTTGTAGTCAGACATGTTATCTGTCACATGTCTGGGCCGGGCAGTATAGCAGGATCCCATGTATTTTCGCAGATATCCCAGGGATGTTACCCCTACTGCAATAATGAGACTAAGAATGATGATAGAAAAGGTTAATTTCTCAATTTTCCCTGTACCTCTAATAGAAGATCCAGCCCGGGCTGCTGCACGAAGCCGGCAATTCAGGAAACCGGGCCCCGGTGGAGGGCAGCAGGGCGCCTGGGCAGGCCTGAGCCAGGAATCGGGATCCAAGGCAGAAACCATCCTCATGCTCAGAGGAAACCAGAGTCAGAAATCTGGCTAGTGGCTGGGGGGACAGCAAATACAGGTAGGAAGAGCTAGAAATGGGAAGGAATGACAGGATGGGGTATGCAGCTAGGGAAGAAGGTATGTGTCTGAAATCATGCTGCAGAGCCTACTCTTTGATGTCCACTTCTGTCTTCCTTTGATAGCTCACCTGGTAGTGAGATAGACTGCAGATTTACAGTCTCTATGAACTTTAGGTTGCTGGTTTAAATTCTGGCTCAAGGGGAGCTTCTCTCTTTTTTCTTTTTCCTTGCTCAACACATGGACTTTTACCAAACCATAAATCCTGCAACAAACTCCTCCAAAGCCCTCAGGATCCAGGTCTGCTCCAATTCTTCATGCCAGCCAGCCTTCCTGATTGCTCCCTATCCCTAGAAGACATTTTTACCCTCCTGGCTATTGCCTGTCCAGCTGGCCCCTGCAGCTGAGGTAGGGCTCAGTCAGTAATGCTGTGGATATCATGGAGAACAAGCTGGCAACCTAGAGAACTTGCTAGGTGCCCCAAGCTCTATGTGGAGATTTACCACATCCTTTGGCAAGGAACGAGTAATTAGTATCCAATTACACTGAAATCATACTTAATTCAAGACAGGTTAAGACAAAATGCAAATAAAAACATTTACTCACAGCTGCCAAAATAGATAAACTCATAAAAGAGGTAGGTGGAGAAATGAGAGAAAACCAAGCCTCAGTTACTTACTTTGAAGATTAAATCAGCCAGGCCATTCTCTCATATCCAGGCATTTTCCCGTAGGCTGTCCTGACACTGTGGGTAGCAGAGAGCCTCTCTTCCTCCACACCTTTTACCTCAGGCTGTGTTGACCAAGAAGTATTTCCTCACGGGGGAACGCAGTACCTCTCATGTCTAATTTCCTCCTGAAAAACAAATTCTTCCCTTCCAGGGAGGTCCAGTGGTTTAACAGGGAAGTCCTCCTGTTTCCTCCCCATCCAATAGACAAGCTGGCCCTTCCTCTTAGCAAAAATAAGAATGATTTCATTCCTTTAGCATTACCTGGCCAATTAACAATACCTTGGCTCAAATGCTAAGCAAGACAGCTATCACGGGAAAGGCATTGGCTTGAAACCTGAATGCCCCAATTTTTTTTTTAACTTCTTTTTCTGTTGTAAAATAAACATCTCTTCTTTGCCCTGCTTGCCATTGTTATTCCTGTGGGCATAGGGCAAAGTGCATGTGCCCAGCCAGCCTTGTTTTGGAGGGGATGCCTCGTTTCAAGCTAGTGCTGGAATCAGGAGAGGGGAGCAGTGTCTGCCGAGGGGCCTCACCTATGGACCACACAGAGAGACTCTTTGGCCAGCCTGAGACACAATTTCTTCCCTAAACAGGAGGGAAATGGTGCAGACACATTTCTGCACAGCTCCTGCAGTGTGTGGGGGCATGGGGAGAGATGTGAAGACAAACAACAGTCGAGGACTAGGGAGCAGGGGTGTTGATCCCGCTGTCTGTCACACGCTAAAGGGACATGCTTCCAGTAGAGACGGTCTCCAGCCGTGTTGCCTCTGTTCCATTTTGCAGTATTGCAACTTTCACTCCCTCTCCTACCTTTTTCCATCTTAGCATTCCCGTTCAGATCCTTTTCCTGTTCTCCAGGAGGCCAGGATAGCCTTGACGTTGAACAATGATCACTGTGCAAATTAGACAAGCCCATTGGCAGGGGCCACGAGGCCAGGAACAGCACCTTGTTTGGAAACAGCTTCCTGCTCTTCAACTGGTCCCATTGAAATGCTTTATTTCTTAATTTCCAGGCTGATACAGCCTATGAGTGTCAGCGTAAAGAACATTTCACACTGAAACATGTTAATAAGTCACTAGTAGGAGGATGGGAAAGTTGTCACCTTCTTCAAGGCAAGGAACTGATAACTGTCTGGGTAACACCTGACTTGATAAAGAGTCGTTTATATTTCCCTGGAAGTGAACTAAGGCTGACTTCCATTCCTGGGAGTGAACAGCCAGTCTGAATACATTTCAGATTAAAGTCTGCCAGGAGCCCAAGAAACTGGCTATGAGACCTAACATATCAGGAGCACCCTCATAAATGCAACCTGAGATATGTCATGCAGAGACAACTGTTAAGGAAGCAGTGTACCCTCTCGGGTAATCCCCTGCAAACCAGCTGGTGACAGGTGAAATATCTTGCTGTTTTAGACGGAGGGTAAGGGTTGGAGCCTGTTTAATGTCTTTTAAGTATTCCACAAATATTATCTATTTTGGATGTCATGAGTAAATGTTTTCATTTGCATTTTCCCTTCATCTGGCCTGAACTAAGTGGGATTTCAGGGTTAGCAGCTGCTCACAGGCATTGCTCACTGCAGGCTGTGGTGACTTGTGGCCACCTAACTCGTACCTGGGCTCTTGGCATGTTCTCCAGAGTGTTCAAAGGATATCCATGTTCACCCCATTTTAGCTGCAGGAACAACGTGTTCAGTGAGTACCTAGAGATCAGGAATGACAGAGGCATCCTCTGCTGACAGAGATAACCAGGAAAATACTGTTTGCCATGGAATAAGAGATTGGCCCCCAGGCTTGACTCCTGAGGGTCTTCAAGGTGTCCGTCAGGGAGGTTGAATGAAAAGCCCTGTGATGACCAAGAGTCTTCCTCCGCACCCCAACACCCCTCTCCTTTGAGCTGGAATTGAGCCAGTGACCAAGGATTACTCTGAAACATCTGTAGTTCTTCCCCTTACAAGCTGAGCTGTCAAAGGAAGAGACAGACATCTTCCCGAGAGTAACTCTGGCCTGGTTCTCACAGCAGCCCAAGTCCAGGGAGGACAAGTGCAGGCACATTGCACTGGGGAATGAGGCCAAAAAGGCATCCTGAGTATGGTTCTCTGCACAGTGATGTTGCTGCAAAGCTATCGCCTCTCTGGGAAGCACTTCATACCAGTGATTAGGAACAGAAATAGCACCAAGGCCACACTGTGTAGGTAACTGGAAGAGATGTGATTTGTAGTCGACTCATTCATAAATCTAATCGCCCCTCTAATATTTGCATCACACAGTCTTTGTGATTATGAGAAACAGCAGAAATGCCCTACGTGCTGCTCCAGCCGGTCACCTCCCAAGATTTCCCTGAACTGAGATCCTCTGCACACCTCCAAAGGGACACAGCCACTTTGCAAACAGCTAAAGCGGAGATCAGGGAAATCCAACCCCACTGCATTAGAAAAGCAGAGACACAAGTGACGGGAGGAGGCAAAACTAGCAGGAAGCAGCTCCATCAAAGGACTGAATTTGCACTGCCACTTCCTTCTCGGAGACCACATGCCCTTGGTCACAGCACTGCTGCCACTCTGCATCAAACAGGCCACCTCACCTTGCCCACCACCACAGACCCTTCCTCGATGCTCTGAGAGCTGGGGAAGTCACACGGGAACACATCAGCGCTGGGGAACAGCAGGACTGTTGTTCTTGCACACAGTGAATGCACAGTTAGTCAAAACCACACTCTTTTTCTTTCTTGTCAGCTGCTTCAGAAATCAACTCTAGAGTCCCAGAATCCTTTTTGGTTTTGAAACTAAAAATTAAAAAAAGCAGTGCTTCACTAGCAGTGCAACTCTAAATGTTGCGATAACAAAACCACATAGATTGATTCCCTCACTATGGCTTTGATACGGGTCCTGCGCTCTGTTTCGCCATCACAGCCCAGCCCTCCTCTGCGCCCCATACGTTTGTGTCCCCCTTATCAGAGGGGTGACTGTGGCAGGGAATATGGAGGCGGTGCAGCGTTTTCCTACCTTTACTGCAGTGGTAGCACGAGAGAGGTCAGGCTTCTCACAGCAGCGTTCCTTCCATCCTACAATGTGCCATAGCTGAGCTAGTGACAGCTGGGCTCACCAGGAGCCACCGTCAGGGATGGGGACATGTTGTGCTTGGCTGGATAAGGTGGGGGGGACACAATTTTGGGGAGGAAGAAAGCCCCAAACTCTGTCTTCTCCCCAGATCACTGGTGACATTATTGTAATAGTTTCTTGCCATGAACTATTCATTCATATTGCCCATCCCTGACTGTATGGGTATAGGACTTTACAGTGAGACAGCTGTATCCTCAAGCAGCCCAACCTTAGCTTTCCATGCAAAACATGAATTTTACTGCAAAGCTGCCTCTTCAGCAACAAGGTCAAAGCCTTTGAAGAGGCACCAGCAATCTAATTTGTTCTGTGGCCAGAAGACTTACTGTCTGCCCTTTCTTTTCTTTGCATTCCCTCAACTCAGCCAGAACCAAAAAAGCTGACTCCCTGGGAACAACTGCGGCGTGGTAGAAGGGGACGATGTTCTGCGTGCAGACACAGGCCTGCATGTTTGAGATGATTCCTGAAGTGATAATTCAAAAGGACATTAATCTAATATACTGCCACTTGATACAATGGGTACAATGTCACAGTGGACAGCATCCCTGATCATAACTTTAAAGGGTGTTTGATTCCTGCCTGGCTTGAAGGCATCTCTTCCCATTGTTGTTGTCCCTGCAAACATCTCTACCCACCATCTCATGCATTACAAGGCTCACACGGGGGAGTGGGAGAAGAGCCTGGCCGGTGTCTGTCTGAAAGAGGAACTTGCTCTTCTAACCCAACTTTTAAAAGAAAAAAGGCATTGGCACTCAGAAATGAATAGTCATGCTGATTTTGCTATACACTGAAAGAGTATTTGCAGAGCACAGGAAGACATGAAAGGAAAAAGAAAGAAGTTTGAAATATAGCAGAAAAAAAGCTAAAGGATGGAGGTATCACCCCTACCACCACTTAGCACTACATGCTGAGCGGGTGCTTTACCAGGTCCACTAATATGTTGCTGTGTGAAAGCCTTCCTGCCACCACACCTTATATTTTTGTTTAACTGGAGCAGCACAATGGTCAATCCTGGATCTTCCAGCACTAAATCTCTACTCTGTCCTGGAGGAATGACCCTCAAGACAAGAAGGGGTGACAATATAAACCTGACCAGTCTAGGAGCCTGGGACAGAGTCTCAGCAGGTCTCTGACATGGTGCAAAGCCGTTTGCTGAGTATGACCTTAAAGCACAGGCTTTCCTCTGAACCGCAGACATAAGCATTGTCCTGGAGAAAAATACCCGCACTCCCCCACTCTGCCAGCTGAGCTTGGAAGGAACATACGGAAATAGCATCAAGAGTGGCTGATGTTGAGCTGACCAAGGCTGTGGAGAAACGTGACACTGGGGCAGGGCTGTATCTCTGCGAAGTGATGAGCTGACACCAGCTGGGAAGCCTGAACTGGATTTGTGCTGCAAAACGCAAATCATCTCTATGGAACATCACTCTTGTTTCATAACAACAAAGCTGAGGGTTTGGAGCAGGGAGGGTTTGAAGTGAAGCGCTACAGCTCTTTAAGGGCAGAGCAGAAATGGGACCTGTTTTCTCATCAAAATTCCCACTGTTAAAACTCTCTGCAATCTACTTTTCCTAATCTCCAGCATGCTTGAAAAGCCTCCCTACCACTTCCACGTCTGTGCTGCCTGTGTCCAGCCCCACTGTCACAACATCAGCTCATCCTCTATTAACCCAGCACCAAATACCCATTCCATAAAATATTCCAAAAATTCCATGAAATGCAAGAATAGCTCAGGGAGGAGCCAGTCATTCCTTCTTCTTAGGTAACAGGGGAGATAGTCAGTGATGGTTTACAAACTGACTCCCAGTGCTGTTTTAATAAGCAAAATAGAGGGAAAATGGTCAAGGCTGGGTTTGCAAAGCAAGGGACAGTGCTAAAATAGTAGAGTACTTGCTCACTTATTTACTTTCCAAGAGGAAGCAGGATTCCTACTTGTGTTCTCCCATTTTTCTAGCTGGTTTTGTTTTATTTATATCTTTTCATCCTTTTCCTTCATGTCTCCTCACTGCAGGGCCCCTGTGTGTATGGAAAAGCAAGCCTGTTATTTGTGAAGCTTGTCCTTAGCCATGAAGAGGACCTATTCTTGGGTTGTCAGTGAAGGTAGGGGGGCAGTTTCTTCCCCACGCTGTGGTTTAGATATACTTTTATGCTTTGCATGTGAGATTTAGATCTCTTTCTAGCAGTGAGTTGGTGAGGGATGAATATACACAAAAGGGGATGTGGGTTTGGGAATCCTGAAGGCAAAACCTTTGGGCCTGTACAGTTGCGTATGACTCATGGAGAAACCAAACCAGGAATGGCATGTAAGTGAGTCCACAGCACTCTTCATCTCATCTCTGGCCAAGCTGTTGTACGAATGGGTGCATTTCTGAAATAACTGCTCAGGTAACTACCATAAGCATACACATGACAGGCAAACATCAAGACATTCACATTCATGAGATATAACCTTTCTTGTTTGTCTCTTCTACGGTGCAGTCATCCCTGGTAGGCTGCCTTTTCAAGCTCACAGATTTTGAGAATACGGATGATTATAGTGAAGATGATAAATGCCTGGTCTTAATTACCATTCAGGTTTCCTCTCCATCCCTGAGAGATGGCCTGGCCACCATTTCTAATCCTGATCTCAAGCACAGTGAGAAAACCAAGACTTTCTGTTGGGAGGCAGGCAGCTCCTGTGTCCCCTAAAGCCAGGTGCCGTTCAGGTTCAAGCTGGACCATGGCTCCTCTGCTCCAGAAAGCCACATGACCATCCTTCTCTCAGGCAGGCAGCCAGGACCTGCAGCACGATGGCTTGGTGTCCCACTGGGAGCAAAGCCCCGGTGTGCGGAGGTGACTCCCCATCGGAGCTCATCCACTGGTGGGCGGGAAGCCCTCGGGCTCTCCCTAGCTCAGAGTCTTTTAATCCAAATCTTTGAGAATTGTCTGCTATCATTTATATTGGTACTGCTTATGAATTTGGGATAAATGCAGTATACTATTTCATCTGCCCGTTTATCCCATGCTTCTGGCTGTTTGTTGCAAACCATGGGAGCTCCTCAAGCCAGGTCAGTGTCCATCCCCTACTCAAAAGAAAAGGGCAGAAAGTTGCCCTCTGGCTGGTCTCTGTAGCTTGTCCCCCAAATCCCATGCTCCAGCATATTTCATGTGCTTCCAGTGATTCACCTTTAGAAGTGCTTCAGGCTTGTCTCTGCTGCTTAGATTTTATATATGCAAAAGCAAATTTCAGACAGTGTCATTACCTCCTGTCCTGGTCCCTGTTTGCCTGGAGAACTGAAATGGTCTCTTTCACATTGTTTAGAGGGTCTCCAAACACTGACCACATACTGCCTAGCACTGTGTATAGGGTATGCAAAGACAAATATGTAGGTTGAGTGTAAAAATGTCAGTCTCAAAAGGCAACAGGTTTTGAAAACATTTGTCTTTGTTGCAAAGGCTCCCTTCTGCTGTGTAAATTGACATACATATGTCAAAGGGTAATTTCAGTACTTATCGAGGGATGTTCAATGATCACAGTAAAATCATAAAATGCAAGATGCTGTTTGCAGTTTGCACCTGTATAAGCAGGAGGGCTTCAGCTTACAGTTGGCTGATTTGCTTAATAAGTCACTGCAAAAGTAGGTGCAATCTGGGTTTCTGCAACATGCCTGCCATAGGTGAGCTCCGTGTGGAAGGCTAAAAGCCTGTTTTTCGGGCTAAAAGGCAGCGAGGCGGAGGGGTAAGGCCAGACTCAGGCTCTGCCTCTGCCGCTGCAGAGGGGGCAGCCAGGTTGGCTGCGGTCTCCGTGCGGGAAATGCTGGCAGCAGAAAGGCACGTGCAGCGCTTACGCAGGGGCAGGCAGAGGAGGTGCTCGCGCTGCCCAGTTTATGCGCTGGTAAAACCTGAGAGCTGTGTCTCTGCTGCACTTTGGGGCAAGATAAGTCATGCAGCAGGTGTCCCCTGGCAAAAATACACTATTTTCCTTTTGTTTTGCAGTAATGGAAGATTTTTTTATGGCTGACACATGAGAGCTTTATAATGTTAGTTCACGATAAGAGGTTGCAGAGGGGAATTCTCTGAATGCAACACCCAGGGATGTCATAACAGCACTGAAACCTGCCCCTAGACATCGCTCAACCTCTCCTTCCTCCTTCAAATCCCTCTCCTAAATCCAGCGCCTTGCAGACAGCCTGTGAGGCTCTCCGAGCCTTCATTCCACAGCCCTCAAATTGCTCTCCATTGTAAAAATAGAGGAGCTAAAATCACTGTCTATAAAAACAAGCATATCTAAAGGAATTAGTCTTCTGGTTGGCTCAGCAAAAACAGATAACATGCCTGGGCAAGCTATACTAGCAAAAAAATACAGTAAAAAATTCCTGTAACCTCAGTGATAGCTGACATCCAGAGTTTCTGCCTGGGGAGCAGAGGCAGAGCTGGTCCTCTCGCTGGCAGGTCAGTCAGCCGAGAGATGGCTTCGCTGGGCTCTTTTGAGGTGGAAGGTTAGACTGCTGGTGGCCTTCCCTCACCAGTCTGAAAGGTGAGGAAGGGAAGGGGGTTTCCCTGGGTAATGGAGAGACAACGGGAGGGAGGGCAGCCAGGGAGAGACAGGAAGGTGCCAGGCTCTCTTGATGCGAGCCCTTCAAGCCCCCCAAATTGTCCTATTCTGGGCAGTTTTACTGCACTAGTATAAAGCCTAAGTTTCCTAGTGCTTCTCATCCAGCCTTCCCCCACGTGGCTGAGCCCCTGCATTTCTTTACCTAGCAATCAGTGCTATGGTTTGTCACACTTTGACGGAAAAAACTTGTACTAATTTTTCACTTGTCTAAACTACATACCCCTGCCAGAAAAATATTTTAGTTCAGGCCTTGGCTGCAGAAGGTGAGTTTAGCTTTGTTTCGCCAACTCCTTCTCGTGATTCTGCCGTTTGTTTTCTGTTCCATATTACTGTGCTTCAGCACATGTAAAAGGAGAAAAATAGCAGCAGACTCTCTGAAATGTGCTTCAGACTCGACTAAACTTATCTGACTGAAAATGTGCATAAAGCCATCATCTTTTCCCCCTCACTTTTTCACCATCAGACGCCCTTTGCCCTGGGCATCAGTAGTGGCCTGTTACTAGAAGACCCTTGCAGGTTACCACGAGTAAGTACATTTGCACCAGAACTGCAGCCCGGGTGCGCATTACACCTTCAGAGGGGCCTTAGTTCGTTGCCTGACTACCTGCACAGCAAACGCTATCCCGCTGGCTTTTTTCTCTGACTTGAATGCCCTGTTTTATACACCATTGCGTGCAAATGTTTTTACACACTGACATTTTTAACCTTCAGCTTTTTTGTCAGAATTTCACCAGCTCTGTCTCTGCTGTAGCATGGAAGCGCCAGTCCCGTTGTATGAGGACAGCTTTCCTTATCTGAGTCATATTAAGGCAGGTTTTGACATGGACGTGCCAGCTGATTCAGAGTTAAGAGGGCTGGAATGAGGCATTCAAATTCCTCTAGGCACTAAAGTCACCTCTGACCTGGCCACAAAGGGGAGGGAAAGAAGAGAAATATCTTCTCGCTGCTGCCAAGAAAGTTTCCCACCCTCCCCTGCCAAAAGCCCCAGCTGTCCACTGCTCAGCTGCCAAAGCCACCTTTCCCATGCAGCTTCGGAGGCCTTGTATACATCAGGGAGCTGAACCAAAGGTGTGATTGCAAACCAGTTTAACTAAAATATTACGCACTTTCTTAGGAAAGCAGGACTTCAGAAAAAAATGTATATGTCTTTATATGGCTTCCGATAAATGTGTAGGTTTATATGGGTGAAATTCTGTCTCAGTGGGCTGCGAAAGGGGACAGGATTTCACCCTCACCCAAACACTTAAAAAAGTATGCAAGGCATTGAAAATCAAAAGTTGTCAAGAACACACTGAATTTAATGTGAATCCTTGTCATTGCATGCAGAGAGTATTATTCGTTTTCATGTGGAAATCAATGAAAACCCTTACTTTTAAATTTCCCTGAACTCCAAAGTTTCCAGCCTGGTGTTGCATACAAGCGAAGGGCCCTGCTTTGGAAATGGGGTTTCTCCTTCCCCAGCATGCATAGGTGAGTCACTCAGCCACTGTATAGCATGTCTGATATGCAAGCACTTTACAGTCATTAATTAACAAAAATGTGAACGCTTTCTACAAGACACTTAACAGAGAAAGTATTACAGCTATTGATTAAAACAGAAGATAATATACTGACTACACAGTACAGTATACTAGCAAAGTGATTTTATACAGTACATGTGGGGACTTTGGCTTAAATCTGAGGAGGAGATATTTATTGCTCGTACAGTTGTGTGATAAATTATTGGCAAGTAGAAGCACAGATGGCTTTCCCTTAAGATCAGGCATCACATGCCACAAATTATCTGGGAAATTGTCATTTTAAAAATAACTCTAGAACAAGTGCCAAGCTGAGAGGCATATCAGTGTCTAATAAACAGATATAAACACAGCAGTGCCCAAAACTAAAATGTATTTGGATTAAACTATGGCTAGAAAGAGCATATACAATTAGTACCTATTCTCTAGCAGTACAAATTAAAGCTTTTCGAACTGTATTTCTTCTGTCTCCCTCTTATCAGGAAATTCATATTATGTTTTTTTGGTGCATATTTAAGCTGCTGTGGAGTTAATGGACTGAATAGTCATGCTAGAATCTTACATTACAGTTCCTAAAAAAAAAAAATCACACCGGAAGAAAGTTAAGTGCAGTTACCGGCAGGCAATTTTTTAAGTGGTTTTCAAGGTGGCGACATGTGTAAGCCCTGAATTATGCGAGCCCGTGAGCAGCCACTGCTTCTGTTGTCTTCTCCAGGAATTGCATGTGCTTCACACCTGAGCAGCTCCAGGTCTGGGCGCGTGCTAAAACATACTGCCAAAATTACTGGTGTCTGGCAAAAGTGGCTGTTTGCACAAAACAGCGTATTTATTTGGCTGTAATGAACAGCTGGGCAGATGGGGGCAGCAAGTACCCGGTGGCATTTTCCTGCTCTTCCCCGGCAAGCACCGCTGCGTTGGTCGTGGCCACGCAGCTTCCTCCGCTGGGCGAAGATAAGGGGGAAGCCGATGGCGCTCGCTTATCGCCCGTGCTCCTCCGAGAGGGGTAGAGGCTGTCGCTGAGCAGAGCCAGGGCCGGCTGCCCAGCGTGCGGCAGGAATGCAGCTCCCACAGCCCTGCTGTCCGTCACCTGTCCGAGTCCGTCCTTGCCTCGCTCGCTTATATGGGCATGGCAGAGCGGCACCGGGTGACGTCGGGGTGCTAAAAACAGCCCCGGCTCTCTGCAGCCCCTCGCTTGAGCTATGTCCCCCAGCAAGAGCAGCGCGGTGAGCGGCTGAGCACACCGGAGCTTGGATTTATTTCAAGGAAAATTAACCCGGAAACTGATCAGCAGCGCTGTGATCCTGAGCGTATGCCCCTGGAAAAGCTAGGCATGAGCACCTCTCTGAACTACAAGTCCTTTTCCAAAGAGCAGCAAACCATGGATAACTTGGAGAAACAACTGATTTGCCCTATCTGCTTAGAGATGTTTACGAAGCCTGTGGTCATCCTGCCCTGTCAGCACAACCTGTGCAGAAAATGTGCCAGTGACATTTTCCAGGTAGGTTAATTCCACCAAAAGCTACTTCTGTAGGTACAAGCAGCACTCGTTTAAACGAATGGAAAAGCACAATTTCACTTGTTTGATTTGATTGCTGTTAATAGCCAGTAAGGCTGGGGCCAGTGGTTTAAAGCATAAGCAGAAGTTGCACTTAGGAAATGTCCTCAAGGTCTGGCTTCCTCAGGGTTTGGGCAGTGCTTGCACCAATATAAATTGCTACCTGTTAGCTGCGGAGAAATGGCTGTACCCACGAATGGGGGAACCAGCCCTTCATCCTGTATTCACTAGATATTTTTCTGGTCTTTGCTTATTGGAACTACCCTCTCACTGCACGTATTTACAAAGGGTTTGCTACAGACTTGTTTTTGTTCAGGAGCTTTTGAAAGAGCTGCATGTCTCCAGCATGGCTTGTTGCGGTGCCATGAGCCTCGTGTGTGACAGCTTCAGCTCCTTCTTCCATTGCACTTTGTAATCTGTGAATGGGCTTTGGATGGCTTGACCTTGGAGGTGGGGGGAAGAAGAGGGGGGAGAGAGACTTGCACTGATTGCAGCAGGCATTGGTCTGACGTGAGCCGGGCGCTGTGGAGGCCCTGTGCTCTGAGAGTGAAGGCACAGTCAAAGCACAGCATTTTGGTAGTTTTGCATGGCCTTACTCACCTCTTCTTGTCCCACTTGGCAAGAACAGGCCTCAAACCCATACCTGCCAACCAGGGGTGGCACCACGGTGGCTTCGGGAGGTCGCTTCCGCTGTCCTTCCTGCAGACATGAGGTGGTCCTCGACCGGCATGGTGTGTACGGGCTGCAGAGGAACCTCCTGGTGGAAAACATCATCGACATATACAAGCAGGAGTCCACAAGGTAACAAGGAAATTTGTAACCTTGAAAGAAGCTGTGCCGCAGAAACAGACATAGCTTAGGACACTGTGGTGTCCTTCTGGTCTTTCCATTTGTCAGATGTGAGGTTTATTTAGTCATTTTATCTCTTGGCAGTATGGCAATGGATTCTGCTGCTATGCATGCCTGTCTGTTTGCTGTGCAATGAAGTCAGCTTTCACTTATTGAACACAGAAAGCAGTACCCAAATAGATGTTGAATTTTCCTGCTTCCGCTTATAGATGAGGATTGTGCCATCCTTACCCACATGAGCAGTACTTACACATGCAAGCAAAGCCCTTGAAGTCAGCATAGTTATTCACATAAATAAGGAAAAAGTAGCTAGGTTCACATCGTTCATTTTATGAACTGTTCGAATGAACGTATCTGTATTTAATCTGTGTGTTCGCATGCTACAGAAGGGAAAAAGGTTTCAAGTCTTGTCAGAAAATCACAAGGAACAGACAGAGCAAACAAGAAGACAGCTGAATTAGACACAGAAGATATCCTGCATCATAATATCAAATCACAATTCAGTAAAAAATCTCCACTCCTGTCAGCTTGGGATGTGACTTCATGAAGTTAAGTCTTATTTAGAACTCTGTATAAGAGAAGGAATAGCCAGAAATAATCATGTATCAGTGCTGCATGGTGATATGCAAGAATCACAGAGCAGAGAAATGGGTTAATCCTATAAAGTAAAACTGCTCCTGAACATCAATTGCTAGAAATTGATTTGTAACCCCTCCAGCAGTGGAACAATGTTATGTCCTTGTCTCTCTTGCTGGGATGGGTTGGGCGCACGCTACCACCATGGGGAGCATGCTAGGGAGGAAGCTAAACCTGGTCCCAGGCCACCAAGCAAGCAGCTCCCTAACCAAGGGCAAGAGCCTCCCCTCACCAGCGTGGTGTTGTAGTGCAAGGTGTTTTGTACACCTTGCCCTGCCTGAAGGAAGAGGTAATCCCGGCCATGTTCCCTGCCAGTAAGGAGCTGGCTATTGCAGGGTACTGGTGGCAACAGGTTCACAGGAGAGATGGGCACAACCGGCTGAGCCTGGCATCCTACACAAGGACTTTGGACAGCTTTGGACACTCCTACCCCCTTCCCACAGGAGGTCACCCGCACAGAGGGTGTTTTGGAGTCCAGCTGTGCCTTTGGCTATTCTTGGCTGTTTAAATCCCGCTGGGGACTGTTGTAGCTGGACACAGCTTGGAGATCCAAACCACCAGAGAGCACGAAGCTGGCTTAAAATTGTCCTTTCTGTTGCCCTTAGCACTCTGTGCCAAGGGAAGGTCAGTTACTCCTGTTTCACCAATACCCAAATATTATTTTAGTCAGAAAAATATCTGAGGAAATGAATCAGCAAAGCTACAGTGCTGGATTTTGCTCTTGACCAAACAAGCTGGACATGTGTGTCTTCATGTCTTTCTTGTATTTTTTTTTTCAACTGAGAGTTGTGTTTAACTTAAAAAAATGGAAATATGGCTCCTTTTTTCCATTTAGTTTATGGACAATTGGCACAAAATTCTGTTACATGGAAATGTAAGAGATCTAGTAGATTTCTTTTTAAAACTCCACTAAAATAAAATGCAACATGATGAATAAAAGGAAGGGATAGAAAAAAATATATATGAATATATCTTTCTTAGATATTTGTCCAAAAGGTTTGTTTAATCTATTACAGTGCTTTTTTTGCATTAATTGTCAGGGTTACGTAGCAGCAGCAATGATAACAGCATTATCTGAACTATTCGCCACTTTGTAGGCCTCAGCTGCTTATCGCCGTCTGCCCAGCATTCCTCAGGCACCCATGAGTGTGTGAGCAAGATCTGCTATTGCTTTATCCTGCGTTGCTCCACTGAAACCAGAAAGTCAAGAGAAATCAAGTCTTCTCTGCTTCTTCCTTCTGTATCATTTTCTTTCAAAGTGAGGGTTAGGTTTTGGCAGAGGTACATAAGAAGAAGGGTGAGATATAACCTTTGCATCCTTCTTTCTTTCCAAGATGACCCTCCAAAATAGCAGCTCCTGTGACTTCCTCACAAACCCTCTTCCCCCCTAGTCTTCCTGTGGATATAATTCCCCATAAAGTGCATGTCAGAACAATGCCAGCTCCCAGCTGCTTTTCACATGAACTTAGGAGAGTAAGATTAACTCAGATAGGGAGCAGGCTTTGTTTCCCGTATAGGCAAAAATCATTTATTTTGAAAACAGGGGGGTTTTTTTGAGTTTTCTATTTGAATTAAGGGATTGTTCTTTTAAAAGTAAAAGCTGGGGCAGGAGCTGTGCCATCATATCGGGAGGCTCTGCTCAAGCTCTGACAAGCAGCCCCTGTTATTACTCACAACCACATCATATGGTCTTTTTCACATTGCTCATCATTTCCAGCCAATGACAACTTAGCTTGCTGCCCAATTTAGAATCTATTAACAATGCAAGGAAAGAAATATTCAAGCAGGACATGGCTGCTACAAAGCTTTAAAGGAGGGAAAGCATTGAACCTGGTGGAAATAGGGTTGACTAAAATATTAAACCAATGTTTGAAAGTCTCTAGGCCACCAACTACCTGAACATTCTGAGGAACTTCAGGGTGCCTGCTGCTGCTGCTGAGAAAGGATAACTGCAGGAGGCTGCAACTTCCAGCAAGCTCTAGTAGCATCTAATGAGCTCTGTCAGCTATTCCCAATCAAAGGGTGCTTTGAGCTTCTGTTCCAGCTGAGTCCTAATTAGGGAGGGTCAAGCACCCTCTCTCCCTAGGGAGAAGCCTTTTAAGTGCCATGCCCAGAGTGCAGGGAACAGATGTAGAACTTTGTGCAGCAGTTTGGGCAGAAGGGGTTGGAAACCATGCTGAGAACAGCGTGCATGGGCTCTGCAGAGGTGGGGGTGCACTGCATGGCCTGATGCCCCACAGCGATGGGATCAACTATCCCGGCACTGCAGAGGCCTCAGCCCATGCTGAGGGAGGATGCAGCTCTCCAGGACTGGGGCTGCAGGGAGAGCCTGAGGCACCTGGCCAAGGCTGGGGCAGGGGAGATGGGCTCCTCGCCTGCAGCAGGTGAGTGCTGGCAGAGGGTCTGTGTCATGAAAGGGAGCTGTGGGAGGAGGTCAGCTAACTGCCCTGCATCATAGATGACAAGAGAGAGATCGGCCAGATCTTCTCTGAGTCCTGCAGCAACAAGAGCCTGAACCCCCAGTGGCACTGACAGAGGGGCAGGCAAAGTCTCATGGATGAGTCTCCCAGCTCACTGGGCTGGGAAAGGGAGACTCTTGTGATGGCAAAAGCTGGAAGCTGGTGACTTCTGGCAGCAGGTGGGTGAGATCCCACTCTGCCGGCAGACCAGTGACAGCAGAGTAGGGTGACTGCCCTGGCTGCAGATGGGCCTGGCAGCTCTGTTGGACAAAGTGTTGGAGCCAGCTGAGCCCAAGCCCTGTGACAGCACCGGGAGGAAGCAGTGGGGGATAGCAGGGGGAAACTCCCTGCTGCGAGGGACAGAGGTCCCCTCTGCCAACCCAACCTGCTGTCTGGGGAGGTCTGCTGCTTGCTGGAGGATTGGATCCAGGATGTTATGGAGAGGCTGCTGAGATTTGCTTGGCCCTCGGACTATTACCTCCTGCTGCTCCTCCATGTGGGCACCAACAATATGTCCAGCGGAGACCTGGAGCATATCAAATGTGACTATGTGGCTCTGTGAGCGAGGACCAAGGGTATGGGGGCCAGGTAGTGTCCTGCCAGTGAGGGAGAAGGGCTTGGAGAGGAGTGGATGAATTCTGCTGGTCAACAAATGTTTGTGCAGCTGGTGTTGACAACAGGGATTCAACTTGTATGACCATGGGACTTTCTTTGAGTATCAAGGACTGCCAGGAAGAGATGAGATCCACTTGACCAAGTGGGGCAAAATGTCTTTGCCAACAGGCTCCCTAACCTGGTGAGGAGAGCTTTGAACTAGAAGCAACAGTGGGGAGAGGTTGGGGGTGATGACAACCCACGATCAAGTGAGGAAGTGGTGGACCGGGTTGGCAAGCAAAGAGTGCCGGCAAGAGAGACTTGTAATCAACAAAACAAGGCAGAAGGGAGTCCACCCCAAGTGTATGCACCAGACAAGGAAGCACCAAGAGGACAGCATTATGGGGGAAGCTCACATACCTTTGCTGGGAAATCAGCACAGCTGCCTCTCTGTACACTAATGCATGCAGCATGGGGAGCAAACAGGAAGAATTAGAGATCTGCATCCAGTTGCATTGGGATCACAAAGACGTGGTGGGGTAGCTCACACAACTAGAGTGCTGCAGTGGATGGATACAGGCTCCTTAGGAAAGACAGGCTGGGAAGGCAAGGAGAGCGATTTCTCCTTTTTGTGAAACAGCAGCAGGAATGCATGGAGCTTCGCCTTGGGGCAGATTATGATCCAACTGAAAGCTTATGGGTCTGGGTTAGTGGGCAGAACAATGCAGGCAACATTGTTGTGGGTGTCTGCTACAGACTGCCTGATCAGGAAGAGGAAGTAGATGGGGCCTTCTTTGGACAACTGGAAGAAGCCTCATGTTTGTAGATGCTGGTCCTTATGGAGAACTTTAACCACCCTGATGTCAGCTGGAGAGACAACACAGCAGAGCATAGTTAATCTAGGATGTCTCTGGAGTGCATTGATGACAACTTCTTGACATAGGTGATCAAGAAGTCAATGAGGGGTATGTTCTGCTGGACCTGATACTTACAAACAAGGAAGGACTGGTTGGTGATGTGAAGGTTTGGGGGTGGAGTTCAGCATCCTGTGAAGAGTGAGCAGTTTAAAAAACAGGATCACAACCATGGACTTCAGGAGAGCAGGCTTTGGCCTGTTCGGAGACCTGCTTGGAAGAATCTGATGGGATATAGCCCTGGAGAGAAGAGGCATCCAGGAGGCTGGTTTTCAGGGCTTACCTCCTCCAAGCTCAATAATGCTTGACTTCCTAAACATGGGGATAGACCAAAGGTGGCAAGAGGCCTGCATGGATGAACAAGGAGCTCCTGACAAAACTCAAACATAAAAAGGAAGCATACAAGAGGCAGAAGCAGGGAGACATGACCCAGGAGGAATGCACAGTCTGAGAGTGCAGAGATGGGATTAGGAAAGCCAAAGCCCACCTAGAGTTGAATCTGGTACGGGATGCAAATGGCAACAGGAAAGGCTTCTACAAGTGTATCAGCAGAAAAAGGAAGACTAGGGAAACTGTGGACCCACTGCTGAATGAGGCAGGGGCCCTCGTGACAAAGGACACAGAGAAGGCAGAGGTACTCAATGCCTCTTTTGCCTTGGTCTTTACTGGTAAGACCATCCTTCAGGAATCCCAGATCTCTGAGACCAGAGAGGAAATTTGGAGCAAGGAAGATTGCCCTTGGTGGAGGAGGATCAGATTAGGGAACATTTAAACAAACTGGACATAAACAAGTCCATGGGCCCTGATGGGATGCACCTACAAGTGCTGAGCTAGCTGGCTGGCTGATGTCATTGCAAAGCCACTCTTATCTCTGAAAGGTCATGGTGACTGGGAGTGGTTCCAGAGGACAGGAAGAAAGCAACTGTCACCCCTATCTTCAAGAAGGGCAAGAGAGAGGATCTAGGGAACTACAGGCCAGTCAGCCTCACCTTGGTTCCTGGGAAGATGGTGGAGCAAATCAGCCTGGAAACCAACACATAAAGGACAAGAAAGTGATCAAGAGTAGTCAGCATGGATTTATGAAGAGGAAATCATGCTTGACCAACCTGATAGCCTTTTACAATGAGATGACTGTGGGTGTACCCCAGTGGTCAGTATTGGGGCCAATACCATTTAACGTCTGCATTAATGACCTGGATAATGGCGCAGAAGCATCAGCAAGTTTGTAGATGCTACAAAACTGGAGGAGTGGCTGATACACTGGATGGTTGTGCTGCCATTCAGAGAGACCTCGAGAGGTTGGAGAAATCGGCTGACAGGAACCTTATGAAGTTCAACAAAGGGCGATGCCAAGTCCTGCCCCTGGGAAGGAATAACCCCACACAGCAGTACAGGCTGGAGAGCAACCAGCTGGAAAGCAGCTTGGCAAGAAAAGACCTGGGGGTCCTGGAGGACAACAAAGTGACCATAAGTCAGCAATGCAGCCATGTGACAAAGCCAGCCAACAGCCTCCTGGGCTACATTATGAACAGCATTGCCAGCAGGGTGAGGGTAGTGATCCTCTGCTCAGCACTGGTGAGGCCACATCTGGAGTGCTGTGTCCAGTTCTGGGCTCCCCAGTACAAGAGAGGGATGGAGCTACTGGAGCGAGTCCAGCAAAGGGCCATGAAGATAATTAAGGGACTGGAGCATCTCTCATATGACAAGAGGCTGAGAGAGCTGGGACTGTTTAGCCTGGAGAAGAGAATGCTCAAGGAGGATCTTATCAATGTGTATAAATACCTAATAGGGTGGAGTGTAGTAAAGACAGAGCCAGACTCTTCTCCATGGTGCCCAGTAAAAGGACAAGAGGCAACGAATACAGAAATTCCACTTAAACATAAGAGAACTTTTTTTACTGTGAGGGTGTTTAACCACTGGAACAGGTTGCCCGGAAAGGTTGTGGAGTCTCCATCCTTGGAGGTATTCAAAACCCAGCTGGACACGGTCCTGGGCAACCTGCTCCAGCTGACCGTGCTCTGAGCAGGGGCTTGGACTAGGTGATTTCCAGCAGTCCCTTCCAACCTCAGTGATCCTGTAATCCTGAGGAAGGAACAGTCTGTACATGCCTGCTTTATTTTACCCTTTCCCTAGGCATCTCAGAGTGGCACTGCTTAAGAGTGCTCTGCCCCACTCAAGTTTCTCTGAGCACAGATAGCAGTTCCTCTGCTGAAGATTGAGAGGAAATCTTAGTCATCAAGCTCAGCTCAGTAAGTTTCATTCAAAGCCTAAAAACTTACTGGGAACAGAAGCAGCACAAAGTCTGCTATTTTTTCCTCCTGTTTGTGAATGAAAATGTACAGGAAGTGTCCTAAAATCCCATAAGACCTCACTACCAAAAACAGTCTGTTCAACTGAACAGTGACAGATAAGAAGTCTAACAAGAAATTTGATTTAAATGTGTTTTCATAAGCTTGTTCTTTTTGCCTCACCCACAGCCACATAGGTTCTCTCCATTCCCCAGTCAGGAGCATGCATTACATGATGTGATGGTACAGAAAGGGCTACAGCTATCTCAGGATCCTCAATAAAACCATATCAATGTTGGTTTCGGGATTTCAGTAGAGACCTCACAGATTTGTATAAATCCTTTTTTTTAAAAAAAAAAAAAAAAAGCCTTCTGATTAAAGAATTTATCCCTCTATTTTGTGTCATAAAACCCATTCCTGCAAATCTTACTCATGTAACTAAGGGGTGTTAAGGGATGTAAGAAATGGGTGTGGAATAGTTGTACATTGGTGCAGTGTGGGATAGACCTGGCCCAATATGCCTATCTATAATTATGTTAAAAGCAGTTTTATTAAACTCTTACTACTCCCTCAATTAAAGTGTGCTCCTTCATGTGCAGCATTTCCTCCTCTTCACAAACCATGCACAAAACTGCACGTTGAGGTCCAAATCCTATTATCACACAAAAGAATAAGACTGTAGCAGTCAGATGCACCCTTAGTATGTCAAGCAGTAGTATTTGCAGCTTCTCTTCAAGCTGCAGCCCTAGGACCTTATCCTGCAACTGCAAGAAACCCTCTTGGAGGTCGGGAACAAGATCACAAAGCTATCGGGTCATTTCAGCTACCTGCAATTTCTTTAGTCACAGCTCCATCTGTGATGAATCTTTTCTTCTGCTACAGCCATGCAGTCATTTTCCTACTGGCTACTCTTCAACCTTCCACTTCAGGAGCAGCCACCATTTTAATCTTAAGGGTGGTATTTTGACCATGTAGAGCTAGAGGATCTCCTCAGAAGTCAGGGCATGTTCTGTGAATTCGCACCAGTGTAACAGTCTGTGGCCCAGGATCTCCTGCTAAAAATCTCTCCTTTTGCAAAGCCTAGGAAGGAGTTTGTAAATCCTTTTGCTTCTAGACTTCTGTCACTGTCTTCAGTGCCCCAACAGTTCAGGGAGTTCTGCCAGGTTTCTTCCAGCTCTTTGAGGTACCTCTGAAGGTTGGCTACTTCTGGCTGAACTTAACTTGACACCATTGCCTTTTTGCCCTGTACTATCTGTCTTTCACACTAGTGGCACAGTTCCAGTGTCAAATAACGTGCTAGCAGTTTCTCGTCTTGTAAATATTTTCAGGAAGTGCAGCTATTTCAGGCTTAATCTATCACTTTGAAGTTCATTGTCTGTTATTGCCCCAGTGTGCAGGTCCTCCTACTGGTGCTCTATAACATGAGAAAATTTGGGGGTATTTGTAGTCATCTGCAAACAATGTAAAACATTCTTTACAGTGGAGACATGCCCCTTGTGACTAACATTAAAATGATTCTGGATTTTAAGCACTGAATGCATTATGTAAATGTGTGCTAGAAATCTAGTCCGAATAATACAGGCTTCCTTCAGAAGTGCCCAACTTGTTTTATCATAGTATATTGTACTATATTGAAGATCACATGTTTTCCCTAAAAATCCTTTTAATTCCAGTGCCATCTTGAAATTAAAAAATATGAATGAAGGAGATATTTTCTTTGTTGCTTGATCTTTTTTATACTCATTTAATTGATCACATTCCATTTTTAAGATCAGAAGAGAAATCTGTACTCCGTCGTTAAAAGGTAAGTGCCATCTCCACTCTACCAAACTGTATGGAAAATTCTACTATAACATAATATAAAATACTGATCTTTCCATACATTTTTTTAAACTTGTAACGGGATGATTGGTTGCCTGCTTGCTACAGAATTCTGTAGGAGGGCTTAAAAAGCATGGAAATTATTTCTGTTTAATTCCGTTAAATTCCATAGTTTGGAAAATATTTTCTATCTAATGATAAAAAGATATATTTCTATGATGTCATTGCTCCTCTTGCTGCAAGTAAATCATAGTTCTCCTTCTGAATGGTAGCCAAAGGGTATAGCATATTATATTGGAAAGATTTAGCATTGCCACAGTAGAGTGGTGGATAGCTTTGGTGACTTGAACTCTGGAGGCTTGAACTCTCTGCTAATCTTGCGCCCCGCATCATGCTTGCCACGCACATGCTCAGGGTGCTGAGGCTGGAGCACAGTCTCAGAGAAGCTCAGAGAAGCACCAGCCTGCCTGCGCAGACTGGACCAGAGCTTTCTCTTATGCTGAGCATGCCAGTTAAGCGACTTGTTTAAAGGAAGTTCCAACTCAATTTGTTGCTAAGATAGCAAGGATTGACTTGCATGTGTATGGCTAAATCATTTTGGTAAAATGAAGATCAAAACTGAGCTATAGTCTAGCAGCAGAGCTCCTGGCTCAGCATAGGCAAGGAACCACTCCTGTGCAACCGATATCCTTGGTGGCTGGTACAACTGAGTTAGCTACTGTTAAAAAGTTTGACACTGTACAAGCTACAAATATGCCAGCTGGCTAAAATTGTGCAAGTCCTTATTTTGGTTGCTGGCCATAAGGTCTCAGTCCTGTTTGTTATTGACAGCCCTGACCTGGAACATGCAAAACACATTAGCAGAGAACATAGTTAAGAACATGAAGATCCATGTTCTCATTTCAAATTAGGCTCCCACATAAGAGCTTTGCTGGATCAGGCCAACTACTGAAGATTTTGCATGATTAAACCTAAAGCAATTAAATATGTTTCCTGATTCAGACAGAAGTTAGACAACATGCTAACTTAAAGTGCACAGGTAGACCGAGACCAATCTTAGTGAGGTTACTAATGTTTTTAAATATGGGTATGGGTTTAGTCGCATCTCCAGGGGGAATCACGGTATGAAGTCATGTTGCCATATTGTCATCACATCCTACTGTGTCATAATATTTAACCATACCTCTGTCTATTTTGTCAGCCCATGTGACAGGTTTAAGTCTACACAGAGTGTTAGGTCAGTCTGGGGCACTGCTATATATATGTACTCTACATATATATGTCTACATGAACTCTACTCTATTTCATGATGACACCCTAAGTTTTATCATCAGAAACTTATGATGAGGACCAAGTTGGTTTTAAATTTATTTATTTTCTTTTGCAGACCTGAAAGAAAGTGTGACCAGCCAATGTGTGAAGAGCACGAAGATGAGAAAATTAATATCTATTGTTTGAACTGTGAAATGCCCACCTGCTCCTTGTGCAAAGTCTTTGGTGCCCATAAAGACTGTCAAGTTGCTCCTCTCACAAACATTTACCAGAGACAGAAGGTAAATGTCTTTCTGTATCTCATAATCTTCCCAGTGACTTACAGGACCATTAACAGGAAGGTACTCCCATGAGCTTCCTGCAAGTTTCCAGAAGGGCCTGGGGGGGTCTTTCCATTCCTGTTTGTGAGTGAAAGGCTCACAAACCTATAGAAGCTGTCTATCCAGAAACACAGTGAAATATTTTAAGAGAAATCACACAGAAAGGTATTACAGTGTCCCAATTTGCCATTAGCATAATGAGTAAACATTTTAGACAGAGGTGTGATGTGAAGATGAGGAGCTTCCTTCTGGGGTTCCTAATCTCTTTTTTTTCCAGTTCAGAAAAAAAATAAAATAAAAGCAGGATTTCCAGCACATGCGATGGGAAGAGAACAGCCCATTACAAATCTTACAAATCAAATAATATTCTATTAGACACTTTCCTCTCTAAGCATCCCATTTTTAAGAAATGGGAAGTGAAAAACCTTCTCTGCAAGTGAATGCAGGAATATTCAATAGTTGGCAGCACAGGATGTACCTAACATCCTCTGCCCTTGCTGTCACCAGTAAAAGACTTGTTTATTTTTAATACAGTATTAATTTAAAACCTGACTCACTGGGTTATCCTCATGAGATAAACAGCTCATTTTTCTGGAGGGCCCCAGTGGGGCAAGCAATCAGACAGGCCAACTTTACAATCCCAGGCTCCAGCTTTGTCACACAGCTGCTTGCGTGTGCACAAACTACAAATGAGAAGTCACTTTAGGAAAGTAGTTACAAGCATCAATCAAAAAAGGAGGGAGAAGAAGAGAAGTTTCTTGGATGGAATCCATGCCCCGATCACTCCCTTTCTGTGGAGATTTGCAAGCACTGGTTTCCCTTCCAGCATGACTGTGGAAAGGGGAAAGTGCATGTAACTGCAGCTTAGCATAAGTATTGGCAGTAGCCGTGCCTGGTGGCTGCCTAGTAAGGTCTTTGTGAGTTTGGAAGATGTTAAGCCCAGCCACCGGACGCTCCTGGAGCAGATGGGTGGCAACTCAATGTGCAAATAGTGAACTTTAAATAAAGATTTGAAGCTGTCATGCCTAAGACTGGAGAAATAATCTAGAGACTGAGGGATGTGTGTTTCAAAGGATGCTTTACAAATGTTACATCAACCGGAGGTCACAGACACTTGCCTCTATAGCTAAATCACTATAGAGTTTACCAAGGGCTCCTTGTCTTCCTTAGCCCCTTCACCAAGTTCCCTGAGGACCAGCTTCTCCACCCCTTCTCTTCAAAGGACATCCCATAATCATCCTCATCCCACACTCAGACTGTTCCCTTCTTCCCCTTGGAACAGGGAGTCTCCTTCCTCCCATGCAGAGGCACCTGCCTCGCCATTTCCAGCTCCCTCTCCTTCCTTTCTCCCCCAGTTTTCATTTATGTCACTCAGCAGGGTCCTCCACATTCCCACCTGGTTTGACCCCTGCAAGAGGGTTTCCCTCACTCTGTCTCCACTCCACTCTCTCCCATTTTCTCCCTCGCACTCTCCCTAAGGCCCCACAGCCCCACTGCCCCTCATGGCAGGGGCTCTGTAGTGGCCAGGTCTCTGTGGTTCAGGTAGATCCAGAAACTAAAAAGTCAGCCTCTCTGGAGACAAAGTCTTTTTTCTCAACAAACCCACAGAGCTTTATACAGAACATCTACAAGAACCTCCAGGAGCGAAGTGCTTCCTCCTTTCCAAGCGACAACTTCTTTTCCCTGAGACGTTTCAAAATGTCGGTGTTTTTAGCGTATTTCAGGAGAGGAAACAAATGGAGAGGGTAACTTGTGGGGAGGTAAAGTTCCAGTTTGTACTGGGTTCTGATGAGAAGAACAGCCAGGACAGCTCATTCAACACTGCTCATTTGGCTACAGCTCACTATTAGATGTGCCACTCTGCAAAGCAAGAAGGTGGCAGGACTGCTGCCAGCACGTGGCAAGTGTTTAACGTCCCACCCGCTTGCTCTCCTGTTACTGTCTAGTCTGAACTCAGTGATGGCATCGCAGTCCTGGTGGGGAGCAACGACCGAGTGCAAGAGATAGTCACGCAGTTGGAGGAGACCTGCAAGGTAGTTGAGGTAAGTGTCACAATTTTCAATGCAATTATTTCAGTGTGAAGTTTCATCTTTTAAACTAATGATAATGACCATTCTTTAGCAGACTTCATTTTACCCAAATGGATTCCCAAATTATTTTGCTAAATGATCACCTGTGGCTTTGTATGGTGTCAGCTGTACTTCCGCAATCCAAGGATACCTCCTGCTCAGCATCCTGCCTCTGGCACTTTCCAGGAGCATGTGATTAAGGGCAAAGAATAAGAATAATCCGCATCAGCATGTCTTGCTCAGCAGTCTTAGTTGCATAAGATATAAGTGAAGATAAAATCAGACCAGATTAAACGTCATCAGCTCTCAGTTTCTGTAGCTTCTCAGATCAGATACTAGAGCTGTAAAAGACCAATATTAGTCTAGAACCTGATCCTGAGAACAGAGCCTTAATCTTAACCACAGTGTATCTTCCAAATATGTCAATGAACTATGCATTTAGTTATTTTGCCTTCTATACAAAAGTGGTTTTTTAATATACTTATGTTGTCCTTTAAGGAGTCTAGTTGGGTTGCTCGCAGGTGGAAAGAGTCGGGTTCTTACTGTGAGTTTGGATTTTCCTGTAAAGGTCTTACTCTGACAGAGCTGGAATTAGTTTTGTGACATTCAGTACCAGAAGTGGCTTTCATTTCCTCCAAGAGGTTTGCACCAGCAAAGCAAATAAAAATTTCAGCTCTGGCCAGTTTGAGCATCACAGAGCAGTAGGCTGAAAGGAGCTCATATGAATTGATTTTATGATCAGTGTTTGATGAAGCATCTACCAAAGCAATTGCATCCCTCTCAGCCCAATTAGAATTCTATTGACCCTTCAGAGTGAGAGCAGAAAAGAGAAACTGCAGTGAAAAAGAAGTTAATGCAAGATGTATAGATTCTAACTGGTAAGAAAAAATGATTCCACAAGCTAAGTACACAATTGCCCAAGGCTCCTATTTTCTCAGAGCAAGGAAGAATAGAAAGTGTCCAAGTTTGGTTCAAAGAATATAAAACCATTAGCCCAAGTAAATGAGAGAGGGTGTTAGTGGCAAGTCAGAACTTTGTAGTCAGGAAGCCTTCATGTTGCAAGGATGAAATTGGCTGCTATCAGGACTTTGCAGATCCAAACAAGCCTTTCAAGTAGGTTGACTGCAAAATTTGAATGATACAAAAATAAAAGCTTATACTCATTTAAGTTGAACTAGCTGATAAAAAACAAAACTTCAAACATCTAGTCTGAAGTATGGATAAAACACTGTGCTAAAAATACTTTATTAAATAAAACAGAAACTAGCTTCCTCAAATTCATCCAGTCATGTAGTTGAACCTTTGAACTCCAAGCCTAAAGAAAGCACAGCCATTTTACCTTCAGGTTTTTTAACAGGCTTTCCACCTTTAAAGTCAGAGATTGCAGAAAATAGAACTTAGAATTTACCTTGGTGCTTCCATGTTACATTTCAAGCAAATCACATTTCCTACCATACTAAAGCTTTGTCTGCATTGACATCAGTTTGTCCTTGAAGATGAAAAGCTACAGCTGGAGCTGAGAAATGTGCACACCTGGAAATAGCATTTATAATCCGGGATTGTCTCTTCTCTCTGCTTAACACTTTGCAGAGAACAATAGAGATCAGCTATAGCAGAAAATACATGATCATTCTTCTTTTAGCTGTAGTAGGCAATAGCCTACAGTTCTATATTTTGCTACTGCTCCTATCCAAGCTTAAAAAAGAGGAAAAACAAAAAAATTCTGATTAATATTTACATAGCATATAACTGATTGAAAAGTAGAACAATTTCACATATTACACTGAGAAATAAAAAAAGGAATATAAAATGCTAAATACTCAAAAACAATAACAAGTAATTGAATAATGTTTAGCCGTGTAAAAAATGTAGGAATCAAATAATGAAGTAAAAATTACAGTATTTACTTTAAATGCTAATGACATAGGCCAGTCAATACAGATACTTCAGAAAAAGCGATGCAAATCACACTCAGTGCCAAGAACACATTTCTTTTTACTGTAGCTGTGCTTTAAAAAAAACCCTAAACTTGCTGAGAATTTTTCACAATGGAAAGACATTTATTATTAACCTTTTTCATTACTCAATATCTGACTAGGATAACTCCATCAAGCAGAGACTTAGTATGGGAACACTTTATACAGAAAGAGAGTATTTCAGAAATATTTAAGCATTTGCATTTAGGAACCTGTTTTGCACTCTCACGCTTCCAGTTTACAATTCTGTAATATCTGCTGGCAGAAAATATTATATATTAGAGCCTAGAGATAGAGAAGGACCTCTCAGGGCGCTTTGCCAACTCTGTCTCTTCTTCCTCCATCGCCTGTCCTATATCAAATGGCAAAGATAGCACACACCTGTCCTGAAATTAAGGTTGTTTCACAAATGATCTGAATGGCACTTCAGGAGGTCACTGTAGACCTGAGGAGGTCACTGCAGATCAAAACAAAGAGGAGTCTGGAAGAAGAGGAAGGGCAGGAAACCCTGGGAGAAAACTAGGAAAGGAGCAAAAGAGAAGAGAAAGTCTATTTGAGGACTGAATGACACCAGGAACCACGGCTCACCTGGCTCCAAAGTTTCCTTACCCCTACCCTATAATTAGCTAATCCTTCATTTTAGCCTAATTTTTAACATCTCTGTGCATGCAGCATAAATGGCCTCCTTTGACATTTTTTCCACTGTGTGGGTAGGGACAGACTTTGGTTGAAGCATGCATAGCACAAGGATCTTTTTAGTGATTCCTGTCTCATAACCAGGCAGGTGTATGTAGATATCTGTAACATCTCCGTTGTCCTGATGGCTTCAGTCAGCTCGTCCATCCGTACAGCCAAGCCATGGCTCTGTTTCCCCTTGCTGTGGGCCTTGGGCAGGGAGGCCGACCCAGGGAGGGGGTGCTCGCAGCAGCCCTGGCCCCCTCCCAGCCAGCGAGCACATAAAGTCTGGCCATGTCTCACTGTATCCTTCCCACCTTGTCGTCGTTGTTGCTGCCTCCTTCCCAGCAGTAGACCTGAGCACCAGGGCAGGTGCAGAGGAATTTCTGGGAAGTGCAAAAGACCTCAGAAGGGCAGGAATTGCCATGAACTCAGCCCTTGGCCTCTGATGAGTTTTAAATTAGGGGTGCCTGTTTGGCATAGTCTTCCTCATTTGGAAGCAAAGGCGGGTTCTTGGGCTGATGCAAAAGGATCTGTATTTGGTCCCCTTGCCTTTGTGAATGTAGAACGTGATGTTTGGCCATACGTCTGTCTTCAAAGGCATCCTTCGAAACGATACAGAGCAGGCTGTCATCAGCCCCAGGAAAGAGCTCTGGCTGAAAGTCAAGAAAAAAGTGGAATTCTCTCTGGCCAAATGGCACTAGCAACAATCAGTCGTAACAGTTGCAAAAGTACTGTGGGACTGTTAATAATCCTGTGCTGCCAGGATCTCAGCTTCATGCCTCAAGGGCTGAAGATGAGGAACTGGTTCAGCCTCGGTTCCTAAGAAAGAGATTAAAATAATCACCATCATCCACAGCGAGATAACCACAATAAGGACAGTACAGCATCCAGAAGTATGGCCTTTCCCCCACCATGTGCCCTGGAGCACACAGATGACTCAAATACTTCTGCTTGGAAGACCTCAGACGTTATAGATAACCGGTCTCCACTCTCCTCCCTTTGTACCTCCCTTACGGCTGCACTGTGCTCTCGTTAGAGAGCTCTCAATGAAGCAGTCATCAAACCCATCTTCCTTGCTCAGTGAAAGTGCTATGTGGTCTGGGTAGAGGTACAGCAGCAGTGTTTCAAAAAATGGTGTGAAAATTAGAGCCAGAAAATAGGGTTTGAATCTGACTTCTCCTCGTCTTCATCCTTTTGTCACGTACCATTTTTTTCAAGGTATCTCTACCTCATTCAGTGCATGGTAAAACTAATATAGTGGACAATAACTGTCAAAATAGAGTCTAAGAGCACTTAGGTAAAAAACAGGCCTAACCAAGATAGTTTCAGATTCTTTGGTAGAAAAAAAAAATCTCCAGAACTGATTTGAGATGATCTTTCCTTTAAAGACCATTATATTCTTGCAAACGAATCCAGTAGCTAATAGGGCACCTTGTTTTTCACTTTTCCTGAAGACTTTTAAGTATTACTGTAAGTATCATAAATACTTTTCACAGACTGACAAGTTACACAATAACCTGTTTGGGGGATATCAGTGGTTTGGAATCAGTAGTTTGAAAACAGTTTTAAAACTTTTGTTCCATTGGCCTGAACTTTGAAAATTATAGAAGTCTCTGGGGTCACTCAGAATCCTTTGCACTGTTCAGAAAGAGGAATTTCTTTGATGAAAATGCTTCCAAGTAACTGTAAAAATAGAAACTCTTTTAAGAACATAACATGTTTGATATAAACCAAATGATTCACAGGAATGCTGCAGACGACAGAAAGAGCAGCTGTGTGAAAAATTTGATTATCTCTATTCTGTACTGGAAGAAAGAAAAAATGAGATGACACAAATAATCACTAGAACCCAAGAGGAGAAACTGGAACGTGTCCGCTCCCTGATGAAGAAGTATGCGGATCATTTGGAAGCCGTATCAAAGCTAGTTGAATCAGGAATCCAGTTTATGGAAGAGCCAGAAATGGCTGTGTTTTTGCAGGTATGAAGTCTAAAAATAGATATGAAAAAGGAGTGACAGGTTTATTTAAATACTATTTAAGCATTTCTTGATTTTAGGCACATTCAGAGTTTGGTCATCTTTGAGTGAACATTTATACAAACTCATTTTCTAAACACTTGCATCAGCACAGACAAATGACTAGCCTTCTTATGAATAATGTCCAAACCAGGAACATAAGTATTTGCTATTTGCGCCAAAATATACTATCCTGTGTATAAGTTTTCTAGTTGTCCAAAGAAGAAGCAGAAATTTTAATATTTTCAATTGTATTTCTACTGTCCTACTACTGTTATATACGTGTATATGGATTTCTATGAGTTATAGTTTTCATTTGCATATTGAAAAAGTGCTTAACTTTCAAAGAATTAAATACCCATGTTCCAAGTCATGTTTTTATGCTTTTACTTCAACACTTTCCTGTTTTCTTCCTATAAACTTAGAACTGCTGATTAGGAAATCATTAGCAGTCTGTTCCCTGAATTTATTCATGTAGAATTTCTGTCCTGCAGTGTTACAGTTCATCTGTATTAAAGGTTGAAAGGGTCTTTTCTACAAAAAACGTGCTTTCATCAATGAATTACCTTCAAAGATTACAGAATTTTTTCTAGGCAAATAAAATTTTGTGGCTCCAAAAGTAAACCCTTGTAGATATTCAAAGATGATTCTAGTGACTAGAGATGGTAACAGAACAATTGCTTTTTGCTACAGACTCAAAAATGACAAAAAATGTTTGCATTTCCTTTTTGTAGAAAATGTTTGTCTTTCTCATCATATTCATATTTTAATTAACAACTGTTTAATGAACTAAAAGGTTTACTCAGATGTATACTAATTACTGATGAAATATGATCTCATTCATAGATCTCATGATTGACATCCCTATTAATAAGTTTAGAAGCAGCTTGTGTAAGAATTAGATCTCAGTGCATAAAATCTTTGAAAAAATGGAATCATTTAAGAAGTCAGATATTTCCTTTTTGTTTCCACAGAATGCCAAAACATTGCTACAAAAGTAAGTATTTAAACTTGAGCAATAAAGTATATATTTGATCTTTATAAAGAATTACAAATTGCAAATTTATCTGCAAAGCCAAATGCAAATGACTAATATCTCTGTTTTAGAATTACTGAAGCATCTAGCGGATTTCAAACGGAAAAAATAGAGGATGGCTATGAAAATATGAACCAATTTACAGTGAACCTCAGTAGAGAAGAAAAAATAATAAGAGAAATTGACTTTGACAGAGGTATGTCATTTATTTCACCTAAACTCCTTTCTTGAATTGCAGCTGTGTGTAATTTGCATGCTGATATTGATATCCCCCTCCATCCCAAGGTGTAACTAGACTATTTTGTATCAATTGTAATCAACAGCAAAAATCCATCACAGTTAAAAGATCAAATAATGTATTGACACCATTAATTTTACCTTTTATGTAGCCTCAAGACTTTCCAAGGAGCATGATCTTTACTGACTCCTCAAGGAGTCAGGGACCACCCCTCACACATGGTGAGGGGACCACAAAAGTAAGGTTTTATCTCAGTCTATAAAGTACTTTTTCCCTGCTAACAGGTACCATTATTTTATGGCAAGTCAGCTATAGAAAGCCATTGAAGAAATAGAATGCTTACTGCTAAAAGAAGTACTTATGAAAGATATATATTTTTTTGTACTAATAGAGATATGTAACAGAAATGGAATTGAAATTCAAGGTCAAAGAACTGTGGAGGGAATCAAACAGTGTCATAGTCTTTCATACATTTAAGATCCTTTACAATGTCACTTGTATGCTTAATATTTGTCTATGTAGTAATGCAACTTTGTTATTCCACGTTTACTGAAGTAGCCTGAAATCTAGGCTCATCTATGCTTTATCTTAGAGAATAAACCACTAGAAATTAGTGGACGTAAATGTTTCGAACAAGCAGATCTTTACTATTAGAAGGCAGCAGTAATAGTCATCTGGCCAGCTCCAATTTACTTTCTAGCACTGGGTTCTGCTGATACATTTATATTTACCTTCACCAGCCCGGTTATGTCTCATAGGGATGCACGGGACTCAGTCCACTGGCATTCGTCACATAATCCCCAGCCATGACTTACATTAGCTTTAGAGCATGTGGTTGGCCTCATGCCTGATTCAGATAGATTTTGCTCTGTGAGTTGGGGTCCATGGACCAGCTGTACTTGGCGCATGGGTCCATATAGCAGGACAAAAGCTGTGGCATCAGTCAGGAGGAGAGGAGCAGGTGCCGTTAGACAGGACCATGAAACTCAAGGGATTTGTCCTAGGAGGGGCAGTCCCTAGTCCCAGTCTTGCACCTGGTTTGTCCCTGCAGTCAGCCACATTACTGCCACACATGCGCATCTGCTGAGACCATGAGTCAGTGCGTGGGACACACACCTCCACCATGTATCGGAAACGTGACACCCATCTCCTGGGGATGAGGCATTAGTAAGGTGTATGCAGTCGGGCATTTGGCCCTACATTTGAAACTATAGCCAATGAGCTCCTCCACGTTCAGGGGGCTTGGAAGCTGGTTTCAGTGCTCTGCTTATAGGAGTGTATTTGCCTACAGGAACATTTCTCTGTTAGGATGGCATTATTTAATCTGCAGATCTGTGTTCCTTCTATGTATTCAGGCAGAGCAATGAACAGTAAAACTCTCACAACCTGTTCAAGATACACAGTCATTTTGGAGCTTGGGTTAATGCATCCATCTATGTTTATTTTTCTGAAGTACTAGGATGGCTCTGAACAACATCTGATATTTGTGAGGATATGAATAACATGATTATGCGAAACAAAATGCCTTGTTAGAGGGCTCTCTCTAAAAACGAGTCTGCCCAAGAATGCTAACAATGTAATGTGTTATATGACGCTAAAGCTACGGTCTGAAAAGGTTTGGCAGTCTGGTTTTAAAGAGGTTTACCCCAAATCTCCTCAGGCAGTTATTGCAAAGCACTGACCTGGTAAAGATTTACTTTGATGGTTCAATGATGTTTAAAATAAAAAGATAAATAAAATTGCAAGAGAGACTTTTTTTCCTGACAGATTGTGCCAGACCAGTATCCTCTCACCAAAGAGTGCAACTCCATGCTGCAAATCCCTCATGGGGATAATTGCATTAATAAGATCTTCTGTCCTCCTTCCTATGGAAAGGGTTAGTTTAAGATTTAAAAAAAAAAGTGTATATTTAGCCTAAGTCTTTCACAGATCAGATGCACAGTGCCCAGGCTATTCAAAAGCAGCTGAACTGGCACAGCTGAGAGGCCAGTGGGATCTGGAAGGGGGTAAGGATGAGCAGCTGGAGGGATGCAGTGATAGGAGCAGCAACATCTTAAGCTCTTGCTAGAGGCTTGTAACACAGGATAAGACTATACCTCATGCCAAATCAGGCAACATCTGTCTTTGTGCAGCTGATACGGAAATGTGAAGCCTGTGTAAATGCAGTTTAGTATAGTGGCTAACTCAGCATAAGGATGGCTGTGTGCTGGGTCACACAGGTGTTGCCAGGAGGGCCACCAGCGCCCGCATCAGGGCACTGCCTGAGGTCCTGCCGCCCAGGCCCCACGTGCTGGGGAGGCAGGAGAGGATTCGTGCTGCTCTGCTGGGGTTTCTGGAGCCGGTTAACCCAGCAGAGAGCACGACTGCTGTGATTAAACCATGGCCAGAGCCTCCCTTGTGCTGGCAGCTTGGTCACCATGCCCAGCGCTGGCATGTGGGAGCAGGCTCCTCGCTGCTGGCCTCTCCCCAGCATGCACCCTCTGCCGCCCTCAGCACCCTGCTGCCCAGCCTTTTCTGAGCAAAAAAACCCTGTGCTTTCCCTTGGGAAAAACCCTCAGCCGGATGATGAGTAGCTTTGCCATGCGAACTATAAATGGCTTTGTATTGCATAAGGGCTGTAGCCATCTTCACGTGGTCCTTTTATGTCTGTCCTGTTAGAGGAGGAGAGCGAAGAGGAAGAGGAGGAGATGGTGGATGGTGAAGATCTGGATGAAGTACACACAGAGTCATCAGGAGAGGAGGAGCAGGAGGAGGAGGAGGAAGGAACCGAGAGAGCACCACTGCCATTTCAGCAGGACCCCGAAGCACCGAGCACAGTCAGGGAGTCTCCGGCCAAACCAGCCCCCCCGCCACCACCTGCTGCGCCGGCTGGCCAGGTAACCCCCCCCCCCCAGGGCTCCTCTACCCTGCCACCTCTGCCGAGCGCCGCCCTGAACCAGGGGCACAGCTAAGGCAGTCGAGGCACTGCAGGACAGAGATGCCTTTTGTCCTTTTACATATATATCCACAACTGCACCTATGCCCTCAACCAGTATATATATTGCTCGATAGGCAAAAATTACATTGTTACATAAATCAAAATATATATGGGATGCATAAGATATAAATAAAAGAGATTTAACGGGGAATTTAAACACGGTACAATGGATGTTTTGCTTGCTGTGTATCATGTGATTTAACTCAGACTAACTGTTATAAATGAGATGGTGGTTAAAATATTTGTACTAAGATAGTTTGGCATTTCTGCTGGGTTTAGTGAGCCTTCCACCACCCATTTTTAGATTGTACTTCTAATCTGTTTTCTTGGAACAGCATTTTCCTTCTTCTAGTCTGGTCGTCCTTAGGGATATCATCTAGGAGTCCACACACCAAACAGAAGAGGAAATTGCCTTTAACCTAACAGTGTCACAACCTAGCAGCAAACAGATTCAGGGTCAGATCTCTTAATAATTTAGGACAGCACTTTTTCTTAAGGAATGCAATTAGCATGAAACAGTAATTGCCACAGTCTAAAAGATCTACATAAAAAATCTTACTTCATGTGCTACTTCAGCTGCCCACAGATACAATTAACTTAGCAAGTTGCCCTCTTATGCAACTTACCCAGTGAAGCTGCCAAGTGAGTAAAGGCTGCTGTTATGATATTTGAAGAGGCCAGTGTGAAAACAAGAAAACAAGTAATAAGTCTTTGACTATAGTGAGCTCCCCACATAACACATGGGAAAATAAATACTCTAGACTCATTCTTGCTTTGGTTTAAGAACGTATATGAGTTTGCACCTCATGAGTTGCGTGAAGATGCTCTTAAATCAGGTTTTATTGATTTAAGCAAAGTTTGTCATTTAGGAGATTTGTACTGGTTTAACTAAACTTATATAGCACAGTTGATGTAGTTTTAAATGTAAACAGGATGTAGACATAAGCAAGCCTGCCTAAGGGAACTGTAAGTTCCTCACTTCTAGGTCTAACATGGAAAAGGGATGGCACGCTGCTATAGCAATGGTAAAATGCCGCTGTGAGTTGGCCAGACTGGCATGAGGGGCATGCAGCATGTGGGATACTTACAGTGCAGTTTTTGCCTTCTGGGGTAAGGAAGGCAAAATATAAAAGCAGTGGTGCAGCAGGTACAGCGGGGCGAGCCCCGAGAGCTCGATGCAAGCAGAGAGGGTGCCGTGCTGCCAGCTGCTTCTGTTCCTGGCAATGTGCAACTGTGCTTGGGGTATCATGCTGATAGCAAGTCTGGTGGCAACTGTTTGTCTCCAGCAGCTGTATATTCTCCTTATTGTGACTGTCCACATCAACAGACTCATTGGCAGATGCCTTATTCTTAGCTTAACCCAAAATCCAGCAAGCCATGCAAAGGACTTCCCAGGCCTGGTACCTACACCTGTTGTTCGTGTCTGGTGCCAGTTCCTGAGGCTCTTTTGCAGGGTTTATTATATTCTTAGGATTGAATTGGGTGTTTATTTGTGTATGAGCTGAAATTAAGTAAGTAACCAACAATCTCCAATTTTGGCAGGCATCTATATACTCTTACTGGACAGTCACTAGGCAAAATCATCTTCCTCCTAGGCCAGTTTTTACCACAGTGTGGCTCTGCCAACTTCCATGAAGTTATTCCTGAGTTAGAAATGGGATTAAAATGAGGCCTAAAGTGTATAAATGAATTAAGGGACCACTTGCTCACTCCTTTCTCACTCTGTGTCCCCTTCCCAGCTAATTCTGCCCTCCTATTTTCTTTGTCGGTAACTTATTTGCCTTTCTATGCCTGCGCTATTCAAATGATAGATGCCTTTACTCCATGCTTTGATTATACTTCTTTCGGACCCTACATTAGAACAAATATATTCCTTGCAGTGAGATCTAAAAAACATGGCATGCAGAGAAACGTGGCTACCGCAGGAAGGTAACGTGGTGCCTTCTGCTTCTTCTTCTTTTTATCTGTCCTGATTAAGGATGAGGTTGTGACACCAAGTGGCTCTCAGCAGACTGCAGAGTCTGACAGTCCAGTGTCATCCAGAGCAGAAACCATCGATTCCTTGTTTTACCCTAGCTGGTACAAGGCTCAGTCACGGCAATCAAGCAGTCCAAGCTCAACCTCAGTGAGTGGATTGGGTAAAGTAGGGCCTCCTGTTTCTCTGGAAACAAGGGCACCGAAGGCAGAAGCCCCGGAGGTGGCAGCCGTCAAGGAAAGTGCAGCGGGGAGTGGTAAGGAAAGTAACACCACTGCAGCAATGTCCAAGGTCAGTGCTACTGAGCTCACATCAGAGGGGTGTGATGTGCAGCAAGGCAGGAACAGCAGCTGTTAAGGAAAATGGGGGCTAATTTTCCTCTGCATGTTAAATAATAATAATAATAATAATCTCAGAAATATTGGAATAGCATAAATTGTGATCTCAGCAAACCTCCTGGCTTTACAAATAATCAGAAGATGTGACAGGCTAACTATTCAACTTCAGCGTAATACATGGACGGTTGCTTGTGCTTAACTTAACTGCCGGTGCATCTAACTTATGCGAGCCACTGTCTGATTTAGGTGCCAGAGAGGCTGGCAATGCCTCTGCACATGAGGTATTTGCATGTGTTAGTAGCAGACAAACCCTGCGCATGAGACTGTTCCTGTTGCCAGTTGAAAGCCCGTGTGCATCACGTGTGGTTCTGCACTCACCAGGGAAGCAGCCATGGCTTTGCTTTGCCTTTCGCAGCTCTATGGCTGTGTGTGGGTGTACAGCTTTTCCACGTGCACACTGAGCGATGCAACTACCTGGTGCCTTTTTGCGTGTTTGATTGCTCAGAAAGCAGGGTGCGATTTCTTGGGTTCAGATCTGTTGCAAAGGGTTTCCTTCAAGGCCTCTTGTGACCTGATCAAAGAGTAGGAGGACAATATCCTCCAGTTCTGTATTAGACTACCAGCAGCATGACTGGATAATAGAAGTTGATGTGTTGGGGTTTTGGAGGTTGTTTCCCTTAAAATGACACTGTTGGAATTGGTATAACTTAAATTTGAAAGTTTTCTATTCTGCACATGTGTGTAAAACTCTACATGGGCCAAAGATTCAAGAAACAGAGCTGAGGGAGGTGTGCATGAAATATTTGCACTATTCACCTTCTCCTACGCTAGTGGGTGATAATCAGGTAGCCCATAAGCAGCACTCACTAAATTAGACTGTCCTGATTTATAGATACCAAACTCAAGCTGCATGGTTTAATGAAGAAATTACCTGTATGTGTTTGGCAGGAGGAGAATGTGTGTGTATATGTGAAAAAGCATAAACTGGTATTAAATATTTAGTGCTTTTTCCTTAAAAGTCGGCAGTTCGGCATACATAAGCAACCCTTTAATAATAAACCATCATGTGGAGAGCAAAAGGGAGAAGAAGGACTTCCTGCAGATATGATTAAAGGGGAACATATATTTATTCAGTGGCACTTGAATTTGGTGTAAGGATTCTTGTTGACTTCAGTCTTACTGAAGCAAAATTTGACTCACAATTTTCAGTAGTCATTTTTCAAGTCAGGGTTGATTTGAGTACAAGAGTGGAATAAAAAAAAAGTATTTAAAAATTATCAAATCTGATATGACCATGTCTTCTTAAGAATATTCCAAACAAGCTGGCAAAAATGGGTAAATTCAAAGTGAAATTTGTCACTGCAGTTTCTTCATAACACTTCCACTAAAGAAAAGGTTTTACTTGCCATAGCCAGGTAAAATCCTCATGGACTTAATTCCTGGGAGTTTTCTTGACTGTTGTATGCTGCTTTGGGTCCTAATTTATCAGTAACAGGTAAAAGAGCAAAACTAATATTTGATGTGACCATGTTTCTGTAAAACGATTGCAATGGTTTTCAAGCAGGTCAAAGAAATAGTCTGGAGCCCAGCTTTCTGCATAATCAAGTATAGGGTGTAAAAATAGTCAAGTGGGAAAGATATCGGTTCCTGTTGTCTTGTGACTTTGTGGGTGATGGGTTTCAATATTTTCCAGAATCATGAGTGATGTTGACCTTTTGGGAGAAGGAGTGTGCTGAGAAGAGGAGGATGTGGTTCTGGGGATAGGAGGAAGAAAAAGTGAGAGCCACAACTGAGGATGGGGCTGGAGACAGGGGAAGGAATAGGAAACTATAGAGAGCAGAGGGCGCAAAATGTGCTGAAGGAACAGAAGTAGCAGAGTGCCCAAGCTAGGAAGGGTAGTAGGGTGATGCCACAGTCAAAGTGTCATGGATCTGAGCTGGAATGTGGTACAGTGTCTAGGTCACTAAGTGGCCTCTAGCATGTGGCATCATTTTCAAGTATGTGAACTTCAACCTTGTTTTTTTCTGCATGTGGTTTTTTTACACAACCCAGTCTCAAATGCCATACTTATTTATTTTTAAAAAATCCTGACTGATGTTCCTTATACCCCTGTTTTTACTCCCTTACTCCAGTTAAAAAATATCATGAAAAAAAAGAAAAAGTGCTGTGGAAAAAGAGCTTTTTCACTAAACTTAGTGTTAATGACTATGGTTCATTTTATGACAACATCGATGAAGCATTCTTCTTATTTTCTCACAGGAGTTAGCATTCTGCATATCACTTTTGGCATTTCTTATCATACTACATCATCTTTGGAATCTGATTCAGTACATGATTTGTACTTCCATGGGTAGGAAATGTTTTATTTTACCGTTAACTAACAGTACAAGTAGTGTCCCTGGTGATGTTCCTACAGGGTTTTAGAGGAAGTTTTCCTTTTATCCCATCCAAAAACATCATGCTAGTTCACAATGCAATCTGCCTAAAGCATTTCTTCCTCGCACCTTCAGCTTAATCCTGCATGGTTAAACATTGCGTCTCCCTGGTTTAAAAAAGAAAAGAGAAATTTATTTCCTCAAATATACGGGCTTATATTTCAGTTGCTGTTCAGATGACCAGCAGGAGGGTGGTCATCCATCCAACTAAGCCTGCGGTTTGACAGGAGATGAGAAAAGCCAAGCTTGTTCGGTCCAGCAAGTGGGGGAGGCAAATCTGGAGAGTAATGATTGCTGTCAGAGGGGTATGCCTCAGGGGGAAAAATCCTCTGTGCAAGCTAAAGGATGACACTGGCAGAAGAAAAGGTAGTTTGAACTGGCCACATATTTTCAGCCAGTAAATTAGAAGGTTCCTAACCACCTGAGCTGATGGAGTCTGAAAAAGTCTCCCAGGGTAGTAAGGCAAAAAGGCCTAGTTGTTTGTAAGATAAAGCTTGAAACTCTGAAATTGCTTTTAAGGTGGCTGGCGGAGAACGGACTCTGGTCGGGAGAGCTCCCCCCATCGCGTACCGCTGCATGCACCGCTCTCGCCTTCCCATGCTCGCGAGGGAGGAAGGAGCTGCTGTGCATGGGAAACTTTGCCATCTCTGCCGAAGCAAAGTGGAGCTAGCTGTTTTCTCCTGGGTCGCTGTATCCTAGTTTTTAGCAGCGCTGATGGCTGAGCCCTAGCTGGTCTGCCTGCCTATGGAGGCTAACACAGTCGGCAGCACAACATGGAGCGGAAAAACAGCAGATGAGAGGGGGCCCCTAAAACTCAAGTGCAGTAAATGCCAAAAAGAGGAGTCGGAGTTAAGAAATGCTTCTCCCCAAAGCTCCGTCTCCCCTTGCTGGGCTTCCCCAGCGCCCCTGGCCCCACGTGCCATGTGCCCCATGCCGGTGTGGCAAGCAGCTGGGGGCACTGGCACCCCTAAATCACTTAATTAAAAGGAGCATTTAACCGTATTTACTGAAGACCAAAGACCTCTGACAAAGCAATGGTAGTTACCTTTTAGTGTTTGCTTTAATGACAGGAAAAAATCAATTTTTGTCTACAATTCAAAACAAAAATGCTCATTTTTCCCTGCTCATTTTCTGTACTGTTCTCTAAGCACTATGCAATATGATATGGTGCCCCTGTGGAAAATGATAAACTATCATTCAGCTTTTACATCCAAAAATTCCAGCACTGTGTCTAGCTCTCCATTTAAAAAGAAAGATGGGAAGAAGCTGTCACTTATGCTTATCTTCATAAGTTATGCAAAAAGATGCACTGTCTGATAGTAATTTGAATTTGAAAAGAATCGGACACTGTGAATCTCAATTAAATTTACAGAGCATAGTTTAATTTTCATTTATTAGTGCTTGTTTTTGAAAATTTATTATATTATTACAGGAGGACATAGAGCTTGCTTGTACACATGGGAAATCAGGCATGAGAATAGCATTATGCTCTTTTTTCCCCTCCCTTTCTCTTTTAATTCAAAATACCTTTTGAAATTAAAAATAGACAAATGCAGAAAGCTCTCATTTCTACCATTTGTGGCCTCTTTGTACGCAGTCTCTAGTGACAGCTTTATGATTTATTTAATCATGAAATAGAAAGGAGGTGAGGGAGAAAGATGTTTTGGTCACAGACTCTACTTGAATAAAAATGATTTTCTCCTCCATATGTAGTGAGATGGCTGTTTAGACAGCTTAAGTCTTTATCCTTCATGTGAAATATCAGGTCACTGCTCTTTGTCCCGTTTGTGTCATAAGCCCCTACAAGTCATATAACAAAATTACTCTAAATAAATAGCAACAATAATAATTTATAATAATAATATAAATCCACACATAACCATCATCATAAAAGGGGCATATAATTAAATATTTTCAGGCTATTTAAATAGAAGATTCTGATATGGATTTCCTTGTTTTTCAGCAGCAATAAGAGCAATAAATTAGTCCAAAAAAATTACTTAAGATAAACTTTACTTCACTGTCAGGAACGGTATCGATGCATTACGACTTTTCCTCTGGAATACAGAAGGATATAGCTATCAGTTAGGAAATGGCAACAAGAGGTGCAGCCAGCAAGTGTATAGATTGCTTGGTCTAAGAAAGGCTGGCATGAGATGTTTCAGCAACAAACAATATAGGAACAAAATAGGAAATTCTACCCTATACAGCCATATCCTGCTTAAAGGAGGTGTCGAAGTTTGAAGTATGGTCACCATAGGCTGCTTCTGTGGTTAATGGAGAATGAGAGGCGTCTCCAGCGAGAGGGACAACTCACTGTCACTGTCTTGCACTTGACACGCTCTGCATGTCTGGAGTCTAAGGTGACATCACTCTTAACAGAGGTGCCTCAGTTAAGAGCCTAAAGTCAGTGGATGTTTTGAAGTGAATCTGAACCTCTGTGGATGACAACCAGGAGCAAATGACTAAAACAGAGGGAAAAGGGATAGTGAGTTGCCTTACTGCTATTGGGAATACCTTCGTTTGGAGTAATATATTAGCAGAAGATGACGTGGACATTAACAAACAGAGCTTTCCAGTGCATGGGAGAAACAGATCTTGGAGTCCAAAACAAAAACCAGAAAGCTTAGAGACACTGTATGTGATCAGTTATAGAGGGAAAGTGTAGGCTGAAAGGAAGATGAAGGAAGCTTTCGCTAAGTCTTAAAAAGTCTTTCTGTGTTTGGTCTCAGGAAACACTCTAGGTGTGATAGGAAAGAGAATGGCCATTTCTTGAATCCCCACAGGGATTATATCTAAAAAGCTCATTCACCAGTTTGGCATTTCAGGACTCAGGCATCTGTCTGCATGCTCATTATACCTGGAGGATGCTCCCAATGACATTTAGTTGTGGGGCTGTAGGTATATGAAGAATGGTGTGTACATTTTGTAAATGCTGGTGTCATGTAACTGTTGGGCACCTGAAGGAGACTGTGGACCTTCAGTCTCCTGTGAATCTGATTTCTAAATATGCATTGAGTCATCCTTAGTAGTAAGATTAGATTTCAGGAGTGCTGAATATCTGTCACTTCTAATAGAGCAAATCCTCAATACTCCTGGCTATCTAGCCAGTTATGGAAGCTCTTCTTGAAGTCTAGCTTTAGACAACCAAACTTGAAAAGCTGGGCCTAAATTGTGCCCTTAAATTCACTTGTGCAGATCTCTGATAGCTAGACAAAGCTGAGCACATCAAGAATAGTAAAGCCACTTTCCAGGAATGTGTAATCCTTAAAAATGTCTTCACACTCAGAAACACCATATCCCTTAGTTTGTAATAGAGGAACCCCAAAACACAGCAGTGGTAAAAGCCATGGTTATTTTACAATAAAACCCTCTTGTGTTGTCACTAGAAAAAGACAGGTCCCAAAATATGTCTCTTCAAATTATTTCAATCTGATTAAAATACAGAGGTCAATTGATAGGTGAGGAAAAATTTGTTCATTTTTGCCTTAATCAGGTTTTTGTAGGCAACATCTCTTATGCAGAGACATCATATGAATTTGTGAGAGTTTATGAAAGGTCTTACATTCACCTGGGTCTCTGGTTACCCAGCTTATTTAGTCTAAAATGAAATACAGGAGCCTATATTCTGTTGCCCAAATTCTTTGGCAGCACGCATCACAGAAGTGGCTGTCTGTAGTTCCAGAGAACTCAAATGCATACCTCCAGTTTAAAAGGAAATGCAAGTTAATCATCCACAGATAATATTCTGATCTAATTTCCCTTTGCTGCCAGTAAGTACAGTGCTTTAATTCCCTGAGGATATAAAATATAATCAGGACTGAGCTGTTTGGAAAGAGAAATACTAATGGAGTGGCCTATGTTAATCTTGTTTCATCAGTTTTTAAATTTTCTATTACTTGCTTGCAACCTTATGCCACCTGCCAGAATTACCATAGGGACATTCTTCTCTGTATTCAGGTATTGTAGTTCTCTTTGCCCTGCTGCTGAATACTTCAATTTCAGCTGGTGATCCTTCATATATTTTTCTATGAGACAGAATTAAATCATATGTCAGAGAGGTCAGTAGTTAGCTAAGTTTTAGCCAATTGGTTGTCATGTCAATATGCAGACAATATGGACAAAACAAGATTATTTAAAACAAAAATAAACCCGAGAGAGATCAGGCTGTGCTTCTTGCTCAGGTACCTCTGCTTTTCCATCACTCTATAAAAGGTACAGTTCTACATTTTAGCTCAGTGCTTCTCTGGAATTATTGCACGAGTGTAGTGGTGATACGCAAGTAATAATTTCCTTTATTTTCTACAAATTGGAAACTTGGTCTTGCCAGTCTTGCTCAGCTAAGTCAGCCTATTACTGCTCCCAGGGAGAGGATTGCTTGCTTGAGAGAACAGAGTTTTGCAAGGCCGGATTTAGTGGGAATTAACACTAAGCAAGGGTCTCCTCTCTGGCCAACCCAACGCAGCCTTCCTGCAGTTTGCCCACAAGACGGGACAGAAAGTTTGTTAGTATCAACAGCAAACATAGCATTAGCAGAACTCCCCTAGGAAGCCAGTTTCTGCTCCAAAAACTCTCTTCTCCCTTGTGCAGGTGTATTTAGTGTTATTGAAAGATCCAAGAGCACAGAGAACAATTCAACTTGATATCTACTGTCTACATCTGAATATGCAGATGTACTGCAGCTTATGTAGAAAACTGGATGGGTCTATGCCCATACTGTTAAAAAAAATCTACAGGATTTGACTGAATGAAAAATAGGTCATGTACCTCAGCGGCATTTAGCCTTTTGCAGAGGACCCATGAGTCAGAATACAAGTCCCAGTTAAATTCTGTTTGAAGCGTCTTCCTAAATCTCACTTAAATTTCACTTTTAAAAGATTATTCAGCCTATAGCTGAAATACAGGGGGAATATTAGATGCAAAATCTCAGACAGTTAACATTCCAAAAATTCTGCTTTTGCTTCTCTCTAATTTGTCTTACTGAGATGGGGCTCATTTATAAAGTTCATGTCTGAGGCCATTCAGGTTGTTGTTTAGTTGGTGGCAATTTCTACTTGTAAATTTCCATTTCACATCTTGACTTTGTGCTTAAGGTGAGATATTTTTTTCCTTAGTTTAGCAAATACATGCAGAGAAAATCAGGAAAGTCTTGATTACTCCTCTTTTAACACCTTTCTTTCCCTTGCTTCTGAGAATTATCTGCGTGATTCAGAGGCAGCAATGATGAGTCGTGAGGGCAATGCATTAAGACCAGCTTTCAGACAACAGTTTCACATAATTAATATGAGTGGCAAATATTTCACCCAAAGTTTTACCTCAAATAGTCTGGTCTGTGATTTGTCTGGTGAGTCACAGATACCATCTAATTTATATATGTTTCAATTTCAGTCCATTGCTAGCAATAATAGGACTTCAACAACAACAGTGTGGACAAAATTATTTCTCCTGTTTTAATTAATACAAAGCCAGGCTCACCCTGATCTTGTCTTTCTGAAACTAGCTCATTGAAATACTGAATTCTGCCTCCACGAAACCTCCCTCTCAAAGCATTTCTCATTCTGTTCTCTGTTAAGACATTCTGAAAGGGAAACAGAGTGTAAACAGAGAGTATTTCTTAATCAGGGATGAATTGTTGCTGTTTTACATCATGCTGTGGTAGATCTATGTCACAACAATGCAAGCCACCTATTGGTAGAATATTTGGTTTAGTTGTCTTCCTACTGCCTTGAAACATTTCAGACTTTCCATGCAGCTGTAAATTATTCTATGTAAAGCAGGGCTTGTAAACTTGTAACGGTGAGACATGGATCAATATTTAAACACCAGCCTACCTGACTATACATACTGAAAATCCCACTGGCAGTAATTAGCAGTTAATTAGAGCCGGCTCCTCATGTTTGAAAATTGAATCATGCCACTTCTAGGCTTTCCTGACTTTTGAGGGATTGGAATGCACAGGAATGAAGAGCGTCTTGCCTGTTTCAGTGCCTGCCTATCTGGCACTTAAAATGGAGATACAGGTTGGATAGGTACATTTACATTCAAAAGTAAAAAAACAAAAGGAGAGAGACATAGGAAATACAGCACTAATTCAGCCTTAAATCCCTTTTCAGGTGATATACCTTCTAGACATATTTACAATAATCTTTAGTTGATTAAGTTTAAGAGACCAATAACTAATTCAAATACCTGTCACCCCAAGGTTACTGGCCAATAGAGAGAGTTGGGTACTGCACTATTCAAACCCCCTTACAGATGTCTGATGTAGTTGTCAGAGGACTTTTCTTCTGACTGAATAGAGAAGAAGGTTCCCCCAATCCTGGAGAATAAGTGGTCCAAATTTCTCATTGTTCTCTCTAATTTAGAGAACATCCTGTCACATCTGCCCAAGTCTGTCTCACCCACCAAAGTTGGTGACCAAAATACAGTCCCAGTCTCCTAAAGCACTCACGGCTCAGCACTTCTGTGCAAAAAAGTGGCTATTTTTAATGTTGAAACAGTTGCTGTTTGACTTTATTGCAAAATGATTTATTGAGGAACATAGCTTTCTTTTTCCCCATGAGTGCAATGAGCCTTTTTGGTATCTGGCACCCATTTTATTTTTTAAAATACATTCATTTTCATATTTAAATGTAATTTTATAATTTAATTTTATAAAATAAAGATTTTATTTTAAGGAACTGGTGTCAGCCCAGATGCAGATCAGTTGTGAGTTTGGCGTTGGTGCCACTTGTTTGTGATCTGTGGTACTCCTTAGTAATTGTGTCAATACTTGCAACTGAATCTGAGTCTTTAAGAGCAGCATTTACCACAGCTTCTTTAGACTTCACTTGGGAACAGTGTGAGATGGGCAGCAGGAAACGTGGTTTAATATCTTGCACTTAGGTTGGCTGAGTAGTGTGTGAACAGGCCAGCATTGCTCATGCATGAGCATAGATTATAACGTGAGACACGATACCTCAGATGCCTGTCCAGGAAGTCACAGTGCTGCTAGTTGAGCAAAGTATTATTATTGGAGTAAAGTCATTTCTTGGCTACCCACTTTGATTACTGTGGTCATAGGAAAGAGAATATTCATGCGACTAAAAACATGGAAAAAACAAGCACACAGAGAAAAGGGGGCAACAGCAACAAGCAATCAGGGGAAAAAGGTGTTTTAGCTGTGGCGTGGACTCTCTCTTTCCATTATATGGTGGCTTTAAAGAATAACAACCTGTTGCTTTAGCTGGCATTCCAGTGTTTCCTCCTGGAGCTCTGTCAGTGTATTTTTGACTCTCACGGAGCGTGTGATGTGTCCACAGCTCACGTATATCACCTCCAGCATACTTACAACAGCCCGACTAAGTCAATCATTCACGATGTAAGTATAAGCAGTGCTCAAACCTCCGAAGCATGGTATAAGTCTGCACACCTCACAGCTATGCTGGCTCTGTTATCTGATCCAGTGAATGGAGCTCCAGGGTGAGTCACAGTCTGAACTGGCACTATGTCTCATTCGCTGGATTTGCAAAAATGTCATTTGGAGAGAAAGAAAAAGCTTTAATTTACAACAGTCCATATTACTCAATGGAAAGACTATGTGACAGAGGCAAACTGATGTTAAGCCACTACTAGATTTTTTACGTCTCCCTGAAAATCAACAGGAACATTTCTTTGACATGGGTTAGAGGGGTTACTACCGTGGAGGAGTACTTGGAAGGTCTTTACTTCGTGGTTAACTGAAGTTGTACCTACTGATTTGTTGAAGCAAGAGGAGGAGAAAGAGTTGGTAGTAGTGGGTAACTTTCTGATACTAGTGGCCAGCACTTACTACTTACTCTTACAGTCTCTCAGGATGATCCTTTTCTTCCCTGGACGGTTCTCTAGTAGGACTGGAAAAGGAGCAGAAGTGATAGATGGCTTGTTGATCAGAAGGTCCTCAAAAACTTCATTAGTCTGAGAGGAACAGAGAATGATGTGTGGATAAATCCAGAAAAGACTATTTTGAGTATGCAGTCTTAGCATTTACATGTTTGTAAGACTTTCCTCTTAGGTTTCCTTCATTTTCTTGGACAGTGGCAGGACAAGGTTTTATTCAGATTTGTAGGTAATTACTCTCAACAAAAAGAAGTTTCAGTGTGCTGCAACAATGGATGCAATATTAAAAAGGTGTCTTATTTCTGGCTTTTTTATTTCAGTTATGAATAAGACTGGTTATATGGAAAGGGGAATTATATTTAGTTTGTCTCAAACACCAGTCAGAAGCAAGCCACTCTCTTAAACCATTCTCTAGAACTGTTTCCACTACTGGTTCAAGTGTCTGGACATTGGTATCCTGTGGGAGCTGTACAGATTCTGCACCAAAATAAGCTAGTCAGACTTTTTATCTGAAACTGGTCTCTAAGATCATTAAGTAAGAGACATTGCATTTGCCATTAGCCACATAATGCTAATTGTAATATAATGAAAATCTATTAAAGAAAGGCATTTGCTCCCAATGGACATTTAAAATTCATTGCTGGCCACTATTCAGAGAGTGACACAGCTAGTACTATGATTGATGGAGTTTGTCTGTGTTATTTTGTCTGCCCCCATATGTTTTTTTAGCAGCAGGTAATCTTAGCAATTATTTCAGAGGATATTCTGTTGGTTCCCACTAATAAAAAGAAAAGATCCGTATAAAATAATCTGCCTCTTAGCTTGAAGCAGTATTGTTGTGATATATGTGACAGCTGCCAGGTGTTATGCTGAAGGAGCTAGACTGCATAAAAATATGAAAACAAAATGCTTGAACTAAAGTTTAAACTACTTAAAAATAACCTGTTGTGCTCTCTTTGTTTCCGCTGCCTGGAAGTATTGAGTGCCAGAAGTGTAACACTTGACATTTGAGACAGACAAACATAGCCTACGGATTCTGTGATGGCTTTGCGACCAGCTAGCATTTTTTAATAATGTTTGTTCTTGTCAACACTGGAGTTTTTTTCTAAACAAGCTAGCTAAAATATGGGAATTAACTTTAATTTCTCACTCATTTTCTGAGGCTACAGAAACCTTGGAAGCAAGAAGCCTGTAGTTCCACTGCTTCTTTCTCCAAGACCTGCATTTTCTTCCAAATTCACACTCTTGCTATCCCACTGGATCAAGAGGAGGCAGTGAAAGCACTGGGTGGTTCACATGCTTCCAAGGGTGTATTACCTACCTTTCTCTGGCAGCAAAGGTGGTTTAGGAGGTTCTTGCCAAATGGACCTGCTTCTTGTTCCTGCCCAGATGCCACCACTCGCATCGCAATTGTGCTGATGCAGCTGTTTGTGGGGCTGTGTTGGAATCGAATCACTCAAATGGTCCAGGTTAAAAATATCTTTCTTCACCTCTAAAACAAAACAAAACAAACTGATGTCATTCCAGTAACATTGCCATTGTCAGCACAATGCTGTGGACAGCTGCAGCGATGCAAATGGACAGTGAACCATGGAGGGATGAGGTGGATGGCATGCCAAGGGGCAGGATCTGCATTTGGTTAGCATAGCTCCAGAAAACATTTATGAAGGTGCATGAAAGGGCTATTTGTAACCAACCAACCAACCAAATGGGTGCATTGTTGTAAGAAATGAACTCCTTTCCTAGGGCGCATTGACTCCTAATAAGTTACATACATTCTCTTTTCGCTTATTTCAGTGTGAATCTAGACCTTTCTCATTATTTCAAATTTGAGACCATAATTCCAGAAGATGGTAAATACAATTGTGGAGAACTCAGTACTAGCTCAGAAATAACATACTGAGGTGATACAAAGTTTTCAGCTGGTACAAATTGACTGTGGTGAATTGAATTGGTTCAAAGGAATGTGAAAAGGTAATTTTTGCTTTGCCAACAAAGGCATAATCTCTTCTGCTATGGTCTGCATAAAGCCAGCAACCATTTTTGTTCTCTGACTAGTTAGATAAAATTGTGATCATTTACTCATGCAAGATTCAGATAAAATATACTGCTGGGTGATCTACAGCTCTGGGGTAACCAACTAGTTCTGCCCTCATTTCTCTTTATTTCTCACATTTCCTTGTAAACTGGTGTGATATAACCTCAGAGAAGGCCATTATTACAATGGCTTCTCCAGATCCTACCTAAGCGGCAGTCAAAAATAAGCAAAATATTGCCCAAAAATAAAGCAAATTGAATAAGACAGTTAAGTTCCTTCACCTTTCCTTCTCACTTTCCAAATTTAAGAGTTACAGATTTTGTAAAAAGTAATAGTGGTTTTCAATTCCTATCAAGCAATTTTTGGATATTCTGAAGTATTTGGGTGAGATCTTTCATGTGTAATTCTTTAAAAGCCAGATCTAGTCTAACCTGGTCACCAAGAGTCTTAGAGTCAACAGTTAGAAACAGGTATCTCCACAACGCAATCCGGTCCATAGACAGTTCTTTTACCATGAGGCAAATCACTCTCTGGTGGTGCCTTTGTCTCATAGGGGTTGAATACAATTTGCTTGACTGAACATCTCACTTCTGAATGACTAAAATTTGTTAAGATGGAGCCCGGTCCTGTACCTGAAGGCTATGGAGATTAGGGGATGCAAGCAGAACAGTGTGTGGAGTTCATGGTGTTTCAGGCATCTAGAAGCCCTAGACTGCCTATTTTCCCCCAACATATTATAGGATAACTGCAGGGTCCTATTAAATGAACACTAGTGATAGTATCTTACCCCTTTCCTCTCATCCACACCCTTTGTTAGAATTTTATATAGATTTAACTAGTACTTGTGCTTAAGGAAGCAAATGCTGAAAGATGCTGAGTACCTGCAACGTTGATACAACTCATCAGCTTAAACTTATACTGTTTACTCACACAAATTCATAGTGTGCCAGATGCTGAAGGGTGCTAAATGGCCATTCAGTGGGAGTTCTCATTGCTCAGCACCTCCAAAGAGTTGGCATGTAAACTCCAACTAGGACTTTGCCTATGCAAAAAACAAATCCAGCCATCAGTCATGCAGGGTGTGCTTCCCTCCTTGCTTCATGAGATGGCCTAGTGAAAATTCCTGGTGCTTACTGAAAGCATTATCTGATGTCACTCGACACCACAGGGGAAAATATAAATCAAAGCGTAAGTATTCAACACTCTCTCAGCATTGGCCTACTGTGATTAATCCAATCTGAGGTAAACAATTTAGTTATTCTATATTAATGTTAGGGACCCAAATCAAGGATTGGGACTTGTTATTCTAGGCAATGTGAAAAACAAGCCCTGCCCATGAGATCTCCAAGACCAAGAGATAAAGCTCAGGTAGAAGCTTAACTACAGTTACCTAATAACGATGGACAAATGCAACGAAGTGTTGTATCTGAAACATCTGAAAGGCATGTGGCAAAGGCTGCGCCACGCTCAGCAGAAAGCTTTTCTCTGACAATGGAGTAGGACTGCAGTAACAGGGAAAGCAGGATGTTCTGGGGTGAGATGGCAAGGACCTGTAGAGAGGTTGGATGTCCAGACCCTGTTGACACTGAGGGGACCCGCTTCAACTTTCTACCTAAAAATTACTTCCAGTTCAAAAAGTTCTTTTCTGTAAAAGCTGACATCTTTGTCTCAGACAGCTCTGAGTTGTGTGGGCTGCTGTTGCAAGGGCAAAATGGATTTAATAACATGGACAGAGTTGCTCCAGGCACCTTTTGATGGTCTCTTGCCTCACACGAGGATAACATACCTCAGTCACTGTACAACTCAGAGCACAAATACTAAAATGTCAGAGATGTGAAAACACAAGTCTAAAAGCCAAGGAATGACTCTGTTGTGAGTTTTGTGCTTGCTTCACTCCCAGCTGGATGTGATGGCAAATTATTGTTCTTGGAAAGGCACATCAAGTGAGGTATTGCAGATTGGCAGTCTGCTGAGTCCAGTGAGGACTGGGAGCAAATGCTTCATCCAGCCAAACCCAATGGGAATATGTTGGGGCTTCAACATTGTTTTTCTGACACAGGAAGATGTCATCACATCAGAATATGAAGGAGTTAACACATTATGAAATATAGTTTTGTCAGTGATGTAGACACAGATTGTTTTGTTTGAAATGCAGTACCAGCAGTGCTGGTTAGCAAGGTAGTGCAGTCACCTTTCCAGTCTAAGTCTTTACATTGTGCTTTATTTCTTCTAGCACTGCTAGGCCCAAATCCTATGTAACAAGCTACTTAACTTTAAGCTCATAAACAGTTCTTTCTTTCAAAGTTAAGCTTTGGTTGCAGTATGTTTCTGGGTATTGGTGGGTTGGAACAGCAAATGGAAGTGATAAAGGAAGCCTGTCCTGCACAGGGAGAGAAATGAGACGGTACCAGTGTCATTCAAGTAGAAAAGGAATAAAAATGCAGGAAATAATTTTTTAAACCTCTTTCCAGTCATACTCCTTCAGGGAGAGGAGGAAAAAAAAAAAGGGGGAGGCTGTCCCATGCAGGGTTACACATGCCACTGAGGGCTTGGTGCACAAAATTGCACAATCAGTTTCAAAATCAGTTTTAGCTATCCCAGGCACTCCAGTTGTCCTTCCAAAATAAAAGGCAAAATTTTCAGCATCACAGAGAACTAATAAACCACCTACACTTCTGCATCCAATGAGATCAAGCAAGCACAGAATCCCTTACAACTTTGAAAATCTAGTCATTTATTCACTGCTGATATCTGACTTTTGCAATCTGGGTTGGAACATTTCAGTTGAAAGGTTTGCGTTCAGCACTTTTCAGCACTGAGAGTCAGATCTATAATCGAGACTTGATTAGCTATGTGCCTTTTCAGCTGAAGATCTGGCCCCACAGGCCCAATTCCTTACAGTGCTTTTGCATAAGCCTAGGAGACAGTGCTTCCCACCAGTGTTGCTGAAAACGGACTTCTGTATTCACACAGGTAGCTGTTTCTCCCGGATTTTTCACTGAATTTGTGTTCTTAATAAAGTACATGGTAGAGTTAGCGAGCAAAAGCAATATTATTTTGAAAAGTTTCGTGTCTATAAAAAATCCTTTCTGAGTCCTGTATTTTGCAGCAAGTAGCAGAGGTGCCTTACTTCAAAAATGTTAATATAAAAATGTGGAAAAGTTAGTCCATATTTCGAACATGAAGGCAGATTCTCAGCTAGCAGTTCACTGAAACTATTAAGACTATTCCAGTCCAGAGCAACTGAGGGTCTAGGTCTGAAGAAGAAGCTATGAACTCTGATTAGATATAAGCAAAGTGATAAGGAGCTACTTTCTTTCATACCTCCGTGCTGTCTTGTCTGTTGGTGGCAGGGCACTCAAACAGGTAGTAACTGGAATGAAGCCCACTAGCCAATTTATACATAACATACCATCACTTCTCACTAATTCCTATAGCACACTTTAACATTAAATACTTACAAAAATGCTTAGAAAAATCATCTATCCCATGCTTCAGTTCCTCATAAGCATCCCTGCTTCGCTGTTTGTTCCTGGACATGTATGTTAGCATCACTGCTTTGGCAACTTTCTGTTTTCTGACAGTGTTATAAATGATGGAGGTATGTTAAAATTCAGAGGACACTATTCTGCCATTTTCTCTCTACTGTGTAATATCTTGACATCGAATAATCCACCTGTGATCATGCTGGAGTTCCCAAAGTAAGGTGAAACCCTACACAGAGAGGACCAGTAGGGTGGGCCCAAAGCCTTTAACACTATTTTAATTTTAAGAATGTACAGTAGTGTATGTATGCATATACGTAATTGTGGTTTTAATACTGAAGACACAAAGCATCCCTTAGCTACCAAAACACCCATTTTTGTTTATCTTTCATGGCATTTCTGATAACATCACAAAGCTAGTCTTCACTCTGCCAAGGGATCTGAAGACTCTGAGATTAGTAAAAATATTTCTCTATATTCTAATGACATGTTAAACATTCAGCTAATCAAATAATAATAATAATTCCTGTTCGTGATTAGCAGATGCAGTATATCAAGTCCAGATTCCTTTTTTGCTGTAAGTGTAGGATACCTGTTTTCTGCGCCTGGGAGCAGAAGCAGAAGCTTATTACTGCATTATTTATTTTCTGTTCTTGGGCTGAGTAAAATTGAAAGGAAAAAAACATTAAAAGACTTCAAAGAAAAATAAAAACACATCCGAGGCACATTTTATGACAGCTGAACAAGTATCATGTTGAGTGGCAGTGCACTGACAATAAGTTTTGGCTTAGGACCACATCAATCTGGAGGCCCAGCTACACAAGCCGAGCTGGCTCAGGATCACTTATAAACAGGCAGTTATCACCTTCATTGCAATGATATCCCAGAGGCCCAAATCAGGATTAAGCCCTTTGCGCGGGGGCAGCACACACACATAGTGTAATCTTTCCTCTACCGATGTCGGTAGCAAAAGTCCCACGGACTTCTCTGGTGTTACTGCTCTGGCTGGCCTCCCCAAGTTTTCATGTTCCCCACCTTTTCCCCTTTACCCACTCCATTCTGTTTTTGTGCATACTGTGAAATCTTAAGGATTTTAGTTCAATTCATCTTTTCCTCTTCCATTTGTCAACTTATCCTTCCTTTGCAGACTGGTTCTGAACCATCCCCTCAAGGATGCATGGAGGAAACACCTCTGAGCCACGAGAGGGGTGACGAGCCAGCTCGTCATGTCTTCTCCTTCTCCTGGTTGAACTCCCTGAACGAATGATGACTCACCCAGGCTGGCTTCTGGTGTGCTTCTCTGAGGGGCCGCAAGCGCAGGCAGTCTGCCTGGAGTCAACAAAGAAACAGACCTGGAAAGGGACATCTGAGCAGGTTTCATTCCCAGGAACTCAGCTGACCTCCACACTGTACTCGGCCCTTGAGATGATGGAGTCCTGAAAAGGGTGGGAGCATGGGGACAAATTGCTATACTACTGTAGTCAGAGTGTTTTCCAATAATTTCTTGTTTCCAAGGGGAAAATGGCATCACTACAGCTGTAGGATGAGCACTGCTAATGTTTCACTATTTATTCACTTTTCAGCATGTCTTCATGTAGGAGTAAATGCTTCATCCATGTTGTTAGTTAAAATGCTAATATGATATTCACTAGTAGTATCCTTTGCCAATACAGAGTGTTTCCCCTCAGTACCCTCCTGTGTCCAGCCCGGACAGTTTGTCTGTGCCAGTGACATCAGTGAAACTATCCCTCCTTGACACCCCCAAATCAGGGTTAAGTCTAAATACCTCCCCGTGGTCATTGTAGTCCCCACAGTACCGGGGCATCCCGTACTGCAGGAGCTGAACGCAGGAGGCGAGAGGAAAGCTGCCGTTTCTTCCTTCTTCCTTTCTTCCTTCTGCACTTGCTTTGCTGCTAAGTCACAGCAGATGACACTCACACAAACAGGTTTTTTTGGTAGGGAGGGTGCATAGCAGTAGGGATGAGGAAGATGTGCACACCAAAAGCACTGGCCTAACCCCCACGCATGCATGGGGTGGCACACAGCTCTGACTGTGCGGGGAGGTGACTGGAGTGTTGCCCACATGTCTGTCCAACTGCAACCTGCGTCCGCATCTTCTCAGTCATCCATGAGATCAGCATACAGGAAAGGGGACATGTCCTTGCACGAAACCAGAGTGCAGTGAGGTGGCCACAGCTATTTGTTAAAGGTTTAATCTGAAGGCATTGTGGTACACTGTGGAAAAGGCTAATGCTGAATGTCCTGTTCCATGTGCACAGCAGATGCTGTGCATGGCAGATGTTTAATGAAACCAGATTTCTGTCTTAAAAGCAGAGAAGCTCTATAAGATGCACCTAGGGTGAAACTGCAAGTTTCATCACTGGGGACAGGGTTTCAGCACTCAGTAGTGTTTAAGGGAGATTGGCAGGTCACTGGGAGTGCCCAGTGCCACAGAGGACCCGGTTTAAAGCTCTGATCTAGTTATATGTGGATCTTTCCAGGAACCCTGGGTCAGACCCTAAGCACATCATTTTGGCATGAGACTGGCTGGCAGAGCATAGGGCCGTGCTACACCTCCTGCCCAGAGCAGGACAGGGGAGCCTGGCAGTGCAGGCACAACGCGGTGTCTGGTTAGCAGGCTATAAGGTGTCATCCATCCATCTGGCCCCAGTCCTGACTGTGCCTCATTATAGGGACAAAGTCACATCAGCGAGTCATCACAGCCCTGATCTATATCTATTTCCCCTGGAAAATGTTCCTGCAAGAGAAGTTTTGGAGGGTCATGTAGGTGAGGTCTGTAAAGAGTTTGAGATTAATATTGCCCAGAGCTAGCACCTCTCTGCACCATCGTCACCACATTGCCTCTTACTGCTGCGGGAGTTTTTCCCATGGGTTTAGCTTGGGGTGAGAGTTTGCTATTACAGGTCCCAGTCATCCTTGCAGATTTCCACCAGTTCCTCCCACAAAGATTCCCCACACATGCCACAACCTTCCTAATGCCCCTAGGAGGGAGCCGGCTTGACTCTGCCACTGGGACGAGGGAGCCAAAGTGAGTTTGGGGGTGTTCCTGGAAACAGGAGGACAAACAACACTAAAAAAAGGGGGGGGGGGAGGGAATAAATCCAGTAGTGTTTCACCAGTTTCTGCTAGGTGCGCGCTGGCACGGCCCTGCTGGAGGAGGCTGCCCAGCCCCGGCTGCAGCGCCGGGCAGCCCGGAGGAGCCCCCCGGCCCCCGGGGGCGGCAGGAGCTGGCGGAGCCCCGCACCCGCACGGCGGCTCCGGGAGGGCCGGGGGGGCTGCCCGGCGCCCCGGCCCCCTGGGCAGGCTGCGCCCAGGGCTGGGGGCTCTCCGCGGGCAGCGGCCGGGCCGGCGGCCCGACGGGGCGGGCCGCTGGGAGTCGCCTGCAGGAAAGGAGGCGGAGGAGGAAACCGGCATGAATTGCCTGGCCATTTGTCGGGATAAACCACGGTCCCGGCAGGGCCACGCTTCGCTTTGCCCTCCCCCCTCGCAGCCCGGCACTGGGGCGCTCCCACGGCCGGGGGGGCGGGTTGGGGCTCGTCGCGGCGCCGCGGTGCCCGCCGGGCGCCCCCCCCCAAACCCCCGGAGCCCTCAAGTGTCTAGGCAAGAAAGTCTATCAAGCCGTTGTTACTTTGCAGCTTTTATTAAAAATATAAATATTAAACATTCTCTTACACAACAAAATTGACCGAGCGCTGAAAAGATGTTTTATTGTGAAAATGTTTACAGGAGAAAGTGGATTTAAAGTAGCTTACAGAGATTCCCCCTCCCACCTCCCTGCCCCCACCAGAAAAGTTATCTGTCTTCTTGGCAACATTTTTTCCAATGCTCACACATCCCTACGTAGCAATGTCACTAGAATAACTGGGAAATGGAGAAATAAATAAAGGTAGGGGAGATTACAAACGACACTCGTGTTTCTGCACTTGGTACACGGTTGTGCATGCTAGTCAAGGGACAGAGGCTGTTCGGAGTACACCCCTCTAGGTTTAAAGCTATATAAAAATAAAGAGATGACATCAGAGCAGCACTATGGTACATCGGACTGTGTAATTATTCTTGTGCTAACTGCGGAATCTCTTTGGCAAGGCGGGGAGGGGCCGTTTCATTTCCCGATTATCTCCATCAGTTTCCTGTTGCTGTGGGCTTGCTGCGCCAGCTGCTCGGCGCGGGCCATCTCCAAGACTTCTCGCAGGAGGTGGAAAGTCAGATCCAGAGAAATCGGGGGCTCCTCGGAGCGCTTCTCCCTCTCCACGGCCTCTGCCCCGGCCTCGCCCTCCTCGGGGCTCTCCAGCGAGCGCTCGGGCAGCTGCTGCAGCTGTTGCACCGCTGCTCGGAAAAAGTTGGCGGCGGCGGCTTCGGGCGGTAGGTGGCTGGTGCTGCTGGAAGAGGCGGATAAAGAGCCAACGGGTCTCTTGTTGAGGTTGCCCAGGCGCAGGAAGTACTCTTCTCCCATGCGGAGCAGGACGGGCAGAGTTTGCTGCTGCTGTTGCTGCTGCTGCTGCTGCTGCCGCTGGAAGAAATCTGGCTGGTGCAGAGCCCCGTGGGCGGCTACCGCGCTCTTGCTGAGAGCTCTGCACTCCTGGCAGGGCAGGAGGGCGACCAGCAGGATTCCCGTGGAGACCAGCAGCTGGATCTTCATGGTGGGGGCCCAAACCTGCAGCGGTGACAGAAGGGGAGCGGGGGGGGCACACGCGGGGCGTGCGGTTAGCGCGGGCCGTCGGGGCGGCGAAGCCCCGGCAGCGGGAGGGGACGGGAGCGGAGGGGGCGCGCACCGACGGCTGCTGTCCCGGTGCTGAAACGCGCCGCTCCGCGCCCGCTCCGGCCCCCGCGCTGCGCGGCCCGGCAGCGCCGAGCCGCGGCCCGTCGGGCTCCGCTCTGCCCACCCGCCGCCGGCCCCTGCCGTCGAGGGGCCGCCCCTGCGGAGCAGCGCTGCGGGACGGCTCCGGGCTCGCTCTGTCCACAGAGAGGCGCAGCGCGGCTGTAACGCGTGTGCGTGGTCCTGCGCGTTTCTGTGCACCCGCGGGCGGCAGGGCGGCTGTCCCGAAGAGCTGCGGGCTGTGAGCGCCCGGTTCCCCGGCGCTTCCCCGGCTCCCCGCCCCGCTCCTCCCCGGCCGAGGGGGCTCGTCCGGCTCCCGCGGGGTCCCCGCGCCGAGGCCCCGCAGCGCAGCCCCCTCCGCTCCGCGCCCAGGCGCGGGTCCCGCACCTACCCGGGGCGGCGGCAGGGCAGGCGGCGGCGGGGCTCGGCGGTGCCCGGCGTCCCTTCCTCTCGCTCTCCCTCGGAGCCGTCTCCTGGCGAACTTGTGATCAGATTTGGTCCTAATCAGAGCCCGGGCGCGTGATTTTTATAGCTTAGACCCTCTCCTGGAATCACGCAGAACTTGCCTAATAAGCTGACGCTCTCCTGACAGCGCCGCTTGCGTGCCCCGATCTACTGCTGAATAAATCATGGGGGCCCGTCGGAGCGGCGATGGGCCGAGTTTCGCTATCGCAACCCCAAATCTCACGTCCAATTATATCAACAGATATTTATCGCCTCTGCGGTGACGTCAGCCGGGCCGGGGGTTGGGGAGCAAGGTGCCCCCCCACACCCACCCCATTGACAAAAATACTTGAATGAGATTTCCTAGCGGGCGCGTACTATGAGAGGTCACACGGGGGAAACTTTCCACTCGCGGGCCGGCCCGCGGGGAGGGACCCGACCGGCCCGGCGCCGGGGCCGCCATCCCGGGCAGACGCCGCCCCCGCGCCCCGTGGGGGTGCTGCGTTGGGCCGCTCCCCGCGCAGCCCCGGCCCTCGCCGCCGCCGCCGCCTGCCGCCGCCTGCCGCCTCCGGGCCCGACCGCACGGCGTGGGGCCGGACGGGGCGGGAGGCTCCGCGGCGCGCGGGGTTTGCGCGGAGCCCGCCTATGCTCTGCGCCCGGGCCCTCTGCAAACCGTGCAGCTCCCGGGGGACTAGAGTGCCGGGGCAGGGCGGGGGGCCGGGGCCGTGCAGCGAGGGGGCCACAGCCGCCCGCTCCCCGCAGCACCGCCGAAATTGTCGCAGCGCCAGGGGCCGCGCCGCCGAGGCCCCGCCGGCAGAGGAGGGAGCGGGCGGCCGGGGCGGAAAGCCACCAGCGCAGCTGCGGCGCCGCGCTGCCGGGGCGAGCGCGGGCGCGGGCGCGGAGATGCCGGGCGCGGGCGCGGGTGGCGAGGGCCCGGCGGCGGCGGCGGCACCTCCCGGCAGCAGCGGCCGCTCCGGGACGTGCCCGCTCCGCCTCCGCCTCCCCGCTGCCCTCCCGCCGCCGGGACCTCTTTGAAGTGCTCTCCCTTCTCCCGTATGTCTGCAGGCTCTGGATCATACTCCACCAATATCTCCAGCTGTGTTGCTTACCCTCAGATCTACTCTTCCAGGAGGTAACACTGCTTATAGAAATAACTTTGCCCATTGCCCACTCCATGCATAAGGAATTTTCTTCTGTTTTGGCATCCCATCAGCTTTGCCACTGCATCTGTCCTGCTTCTCCACTGCCTCGGGTCCCACTTTCATCATATCCTTCCCTTTAAACCGCAAAATTGCACTGAAAACCTACTGGTTGCATCCAGCCTAGACTGTAAATGCTTGGGGTCATACATTTGTATGTCTCTGATCACAATGAGGAGTTGGAATAGACCACAGAAGGTGGTAGTGTGCTAGTAGTGCTAAATCAACAATGAATCTGAAATCCACTTCTCTAATAAAATAAGGAGGTTCAAATAAATTAGTATATGAGGTTGCCACAGCTCTGTTCTGAGCATCTCCTGAGAGGTGTTAGACACTGTAACTTTTGGTCTACCTACCTGCAGTTTTTGACATTGCAGGCGAGGTGCCTCAGAATCACATCATAAACAAATGGAAAAACAAGCCATAATAACAGAGCTTTGTCTCTACATTAACTGTGTTAGCTCCGGCACTCATGAACTGAAATGCATATTACAACAAAAACAGAACAGAATATGTTGTGTAGATAGTCACAGCTATTTGTATGCTTTAAAAGCATGTTAGTACAGTTTTCACGGAGAACAACAAGAGATTCAAAGAAGCAGGAGCTAGGTTCAATCAACTGGTGGAAAATGTAAGAGGCACTTCTTAAGCTCAGATTCTTCAGATGTGCTGTGGGGTGGTTTTTATCACAACATCCCCATTTTTAGGTGTAATACACTTTTTAGAGACCGTGAAAACTCTTAAAATACTGTGATCATAAACATAAAAAAGGAAACATTCTGATCCAAATATGTTTTTTTTTAGTATCGTGGGTGAGATGAATAAGATAAAAAGCTGCATCTCTCCAAAAAATTGATGCCAGTGAGAATTTGGCTCAGATTATTTTATGTTTGTCGTCATTTAAAATATTATTTAGGTCCTTTTAGGCAGACAGTTTCATCCCTTGGAGAATTACAGTCGCAGCAAAGACATCACAGGAGTGGGCTAGGACAGCTCCTGAAAATTTCACAGAGCTGTGTAACCTGCCAAGTTCTTCTTACCTTTTTCATGACCCCTGGCTCTGAGCAGAGTCTCACACACACTTGTTTTTAATCCAACACAGTCCTATTAGCCCATGTTTTCCCCATAGATCCTCATCGATGTGTTAGAGGGCTTGCAACAATTTAAATGCAGGGAAGACTGAGAGACATTTGGATGCTTTGATAATGAGAGACATTTGGATGCTTTGATAATGAGGAATATAAAATATCACAGAGACCTGAATTACAAAGTACTTATACTCAATACTTCAAATGCAGAACTGACTTCCTAAGAACATAGATCCTTTCTCCAAAGAGTAACCAGTTTCTAGGTAAAATCTCAGCAGTTACTCCTGAAGAAGGTTACACCAGAAGAAAGCCTGAATTCCCACTGGAGGCAAGAAGAGGAGAAACAAAGCAGATTGCAGGTAAATCTGGATTCGAGTTTTAAGGTTTGTGGTATAGTTCGAGTTTAGCATATCACATCTAAGAAGAGCATTCATATTTGGCTCATTCTGCAAACATTGGAGCAAGCATAATTTTTGCAATGAATCACAAAAAAGCATTGTATAGAAATAAAAAGCATCCCATTCATCCATCTCCTCCATGTTGACTTGGGTTGGATGGCAGCTGATCTCTAGCTTTAGTGATCTCAAACTTAGGCACCTACTGAAAGGCAGTTATAGCCACTGCCAGAGCTAATGGAGAGCAAAAGCGTGCCCAGAGTATGATACATCCCGACGCAAACTAATATCTTAAGGCTTCTGGAGAAGCTCACCTCGTTCCCTTGTCTATAAAGGGAGTACAGACAACTCCTTAGCCTAGTCACCCCATTTTTAAGTGGCTAATGTTAGGCAAAAAGAATGCCTGTCTCACTGATTGACCATAGCAGAGAGATCACACAATTCTAAAAATAACTACATAGAAGTGATGATGTTAAACTGGGGGTATGGCTCTTACCCCAGGTATTTTTGAAGATGTCCAACTTCAAACATGGAAGAGCGCACACTAGAGGTAAATCAGCTTCCCACTGAGGTGTACTATTTCATTACAATTCCAGCTTTTGTCAGAAGGTAAAAAGGCTTTCTGGTATCGTTATGTTCAGCAAACTTTTCTATGTCATTTCACATGATCATTTATTGTGATCACCCTCGTTGCTCAGTCCATGTGATCAGCTCTCAAACATACGGTTTTATATTCTGAGACTATTTCAGGTGAACTCTGTACATCTTGCCCCCTCTGAAGTGCCTGCATTCATGCAATGGCATATTATATATTACATTTTCATTCAACCATTTGGTACTCCTGGTACTAAGAAATCTAAATCTGATGGTCACGAATTTTATGTATTCTACAGCAACCTACAGAAAAAAGAAGAAAAATTCAAGATATCTTATTATGCCTGAAGGTGATGTCATTTTAAGAGCAAAATATATTTGTTTATTTTTCTTCAGCAAAATGAATTTGCTAGACTGATCACAGAGAACCTCAATTAAAGTAAGTTTAAAAAATCAATAAAAATAGATCAGTTAAATACAGAAGAATATGTTCTAGGTCAGAATGAAGAACAAAACTGATAAGGATCTCAATTGTATCTCATTTCTTCTGAACCCATCTGTCTTCAAAATTCTGCTCTCTCTCACTGAGTTTTAATTTCTCTTTCAAACAAATTTTAAATGATTTCACTCCAGAAAGGATATATTTTGCTCGTCCCAGGGTTTTTCTGTTGTGTGTCTCACCACTGTATCAGAGCTCCACTTATCCCTTTCATATATGTCCTATGTCTTTCATATAGTCCTGTGAGATAGAGAGGAAAGCTCCTTAATTTTCCAAATTTTCCAGTGGGGAACAAAAATATGAGAGGACAAAGTGATTTACCCCATATCCCTCAAAGATTTGTGTATCAGGCAGGAGTGACTCTTGCATTTTCTGAGCCCAAGTTCATAATCTCGACCAAAAGACTGTTTTCATTCATGGGATAATATTCATATTTTTCCTCCCAGAACATTGCCCACAAGACACAGTTTTATGGGCTCAAGGTCTCAACAGAAGGAAAAATTTCTCCGAAATATCCTCTTGGTTCCACAGTGTCTGAGCAGGATGCAGCCCTGCTGCAGTTCGCACACTCACAGATTTGCAGGGATCATTTTGCTCCTGAAGTCTGACCTCCTGCTGAACAGAGGCCAGTAAACACCACTCAAGAATTTCAAGCACATACCTTATCCGAGCAAGAGCATACCCTGTGCTTAAAGCCCTGTGCACCCGGGGGGGATTTATTCACCCAAATGCTTGTAATGCAAAGGGAAGCTGGACATGTACCCTCCTGAACGTCACCAAAAAAGCACTCGGGCCTCACAGCCTTGCTCGCTAATTCTAATCAGCAGAAGGAAGTTGTAAAATTAGGCTGGGAAAAGTCTGCATGCTGGAAGGGCTGTGCCTTTCTCTTTTTGACAGCCCTCATCTAGGGAGGCAACAGCTGACCTTTATATTTACCTCACAAGACTTGTCAGTTGCTATTCTTGCACTCGAATAACGGATGGAGAAGGCTGCGCGGGTATGTATGTGAGCTCTCACCACTGTTAATGATAATTCTGCAGGAATTAATCTCACAATTATCGGTAACAACAAGGAAATCCATCAAATAAGCACTATGTGAAAGCACTGAGTAATTTGTTTTCCTGGCTGTCTTGGTGTCTGGGTATATTTTGGCATAAGAGAAATTTTGCTGTGTGTATGTTAGCTGAGGGTCCGATCTGTCTGTCTGTATTCGGCCAATACTGCCACTGAGACTGGGGCAAGGATAAGAGATTGGATTCAATCTCGCGTGCATGTGGAACAACCCATTGAAACCCATGGATTCAGCCTAGTTCACAGCGACAGAGAGGAGGGCACACGTTATCTGGCCAGCTACACAGGCGGCAGGGCATGGTCTCAGGAAAGCAGGAAGGGCAAACGCTGGACAGATGTGCAGGCACTGGGCACACTGGCCAGGCAGCAAGAGACGAGGTGGTAAGGGAGGCTATCGTGGGCCTGGAAGGAAGAGGCAGGTGGGAATGCCAACATTGCCTCTCCTCAGACACAACCCCACATCTCTGCCACAGGGTGGCTGGAGCCCACTGCTGTCCCTTTCTTGGGCTCTGGGAGAGGGGTGCAGAGCAGAGCCCACAGACCACAGCCCGTATGGCCAGTGGCTGCTTGTGGGCTTGCACAGGGGAGCCTGCGGGGAACTGTGCTCCAAAGCCCAGGAGCCTCGCTGTCCAGCTAGGATGCCCCAACAGAAGGGCTTGCTGGGACAGTGATGGCTTTGACCATCAAATACACTGCTGACACTAGGGACCTTGCCTCGTTGTCATCACATGCAGCACCAGGCGTGCCATTAGCCACTAGGGTCAGCAGCAATGTTCAGTTCATTTAGCTGTAAAGCTGCAGCCTTGTTACAAGCATGGGGAGACCATGCTGCTGGGGTGATGGACCTGGGAGTCGCTATGGAAATAAAGAGACATTTTTGAGCACAGCTGTACTGGCACAGCATTTTCCAGCATCCGGGCAGAAGCAATCCAAGTAAATAGCAGGCATTATGTTTTTTTTCAGTGGCCAGCCTGCTGCTCTTTTGCTGGAGGAGCAGAGAACAGGAGAGATGCTGGAATTTGAATTTACACAAAGCAAAACCCTCACTCAAAGGCAAAACATCCACTGTGTTCAATGGGAACCAAGATTTTCTCTGTAATGTGAGACACGTGGTGCATATACATATAAGAGCATATACAACATGTGAAAGACACTGACAACTAAAAGAACTGAGTACAGGGGACAGGTAATCACTGCCATTAAAAGAGAGATTTGTGACATTTAGGACAGCTCCTGCTCCTGGAATCCCGTTACAACCTCAACTCAACAACGTGCTCAACATCGTGCTCAAAGACATGCTCTCAGTGCCTATGGGAATGCGCTGTAAAGAGGCAGCACAAGGAGATAGCCTTGTATGTTTTCTTACCCTTGTATTCAAAATTAAAAAAAGAAACTTTTTAGCCTTCAAGCTTAAAAACATGAGCCAGCTATACCACCAAGGTTTAGAATCCCCAAATAAACATCGAAGAGCTCAGAATGTCATATTTAAAAAAAAAATCATGATTCCGAATACAATCTCATTATTTGGGGGAGGAAGAAATAGGGGCAGCACAATTTTGGAATACTTGAGGCTGGAGATGGTGCAACTGCCTTCTCACTTCTTTCAAGTGAGGAAATATGGGAGGAAATACAAACACACTATCTGTCTTGAATGGCTGGGCAACGGACTATATATAGAATCTCCTCTGTCCTACTTAAGTTATGACTAATGCTAAACAATTAGAAATTCAGATGTCTGCATATTTGAAGGAGCAAACATCTCTAATGCACCATTTGTTGTTCATTAAAAAATGGGAGAAGCAAAGTCTCTCTTAGCTCTGACTAGGCTGCACTTATCAACAGGTGCATGTTGCTGGAAGTGGAGCCCCATGAGACTAATTGTAAAGGATAATGAACGAGATGAGGCGTTTCTTGGAAAAAAAGGTTGTTATCTTTATAATGACCATACTCATGCCAAAGACTGCAAATTCTTTAGGGAAGGGACTTTCTTTTTTGTTCCATGCCTGCCTGGTGTCTAGCACAACGACGCCCTAGTCTGTGACTAGAAATCCTAAGTGCTACTGCAATACAAGCAGTACATTATAGTAAATAGTAGTATTAAATTAGCTGGGAACATGAAGGTGGTTTTCATCAGCATCTCTGATGTACAGGATCAACAAACATTTCTTTAAGCCAGTGGCCAATAGAGTTTTATTTGAAAACACTTCATTTTTATGAAGAGAAAATGTCGCTAATACAAAACAAGAGTTTACTCTTGGGAACTGGGCTAGACTTTTTGTCTGATTCCTCTAGTTCAGTGTTGCAGTGTCTGGGAGCACTGGAGTAGTTTCTGATATAGCCAAGATGGCTATATCACCAAGACTGGGTGAAGGAATCAAAGTACAGAATAAAAGTACAAATCATGCCAGTTAATAAATGACATAAATGGTCAATCTCCAGTGGGTAAAATTTCCAGACTTCTCAACCAGTTCACATTCTCTCTGTGGATTAATGTTAATGTAAAGCATATACTTAATGAATTTACTTACTAAATGGCTTCCTTTGTCTCCCTTCTGCTTTAAAGTATTAATTATCATTATGAATAATAATGGCAGGGGCCACTGATGGCACTGCTACATACATCATCGTTTATTATTCTCTTAGCAAGTGAGGAAGATTTTCGTTCTGGGAGAAACTACTGATTTTATTGTTAACTCCTGATGCTAGGAGAGCAGTGGCAAACACTAATGGAGGTGTTATGATCACTTCTCCATAACTAGAAGCTTCCAGAAAACTAAGAACCAGGTATATCTTTGGTCTGAGGTATGACAGTAATGAAATGGCAGGATGTCATTACAATCTCCTCTATTCCAGACTAGCAGATTTGCAAATCAAGATGGACTATGAATATTTCTAGGCACTGACTTCCAGATTTCTCCTTCGTCAGGAAACTGCAGTGGTCTGACATCAGGCCATTTGATAAGAAGCAGATCTCAAACTGTCTTGCAAAGATTAATGACCTCTGAAGTTAACGAATGGACCTATATAACTGATTTTGCTTAGCACTGAAATGCATTCTGAACTGACTAAAATACAGCAGTTGTGTAAGGCCCCAGTCAGCCAAGCCTCCTCCATTCCCATGGAAATCTAAGACAGACCAACTCCACCTGGAATCAAACCCCACAGACCGGGTTAAAACTAGTGCCAAGAAACATGTATGGATACTGCATCCCAGCAAGGCTGCAGGATGGGGGTGTTATGGGCAGGTCTACCCCATGTAAGGAGTGGGGAGATGCTTGAACCTCTCGAGCTTGCATCGTACTGCTACAGCAATGCAATGTTGCATCTGACACAAGAGGTTTGCAGCCCTAGCTCAGCACTCTCTCGCTGTGCTCCTCTGTACCTGCCCTTGGATAGACAATTAAACTGGAACTGGGCTAAAACCAGCTAGGTAAATGACAAGAGCTCTTCAACACCCAATGGTTTCAGGTCTCTAACATAACCTGGCTGATCCAGGTGAAGTTTTTACTAAATGACAGAGGGCAATTGAGATTTTAGCTCCAAAGAACTAAAGCTAAGAGCCTTCAGCTGGCATCCGAGACATTGGGAGCTAAGAGTTCACAGCTCCTCCTAGGATGCTTTTAGATGGGAGAAGATGGCTGCTATCAGAGTGGCCTAGGCTTTTTTGAACTTAAAAATAATTTCAGAAATGTAATCAGTACCTCCTTTTTTTAATAGAGTCTAATTTTAAGACTAATACTTGAGTTGACAGTGTCTCTTTTGAGGCAGCTACATATATGGGCCTACACAGGTTGGGAATGTCCCTATAAGGCTTTTTCAGTTCCCTTAGTGAAGACTGTGTGAAAAATAATTTTAGAGCAGCCAAACTTAAGGTGTTAGCAGTGAGTGTCATTGACCTTTGGGTGCTGCTGTAAAACAGCAGCATGAAGTGCTGGCAAATAAACTCCCTCAGGTTGTCTCTCTACGGTTTTTCATGAGCATCCTGTGCTCAGGGAAGATTTTAAAAACCCTTGGTTCAGTAAGACAGCTCATACAACCCTCGAAGGGATGCCACCCAGGTAGTGTACTCAGCAAGGCCTGTACCTTGAGAGGTGGATTCACAGGAACCTGGAAACTTATCTAGTAAAGGAGTTGACATGAAAGCACTTAGAGCTTAGTCTGAATTGCTCTTAGGCTTGTGACTGAGAAAGGTCTCTCCCTCTGCTAGGAGGAGAAGGAGGAGGATCCTTGGTGTAATGTGAGGACTACATCTCAGTCCTTCACTTGTCCTATCTGTTTTACTGTTCCTGAGGAGGAAAAGGTAGTTTTCAGCTCAGTAGGGATGGAATTGTACATCCTGAAATCTAGGGTTCTGACATTGACTCTAGCTTGTTTTGGACCCAAATTGAAATGCACACACTTTCCTGCTATTTGTCTTGGCAGAGCTTCTGGCAGAGCTGTGTGGTGGAGGTTGGCTGACGGCTGCAGAACAAGAATGAAAAGGAGATGCCAGAACGAGAAACTGGTGAAACGGCAAATAAGGTTGGTGGTTAGTGAATTGGTTTCCACATGACAATAAGTTACTGAACTGCGCCATAATGTCTTTATGATACCAGCAAGTACAACTGCAGTAGGTAATTAGGTATGTCTTGAGACACTCTCCAATTTCACTGCTATGTCTAAGAGGCAGAATTGTCCGCCGGCTACATTTGCTATTCCTATTAACAGACCCCAAATTAAAGAGACAGGGAGCGAAAAAGAATACTGAGCACTTCACAGATACACAGCATTTTCATTATAGCCCTCCTGACACCTTGGGAACACTCAGGTAAGTCCTGTAGGGAATGAGGAAAGAAAGTATTAATCCTTGCTGGCAGTGAAGGAATTGTGGCACACGTTTTTTGTTGGAGCTGGGAACTGAATCTCCTGCCTCAGTCACAGGACTATCCTTCTCTCTTCAGCTGTTTAGCAAAATGTGATGGAGCCAACTGAGGACAAACTTCTAATAATCTCCACATCCTAGGTAGCTATCTAAGGGGCAAACATCCCTGTTTTGGTCCCTCAGAACAGCTCTTCATTTCAAAAACTAAGCTACATCATAATCCCTTTGCAAAGTCCGTAATAGAGTCAACACAAAGCAGAGACAAAATCTGCTGCTGGAAAACAAGATGATATTTGACTTTTCCTTTGTAGAGAATGAAAGCACAGTCCTAGTTTTGGAACAAAGCCAGATTTCAAGTCCTGAACCCACTCCTGAAGTGTAACCTTGTCTCTCTGCATCGTTCTGTTTGAGACAATACAAGGAGCTGGAGGCAGAGCTGCCTCACACTGCAAAAAAATGAATGCCATAGCTTAAATACCTTTACACTCTCTCTATCATTATGACTGGAGCCACAAGGAATAGTTTTTCCTCTGTGTGTATCTTCCACTGCAACATCATAGAGGTCTTATACTTTTGTCTTCTAAAATTTGGACCTGAACAATGCCAACTGCAGGGGAGTCTGAGGCAGTGGTATGAGGGATCTCTCCAGGTTGGATTGACACCTCCTGATAACCAAGCTCTGTTCATTACCAAAATATAAATAGTCTACTTCTCCTTCAGCCTACATCTACAACTAGGATTTTAGCTTGAGGCAAACTAAGATGTTTTCAAGAATTTAAACTGAAGTACATCCCTCTGTGGTTTGTCTCTTCTGATGGTGACTGAACTGAGTTGTCATGAGTTCACAACATGGGGCAGTATAACTCCTGATGTTTTTGGAGAAAGAAAGTAATCTTTTGAACTTGTCACTCAGCAGGATTTCAGCAGAGCTGCATACAGACTTTATAGTCTAAATAACCTGGGCTTCTCTGGTTCCCCATGCAGAAAATCTGCACCATGCCATTACGCAGGACATGGGGCTCAGACCATATCTCTTGACTGTGCCCATCCTGAGTTCATTCTCAAGATTTTCTTCAGGAAATAACAGATACTTCATTCACTTGCAATAAACTAGCTGTGCTTTCAGCCATACTATCCTTCTGAGAGTTTAAAAATTAACAAACATTACAGTGCTAACCATACTACATAAACACAGCGTGTGTCAGTCAGACTGTGCTCTCTGCCCCGTCTCACATGCCAGCACCTGACCACGCAGCTACTCGTGCACGCACTGTGATGAAAAGTGGTCTGTGGCTTGGGGACTTTGTGATCCAGTGACAGGTTTTATGTTTAGTAACCCTTCATAGATTTTTCTTTCGTGAATCTGTCCAATGAAAGATTGACTGGGGATTGCTCTTCCTGTGAATGACATTTGCATCAAAAACAAACAAACCCAGTAACAGATCCTAACATGCAATGCGACTGTGATAAGAAGAAAATTTCAGTTATACAACCCATCTGTAAAACTGGCAAGATCCTTCTTTTCCTGGAAAAGATGTCTTTGCATCTGACATTACTACCCTTACTCTGAAAAAGGAAATAACTGATTTTAAAAAAATGTTGTAGGAGTCCTGATTCTTCTGCAATGTAAACAATGCAGAAGATCAATCACAGCTGAAATTTCCAGTGAAAATATCAGAAATTCCATTAGTGCTTTATAAGGCTTGTAGATTGCTTGCTCTATGACTCTAGCTGAGAAAATAACATCTCTCCAGGATGAGCAGAAGAACTGAATGATCTTTACCCAAAAAGGCTCAGATACCTGACTGTCCATTATTTATTTATTTAGCTTGAAATATCCCCTACCTACAGGTGGGAGCCAAGAGGTGGTGCTAGAACTCAGCTAACTCATACTTTGGAAACATTTATTCCATTTGTTTTCAGGTGGAAAGATGCAAAAGATGGCTGCATGAACTCTGCTTTATAATGTTTACAGCCTGGGTTGTTTAGTCTCTCTCAGCTGTTTTCTGTGCTGTTGGGAAGAGCAGAACCTGTTTTTTTTAGTTTTAGGGACTAACTGTTCTGAAAAGTAATCATCCTAAATTCTTATTGCTCGCTTCCAAGAGTTCTTGAAACTGTTCACTACCCAACTAGAGCCAGAAGCACTCATTATCAATATAATGAGAACAACTACCTCAGATGCAAATATTCATGAGTTAATCTGGCTTCATTGTCCCTAAATTGAGCACTAGAGCAACACACTACAAAATATGCATGAATCAAATCATGCTTAGAACTGACACCAGGCCTTTCATCGCTGACAAACATCCTACTTTGGGGATGAATTATGAGAAGCTTTTTCAGTGACAGTGAATCGTGCTACGTTTCAGACAGAAACTCACACCACATTTCTGATTGACCAAAGGCCTTGAGTAAGAAAGTGGGAAGAGCACCAGAGATACTCATTTACAGCATCACTGACAGGAGCATCTGCAATCTCTGACACTTCTCCTGCCCTGCCAGTGAGTGGCCGAACTGGGCAGTCCATCCTCTGGGAACTGTTCCCTATTATGCACCAGTCCTCAAGGGGAATCCTGGTGCTACCAGTAGAAATTTGAACAACGTTAGGAAAAACAGGTACCTCTCTGTTCAGAACCATACAGGGAGGTTTTAGTGGCAGTTTTGCAATGTAAACATTTTCAAATTGAGTGGAGACCATAACAAGAACAGTGAGTAAACATTGTTAGTATCAGCTGACAATGTTTTCACTTGTTACCTGCACCACACTTCAGCAACTGATTTTAAAAGGCACCCTAAAATAACACTCCTCTTATAGCTCCTAGTGTGTATTCTATATTGATTTTCATTAAAGCCCGAATGCTTACGCCTCCTTCATCAGCTTCATTTATTCTATGAAAACAACCCACTGAAGACTTTTACTCCAGCATCAACAAGGGGAAGCAAATAAGTTATATCATGGTGATCAATGGTTAGGGAATTTTCTGAAGAGCTCCTAAACAATTAGCTGACAGAGCACTTGAAGTGAAATTTTCATAAGCTGCTCATGAATAAACCTGCTTTTATTTCATCATAAAATGAGCGTACTGAGATAACAAATCCAAGTGTTAGGTTATTGCTTACTTTAAATTCTTTGTTATTATTTTCTTATATAATTTCTATAGCATTGTATTGTTGTGCGCTGGACTAATTTTCTTTGGAACAAGTGAATGTAACAGCCACCTTCCATTTTGGGATAAATGTAAGTATCAATTATAGTCCTCTAGGGAATTATATAATAAACAATACCATTCTCGGTTCCCAAAACAGACATATGTCACCACTAAAGATATGCATCAGCATAACTAGCTGCAGAGTTTATTGGACTTTGGGGGGGGGAGGGTTATATAGCTGAAAGTGTCTGAGAAGACAAAAGCTGCTCAGAAAGAAAAGGCAGAAAAGCTCATGACATGATCAGAGCAAGCTCTGGGCATACAGCTCTGAGCACTCAGTACTGCAAACCTGACCCAATGGCTGCCAGTATTGGATCAAAAGTGCTGTAGCCACCTGGTGCAAAGTGCTGCTGGTTCCGAATTCTCCAAAAGCAAGTTAATTTTGTACCAGCGGGGTTTGTGCTGCACTGGGTATCATCTGTTCCCCCTAAAGCTGGCACAGAAGATGGAGGCAGCATAAGTACCACGGCACATGATCCGAGTAATTTGACAGAAATGGGAGTGTATATTCATGCTCCAGCTGGATCAGTGGGAGATCTGGTGGCGAGCAGTTCCACCAGTAATGAATATAGTACCACTACCAGAAAAAGAGAGGGGACTTTCGGGCTGAGAATGAACTGAAAAAGGAGTCTGAACTCTGAACAATTATCCTTTGTTGCTTGATTCTTTCACCAAAGTTTTCACAGAGATACACCATTTTGTCAGCTTTTAAATTTCAGTAGCTGCGGACTCACATCCAAGGGGGAACAATAGTACATTTAGACTACAACAGAATATTTTGCTTAAAATAGCCCATTTGGCAACACATATCCAAGTTTCATAATAACACAGCAATAGTATCGTTATTTAGTATTTTTAATGAACTGAGAAGACCAACACATTTCAAATAAGATACAAACCAGCAGATAAAGCATTTCAAGCTCTCATGGTCCATCTGTCTGCCATACAACATGCAAATAAAACTAAGTCACAAGATTGGAGATTATTTCTTTCCTTTTTTGATAAATCAGTGCTATCACTGAGCTACATCCTAAAGGCCGTACCCAGATGTTATTTATTTCAATAAAATGTCCATCGTCATTTAGAGTTTGCCCATGACTAAAAGGAAGGTAATCAACACATTTGTCCCATAGGAATTACCTGGAGCCAGCATTTCCAGGTGTGTTGTTTCATTGGCAATTGATAAACTCTTGTTAAAGCAGGATCACAAAAATCCATGCCATCAGAAAGAGTACCTGGCAGTACCTACAGAAAAGCTTGCAGTTCCTGGTCTTTCCCTAATCATGTGCTCACCATCATCTTTTTTATGAAGTTTTATTTCTCACCTGGTAGTGGACAGCCACTTCCACCCATGCGTAAGAACTAAATTTAGGCTAAGACTTCCGGTGACTTTGAGTAAGTCATGTGCTGCTTTGGTACCTGACTTTCACTGAAATATTCTTTCTGAAGACACTTACAGTAAAGAATATAGGGTATGTAGATGTTTCTACTCTGGAAGCCCTATAACCACCTACATAAGTTATGCCTGACCACATAGTTTCCTAAGTCATCTCAACTACACCTGTCCCTCAGTGCTGTGATCCTTGCTCCCCTCCTACCAGGCTTATTTCAGAGCTCACAGATGGGTGTCTCAGTAGAATGACTCTAATCAGGCACGATATTTTGCATGTAGTTAATCATTCATATGGGACTCTACATTACAAACAGTTTAGATTCTCCTAATTAATGTTTTGCATCATGATCGTATTTACAGTAATTGGGACTGATATTTGAAGTACAGTAAAAGCTGTCATCTCATTCCCTCCTAAAGAACCCAATTACCTTCATTTGTTAGCAAATTCATATGAACATTTGGCTTTATTACACTTGACAACATAAAGCCAGATCCTTCACTGACACAAATCAGCAGAGTATCATCAGAGTCCAGTTCTAAAAGACACTGCAGACCTAATCTTGGAGGCTAGAGTTGAAGGCTCTTCTACCTTATGCCCTGTCAGTGAAAGCAAGCAAGAAGCGGCTCAAGGACAAGAATTTCCCTTGTGTCCATGCCAGACTTTGGCCAATTACTACTAAGGAAGATGGCAGCTTTTGTAATTGGCCACTTCTCTGACATTTGTATACTACAGAAGACAGCTTGTGCTCAGATTCACTCAGCCCAACTTCAGCCTAATTCCTTGTGCCTTGTGTTTTCAGTTACACCTCTGAAGGCCTATAGACTCATATCATGAAGAGTAATAGCTGTCATTGCATCCAAAAGTTAATTTCATGACCAGAGGTTAAAATGCCCCTGTGTATATGACTATGCCATACAGGCACCTCAAGGAGCTGTATACAAGCATGCCATACAAGCACCTCAGAAAGAGTTGGCCGTCCCACAGATGAGAAATAGGATGGAAAAGTGCATACTTTTTTCTCATTCTGGGAAGTCCTATTTCAGCTACTGATTATTACCTAATAACCTAATCAGCAGTAATAGCAATATTTGGCACTTTAAAATACTTTATATTCAAAGAGCTACACAAGCAGATTAGCTAGAAAATTAATTCCTAACTAATTAGCAAAGGAAGCAAGCAAAAATGATATTTTAGGACGAGAAAATGGAGCTGCAGAAACAAGGTCAGATAGCTAGAACATGGTCATTCATTTGTTATTGTTTTATGTAGGGAAACAGGTGTTTTTTAACAGAGAAATAAGGTAAACTATGATTTTAACAGATGTTAGTGGGTCAAGATCAGGCCTAGTGGGAGCTTTGAGTTGCCTAATTAATACACATTTAAACACTAAGAGAAAAAATGTTTCAAACACTCACCCCAGCTACAGCAGGGGTTTAAAATGGGCTCATTAAAGTTTGTTAGCAAGCACCAAAGATGCTTCTCTACCTGGGGTAGTCAAGATGTGAATGAGAAACAGAAATCAAGAGGTCCTACTCCTCCCACCTACTTACTAAGAAAATCAAATTTGTCTCTGCATGAAATTTCAGCACAAAGTTTTCTGACTGAAATCAGTTCCATGATTCAACAGTTCAATAAGCAGATACCTCTCTCTCTCTCTCTCTCTTCTTGATAATTTTCCCAAGAGTTTCCTCCAACTATTTTAGCTCTTAATTTATCTCTCTTTCTTTTGCTACAAGCAACTTCTTGCCCAAGCACCTATCTACAATTGAATCCTACTCTAAATTCAAGTCAAGATCAGCTTATGTATTCATTGCTGAATGAATTTCAAATATGTGCTCCTTGTGTTCCTTTCCCAACAGGATAGAGAGGCCTCTTGAGTTGCTTTAAATGTCTCATTACAAATACTTCATTAGAAACTACGTCACAGATTGTGTCAATCTGGTCCACACTTTCATGCCAAAAAGTAAAGACTTTCAAGCTGTGCCTTTCTTACCATTAAGTTTCCAATCTGTTTTTAGAATCTCAATCAGTTCTTTAAGGAATGCAAATGTTACTTCTCCCTTTAGTCCTGAAGCTAGCCATTGGGAAATGCACATGCATAATGCTTTCCTGTTCCTGCATGTATTGAAACAATAATCAATGCTGGAAGGGCAGACTACTTTCTCTATATTTTCTGAAGGACACGCAGACCTTCTATGCTCATAGGGACAAAGTCTGCCTCCTTCACATTGTGTGAACAGAAATAATTCAGTTGAAATCAATATCACGTGTGACAAGAGTTTAATCAAAATCAGCGTGAGAAGCTTAAGTCTATTGGGTCTGAAGTTGGTCTTACAATAATGTTACTTGAGTCAAGTTTCTTTGAGTCTGTTTTTCTTCTCAGCTAGACCTGGTTTGCACCGCCATAACTGTGCTTACTTTAAGGCATTATTCTTAACTGCTACTTTCTGCTTAGTGTAACTTGGATCCATTGTTGTTTCCTGTACACCTGGGAACCCTACCAGATTTACAGGCATTGGGAACCTGTTTTGTCAGTAGTTCTTACTGTGCTCTCTGATATTAGGGAGGTAGAGGTCTTCTGAAGCTTCTGTAGCTTCTGAAGCACATACTGATATATAGCGCTTTTTTTTTTTTTTTTTTTTTTTTGCTACCAATCCAGCCTTGGGAGCTGAGGTACTCATTTAAAACTTGTATTTGGTATGAAGCCATAAAAAATTAGTACAAAAAAGCATTCTTATGCAGATGATTAGCAGTAAAAATAGGAGCAACCAGAGAAAACATAAGATGGGTCAAGGAAGACTCAGTACATTGGATATGGGAAACTTTACAAGTAAAAATAGGAGGTGGCATATGTAATACACTGCAGATTATTCCTTGTTGACTGTGGTAAAGCAGACTTGACCACCAGGCTAAAGAAGGTTAGTAGGGTACACAGGCTGCTGGCAGCTGTGCACTCAGAAGGCCTCCCTTGCCTAATGGTCCTGGCTGAGATATATCTGACCATTGCCCTGACTCAAGGTAGGTCACAGAGACTCCGCAACCTCTCCTACGATTCTCTCCTTACCATTGGCAAGATTTCCTAACATCTAACCTCAATATCCACATAGCCTATGGGTTTTCATCCTATCAAACTCAACAGTATTTGGAGACCGTGGCTGTGTCACACTGTGTCTTCTCTGGATTAACCCCTCCCAGTTCTTTTGTCTATCCACATACATCTTGTTTCCTAGAGCTGCATCACCCACACCAGTCTCTTCTGTACTCCTCAACATCTGTCTTGGAGGATGGTGCACAAAACTGGACACAATACTAACATGAAGCCTTATCAGTAGACAGTAAAGCAAATAGTACTCCTCTTTACATATCCTGGTGTGATATTTGCTGTTTTTTCCCAACCATGTGATATTGTTGACTTAAATTCCTGTTGTAATCTCTGGAGTCCTTTCAGTAGATCTGTGTCAGCTGAACTTCTCCATTTTATGTTTGTGCATTATTCCTCCTGAGAATGGAATTTTGCACTTTCTTTGTTGATCTGCAGGTTTTTTAGCCCATTGGGTTTTTTTTCAGTTTGTCACAAACATTTCAGTCCTTTACCATTCATTTGCCCCTCCAGCTAAGCGTCATATGCAGGTTTAATGGTTATATTCTCTACTCCATCATCCAAACCATTAATGAAATACTCAATAACATGAGGCCCAGATTATAACTGCTTGGACACATTTCCTCAGTTGTAAAGGTAATCATTGATAACTACTCTCTGAGCAAGGTTTTTTAAACCAGATTTGCACCAGCCATGTTACATTTTCATCTAGAGCAATCTTCTTCAACCTTATTGAACAAGAACCACTCAACCCTTTTGAGAAAACATCCATGGACTATCTTGTGCAAAGTCACCACATGAGAATTAGGTGTGGTGAAAACTAGATGAAAGTTTATTTCTCCTCCCTCCTTGTTTTGTGTTTCCAGTATGCATGGGAGCATATATGTTTCTTTTTAACTGCTACTTGTAGCTATTTTCCAACTTACCTGATATCTTACAAAACACTAGAGGTTGGTCCACAGACTACCAGATAAGAAACATGATCTAGACCAGTTTCCCCTGGACTGCTTATGACAACACCCCATGAGACAGTGTCAAAAGCTTATTGGAGTCAAGTTATACAACATCTGTTGCTGCTTGATTGCCCCATCCCTGGGTTCTGGAGAAAAGGCAGAGTTCATAGGTTGTGTGCCCCAGTGTCCCAGTGTTTTGGCTAAGAGGCAGTAGGATCCTGATGTCTGCCTGCTTTCTTATGCCTATATGATTTAAGAGATTATTAGGAATAAACACCACAGTCTTCTCCCCCAAAGAGTGGTGTTAGGTGCTAAGTGCTGGAAACTGTCTGCAAGAAGGTGTTGTTCCCAGAGATTGGAACACTGTCCCGCATTGCTCTCAAGGGAAATCTGATGTATCAGTTTAAGCTGAGGGGTGACCCACATTCCTATGGCAATGACCCTGCATGTCCATTTCACTTCAAGAGATGAAGTTTATCACAGATGCTCGGAGCCTTAAGCCTTCGGCATACACCTCTGCGGCCTGATCGCCTTCTTTGGTTGAAAGAGTTAATCCTGGTCCTGAGACCACAGATTTCATATTATGTTATGCACCAAGGTGCAATGCCATGCTGTCACAGATGTTTTGACACTTTTGCATACCTGAAATGAGTTGGAGGATCCTCAAAAGGGAAGCCATAACCACATATATATTACAGTTAATCTTGGAGGAGAGGCCACTCAGTGTCTAACTAAATTTTCCTCATTTCTTCCTCACATTTGGCCAGTTGGGATCATGAAGTTTCATAACCTCTTAAATGAAAGAAAGCCTGTTTTCTCTTGGTGTTGTTTTCTTCCTAGCTGACTAAATGTCAATTAGGCAGTGGAAGAAATTTAATTGAGTTGTGCTGAGTTCTCCAATGACTAACAAGTCTGTTCCTGAGCTCTAGAAGAAAACATTATATCACCTGTGATATGCACCATACCAAGGATGAAGCAGTGGAGCTGAAGGAGCACCAGAACATGTACAGCTGGATTTCTTTTCTTTGAGATGAGGCTCAGACAGTATAGTCCATGCATACACTGTCTTGAGGAGAGCAGGGCAGTAAAGTCCTCTAAATGTACACGTCCACATCTCATCACGGAAACTACAGATTACTAACATTTATAAGTCCAAAAGCTTGAGCACAGGGTTTTGGACACAGTGAGTCAAAGGCTTTGCTGAGGGTATGTAGACCCCCTGGGTTAGTGTTTACTGAGCTTGTCCTGGAACGAGCAGCAGTCTTACTGCATCAGCAAAGCACTCCACCCACATTTGCTAACCTCACTGAGAGGGGGACTTGTTAGCTCCTACAGAGGTCCCAAGCTAGGACCTCCTCACAGGACTATGCTGTACACACAGGACTGCTGGATGTACTAGTCAGGTCATGGAAGTTCATGTTGAGTGTGTTCAAAGCACTCTGAGTATTCTTAAAAATTTTGGCTTGCAACTCAAGATGACCTCCTTTTGCTACTTTAGCAGTAAAAATATCTCTTTAAGTAAACATAAAATACAACTATTTTTCTCTATAAGGCACCTCTACATTGCCACAGTGTCACTGAAGGACATTTATGTTACTGAGAAGAGATGGTTTGACTCTACGGTCCAGCCCTTGTTACATTTTACAGTTGCTGTCAAGTTGTGGCTGAACCCTGTTCTTAGTTACACCGCCATGAGTGTGGAGAAACAAGCTGTAGTTGGTGGAATTACACTGACATGGCAGAGAGCAGACTCTTTTCCCTGAGGGACTGCATGTTAGAAAGCTGAATCACCTTTGCACAACTTCAGTTTTACGACTGTGCAGGGTAATACAGCCTCCCAGGAAGAGAAGACCAGGCCTAGCATACAGCACCACCCTCACACATAGGACAGTACTTGCTGTGCTCTAGCAGGAGGGAAGAATTGTAAAGCTACTTTTCTAGATCATCCGTATAGCTGACATTGTAATTAACACATGTAGTAACTGACTGACAGAACAGCAGCTCTCTAATCCAGTGGGGAAAGGCATAATAAGATCTGAGTGCTGGAGGCAAATGCGGACCACACAACTTCAAATCAGAGAAGCAGAACGCCATTTTTATGAAATGTATGAAGCATGATAGCCATTTTTACAGGTGCCTAGTCAAAAGGCAGGCTCTCCAGCTCTCTATATTTTCAAATCATGACCAGATGATTTTCTGGAAGGTCCTTTATCCAACACGTTATTGAATTCAACTAAGAGGTGATGATAAGTTGCACATCTGTGATACAGGAGGGATTTCAGGCTACATGATCTAAAGATGCTTTCTGGGCTTGAATACCATCATCTTCACACCTCCTTTGTCCTTGATGTTGTAGAACCAACACCAGGAACCAGCCTGAAGAACTACATTTACTATCTCTCTTCTGATGTTAGCCTTTCTAGAAACTGTTTTTTATTAATTCTTTTTCCTCTTCACCACAAATGATTTCTACTAAATGCTCATAAGTGAATATGTGCCTATTCACAACTTTTTCGAACTCGGTGTCAGTGTTTATTCAGGTTTTATTTGTGTTTAAAAAATAATGTATTGATGCACTGAATTTTTGAATGACTCATCTAATTCTCTGAGTAGGTATGTTGTATGCCTTCACACTGTAAAAGTATACTTTAATCTTAGCCATTCAATTCTTTTAATCTTCAAAGGTAGCACAACACAATTCAGCAGTGCAACTGTCTACTGACTGAATTTCCAAGGGAGATCTCTGGTCCTGAACCTACGTTATAAAACAGACCTTCAGTTACACTAGAGCCTACCAGCATGGCTTCACACTACTTCCATTTCCCTTCTGGCTGCAAGGAACTGATTTAGACTGTGGCATAATTTAGGGCATTTTTAAAGCTGCTCTAAATTATCCTGGGGCTCGGTGTCCCTCCAGGACTGCAGAAGCTAGCAAGGCTGATGGCTATAGCATGATCTATCCATGCTCCCTCTTATTCCTGGCACAGTCTCTTGGCTTCCCAGCACTGACTGGGATGAATCTGGCTCCCCTTAATGACACCAACTCATCATCTCAGAACAAAAGCTTAAGGTGCACGTACACATGGAGCTGCCTTTGAACCATTAAAGTTGGAGGCTGACATAGGGCAAATGACTATGTATAGTCAAGTGATCTAAAAGAAATCAAATGCAAGGCTTCCTGCTCCCTAGGTACAGCCAGCAGATAGTAAAGACCCACAGGTAAAGAAGAACTCAATCAGGTCTCATCTATCTATCTTTTCAGGAAGGGCATATTATGGAGATGGATATTTCCTCTCTAATCCTAATTTGTGCACAATAGTAGTCTCTGCTATGTATTACTTCGAACTTTCTGTTAGCTACTGCCATTGAATAAAATCCACCCTCAGAAAGGGGACATGAAACTTGACTCCAGTTTTTAAGTTTCATTTGAATTTCCTTGGCCAGCTCACTCACCAGCTGCACTTCATGCCAATATACAGGCCTGATTAAACAAAAAATAAAAACAAACAAAAAAAAACCCAAAAAAGGCTTCCATTAAATCTCTAAACAAAACACAGTAGATAGAATATCTCCTCTTCCCCAGTCTTTCTATGTATAGTTAACATCTTTTTGGCTGTGTCAAGTTCTCTAAGCACATTTCTCACAGACAGATTGAAGGTATTGTATGCATCAGATTTGTTGCAGAGGGTCTTTTGTAACTGCTCTTAATCTGGGATAAATTACATACAATCAATGACCCCAGCTTCAGAAGATAAATCAAAGGGAATAAGCAAGTGATATGAAATCATCTAAACAATTTCAGCACAGGTAAACATAAGTCCTACATGTAGCTTTTAACTGATTTACAATTACTCAATTCCCTAAAATTAAAGAAAAATTAACTGCCTGATTGATCTTGTAATCTAAGGGCCACAAACTGCCCTTGTTAATAGGAGACCTGCTGGTTTGGATAATAGAGAGAATTGTTAATTTACTTGCTATTCACTATGCTATAATTTTTCCACTGAACTGAATTGTTAAAAATAAACAATTTCTTTTCCTTCCCAAATAGGAAAAAAAAAGAGAGTTTATTACGAAGAATGTTTTGTGGCTTTAGGGGAAAGCTAAACTTAGAATCTTAGACTAGTTGAACAAAATGCATTATGAGTATTTTAAGGAGACAGCTTCCACTTTCTTCTGAATATAGATAGAAGCAGGCAATAAACTGAAACAAGGCTGTGGGGAGGGGGTGTTATTCACCGGGACTGATGTAGCCCCGAAGACAGGCAAATGTGTTTTGCTTGGGATTTAGCTTTTCCTGACTCTATATCTTGCCTCTATAAAATGACAAACTCTATGGTAGCCCAACTGGTTGGACGGGAATGTGCGATTCAGCCTGTAACCCCAGAGCTCCCCACTGCCTTCCGGAATGTGCCTATACCCTGTCCCTCCCGTACCTACATACTGGGGATGCAGCACTGGCCGCTGCTCCCTCTGAGCATGCACCGTGCCCCTGTATGGGCCCAGCCGCTTCCCTAATGATACTGTGGCATATGACCATGGCCACTCATCAGTGACTATTTCATTTACATTTACTGTGCTGTGCTTGCTTGATGATGCCCAGTAAGCAGAGGAGACCAGTCCCTGCTAACAACAGCCCCGTTCTCATCCTCAGTCTCACATACCAGGTGTGCCAGCTCTGCTGGTCTCTGCCCTGGGCTCCCCTTTCTGTAGCGATTCTGGGGCAGAAGAAGAACAGGCTGCAGAGGTCAGCACGCTCAGCCTCCCAGGCACCCTCCACCAGGACCAATGCTAGCCAGGGAACAACACCTTGCAGCTCCAGGAAAAGCCAAGTTGATTAATTCAACTTTTCTGAGGCTGGACTGAACCTGGGTGTCACTACAGTGACACTGAGCCAAAACGCCTCCTCCTCATCTCAGCTAGCAGGAGGCAAGGTGGAGCAAAGTAGAGCCAGTCACCTCCCATGGAAAACACATGCCCACTCATGCACACGCTCAGGCACACCAGACATAGGCTCAGGCAGAGGTACATGAATGTGTAGACAGGTTCTCCCATGAACTAGTCCTTCAAGTTGCTCTGTCTAAGGCAGTATTAAGGACTTTGAGACACATTCCTACAACTCCTTAGCATCAAACTCTCTTCTAGCTGATGTACCAGAATAGAAGCAACACCACGTGCAGGGACTGTATGCAGTAAAGAGCAGAAAGACAAAAACTTGGCCAGACCTGAAGTTTGGATCTGAGCCTGGATCTGGGATCTGGGCACACTTTGCAGTGTATATACAGTACATGTCAAGAGTGACATTTTAGAAGAGCTTAGGAGAAGAAGAAATGATGACTTGCATCTCCCTGAACATAACTCCAATGGCAATACTAGAAAAGAGCAATCAGCCCTTTTTAACTACACTTGTTCTCACAGAAGAGTCAGGAAATTAAAGACTTTTTTTTAGGCAAAGAGATCCAATGAATTTTGGTCCAACACTTCAAAAACATGGCACTTTTACCAAACAATGAAGATTTTCAATATGAAAGGACAATTAATTACTTCAGAGAAGTTGCTAAATGTTAATAAGCACAGAACTTAGAGATGATCATTTTCATCTGACAGCTATTCCCACTAATAGTGCTGTGTTAAGGAATATTTAGAAATTCTGACTGAAACTTTTGAATATAAAGACACTAACCCAATATAGGTTTATTATTTGACAGACTCATGGCATGGACACAGCACATGATATTCTTTGCCTTAATATAGGTAAAGAGCAAAAAATATAGCACCAATGTAAGGTAACTGAGAGAAAAATGAGATGCAACTTTTTTAAATGAGTAACTAGAAAGGGTTAATTGACACATATGGAATCTGTATCATGCATCAGGGCAGGCCTGGGCTCAGACAAAGACAAATATTATTTAGACTTTTGAGCAGATCTGGCCAAAGACTCATCGGAATTTCATACTGTAAAATGGCCTCCCTTTTTTAAAAAGGTTTGGGGACTAAAGATTAAGCATAAATTCTCACTGAGATGATGGCTCTGCTCACCTTCATAAAATCTACTATGAAGAAGTAAGTGCCTACGTTCAGAAGAATAAAACTCAAATTTTTATTCATCCAGGAAATACATGTATAAACACATGTTCATGGCTTCAGATGAAGAATAATTTAAATACAGTAGTTGTCAGTCTATTTTAAGCAGAACCTCTTACCAACCATTGGTGTTAGTCTGTATAAAATTAACCTGAAAGCAGATAAGCATATCACTCCAAGCACTTGGGAAGCCATAGTAACAGGCACTGCATAGTGCTGGTGGTCATCAAAGAAAGTCTAATCTGAAAAAAAATGCCTTTAGTCACAGACTCAGGATACCTTTGTAGCTGTGGGTCAGTGCACTGCCACTGATTTTGTAGGTGGTACCTTTCTTTTCAAGTTACTACTGAAGCAATACTCTAGGCATGACAGCAGCACATCAACTTAAAATCAAAACTGTGAACATAAGGGTCTCAGTATCTCACAGGATTTTATGTTTTAGCCAAAATCTAGGGTAGATCACTAAAATCTAGAAATTCAATTTCTTTTAAAAAAGGAAAACATTCTGTCAAACAATACTTAAAATAGAAAATGGTTTCACTGTTCTGGAGATAGTTATATTTCAGGACGAAAGGTGCTACAGAAAGGTATAAGGGTTAATACTTTATAACCTCATGAGACAGCTTTATCTAGCACTTTGCTGTGTGTCCTTAGGTTTCAAGCAAAGCTGAGAACTGTTTCTGTCACATTTCAGGCATGGCCTCTCATGTGCTCTGACACATCAAATTGGGCCACATATGTGACATCATGTTTTCCTTAGCAAAGAAGCTTAATGTGACCTATACAACTTCATGCCATTAATCACAGCATGATGTATGGGGCAGGAAATTTAAAAAGATGTTTTCACAAAACCCTTAAAAAAGGTAATTTTCCAGCCTTGGAAGCAATAGTGTTAAAAAATAATAAAAAAATACTTTTACAAAATGTCAGATTCCCTCTCCATACATTTTGGAAATCTGAATTGGTAGTTGTAATATACCATTATCTTTTAAGGACTTAAATTAGAAGCTAGATAGATAGATAAAGAGGGATGTTCTTTTCAAGTTGTTTTTCATCTTGGTAAAAGACATTCTCAATATGTTTTTATTATCTATATAAGATAAAGGTGAAATGAACAAACTATGCAACAAGTCAATGAATGCTTCTCCTTGTCTTGAAATTATGAAGAGAACAGTTCTGTGTTCGGTCTTAAGAGCTGCACTTTTTTCTCTTTCACGATGACAGCTGGTAGAGTTTCAAACTCATACCGCTTAGTGAGTTGTTACCTTCGCACAAGGATTTTATCTTCTGTCTGTGAACCCTGTTGGGTCCCCCGAATGCTTAGCTCAGAGTGGAACCTGAGCTATGTGAGGGGATAAGCTATGTGAGGGGACTATGAAGTCCTGGGCTGGGGAAGAGTGAGTTTGTGTTGGGGGCATGCGGGAGCCCCCGACACAAACCTCTGTGCAGGCCACAGCCATGGTCACAGCTCCCTGCTCCAGTGCCCTCCCAGCTTAAGGAGATGGCTTCTCTACAGCTGCCACTGAGCTGCTTGTGTGAGCAAGGTCAATTTAAGCAGATTAATTCAAACAGCAGACTCGGATTTATCTTGCTTGCTTTCACTGAGGTGGGTTTGGGAGCACTTGCACAAGTAGTTGAGCAGCAGATCAGAAGTTGCAATAGCATCTGAGAGTGGGTAGCAATGAAAAGCTGGGGCAATACATTTGCTGCTGGCACCATCACAACCACAAGAGATTGCCTACAGCCCATTTTACCTTGAGTGCTGCGCTGCTGTACCTAGACTGTTTCTGAGACTAGCCCTTTCTCGTTTAAAACTTCCTTGGGTAACTCTGGAGGGCAGTGCACCCTGCGCAGAGTAAACATCCTTCTCCTTACCCAGGAGGGTGATGGCTGTGTTAGCCCCTGGACTGCCTTTGCCTTTGTATTTGCTGTAGTGCGAGGTAGTTTGATGCAAGGGAACAAAAATTAGTGTCAGTCTGTGACTCATACCTTGTGAACAACCCTCCATGCTGATGGAGCAAGGTGACATGATGGAGGGCCAAAAATGCCAGCGTGATATAAATTCAGGATGTAGCTGAATCTGCCTATTGCTGCTGAGGGTTGAGTCCCATGAAGTCTTTTGGGGGTGACTCTGCATTGGATAACTTTAGCCACTTAAGTCACATGTAAAATTAAGCAGTGTGAAAGCCCTCAACCCCATCCTCTGTGTTGGCTTCTCCAGGTTCTCGCTGGGATGAGCAGAATAGTCCTGCAAATGTGCTTCCAGAGATTTCCTCTTCCCCTGCTCTGGACAGTGACAAACAGGCAACCATCTCTTTTCTCCCCAAAGCTCTCCCACTGCTCCACTTCCCCAGTAGCTCTGTGGTGGCTAAAGATTATCCTTCAGGTAGGGACTCTCGTCTGTCTCCCTGGGGATCAGCAGTGCTAATTGACTCTTCCCTCACTGCTGCCTGCAATGTCCTTCCAGATCAGCCTGCTCCAGAAGCAACGTGTGCAAGTGAATTGAACATCAGCAGCAATTAAACCTGCTGTGTTCTCTAAACTAATATCCTTACTCTGTATTTTTGTTTGTTTTGCTCAGGCACCATCTCTCATCAGCCTTCCATGAAGTTTTTTGACTTAACAGTGTGCCAGAGCCATAAAAACTGTTCATTCAGTCAGGCATATTCAATTTCCAGTTATAAACATATAGCTACTGATGAGTGGGCAGCTGGATTAATGCATGCACACTTGCAAACAAATAAATCTAAATGCATGTCTGTAATGCTGGTCCTATCAGCTATGCAAGTGAGTTTTGTACTGGCAGTGATCTACTGAAAAGGAATAAATTAATTCTGTTCAGAAGTTAAACTTAAGTGCAAGTGAGCTTTTAGATATATTAAGATAAAGTGAACCAGTCTGCTCACAGTTCTGTACATTTTGATTCAAGTTCAAGTAAAAAATTATTTTCTACAGTGCAATTATACATCTACATATAGTAAAGTATGCCCCTCATTCTACCACATACTTAGATTAAGATGAATCTGCTAGTCACATCTTGTCATAAAATTGTATCTCTCCATAAGGAATCCATAAAGAAGATAGTCACTAGCAGAATGACATTGCCATTCATATTTACCTATGTAGGTATTCATTAAGCAACTACTTCCCTGAAGGCTAATTTAAAATCAATTGGAAATTACATCTGAAGATTTCATAGCATGATATAGCCCATTGGAATCATTAATTTGTGCATGATGTTAATGCAAAATTTATTCACAGTCTTCTGCTTGTGAGGAAGGGGAAATGCAGTCTGTTTACGGCAACATCTTACGATGTAAGATGTTCTCAAGACGTTCATAGGAGGTGAAATATAATTAGGAGAGGGGAATTTGAGTGATTCAGAATGCAAACATGCTGGAAGAGAAAATTCACCCCAAAGCTTCTTTTCCTGAGACAGCAGTGGACAAAAGGACCACCTTCCATACTGTTGGTTTCAGGGCTAGAGATGTGCCCTCTGTAATGACAACAAGGAAAGGCACATTCAGGTAACAGCTCAGTGATTTATATCTGATGATTTCTAGAAAGGCTGAGCCAAACTTTGAAGATGAATGGTGTATCTCCCAGTTTTGCACTGTTGCAACTTAAAGCAAAATTTGATTCTCGGTAGTAGAGGAAATAGAGGAGCTATAACTATGTATGTCACAAAAGTCCTTTGTTGTAAGGCAGACTTGATGTAATTTTTTTTCAATAGGTATAATGTAAGTACTTAGCAGAGCATCTCACTCTGGCCCCTTGACATTTAAACAGGAATCTATTAGTCAACTGATGTCATTAGCTAAAGTACATTCTTTCTAAGGATGACACTGATGATCTAATCGATCATCATTATTAAGCTAGCATCAATCAACCTCAGGTAGAGTACAGCAGCTGTCTGATAGATAAAGTTCCTCTACTAAAGTTGGAAACAATGGCCTTTTTTTCAATTACTTGCTGTTTTTAAAACTCACAAAATGTTGATGGGTCAGATTCTGCCACCAATTTCAATGGTAGTGTTATTATAGATCCATGCTGGTGTAAGAAAATAAGAGAAAACTGTTTCATTTTTTCAGCAATGGGAAGTCCATAGAAGTGTCACAATTGTGGCATAACAGTTCAGAAAAATAGGTGAGAGAGTTGACTGTTAGATACCAAAGACAAATTTTATCAACAAGTCTCAGCTTTAGACAGCATCAGTTTAATACAGTGAAATAAGCTGTTAAGAATTCCTAGTGTTCTTCATAGCAAGTTTTAGCAAAAAAGACACATAAGAGTAAAGGACCATCCTAGAAACAAGCCTAATGCTAATTTGTGCATTCATTCATCCACTATTGATTACATTCACTGTTCTCCCTTGTTTTGTTGAAGCTGAGATTGCAATTTTATATATACGTTGAGCAAAGTTAGGAATTATTCTAATCATATGACTTGTGTTCATGGAAAAGGATACCACCAGTTTTTGAGCTGATTCTTTCCTCCGCTTGCAGATGGGAAGGGAATGAGGCACCAGAGACTGAGAGCAGATGGAGGACAACCTTCACCAAGGTGATAGCATCCAATAGTAAACAAGTGTGAGGAAAGAGATGAACTTTGACAGGAAAAGACAAAGTGCACATTATATTCTTCAAGGAACAAAAAAGAACCAGGGAACACTTCTTTGAGTCACTATTTGGTTATTCATCTTCTTCTGTGATAACATATGATTGATTTCTAAAGGGTTAACCAGCTGGCAGACTGCATGTTCCTCATGGCAGAGATCTGGTACCCAGCTTCTCCTGGAAGGATCATAGTGCTCTGGGGTTGTTCAATATACACAGTCTCAGCAATCCATACTGCCAAGGCCGTATTCAGGAAAGATCCACCACTGATGAGTTTTAAAAGGTACCCAGATAGAGAGGAAGTTGCCAGTCATGAAGAAAGAGAATGTGCATGTGCCTGGTGTGAAATGGGTCTCTGATCTCCCAGGAATTACCTACCCATTTTGAAGTCATGCCCTTGGCTATCATTAGGGCAGCAGTGAGGTCTCAAATTCATTCCATAAAGGCATGTTTCCCTCTAGTGGCAGGGAGATCGGGCATGCAGAGCCTGCAGGGTAACGACAAGATGTCGTACCACCCTCTGAAAGACAAGAGTGAAAGGGAGAGGAAAAGCGGGCCAAGGTGGGGGAACCTGTCAGGTCTGCCTCATCCCTGTCAGATGTCAGCTGCCTCCACTGCTTCTAACTATAAATGCGACAGATAGGTGCCTCATGCCAACAAGTGATTATAATCATGCATGATGAAAGGATCTCAGATCATGGTGTTGTCAGAGGATTTTGTGTCAAACTGGAAATATATATTTAGTATTTACCTCACTTGAAGTCACTTAAATTATTACCGCAGTTCTTAGCCAATGCTGGGCCCCACTCACTCCTCCCTCACATCCCACCAAGTGGTTATGGCAGTGATTTTCAAAAGAGCTTGTGGGAAGCAGATGTCCAACTTCTAAAGAAATTCAGTAAGATTTAGGTATCTCAAGGCTCCCTCAGAATCTGTGCATATAGAATGCCAAGTAGATGTAAAATGTTTTATCTTAACCCAATCCCTCAGCACAGCTTTAAGTGATTATAGAAGGTGCAAGGCACCCTTAAGTGATGCAAATGAACATGGACCCATGATGCTTTTGTGGAGCTGCATTGACTTGCACCCACTAACGATTTGGTCCGCTCCATTTGACGGACTGAGCTTTATGGCATCTATATTGACTAGCTCCACAGCTTAATAGAGCAGGATATTCTAAAATAGTGCCAGCAATGTTGCTCTTTGGGCTGTTCTACACTGTGTATAGGCAAAACCCAAAAAGGGGGGGTTTTTTGATGAGTGTAGATTCATTACCACCCCATCCTCATATATGGCTGCGGGTTTGCTGCACTCAAGACACCTGGTCCTAGTGTGACCTATTTCCGTTACAGATTTAGAATCAGCACTTCTCCATCAGCCCAACTGTATCCACATTAGGACAATCTCATCACTGTAACTCTACTGGCATAGCTCAAGAGCTAGAGCTTTCCAAAGCAGATGAGTTCTCACCAGAGTGAATCTTGCACCGTAACTGCCTTTGGATGAACTCCAATAGCACCCCTGGGCATCTTTCATTCAGAGAGTGTATTAGTCTGAAGGAGAAGGAATGAAATGACAAAGGGGAAGTTAGACTTTAATGAAATCAACTCCCTTGAGACAAGAGGCAGATCATAAAACAGCCAAATATGTCTGCATGGTTTTCTGCAGGCAGATATGAACTTGTTTTGCTCTTCTTCCAGTTAAAAGTAATAAATAGTCTAGCTCTGAATTGGAGTTGGCACACCCTGCCCATCGGCAAGCCACAGAGTCTCTATAGCCCAGAGAGCCAGAAATGGTGTATTTGAACCCAAAGCAAACAGAATAAAGCTGGATTCTCTGCCTCAACAATCTCACCAGCAATAACAGCTCACCATTTTACTCCTTAATTCCCTGGGCCGACTATGGGGTCAGCACAGAGACTCCAGTCAAGAGAAGCCAGGAGAAAGACAAGCCTTGCACACAGTGAAAATTTGGTAATTTATATCAGTGGGAATCTGTCCCTGCTACTCTGATCCATTAGTATTTTATACCTGTTCTGTCTGATGTAAATACCTGCACAGTTGAGAGTTAGTTGGAATCTCTTCCCATATTCCTGAAATTATTCTTGGGTTTGCCACAGAGTTTACTCTGTGCCACACAACAAATGAGGTCTGATATGCTTACAACTTGCTGGGACATGGCTATAAGTTCTATGCCTAAGAGTTTTTAAATTAGGCCTTAAATACTGTATGTATTCAGCATAGCTAGTTAACATCAAGCAGCTCACAGCACTCATTTCTGTATTCTGTGTACAAAATTTCTTTATCTATACATGAAAAAGCACTTACAGGTTTTCAGGTATGCTTTTCTTGAATTGATTTTTCTACCTCTGTATCACATTTTCATAGATTTTATACCTGCCTATTCAAGACCATGAGCACATTTCCAGTTTACCATTTTAATATCCCTCATTATTTTTAATGCTACAAAATGGCAGTGCTGAAATCATGACTTTAAATAATCAGAATAACCATTGACATACCAAGTACTCCATATTCTATGAATTGTGCTAATAAATATTTATTTAGTCAGCATCAGAAGTAAAAATTCCCTTCCAACTACATCAAATTGACTATATCCTGCACTGTTAATTCTTAATCTGTGTGGCTCCATCTGAAACAAAAAAAATCTAAGAGGTTTCACATTCATTTACTGATGGAAAAATATATGTAACCATGGTAAGTAATCCTATTATGTTCTCTATTTGAAATGGTTTATAGAGCAGGTTTATCAACAGACTGCTCTTGTCTAGCAAACAGGCTCACTTATCTTAAAACACTTGAAACAATGAGAGCTTTCCTGTAACAAAAAAGTTCTGTTTACATCTGAAAATAGTCTGCACAAAGTCTAGGCATAATTTTGCAGAACAGGTCTTAATAAAAACTTTTTTGTGTCTTGGCTCCTTTCAAGAAGAGGAGCTGCTGCTTGCTCTGACCTTTCTCAGAATGATGCCCTGTACCTATACCTGAAACGCTCAAGCTGACTTTTGTAATACATACTTCTGGAAGAAAAGGTGCTTATTACTCAACAGAAATAAATCAAATCAGTGACCTTTACTTTAAATACTTCTTTAACATCTTGCAATGATCTAATGACTTTCTTTTTCCTGTCTAGGGTTGGAGGTATGAAGACCTGACCTATCTATTGCAGTCTGTGCAAGTCCCTGTTGTTTTTCTCCCATCCCAAATACACAGTTTCCCACATTCAGTGGGCACATTCAGCACTGATCTGCCTTTTAGGATACCTGGGGAGATTTTGCTCTCATTTATGCCCATAGAAATTCTGAATAACTCAACTGGGTGATTGTATGTGTTCTGAAGCCAATAAATCCTGTAGGACTCCCTCCTGAGTAGACTCCTTATTCAAGACCAGTTCCACATTTCTCACACATCAACATGATGTTTTATCAATTCAGGAGTACCACCTGCTATTTGAACATCATTATTTTAATAATGATGCCCCAACACACAGCACTTCATAAAAAATATCTGCTGCTTGTTCAAATTGTTTATTTGCTTTCTGTTCAGTGTAAAGACATGTAAATGGATAGGAAATTCTCCACCAGCTTTTTCAAGGTAGGTATGGATAAAAGCAAACCTTTCAAAAATTGTTGCCTCATTGAAGGGCAGAGCCTAACTCCTTTGCTTATAGGGACTAACTCTTGGCCACGTGTGAGGTGTTATTGAAACACTAAATTAAAATTACTCCAATGCAAGGATTTTTCAAAGTTCAAAATAAATGACAGGAAATTGGGTTTTGCAAAGAAAGACAATACTGAGATTTTGATGGCCCTTTAGAAACTGCAAGTCAATGTGCATATCTTAAGATCGTATTTCTTGACCTCTGTTCAGGAATCCTCACTTACCCTAATAGCATTTCTGAGTCACATCAAATTGAAGCTCCCTGCAATTCTATTTGCCCAGATCTCTTCTCACACCTGTTAACTCTTCACTCCATCACTAGCACAAGTCTTGATTTCCAGTAAATTCACTTTATCCACAGCTGTCCTCAGTCATCTCTTCATGCCACCTCCTGCATTTTGGTACACTCTCCATGGGATTACTAGCCTACTACCCTCCTTAAATTTGTTGTTACAGTCAATTACTTTAGTAGTGCCTACAAAACTTAAACCAAGCCCTCTATTGCCCTGAGGGCCAAGCACACAGTCTTTGCTGATGCTGTCTGTCAGCTCCAAGATGCTGAGCTTTCTTCACTGTGGTCTCCAAATTTGGTGTATAGCACCAGTGATACCATTAGCCTTATAACCAGCAAGAACGGACTAGAAAATCAGGACCAATAAATTCAGTGTATTGTTTTTTTGCTGTATAACAATCAGGTCTTGAGCATATTTCTCTCAGGCATAAAGCAAGTGGTGAAACATTCATAAATATGACAAATAAACATTGCAATAGATGGAAATACTCCCTTGAGCTTCCCAAAGTCTATTGGATTCATCCTACCACACCTGGTGTAGTGGTCCCTTGTAGATCTTCAGGCAGAAGCATTTTATCTATGAGACCCCTCAGAGACCAGGCAATACAGTGAGGACTGGGTTTGTTGGGAAGGGAAAATGATCCAAACTTTTTTTTATTAAAATTGGATTTTAAACAACTAGAATGGGATCTCTACAGGAGATTCTTCTTTCATCGCCTATGGAAGACCTGATTTCAGTTATGTCCTCCTTCTGACGGTTGAATCCAGAGAGCGTCCTAAACATCAGGCTTCATTTGGAGGGAGTAAGAGAGTGGGGAAGGTAAGAAAAGTCTTAATGATTTAATTCCTTAGGGTTCTTAATTCTTTGGTATTGTTATGTTTTTGGAGGCAAAAAAAATCCTAAAATTTTCAGCTTCCAAATGAATCTAAACATGATGCACAGTAGTCATTTTCTACATATGTTTGCTTAGTATGCTCTACAGCCCCTCTGCTGGGATCATCCCACCTGAGAGCAGTCTACTGATGGTAGCTGGGGTGCCCCTGGGAGATAGGGAAGCCTTGCTTGAAGTCCCCATCCTGAATAAGGCAAGTAGTGGATGTGAATTTCCTTCAACTGCATTTTCTTCGATGTCCTAAAGCATAGGCATGGGATATTCACTTAGTTTTTCCTTCTCAGGCTGGTCTATTTTGCAGGAAATACTTAGACAGAGACTGTGTGTCAGCCTGATTGTCAGGAAACTCCTGTGGTGGGGAGTCAAGTCACACATTGTCCCAACAGGGCAACAGGTCATCTAGGTTTGGCTCCTAATTAAGTGGATATTTAATGATTTGTACAAGTCAGGATAATGTGAACAGCCCTGACTGAGATCCTGTTTCTCTTTCCACCTTCTCCTGCCTGCCCCTCCACCTTACAAAGTCCATAGACTAGAACACTTTGTGCAACAGTGAAAGATGTGGGCTTGAAACCACTTGGCAGGAGTTGGAAATGCCTCAGTGTCTCCCACACTGTAGGAGTGCTCTAGCTCTTGAGTTACAGGTCAAAACAGGAACTACTACCACAGAAATGCTTGGGGTTTCCATTTCTGAGGAAAGAAAATGAGAACCATTACACTTAGTTCAATCTGAACACAACTTGTTCCCCAGTTTGCTGGCCATCAATTATTCATGCAGCCCTAATTTTGAACATTAGTGAACATCTATATTTTTAGAGTGCCCTTATTCAATGATCCTGAGTCCACATAAAATGACATGTAGGAGCAGGAAAATATGAAAAATACTTTTCCAGTGTCACCTTTGATATTGCTTTATAAAATGTGCTACAAACATTCTTAACAGTTACAGAGGTTTGCTTGTTCAAAGTGCTGTGCTAATATTAACTTCATAAAACTAATCACAATTTATAACTAATAACAGCCAGCAGAAAGTGGTATAGAAAAAAGTGCATAAGTTCACTCATCAGTAGGTAAACTTACCACCTGTTTGGTGTTCCAGGCAGGCCAATGCTAAGAGGGTAAACCCTACCTTCGAAATAGAAGAAGGCAAAATTCACATATTCGATCCGATCTTTGACATCTTTGCTGCTACCAGCTGCTAAACTGTGTAGGAAAAAGTTGACAAGAAGAAAAATTACAAGGTGTCAATATAAGCAGGACTTTCAATATTACTGAGGAAAAAAGTAGTGGACGGAATGATGGAAAGACTGTCCTTTGCTGTTGCAGAAAGTTCAAAGCAAGGACCCAAGGGAAGTTTTCCTCCAACAGACATGTAATCCCTCCCAGGAGTACACTAAAGTTTGTCAAACATCTGCCCAAAGAAACCATGAATTTTCTTGTTCCAAACTGCTCTTGTTGAAGGCTGCCCCTGACATTTCCCTCAGCTAGTCAGAACTCCCCTTCTGGACCAAGCTTATTTACTAGCAGTTTGTTTGCCTTGTTCCTGCAGCTCTCCAGAAATTGCACTGTCCACACAGCGTTCAGAAACTGGCTAAGCTCTACTGATGTGCCTGAGCTCTGCTTCTGTGTCAGGAGACACGGCTGGGGACTGGGATAGCTGGCAGGTAGCTAACAGCAGAACTTGGAGTTACTGCTGGTAGAAAGTGTCTTTACTGAAAAGAGAAGTTTGTCTTATTTGTTTATTTATGTATTTTGATTTGACACACAAAAATGCCTCTAAGCACTCTGACAATAATTAAATTTACAGTCCTCCCGGGAATACCACTCATAGGATTATTCTGTGAATGATGCCAATGTAGGTATTGACAGGGAGCCTGGAAAACCACAGTGTTCCAGCACACAAAATGAACATATGTGTCATGCTGAAGCAGTAGTACCGTTGTTGGTGTGTGCTCACCTCCCACATGGAATGCCATCATACCTGTTAAATGACACTTGAAAATGTGTTAGCACTTAACCAGAAATATTTTCAAAATAACACTTGAACATAAGAACCCTTAACTGCTGGAAACGTTCTTCTAATTTCCTGCTAACATTTACTTGCTAAAGATGCTCACTTCCCAAACAGATTGCAAGAAAAAAATTAGGAGACTCACTGGATGAGCTGAATGCTCAGAATATGAATGGCTTTTAATAAGAACTTGGCATTTCTCACTCTGACGCTGGTCAGCACAATGATGTTCAATTTTGTTTCCTGAAAACATGTTTTATATGAAAGGAGAGAGAGAAATAAAAAGTAAAGTGCAAATATCTGTAGATCACCTACACTATCTTAAGAGAAACTGCTGAGAACATTAACGTTGCAAAGGCAATCACTTAAGTGTAAGCAAATGCTGGAATGAAAGTTGTCTGTGGAAAAAGTGGTATATTAATGTGGAAGTGAAGACATTCATAGCATAAAAGAATGAGATGTGATAACTGGGACTGTACAGGCAACCTAATCATGTAATTTTTTATCTTTCAGTTTTTGAAACTTTCAAGCATACTATTATTCTCAGGTGTTTTATGTGTAATTTCCTAGCTTTGGGGGATTTTTTTTTTAAGAAATGAAAATTCTAAAATGTTGTTTCACAGTGACATTTGCCACCAGCAGGACCACAGCCACTACAGAGGCAGCAGACTCAACAGGAACAAAAGTGACTTCTGGAAACTTCACCCTCTCCAGGCCTATCTTAGCTGCTGCTTCTGGTCAAGCCGTGATTCCTCCCTACAACAGGAAAGCTGAAGATGAACCAGAATCTCAATCCGAGTATTTCACAAGCAAGTGCTGGTATGAAATTCATAAGCCTCATTTTCCTGTTGTTGGCAGTGGTTAGTGTGAGTCGCTGTTAGATTCAAAGAGGTCATTCATCATGTTCACCACAACAAGAATGGCATCAAGAAAAATTACATTGTTGGTACTGTAAAGCCAGTGGAAGAAGCCACCTTGCTGACCTTTTCCTCAAACAAGCTGTTGAGTGCTGAATCTGGTCAGGAAACTCCGGCGAGTACAGGGAAACAAATGGCCAGTAGCTCTGTGGTACGTGAATCTAAGAGTTTGAGCAACCAGCAAATATGTGGTAGAATATATGGTAGTCACCAGCTAGAGAAAATCTTACTGCTCTGTTCAAAAGTAAAGTTGATTCAAGGTTTAAATGTCAGTGCTCAGCGTATCCACTTTTGTCTGCCGCAGGCTAGTCCTGTGATAGAAATTTCTTTATATTCTTCTGTGCTTGGAAATGATTTTGAGTGGCCCTGACACATTCCTGACCACAGGCTGTGATGACTAGTGACAGTATATGTGTCATGTTTTAACTTGCAGTTTGACAACAGCCAAAAAATTCAAGAACTATTGTGCTTCAAAATGTGAGAAGTTCTGAGCCATGATATAATTTCTTAGTCACAACATTACCCCAGAATAAGAGTTTCCTCAAGGATTAGAAGGTGATTTGGTGTGTTTGTTTCCAATAATGATATTAAACCTTCTGATCTCTTTGAAATAGCTCATCACTTGGTCTGTATTTGCTTGAAGTACATTTTGCAAATTACTTTAAATCTCAAAACAGCAAATTGAAGTGTTTTGTCAAGAGCTTCCACAGCTCAGAGCAGGTACCTATAGTGCCAATGCAACAACAGAGTCCTCATGACCTTTACACCACCACAAAAGCGTAGCAGGCAAGGCTCTCAGATTGTCTCCTGATGATCTCATGTTGTAGGCATTGATACAAACTGTAACCAACATTGCTAGATGACTGACTTAGCATCAGTTATAAAACGACTCTAGAAGCTGTGCAGGATTTCGAATGACCCAAAAATACTCTTTTAGTCATGTCTTCTTGTTTGTGAGAAGTAAGATAGCCTGTCATTTATTGAAGCTAGGTAGATCTTTTTATTAGCATTAATATGCAGGATGGTTAGGTAGCTAGCTTTTGAAAGTTTGGGGTGTTTTGAATATGATTTAATGGCAAGTGCAAAAAACAAATAAGTGTCATAAGTAGTCCCCAGAGATTTCCAAATGCCATAAGCAGACAAGGAGTTATTGATTGCTGCTTAACATGCCTGTAGAAAATAATGGGGTTACAGCATCTGTGCCGTAGCAAATAAAGTTATTCCATCTGTCATGCCAGCACTAATATTAGCACATGTCCAAAGCTGAAGCCTCATTATTTGTAATGCCAGCTCCACTGTAACCAGAACGGAAAGCAAGTGGGTCCCCCAGCCCTTGTGCTTTTCCTGTCTCACACCAGAATTGCGAAGCGGTTCAAGGAAGAAAAGGCAAATCAATAAGTAATTATTTTACAGCTCTCGCCATTCTTCGCCCATGTCGACTAATTGAACTAATAAATAATTCATGGATTTCTTGACACCTTGCTGTAGACAGGCCATGGTTTCCTCAAATGTGTCAACTGTATTGATAAAGAGGTGACAGAGATGATCTTTCCCCATCTCGTTTCAGTCACAAGAGGCCTCATGAGTTTGAATGTGGTGGTTCGCTCTCCCTCTGCCAAGCTGAACCACAGCAGCAGGGGAAGATGGGAGACCGAGGACATGCAGGGGGTCAATTAATAGGTAGCAGCATTTATTTAGTTTCCTCCTAACAAATAAAAGGACCAGACCATGCGCATGGTCCCCACTCACGTATGTCTCTGAGGTAGCTCATATGAGAGAAGCCAGCTTGGCCATGCCAGGGCTGGGGGCTTCCAGTATCGGGGGGCTGCCGGCGGGGACGGGCCAGGTGGGCACCTGCGGGCCGACACAGGAGTCTGTGAGTGCATCCGCAGCCAGGCACAGCACCACGATGGCCAGGCAGAGCCATGGGGATGGGGCCAGGCCAAAGCCAGGCCGGGACATCAGCATATCAGTTACTTAAATATTACACTGTATGCTCCATGATTGCCTTTCCTTTGCCTGCCAGCAGAAAAAAGCCATCTTGGATGATCAGGTAGTCTAATGCAGTTGGATTTGATTTTTTGTTCATTTGTTTATTTCTTTCTTAAATGTGTAAAAATTCTAGCCATCCTTCAAAAAACTGCATATATCATCTTCCACATCCAAGACTGCATGTGTGAAATGGATGTACCACTATTACAATCATACAAAATTTGTATGTGGAGGTTTCATTAGAAGAGTATGTAGATGGTCATTTCCTTTTTGATTTTGCAATGCCATGTTATAATGTGAACAACAAGATGAAGTTCAGACTCTGAGCAGAGAAATCTGATGGGGTGATTTCCAGGGGAAGTTTCCCAGAAATCTAATTTAAGAACATATAAATGCTTCTCTCTTTAACAAACTTCACCTTTTTGACTCATATTTTCCAGAGCAATCAGCTTTAACCTCATACTTTTTCCTAAATTGAGCTAAAATGCTTTAGCTTTTATGATAATAATCTTAGGGAAAAGTTATTGTTTTGAACAAGTGAAAAAATCTGGCACTGAGAAACTCAAGAACTCTGGCTTGGAGCAGAAATTTTGTCCTGATATCAGAGATGTGAGTTTTGCTATTCTGATTAACTTACAGGTTCTGGAAAAAAATCTTCATTCACACATTCCCAGTAAAGATTTGCTAGTATTTGGTACCTCAATTCTTTAAAGATGTTGTGGTACTGAGTTTGCTCCAGCCCAGACTACCAAGGTTGACTGTGGCTTTTCTTGCAGTCAGTTTTCTGGGCTGTCAGGAGCCACTATGGCATAGCTCTCTAGCATCTGTGTCTACTAGTGTTTTAGCTTGCATAAGGAATGCACAAATCTTGAAGCAAATGCCTTGTTTGTCACCAGTTACCACACTTAGCTTCACTTTGTGGAGTGGTCTCAAAGGGCATGGGCTGGGTTCCTGCCAGGTGAAGCTACAGCAGGGGATGTGCTCCTCATGTTAGTGAGGGTCCTGCCCATGAGAGCTTGGCCAAAGTAAAATCCCCTGAGATGTCTATAGGGTGGACACTGGCAGGGTCCACAGCATGTACTCTTTCACTCCACAGATCTGCTCCCATCAGGCCACAGTATTTGCTAGTGTAGACATAGCCTCTGTGTAGTGTAAGGAGTAGGAATTTTCTGCCTGAAACACAGAGAGGACAAGGTCTGGACCAGGGATAATGAAGGACTAAGGAAACTGCTTGGAAATCAAAAATGGGCTGTTTTTAGTAGATATTGAAAAGGTGCCGGGATTGATAGACAGTGAGTCTCAAAGTGGGATGAGAAAGCCAGGGCAAGAGAGAAATTGGAATCAACTGAACATGGAAAGTGGGAAAGGAATAAATAGCTGGGAGGAGAGCAGCAGAACAACAGGTGGCAGCATCCAAATTGTAATTCAATGAATATGTCACGGGTGAAATCCACAAGAGTGTTGCCATTCACTTCACCCTAGAACGCTGCATTGCTTTAGGTCCTTCAGCACGACCAGGGTGTATTTTTAGGGCTGTTACAAACACATTTGAACTTCCAAATAAAAAACTGCCTTTGGCTCCCACTAACATCTCACTTTTGCATGCTGTGCTTCTGCCTGTAGCTGTAAGCTAAGCACAAACAGCCGTTCAACAGGAGTAAGTTGTCATTGATTTAACGGCTTAAATAGAAATTGCTCAGATTTATACCTGCTTGAGATCCTGCTCTTGGAATTTGGCAGCTAAATGAAAAAGGGGCTAATTTGGAGGTTTTTTATATTTAAAATTAAAATTTTTTTGTAGCCTAAATCTATGTATTGTTAAACCTATTACGAGCTATAGTTTACTAGCAAGACAATAGGGCATGTGAAAAGGAAGAACAGGATGTAATCCAGGTAAATCAGAAAACACTTCTTGCTTCAGATATTCAGGACTTTTACATCCTGCATCAATATGTAATAGCAAGTCTGTTAATCATCAGAGAAAAAGCACTGGCTGCAATTTTTATAAACTATCTAATTCAGAAGTGACAGGAAAAGACTATTAATGAGTGACACTATGATATAATGTATTCATGGGGAGACCACCTGCAGTTTAATGAATTAACATTTTTACAATCGTTCTTGCTTAAGACTTACACATTTAATTTTATTCTGTTAAACACATGTCACTTATTTATCATTGTTAATGGGATTTCTATTTTTGGATGTTGGACACAACACGAGCAGTAGGACAATATTATCAAAAGTGGCTTCCGTGATATGTACTCTCTTTGGGAAGATTGCTCAATATTTCTCTGTCCATTCCTTCCATTCTCTAATTTTTCATCTGGTGTTGCTGTAACTACAAGCATAGTCCATGACAGAATCAGCATCTAAAGAGCAGCAGATTCTGGAGACTAATTAGATAGGGGATGCAGGAGACTCTGTCCTATCTAGCAGCATTTATTTAAACTGCAGATATTTTTTATTACAGTCAGTGAAAAGTCTTGCTCAAAGTTGCAATGCACTCTGTGCATATCTACATGTCTCTTCTACCTACTTTTATCCTGTGCTTGCAGTCATGCAGGAATTCTGTCGCTTTCGGTTTTTTAGCTCTAATTTCTTCCTAGTCCATCCTTCTAAGCAGACAGTTCTGGTCCTCCCTCACAAAGAACATAGTACAAGTACAAATCATAAAGAAGCAAGGTTGGAAGGGACCTCTGGAGATCACCTCGTCCAACCTCCTGTTGAAAGCAGGGGGTCGCAGATTCGGTTATTCAGGGCCCTGTCAAGCCAGGGGCAGTCTCTTTCAATGTTTAATTGTTCTCGTGGTGAAGATTTTTTTCTTATATTCAGACAGAATTTCCCCTGAAACAACTTCTGCTTCTTGTCCTGACACTGTGCATTTCTTTTCCAAGTTTACAGGGCACCAGATTATTAGTTAGTGTAAATTAATGCCGTTCTGCCAACTCGTATCATCTGCAGATACAATTCAATACCTTAGGGATCTATGCTTTCTTTACACCGATGTGAGATCAGAATAAGCTTCCTTGGGAAACTCAACATAAGGCTTCAATCAGGAACCAAGGGCTACGAATACAGGTACCAAACTCCCTGCCAAATTATCTTCTGAACATCTCTACAGATGATATATAGCAGGGGCACCTGACCTGTAGTGCTTGGGCTAGAGCCAGCCAGTGAGAACAATTCACCCAGTCTGAAGCTTAATCTGTCTTTTGCAAGGGACCCTGAAGCTTTGGCAGGAGCTGGCTGGGAGCCAGAGAAGTTATTCTAGCAGCCTGTTCCCTGCTGCATCCTTTTCCTAAAGCACTGCAGCCCCTTCCTATCACACCCAATCTCCCTACCTGGTACACGTGCACGCTCCTGCCAAATGACACTGAATGCCCCTGTCATATGATGGCATTTTGTTCATGTGACAGATGCATGTTGGGTTACATGACAGAGAAACAGCCTCTGCATAGGGCCCTCAAGAGCTTCCTTGAGGGGATATGTGGCTCCTCTGCTCAAAGTCAACATGTGACTTCACCCAGTCCCTACTTTCTCCTAACCGTCCCCTAACCTATGTGATTGATTAAATACATTTCCAGCTTTGTTTTTTTTGATCATTTGAATAGTTAAACTTTAGGTTAGGAATAAATTGCTTTGATTATTGATCAAATTCCAGCTGAACACAAAGGGGGTGTGAAAAAGTAGAAGTGTCTTTTAGCACTGGAGAAGGATTTTTCACATGTAGAGAATACAGAGAAGGAATCAGAAGGCAAATGGGCTGTCAGAGTAATGAATAGCCACAACTGTCAGTAGTCTCTGAAAGGTTGTGATCTAGCTGCAAAAAAGGAAAACAAAATCAAGAAATGAAAAGGCTTGGAATACTTATTTTGGAGACTCAGCCCTAAGTAACACTATCTTTCCACATCCTCCCCCCCAAGACAAAATAATTACATGTGAAGTGTAATAGAGAACTAGACATAGACATTTTACTGAAGAGATGTGGCATGGATCTGATTCCTGTTGCTCTGGAGATGTGGGAATAAACAATTTCAAGGTAGATAACAAGAAGAACAAACACATATAAAACTATACATAAAGCTGCTTATAGAAAATTTAGTTTGAATTAAACCTAGATAGCATGACTGAATGTGTCTGCTGCATAGCAGAGCCAGATATACCATTTAAAAATGCAATCTAAATCGACAAACAGGAAATGTAACACTTAGGAAATGATAAATTCTCATTTACCTGAAATTACAGGCAGCAATTTCAAGTCTCTGTAGACTTTTTGACACAAATTACTCTTTTAAAGAGTCTGACTATGAACAGAATATCAAACAGCATATTTAAGTCTACATAAATGTGAGGAATTTTTCTTCCCACCCACCTGATGGATTTAAGAGATGTTTACAATTGTATATGATTGTGTACACAGGTCCATTATTGTGCTCATATTCAAGAATGAAGACAAGAAGGCTGAAACATCTCTTAGCTAATTAAAACCAACAGGAAAAAAAAAAAAGAAAAGTAAAATATAATCCTTCAAACAAGGTGAGGAGGAGTTCCAAAACTGTAAATTCTTACTGTCTGCTGCATTCTCCCAGCGTGGGAGGTGGAGCTGGAAGCACCAGATGGGGCCATTCCTCATTTGTGGGCCTCCCTGCGGGTGCAGGGAGACATTGGCCAGATACTGCCTGAGTAACTGACATTGTGATTTCCTCCACCCTTACTTCCCTCATGTGATTGTCATCCCAAAATTTGAGGCTTCTTCATCTTTTCCTTGACTCTCAACACTTTATGCATTTCATTTACTGCAGTCATGCACCTCCTTTCTTATAACCTAGTGCAAGACCTTACTGAAACCATGGAGTCAGTCAAGTCTAAATAAAGGCTCACATCTCAGCTGAAGAGAGTATCAACTTGGAAAAGTCTTTTTAAGACTGGCAATTTCAAAAATGGTCCCGTCCATGCCTCCCCAATAGAAAACATTAACAAATGTAAATCACTTTTGAAGGCCAGTTTTGATGCAGTCTCCTTAAAGTCAGATGACTTTAAAAGATATTCACTACCTTTTAAATGGACAATTCAATATAAAACTGTTTAAAAAAGCAATTAATGGGAAAAATCCTGGCACAGCTGAACCACTTGCTCAAAAATTCATTCACTAGGAAAAGAGAAGTTAGATATGAAAGTTTTTATCACTTTCTCATTTGCTAATCTGAAAACAAGCAAATGACCTTATTCTTTTTACAAAATTGACTATTACTATAACTTTCCTATTTTGAAACAGAAATAAACATCAAAATCTACATCCTGAAGGAAAACATATATTTTTTAATTAACTTAAAGTATTATATTAAAAATATAGTTTAAGGTTCATAAGCCTACATAAAATACTGAAATTTTCTCCTGTCTTACATATTTTAATTAATTTTCCTATTTCTTGGATAATTTTGAAGAACTCCTTTATTTTGCTGTCCAGGAAGCAGAAGGATAGCAGGGATCCCTGAGGTAGGGAAAATGTTTTAATGAAGAAGTAAAAGCTATTGTTCCATGTACAAGAATGAGAGAATTACCCACTCACGGCTGGGCGAGTACCTTTGATGGATGTCCTGATAATTTCTTCAATGTCATTTTGTTCTCCTGTCTATAATATAAGACCATTACAAAAATTAAATATAGATTTAAACACATTAAAATAGTTACTATCTTGCAAATAATAAACATGGTTCCCACTACAAAAATTAGATATTCAAATTCACCTAGTAGCTTTATTGACACCTCCTACACAGCCCTGACACAGCTGTGGATAAGGTACAATATCCATTCAGTTATTTTAGGAACATCTTCATACAAGGAACTGTTGCAAAACTCCACTAATGATGCAGAAAAGTACAACACAAAATTAAGTAGTCTGAAGGTGTTTTTAAACTAAGCAGATTTTTAGCACTCTTTCTGCATATTAAACCAAAATGTTCATGCAGCATAATTCAGATTCTATGCACTATTTCACACACAAACAGAGCATGAAATAATTACATGCTCATATAATATACTGTCATTTATGCCAGTAAAAATGAAATGTATCCACCTGGCCCCATCATCATGGCCCTGCTCAGCTGTCACAGGGCCATATCTGACTCTAGTTACCTTCACCAGACCTGATCCTGACCCCAACCTGCAGGCCAACTGTTGCAGCCCAGCCCCAGCCCGGACCTGGCCCCGCAGCGGTGCCTGACGCCCCATGCAGTCCTTCTGACTTTGCAATCACAGTGGGATGTGCAATGGCATTATTAGTATTTTATGTTCATTTTGCATAGATAAACATACAGATTCAAGGCAAAATAAAATTGGGCTTTTCATGAGAAATTCACCTCAACTAGTTTTAAGGGGAGAATCCTTGTTGTCTGGTGCCATTTGAGATCCCTTAGGTTCTTCCGCCTGGCCTCCAGCTGCTGCTGCAGCAGCAAGACATGTAGCTCCTCTGTTATATCTTCCAGCCTTGCTAGCCTGTACAGTAGTACCTCAGGACACCTAAGGCTGGGAAGCTGAACTGAGCCCTCACTGTCTATATGTTAAGAGTGGAATTCCTCTCCAGATTAAGACACCTAAATTTAGCTATGACAGGTGTCGACCTGAGAGGTAAGTGTCTAAGCTCCCGTCGTAGTCAATGGGGATCTAACGAATACAGTCAATGGAGCTAAAGGGCTGGCCAGCCAGAAGTTGTCTTCTTTAGGGTGAGCTAAGTTGCTGCCTAAGTGTCAGGGAGCAGCAAGAGTGGGGCTACTTCAAAAGGGAAGGTGAGCTGGGAGCTGAGAGTGACAGCAAGGCAGGCAGGGCTGACATGGGTCCAGCCCCAGAGTATCCAGGCAAGAAGAGCAGAGCAGATGTGGCCCTGGGAACCAGGGTTACCTAGTAGTCTTGTGATCCCCCAGCAAGTCTGCAGTGTCAAGGCAGGTCCTAGGTTAAGGAACCTAGATGACCAATTAGACTAGATGACTACCTATTAAATGGCTAAAGCTGGATGAGGTGTGTGCCACCCTTCATTTTTAGGGACGTGGCTGTGCAAGAGATACTGATTGCAGACAACATCCTGTGATCCTTGCGCAAGATCCTAGGACTGCCCCAACACTATGGGCAGCTATGCTGCATATGCACCTACAGTGCACAGCTCTGCTCCTCGGTCCTCTCCGAAGTACTTCAGTCCTGACAATGTTAACAGCTAGCTCCTTAGCTCCTGTCTGCATCTTTTCAGGATCTACAAATCAAAAACTCTGTGTTGCCTGCAGCACTTGAATCATTGGAGAAGGAAGGCTGTGAGTGCTCTAATACATCAAGGTCCACAGAAAAACAGCAGAGAGGGGGAATTTCCTAATTTTAATCCAGTAATTTAGTTGAAGCAACACTCACTTAGTAGGTGGGAGACTTGGGCTCAGTGACCTGTTCTGCTTGCTTTCATCTCTACATACCACTTCTCCAGAGCCCTTTCTGAAGGCTGAAGGAAGAAACCATAGACCAAGAGAATACGTGAGAGCATCTAATCAGGTGTGTAGAGCACTCATCTCAGAGAGGAGAAATCAGCGCTTCAGTTTCTGCAACAGCAATTATTTTTCTATCAAATGGCTACTTGAAATAAAACACAAACATGAACTGGCACAGAGCTGTGATATCAGAGTTCTCTGGGATATTTTGCCTTTGATTCCTATTTCCTTTAACTGTATAATATTGTAGTAATATAAAGGAGGCCTTAAAATATTTACAACACAATTTTTGATTACTTAACATGAGAGCTGGCAGTCACATTGCCAGAAGAGTTCAAAAGAACATTGGTGGCAGCAGAAATCTGGTCTATGGCTCCAGCTCAAGCCAGTCCTTGTTCTTATACCCCAAATAACTATGGATTGCAATAGAAATTGAGTAAAAATTATATAATTAATTCATTGCCTATTTACACATCAACTTATAAAAAGGCTAATGAAAAGTTTCTTCCTGCTTCCTGCTTCATATACAGCCACTGATCAGGCCTGGAAGTTTGTTAAGGTGATTATTTAATACAACACAGCCTTTTGGCATAGAGTGTTTATTTCATTCACTGGGTTTGGTGAAGCGCTGGCTGCTTTGTGCCAACCAAAATAAGGCTAGCTAAGTGCTTCAAAGCTTGCTCATTAGCTGGGATCAACAGAACTCAGCCACCAAAGTTTGGAGACTGCTGAAAATCACAGCAGAAGAGAGAATCTTGTAACAGGAAAATAGATTACTTAAGCACATGACATTCTGCTTTGCCCCAGGGCAAACTACTGGAAAAGGTCACTGATTCAATTTATTTTTGACCCACTTTAAACTTTTGTATAAAGAGCAAGATTTGGTGAGCTCATTTACACTGGACTGAACAGCACAGTTAATATGCCTTGGGCAATAATCATTTCAATTAACAAAAACTAACAACTTCAACTGAAAAATGTAAGCCGACTCATAGTCTCCCTAACAACCAAATGCACAGGATGTCTATTAATTTCTGTGACAATCCATAAAGTACAGTTAGGGTTGACTCCTCTGAGGCCAAAATGAATATTTGGCTGCAACCTGCCCTCTTACAAAGTCTCACCTGTCTCTCAGTGGGAAAGCTACAACCCTGGTAGTTGTTTCAGGACATAGTTCATCCTCCCAACAAAGGGCATCCTGTTTTACTTTGTGAGCTGGTCTTTCTTTTCTCACTAAAAAAAACCCCCACATAATTAAAACTGTAGCTCCATTTTAAGGTGCTTTAAAGACAGCCTGAAGGAATGTGTTAGCAGCAATGTGAGAAACAATTTGAGTATAAAATTATACTCGTATTCTCCCTTAAACAGTGAGAAATTAATTGCTTTGGTATGAAAACTTACTGTATGTCAGAAACAAAATTAAAACAATCATTCAGAGGACAAAATGTGAAAATTAGGAACATAATCAACAGCATAAGATTTAGAAACATTTTATAGCAGAAGTCCATTTAAAAGTGAACTCAGTTTAAAAGGTTTGGAGCCTTATTTTTCTTTAGCTTCCTCTAGTTTGGTAGCTGGACCATAATATTTCTAAGTTTAGACCCATGAAGATGAAGACTAAACATAGACATAGACATAGAACAAGAGTCAATGAAAAAAAAATCCCAAATTTACGGCTGTAGCTATCTTTGGTTAGTAGTTCATTCTTGGCAACTGTATGCAGATCTTACTCATTTCAGTGGGAGTTGTGGGACTAGGCATTTCTGAACTCAAGGACACATTTATCCAGCCGTGTCAATGTACTCAAAAGAGTTTTTAACCTGCTCTGGAAAATTTTATCCATAGTTTTGAGCACATTTCATCATATTTGCTTTGACTAATGCTAGGGGAAGGAGGAGAAAACTGACTTTTAAAAATACAACAGTCGTTCCATCTGGAGAGGTAAAGCTTTGAAGCACAGTTGTTTCCTGTCTGGTGTGTTTCTAAAGTGAGACTGCGGCTGTTCATATCCCATATATCTTTCTACTCAGAATCATAGGTGTGGACTTGACTCTAAACTTGAACACTTGCCTAGCTGGCAAATACCTGAGACTTTGAGAAATGTCTGTTTTCTGATAATGACAAGATATGACAAAGCAAAAATGAGAACCTAGCAAAAAATAGAAAGAAAGATGAGATGCTGTTTCTAATGAATGAATGAATGAATGAATGGAGAGGTTGAGGATAGTTCAAAGAGGAGGAGATTGGATGCTACAAACACAAAGTCAGATTCTAGTCTATATTATGAAATCCCTAATAAATTTCTATTAAATTCTATGGTTCAAACCAGCAGGCAAGGATATGATGCTGTAGGTTTCTAGACCAATTACTTGTACAAAACTAAGCATAAAAATATTCTGATTGGCTGGATCCTCTACACTTTCATGAGGACAGCTTTTTACTCTTTAGCATGTTCTGTATAAATTTGACAAACTTTAAAAAAAACCAAAAAACTCCCTCTATTTGTGTCTTTTCATCTTTTCCTGTCCTTCCCATTCCAGCTCTACTTGTTACTCTTCAATCTCTTTCTATTCTGTTCTCCTCAGGCTTCCCAAAGCCAGTTTCACATGTTTTGCTCTTCTCCCAGTTCTTCATTTTCCCAAACTATTTCTTTCCAGCTCCCTTCTTCTCTCTACTTCCCTGTCTGAACCCTTTTTTCTCTTATCTAACATCACTCAATCAAATCCCAAGCTGGAAACTGACTGTCCTTGCTATAACACCACAACTTTCAAACTCTGATGAGACCAGGAGGAAGGATAGTCCGGTCTACTAATACTAGAAAATGCCACAGGAAAGGATGCTGCTCAATGAAGTACTGACTTTTTTCATCTCGTATCATCATATTTCTCTCTCATGTCACCTTTAAGTAACATACGGAAGAGGGAGCAAGCACTGCAGACACAGATTCCTTCAAAACGTTGGAGGAGTTATCATGCTGCTCTGCCACCACAAGCCCCCCAGAGGACAAAGGACTAGTCCAGCTATTAGTGGGTATGGTCTGCATGTCTATGAACATATTCCCCTTCTCTGTCTCCAGCAGTTAAGCACATTCTGCAGCATGTTAATGTCATTATTGGGGAGAGTCTGGTCAATATTATTTAATAAGAAGAAGACACTTCTCTTCAGTATTGCATAAAGCACAGAACTACCAAGGTACAATTAATTGCAGCCCACTTTACTGTCATGATCAAAGTCAACCCTAAGCGAAGAAAGTAACAGTAATCACAGAATAAACATCAGGCAATAATATTGTTTCTGGCTTAGATCAAGAAAGATCATTTCAAAGTTGGGATGGTTACTCTTTTCTGACTAAAGCACAACACTTCTTTGATGAAACTTGACCCTATTGGAAGCAAAATAAGCAAGAGCTATTCTCCTTTAAGACAACAACACATGACTACTCTTTTCTTCTATCTGTGACTAACCCCAATTAGAAGTTACTCTTTTTTAAAAATATTCAGACATCATTTGACGCACTGTTGAAGGAAGATAAATCTAAGACTGTTTCTGGATGAGAAAGAATCACAAAGATCATTCACAGGAGGCATATACACTCATCTGTGAGAAATGGGAGGTGAAAGCACTACAAGGATGGAGCACTCTCAAACTATCTGAAATACTTGATGGATCTTTTCCCACCCTCTGTGATTAATATAATGCATAAGCTATTCAGTCTCTGAGAATTTTGCTTGAAGAAACTCTGATTTGAAAAATGAGACAAGTGCTTCCAACGCTGTCATTGATAGGAAATTGGGTGATAAAAGAGAGCACATTTAAACAGCTCTTAAATATTCATAATTAGAGCTGTCAAACTGCTATACTATCCCTTCTCTCTTCTTGCATTTTCCCAAACATTCTGTCAGGAGTAATGAAAACAGCAAAGCCAGGAGGATGTGACAGTACTAAAGTGCTTCAGAACTAATCACAGGAAGACAAATAGATTTTTTTGGTCCGGACCACACTACAGATGAATAATCATCAAGTCAGATACACCTAATAGTTAATTTGCTCTGTTGTGAGCTTTTGAATTGTTTTTCTTTAAATGAATGGTACCATCAGGGGTTCTGCTACCTCCTCTTTCTTTGGTGTAGTAACAGAGCATCTGACTTACCAGCTTTCCTTTTTTTTTCCTAGAAGTACATTCCAGGATGATTTTTCTTATGACTCTGAAAAAAGAAAATTTTATCTAATGCAAAATGATAATAATAAGCACAAATAGCTACTTTATTTGAATAATAATTGTGAAAATAATACGTATTTATATAGATCCACTATATATCTATAGGTCTACTCAAAAAATGAGCTCCAGAACTTCACCAGCATCTGCAAGACTTCCTTAAACAGGTGGCAGCAAAAGCAAAGCATCACTAAACATTTCAGTTTGATCCTGCTTAGGCCAGATCTCTGCCACAATTGTTTCTGGAAGAGCATTGTCTGCTCAAGGTGCAAATTCTCACCATTTGGTTTATATTGCTACGTCTTCTATGAAACCCAACCAGGAGTACAGCTGTTTCTACAGAAGACAATTTTTTTTGGCTTCATTTATGTTTTCCATACAACTCTTAAAGGTATGCATTTCTGCTCTGCTGGGGGTCACACAAGCAAACTAGCTGCAGGAGTTCTTGTGTAGCCAAGGCCTTAACTTGATTTAAAGCTCTTTGCAGCTGCCTTCAGTGTCTTTTAGATCAGGCCTTAAGCAGCAGGAAGGGCAGATTACAACTTTTCACCTAGAATGTATAACTAGTGCTGGGACCATGTCTAAATTGGAACAGAGTTATAAGGATGATTTGAAACTCGCCTGACAGGTAGCCACCTTTAGAGTAATACGAAGCAGTAATCAATACACAGTACCATTGCCCTCCAGTTTTGGTAAAGGAAATAAAGACAAATGCATTTTACAATTGAACCTGCTGGAGGAGGTATGGATGCAGAATGGAACTGCTTCAAAAGACTTTTGGCCAGGCCCTTATTCCTATGCTAATGAAATAAGACCAGTTTGTAAAACTTAGAGATCAGCATCTCAGTTTTATGTCTCTTCTGAGAGGTATCACATGATTAGGGCTGTGCTGGGAAAAAATAACTGATTCACAAAGCAAACATATTGATCATTCAGAAATTGATTGTGCTCTAGTGAGGAATGGGAAATCCCAAATGTACATAATTCTCCAGAAAGAGAAAGGAGTCCAGCACTGGGCAGACTGCTGGGCAGTGGTTTCTCAGTACCTCAGAGAGTCTGACTCCAGCATGCCTGAACAGCAGACCGGTTCAGCCCTGCACACCCCGGTAGCCACAGCCCCTCAGTGTCCTGCCAAATGAGTTACAAAAAAAGCCTCAGGTAGCAGCCATGCCTAGAAAGAGGCAAGCCCGTGCTTTTATGACACTGAGTTGTCCCTGTAGTACAATTTTGATTTTGCCAAATTGGCTAATTCCAAATGAAAAAATATGTGACTGGGAATTTTCCAACCAGGTCTAGCAATGACAATTCACCTTGTGGTCCTGCTCCAGGTATAGTGAAAGTCTGGCAGGCTAAAAGAAAGTGGCCACTTCCAGGGAACTAAGTTCCTGGGTCTTTATCCATAAATGTGAGCACCCCAAACTTCTACCAAAAACTGGGCAGAGAGGAAGGGTTTTGCCATAACACACTATGTGCTGAATGTACATTCTATATTCATCTATATCTGCAAACAGATTAACTGAATGTGAATGAAGCTTATTATATAGTATAAGAAATTTACCATTTAAGCATGCAAATATGAGCTCATCTTCCCATGTTTTTGTGACAGTCCACTTCCAGAAAGTTTTTGTGCTCAGTCTACCATCTGAAAACCTTTCTTTAGAGTTGGAGGGAGATGGGAGCCACAGTGTTTTCCCATCAAATTGCATATGCATTATACAGTTAAATGGACTGACTGATATCACATTGCATCCTCCTTTACAAAGGTAGGAATAACCAAACATTATGACTTGCAAATCATTAAAGGGGCTCTAAAGGGAAGACTGGACTTTAGAGCATGTTAGGCTGGATCGCTGTGATAGTCTTTCTGGAAGAAGCAAGACACTATTCCTTATTCCTTTGTGCAAGTGGTGGGTGGATACTGAAATATTTCTGCTGTCACATTTTGATTTTATGTTATATGGCTTCATGTTGAGCCTTAATTTGTTGCTTTTTATAGCTCAAGTGTAACAAATACAGTTGAACAAATGCTACTGCCCCCCCCAAAAAAACTGCTATGAATATTCATTTGCATTTTTGAACAAATTCACTAGGACTACCCTCACAGTTCCTCTCCAGCAAATATTCCAGTGAATACTCTAGTGAGTAGCAATTGTGAATGTGAACACAGTGAGCTGTGCTTTGAGCACATGAAAGGCTCAGATGTACAGGACAGAAATGAAGGGGCTGCAGACAGCAGCCTTAATATTGGCCCACACGGTCACATGTTCTCCCATAATGTGACCCGGGTCTGGCTACGGGCACAACAACACGCTCTGGTTCCCCCTTCCCGCCGGGCAGGGCAGCATCTGTCCTTACTGACCATCATGTGCTCCGACAGCAGGGGCATCGCTGCGGGAAACCCGGTGCTGCCACAGACCCAGTAGCTGCCTCGCACCCGCCAGCCCTGTATTGCACCCGCACGCTTCCACTGAGAGAGTTCTGTACCTCAAAAGTCACAAAATGAGATTGCAAAAGGTATTTTAGATTTCTTTTTTCCCATTCCCTTCATGACTGGATACATAGACGTGGCCTGTGGATGCTTTGAGAGATACTCCTGAATTTCGCTAGAGTGAATAAGAGCAGAGAATAGCCTGGTGTGTAAACAATACATAAAACATAGCTGTACAAGTGCTTTCCAGCACTGGAAGCCCCCTTACGTTTTCAAGCTTGTACTGAAATATTTACAGTACCTTTGTCTTTGACCATACAGAATGAGCGGTATATTGACATCAATAAATAAATATAGCAGTGAGTAAATATACCTAAAGTTTAATCCTGAACCACCAAACCCAAAATGAAATTTTTGTGTGGGAGCTGGACTTGATCATTATGTACTACTTCTTCACAGAATTTTCAAGACATATATACTGCTTTTGTACTGTACCACATAGGGTATCAGTGCTGTACCAGAAAGCTTACAGTTTCAAAGAGAACAAAAACCAGAAGTCTCCACGTCACCTCTTTTCTTCATGAGAAAAAAATCTTTCGTTTTTAGTGTAATTTTGTGCTGGTTCCACTCCTGGAGCTGACTCGTAGCAAGGTCAGGCAGCTGCCAGTGGCACACAGGAAACGGCAGCAGCTCCTGGTCAGGGAGGCAGCGGGAGAAAACAGCACCAGCACCCCCGTTTGGACAGCAGCCAGCCCCTAAATCTGCTAGCTGCAACATCATAGCTCCCTGCATGTCCCAGCACATGAGACTCCAGACCTGGAAATATAGGGGGAGAAGCTGCCATGAGAGGCTCCAGGTAAGACGAAGGATGCTTAAAGTAGCCTCTTTGAGCACGGGGTCCACTGGATAACATTGGCTTTGCTGCTGTGCCCAAGCATTTCTGCAAATCACAGGTCAGACGACCGGTTGCATCTGGTACCTGAGGTCAAGGACTTAAGGTGCATGAGACACAGATGTGGCAAGGAAGGAGCATTAGGCAAGAGTGGTCAAATGAGCCTGTCCAGCTGACTGGCCTGCTTTCCTAATTAGTCCTCAAGAGATCAGTAAGGATTTTGAAGGAATTCCTTAAGTAGTTTGATTGCCAAACCTATTTGTACAGAACCATCATCAGCTCAAAGCACTGAAGTGTAGATTAAAAATAGATTACAAGTAAAAATATAAGCCAGGAAAGAAAAGAAACAGTAAATGAGAATGGAGGAGAAAAAAATAGCTTCTTCAGAGTAGCTAAGAAGAAGGAAACAAGACAACAAAAAGCCTCTGGATATATAATTTATACAATAGTAAAATTTACCTTGAATGGTCTCTACTTGTTGAAGTCTCAGACAAGAAAGATAGGATCATCTCACCTATCTCTGACACCTACATTAGAAGGGCTCTGTTTCAGTTACTCAAACTGCCACTAAATTTATTGAAGAGAAACAAGCACTTCTAGGGCATGCTGCATCTCATCTCCAAGAAGATATCTAGAACGTCACAGAATTTCCCATTTCTCTCCACTGGATCTAGGAAGAACGTAGACAACCAGCACTATGTCAATGCCTACAGCATAGATACCTAAAACTAGTTGTGGTTAATACCACAGTAACGTCCCCCACACACCTGTGTGACCTCTTTTGCTTCTTGAGGCCCTCCTGGACCCTAAGCTACATCTGTTTCCCACTTCTCAGAGAGAGGTGACCATCACAGGCAAAAGCTGTCATAGAGCCAAACTGGTGATAAGCTGAATGCTTGGGAAAACAGGACCTGACCCACCACAGCTTACACACGGGGTAAGCTTAGATGTCTTGGGGAATCACTGCAATGCACTGCTAGCCTCTAGCTGTAAAGACAGAGTTGCAGGTGGTGTACTTCTTCCTAGACTTTGGTAAATCATGTAGAAACAGCAACTATGCCCACTTCAAAAGTGTTAGATAGAACTGTGGTAATCTGTCCTTCACAGGATGGGTTCAGCTCTTGTATAAATCTGCTGAAGTCAGTGAGAAGTTTTAACAAAAACAGAACATATGTCCTAGTAGAATGACGATAGCAGGCATATTCAGTGTGGTAGCATACTAATTCAGCTGACTGATTTGGGCACTTTCTCATTTTATTTAAATAATTATAGCAAAAGAGATGCTTATAGAATGAAAAGTTTGGAACAAAGTTCAATTTAAACAGAAGTGAATGAAATAAAAAGGTACATTTTCACTTGGCAGAAAGAAGTAGGCTATATTTGGATTTTGGTCAGAAATTCAAGGGCTGTTTATATCGCCTCTAAATATGGCAGCAGAATTCTGAGGTTCTTGGTACTGGAAGTGATTCTGGAGGCATATCCTCTTTGGAAGAAGATTAGGGTAATTTTCACACATTTATGTTTATTAATAGAGGGGAGCGGAAGGATTTAACTCAGAATTGATAGAACCTAATAAATGCCTCAATAATAGGAAAAGCGTCAGTCCAGAGCTACTCTAACAGACTCTGCCTTGCATCAAAGTATTACTGCCCTCAGCCATTCAGCTCTTCATCCCAAGAAAAAGTTGTCAGCAATTCCTGATCCACTCAAGAATCTAATCTTGAATCTGTTTTCGGGTTAACATATTCAAGAAAAATGACTCTGAGTTTGAGTCACAGTTATCGAGCTTAGGCTAAGAACTATGATAGTCCCAGGTTATGTCAACGGTATCCTCCCAAAGGGTGCTGGCAGAATCTGCAATTTTTTACTGAATAATCTCACAGCTCAGCTGTTTCCATTCTTCTTCTTTCATTCTGCTAGCCTGACCAGTTGTTGGCTTTCAGTATTTTCGTGATGGATTTGGGGCAACAGCCAAGTGACCTTGAGCTCATGCCCTGCCAGCTGCTTTGCACTGCTGTTCTGCCGCTTTCTCGGCTCCCTCCCCTTTCTCATCTGCAGAGCTCAGGGGTGGCAGCTCTTCCTGATGGGATGACTTCCCTTGCCCCCTCTCCCCAGCAGAGAACTGAATCCAGACTGACAGAATCACATTTCTCAAACTCCTTATAATCACCAATTTCAGTGGAATAACTTCAGGTTTCACCAGCATAACAGAGCAAAGAATCAAACCTCTGGTTTCACCCACTTAAGTAGAGCACAGACCCTTTTAAAAGCTGCACAGGAACTCCTTGCTAATAAGAGTTGATTAGCGCAGCCACTCTGTGGCCCACATAGCAACACAAGGTGGGCATATGCAGTGAGGACCACTGACTTACTCGTGGGGAGCTCTGGCGTGATGTAACTCTTAACGCTTCGTGCAATCTTGCGCCTTCATGTGCACTCCACAACACCTCTCACCTATACAGTTGCAACAGAAGTCAATCGCCAGGGCTTGAGACGCCACAAAAAAGGGAACATTGCTACAGTCCAAAGGTTTGACTGCAGCTCTGACATTTGAGTCACCTTCAACCGCCCAGCTCCAGCGCTGACAGCAAGCATTTGAGCGCAGGCTGTGCCAATCCACCCAGGAACCTGGGCGAGGACTTGGCTGTGGAGGTCCACGACGTCACAGCTCCCTTGTTATCTGTACCCAAGCCAGGAAATTTCACAGGAGCTCAGGTTGGAAAGGCAAGCTGCAGTCAGTCCCCTGAATTGCACAACAGTGTAGGCACAAAACGAAATGCCGAATACACTGGACCTCTCAATGCTTTGGAAATACGAGTGCAGCTCTTGCCATGCTGGACTGAAGGGATGCAAACAGACTACACAACTATTCTGAAACCTTCTTGCATATCCACACTTGCACCAATCTCCTGTTAAACAGTGTCAGGTTAACCATATACATTCAGAGGCTTTTAAAACTTGTGATCTGACTGGAAGAGGATGCTGAAAGCAGTGCACTTATTTATAATGAAGGCACTTACAGAAGCAAGACTTTCAGCTGTTTACTGTGTTGTACTCTGAACAGAGGATTCTGTGAGTGTGAGCATTAGATACTTGTGAAAAATGTATCTGTGTTATCTTTATTAAATATCTCACTAATGTGAAAGAAAGATTAAAGGTCATCTGTCAAATGCAGTTGTGAAGCAGGAAAAATTCTCTCATGCTGGATATCTTGCAGCCTTTAGGCTCATGATATTTTTGAAGAACAGAGAGAACATGATCAATGAATCTTTAGGAGTCCTGTGCCTGATAATGGAGGTCAAGAGTGCCTCTCGAGCTCTTGAATGAGAGTGTAAGATGCTTTTATTAACCTCTCTCAAGATGGTTGATTGCCTTCAGATGATACCCTCTCCAGCACTTGAATTTTAAAATATTTAAAGATCTTTATTGGGAAATGCTTCTTTAACAAATGAATTATTGTGCAAATGAAACTCAGGGTAGTTTTTAATAAAACCCCAAAAGACCGCAGTATTCTATGAAGAATATTCATGCTTTATAAAGTACTTGCTAGGATAAAGGTAACTAATAGGAAGATACCTTGACATGAACAACTTTGGAATTACCTGCGCCTCATTTTCTCTTCACACTAAGCTTCTGACTGTGTAAATATATTCATTTCTAATTCTAATTGCTTTTAATTAAATTATGGCTAATTATAGCAGTGTGTATGTGAAGAAAAAGAAACTCATCTGTGCTCAGGTTCTAAGGAGCAAAGCTCTTTTCAGCCTTGATTCTCTCTGACACAAAAGCTATTTTGCATCTCACTGGATATATAGATTACATTCACATTCATTTCACAGTTCTGTTACATAGTTAGAGAAGTGTAAAGTGATGTTTGACTAAATGAGAATATGGCCTTCACATATAAATTTTCATTGCTATATCATGATCCCAATTCCCTTTACAGTTATACCAAAGTAAATCACAAATAAATCCATTCAAATCCTCTGGAGTATACAAATGGGAAAATACAGTAAGAAAGATTTTAATTAGAGGATATGAACAGCAATGTTCTATATTTACATGGCTGCATACTTTTAAAAGTTAGAATACACAGGATCTTGTACCCTTTTTAAAACTATGACAGCTTAGGCTTTCTTCTTGAAAAACAGTTCCAGTATCAGTTTTGAGTTTATGAAAAAGAAGCAGAGCACAGTTTTTCAGTATGTCCTGCCAACCTGAACTATTCATGGTAGATCAGTTTTCTGCACACTGTTTTCACCTCATTATCTGTCAGTGGACAAATTATTAAGTAACTAATTAGTCTGATAGCTGTTCAAATTCATATGACTTAGCTTTATTATATGGCTATGTGACATAACGCTCAATTGTCTCATCCTCCATCTGGTTTGGTGTCAAGATGTGCTTCTTTCCAAGTGACATTCTGTTGTCAATCGCAATGTTCTTGACATTTCTAAATGTCTTGGTTGAGAAGTTTGTGGTCTACTTCATGCTTCCACAAGAAAGTATTGTACATCACCACCAGTACTATAGGACTGACTGTGGCAGTGGGAGAGATCACATCCCCTGCCATTTCCATGCAGCACCCTGGAAAACTCTGAAGTTTTGCAGTCATTTCTCCCATTCACTGCCAGTTTCATTTCTGAGTGAAGGATTCATTCGGATGGCTTCACTCGCTCTAGTTTTTACATATGCTCAGTATTCTTCCCACACTATGTACAATAAATATGACTTCAAAAAGATGAATGTTAGTCATGAGACCTTAGTTACCTCATATAGATCAGGATGACAAAGAGTTAATATGTTATCACAGAATCACAGAATCGCTGAGGTTGGAAGGGACCTCTGGAGATCATCTAGTCCAACCCCCCTGCTCAAGCAGGGTCACCTAGAGCACATTGCACAGGATTGCATCCAGGCGCGTTTTGAATATCTCCAGAGAAGGAGACTCCACCACCTCTCTGGGCAACCTGTTCCAGTGCTCTGTCACCCTCACAGTGAAAAAGTTTTTCCTCATGTTCAGATGGAACTGTCTGTGTTTCAGTTTGTGCCCGTTGCCTCGCGTCCTGTCGCTGGGCACCACTGAAAAGAGTCTGGTCCCATCCTCTCGACACCCTCCCTTCAGATACTTGTACACGTTGATAAGATCTCCTCTCAGCCTTCTCTTCAATGAAGATACTGAGATACTGAAGATACTTATGAAGATACTGAGCTGTTCTCCATGTTCTCCAATTTATCTAGTGTGGACTGCCTGTGTATCGTGTAATATTATACTGTGTATCATACAAGGGGAATCCTTATTAGGCAGCAGTTTTGCAGACAAGGATGTTATACTGGTTCCTGAGCTGAATATGAACCAACACTGTGTGACACTGCAAAAAAAGGCCAGTCCCCTTCTTGGGTATACTGACAGGAAGGTCATTTGTAAGACCCCGGAGGTGTGCTACTGATTTTTGACTTATGAAAGAAGAATGAAGGAAATGGTTTACTTAATCTAGAGAAGAGAAAACTGAAGGGGACATAGCAGTGTTCTAATACATAAAAGATTCTGGTAACTAGGAAAACTATCAATTAATTTTCACCAACCTGCCAAGTAGAATTGAAAAAAAAGTCTAAATTTGTGGCAAAAGATTTAGGTTAGATACTAGAAACAACATTTTGATCAAAATAATGCTTTAAGGGAACACCTAGGAGGAAGCTGGCATTTCTTTTCTCTGGAGCAGATTGCGAACAGATCAGACCAATAACAGTCAAGGAGGGCTTAAAGGCACAGTTACCGTCAGGGTAGTTTCTCGAGGTCCTTCCCAACTGCAAGGCTGTAACTTTGTGATTTTGCATTCTTGACTCAATTTTCCAGCCTTCAAACACCAGCATGTTCTTTTGATGAAACTTTTAAATGTTCCAGGGAATTGGAGGGAAGAGGTGGGAGAAGATACTCTGCCTGGGCCTTGCTCACAGCATCTCTGGGTATGTAATGCAGGTTACAAGGATGCTAATTGTCTATCTATCTGCAGCATTTTTTCATCTTTCACGCCCTTTTCAACAGCTTAGCCTAATTTATTGGCTCATTCCTCAGAAATAAGCAATACAGAGCAACTTTTTGGCCTGCCACTGTACAGTTGTCTTCCTCTAATTACTCCCACTAATAATCTGTGTACAAAAGCAGGCTCAGATACTTGGTAAAGCTGACATAACCCAGGGCAATGCCAAGTCATACCTGCCAAGGATCAGACTGTAGACCTGTACTGTAGCAATGGGACAGTTCGGTTAGTAAAAGTTTTGAGGATCAGGCCCTGCATAACTTTCATAATGCATTCAAATATCTTTTCTCAGACACTGCAAAAAGTATTTTATACCATGCAGAAAAAAGGTCACAACAGCACTTACATTTCAACACGAGGTAATTAACATGTTATTTGGCCTTTCATTTGTCAGTTCGCATAAAGTGATCTGCATGGCCTGCAGTTATACAAGTATTGTGTTGCACTAGTGCTAGCGGAGAAAAATTACATTAGGAAACTCAGAAAGTTGCATGGAGGGGTTATTAAGTAACACAGAAGTTATTTGTGCATTTCCAGTTTTCTTCTCCCAGGCTCACGTTGAGAATGAATACACAAAGAATCTTCTTTGGGCTGTTCCCATAAAGGCATAATCTTTAAACAGAATACACATTCAACAATCAAATGTTCTATTGGTGCACATTCTCCTTCATTTTTATGTCATAGGCGAAAATGTAGAGTCTTCAGATTTCTTGTTCAGTGAGATACACGACTGGAGAATTTTGCATACAGAATTTACTCTGCAGTTAAATACATGCCTCACTTCAAACCCTGAAATTGGTGGGACTGTTCATGTGCCCAGATACCTTCTTGAATTGGACTGAAAACAACAGGTATTTCCATCTAACTTGGCTAAAGATGAAGCTGAGAGATAAAACAAGGCAGCAACTGACATTTTTGGTTTCTCTAAACAGCTCTCACCTAGCATTAGCTCCTTTTATCTTGGCAACATCCTACTCACTGCCCGCAACACATAGAAAACCAAGGTAAATTTTGCTCTTCTCTATCCTAAAACAAACCCTTGTGTAATGGCACTGATTTCAGTGCTGCTACTGCAAATGTTTGCTAGGGATTTCATGGTAAAATGTGTCTTCAAGATGCTGACAGCTGTATAATACCATTCATTTTACACAGAAGCCTAATGTGACAGTAACTCTTTCTTAAAAATTGATGTTATCCTACCTACCACCCAGAACAAAGGCAGCATGAAGAAGTATCTCAAGTGTTTTCTGGGACTAGTACATCTGTGCAGTTTGCAAAGAGGAAAATTGTAACAATCATCTGTTGAGTTTTCCAAAATTATAATGAAGCCAAGTCAGAATCCTAGGCTGCGTCCAGTTCAGTCACATCTCAGCAAATTTGTATACAAAAAAATTCAGTGGGTTTCTCCAAGAAAGGGATCAAAGCTCCAGTTCATTAAGGTTCTTAAGTTCATGCTCAGTTTTAACTGCCTGGGTTTAAACTTCAAAATCCAAAAGAAAACACAGGTGGTTAGCTTGCAGAATACAAGTATCTAGCCAACTGTGGGTGGGAGGACAGGTTTACAAGTGTATTTTATTTCTCTCTATATATGTAATATTTAAAATAGTGTAGGTTATGTGGAAAGTGCAAACTTAAATGTGAAGGTATAAAAGCAAGATCATAAAATTTTTCCAAAGGACAGGAATCAAAGTGTATTTTTCCTATATGTAAAACAAACATCTTATGCCACCTTGAAGACCATTGCTGAATCTACTGAGATGATAAATCTTTGAACTTCCAATCTGAAACTAGCCCTTTTAGCAAATAAGAGGTTTGATAGCAACCATCTACTTTTCTTTTTCTCAAATTGTTTGAGTCTAGAGGATCTATTTAGAAGACACAGGCTTAGCATCAGATAATGTTTCCATCATAATAACCCATAGCCTGAACAAGAGCATATCCCAAGATCTGTGAATATCCACAGTCCAATTCTAAGCCATCTACAGCTTTTTTCTTTCTTCCTCTAATCAGCAAAAACATAATGAGAATATGCCGGAGCTGGGGCCGCTTTGCACAGCTTGAGTAAATTGGCGTGAAGGAAAAGCTGCAATCATTCAAACCATTCATTTAAAGAGATGCTGATCTTCTCCTTCTTCCCTACTGATCCTCTAAAACTCATTTATGAAGTATTTTTCCACTTAGCTTTCCTCGTCTTTCCTCTACTCTCTACAATTGTAAATGTCTGTATTTTCATTGATGTAGGACACAAAGCCCAGGAAAGGCCTTACTGAGTGAGTGAAAAGCAACTGCTTTCCAAAATGTAACTCTGCCCACACTAAACGTACAGCTGGGATTTTCCATGATCCTTTAATTGACTGGTAACATCAGTAAGAGTTGAGTCATAAGCTTAATTCACTACTCAACTACTTCTCAAACTTACCGCTCCATTCAAATTTATCACACCATTTATATCAGTGCATTAGAAGAAAGCTAAGTCTGGCTTAGTCAATTTGGTAATGGTACTTTTTCCATGTATCCAGAAGTGCTCTATAAACACACAAGAATAACTTTAGTTTTGTCACACCTCTGCACAGTAAGTAGCTGCTCTATCCACTGACAAATCAGTCCAGAGTCAGACTCAGAGACTGGAGTTCGGCTGCGCCACAAACCGCTGCAATTCTAGTTCAGTGCACCACAGAATGAATTAGAAGTACTAATGCAGATGATCAACATAGGGCAGAGGCTGTGAAGAACAACTTAAAATACAGGAGCAGATATATAACAGCAGAATCGAAAGGGCCTTGAGATGAAGCTGAGATGTCTGCATTAACGTAGTGAGGAAGGAGGAACTACTGAAATGGACGGAGGAAAATGGATGAGAGGAAAACAAGGCTCAGGAATGACGGATTACACAGAGGATCTGAGGCAGTCTGAATGGGTCTGCAGGCAGCAAGGCAAAGGTTTAGAAGTCCAGAGAGGAGGAAGGTGCAAAATCATCTTCAAGAAAAAAATCAAATGTCATTTGTTAGAATTCAAGATACTTGGACAGCTAGAGAATGAGAATGCCTGACCCTGTAAACATTTCAAAAAAAGGAGCAGCAAGACTGGGAGACAGCCCTGTGAGCATTCCTAATCCCATACAGTACCTAGCACAATAAAGATCAGAAGTAGCAGGTAGTCCCAGTGGCAAAGATTGTACAACAGTTGTATGAGATATCTGCAGGTTTTAAATCAAACATTAGCAAATGTTGGAGATTAAGTCATTCATGCATCCTTGTCCAAAGATGCAAATCTTATCTTTTGCCCCTTTTTTTTTCATTGAATCCTATTTATTGCTTCTAAATGCTGCTACATACAGAACTGCCCTACTTGACTCTGAAAATTTTCTCACTAACTGAGGGAAGTTACAAACTGACCAGTTTCTGCTGTGCCCGTATAAGGATTTTGGAAAATGAGATTCTGTTCCGTTTTGCTACTATGTTTGTAGCACAGCAACTAATGAACAGAAACATGCTGCAGAAAACTAGAAGATTAAGGATGCACTGTGTAGAATGGCTGATTTGGTTATATGATGGCATGAGGGGAGCACTGGACAGTTCAAAGAATCATTCATCCCCTCTGAGGAACGAAGAGCCCCAACTCCAGATCAGAACAGGGAATTTCCTGCTCTGGCTTTTCGGGTTCTGATCCAGCACCAGCGGGGAGGTTACCTTGGGAGGGCCAAAGTGATTCCTGCTCCCAGCTACCCACCCCACCTCTCTGACATATTCCCAAACCCTTTGCAGGAATGTATGAGTAGCACATGTAGCAACTTTTTTAGTTTACAGCATATAACATTAAGGTAACCCCAAATTGCTGCCAGTTCACCTTAATAGTAAGCTTTGGCAGAGCTCTGCTGCTCCACAAGCAGTTATGGGCAATCTCTGTTGCTACGTGAACAGTTATGCCATCTCTGCAGAAGAGAGAATTTGTCAAGAAGAGGTTTGGGAGGCTGCTGTAGGCATGAACCACAATTGCCCCTCCAAGGGACCGTCCCCATTTGTGATCCAGGCTGTGACTAATTCCCACAGCGGCAAATCCAGTTTGGGAGATTGCTGTTCCAGCTTGAATGCCTAGACACTCATTCACACTCCCATTCCACGCCAGAAGCTACCTCCTTCAGCTATGCTGCTTCACCCACCTGGTGGCCACAGTCTAAAACCTGTGAATTGACCGTTAATCTCTTGGACTTCTTTTTTCAGTGCAAGAACTTTTTAAACCAACTCTGTTGTCACTGGGTAATGACGTATAGTCACAGCCTTAGGTTGTATGACATTTAAAATGAAAAATATTTCTTTAACAGAAATTGTCCTAATTTACTCTGAGCCACAACACACATCCCAGGTACAAGCACGTACAAGTTTATAGATGATTCTTGTCTTACATGAGTCACTTGTGGTTACATGTGGATGAAAACCTGCCTAATATCTTGGATTGAACCTATGAAGTGCTGTTGTACTGTGTGTAAAAGGAATTAAACCAAGACTTTTTTTTCCCTTTCATTGATAACTGTCAACTAAAAATGTATTAGTGAGACCTGGAAGTGACTGCAACCGATGTAACTGAAATATCATATTTGAAGCATAGCACTTACTAGCTCTATTTGGACACCTACAGGGTACATTATCAAAGTAGCTTGTGGGAGGTGCAGTCGCACACACACGAAAATGCTTTTGCTGCCTCTTGGCAAGACCTACATGTATATTCCTCACTGCTGATCACACCAACTTCAACATGCATTTCATCACGCTGGTGTCAAAGGTAGCTTTAAGAACATAACAGTTTGAAAACACACCGAGCACAAATTCCATCCTGACTGATCAGCCTCAGTGATGAATGAAAATGTGGAGGATAAAAGGATATAAACTGGGTATGGGGAGCCATTTCCTTGCTGAGTGCCAAGTAGTGCCAAGACTTTGAGTACATCTTCGGCAAGCAACATCTTAGCATACATCTCCATGCAATCCAGTGAGGATGGGGATAAGATTCAAGTGGTTCTGGGCTGTATGAAGTGATACTCAGATCTATACTCAGCCCAAAGTTGCAGGTTCCCTAATGCTGGTATAAATCACTGAAAAATGTGATCCTAAATGCATTGCATTGTTTTGCCTTGAGATCAGGTCTCATCCTTTTTTCTTTGGTAAAAATCATCATTCAAATCTCTTTCGCACATGTGAATGAAAGAGAAGCTTAATAACATGCATGTGGTATTTGTATATGCACATAAAAGGCTGAGACTTTCTATTGGAAATATGGCCCAAGAAGCCTTTTTGTTAACTAGAGGACATTGCTGAAAAATGGATTGCTTCTGACTCACAAAAGCATTAGAATATAGGAGCTGATGCAGTCATTGTCGGCAAACATACAGGAATTTATCCTAATCTCAAATTCATGGTATTGAACCCTTAGTTCCATTTGATTTCCCTTGTGTCCTTCTGTCAGCAAAAATCAGCAGTGACTATAGCACATCTTTAGTGTCATAGATGAATACTTATGCATGCTTCTTCTCATTTCCAACATTGGTGAAATTTCCAGCCATCAACCCAACCCAAGAACAGAGCAACCATTTTTCTTCCTCTGGTTGCAAGCGTAGACTTAATCTAGAGCAAATCTCTGCATGACAGATATCTTTGTAAAAGAAGGAAACCTGTTCAATGGCTTTTCTTAAAACTCATATAAGCAATCTCATGCCAAGGCGTAGGTCTACTCTAGAAAGGTGATAAGAAGTACTGACCCTGGAAAAAGAGTATGTTATTACATTCCCATTCTTTCCATCACTGTCTGATAAAGGTCTCACTCCATTCTTTGCATTCTCCTAAAAAGACTGCTAACAAAACCAAGCCACACCATTGCTGACATTTTCAGTATTAAGGTCATGCTACAAGAAAACTTTCTCTAAAAAGCAGGTCATCATAAAGCTCATAAAAAAGCAAAGTATATCACCATCTGTTTTCAGCCTGATTCCCTAATAGGCATCATGCACTTGGAAAGGCCTCAGGTTAGCTTAGCTTATGTTTTGTTTACCCAAAATGAGTTCAATGAAACCACGCAGTCACAGTCAGTCAACTGATCAAAATAAATTATGGTCTACCAATCACTTTCCACAAGGTCCATAGTCATCCGAACGTGCATGCTATCTGGCCAGCTACCTACACTCTGGCTTCCGAACCAGAAATCAGACCCTGCTCAGTATCCACTTGTAATTGTATTTCCAGTTACCTAGTTCTAGGTTTTGGAACTGTAGCTACAGCCTCCTGAGTTTCATCTTCAGGGTTCTGCTAATACTACAGTAAATCTTGTCTAATCCTGCTCATTTATAACCCAGTAAGGAAAGTTTTTAAGTGTATGAGCACAGTTAACATCATTAACATCAATAGAACAATCCACATGCTTAAAAATAAGCATGTCCTTAATGCAGTTCTAGGTTAAGGCCTTGCTTCAGTGAAGCCATAGGAAGGAATTACCTGCTGTCTGTAATACCTGCAGTCACAACTCTTTCTTAAATAATAAAAGCCATAACTACCAGGCATAGATTTGGTATACTGCTGAAGTCAATCCTGGTACTTGATAAAAGATTGTGGCACAAGCCTTTTTTATTTGTTTTTCCTGACAAGCAGTTTGTTCACATTACATGCAATAATGAATAGGAAAGTGTTTTTCATTAGCCAAATTATTTTCACTACTAAGCTTTATTATTTGGACTGCAAAAGCACCTATATGCCCAGGAAATAGATGCATGTTGTAACACATTGGGATAAAAATGTACTGGTAAGCAGAATTTGGTCCACAAGCTGTAGTACTTTTTACTTAATTTAGCTTCAGTGAGCAAACAACTTCTCCCTTATAAGAAGAAATCCTACAATGTAGATTTTACTTCAAACTGTTCTGAACAAAATCATTGGAAAGGAATGACTTGGAGACAGTGTGGGTATTTTAAGGGCGCTTTCTACCATTTTCCAAAATTACCAGCACTTTGGGTTTTCCTGATAAGATGTGTTCTTCATAATGATCCTCACAGCGGGCTTAAGAATTGGTTGAATCATCTTGTAACTATATCTACTGCCATCCAGAGGTAATTGGCAAAAGTTTGAAGAGGAAATCTAAGTTAATGGTATCACGAAAGGTAAGAGATGAATACTGAATATTAGAACAATTCCTGTTTTATACAGACTTAAAGTTGCAGCCCAGCCCAACAGAAATTACAAAAATAAAAGTTAAGCAGGATAATTCTTTTTTTTTTCCAATATAAAAAGAAAAATAAGAAACGGTATATCACACCGACACTGTAGTTCATTTCGTGCATTAAATATAACCTGCATTATGTTTTCTATTCATCTTTTCAACAAGTGTTTCTGCAAATTATGTTATGCCATCTTAGGTTTTTCACGCAGAGTACAAGCTTTTCAAAAACCATTATACAACCTTTGATATTAAAAGCAGCTCTTGAATCTAACATGTGCAGAGTGTTTTTGATTGAAAACTGGGAGCACTCATACTTTGAAGGATCACATCCCAGACTTTCAGATATGACTAGCTAATATTATTTAGGTATCCAGATGTCAAACTGTACCCATATTTAAAAATGAGGCTTTATATATGAGAACAGAAGAGGATTTTCAAAGGAATCTGAAACTATTTAACTCTAATTGGTATTTCCAGGGTTCTTAAATCTATTGTGTCCCTTGAAAATTGAAGCCGTAGTGATTAGGAAAGAACTGCTATGCAAAGCATAACAAATTGTGTTAAAAAGGATGAGAGCACTCTTCATATCTGTGTACCTTCTATGTCCATCTTGGGGTTTCGTATCAGACTTGGGGATCATGTACTGAGCAACTAAGAAAAATGTATTGATTTGAATCATCACTGTAACTTCAAATGAGGAAAGCTGTGCAGCCACATGTATACTTCTGTATTACATCCCTAGCAGCATGCATCATCCTTGAGGGTGCTAACTGCAATAAAAGCAATTACAGCTTTTTACCTCAAAGAAAACCTACACTTTGCCATAGCATCCAATTTCTGCCTGAGCTGCTCACAGCACAGAGAGTTAGGAAACATTAAGGAATTAAGCATACACACACGAGTTACAAATTACTATAATTCATAGTGAAGAACGAGAGAACCCAAGGAAAGAGGTTGAAAGCTGAAACTGTGGAAGTATCTATGAGTTGTGAGTGCCCACAATCAGGGATAACCGCCTTCAAGTACTATGGCTGAGCAGTCACAAATCCAGCTACAGGCACTTAGAGAAATGTGATATTTGAGATTCTGAAACCAGGAAAATAGAAGTGGAGATGACCAAAATGAATAAACATTTCTAAAAATTCATCCTTAAAAAATTTGCTGCAAAAGCCTGTTAAGAAAGCATACACACATGACTATTCATTTCAGGGAAGCTGTGTGCCCGCTTGCAATTCCTAGCTATAAACTGAGAGTTATAAACTCAAAGCATGCCTTGGATTATTAAAGTGACCATCTCAGAAGCTGCTTCTCACCATCGGATAATTTCCTAAAATATCCATGATTCCATTTACAAATTCTGTTTGGTTCACAAAACCACTCAAATATTCTCCCAACCCACCTTACCAAGCACATTCTAAAATCACAAACTCAAAATGTCCTGTCTAAATAATATCCCATCAGCAGTAATAATTTTGTAGTCAGATTTCAATAGCAGGCAATATTGTGCTGAGAAAATTTGAAGCGCAGTAGCAGCTTGTTCTTCAGCTATATCATGTCTGTTCTTCAGTGCTTACAGAATAAAAAGTTTGGCTTTGCCAGTGAAATGAGCAGATACTTCTTTTTCATATACAAAGGGAGAAGATCTACACAAAGACTATGAAATTTCTTCATGCAATAAGTAAAATCAGACTCTGTCAAGGACTACAGCAAAACCCTCAAAGACTACAGCTTGGTCAGGGTTTCACTCATGTTTCTTGGAAGTGTGAATCATTGAAAAGATGTAAGAAGTTTTTTCAGAATCATTCTCTAAATAGAAGTTTAGATGATTTCTTTATACAAGTTTTTTTTTAAATAGCTTTAAGAATGCATTGTAACTTCTATTTGTGACAAGTTTCAAAGACCTGCCTAATTTGCTGGAAGTGTGATTTTTTTAAATAGGGAAAAAAGAATGTGAAAGTATTTAGAGATTTTCTCTGTAGATTTTAATTGTTACTGTTCAGTTGCATGGCTTAGAGACTAAACACATAGGATCAATTATTTGGCTCTAGCAGAGAAACACAACAAAAATTAGCAAGGGAAGGAGGAATGCCATCAAAAAAATTCAGCTTTGAACTCCATCTGAGCGCAGGTATAGAGTTTGCTGCCAGTAATAAGAAAGCAATATCAAAAAGATACAAGGGTGCCTCTATTATCCTGTTATTGCAAAGAGACACTGATAGAATGTAGCAATCAGCCCTATTTACTGCATTGGGATCACAGGTACTGTAAATTACAATTTTTGGATTACTTAAGGCTGGAATTCAGTTCCAAGCAAATTTCCAGAAGGTAAGTTTTTACCTTCTGAGAGTCATCTTAATTTTTCATTTTAATTTTTTCCTTAGAAACTTCATGCTATCATGTAAAATATGAATACCAATTCCTGGCATGCATTCCTTCTGTTATTCTGTTGATACAAAGTAATCATAAACTATCAAGCCAATTTTGTGTAATATATTTTATTAATTATGTCCCTTCAGTCTCAGTCATTTACCTGAAGACTGCTGGGCTTTGTACAAATATAAACCAAAAAAGCTAGCTACCTAAAGATAAGACAGGACAGTACAGAGATCAAGGTGTCAACTGACTGCCCAAACAGTGCACCTTGCTTATACGGTACAAAAGTATAAATATATGCCTGAACTTATTTGTGTCAAAAATAGTGCATGTACATCTCTTAAAAAGTAAGAACTGTCTTTAATTTAATCTATAATTCCAGGTAAAAGTATGAGCTGTCCAGAAAAGCTAACAAAGTAGTATCCAATGCAACGCCATCTTGTGGTAAATGGAAAAACTGTCTATGGCATCTAATCAGGTTTTAAATGCATAGGGAACTTGCTGCTCTGTAGTACACAAATCACACTCAGACCTGTTGGGTTGAAAAAAAAAAAAAAGATTCTATCATAATTATAATTATAAGGTATAAAATGTGCTATGCTAGGCATTAAAATCTGAGAATCAGATATTTATCTGCAGTTTACAAGACAGTCATTTTATTTTCATTCTAAAAATACATCTGTGACATCATACTCGGACTCATTTCCATCACTCCAAACACAAGTTAAGGGAGGAGACATGTTTAACTTAGTGGCAAATTGTATCCAGTATAATAATTCCCGTAACTTTCGTTGGCTGCAGCTAAATCCTGTCATGAGCTTGTTTTTAGGGCACCAAAGATCAGCTCAAAATGTCACGGCCATACAAGCCAAATCACTGTATTGCTAAAAAAGGATTCTGCCATAGTGCATTTGTTTAAAAATAGCATGGCAGTATCTTTGACCCAGCCGACTCTTTGGTGCATGTGGTATCATCCGATCACCTCACTTATCGTTATGCCTGACGACCTGCCTGCCAGGTGTTATGGCTCTCGGCTCTGTCCCCGCGCGGGGAAGCGGCCTCGGTGCTGGCGTTGGGACCAACCCAGCCTTGGGCCACTCTGTGCCTGGCCTAAGCTTTAGCAGTGACTTTCACACCTAAATGTTACACTACAATAAAAATAGAGAAGGTGTTTCCCCATTTCTCAGCCTTAAAGCTGCCAGATGTTTCAGTGCTATTGCGCTACCCCTCATGTGACGGTGGAAGACGCTGAGGCCCAATTTACTTTCTGGGAGCTCTGCGTGCTCTGCTTTAGCCTCGTCTCTCTGCCGCAGAGCGTGACTGCGCTTTCAGTCCTCGCCCTCCTTTACGCACGAGCTCTTTTCATGCTTTTTCTGCCTCGGCCCCATTTGCGCCTCGGGAGAATCAGCTTGGGGCACGTCTACCCCCAGTCCCACAAGCACAATCCGCTCCTGGAAGATTCACTGGGGAGGTTTTTGGCATTACTCGGAGGGGCCGGACCACAAGCCACTATTACCGGTGTGAGCTGTATGGAATTAATGCATGTTGGTAATTAAGTAAGTGGGAAAAGATCTAGAGACTTTCTGACAGGATCCAACGGGCCGCCCTCACTCAGCCCCAGGGCCGCCGCGGAGACTACGGCTCCCAGAATGCCGCGCTGGCTGCAGCCCCTCCCAGAATGCCGCGCGCCGCCGCGGGCTGCGCGCCGGGCCAGCGCGCACTACAGCTCCCAGGAGGCAATGCGCCCGGCCGGCCCCCCCAGCCGAGGCAGCGCGGGAGAGGTGCGCCCTGGGAGCTGTTGTTCCGCGCTCCCTTCCGGGCCCTCCGGCGTGTTTCCGGCGCGCTGACCCGGAACGGAGCTCGGCCGCTTCCGGGACCGGGCGGCGGGAGCTCCCTGCACGTGGCGGCGCGGCGCGGCCCCGCGTGCCCCGCGCCGTCGCCGCCATGGCGGCCGTGCGCGTGGAGGAGCTGCTGGCCGCGGCGGAGGAGCAGGAGGCGGAGAAGCAGCGGAGCATCGCGGTGCACAAGGAGCTGGAGCTGGAGTTCGACCTGGGCAACCTACTAGCGCTGGACCGCAACCCGCCGGCGGCGGCGGGGCTGCGCGGGGCCGGGCCGCGGCGGGAGGCGCTGCTGCGGGCGCTGGCCCGCGACAACACGCAGCTGCTGGTGACGCAGCTGTGGGCGCTGCCGGCCGAGCGCGCCGGCAGCGCGGCGGGGCCGCTGGTGGCGCAGCTGCCCGAGCCGGCCTTCCGCCTGCCGCGCGAGAAGCCGCCGCCGCGGCCGCGGCCGCCGACGCGCTGGGAGCAGTTCGCGCGGCTGAAGGGCATCCGCCGGCGGAAGCGCACCTCGCTGGTGTGGGACGAGCAGGCCAAGGAGTGGCGGCGGCGCTGGGGCTACCGGCGGGCGGGCGGCGACCCGGCCCGCGCCTGGGTGGCGGAGGTGCCGGCGGGCGCCGATCCCGACGAGGACCAGTTCGCCAAGCGGCGGCGGGAGAAGCGCGAGCGCGTGGCGCGCAACGAGCTCAACCGCCTGCGCAACCTGGCGCGCGCCCACCGCGCCCCCGGGGCCGCCGCGGCCCCCGCCGCGCCGCTCCACCCCACGGGCCACCAGAGCCGCGCCGAGCTGGGTCGCGCCGCCCGCGTCGCCCGCCTTTCCACCGCCTCGCTCGGCCGCTTCCAGCCGCGGCTGCCCAAGGAGCCGGCGGAGCCGCCCCCCTGCGGCGGCGGCAGGAAGCGCCGCTTCGCGCCGCTGCTGGGCGACCTGGCGGCCGAGCGGAGCCGGCAGCTGGAGCTGCTGCGCGGCATGAGCAGCAAGAAGCCGCCGCTCGACATCACCCGCGCCGTCAACAAGCAGCTCCGCGAGGAGGACGCCGAGGCGGCCGCCGCCAAGGGCAAGAAGCGGGCGCAACGGGGGAAGCGCGGCCGCCGGCAGCAGCAGCGGCCTGGCCGCAGCGGCAAGAAGAGCAGCAGCAAGCAGAGCGGTGGCAAGCGGCAGCAGCGGCCTGCAAGTGGCGGCAAGAGGAAGAAGGCATGAGGTGGACCGGCACCTGGCAGGACAGAGCAGCCTGCAAGCCCCACGGGACTGAGCATGGCTCGGGGCTGGGGCTGACCACCGAGGGGCAGGAAGGGACTGCCACTGCCAGCGTCCTGCCCGGTGCTCAGCTCCCACAGCTATTTATCAATAAATATGCTCTGGTCTTTCTAAAATCTCCTGCATTTGGCTCTTCAATGGCAGTCAAGGAGGGCAGTGTTCCTGTTCTAAGAGGAATTGGTGGTGTATCACAAGAGTCAAGCTCCCTGGTGCCCCCCAGGTTAGGGGCTTTCATGGGGGCAGCCAGGTAGCTCCACAGCTGGCTGTGGCTGCAGCATTTCGAGACAGGCCTCAGTCTGTGTGCAGTCAAGTTGCTTCATTCTTGCCTAAGATTGGTGCGTGGAACTCAACTCAAGGGTGGTAACTTGTATATTAAGTGCCAGTGTGATCAGAGACAAACACCTTTAAAAGATGAGGCTACTGCCTTTTGCTCTGGACTGTGGGTAAGTGGCCTGATTGTGGCTCCTGCTCTGCAAGTCACCTTCAGCCACTCAGTTCGGTGGTATTCAGGCTCAGTTGCAAGAGGAGGAGCATGAAAACTATTACTGTAAGATTTATTGCAGGGCCTGAGAGACTGCAAAGCTTTTATAAAGCTCTGTTAATTAAAAAAAAAAAAAAAAGACAAAGCTGTTGACCTACCATTGAATTCAACAGAATATCGAACAATAGAGAAAAAACTTCCCAAATTTCTACCTGTACTACCTACTGATTGTAGTTCATCATTTTTTTATAAAAATAGCTTCATAGTGTTTTTTTCTTTACCAAAGTATTTGAAAGCAGATATTGGATATGATCTAAGACTTGTTTGTAACTGTTTTGAACTTTGTAGTGTTTCCTGTACCCTTGAAATGAAAAATAAAATCTGCTGTCCTATTATGTGACTCGGCTACAAGAAGGAGGATGGCTGCCTTCTCTGAAGCCAGTTCCCACTATGAGGATAGTAAAATAAGTTCTCAAACTTTCAGGTAGTAAACTTGTAAGTGGTAACAGCATCATAATACTCTGTTGCAAATGTGTTCCTGGAAGAGCTAAATAACTCTAAAGCAATTAATCTTTTATCTCATTGTAAAAGCTTGCTAAGATGGCAACTTGAGTGCACTCAAAAAGCTAAAGCTCCATCTGTGTAGACTAGTGGTCAGGGCAGGAGTAAGCATTCGTGCTGAAGGAATTTGAGTGGCATTAATGGACTGAGTATAATGCTAAATTTCTGTCAGCTTTACATAAAGTATGTATTCTTAGTCTTTTAAATATTTCTTGCTGCTGTGTCAAGTAGTTTTTACCACTGTTGTCTACTTCTGTCTGACCACTGGCAGCAATGTCCATGTGGACGTAATTCTATTGAAACCAGCTGTTTGGCAGAGGTGGCAAGGCAACAGAGGGAAGTACTTGGAAATGTGGAAACAGTTGTTTCGAAATAGGTTCTAGACCTCCAGTATTCCTGGTGTTTCCATAGGACACATCTTGTTACCTGCTCAACTAGAAAGTATTGCTTTTCTTTTACTGGGAAACATTTTATACTGCTGACCCAGATTTTACTGGTGAACTTTCTAAAGCCAAAGACTTGTCTACAGAAATGCTCATAGTTTGTGGATTTTCAGTAGGGATTATATAATTGGTAAAGACAGATGTAAACTGCTTCACGGGTGCTCCCAGTTTCTGAAATTTATAAGTAATTTCAGATTTCAAAACTTGAAGAGGTGAAGCTTTTTAAACCGTTGTTACAGACTGTGTAATCATCAACTTCACCTCATCAGGGCTGAGAGCTGAGCTTTGTCTGGCTTTGGAGCAAGAAGTGATGTGCTAAACAGCTAGTTTTAATATGCTCTTCTATTTGCTCAGGATATTCCAGGTAATTTTATAGTGCGTCTGGTCTGCTGTTGCTCTTCTTCAAACAGGTATCAGTTGGATTTTGCAGTACATATCAGACTGAACTTTGTAGGAGTATTCATTTCGGGAGCCTGAATTAGCCCAGTTCTCATTTCAACCATGTGTTTTCTCCAGCAGTACTTTATGAGTACGTAACTTCTGAGCACGTACTTCTCTTCACTGTAGGCCAGCGACCCGTGTTTCTCAAGTGCTTGTTTTCGATCAGCGACGCGGTGCTTGCTGAAATCAGTTTTAACTTCTGCGGTGGTTTCCCCATCAGGCCTACGCTTATCTTCTGGGAGGACGTTTAAAGCGGTGGTTAAGGCCCGCGCGGCGGCAGGGCCGGCGGAGGAGGCGCCCGGGCCGCGGCCTCCCGGCAGCCCCCGGCGGCGGCGGCGATGGCGGCGGGACGGGAGCGGGCGGCGCGCCTGCTGCGGCAGCTGCAGCGGGCCGCGTGAGTGAGGGGCCGCGCGGCGACCGCCCGCGGGGGGGGGCGGCCGTTGGCGGCGGCCGTTGGCCCCGCCGCGGCTCTGCGGTGAAATGGCCGCGGGGTGCGGGGCCGGCGGCGCCGCGGGTGCGTCTGACCGCCGGGAGTGGGGGGGCACCAGCCCTGCCTCGGCCGCTGGCCGTGACGCAGGAACTTTAATCAGGGCTGCCCTCGCCTGCTGCGTGGGTTTTTTTGTTTTTTTCCTTTTTTTAACTTTTTTAACTGCAAGTGATACCTGCACAGGTAGCGCTGGTGTTTGCACAGCAAAACCGCCCTGGCTCCTGAGGCACAGGACCAAGGCCTGGCTGGCCATGCACTCATCGCAGCAATTGCTCGAGCAGCAGCTGTTGCCTTGTGCCAGGCACTCGCGTTGTTTTCAATGCGAAAATAGGCCGTTTTGATCTTGGGCTGCTGCAAGTAGCTCTCGGTGCTCCTGCCAAGGCAGCCTTTGCAGCACTGCGGCTTTGGGCATGGCATCCGTAATAGGAGGTGGGTGAGCTGGCCCTGCCCTGCTCACCTCCACTGAGGCTACTAGGAAGAAAAAACACTTGATACTTTTTTAATGCTGTTACTATCCCATCTCTTTCCCTCCTAGTGGAACTGTAAGTTTTCCCCTCTGACACTAACCTCTCTCACCATCTGCATGCCTTGCTCCCCTTCACCTGCTGCCTACGCTGCGTGAGCACTTCACACGCACACCGATTCACGTTCAGCAGCACCACGGAAGGCAGGGGCTTATCACATCTATTTTACTGAAATCCTTTTCCATTTTCCTGGACACCTGTTCAGTCTGTGTGATCTGTATACTGTATAAATCCGTACAGCCACTCACCTCCGTGGTGTTCAGGCTTACTGTATAAGCTGTACGCCAGCTGCTGATCTACTCTTAAAACAGTTCTTAGGCCTTCAATATAGGCAATCTACATCTACATTATCTAACACTAGATGGCAGTCGCCGTTGTCAAAAATTTTGAGGTAAAACATGATCAGTGAGTACATACGGGAGACTTTCTTTTACACACACATTAATTTTTCTTGTCAGTTTTTTGTTTTAACCATGATTTATTTCCCTTTTAATTAGATGTCGGTGCCCAAGCCATGGCCACACTTATTCCCAAGGTAAGACTTATTTGTGTCTCTGAAATAATTATGTATGAGACCATGACCTTGTACCCAGGTTTATAACCTGGGTGGAAGGAGCACATAAAAGGGAGAAAAGAGAACACTTTAAAGAATAAGGTAAGTAGTCTGTTATTTTCCAACTATACAGTAATAATATGGAGAGATTCAGTATCTTCATGTAAGTCGTACCTAATTTGTTCCTTCTCTCCTTTCATCTGTTGTAAGGCAACTTGGTCAGAAATTTACTGTGGCTGTTACTACTGACGTTATCACCTGAACCATCTTAACTTTAGATCTGCTTCTGAGGGGAAAAATGTGCATCTCTTACATTACAAAAGAAACAGAAAATGATACCAGTGAACAGCAGATATTCACAAAGACTTACTTTAGTTTGAGGAGTGTAATCTCCATAGGCTTTTTATGCAGTCAGTCAAGAGAGTGTGGCTTACTTGGATTGCGATCCTGGAATAAGAGCAGGAGGATTGCATACATACAGTGACTGAGTTGCCCTCTGGAGGAATTTCTTTCTCCCTTGGCTGTAGAGGGAGTCTAAGTTAGTCTCCAGATGTTCTTAATCTTTTAGTACATCACATATGTTTCATTTTTAACACTGTAAGGGTTTCTAGAAGATATGGTAGATAAAATTCCTATAAAAAGTAATAATTTTGGCCATAATTTCAGTAATAAGTGCTTCTGAGTGGCTTGGTTTCATATGCTTTACTTAAGACATTTTTCAAAGGTCTTTAAAGAATGATCATCACCATTTAACATATGGAAAAGCTAATGTATGTTCAGACATTTATTATACCCAAGACAGCCAGACAATAGCAGAACTGAAAACAGAAACTAGTTCTTCTGCCTATCTGCCTGATGACATACTCAGTCAATTCAAAATAAGCCCTTTGTAAAGGGAAATCTGTGTTAAGGATCCCCTCTGTAAGTTCTACAGCAGAAATTGAGTCTAAAGTGTATATATAGCAAAATAATAACAGTTCCATAGATCTCTAAAAAGTGGTAACTGACTTAACAGTGACCCTAGCAGAAAATTGTTCATTGCGTTTTGTGACAGTGTTCCAGGAAATAAAGCAATTCTTGAACTCAGTAAAATTCTTCCTGAAAGTTAAGTTTGGCTCAAGAATGTAACAGCAGGGCACCCATTATACCATCAGAAAGCAAGAAAGTAAATGGCTTGGACATGTTCTTAGCCTGTCAAATTAATGCTTGAGAGTACAGCAGACTCGGACTCCAGGAGAGGTCAAACATGTACAGCCTGGCAAGAGATGGCAATGAAAAAGCTGATAGCAGCTGGCCTGAGCTTGAATAGAAGGCATATAAAGGATTTTAATACATCTATCTGTTACTGTTGTGGGTCAGTGCTTCAGTGCACCCCAGAGTGTCTGTAGGCTCCTTATCCTGGCTTCACTCATTGGGTCCGGATCCAAATCACATTTTTTCAATTAATATAGCAGACAGAAGGCATGACTTCAGCAGAAAGAGCAGAATGCCTCATCTGATCTTTTCTTGGAGAAGAACGGGCTGCTTCAGTTGATGCAGTTTGTTTCACTTTGCGGTAACATGAGGATATGCAAAAGTACAGAGCTTTGTGGAACTTTATGCAAGAATGACATAGCAAGCAAATATGTGGCTCTGAATTATTCTCGCATGCACAAAAGATGTTTTCTATCCAGGTGTGCATATAGAGGATGTCTCATGAACTTATATGAAGATTGTTCTGAAGGATATCATGTAGCTCTTACATTCATTTGTAATACGTCTAAATCTAGAATTCTATAAATGTTCTACGTATTTATTATGTACTGTTCTGATCTTTCCAGACTATGAACAAATTATCATGCAGACATCCTGGTAACTTGTTCAACTTGCGTAGTAAAGAATTAGTTCTTGCAGAACAGAAAAAACACCTTTCTATCACTGAATTATATTAATCAAACTAAGTACTCAGATCATTTGAACTAGCAAATAGCAAGGGACAAAATTGATAAGTATTATCCAGACAAGCCAAGACAACCTGTGCAAATGTATTAGTGGTTTTAAAAGCAAAGGAATCAATTAACCTTGGTACTGAAATACAAATTTAAGCCACTTTTTGTTCCCTAACTGTATTGTTTAATTTCCATTCCAGTTCCTGAACAAGCTGCCCTGGGAAATACAGACTATGCATTTGAGGTAGATTTAATAATAAAATATATTTTATTTAAATGTAGCAGTATATATATAATTCCAGATATGACATTTAAGAAATATTTACATTAATAAATTTGTTCAATATAGTTATTCAATATATTTAGTAATGTTTGTTTGTATTTCATCTTGGATACATGGGACATGATGCAATTTCTCCATTTTTCCAGAAAAATATATTCTTTATTTTGTAGATGGCCATTTCAAACATCCGATATGGAGAAGGAGTTACTAAAGAAATTGGCATGGTGAGCTTCAACAGTGGAAATGTGTCACTGGTGAAAAGTTATTTTCTAGAGGACTACTGGTACTACCAATCCATTTTATAAGGAAAGCTTATATATAGTGTGTCTGAATCTCTACTGCTTTGCAATATTTGTTGTCATATATACCAATGTAAAAAGGTTGGAAAATAGTTAGATAAGAATAGTAGCATTCTACATCAATATTGATGTAGTGTAAGTGACTGCATGAAATGCAGCTTAATGGAAGATTAGATCTTTGATGATTTGCCAGTATTATTCAGGAATATTTTTCTCTGACAGAAAATTTAATTCAAAAAGTTTTGAGTCCTGATCGAGTTGAGTTTTGACTCACCAGAATTTCCTCAAGATCGCTTTCATCTCTTCCAGTGCTCATTAAAGTGAATCAGAGACTTGCCATTAAACTAGATGGGTATTGAGTTGAGCTCTGAGCTTGCACAATGGAATTGCAGAATTTTTGTTTCTACTGCCTTGAGCAGTGTGGGATGATTCACCTGAGTAACATTGTTCTAGTTTGCCTTTATCATGGGCTTTTGTTTTGTTTTTTTTTTTCCTCTCGGCATTTATAGCATTAACAGTTCTCTTTTTTTATCTGAAATTTGTAGAGCAAATTATTGGTCAGATAGTAAAAGAAAAGTTGGACAGAACTTCTATCTTTATACATCAGGATCATTCAGAGTTACATGTTTTGTTGAACTATTAATTGTGACAATTAATTTAGCAAATGTTAAGATGTATTATTTGCCTTCTTTTTGGTCACCTTATTCTAATTATCTTTCATTTTTCAACACTGGATTATATTAATATTCAACATTAAATGTTCCAGATTTCAATGCAAACCTTTGATAGGCAGCTAGAGGAGATCTAACCTGTGGATAAGACTTTTTATATCACAGGACTTACGGAAAAAAAAATTTTTGAAAACATATTTTGCCTTTCACTGTGGTTCCATTTCACTTGCTGGACATCCATATTATTAGCTTTCTTCTAGTATATTCATATGACTTCAACTATAAAAGTTTGACAACTTTATAAATTCTGCTGTTTTCTGTGTCCTTATATGTATGTGAACTCTTTTAACTTATACTGTTTCAAAAATCTTACAATAACCAATTATTTTTAGTGTTTTTAATCAAATTATTCGGTTGAATTGGATTAGTATTTAAATAGTTTAAGTTATGGTTTTATACCAGTTGTTTATTTTTTAATTTCACTGCTATTATAGGACCTGCAGAATCTTGGTGCTAGAAGAGTTTGTTTGATGACAGACAGAAACCTTTCCCAACTCCCTCCTGTAAAAGCAGTATTGAATTCCTTGGCAAAATATGGTATAAACTTTCAAATGTATGATAAAGTCCGAGTGGAGCCAACAGATCAAAGGTACTACTTCTGACTGCATTTCTCAAAAATAGTGCCTGGGCTCTTAAAGCACGCTGAATGTCTCTTTGAACATCCGTGTGTTTGTGATCTGTACACTGGTCTTAATACTTATGTTTTTTCCCATGTACTGCTTTTCTCCTGACTAATTGGAAAGCCTTTCTTGTTTTCCAAGTTTCCTGGATGCTATTGCATTTGCTAAAAAGGGAGAGTTTGATGCCTACGTTGCTGTTGGAGGTGGGTCTGTAATAGACACCTGTAAAGCTGCCAACTTGTATGCGTCCAGCCCTATGTCAGACTTCTTGGACTACGTCAATGCTCCTATTGGGAAAGGGAAGCCTGTCACTGCGCCCCTTAAGCCACTCATTGCAGGTAAAGAGGGAGGGGTGGGAGAAAGGGGGTCCTTCCATGCTCTCTGTAGGTGATATTTCTGCTGAAATCAGTTTACCCTGAACTTTTCACCTTCATTTGAGTTATTTCTTCTCCAGTTGTATTCAGCAACAATTTTGCTATATACTTCAGTGGAAGTAAGATCACCGGTTTGTCAGCGGTTTGTTTAACTGAGTTTGACTCCTTTCGCTGGGAAAAGAGATTAATGTTGGCTGTTTCTCTTTGACCTTTTGGCTTCAGATCTAGTAATTGGTTCTTCAGGGATACCTCTGAGATTTCCTAGATCCTTTATTTTTTAATTGCATTATTATTGTATTTTTATTTATTTATTTTGCATTATTATTTATTACTTATTATTTCTTATTATCTCCATTCTTCTTTTTAAGTTCCTACAACTGCTGGAACTGGAAGTGAAACTACTGGTGTTGCCATTTTTGACTTCAAAAAACTAAAAGTAAAAACTGGTGAGATTTTTTGGCTGCTATTTAAGACAAATTTTTTCTAATGTCTTCAATATTTCCCTGCCTTGAAAGAAAGGGATACCGCATGTCATTTCAAGTGTCATTTCATTCTATTCAACCACCACAGACAAATTTGAAGAGTTTAAAGGTTTCCCCCTTGAGTTAAACTTAAAGCATATTAACGTAATGAAATGCTTGTATAATACAGTGTATTATAGTTTGAAGGCAAAACAGGAAACTAAAATCTTTCAAGTCTTTAAATGGCAGAAAATGTTAATTAGAAAGGAGATTTCTACTTTCTTTCAGGATCAACCAACTGTTCCCTATTTCTTCTATATTTTCCTTTCTGTTTTTGAGACTCCTGTTTCTTTGTTGTGTAATTGCAACCAAATATTCCTTTTCCTGACTTTTGAAACCTCAGGCCTAAGATGCTGGGCAGTAAGGGGCGCTGTCTTCCTTTGACCTTTTCATCCCTAGAAAATAAGGATTAAAGCTAAAATGTCATCTTAAGCTTCATAGCTATTTTGAGGTTTTACTTCTTAATGTTGCGTGGGTTTTATGTGCCATGCAGCCGTGCAGGCTACAGTATTTGGGACAATTGGGTGTACTAAGGAGTTCTGACTATAGCTCAGTTTTCCACTCTATATATAGTCAGTCAGTCATTTTCTCTCTCTCTCTCTCTCTCTCTCTCTCTCTCTCTCTCTCTCTCTCTCTCTCTCTCTCTCCTGTATCAATCTCTCTCTCAAAGCTGTATCTGTGCCCCCTTAACCGCAACATGAAGGTACAGTTATTACAGATGCTGAAGACAGCAATTACCAATAACAGTTAATTCTAGAATCAAACCAGTCTTGCTTTTTGATTGTTCCCAGAAGATAGAAATTAAAGAATAATGTTGCAGATACCATTTAGCACAGAAGTTTTGAAAGTATAGGCTGCTCAGGGAGGGTTACAAATGGAGAGAGAACATTGCCTGGTATGATTCACTCCAGGCAACAGTGCCAAATCAAACAACTCTCTTTTACTGTAAGACTTAGAGATAGAGACTTAGACCTAGAGACATAGATATTTCTTACTCTTTCTTCTCTTCCTTTCCTCTGCTTTTATCTTCATAGTTTCAAATCATTTCCCTTCGTTATTTTTAAATATTGAACATTACGCTTTTTTGTCCCATTTTAATGTAAATATTCTTTAACTTATTTTCCTCACTTACATATTGCAGGCATTGCTTCAAGAGCCATTAAGCCCATACTAGGCATCATTGATCCTTTACACGCACTGTCCATGCCAGAGCGAATAGTGGCCAACAGTGGCTTTGATGTGCTTTGGTGAGTTTTCTGTGTAGGCAGCTATTCAGTTTTATTACAGTTTTATATTTTTACTATAACAGTTGTAGAAAAAAATATTTTAGGGGAAGAAAAAGATGACCTTTCTTCTCTTTTACTGTTCTTTTTAAGGTGATCTCAGTTATACCTTCCTCTTACTTAATTACACTGCCTCCCTCAGTCCCTTAGGAAGCAAATCATTCAGTTGCAGAGATTTTAATGTTCATGCAGTGCACTGGACAAACCATTTGCTTCTAGAGTGGTGGCTGTTGGGGAAGACAGTCTAGGTGTCACTTCTTAAGCAATCAAGTAGAGGATTAATAACAAAACTGTGACAACATTTAGCATGGCTGACAGACATAGCAGGGAATAGAGAAGGAGGATTTTCTAATAAAAGCCATAATGTGTCAACAAAACTTTGTGAGGGCTTGTGGAATGCTGGCAAGTTTTAACCCAATTACAAGAACTTTCAGAACCTCTCTCATAATGTGCTTTTTGCTTGTCATAAAATTTTCTTCTGCTTTAAACTTCAGATTCTAACTGCACAAAATGCATGGAAGTTTCTATTCTGAGAGTCAGAGCTTGCTTTGCTTTTGTATGTTGTATATATTAAAGTAATATGTATGTAATGAAACTTTGTGATTTCTCAAGCTTAGTGAATTATCCTAAACTACAATACCTGTAATGGAATTTAGGCATTTGTTTATAAATTAAAATATCTTGTCTGTACTTTTGTACATATAAATGTAGCAATGTAGGCAATGCTGTGCTTTATGATAGTCAGAGTTTAAGCCTCTGGCAGACAAGACTTCCACTTTAAGCTAAGTTTCACTTAGCTTAAGTATCACATGCCAAATTTTTAAAGGTCAATACTTTTAAAAGAAAAGTAGCTTACTATGCTTATAGTGCTAGAGCCTTTTAAAGCTTCCGTCTTACAGAAAGGAAATGCACCCATTGCAAATTCACAGCACTCTTGAGTGAAAAGCGTTACAAACCAAGATGCCAGTTCATCCGACCTAACTTTTGGAGAGGCCTGAGTTGATAGATTATGACAGTGTTTGGATTGTGGGTTTGTTGGAGAGCTAGGCATTCTGGAGGTGTCCATCCAGCTTTCTCCCAGTCGTCTATGAGATTGTGTTTCTAATTTTGGCATCTGTTAAGCACCAAAAGTAAGTAAGAGGAACCTGGATTCAAAGGGCAGCAGGGCAGTAAAGTGCAGTTCTTTCACTTAATTCATTTTTAATCTTTCTTTTAGTCATGCTCTAGAATCATACACTGCTCTTCCTTACAAGATGCGCAGTCCCTGCCCTTCAAATCCAATCAGCCGACCAGCTTACCAAGGCAGCAACCCCATCAGTGATGTCTGGGCTCTCCATGCTCTGCGCATTGTAGCTAAATATTTGAAAAGGTAATGCGTCTAACAGCCATTCCTCCTCTCAGTATGTTCAGTTTTCAGTGCTCAGAAAGGGATGCTTAGAAGAACTTGAATTTTAGGCTGAAAAAAGCAAATTATTTTATTAAAACTTCACTTCCTGCCCTGGATTTCCCTTGAATAAAGCCAAAAAATTATGTCAAATAAAATTGGAAGTAGGATTAGGGTTACAGTGTTAAGTTGCTGAGGTAGCTTTTTAATGCTTCTGAGGATCTATTTCAGAAGCCCTCAGTTAAAGTATTTTGAGCTGCTCAGTTAAGATGGGAGCAGCACTCTTATACTTTTCAAGAATCCTCTTTCTATGACAGTATAAAGGGAATATATGATAAACTGAACTAAATAGTGCTGGTGTCATTTCGCTGACTTTCAGTGTAAATGAAGATACTTACACAAATAGTAGATAAGTCCATCGAAAAGATGACCACATTCACTTATGAATATGTAAAATTACATGCTTATTGGAAATTAGTTCATAACTTAGAAGACCTTCTATTTAGATTAAATTTTGACTTAACTGGGAGCTGGATTTGATCCTTACCAGTAAAGTTTTAGCCTAGAGGCCGCTTTTGTATATCATGTGCAGTTCTATTAAAGATCAACATGAGTTTTTTTATAAAGTTTATACAGTACTTATCTAGTCAAAGTAGGTTTTTATTGTTCCTATGGGCTGAAATCTGCTCATTAGACTTTTTCTCCATGTTGTCAAATAATACAAGCATGCTGGTGTGTAGGCAGGCAGGGAACCCTGTCTTCTTCATTCGCAGATGGTGCAATTCAGACCAGCATCTAATGAGATGATGAAAAAAGCTCAGAGCTTGAATCTATACATGTGCTTACCAGAGTTCCATAGTAGAATTGTTTAAACCAGAGGTGAATATGGCTAATTTCATGCTGTTTATTCAATTTTTTGAAAAGTTAGAGGAAATTCACCCTTCAGTGAACCAGTTTGGTAGAAGCAGGATCCCTTTGAAGTGTCATGGAAGTGACAATTGATCTCATTTCTGGCATTTTTTTCTCAACTTATCCTGGAGGTTTTTGTATATCTGTCCATAAACAAACCTTTTCTCCCCATCCTGAATTACCAATCCATATGTGAGTTTACTAGTAGCATTGTCTCCATGGTGCACAGAGCCATCAGAAACCCTGAAGACCGTGAAGCAAGAGCTAGCATGCACCTAGCAAGTGCTTTTGCTGGTATTGGCTTTGGCAATGCTGGTGTTCATCTCTGGTGAGTACAGAAAAGTGTTAACCCCTTCCCACATCACCTTCTCTCTAGTGTTTGTTTAAGATTGCCAAAGACACTGCTGCCGTTATTCCCTGAATATGTGACATTGTAGCCTGGCCTGTGATGTCCATTATCACAGAGAGACCTTATGCTATGATAAATTAGTAGTTGCTTGGCACTAACAGTGTGAGGATTCTACATTCTGGCTTGGTATGACTCAAAACCAATCCTGTAAAAATTCCAAAACACGGCCTACTTTACCTTCCTTGATTGTAAAAAACATAATTAGAAAAAAAAATCACCGGCTGTTAAAATGTTACATTCTGTTAGCTGTTCTACAGTCACACAGTGCAGAGCTAATCTTGTGCCATTCCTGAACTGAAGTAGTTGACAGTAAGTTTGTCTGTGGGGTAGACATTTAGCAAGCTAAAATGAGCTGTAATTAATATTTTAAAGCAGTCAAGTTTCATATGTGTGAAAATCTCAGAGAAGCAGCGCCTAAGCCTGAATTATGTGAAAAAATTATTAGCAGTAAATCTCTTCAGAGACCTTCCTTTCGTTCCTTTTGTTTGAGCAAATCCACTCTAATTGTACTTTCAGACTGATGTTTATTTTACTCAGTGTGATCAGGCAGGGATGCAGATGATGCTATTCATGGCCTATTTGCATTACTTCAGTATCTGAGCATGTTTCAGTCTTTTTGGACTAGTATAACTTCACACTCACAAAGCAAGGAGATGCTTGTTCTTGCTGTTTTTACAGGTAGGTCCTAAGGTGCAGAGGGTGAGGGATATCTGTTACCATATCTGTATCTAAATGCCTTTTGAGTATCTGTGCATGAGAGACATGCATACAGAAGACTGGCGGTACAAGGGATTGAACATAAGTCTTCTGAACATCAGGAGAGTTGCCCTAACCACTTTCTCTCTACTCTCTGTTCCAGCCATGGAATGTCTTACCCTATTTCTGGTTTGGTGAAAACTTATAAACCAAAGGATTATAATGTGGATCACTCTTTAGTGGTAAAACTTGGTTTATCTTTGTTTTCATACTATACACTTCAATTCTCCATTATGTCACATTAATAAGCATTAAAGCACATTGGTTAAGCAGTAAGTAGATATTCTGTTGATGCGTTTTTATGCTTTTCTCTTCTCCAGCCACATGGCCTTTCTGTGGTGCTGACATCCCCAGCAGTGTTTGCTTTTACAGCACAGGTACTTCCTGAGCGGCACTTGGAAGCTGCAGGGATACTAGGTAGGAATCTCTGTTGATACAACTTACTAATGGAAATGGAGTTCTTCCCAAATTGTCTTTTGGGGAGAAAAAGAATGTGTGCAAACAATTGTAATCATTTTTGCAGGGGTTTTAAGTTTAAAAAACAAATACTGGTTCTGGAGTCTGATTGAGTTACATACATATAGTGCAAATAGAGGATTTGATATCTGGGTAGTATAATGCTAACTTTTGATACTACATGATGACATGTGCTTAGAGGAGCGAGCTTGAGAAATCTGCTGCTTAGCTAGAAAACTTTCAAGGTGAAATTAACTATATTGTGAGGCTATCTTATGAATCAGGAGAGAGTAGTTGTGATTGACATCTCTCTTGGTGCTTTATGGATAGAAGTTACTTTAGAGTAGATACCATAAAACAAAACAGTACTCTCGAAAGTGTGCATCTGTTAGCTAAAATGGAGCATTTTGCCTAACAAGTTCCCTGCTGTTGCAGAGAATTTGGACAGAGTAATGTTCTAAATTACTCCTGCTCTTTTCCTGAGGCGCATAATAACCGTGGCTTTCAGTCTTTCTGCTGTAGGCCTAAGCCTGTTTGGAGGTGTTGGAATTTTAGTGGCCTGTGTTGAGGGAGAGTGTGGACTACCTCTTCTATGGACACATCTGTAATGGCACAGAACTGGATTAATGAAGAAAGTGGCCTCTTCTGCCCCTTGGCAGAATAAAAGTAAATGCTGTAAGCAGGCAGCATGTTTAGAGAGGACCTTTTCATACAGTGCCTTGTGAATCTGTGGAACCCATAGCCAGAAGGCCTCCTAGAGAGAGGATACTTCTTCACTGCACCCCCGCATGACTGCATGTGAGCTAATGTATTTGTTATCTAAGGTCAGCTTTTCTGCCTGCTCTAGTCTCCGTGTTGTAGATAAACTGCTGCTAATACCCATGCTCACTATCTTCAGTATCTGTACACAACGATCCAGTCACAAGTATGACTTCCCTGTGTAACTAACCTGAAAGCATGGTAGGTCAAGAGTGGGACTTTTATATGGACAATGAAAGTATCACTGTCGTATTAAAGATGATTTAAAACAATGTGGTTAGAAAAAATATATTGGGGGAAAATTCAGATTATATTATAATTGTTGGTTATAAGGTTTGATTGGTTTTCTTCCAAAGTATGCAGTTCTGCCTATGGTCAAAGACAGACTATGAACCTAGTTGGAATCATATACTAAGCTAGGAAATTTCTGTGTTCCTACGGTAATAACATACAATTCAAATAAAGTGGACTAAGAAAATGTTGTTGGATAACTGGCCAGCACAGCATATCTGGAGAATTTGAACTCTGGCTCCTTGATTTTAAAACAAGTAGTTAAACAGCAATTCCTCTAGGTTTTACAGTATAAACTGCTGCCAGAAATTCTGTATCTGAAAGCTTCATTTAATTTTCTCAATAGAAATTTAAACTGTGTTACTGTCTTCCTTGCTATAAAAGGATTCTGCCGAAAACATGTGCCATGAAAATGAATTTAACTCCCACCTGAGGTGTTTACTTTTGATTCCAGCCCAGAGTCCAACTGACTACAGTAGCTGATTCAAATCTGTCATGCTGCCAAATGCCATGACTAAGAAGGTATTTTATGACATGGAGCAGATTAGTAAATAGTTATGTTGTGTGTATGTGCAGCTGTGAATTTAAGTACAGCTAGAACAAGCTTAATATCTCCCTTGGTGGATTCTTAAACAGTTGAAATAGGTGTGTGTGTGGCCAGAAATTTTATAAGTGCTTCCAAAGATCAATGTATTCTTTAGGTTGAGCAAAAAGAAAGTACTACAACTGGAGCAATGTTTCAAGAGTGCCCTTCATGTTTACTATCCTTCTTTTCCCTCCTCCCTTTCCCTTTGTACTTTACTGTCTAAAGTTACTGGATTGCCTTCATGTTCCAACTACTCCACAGCAAAACCCAGGATAAATTCAGACTGCATGGCATAATCCCAATAGCATGAGACTTCATACAAGACTCTCTAATAAGTTATTTATCAATTTCTCCCAGACAGTCTCTGCCACAGTATTGTCACTCTTATTACCCGAATATCTGAGCCTGAGGATCACAGAAAATATTTTTCCTGTAACTGAGTTGTGTTCTTGCTCATCTCTCAGTATAGCACTTGGACCCAACATTGTTCTGGTGTAACGTCATTGACGTTATGCAGAGAACAAATCTGCTTTGGAAAGAAGCAATACAGAGGAAGCTATGTCTTCTATTTCTACTTGTAATTCTTCTTTTATTTTTAATTAAGTTCTGGCCATTCTTTATAAAAGGGGAGCAAGCTATTCTGTACGAAACATTGATAAACTTTCATTTTATATTGATGCTTTCATTGCTGTTTAGTAAATGTTTTCAAGATATCAGTTATTCCTCTTCAGTCCTACATTATCCTACACCAGACAGCATATATTGAAATAGCATTAATTTCAGGATTTACTTAACCCCTCTAACACTGCCCTGCTATCTCCTGTTTCTCCTCTCAGCCTACGTACTCTCATCCTCTGAACAGAAGAATGAGAAACAAATAGAAAATTATTTGATCACTGGTTTTCATGTCCTCTAGATGTCAGCAAACTCAAGGCCTTAAAAAAGTTAGCATTTGGCACTCTGTGCATAAAAATAAATACCACTGACGTTCATGTGCTAGCTTCTTTCCTCCCAGCAGTTAGACTGAAAAGTGCTTCTCCATGTAAGTACAGAGAGAAAGGAAGTTAACTTCACGTGGCAGTTAGTCTTTCTGCTAGCAGTTACTTGCTTCTCCTGATCTTGTTTTATTCCACCTTTTACAAATTATTCCAACTGTAAAATGAAGACTGATTCCTCTTTTTAATTCGTGTTGCTTCTAGAGCAGTAACTGTTATATATGGATATGTATTCAGCTGATATTATGATTAAATTAAGTCCAGAGCAGACTTCCTCCTCTCTCTCCACCCTACAGTCAAGGCATTATGTCTTATTTTAGGAGCTGACATCCGCACTGCCAGAATCAAAGATGCGGGGTTTATTTTGGCAGACACGCTCCGGAAATTCCTATTTGATCTGAATGTTGATGATGGCTTAGCTGCAATTGGTTATTCTAAAGCAGACATCCCTGAATTAGTCAAAGGCACTCTGCCTCAGGTAAGACAGAAAGTAAAGCAGTTTTTCTTTTCAAAAAGGACAGATTTTTTTAATAAACAAAAGTGTTTCTTTTCAAGCAAATGTTATTTCTAGTCCTACATGAAAACAATTAAAATGGAGAAAATGATGGATAGTCAACTTTTTCCTTTGCACAGCTTAGGTTTTTCTTTTCAGTGAAATGGAATACATACTGCAGTCTGTTCTTCACATGGATTCAGAAAGAATGGCTAGTTAAATTTTTTAAAACTTCAAATTTCTGAAAAGACGGTGTTTTTCATATAACTCTGAATTTGGTAGAAGAGACTGTGTTTTCTTAACTATCTGTTACTTATACATGCAGGATGGGTTATACTTAAAGCCTTAATACTGAATGCTAGCTAGTAAGAATGATCAAGCTCACTTTGCATTAGACTTTTCTTTATTGAAAAGTTGCACTTTTCTTCCCAGATGGCTTTTTTGTTCCATTGACCCCCATCAGAATTTGAAATAAGGTCCCCTGGGATGATATAGATTAAACTTGTAATACCCTTTATTGTTTCATTGCTCACAAAGACACTGCAAAAAGGAACACATCCCATTGAAAGGAAAATCCTATATCTCCCTTGTAAAAAGACACTTCGATTCATATGCTACGGACTGTTCTGTCTTCTTAGGATTTATTGCCACCAAATATCAAGGGAAATAAATGCTATAGAGAAAAAGAAAATTTTGTAGGTTGAAAGGTTATTTGGTTTTTATGACAATACCTGTTACCATGTCTAGTTCTTCTCATTCATAAGTCTCAGAGCAACTTAAAACAGAGGGTAACAGAGGGGATATTAATATTCCTATTTTATAACTGAGAAAATGAGACACAAAGATGCAGGTATTTAGGATCACACACAACAGATCAGTGGCAAAGCCCCAAAGAAAACTAAGGTCCCTGAGAGTCCATCAAATAGTTTTTGCATGTAAGTTGTTATGGGGCACTTTGGAGGTGTGTTTTGATAATATGTTATTTTAAAGCAATTATTTTTGGATCATTACAAGCACAAAATCTCATCAAAGGTATGTTTTGTATAGCTTTTTTTTTAATTCTTCATCAAAAGATGTTGTAGTGGGTTTTTTGTTTGCTTGTTAGCTTAGCTCAAATTGACTTTTAATTCATTTACTGTCCTCTTACTGCATCAGTGATTAATTGTACTGTGTAAAATGAGATGAGTTAATAGTTTTTCAAACCTTATTTTTGTACATGAAGTGTAGCATAATGAAAACGCATTGGTGTTTCTTAATGGTCCATTACCCGCAGAGGTATTCCATACAGTTCAGTCTTCGATATATTTTTCTTTTCATCTTGCGGTAGGTTTTCTTTGGAATACAGCACCGACCGACCTATTCATGTTGGCAATGCAGTGTGGTGTAGACTGATACCTCTAATAAATTTGCAGAACATATTTCACACTATGAAATGCAGGCTGCAGGAAAACAAAACTAATCTATTCTAATTTCCAGGTTTTGAGACTGGAACTCTGTTGGGACAAATGTTTATACTTGAAGTTAAGATAGAATTTTATTTTCCTTTCTAAGGGAATCTATTGGATCTGATTTTATTTGCAACATAGCAGGCAGTCTATCAAAGAAGATTATATCCCAAGGCCTAAGATATCTGGACCTGTGTCGGTGTTTGGGGGTGATGAGGAGGACCAAACGAGAGAGTGCAGATGTCTTGTTCTCTAGCCCAACCCACCCCTCTACAAACATACCAAAGGCAGTTATAATGCAGCCAAACCTCTGATGAGCACAAAGTTGCTCATTACTGACACTGTTCCAGAATCTACTGAGTCAGACTAGAAGAGCCAAGATCTTGCTTTCTGAGCATTAGCAATAACAGCAGGCTTGTGTAGAGGGGGTGCTGGTGCCTCTGGTTGAAAGAGTGTGTAGCATTCTCTCTATATAGCTTGGAAATAGTACAGTCTGTCAGGGTGATCATGTCTCTTGTCACCCTGTGTGACTTTACAGATAACCCTGTCTGTCACAGTGCACAGAGATGCAAAACTGTAATTTGACCCAGAGGGTCCTAATATAAGCCCAGTTAGTCTATTGAGTACTTGAGCATTGAGTTATTATATTGGGTGTTGGGCTTTTGAAAAAAACACATGCTTTTGTTGTAGTGCTGTCTGAATTTTCCATGTGATTTCAAATCTGCATAGAAGAATCTTAACCTTTTCTTTTATCTTTTCTTTGACCTTTCTAGATCTGTGTTGTGTGCATAGCTGCGTTGGTCAGGGATGAGGGAAATATTTGATTGTTGCAGCTGCACCAGCAAATCTTCCAGTGGGTAGGCAGAGTTAGACTTACAAAGCTGCACTTTTCAGGCTCATCATAGCTCATGCTAATCGTGCTGATTATGATCATGAACTGTGATTATCTCAAAGTTGTCTTCCTATCCACACTAGGCCAATATTTCACATATTAACTTCACAATGCAATGGCCTCTGTCTTGCTTTGTGACCACATCTAGCTGGTCCACAGATCACAGCTGTGTGGGTTCAGAGGGAAGTGGAGTGGCTGTGGCATTGTGCTGCCACGGAGGTGCATGCTACTGGGAGAGAGCCTCTGCTCAGAAGGGTGCCGTTAACTGAGCCTTCTCCACTTGCAGGGGGGCTGGAGATGTTCCTTCCTTAGCATCCAATTCAGTATATGAGGCAAGGTCCACAGCAAACGATATCCCACACCACTGTCTTACACGGGGAAAAAGGAAGAAATCTTAAAGCTCAGACTTTTACTAGGACAGCCTCTTTCACTGGGGAGATGTTGAAATAGGTTGTAGCAGGAGAAATTCCATTTTGCCAAATTCACCCAAAGACTGCTTTGCTGAGAAACAATGCATTCCTAGTGTAGGCCTGCCCTCTATCTTTGTAGGTGTTTTTAACTCTCCTTAATCTTCAAATAAATATTAAGATCATTGATGGTTAAAACTGTAAAAGTACTAATAGCACATTGGCCTTTCTGAATTGCAACCCCTGCCTTCGTAGTTATTTTGTCATGCAGAGCAGTGAAGCATACACCTGAGTTTCATTTCAGTCAGTGGGACTTAAACACCTGAAAATTCTGTTGAATCACAGTCCAAATGAAGACCAACCACAACTGTTTTGTATTCTGATTCCAAGTGACATGCTATTTATTAAGCAGTTTCACTACCTTCCCCTGCTATATCTCTTCTTTAGAGTCTGATGTAACAAGCACTGTTTATTCTACACATCTACTGCAGTTTCTGGGCATTAGAGAGATGTTTTATTTTGAAAATGTTCATGCCTAAAAATAAAACTCCTAGTTCCATTGCTGGCAAGTCAATTTTAAAATAGACTATATTGCCAGAATACTACAGGCCAGTGTACTGACATCTATGATTGACAAGACCCATCTATAAAGTACTTGACTTTGCAACTGAACTGCCTTTTTGTCCAGTTTGTGTGTTTAATTATAAGCAATTTAAACTATTATATGCTTGAAAGTACTGTGCAGTTGTTGATGCTTCAACCTTATTACTTTAATTACTTGATTACTTATTTGCAAAACCTTATTATTTTCTGTGACGGACATTAGTACAAAGCCACGTAGTTCAGCTACATGGTTAACTACTGTTTGATTCATTTTGTTGGCAACCTTCTGTAATCCAGTTTTTCTTTAATCTTGCAGGAGAGAGTGACCAAACTATCACCACGTCCTCAGACAGAAGAAGACTTATCTGCCCTCTTTGAGGCTTCCATGAAGCTTTATTAACTTAAACATTTTAATCAGAAAAGTATGTTCTTGTCTAACTAACACAAAGGTATATTTCTTATAGATATCGGGCTGAATTTGTTTAGAGAATGGAAGAACTTGGGTGTCTTCCACTTCTGTTCCATTGCACACTGTCAAAAGGTCAACTAAATCATCTTTAACTAAATAGTGCTTTGAAGTGAAAGCTTGATTGTGGGTTTTTTTGCTCAGTAGTCAGGGTTATTCCTTGCATAAGAGTTGGATCAGACTATTAGCTATAGCGAAGGCTTTTCTGTGCTTCAGAGTTGGTCAAAAGTGGAAATTGTTTTTCATGTGATATTCTGAAACATTTCACAAAATATGTTTTTTATTTAAATTGTGTGTGATTTTGTTTGTTTTAAAAAGTCATGCTATTTTTACAAATAATTTGGGTCATTCTTAATTGGGGAGGGGGAGTTCCCTTGCGGAAAATGTCAGCCTGCTGTATTCTCTTTCAGTTTATGATCTTTTTACTATCTTGCTCCAGAGCTATTAGAAGGCTATTGAAGTAGAGTACTTTTTTGTTGTTTAAGAAGAAACTTACACGCTTTTTACATGTTTGGAAAAGGCTTCCTGAAACTGCATTTGCAGTTAAAATTTTTTAATGTATTGTCAGATATTTGTCTTTTCTTTTAAGATCTATATGAAGTGTTCATAGGAGGAGCAAAAACAGAGTAAAGCATGGTTCCAAACTCAACGGGAACCGTGTAACGGCAAGACATCATCCATCATGTATATCTTGTCTCTGTAGAAGCAACAGCTCCCTTTTCCTGCCATGTGCTGTAGGAAGAAGCTATCAACTGTATCTTGCTTCTGTGTGAAGTAATTGCTTCTGCTGAGCTTCTGCTGGTGCTGTCACTCAGAGTGCAGCCACCAGCTTAAGGAAATGGCAGTATGCTGTGGTTCAGTATTAAAAAGTGGTGGTATAGCATATGGCTGCACAGTGCCCCACTGGGAGTGCTGGTTAAACGTGGGAATGAGTGTGCATGTTCAGAACAGTTAACCAGCTGGTTGACTGTCAACTGAGAAAGGGAAGTGGGAAAGGGAGAAATGAAACTCAAATTTTAATACTATTTTTTCATTTTAAAACTGTGCACACGGTCTGTGTGTACAGTTCATTTAAATCAGATTCTGCTTCATGCTGGACTTTCAGCATCAGCTTCCTGTAGCTGCCAGAGCACAACACAAATGTGAGAAGAACCACATAACCTCTGACATGCTTGTTTCTTTCGGCTAGGGAGGGACCAGTTCTTCAGAGCCCACTACTTCAGCAGGTGACTGTACTTATATCTTTGCACTCTTGTCTTTGCATGATAAGACTTGTGCTGTCCTGGAATCTGAGGCCAGATGTGTGCTGGATGTTGGCACTCAATCTGTTTAGTGCTCAATAAAAGTAGGTAGATGATACTGGTTGAAGCCACAGAATGGATTTAGTGGCCATAGGGACTGTACTGCCAATATGCCTCAGCCTGTTCTGGGAAACACATTTGATTTCCATGTCCTTCTGAATCTTGTCCTCTCTGCTGAAATGGCCCACAAGAATCACTAGTGCAAAGGCTTACTTTGTAATAGCAAAAGGTGACAGATTCACTTTACTGTATTATACAAACTTGCTTTGCTGTATTATACAAACTTGCCTTAGCCACAAAAAAAACTTTTGGTTAAACCCTTTAGTATATAATTTTTTGGTATATTTCCTCTTTCCACTCCTGTCTTTCTTCAGGCTGTGGTAGCAGTAGAGTCCTGAAGAGAGAATTTTTTCCAGGAGCCTAATTCATGGCAGCCATGTTGCTTAGAGAGAACATAGTTTCTGGGGAACTGAACAGCATGTGGGTTTCATTACTGCACTTGAGCACTTTGATGGGCTAGGTAGGAATGTAGGATATTTTACTCCAGTATGCTTTTTATTTACCATTTATGCTGATATGGCAGTTACTAGCAGGCTGGATTTTCAACCAACAGAACCTGGCACTTAGCTTCCTACTTTCAGGTAACTCAGAGCTCTTGCTAATTTTCAAATTAAGCCTCACAACACCCTCTGATGTAATGGTTTTTATCCATATTTTACAGATGAGACAAAAGGTTTGATATTATATGTAATCCAACATAAGCACATTGTGCTACAAGAAAGGGCCATTTCTCTTTCCCACAACCCTTTGGCAGCAGCAGGGTCTTAGACTGGCTTAAACTGATTGTGAAATCTCACCTACAGACATCAGCTACATGAATGTTTTCCCAACACCAATTGGTAGCTACTAGTGGAAGTTTTCTGAGGAAAAATCAAGGGAGCTTAAGTCACCCCACAGTGTTGTCTTTCAAATAGGGAGAGTTTGATACTGTATCATGGCCTGGTCCCTGGCCTTTTCTGAGCATTGGTAGTTGTATTCACAACTGAAGAGCTATGGGGGACTTTTTTTTTTTTTAAATGTATTATGTAACTAAATTATTCTATAGTGAGAAAACCTAGTTGGTCAGATATATCTGTATCTTGGAACACAGTTGTTCCACATGTGACTTCTATTACTGCTCAGTAACTAAAGGCCTCCATGACATGTCTGTGACTGCCTTTAGAGGCTACAGGAATGCAAATAATGAATAATATTGTACTTGCTATAAACACAGAGTGAAAGCTTTGAAAGTGAGAGTTGTGTTTAACTCTGTCGTGTTAACTTCAATCTTATAAAGTAACTATGAACCAACATCATTCAGAGAAAATAAGCTTTCATTACCATCATAGAGAATAAAGATTATTCCTGCAAAGTTATTAGTTTGGTGAGCTTGGCAATATGCACCAAAAACCATTGTATCATGGGTAATAATTGAAAAGAATGTTACAGAAGTTCCAGAAATAAAAGCACACAAGTGCTGCACTGTATTTCTCTGAACTTTTAGGAAGATTTTAGTACGCCTGCTCTGTTTAGTCAGGACATAGTTTTAAGTATATGTTTCATCACAACACTAGCAATCTTTTATGTCATACTTCTTAGCAGTATGGCTTGATTGCCTTCCTCCCCTTCCTTATGGAGTCAAAGACTTCCTGCCTTAAATAGATAAAACTATATAAAAGAATGTGTCAGTCTTTATTTAAAAAAGAACACGTGCCCAGTTTATCTAGACCATGGCTTTTGAATAGGTTTTAAGCAAGCATAAATGGGAGCTATTCAGTCCTGTCAGCAGAATGGTTTGAAGAGACTCCAGAGACTCCTTCCTATTAGAGTAGGAGTTAACACATCTATACTAGCAAACTAGTCAAATTCTTGCTTTGGAAACTGATCTGCTACTTCAGTACTGTAGTCCTGTATTTTCGGAGTTGCTTGCACGAATACAAACCCTGAACCATTTGGTTTCTGAGTCTGTTTGCAGTGATAAGGTTAGCTTTTGGGAGCAAGCATGAACAAGTGCATGTGTAGGGCTTGTGAAAGTAGTTTAACAGCAGGTATAATTTTACCTAGACTACAAAATGGAAAACCAGCTGTCCTTACAAGGTACTCAGAGCTTGCAGGGTTGCTGCTTAGCATCAGTAGAAATGGGGGCAGCGGGTACATGACTTTGCCTACAGTAGTTTGTTTGCCCCCTCTTCCCCTTCCGATGCTGATTATCCCTGTAGTTAAAGCAAAAGTAGAATGAACCAAAAAATATGTATCTAACAAGGCTAAATCTTTGAAAGCTCTTACATTCATCCTGTGCAAATAAACTTGGAAGAAATTACAAGTAAGTTAGCGTGCATGTTTATCCCTCACTGCACCATGTTCACTTCAGGGCAGTGTGCCATGGCTGTCATCATCTGTCTCGTGGCTGGCTTTCCACCCTCCTGAGACCTGAAAAATGGATTAAAATGTTCGTTAAAAGGCACACAGTGAAGCTATGTCTAGGCACTTTCCATAACCCTCAAGTAAATCTGCTTAAAGCATCACAGTACTCCAGAACATGTGTATTATGTCTTGGGCTTCAACATCTTATCTTCTGCCTAAGCAGTAATAAATCCCTCACTGCATTAAGTATGTCTGTGGAGAAGGGACAAAAGCAACTTACTGCAATGCAGCAGAAGACCAGAAGGTATATCTTCCATTTTTCCTCAGACAATCTCTGTGTATTCCTAAATAAAAGGTAACTTAATTCAAATGCAGAATAGCTGCTAAACACCAACTAGTGAATGCAGAAAATAATATGATTATTTTCCTGATCTCTCCAAGAGCTGTTGTTCATGCAGCAGTACAAAGACTGCTAGCTTGTCAGGCTGCTTGTTTGTCACGGGAATCGAGAAGAGGGTCATCTATACCTACCTGCCCCAGTAATCCTGCCTCATAACCTGATTCCATTTTTGAGTCATCGCCAGCCTTCTTGCAGAACAAGAGATTGCTCTTTGGAAAATAGTATGATGGGACTGACATGGCTGAATTTGCAAAGGGTCTCAGCTCTATTGGCATGTGCATTTTTTTTTTGCAGGCAGTTACCTTTGTATTTACCTGCAGTGTACATGTGAAATAACACAGGCTTGGTTTGGTTTTGAAATGTTCAGTCCATAGTCTTTATGTGCATGTGTCACAGTGGTTGCTGTCTTGCAGTTGTACATGAGAATAAGCAGAAGCTTTTAATTTTGATCTAAATTTTTCAGTGAAACTGAGACAAAAAACAAAAACTGGGATATCGTTAGAAAAGCTGCAGCTCCCTTAAGTACAGCATTCAGAACGGTTTTATATTTTGCCAGTTCTAGGCTCCCATAACAAAAACAAAATGCCATTTTCTTTTTTCCCCATTGTACTGAAACAGTCATCGTAAGTGAGTTGGTAGAAAACTTTATGCAGCTAAATTATAACAGTAAAGGGAAGAAGCATTCTGACACAGCTCAATGGAATGTTAATTCCAAAGTCTTAAGTTGAATTAATTTCATATTAATATGAGAGGGGATGAAAAAATAGTTCAAAACTTTGTCTTTGGTTTCTATTGAAAAAGTACAAGATGTACTTATTTTTCAAAGAACTCCAAATACAATTAATGGCAGCAGATATTTTTCTCATTTTTCTGAACATGGAAAATAAAGGGAAAAAAGTTAATGCACAGCCATTAGGTGGCACAGTTAAGTAAAACCAGAGGAAGTGTTGAATATATCCTTTGAAGAGCAATGTTAATTCATGTCACATTGTACAGTCAGGGAGCTTGATTCTGCTGTCATGTACATGGGCAGCACATACAGCACCAGAGTCGGTCAAGCAGCAAAAGAATGATGGCTGTGCCCACACTGTAGTCTGACCTCCTGTTAAATATTTAATGTAAGTTAGCAATACTGTATCATGAAATATATATCATAGCACAAACACTAGTTTATTGATGTGGAACTTCTTTGTGCTCCTTGACTTGTAGTAACTTTAACCTACTTTAACAATGCACTTGTGCTTTTCATGGGCTATGCTATTTGAATGTTTGACCATACAGCCTTAAATTAGCAATTTGACATTGAAATGCTGATTTACTCCTGCAGTCAAATAGATAACACATGTTAAAGATTGATTGTGAGCCGCTCCAATACATTATTGCTTCATTCTGTGGTATTGTCACTTGCCTTTATGCAATTTAAGGACACTATTGTGTGGCATTGTTGGTATTGCTATGGACACAGCTGTAGGGGGCTGATACTTTGTGTGGAGTTTGTCTTCTATCTGAAAGCTGACATAACTTTCAAAAATCACTATGCAAGTTTGGATGTTTAAGTGTTGCTGTATATTTTAAGATAACATTGAAAATAAAGAAGCTTTTTGCTGGCATATAAAAAAAAACAGCTAGCATTGAATAACTTGCTCTTCTGACCTTTTCACTTTAAGAAAGATTAATGGTCATTTGGATTAGAAACACACCCCCCCCCCCCATCAGAGGTCTGAATGCCTCGGGGATTCGGACAGACAAAGAAAGCTTTTTCGCCTCAAGGTCACCAGCCCAGACCTTTGGTGTATCTCTAGTGTCCATTAGATGGCTGCTCAGTAGTTTCTGTGCATGAGTTAGTCATCTTAATCCATTTCCCAGCGGACAGGTCTCTGCCTCATGAAAGCTGTCATTACGCACTTATCTGAGCAGCGAGGAAGAGGAAGCAACGTGAACAGAACCTGAGTTCCTTTTGTCTTGCTCTGGTACAGCAACAGAGCCTCTCAAACCCTGGCTTCAGCAGATCAGTCCTTCTCTCAAGTCATCTTTCTAAGCCATGAGGGGTTGAAGCAACAGCAAGGGGCTGCGTTAGTGCTGTGCATGTTCTGCAGGCGAGCGGTGACGCTCCTGCATTCCCTTCTGCAGGGCTTCAGCTCTCACTCCTGCTCCTGGAGCACGTGTTCAGACACACATGCAGTGACAGGACATGCATTTCTGGCATGTGAATCCTCTTTTCTCTTTGCCATTTCTCTCTGTGCATTATTGAGAGATGCGATCTGTGTTACATGTGTGGGTTTTGGAAGAAAAGGTCAGAGGAATAGTCTTGCTTTGGGAATTGCGAGTGCTGCATGCAAAGCAGCTTTGGTGTCCTGTAAAAACATGTTCCACAGCCTTAATGTAGCCATCTCTCAAGGTTAGTTTCTGGTGTGGTCAGTCTGATACACTTCATACCTACTATTATTTAAAATTGAAGTCCTGCCCTTCAGGTGTGGTTAAATTAGGACTACACAGTTGGTAAAACTGAGTACAGAGCTCAGGGACAGATTTGTATTGTAACCATTTGTGACTTCTTATGTCACAAATTATAATGTCACCAACTGTAAAGCACAATCCAGAGCCCTACCCAAGAGAGCTGAGCTAAAATGACCAACTCACTGAACAAAGACTATGGAAGGACAGCTGATGGTTGCTAAAGGTCTAAGCGTGTACTTCACTGGAGACATCACATTTGCATAGCGAACAAGGTCTTGTCAAAAAAACTGACTTGTGTGCAGACATATCCATGCAGTTGCTTGCAGCCGAGACATTGAGCTTGACTGTATAGCATGGTTACATGCTCGAAAGTATACAAAGTTGAAAGAAAGAGCTAGGAGCTAGGCATCCACCTCTTTTCTGTTGACTAAATTGGGAGGAAATAGAAATGTGGAACTTTAGGGAAACATATAAGAAGAGAATATTCATTTTACAAAACATTGTAAAAATATAGAGGATGTAGAGTCTAAAAGTATGTAATTGTTAAGGAAAATGTGTGATATCTGATGTAAAGTCCTAATAACTCTTTACTGTTTTCTGTTAGTTTTCCTCTATCCTAGGCTTACCTCTGTACAGTACATCCCATGTAGTGGACTAAGCAACTGAACAGATTACAACCAGAATTAATAAAGATAAGTGGTTTAAGTTTAAAGGCTAATAGGGCAAAGGAAAATGCCAAGTAAAGATCATCAGTTCTGTGAAAGTCAAAAAACTTGGGTGCTGGGTGACTTGAAAAGGACTGACGCATATGTAGCTTACGAGCTTGGAAGTCCTCCCATATGTATTAAAGGCATTAATTCCTCATGTTATCTGAGGTGATCTACTTTAATCAGATTCCTAGAAACAAGCCAGGTACTTAAAGCAAAGATCTTTGACACCCATGCTGGCAGTGTCAGTGGAAAGGACAAAGACCAAATCAGCAGGGAGACCAGATAACCCATTTCATCTCTCCAAAACCCTTTTTAGGATAATTGGCATCAGAGGGATTTCCCCAGTTTCCCCTTCCAGATCATAGCTGTATGGTCACTTAATGTACTTGTCACACAAAGCTACCTCAAAAGTCTCACATTTCAAAGACTTGGCAATTCTGTATTAATGTGCTCCCACTCTGTCCTAAAATTTTCTTTGTCATAAAGAAGGCCATAGTGTCTTGTGCTATCTTGCTGCCCCACAATAAGTTAAATCTGGGTCAAAATGGGACTCTTAATCTGAATCCTGCTTCTGTGCCCTTACCACAGCTTCTCATATTTCCTATTCCCATTTTCTAAGCTTCTAGCATGGTGGTATCTGAATGCCAATCTTTAATGATGTTTCTTGTTTTAAATTTAAGCTCATTTTCACACAGAACTTAAACCAAAGAAGGAAATACAATATAATATCCTCCAAAGACCTTGATCCCACAAAGCACGTTGTTGCACACGGCAGAAAGAGCATGATGGCTGCGTAAGGACACACTAGATTCAAGTAAGGTGACAGTTCATGTTGCATCACTCTTTGAACTTTTCCATGAGAGGAGTCCTAAGTAGTTTGTGCCTGGTTATCCAAGGAGTGGATTCTCCTCCGTATGGTGTGAGATATAGTATGCAGTTGCAGCAAAAGAGCTACTGCTGCACAAATCCAGGAATCATGTGACAAGCTTTAATTAATGTGCTTGTTTGTCCAGAAATGGTTTACTTCATATCAAAATGTTGACTTAAATGTACAACTTAATGTTGTGCTTAAAAAGCACAACCATACGCTGTGCTTCTTAAAATGAGTCATTGTGTGGACTTATTCAAGTGTGTTTTACAGCCCTGGGACCATATTTGTGAATGTTTCAATTATCTGTATGTAACTTTTTAAAGATGAGCCGACCAGGCTTTTTTCCTTAGGATCCTGCAATATCTTTCTGTAACTACTGAGGGGCAGGGGGTGTGCTTTCAGCTTGGGTTCCAGTTCTGGCTAGTATTTCCTTTCCTGATTATCAGAGGGGAGAAGTATCTGCCCTTTTAAACTGCAGAGCCTTTACATTCATCTTTTCTCATCCCCTGTTGTGAATGTAAAGTTTGGAATTTTTTTTAAATGCTCAATCTCCTTATTCCCACTTGGGTAAAATCTGACATACCAGCTTCCAGCCAGATGCAAATTAAAATGTTATTTTTTGTCAACTCTTCAGTTCTTCACAGACCTTTCAGCTGTGCAGTGCTCAGTTTAATTTTGAGCTACTTTTGTAAACTGCAATAAGAATGAGGTGAAGTTGTTGATAGCATATCCATCTCATCATCTTTTCCTCTTCAGAGGAAAAAAAACAGACTATAACAAGCTCACTGTGTATTTTACACTTGCTGTTGGTTCTACTTTTAATCATTGTCAGTTGCATTTCTGTGGCCCTAAAATTAACCAAAGTTATTTTCTTTCCACAAAAAAAGACTTGAATTGCATCACATAGAAGTGTTTCAGAGATTAAAAGTAAACAACATCCCTGTGTAGTTTTATCCCAGCTTATTTTTGAATGGCTAACTGTGCATGCATTTGAGTTCACAATCCTATTCCAAAAATACCTGTGATTTATCCTTATCATATTACCCAGCTAACAGTAGGAAATAGGCTCAAGTGGCTCAGTACAGATTAGATTCACCTCTTATGCAACAGGTTATAAGATCCAGTGAGAACCATGAGACCTGACTTGTGAAGAGCTCCGTCCTCTGCAGGCTAGGGAATCCCTTGGCAATATTGCATATGCTGAAAATAAAGGGATACTTCCCGCTGACTTCACTAGAAGAATAGCTTGTTAGAAAAGCATTAATATGTTTACAAAGGCCAATGTAAATAAGGTCTCGAGGTTCCTCATTCTTAGCTTAAATCAATTAAAGATTTAATTCTTTTTTGTAACTATAATTAAGATTTGGGTTTATTTGATTCCTTGTAAATTTAGCAGCTATGGTACATCGAACAGGACAAGCATCTACATTTGTTTCTTCCAAATGTATCTGAACAGATCCAGTCCATGGGAGAAGCTCCCTTGCCACCCCAGTGTGACATATTGGCAATTCCTGGATCATCATAGGGTTTTCTGCCACGTCAGCTAGATTCACTGATCCTTATGCTGTTCTCACCTATAGTGTTTCTACCTCAGCCTCAGCATACATCTCTTCCCATTATCACCTCTCCCTCCTTTCTGCTCGTGTTCCCAAAATCAAATACTTTCCCTGTTCCAGGGCTGCAGATCAGCTCAAAGTGAAAAGACTCTGAGGCTTTTTTGCTCCTCCCCACAGTGCAGAAATAAATTATGGAATCTGTCACAGGATATTGCAGAGGCCATAAATATAAACAGCTTTGAAAAGATAGCTCCATCCATGACTGGTAAACATGATGGACACAACACATGAACAGACCCTCACTGATTACAGAAAGTTAGGAAGATACACTGGAGAAAAGAAAGGATCTTCCTAAAGATGTCCAGTTTCTTGTATCACCCCCTAAGCATCCACCACTGGGCACTGTTGAAAACTGTATACAAGGTTAGGTGGAAGTTTTGTCAGACTCCGTATGTCTGTTATTCTCCTCTTCCTCCTCAATTGTTCTCTCTCACTTTTGATCACCAAGTTCTTCCACCAGCAAATATTATCCTTGTTGTTTACTGACAATGCTGGAAGTTCAGGTATTTGACAGAGATGTGTCACAGCCCACAAGGAGGAATCTCTACTACTTGGATTCGAAAGGTCAGCTTGGGAGTCTTTGGTCAAAGACATACCCTAATGTGAAAACTTATTGGGGTCTTCTTATGGCTGTAGCAGCACCACTTGAATTCAATTAATAACTTAGTAATTGTATTTAGCAGTGAGGGGAAATTAGAGCCTGCTTTCTAGATATTTTGTTTAATTTGGAGGAAAAAAATTCTTAGAATCAATATTCAGGTTTGGTTTCCTGCTCCCACCAGAGACTGGACTGTTGCTAAGTCAGTAGGGAGAGATACTATGTGAAATCATCTGATGTGGCTCTTCAGGCAGTTTCTAGATTGCACACCATGGACAGTATCTTCTTCAAGTCTGAATTTACTGTCATTCTTTTCTTCAGCAGGTTGCATGCAGTTGAGCTTTACAGTACACTTTCTTGGCAGGTATTATCACACCTATTTTGTAGCTAAATAGTCCAGGATGATTTGTTCAAAATAACTTAGGGAGAGCTGAAAAGAGTAGCCCAGTACATGTGTTCCTTCTCTTGAAGGCCCATTAAGATTTCCTGTAAAACCCTAGGAGTTCATAATGCTTCACTACCTGTCAGAGCTGAACAGAATGAAGCAGCAGGCTCCCCTTCATGAACAGGGGAGAATTCATTCTCAGATGAAGATCCCAGATGAAACACAAGCAGTATATGAACCCTCCTGAGCCCTATTTTCTGTCTGGAAGCATTGTGAGGGCCTTGTGTCAGTTCTCCGCATAGAGAGCAACTCTTATCCCCAGAACATCATGTCTCTTGTAGAGATACTTGTTTAAAGCTTACATGCTCAAAACCTAACTTATAAAGCAGTGAATGCCAGCTGGTAACCAGATTTTTGCTCTCAAATCTTACTTTTGTTTCCACATCCATGCCTCCCCTCAATATGATGAAACAACAAATATTTGTTTTAATGTTAAACCACAACTGTGATTTAAAAATATCTCAAGGTCATAGTTCCAACTAGGAAAACAATGACTCAGACCCAAAAACACTTCTTCTCATAGAACTCTGAATATCCAAAGGTGAAATAAAGGGTGGGTTAGATTTGTTATAGCTTTTTTTTTTTTTTTTGTCAAACATTCAGTGTTGCTCTTCTTTCTTTTCTTTTTTTTTTATCCTTTTTAAAGCTTTAAATTCTCCCTGCATAACCGCCTCTGCTGTATTCACTGCTGAATGGACAGTGCTCTGATCTTTTTATTGGTAGGTAATGGATTTGGTTTGATTGCTTGACAAAAGAACAATAGAAGGATAAACAATTCCATCTGAGCCCATGCAATTCCCCATCTGTTGAGTGTGTGCGTGTTCAGAGGGAGCTGGGCAGAGACAGATGAACAAGGCACCCCAGCCTGATGTTAATGACATCAGTCATACAAGCAGAACATGTGGCACAATAAATCAAAAACTAATTGAACTTTTGCTTGATTATATTGCTGTCCCACTGCCCATTTTAAACACTGCACTGTTTCCTGGAACAATGTCCCCCCTATAGATTTGCTGCCCTTGGACAGCAGGAGGCTGCCCTGGGAGGTAACAAATGATACCAGGTTCTCTTCATTCATCTTCTTCTGAAACAGTGACACCTTCCAAAGAACCAAAATGCTTCCAGGCTCGGGATGTGTATTTGATCAATATTTATTTTCTCAAAGAAAAACCTTCTATTAATATGACAGTGGCAGCCCATGTTTCCCAGCACTTTCCATCTGGGACTGTTAGTGGTCTTCTATAGGAGAAGACAGAGCTAATTTTTGTGTTAATTACATGTGCACACTACTAATGAAGGCTATTCAGTGGACTGATATAATTTAATATCTTGAATAACTTGAAAGTATTTCTGCTACATCAATTGCTGCAGTGTGCAAGCCAAAATTTGCAAACTGAACTGCTGTCTATGGCAGCAATAAGTCATCAGAACTCGAGGGGGCTAATTTTCATAGGTATGGAAAAGAAACAGTTTTTGAAAGGAGCATGAAGGAATGAACTTGAAACCTTTGGAAAGGAGACCCTTTCTTGAAATGCATAAATATGGAATTGGGCCCGAGAGCCATCAAATTATGTAGGAATTCATCTATGATTGAGACACCTACCGTCTCCTTGGAACCATTAAAGTGTAGGGGGCATATAGACCTATTCTTTAGACATCTGCATTGAAATTGTACATTGAAGTGCCCAGAATTTAGGTACTGTTTTATGAACTTTTAAAAGGTGAAGAACCAAAGCTTTTCTTAATATACTTGTGACCAGCTCTTCATTATATGGGAGGAGCAACTTTTAATTATAAATGTGTTAAAGTACACAAAGCATTAAACCAGCTCATTTAAAAAATCCTTGCAGTACTTCTGTAAGCTTGTATTTGCCCACACATCAGCTGCACAGAACAGACTTTAATTGTTAGTCATTTATTGTAGAAGATTCTCCAAACTGGTAAAAAGGAGATGTAAAATAAAATGCTGCTATCTGAGTAGAGGCTTAAGTAACAGCTAAATTAAATCTTTGCATTAATAGTATTCATACAAAGGCAGATGGGAGCAGAAAATGTTGCAATGAAGAATATGGAATGAGATGAGATCACAGCATCAGTCTGTCCTTTGTAGATCTGGACAATGATCACAGAGCCAGATTGGATTAGTGAAACCTATTTACCAGAAGTTCAGAGTAGTTGCATGAAGCTGAAAGGCAGTCAGTGGAGAGAGGTGGAAAAATGCATCAGATTTACAGCTGCAGCGATGAAAATTTAGAAGTTTTCGCCACTGTGATTTCATCCAAATGTGAGTACATGGAAACGAGAATAACAGATCCGATGTTGTCTTTTAGATGAATGGAATGTTTTATCATTAGAGAAATCTCTGAAGTGATATGCTGGTCTGTTTGTTCTGCTGTGCTGTGCTTGCAGTTCAGTGCTCTCTGCTTGCTCCTAGAGCTAATCCGTGCAGGTGCTTAGACATTGTGGCTGTGTAAAATCCTTGCACAGGCAAAACTGGGAGATCTGGAATCAGCGTTCATATACCTATGAGGTAATTGCTAAAGTGACAGCTTGCAACTGTATGGCTATTCTATGCAATAGAAAAGAAAATGAAGTTCTGTGAGCAGTTAGCAGCTCAGATGAACTGGGTGAACTGCCTGAATGTTGAATTTAAGTACGCTGGTTCAATAAGTGGAACATTTCCAAAGCCATGCCCTCAGAATGAATGCATGATTAACATTAATTGCTTGTAATGAAGAGTAAGAACCGGACAAAGCCCAGTCTGCATGCATTTGATTGAACAAATTAGTTTAAACTCAATAGCTGCATGTTTCAGCAACAACAAGAAGAAAGCAGGTAAAATCATGGAAAACAAATTGTGGGGCTAGATCAGATCTTTACTTGGAAGCTGCAAGCATGAGCACTCAGCTATTTAATTTCAGAATATAAGTGGAAATGACAGTGGACCATCACTGTAATTGTTTTGTTGCCTGAAATCTGGATTGTACATACAAACATCCTTTCATAGGCAAATCCAGAAACATCATCTGCAAGAATTCATTCTTCCCTTTCTGCTCCCACCCCCTGCAGAAAATCATGTTTGCAGGGTTTTCCCTGCAGTCCCACTGTTTTCATTGCTGCCTTTGTATTCCTGTGTGAGTGGGTCACTTATGTCTGGCTCCATGATTCACTCTTCTTTCAATGGCTATTCAAGTAACTGCATGTTTGCTGGTGCTGTGACTTCCCTTTCATGCCATTCCTTTCTTCAGCCCATGTAAGACATTTGCCACTTAAACTGGCAGATGACAGGCAGTGATTCGGCCTGTGGATCATACATACCCTGAGAGTACATATACTTACTACTGTTAGGTACATTTATGTGTTGTTCATTGTGGTACCAGCATAACAGTATTCCCTTCTACAAGGAATATATATAAACTGCGCTCCTCACACTGTACAGTAAAATACATGAAATGCCAGAGAGGCATGAAGATGATTCCTTGTATCATTAAACTTTTCTGCACTTGGGTTTAATTAGTGTTTTGCTTGTGAGCAATTAATGAGTTTACTCCTCATACTGTGAAATTCCAGAAGTAATGGTGGTTGCAGCAGCTTCAAAAGCAAGTTACAACATATTCATAGAAAAAAATACCTTCATTATGTCTGTCTGGTTTTCATCCTGCACTCACCATGATTTAAAGTATAAAGTTTCCCATGCAGGAGAAGGCTGTAGAGATCCTTGAGGATATCATCCCATTCAAAACGGAGCATAATCAAGCTGGCAGCTTAGCACACTCTCAAACTGCATGCATACAGATAACTTGTTGGTGATGAGTTAAGTGTGTAGCACCCTGTACTTCAATGGGTCCTTAGCAGGGAACGTGGACAAGATATATCACCTCCTGTGTTACTGTTCTATTTGACTACAGGCAAAGCATAGAGTAAAACTTTTTTTCTGTCTATTGGGGTCCAAATGCTCAGTATGTAAATTCTCACTATGGTATCTGAAATGGTGGCCTGATTTTCAGTGACGGCTGCAGGTATTCAACATCTCTGAAAATCAGGCCACTTATTTAAGTATCTTAAATTGGAGTCTAGGGTCTGGATCCACAAAAGGATTTGAATGGTGAACTGCCTTAGTCTAAAGCTGAGAGCCTCAAAACAGCAAGCTAGTTGCTGGCAGCACCACAGTTCCCAGTTTGCCTATATTTCCCCCACTAAAATTGTCAAAATGTCTGAATTTCCACTACTGAATTTGCACAGTCATCTGCCTCATCACACCGACAGCAGTCTTTTTATGTTCTCTGTGGCTGTGTCCCCTGCCTGCTCCACCTGCAGGACCAGCCGGGCCAACATCAAGGCCACAGTACTGCCAGACATGGTGAGCAAACATAACAGCTCCCTGCCACCGAAAGGGAGGGTCCCCTGGGAGTACCCAGGAGGGAAGAGTGGGGGCCCTCCCTTGCTGGCAGGGAGCAGACAGGACAGCTGGAATCTGCCATGCTATTCCTGTGCCCCCTCTGGGGACTGACCTGAAGTGTTTGGGGTTGAAAGTGTTAAACTTCACCCTGTCCTGTCATTCCCATTTATATACTAAGCTCAGTCATAAATATTCTTCTCTGCAAAGTCCTGTCCTGGAAGGAAAGCTCTGAGTAAGAGCAATAAGGATATTAATAGTAGATAACCAGGCAACTTCCATGCTAGTACAAGGAAGAAATCACAATTGCAAGGCATTGCTGATATTATACTGTGTAGCTAAGGACAGCTTTTGGACAAACACAACCTCCCTACAACACCATATCGTGAGGCAAAGTGACTTTGGTCCCACTGCCAGCTCTACTTGTGCCACAGCCCTAGAAAGCCAGGCTAGTTGTTATTCCTGGCATCAAAGGAGAAGCTGGGGTATGGTGCAGCAGCTCCCAGGAAGGTAAGGATGCTACAACTCATCCCCATAACCCCTCAGGCAGCGGGAGCAGCAAGCCTGTCCTTTAAGACTTACCCTTGTCGTCTCAAGGCAGGAATTTCGCTACAATAATGAGAAGCTTTGAGTGAACTCCATCTGCTTCCATACCTTCAAAAGTCTGTACAAACAGTCATACGTAACAGTAATGAGTGCTGGAACTCCTGCGTTTGAACCGATCCCAAAAACATAAAGGAAAGCTTATTCGGAGAATAAGAATCACCTGTGATTCCATAACAAACCTTCTTGATTCTCCACGGCCTTTTGAGGCTTTGAAGTTGAGCCTGAATAGTAACCCTCCATTCATGTGCTTTCCCCTCAAGGTCAGCATTGACAATTGTTTTTAAACCTGCGTCTGAATTTTGCTGCCTATTTCTGTAATTGGCCACTAAATCCTACAGTCATGACTTTTATATCCTGAATACAGGAGAGGGTACTAATTTTAAAGTGCAATGGGTAAGATACAATCAGAGTTTTTCAGTCCAGTTTCAAGTCAAACTGAAACAAAAACTATTTAAACAATCTTCACTTTGTCCAAAAAAGCCCGTTCACTTCAGTGCGAGTGGATTGTCTGATCTGATCACAAACTTTGCTTATGATTCTGGTAGCTTGTGCATCTAGTGGCTAATGATTCTGTTTTGCTTATGATTGTGGTGCCCTAATGGGTTTAAAAATAAAATTGAAAGCAAACTCCAAGCAAAATGTCTCATCAAGTTAAAGAAAGAACTGAATGAGTCATTTTGAGGATTAAAAAAAAAAAAAAGATTAGACTTACTGCAAATGTTTTGCTGTGGACATAATGCATTAAACCTGAAATGACTTTACAGGGCAGTTTGAGCTTACTGAAAAAGTCTGTATCTAGATGAAAGGATAGGCCTCTTTTAAAGCTAATGCATATGCTAGTCATGTTTGAAGCTGGATGGAGAGAGAAGTTAATTTCTGAAACGAAAGAGCTGCTGTCCTAAACACTGGCGGGTAAGAGGCCTGATCAAAAACTCATGTACAAAAAAAAGAAGATTCTTCCTGGAAGCCTATGGCAGAAATGCAGAAACTTTGGGATGGCTGTTGCCCTATATCTATAGATGTATTGTATAGCTAGAAAACAGTCTGAGATGACATTAAGAGAAAGGACTTTCTTCGGGCGTGAGTGCTTCAGCTGAAATCCTCCTTAAACCTTTCCTTCCCTGCCCCTGTCTTCCTCCTAGCCCCCAGTACATTCTCATGGAGGCCTTTATTTAACCAAATGTCATTGCTGTAGCACAGCCACAGCATCTCAAAGTAATGAAAAGTGGCTTAAAATACTGAAATGAGGGGTTTTTTTTAATAATGGCACAGTTATCATTTATTTTATTGAACATAAGCTCTCTGAGGCCCTCACCTTTTCTGTATACCCACACAGGCACAAACTGTATGGGGGGGTTAACAGAAGAGCTGACACACTCGCATGCTGACACAGGGCCTCAAGATAAGTGTTGAATATCAGGAACCTCCTGACAAAATTATGGGAGTTGGCAATTCTGGTCTGCCTGAGCTGCGAGCTGCGCCTGCTGGCAGCCAGGGCTGCACCTGCCCTCCATGGTGCTCTAGCACGCTGGGAAACGCAGCTCACCCAGCTCTCTTTTGGGGACTGTGGCATTCACTTCCTTCACACGTACACCAGCCTGGTGAGTTTACCCACGTCTTTGTAGGCAGGCTGTCTCCTGAGACATGCTCTCCTCCAGCCAGGCTGGAAAGCCCACTTCGGCAGCCCAAATGGGCGTCTGCTTATGGTCTCCTATCTCACACCCAGCGGAGAAGTGCCAGTTTCCACTGCAAACCAGCAAAATCCTAAACAGCATTTTCAGTGGGCACCACTGTTGAAGCTGTTATTTGGGCTGTCTGCCTCAACTGCGCCCTGATCGTGTTTCCATTCTCTCCACAGCGTGTAGTCCTGCCCGAAGAAGAGCCAAAACTCCACACCACCTCCTAACAAAGAGTGTAAGAAAAATCTCTCTTTCTCTCCTGCTCTCTCTTTTTTTTTAATTCTAGTTAGCTAAATTTATTCTTTAAAAATGCCATGGATAAATAGGAAGCAGATCTTTCAGAGCTGGGGCAACAAAGTGTAACTGTCTGATGCAGGGAGTGGGGCAGGAAACAGGGGAGTTTCTGGAAAGTTGCAGATATTTATTAGCAGAAGGGTTTTTTAAACTCTTCAGAAAAGCCCATCTTTCTGTGCAGAGCTAGTCAAATAAACAGCTTATCAGCGCAAGTCATCTGAGGGATTCACAGACATAATTCATATTCCTAAAGCACAAATAATAGTGCCAGAGGGGCAGGTGGGACGGAAAAGCAAACAAAGCATACTTCTATATATACAATACTGTATTAATCAAGGAGCCAGTATCACATTCTCTGGGGAATTTGGGAGAAAAGTATAAAGCAATGGATTGTAACCTCACCTCAAAAAGATGGCTCCGAGACAAGACAGCGCTTGTCCCTGGATCTCAGTGACGCTTGCCTGTCCTTTCTGCGGTACTCACCCTGGTACAGCAGCACTGAGGGCAGTAGCCAGAGCTCTACCAAGTCCCTGCAAGAAAGGTGCTCCCCCAAATTCGATAATCCAAGCTCCCAAAGAGAGGTGGCCCTGACTCCATTTTCTACTCTACCTACCCTTCAAAAATGCAGAGAAAAACTGAGAACTGAGCCTTCAATTAGTTGTTTGATATTTTTACTCCTGAAGGAAAGATGTTCTCTGAAGAACAGCTAATCCCCTCGTTTGCTCTCCTGCAGTTAGGCCGTGTTTCATACATAAATCTGCTCTCTTTACTCCCGGTCTGCAGCACCACAGCGTTCACCAACCATCTAAACTTGCTGCATGGGAATACGTGAGAGCAGAGGGAGAGTAGCATCACACCCCTGCAAAAGTGCAAGCCACTTTTCATGGCCCTTGCTCAAAGGAGGCCAGCTAAAGAGCACAGTGTCACCTTGCAGCTGAATGCAGTCCTTTCTTCTTCCTACAGCCTTGCTCTGCTCATCATCCAGCACAGTGCTCTCTCCTGCCTCAGGAAGAAAAACAGTTACAAGTTTCCCATAGCACTGTGCTACACAATCTCATCTTCTTTCTCCTTCCCCATTTTCTCTTAGCTGTATGAGTAACTCTCACTTGTTGCAGTTCTTTTCAATAGGTCTGTAAATATTTTGCACTTGATTCTATCTTCTGAACATTATTAAATAAATAATAATAATAAAAGTAACAATAATAGAACTCTGATAAAATGTTTTTTCCAATTTTAGACACTTCAACACATTAGTCTGGGTTTGAGTTTTCCAAATTTTCCCTTCTTAAACCCATTTGGCCCATTCACACCACCTTTCATGACCCTTTTATTGCAGTGTTCTCTTGTAGGAATGACAGCCTCTCTCTCTGTAGTGCATGCTAAAGCACTTTTTGTAAGCTTTGAGACTCTTCTGTCAAAGTAGTCTCACTACAGACTTGTCCCTTCTCTAGCATTCACTTCTTTGAAATATTTTGCTCCATGGTCTTCCCTTTTCCCACTTGCTGTATACCACTTCCCAGGGGAAGTTTTGTAGCAGCACTATACTTATATAGGCCTAAGAAAATAAGAGAAGAAAGTCCCTGTCTTGTCACTGTATTTTTATAGAATTTTTCTTCCTTTGGGACTTTCCTGACCTCAATTAAAGCTGTCCTTTGGTTGGCCCTTATTCACGATGCAGACAGCATCATATTAGCGTGGGAGTACCAGGCATAAGGAATAGTCTGCAGATCCAGCTAAGAAAATAAGGAAGGCTTTCAAACCAAAGCAATCTGCACAGTCAACTCTTAGATTTGTGCATTTCCCTCTTTCAGTATGATGCAGCTGCTTATAGCTAATGCGAAATCATTCAAATAAATTGCATGTGCTGGAACATACATGCCTCTGAGGAAGTTGTGATTGCCAATTTCTAGACCCACACAAGAGTAGCAGAATGATTCTTTATTTTTCACTTTTACTTCTGCACCTGCTGTTGGTGCTGTAGAAATGCCTCAGCTAACATGAGATCTTCTGCTCTGGTAATTGCAGTGGATGCACAACTTTAATCCGAGACTAGGGCAAAAATAGCAAGCAGCATGGACATCTGCCAGATTTTTTTTCATAGCAGAAACTCTCAAGTCATGTAGCATTAAAAGTGATTTAACAGTGAAATGACTGACCTTGTGAGGTAACTTCCATCACATTCAAGAATCCATCCCAGAAGCACAATCATGACAGTGAAAGGGGGAAACATTTTCTTTTTTAAATTAAATATTTCCTCAATATGCTTATTTGCAGTTCCTATTGCCCTATTAAGAGTTATTTCTAGCGATAGCACATCCTTTCCTTCTCTTCCCATGTTCTCCCATCCCCCAAATCCTTTGATTACAACTCTAAAGAGTCTTGACACCAATACCTGACTACTTAGCAGAAAAATGGCAAATACCAGTGTGTATGTTAGTGCTGCCACATTAAGAGTCAGATAGATAAACATTAGATCATCAAGAAGAGCTTAGCTCTAAAAATGTCATTTCCCCCATTAACAACACTTACTTGTTCAGCCACTAAGCTTCAAAGTTTTATCCAAAGCTAGATGTTTAATTGTGACCTTTTTTGATTGTTTGTTTGATAGTGGGATTTTGGTTCCAAGAGCACTGACTGAGTGGTTGGGATAGTCTCTGTGCTCCTCTACAGCATTCCGGTGTCCTCCGTGTTCCCCATTTAACATTGCTCTCTGGCTAATTTCAGTAAGGTGTGCCAGGCCTCAGCACTCTCCCATGCACAGTGAAGGCCACAAAAAGGATGCTTTGCTGAGCTCTGAATTCAGAATCTGCACCCTGCAAACAGAATGAGCCAGCCAGGCGACTTACAGGTTTTAAAAACAGTAATTATCTGGAGAGCAGCTCAGTACTTCCACTTAGTTTGGATGACTCTGCCATTCACACAGATTTAAATTTTCTGTTACATTTAGAAAAGAAAAGCGACTTCAAGCTGATGCTTGTGCCTTACCCTCGGTGCCCTAAAGAAATGTCAGCTCTAGTTTAGATCAGCACTGTGCTACACCAGGTTTAGTTTCCTGACCTAGAAAAGTCTTTACGTATTACAGTAATGGGTGAGGCAACCAAAATCACAGTGAAATTTTTCAGTAGGAGATAAGAAACTCAGAAAATGTACTACTGCCAAATGCAGCAAACAAACATGTTAACTGAGGATGTGCTTTAGAGTTTGTGGTGTTGTGTCTGACTGTAACGGAAAATGGCAATATAACCTATTCATATAGATCCTTTTGCTTGAAGGCCTATTGGCACTACTGATATTAAATGTAAACAAGAAGTCTTAAAAACATAGATGATGTGGCTAAGTAACTCCTGCTATTAATGGAGTTAAAAAGCCTGCTTCCTTCCCCTCTAATTTTTTTTTATTTATTCAAATGAAATTTATGCTTAGCAATGTATAGGCAGACTGTTAAGTTTCAAGTCAATGGTGGTTTACACTGATAAAGTAAGCCACTTTCAAGATTAGGGATTGTTACAGCCAGCATCATACTTACCTAAACTGTTCTTTCCAAGACCAAGTAAAAGAAGGGAACTCAGGTTCATTACATCTGAGTAGGAGAGGGCTGCAGGCATTTTCTGTCATGCGCCAAAGAGGACTGGGTATGAACAAGAGCACTAGACACATTTCCAAAGCTTGTGAGAAAAGCTGGGCTTTGTAGCATACCTTGAAAGCTGGACGAGCTCAGTTCAAGCAAGGCAAACTCCAAGGCAGAGGGGCTGCCACGGAAGACCCCTGCCAGCCGTGGCCTCATCTCGTTGGCAATGAAAGAGTGTGTCTCCACTGATGTCACTGTGGTGATGTAGGGCAGTCCCTCTGGCAACCAGCTTCCACAGTTTGGGTGGTCAGGTCAAGGCCCTGGGCTGCACACCCGTGCCAGGGCACAGGAGCCTGCAGCACGCGAGGAGCTGCTGCAGAGGGATGGGGAGGTCCTGGAACCAGTCCAGTGGCAGCTGGAAGAGAGCCAGCTTGAACTGTTTAAGCAGCAACAGGAGGCCTCCCACCACCGGCATCCTCTGGCATCATGCTTATTTCTGAATTATCTGAGTGATGCTGAGGCTTGGCTCTCTTCCTGCAGTGCCAAATTCTTGGTCAGCAGAGCTAGGCCCCAGTTGCTAGCATTCCTTAGCACATGCTTATCTTCAAGGACAGTAGCAATCCCTTTGACTTTAACTTAACACTAAACGTTCTTAAGTAGCTTATGGAACAGGGACTGTGTTAGGCTGTGTGCCAAAATCCACTGAACTAAAAGAAAGCCCCTCTTACGTCTTGGATTAGACTGTGGTTGCCTCACCAGCCCTTACCACTAGTATTTTTGCCTACTGTTGGGTCTCAGAAGTCAGTTTCTGCTCCTTGTCCTGCTGGTCATCAGGAACTATGTAGTCTTCTCTGGACTTTTGAGGGTACATGGAATCAAAAAAGTAAAAAGTGATCTGGTTTGAGTTTTTCTTTTTTTCTTGTTTTGGGAAATATCTATTGCATGCATCTATAAATCTGTGTAAAATTTTATGTACACAGAATATTGCAAATTAATGGTAAACTGAATTCAAACATCTTTAAAGAAAATGAATAACTTTATGTGAAGGCACATGCTTGAATGCTGTCTTGCTTTTATCTTGAATGCATGTTAGAAGCAGAAGGCATATCAGTAGATGAAGTAAGGCTTTTTCTATGCCAATACCAGGCTAGTTGATTGCTGATTTCTGATCTCAGCCATGAGATAAAATATCTGCATTTACATGTAAACAGGTACATGGCAACTATCAGTCATCAGTAGGATGCAAGTAACTGCTTTTCACTTGTTCTTCCAACATAATAAGACACAAAATATACAGTGCAGCCAACATTCATTTTTACTATTAAGCAGTATTTTGAATTTACATATTGCAATAACCAGTTTATCTATAGCTAAGCTTACCTATGATGTCATTTGTCAAATATTTCTTTTACAAGTTAGCAAAGGGAGCACAAGTATATTAAATGACAGGTGTTACGTCAACAACAGATATAGCCCAAGAAGGCTATTCCTAGCCAAGCTATACTAACGTTAAAGTAAATTTGGTTGTATTCATTTGAAAAGTATCTTCTTACTTCCAATCACTGTGCCTCCCACCACTGAAAAGTCGCTGGGAAAAAAAAAAGGAAAATTGCCTTATTTTGGGCATCTTATTAATTGCTGGCCAGCGTCGAGTGTTATTGAGAGGATGCTGGTGGCCAGTGTTTTGAGTCCATGGGTCTTGACCTTGCTTAGCTAAGATATGGTTCACGGCAGAAATCCAGACCTTTGTCAACCACCTGCATCCCACTCACCAGCCCTGTGTTGTGGCTACCTTATGACTGGAAAATATGCATGGAGTTTCTAGGCAAGGAACTTACTGCCAGCCAAGTTTGTCCTTCCGTTCCATGGTTCCATCTTTCTAATGCTATTCTTTATGTTGCTTGAATTGATTTTTGCTGGCAAAAGAGCACATTTAATAAACAGTCTTCTAAGTTTTAGGCATCCTGAAATACACACATTACACTAGATGCCCACAGAATATTTATTGCCAGAGTATTACAGAGAATAAATGACAGTGTAAAACTAACTGGAAACAGTCTCAAAAGTTGCCATATGTCTTGGGTTCCTTGCCGATTTGGATCTTTGGCCTGTTTAACTTGTATTCTGTTTCTTAGTATGACAGTAGGTCTTCAGGGAAGAATTTAAGAAACAAAGTATGAAATGCATTTTCCCTGCTGTCAGGACTTTAATCTTCATGATCCAACTGTTTCTGGACCATCCTGGATAAGAGTCACCAATGGACCTATCTGCTTTGAGCTTAGCCAATTTTTTTTAAACTCACTTTACTTCTGACCTGCACAGTTACCTGTGGCACTGAGTGACATGGTTTAATTGTGAACAGTGTCAAAAACTACTTTGTTTTGTTTCCACTTATTTTCAGGAGCTCCATTTAAGACACATAGGGCCAAATGTTCAAATATACAGCTCCCAGTGAGTTTGTGGGGGCTAATTTCTGTGAAAATTGATGTCTAGGAGCATAATTCTCCACCGTCTTGTATTCTGTATAATCATTGGCCGGGTGTAAAATGTGAACAAGTCCAAGAGACAGGAGAGTCCTGAAGAAATAGCATTTTTCATTCACATAGCCCAAGACATGATGCAATAAGAAATTAAATTTAAGCTGTCTCAGAGTGGGTATCCAAAATCAGTAGATTTATAAAGGACCACATTTCAGCTTCTTGAAGAAAATACAGAAAGGTACAACTAAGTAGCTGAGTCACAGAGAAAATATATTTGATTTTTCCAGTACTTTTATACTCCTCATGCACAGAGTCAGGAGCAAAACAAAAAGAAATCCCACAGATCTCACAATCCCCACCCAAATGACAGTATCCTCTTCAAATGACAGTAAAGCAGTAGCAAGATCAAGTGCTATGCTGTTACCAACAGAGGCTGCTCCAGGGTGACTTGACGGATGGCGCCATGCCTACATATAGCCCACTCCAAGGCCAAGTGTAAAGGGATGGTTTTGCCTCTTTCCTGTAGGTGATAACAGTAGCTGATTGCCGGCCCCACAGGACAGACAAGCCACAGCCCCACCACAGCGATCTCCTCCAGGTGCTGTACAGAGATGATGAGGTGCGTCATCTGGGCCACCCGCAGAGCGGGCAGCAGGCACCCTGCCCTGCCAAGTGCACTGCCAAGCACAGTAAGTCCTCAGATATGGCTTTATTGCTCAGCTTTCTCCACCTCAGTTGCTTCAGGACATTTTTAGGCATTGCAGTCCTCTGGTTTGCATTGAAACAGACATTTTGTTATGTATCTAAAGGATTCTTCCTTGCTTAAAATGTCCGGTGATAATAATGAGATAATGATCATGGCATTGCATATCTCTGCTCCCTGGAAGAGAGAGCTAATAAAGCAGCGCTTGCTTTATTCAGTCATAAACTTTCCCTTTCCAAAAGTTGACAGTATTGTACAGATGGAGATGATAAATTGCTTATTACTGAGTTTGCCTGACTCATCTCATTACATAAGATCTCTGTTCAGTTGCTTAGAATTGTGCCAGCACATAACTATTTGGGATGAACTTTTAGATTCTGGATGTTAGCCTCAAATCTGATTGTGTTTTTTTAACCAAAACTAGATCAGCATATTTTTGAGAATGCATCAAGGAAAAATAGAATTTGCCAATGCATAAACAAGCAAATGAATAAATATAACTGGACTGGTCACTTAGTTCCTTCAAATTTGATGCCTTACGCTTGAAGGGAAGAAGCTGGAGCAGAGCCATGAAATTTGGCAAGGGATGGATTTTTTTTTTTATCAAAAATACCTTTTTTGCTATGCCTGTGAAAAACCACCCAGATAGATACAACCAAGTTCTAAGCCTTTGAAGAAATTCCGTTTGGCACGTGTTTGGCAGAGACAGGGGAAGTTTAGCTGTTAAGAGTTGTTAAATGTGTCAAACAGATTCTGTCATATGACAGAGCAATATGTCAATGAGCATGTTCTCACACCACCAGTCTGCAACAGCACTGCACATAAGCCGTCTGATCTGAACACACACTAGGCAGCAGCAGAACCTGGGAAACAAGGAAGGAGTGTACTGAGCTTGGGACCATAAGGAAAGAGCTAAAACTGGGATGAGAGCCAAGAAATGGCTGAACAAAGAGCCAAATGGCTTAGGGGCTGGAGGGAGGAATGGAGAAGGGGTGGCTGCGACTGGCTGCAGGGCAGTGGGCAGCAGAGCCATCAGGGGAGAAAGGAGGGACTCCTGTTTCCCCAGTATAGCTTCTTATTCCCCAGAACATTATGAAGCTGTTCTTTTAAATGTTTGTGCAGATGATGACCACAGCAATCATCAATACGGAAAAGCAGTTCTGTCCTCAGAGGAGGGTTTACTAGTGGAGAAACTAAGTATAGGGCCATGTACTGAACAACAAAAACAAAAAAAAAGGATGAATAACTACCCTCTGAGTGAACACCATCCATATGGTGTATTGTATGAAGCAGAAAGTCTGTGGAAAAATAGTTTGTGGTCACAATTAGAGACTGAATCACAATGTCTAGATCCCTGGGGCTGCAATAACCTCGCTTCAGTTCTGGTGTTTCATAACTTTTGAGTGCCTGACTTTACAAATTTAATATTTTAAGGGGAGAAGAATAGAAGTGTTTATAAATATTTGTATGTGAATAAAGATAGGTCTCTTTAGTATGTTGCACTACAGCTTCAGGTTTCAGTAGTCACTGCACCAATAAATACCTATACAAAGAATGAAGCGCAATGAAAGAGCCCAGAAAGGTTTCTCCAGCTGTTTCTCAACCAGAAGGGAAGCCAGTGTAATCTATACAAAATGAGGTATGTACATTTGTCCCAGGATATGCATGATCTGTTCTCATTCATCTCTGTGCTGATGTGAGCTCTACATAAACTTCATCTTTAAAAGACATCCTTCAGCTTCCTCACTGGAAACAGGCCCGTCTGTAGTGTTTTCCATGCTTCCTTCATAGACAAGCCCTCTTGAATATTAAGGAGACTTCAGATTTAATACAAGCACAACTTAAAATCTGGGTAATAGCGTTAACATTTAAACTTCGAAAGGAAGTGAACAGGGACAAGAGCAAAGATGAGAGCTTCAGCAAGCTTATCGCTGGCATTAGAAACCCGGTAGAAATATCAGTATTCAGTATCAGTATCAGTATCAGGCACAAGGACAGTCAATCCCAGCATGCAGGAAGGCAAGTAAGTGTAGTAGAAGGCCAGCATGGACGAGCAGGAAATTCCTGACCGAGCTCAAACACAAGAGTGGTGCTTTGCTTCACAGGGTGGATAGATGAACTAAAAAATGTATTTACTTACTCTTCAGTTTTAACCAGGAAACAAGTATTCTGTTTTCTCATCTTGGAGACATAGGGCAAGTTAGAATAAATGATGTGGAGTAACTACCATCCCATGCTTGGGCATCCGTAGCATCTTCTGGAAGTGGAATTCACAACGCAATCAGCCACCTCTGTCCTGATGAGCACTTACAAACCTGAAGACATGAGGACTTACTTTTGCTTAAATATTTTGCTAAAACTTTGCCAGAACATTTTCTATATCTAATAAGAAGAGGGACATGCTGAAGGGAAGAATCATACAAAATAAGAACAACACAGAATAGATAAAAATGTGGACATTTGCTCAAGCTCTAATGCTCAGAGCCACCTGCTAAATACTGTTAGTACCTCATATACAAGATGAGAGGGAGTAATTGAATTAAACTTTGATGTAAGGGATACAGTGAGGTATCTAATGGAATCACTGGGCTGGGGTGGGAAGAGGAAGGCTAATTAAGAGATTTATCATGGTCAGATATCTCCCCCAAATTGAGCAGACAATTCTGACTGCTAACTCATGCTGGAGACAGTACTATAAACAGCACCTCTGCTATTTCTGATGTTTCCCATCATTATTTACACTCCATAGGCAGCAGTAGTTCTGAATCATATTCTTTCTTATACCTTGGTGAATGCTGGTATTTCTGCAGATCCTTGCTATTCACTTACTTGAATACCATTTTAAAGACAGCAGAAAACTGAAAATGGCCAGGAACAGAAAAAAAATTGAAAAGAGATCCACATTCCCACAGCCGAATGGGAGAATTTGGCTGCCTGAGAAAAAAAATCTGGAAACCCTCATTCAATTATTTCCTTGGCACAACTAGCAGGAATGTCAGCAAGCATTTAACCATGAATATGATAAGTTATCAGAGTACTCACTTGTGATTGAAAGCTAACCTGCAGGTTTGAGGACAGCAGAGCCATGGGCAGGCAGAAAGGTTAAAATCCCTCCCTTTGACAGGCTGGACATAGCACACATCATTGCTCTCCAGTGAAGAATGACTCCTCCAGTCAATCCAGAAAAGAGAATGACCCCTCCCCTCCCAAACGGGACAACCCTGGAAGCAGGACTCCAAGGCACATGAAAACTCTGTTACCCAACCTCTGCTACGGAGCAGCAGATGTGCCTGCTCTTTTTATATACGTACATAAGTGCTAGCAGTGGGTAAAGGCTCCCACATTTGGCCTACTTAGGACAGTTCACCTTATCATTTCAAAAGTCTAGGTCTGATTTCAAGCAGTCAAGTTGATTCTTCCAGAAATACTTAAGCAATTACAAAATCACTTTTTTTGACATAACAATAGATGGTCACAATGAAGAAAACTTTTGCATTTTTGGCTGTAATAAAATCTAGTGGGACCACAATCTGAATCTTATCTCTTTTCATATCTTGGCTTAAATGCATGAAAGGATACTTTTCATACAAGATGTGCCAGGGGAATAGTTACTGATAACATCATGTTTCTTATGCTTTGCAGTGGGAATTTCTGAACAAGAGTCATCTAAGTCCTGCAATCACCAATCAGATAGAAAATCTTCAGTAAGTAAATACAGTAAGACCAGCTACCACTGTCTGATGCATTTTAAATCCTAGTACCTGTTAATGATGTGTTCCACATTAACAATATGTCTGTCTGTAGCAGTACTTAGAGAATTTCTCAGTCTTCTTTAAGGTTTTGAGACATGATGTATGCCAAAGAATGCCACTGACTGGCATAGTACTGCTGCCCCTCAGGGAACAGAGGCAGCTTTGTAGGATGGAAAAAGCCACGTTCCCTTTCTGGATCCTCAGCCACTTGCGTGGAAAGGCCTCTGCAAGACTTGGCAGGACTTAACCTTGTGTTTCTCAGAGAATTTCACAAATTAGGAAAAAAATATATCTTTCTAAAATGGAACAAACAAAATAATTCATATTTTCCAGCACATTATCCTGAAAAAATAATCATCTCAGATCAATCAAAAATGTCAATAAAGAGTCAATAAGGAAATCATCATACAAAAATTAAAATTTCATTTCGTAATGGAGAGGCAAAAATGTTTTGGCTAAGGAAGACACAGCTTTATTAAAATGTTTTCCTTTCCTCCTGGTTTTCTTATAAAAAACAATTTTCAAAGTCATTACATTTTATAAAAACTTGATTTTCAAACCAAAAATAGCCCTTTGAAAAGTTTCTGACTAAAACCAGATTTTGCTATAGAATCTGCATGGCTTCAGGTGCTCTTTTAGATGGCTACAGTATACTAGCTAGCTGGGCTATGCTCAAGAAAAACAGCTGTGCAATATTGAAGGATGGTTAAAATCAGCAGTATTAAGTGTAATTAAACTAATCTCATCTACCTACAGTTAAACTGGTTAATCTTCAAAGCATATTTGTAAAAGCAGTTTCAAGCATCTTTAACTCTTACTTCTTGGGATACTTACAGAGCATCTAAAAGTATCCACTCTCATATTAATCCCATGGGACATAAGGAAGTTTGGTCAAGAACAGTTGAGTTGCCATGTATTAGTGAAAATAAAATGAACAAATTTTTCAGGATCCCCAGTAAAATCAGTAACAGTGGTTATTACCTGAAATGAGCAGGTCACAATTTTTACCCTTTTTTCTGGTTTTGAGTAACCCGCACCTTAGCTACCATCAAAACTCTTGCCAGGATACCCTTGCAAGCTTCAGCGGCCTGCTCATGAGAAAAAGCAACTCAGTTCCAAGGGGAAACATATGATCAAATCGAGAGGACAAGAGAGAAGTCAGAGCAACTTGATGATTAGGCACCTTTGTGGGAAGATGACAGAACTGAGGTTTGAACCTGGGCCTCCCACACCACAGAACAGCACCCCACAGAATAGGAAAACGTTTAAAAATGTTTAAGAAATTGTGATGGTTAGGAAAGCCACTTCCCAGGAAGGCTACACACTCAGTTTGTACAAAAGCCTCATTTCCCTGGGAAGCCAGGCTGAAAAACAAGGTTTGCAAACTTCCCACCTTAATTCAGGGGAGTAATTCTTACTCATATAAGCACTTTATTGAACGCAGTGAGACTTCACAGTAGCAAACAGTGTTTGTGTGGGTAAGAGATCAGCAATCTCTTAGCCTGCTTTCTTGTATTAAGAGATTTACAGTATTCATTCATTTCCCTAAAACAACCTCTTTCCTCAGATTAACCTCAGGTTCCAATTCATCAGCGCTATTTCTTAATGACGTGCTTTTTCCTCCAGCAGTTTCCAGCATCATCAGTTACCCATATCACAGTGAAACAGGCGGCTGTCACAGAATCACCCACAGATGACAGCACTTTTACAGAAGAGTAAGTCCCTTCCTATTCCTCCAGCCAACCCTACTGAAACTGTGCTCGGGGCGCTGTCTGTCAGGAAAAGGAACAGGTGACCTCAGTTGTAGGTCATCATCTCACCAGAAACAAAAAGAATTCCTCAACTGAGTATTTCCTCTGAATCAGAGTTATAAAACTTCAGTGATTTATAGTAAAGAACTATTGCTTGTTTCCCAAAAGGGAGGGAAGAATTGACTAAAAAATATATTGAATATATCATTAACTATGGCTGTTTATACAGATATCCTGCTGTCCATTATGATTCTGTTAGATCACTAGGAAAAAAGTGTCTAAATCCAAATTTAAATTTTTCCCCTAAAGTAGTCTATAATATTTGCTCTAAGGCAGTTTAGAAAATGTAATTAAATATTTTTAAAACAAAAAGAACTATTTTGTCTCTAAAGTGTAATTAAGGATGAGTTTGACCATAGTATAAATTCACCTCCATAAATATACAATTAACTCAAAAATGGATCTGGGTGATATCTGAGATGACTCCATTGCTACTTTTTGCAAATATACCTTTGCAAATGGGCTGCACTTAGTTTTTCAGTGGCTGGTTATCATAAACATGGAAGAAGGACCACAGAGATAAATGCTTTATGCCCTTTTGTGCTTTATTTGCTAGCCATGGACAGCGCTTGAGGAAGACCACAGAATATGACCTGACCCTACCACCAGGAGCAGAAGCTTCTTTACCTCTCACAGGAGGCAACCTGTGTGGGACACCCAGCCTCCTGAGGAAGATGTTGATGAAGCACAAGAAGAAGTCAGAGTATCTGGGAGCAACAAACAGTGCCTTTGAGGCAGACTGATAAGTCTCAGCGTCACTTGGAAAGACAGAAATTCCGTTAGCCAGAACAAGAGGCTTTAGGATTGATGTGGAACCGACACAGCACAGGTCATCCAGGGAAATGATATCATTTTTGTCACTTGATGCCATTATCTCAGAGAGATAGGAGAAAAGATAATTAAGGTAAAAAAACAGTTAGTTAATATGATATGACTCACTAGCCTTTCTTTGTTGTGACATACTAGAATCCCAAATATTCCAATAGATTTATGTCTTGACTCAGCGATGCTGAAACTTTTGCTGACACATTCACTATTTTACATGGTCTGTCTTAGTCAGCTCAGACTCACAATAAGAAAAACCTACCAAGAAGTTTGTCAGACCAATTATAGAGTGCCATTAAATCTCAGGGGTTTGTTCATTCTGTACCACTGCTTGTCCTTTCCCCCCCTCTCATATCTTTTCCTCTGAAGTGTGAGTTAAAAACTGCATCTTATGATATGCTTGGTTGACTGACATATGCTAAACATCTTTTTTCTTCAGTTTTGATGTTTCAAGACAGGAGTGAACAGATGCAAAATTTTTAAAAGAATGGGTGAGTCAGAACATAGCAAGTTTGCAAATACACATTTACCAAATTTTACTATGTGACAGATGATTGGTGTTTTAAAGTGTCCTGCCAGATCAAACTTTATGAGCAATTGAGTAACTCAGAAGATACTTTCTTCCATAGACCCTGCTTATGTATTAACTAATAGTCAGCAACTTACTATCTACCTGTGTGGTAGAGTATTTCACCAAGCGCACAAGGTGCTAGGAGGAAAGAGAAGATACATAAATGGTGCAGGTGTGAGATGGTTGTATATAGAAGACCTGATCTTATCAGCTAATTAGTTTAATGGGATTTGCTGAAAAAAAAATGGCTAATTCTTTTTTCCAACTTAGAAATTGCTGATCAGGGTCCCTTGGTTTTCCATGACAAAAGAAAGTTATACAAAATATTTGAGCAGTGTTAGAGGCAATATTTTATTATAATATTTGCTTCATAAGTGCTCTCCTAGTTATTATAAAAGAATTTAGTTTGTCTAAATACAGAACCTTAAATATAAAATTGGATGAAATGTAGCTCTGTAGCTCATAGTAATAATGATCTCTTCTAATCAAACTGCCAGGACTCCAAAACCTTAATGAAAAAATAAAGATCATACTCAGAGATAGAAATGGAAGAAAGAAGCTCCAATATGAAACTTGCTTGCCTGCAGCCAGAATAGTAAACTGTACTGAGATACTATCACATGCAGTGCCACAGTACCAACGTGAGGAGGATGCACTGCATGAAATGGTCCAAATTGCACTACTGCAACAGGCAGCATTAATTGGAGTTACAGTTTCTTCCCCCCCATACAAGAATTTCTTGGGTAGTTTCTGCATTTGGGGTAATTTCTGCTGACTTCATCCACTGCCTGTGTTACGATCTTCTTCAACCTGGACTTAGAAAAAAACATATTCCAAGTTTCTCTTACAGAGCAAGATTGAGGAAGCCTCAGATTACACAGTTATAGATTTGGTCAGTTATCCACAGATAACATCTCCAGCACACAAGACATGGCCAGATAACTCCTTGATGAGGACCAGTCAGCACTAAAAAGCAAGATGCTTGTGGGCTCATTTACATTTGTTAAAGCAAAACATCCTTGGTTGGTGGGGTTTTGTTTGTTTTTAGATCCCTAAATGATTATCAAGAAATGGGATTCTAAACTACAGGGTAGCTGTTTAGTTTCCCCATCTACCAACAACAGAAAAGGAAGGAGCTCTCTCTGTCTCTTACGTGAATTAAAGTTGCTTCACACAGTGCACTGGCCAGGGAGGACAGAGCTCTTATATTCCAGTTACTGGTGTCAGGGGCCACCAGCTGAAGGCACCAGTGTGCAGCCTGCTCAAGAGAGAAGGCTGCTAAAGCAACCAAGTCTGTTAGCTTGAGAAGTGAGCGGAAGGAGCAGCACACATAAGAGCTCACTGCTCGACTGCATGAAGAACTGAGGCACACGGGGTGTCACAGTAGCTGGTGGGGGCCGGTGTCCAACTAGCCATACAGTGCCAACATCCCTGGCGGTTCCAGGGAGGACAGTGGATGATGTCAGGCTGGATGCGTTGGAGAAGAAGATGGAACTGCTCAGTTTAAAAACATACTGAGACTTTTCATATTGCCCAAGCCGGCTCCAGTCTCTCAACCCAGAATCTATCAAGGAGGAATGATGAACTAGACCTTCATAAAATCTCAGGGTCAGGTATACGTCACTGCTTCAGTCACAAGCTTTTCCTTTAAGAGGTGCTCAATAACTCTCACAAACTGGGGAAAACATCACAGCTAGAAATCACGTCGCCTCCGGTGCATCTTCTCCCCTCCTTCTTACCAGAAGTCCTTCTCTGGCCCAACAGCCAGACAGACACTCAGCCCAGAGGGATAATTTCCCCTCCTGCTTTTCCTTCTTCTGCTTGAGGAAGGAGACACGTGCATCTCCTCGTGCGCCACATGCAGCAGCCCACAGCCTGGTGCTGAAAGGCCCCAGCTGCTGACACAGCGGGGAGAAAAGGCAGCAGCAGCCCTGCCCTAATGCTGCATCTCCAGCCGCAGCACAAGAGCACAATTCGGCTGCCTGCTGAAGGCAGCCTGCCTGAACAGCACCCAAACAGGTTTTCCACAGAGGTTCACCCCGCCTTTAAATAAGAGCCCGACACACTGCCTCTGGTGCCCAAACACAATGTAATCGCCCGGGTGACGTAACCCTGCCAACGTCAGGTCCTCTGCAGTGACGGAACTAAATTGGAGCAATTCCCAAGTTTTTCCTGAAATGTGTTTTACAAGTATCACTAGCCGCACTGTCCCTCCCAGCACATAGAAATCCTGCCAGAAACCTTGGCCCAGTAGACACACACTATTTTTATGCATATAGGTAATCCCATTAAATTCGTTAGGACTCCTCTCTTGTGTAGCAACAGATATGCTCAAGTAGTACGGAGAATAAGGAGTTATCACTAGTTCCCTTTTTTTGGTCTCATTCCCTAAGCAAACCAAAAGTAAAAAAGGAGAAAACAGACACTGGTGGAAGTCCATTTGCTGAATTTCAGGAAATTAAGGTGAACATTTTTGATACCTGAACTTTTAGTTAACCTGACCCATAGACCACCCAGCACACAACACAAGGCAGCAAGAGTTTTGTCTGTTGAGAGCTGTATCTTAGTATTTGATTCTGTTAACTAATAGCTTTAAGCAGCGTGAGGATGGAGGAGAGGAGAAGAAGAGATGATAAATGCTTCTACATAATAATTGCTGTATCTTGAAATGTGTATTTATGTTTTTCTTATAACTTATTTAATTTATAACTTGGACCTGCAAGAAAAGCAGAAGTTCAAGAAACATAATTACTCTGTATTCTGGGAACTGCTGTGGAGATTACTTGTATTGTAGTAGATAGCTATGTTATTGATTCAAATAAAATATATCCTATTCATAAAAAAATAATAAAAGAAATGTGTAGCATGTGGCAATATATGGGTCTTGGTGACTTAAAAGGTTTTTGGAAGCATTTAATGGAAAATAAAGGCAGGTCTTGTGATGCTTCAAAAACATGTGCGTCTAATAATAGAGAATCCAATTCCCCCCCCCCCCCCCCAGGAAGGTCTGGAAGGGTATGTTTGTGAATGGTGCCAATATTTTACTACTGGAAGAATCATTGTTTGTTATTTGACACTCAGAGACAAAACCCTAGGAGTTAGACATCTAGATATATACTGACACATCTGGGCTCCAGGGCAGTACAGACATGGTATTTAATCTCCGTAGGGCCCTGGGAGGTGAGCAGCGGCACCTCTCTCCCATCAGTTACGAACACCAAGACAGAGATGCCTTCAGGGTAGTTAAAGCTTGGCAGAGAACAGAACCGAGCTCTTCTAGCTTCAGTCCTACCAGCAGACCTCAATGTCACTTAACTTACCTCAAACAGAGCACAGCCCTTGGGAACCATATGCTGAACCACGGAAAGAGCGCAGACCCACCACAAGGTGGGTCATGCAGGGAGACAGCAGTGGCCTCCTTCACCAGCCTGGGGTCAGGAATTGGTTAGGGACTGACCCGCCTCCTCCACCTGCCTCAGCCCTCCATCCCGCACACCCAAATGAAATGGTGTCACATTTCTGGTGCTTCAATTATGGGTAGTGCCTACATTTACCATGACCAACTTGGGAGCGTTCTCCTGATGAGTGTGCATCCCGCAGGACGTGGCATGACTTTTTTTCAGGACATGGGGTAACCACCTGGCCTCAGCTAGGAATTCCACTGCAAGTACATAATCTTTAATCATTCATTAAAAATATCAGCATGAGCCTGGAACAGGATGTGGACATGCAATATACTTTCCAGATGAACCTGTACAGAGAACAATGTTAGCTCAGCTTAAGCACACTGTCAGAAAAATGTGGAATAATGATCAGAAAATAAATGAATTGTACCATTTTGTCCATCAAAGACAGAAAAGGAGTTAATTGTGCTGCTCAGAGCGTTCCCTCTGTCACTGCCCCCACACAGGCTTATCGTCATACTTTATGACATATGTAAGAAAATGCATTTTTTCAGACACATTTCTTGTTTCTTTACAGTTTTTGATTCTCCAGAACTACAGAGAGAGACTAACTGTGGCACAGACAAGACTGAAATAGACCACATGATGATAGTCCCCCGAGTCTAGCAACAATCAAATTACAGTAATCTACATTTCATTTCCAAAAATTTTGTTCCTGATTTGTCACCAGTTCAAAAAAAAAAAAAAAAACTTTGTGATAGAGCTGCTCATTAAAATATCCATTATTTATTTGCATACCACTTTATTTAAATAAACTGTAGCTTATTTAAAGCTAGGCTACTCTATAAAATAATTCTTACTGATGCATGAAAAAAATCTCAAATAATGCTTTCCTGCTTTCCTTCCCCTTTTGCATTCACTTTACAGATCCTGTAGCAGAGAGTTTGCCAGAAGAGCTGTTCACAGACACATCTGTTTTGGGCAATAGTGTACACTTCTGCAGAAAACACATTTTTTACTTAAACATCAGAGTTTCCATGACTGATTTCACATCTCAGACTTACCCACCCAGAAAAGTCATCCTGTCACATGGCTGGTGTATACAAACAAATGAAACGACTCAGTTTCTCAAATGAAATCCCTGCTCATCAAATTGTGCATGAACTCTACAGGTAAACAATACAGATGCCAAATAGCCATAAACATTTTATTAGAGATTTTTAAAACCCCAATGTTAACTCCATAAATAATTCACAAATGACCAGTTCAGTTCTACATGGCATTAAAGCTTTTTCTTAAGTCACAAAACTACTATTTAAATGAATGGGCAAACAGATCGTTAAAACAGTAAACTAATGTTTAGAAGGGAAAAAAAGGAGTTTCATAAAGTTAGCTGAAGGGCAGAAAATGCTGGCAGCTGAGCTGGACAGAGAGCAATCCAGCCTGAAGGGGAGGCCCGTGTGAAGGATGCCCCCGGGCCGCCCTCAGCGGTCGGGCTAGACTCACTATCAAGAAAGGGACCATTTTTAAGAGCCTTATTACAAGCGCCACAGAGCTGCCAGGGTGCCCAGGGCCGATCCTCCCCGACAGTTCAGGCGCCTCTTTATTTTAGACTCATATTTTCCTACTGTGCAGTCATATTTTGCATAGCAGCAAAACAGTATGGGGTGACGCACAGCGTTGGCCCCACGCTCCCTTTTTCGGGACGAGGGGGTGCGCTGGACCATAAAGCAGAAGAGACATGCAAAAGGCCTGGAGGGCGTGCGGCTCCCTCCGGCCGGCCGCTGGGGCGCCTGGCGGGGACACCAGCCCTCGCAGGGGCACAGTTATTCGGGAGCAGCCTCGCCAAGAGCCGCCACCGCAACGCCAGCCCTTCGCCCGGGGCAGTTTTGGCCGTTGCCTTGTGCTAGCGAAACGAGGTGGAGCTCAGGAAGCAACATCATCCCTGTAAACCAGTTGTCCTAGTAACAAGGACACTAAACACACAGCAAAAGCTTCATAGGTTACAGTCCGCTTTAGCCTGGAAATTCAGTAGTTCTACGAGTGAGGCTGTATTTTATTGTTAGACTGCACAGAAAGTCCTGCAAGTGGGTTCTCTCTCTCTCTTTTTTAAACAACAGAGAAGGACAGTAACTTTTCCCATAAAAAACACAACCCTACTCCTCTATAACTGCATCCCAACATCTTCATAAAACTGGATATCTGACTTTTCTCCTTGTAGGATATGGCGCAAGCAGATTTTTCAGCTAGATTTGAAGCAAGCTGGATAAAGACTTGTCTGCAACGAACCCTTAAAAAGAGGGTTCATCAGCACCTGGAGACTCTTTCAATGTCTATTCTTTTAATCAAGATAGTGCCTAAACCCAAAGCCTGGCTAATCAGTTTTTAAATTGCTTATATAATAGAAATAATCAAACGTGCTTCAGGTGGGCTATCCCACTAGTGGCTTTAAATAAATAAATAACCAGCCAACCAACCAACCTTATTGGCATTTTCCTCCATGGACCTGGAAACCAAATCGGTCCCCAGAATGGTATAAGACAGACAAGTTAATTGGAAAAGGTTCAGATTCCTATCAATAGGAGAGATGTCCTTCATCGTTAAAAGAGTTTCAGTGAACGGTGTCTTAATTCGTCCCTTGAAGAAAAGCTGTAGAGAAATAAAGTAAAAATAAAGTTAGTTAGCAGAGCTGTGGTTCACAGGCCCAGGTTTCTCTCCCTTAGCACTTTGAGGGGAAGGAAAAAAAGCTGACGTAGTTGGGTGAATTCATGAAGTTGCACCCCCTTTTTAACGTTCTCAGGGGCTCTGAGGACCCTCACGCTCATCACGGTGCTGAGGAGGCCGCAGTGCCCCGGCCGGTGCGTGGTGGAGCCCAGCAGAGGGGTGCGAACAGTGGTAAACTTCACCCCCAGTGGTAAAACTGGGGGCACAAGTATGACGAAAGCTCCTCGCAGGGGCTCAGCAGCGGGGAAACCAGAGGGCTCCCAGGCCGCGAGGCGCGGGGGCCGGCGCCCCTCTCGCCCCGTTACCCACGCGCAGCTCCGCGTTCACGCCTCTGCCCGAGCCGCCCGCCAGCCTTGCCGGCGCTGCTGCCTGCTGCCTCGCAGGCGGCCGCGCTCTCCTCAGCGGAGACACTGCCATTAGCCAGCTCGCAAACGGCTGCTTCGCAAAACATTTAGAGAATAAAAATATACTCTAGCTACCTTAAACGCCTAAAAATAGGATGGAAGAAGAGTGCTCTGCTGCAATAAACCTCCTTCCTTTAAAGTCACAAGTGTGAATTACACCACAACCACCCAGCTAAAGCTCCCATAAGGGCAATGCAAAGAAAAATTAAAATTTAATAATTCTGACTGAAGTGCTGTAAGGATTTCCACACTGCTCCTGACGGCCCCATCCGCTCCATTTTCAGTAGTTAACCTGAAACGTGAAGCAGGTGCCAGACCTCCCTGCTTCAAGGCAGCGGGTGGCGGAGGCGCCTGCTCACGCGTCCCCGCTCCGGGGCCCTCGGACAGCCCGGGCGGCTCCCGGCAAAGCTGCGAGGCCTCTGGCGCATGCAGAGGGAAACACGGCCCGCGAGCGCCCGGGGGGCGGCCGAGCTCCTCGGAGGGCGGCCGAGCTCCTCGGAGGGCCACCACCGCCTCCGCGAGCAGGGTCCGGCGCTGCAGGCCTCAGCCCATCGCTGGGCACCGACAGTTTGGGAACTGGTACTTCGGGTACTTTCCATGAAGTCGGATATTTTTGGAAAAACCTCAAGATAATTTGAGCACTTCCTTCCTCTAGCACGTATGCACGCAAAAGAGCCGCCCCCTGCCCGCTGCTGCCCTTCGCAGCGAGCTCCCCAGCAGAGGCTCGGGCTGAGGCTGCAGGCATTTGAGCGAAAGCCGGTGCCAGCTGCACGCGGGAGCCAGCGCAGAAACCGCAGCAGCCACTCGTGCCTCCCCAGAAATCTGAAAAATCAGGTCAACAGCAAAACCTCCGGAGTAGCTCCGACGTACCGGTTCACGCGCGAGGGATGCACCTCGCCAGGCCAAAGACGCCTTCCCCCTTCACGCACCCAGCGCAGGCGGTGCAAAACCAGGTGCCGAGCTGCAGGTTTCCTGCTGTGGCCCTGCAGCCGGGCTTTCCCCGGCACCTCTGGCTGTGGGATTTCCCGGGCAGCGCCTGGGGTGATCCCGTGACCGAACCACCCTCGCCTGCCAGGGCGGCTACAAGAGAAATTACCATGTTATATTTCCTTTTATTTACCATGAGGAAAGAGCCTAGAAGTTTTGCTGCGCCTTGATAGCCAGCGCAGACGGGGGTTTCAAGGCAGCTGCTGCACGCCAGGAGATGCAATGATCCCTCCTATATTGGAAACGACACGAGAACGTGACGTGTCAGAAGGGCATTATACGACTGTTGTTCATAAATACCCTTATAGGAGAGCTGTGCTGTACAAAGCTGAGCAATAATGTACTTTTTGCCATCGCTGGCATCCACAGTGGCGGCTTTACCCTCCAGCTACCCGCCCCAAGGCGTCAGGGGGAGCACTGGGACCGATGCTGGGGGGGGGGGGGGGGGGTGGACACCAACCAACCAACCAACCAACCAAAGCAAGCCCCAGCACTTGTGCCTATGCGAATAGCCGGGTCTGGGGCCTGCTATATGTTTAGGTAACCCAAACCTTGTTTGGCTCTTGACACTTGCTCTAGATATGCAAACTACCCATAGCAAGCAAGGTTTCACACAGCAGGCTGTGGAAAAAAAAGAGCGCATCCCCCTTCAGTTTAAATGCCTCAACATTTTCCAGTGCCATACAGCATGCAATTACAGATTCACATCACTTAATGTGATTTTTTTTTTTTTTTTTTTTTTTGAGTTTCTTCATCGCTCCAGGGCATGCACAGGCATCCACATCCCAGCAGCAGGACCAGGGCAGCCTGGGCGCTTACCATCGAAATATCCAGCAGTATGAAATATCCACCAACACTGCTGCTCCCCGGGCACCCGTGGGGCAAAGAGCCGCTCGGACGGCCTGCGATGGCACCACGGCCCCTGTCCGCCACGTGCCCCTTACGCCCAGCCGGGATGAAGGCTTTGGGCTTTTCTTTGGCCTCACTGGCAACGTATCAGTCCCTCACTTGCGTCTGTTGGAGGGAATGCTCAAGAAAAAAAAAAAAGTATTTAAAGATCAAGAGAAGGTGCTAAAACCCAAACACAAGAAACACAGCAAATGTAAGTGGGGTAATCTAGAAGGGGAGCAGGGGGGAAAAGAAAAAAGAAAAAAACCTGGAGACAGAAAGAAGTTGTAACAGGGAAGAAATACCAAACCATGAAAAAGCAAAAAGACAGCTCCTGAAAAAAAGCTTTAAATTTCTGTTAAAAAAAAAAAAAAAAATCTGAACTACCGCTTCAAGATTAGCAGACAGATACAAACACAATCAACCTGCGCAAAAAGGGTCAGAAAGCAGCGGCTGCTCCCGGGCCGGGGCTGAAGCCGAAGGGAGGCGAGCGCCTCGCGCAAGCCTGGGAGCGGGTGCCTGGGGCCGAGTCATTCGGAGACACCCCATCACATCCCCCCCCCCGCAGCCGGGGGAAAAGCAGCATCATTTCTGGAGCTAATTGATGGCAACATTCAAATGGCACGTTAACCTCTGGGGCTCCCCACTCTGCACAGCCGCTCACTAACCTCCCAGGATTAAAGCGCTGGTTTTCACTTGCATCAAGCCTACCCAGAGTTTTTAACATCACCAGCCCAGGGTTAGTGGGTGAAGAGGAAATGAAGGTGGGCCGTTTTCGCAGTCCTGAGCTGGGAACAAGCCCGGCAAGTAACCTGCTGAGTTGAAGGTGAGGCTATGGAATAAAGCTTTGGAGGCAGCTGAAGGTCATCACACTGAGACCTACATTTCACCTGCTTTGCAGCTGTCATATTGCTTCAGTAAATCAATAGCCGATAGCTTTATTCATGTTCAGCAAAGAGTCAGAGAAAGATCTTTTGTTCTGGGGCTATTCACAGCAGAAATCAGCCAAGGTCTAGAATCCTTACTGCAATCCTACTGCAATACGATCACTTCTATCCCATCTATCACACACAATCAAACCAAAAAAATTGCAACAAGCAATCCCTGCAAAATATTCTGTCCTCAGCCATTGAGCCAAAATTGCACAACACGTCCAAACACCTCTCAGAGCTCCCAAAATAAAGAATGAGACAAAGGAAAGAAAGAGACCAGGGACAACGGCAGGTACTCAGATCTGACCCCGCTTTAGGGGTCTGGGCATGCAGGCTCAGCTTCAAGCCTCATGACATCTCTGTTGAAGAGGCTGATCCAAAATCTTGTTGCTGTCAGCACTCTGGAGCCACACAGAGATGCTGGCCCTTTAGCGTGATCTCACCCACTCGGCACCGGAGATTTTAAATAATTGAATGTCGTCCTTTTCTCCCATAACCAGACCTTGCATGTTCACGGTGGATTTTAAAAAATTTTATTTATTTATTTATTTTTTAAAACATTTTTGGCTGTTTAATCGGGGCTGGCTCCATGCACCTTTGGAAAGCACCTTTGCTACGAATGCCAGCAGTCTCTAGCGATGGAGTTTGCACAAGACAGGCAGGACGGGGTGGGCCAGGACTGCCGCCCACAGCCAGAGCTGCTGTCGGCTTTTCTGTGGCCAAAGCTGGGCTGCAACGGCATTCGAGGGCAGGCGGCGCGCTGGGAAGGGGCACCACGCTGCACCTGCAGCAGAGCCAGGTGCCAGGAGGCTGCAGAGGACTGCAGGTGGTGAGGCCACAGGTGCTGCTCCCATGAAAATGCCCTTCAGACCACTAACCCCCTTCAAGGCAAGGTTCTTCTTCTGTCTTTGCTATCATCTGCTCATTTAAAACCAGAAACTGGGGGGACCCATGCCCGAACAACCCGACCTCAAGCAACCCAGCCTACATTGGCCATTTTTTCCCCAGCTGGCCAGCCAAAAGCCATGGGACATGTAACACATTTTACACATTTGTCCAACGCAGTTAGCAACACCTACTTGGTTGAGGGGCTCTATTGTCACGCTCAGCTGGAGGCAGCTAAGCTGATTTGCCCGGGCTCCCTAAACTCCTCTTTTACAGGCCAGCGACTGCGGTCAAAGAGCAAACTGCAGCCGGCCCAGCAGCCAAAAAGGTGATCTAGACTCACACGCTGCTTCCTCCGCTCGGCCCTACAGCAGGCTGTGAAAGTTTTGAGAAGTGCCGGGTTGCTTTCTTGCTGGGAGTCCCTGTCGGAAAGTGAGCTTCTCTTGTTCTGCGGTCTGGTGCTGGAAGGAGAGCCCCAGCCCGGCTTGCCAACTCAATAAAACAGCCGTGCCAGCGCTGCAAGCCAGTATTTGCAAACTGCACAACATGCAAACACAAATGTAACTATTGCTTACTGCTGGCCAAGCAGAAACGCTTGCACTCTTGTAAGCACCAGAAAGGGCACAAAGGAGGGTAAACGCAGCAAACACAGGCCCCTCCGTGCCCAGTCACTCTCCGAAGAATCTGTTCAGAAAAAAAGAGAGGTTGTGTTAAAAAAAAAACAAAAAAAGGAAAGAAAAGAAAAAGCTCTCCTCTTCCCGCCAAAAATTATGCGGCAGCAGGTCCACAGAGTGCCTGCCAGATGACCTGCTTGTCACACTCGTAATTGCTTCCCATCTGGTGTCTGGAGCACACACAAAGCCTGGCTGCTTGCCAGCGCAGGACGACGCGCAGCCTGGCCTGCTTCTGCTGATGCTCCAGACACAGCGGATCTGCTCCTTCCCGTATGGCCGAGGGGAGCGTTTCATTCACTTGTAAATTGGAGCCAGCTGATCTACCCGGCGAGTCTGGCCTTGCTCAGCACGACTAACCTGCCGCAGAGACCGAACCACGCCGCTGCAGCAGTCCCCTCCCGCGCCACAGCACGCACGGCCGGCCGGCGCGCAGTCGCGTCCCAAGCACCAGGCTGCTGCAAACGCACACTTGCAGGCACGAGGAGGGGGCAAAGAAGGATCCTGCCCTCTCATTGACCACGCAGCTCACACGAGCATGGCCAGCCGACTCGTGCGTGCGTGCACATGCAAACACATTCTCAGCTACTCTGATTTACAAAACCAATTGCTTTTTCAAACTTCATCTGGGTTTTCCTTTAATGAATAGGCGTAGCTCATTTTGTTCATATAGTTCCTACAAAAGCTTTCTAGGCACTTTATATCATTGCTTCTGAGTATGGTCTTCCAATGCCCAATACTCTCTAGGGGTTTTTTTGTTTTGGTTAGTTGGTTGGATTTTTTCCTTTCCCGACCCCCATTTTCATTTTGTTTTTTATTTAATGCCTACTGCTGTAGCACTCAATGCCCTCAGACTATCCAAGCAAACAGCTCTTACCTATCAGACAGGCCACGTAAAGCCAGGCATTCAGCACGTAATGCTGATCTAAAGCAGCGATGGTTGTGCAACAACCAAACCTCACCTTTACAAGGAGAGTAACTAAGAAATCAAGCAACTGGCCAACGGCTGCCTAAGTAAAATGCTGAGTAAATAACAACATTTTGATCTAACCCTAATCCCCCCGCTAAAGACAAAAGCGCCCTTCCCCTCGGATCATAGCACAGGACAGTCAGAGGACGTACACCGCTGCCAGTCCATACACAGCCCCTTTCCATCTTGCTTGTGCTAAAGCCCTTAACATCTGTCTTCTCCACAGTTGGAAGGGATGGAGACCAGGAAACCAGAAATCAGGTAAACAATCTTGAGGACTCTCTGAAAGTAAACCTGAATAGAAGAAATGAACTTCTGTAAAAGCAGGCAGACCAAATTCTCTTTGAAATAGCAGTTGTGCCACTGGCATCATGCAGTCAAGCAGCAGGCAACGTGTTAGAGGAGTCCTTTTGGTTTGGTACGCCACACTTAAAGTATCTTAAAGTTAAATTTGGAGTATTAAAGTGGAATACAATGGGTATGAGCATTCAGATTTTTAATCTTACAGTTTTGTATAGAGTACGTACAAATACCCAAAGCTTACCTGTTCTTCTAACACATCTTCCTAGCAGAACTACAAGGATCCTATTTTTTCCCTTCAGCTGCAGGGCAAGGATCCAACCCATAAAGGCATAAACTGGCTTTCTCAAGGGGAAGCCACATAGACCAGTGTGCTGCAACTTCAAGAGAGAGCAATCTTTTGGCTCTACTGGCACAGAAACAGTAATCCACAGCTTCCTAATGAAAGTAAGCATTTAAGCCTGTAACAGTTGCTTATCCAAAAACAAGGAAACTTATGAAAGGAAAAAAAAAAAAAAAAAGGTCTTGCATTAGAAAACGTTGGTATATTTACTACCTTTGCACTGAACCTTTATCTGAGCCTTTGTCACAAAACTAAATGCAAGAATCAATCCCAGCTTCAACATTTCTTTTTGTTTGCATGTGTCACAGGCATGGTGCAACCATGTTCAGTCAAAATCCAGTGTTAAAATTCCTATTCTATGAAGCTTGACTCACTCACAGTATAGTATCAGTTTTAATTTGTTGCAACTCTAGCAGAGTTATTCCACTGTTAAACCAGAATAATGGCAACAGGAATTGGACTCATTCTCACCCGTCAACTTCTTAAAGACTGTTTCTTCCAGATAAAGGTGAAGCCCATTAGTAAAGCCTCCAGAGAACCTTGTATGATCAAACTTAGGGTTTTAGTTTCTTTTATGTTTGGCTTATTGGCTGTCCATCTGCTCTACTTTCTTTAGGTGAACAAAGCTGGTGTGGAAAAATTAATCAACCGCATCATTAGAGACTTAACCTGCTCACTTCATCTACCTACGCTTTGCCCTGATTTCAGACATCAGCAGCCAGCCACTAACAAGAGCAAACACTCTGCAGGCAGCCCACCTGGCTTGTGCCAGGCAACAGAAACCTCCATGGAAGCCAACGCAAGCAGGGCTGCAGCAGGACAGTCACACAGTGGCCTGGCTACAACACACAACTCCAACAAAGTCCCAACAAAAGCCATACTTCACTTATACAACTTAAAGCTAGATTATACAAATTACCAGGATATATATTGCAGAGAAACTGGCTTGTGTTAGTCCCTCTTGGTCTTTTCCTTGCTAACACATCATCTTATTTGTAGAGTCTGCTATTTCTATTTTGTCATGGAACTGGGAAAGACAAGAAACATTATCTGTTGAATGCCCATGTTTCTAGCAAGATAAAGCAAAGCTACAAAGTCTAATGCTAATTCAGATTAATAGATATTTGTGTCAAAAATCACACTGCACAGCTTAGTTTTGCATTTGCCTTCCAAGACCCAACTGCACATACTAAAATATCAGTCCTACCATACAAATTAAAGCAATGCAAAAAGCTTTACACAAGCAACATTCTTTCTTTGCCCCTCAAACTGCCTGCTATACGTAAATGTTTGCATTAAGACTTTGAAAGACAAATACAAACTATTAACCAAATACAAGCAGGCTTACAAATAGGTTGGGCTGGAGCCTGTATTATCAAGGAGCTCCATTCTGCTGTGCAACCCAGATTACCATGACTGCTGTTTCTCTGTGCCCTGTCCAGAAAAAGACAAGTTTCTGGCAGTTTCAGCGGCATACATACACGTTGCCTTAACTCAGTCACAGAGACTTGGACTTCTCATTCTTTAAGTCCCCTTTTTCAATCTTTAATGCAAGTAACAACTATTCAGTTAAACTAAGCCCTCATTTTATGAGACTGTATTACTATGCAGTAAAACCCTAGCATACATAAAGCACAGGTAAACAGGTCCAGTTTTAGCTTCTTTCCTTCTCCACACTCTAGCAAAGTCAAAATCATGCAGTTTATCTTGAATACTGCAATACAGCTGCACCTAACATTAAACACACTAATTTAACAACCCATTAACAAACAACCCATTGACAAATTCATATTCCTGCATTAATATTGACCGGGAAGAAAATGATGCTAAGTGTAAGTCTGATATAACTGTATTAACATAGTTAACACCAATGAAAATATCCTGACAATTAATGGTTCAATGTAGCAGAACATTGGAGATTAATCCTGGAAGATTGCCATACCATTGCATGCAATTCACCTTGTGATTTACAGTACAAAACTGAAAGAATGAGGTAAGTGAAGTATCTGAGCAACATTAACCCCAGCTTAACAAGACTTTTTCACATGGGCAGCAAAAACTTGCATTTTTGTACTTTTTTTTTCTTTAATAGCATTATTCAGCTTTTCCCATGCTCATCTTTCTTGTTCTATAGCCCAGTTATATCCCAATTCAATTTATTTACATGTATTATAAAAATACCAGGATCTGCTATACAAAATGAAGGCAGTTTCCATTTGTCAGGTTTTACAATCCAAGCAAGCGATCGGTTGACCTTGGAGGGATGAAGTGGAAGCAGCTAAATTGCTTTGACTGCAGCTTTGCTCCATCCTCAGAATCTACAATGAAGACTGCCAGCACTGGAAAGAGTAGTTTCTCTGGGGGGGGGGGGGGGGGGGCCACACCACACACACCCCGATTCCAGAACACACACAGTAAATATAGCCATCCAGTAGCGTACTTAAGAGCAGACATCCAGACAACTTGATTGGACATCAAGCAGTCAAAAACAACTTTATTTTAGAAAAAATTGCATGCACTGCTTGATTGCAATAAGGTTCTGATCCTCCTTCTCACCACAAACAGTCCCCCACCCCAACCTGTCCGAAACAAAAAGCAAACAAAAACCATAACCACTCTTATGATGAATTGTAAGCCATACAAAATCCTCTGCCAGAAAGAAATTGCAGGGAAGTTTTAAATCAGCAGATATCAAAAAGCTAATTTTTCAGCTCTTAAGACAAGACTGTGGACCCCGATATGTCCACAGCAGTTCAGACGTGCTTTCCTTCTCCCCTGAGCAGAGGCACAGCTGACAGCCCCTTCAGCACTAGAGAGGGAGCAGGGCAGTAATCACTGCCACCCATTACTGCACTCCACAGCACCTTAATACCTCCTTTGAGGAGCTCGGATATAAGTACCCAAGAAATTGAATGTCTATGACACTCTGTCAAATCCCTTCCAAAATGTCAGAGCCATAGAAATTTTCTACCTACCAAACTGGGTGGAGGGGAATGGGATTGTAAAAGTCTGGTTCTTCACTGCGGTAGGCTCAAGCCACTTGTGGATGCCCTTGCACAGTTTTTTCCATCCTTACAGAAAGAAGCTTACCAATTTTAGTGTGTTCACGTAACTATTCATGCAAGTAATGGGATGTACTGTGACACAGTAAAAGCAGCACAGAATTGGGGCAGGGAGGAAGGGAGGTTTATCCATCAAAAATTCCAGGCTATCCGTTGCAAGTCGAGTTTGCCCAAGATAACTTCTTTGGTCTCAGTGTACAATTACAACAAATTAAGGAAGGGGAGGGGAGGGGGGCAAAAAACTCCTGCCCAAAGCAAGATGCTGCTTTGATTAGCCTACCTAACAGCCTTAGTTTAGTTTTAATTTGACCTCAGAAAATATTATTTCATTTTTAACCTAGAAACTATGGCCAGAATTGCTGTTAGACACCAGCAATCTTGTATTAATTTATTCTCCCAAGTCACATAACTGTTTTCTATTTAGCTCAGCAGTACAAGAAGCAGCACAAATCTAATTAGCCTTTGAATGACATAGGTCTAGCTCTTCTAATGTGTCCATCTAGCTTACTGGTACTGACAGGAGATACACAAATACACAGAGATTCTTCAGATCTAAAAAGTGGAGAAAAGAGTCGGTCAAGTTCTACCTCATTTAAAGGATGGTGCACTCTTTGAAGTAAAACAAAAACAAATTGACCCACCATAATTAAAGTGCTAATGAGTTAGAATGGAAGTCCAAAAGTGTGATGCTAATGTAGACTGTACTCCAAAGAAATATTGTTTTATAAAGTCCGTAAAGGGGCAGTGCTCTCACTGAAGGTGAGAGAAGACCGTGTTATGCCAGGAGCTGGTAATATCCCTTTGTCAGGGAATGTGCTGTGGTATTTGAGGAAGTGCGTTATTTCATTCTCAGGGTATACTGCACATTGATTACAAGGACTATCAGCTGTCTCGAGTCACTGCTTCACACGATTAAGACTTTAAAAGATCTTCAATACTAAAGAGGAGATCTACAAACAGTAAAAGGCAAGCTAAAAATCACACTTAAAAAAAAAGAAATCACACAACTTCAACACAAATTGGTTACAACATCATAAGGAGACATTTTCCCCTACCACATGAATTAGGATGAAATTAGCAAAGCATTCAGATACTTCTTAGACTCCAACATAGGAATAAACAGTTACAGGAGAGCACCGAGTGTTTAAGTTCTCAAATAAGAGACATTTCCAGTAACCTGGTACATAGAAGCTTTATTTCTGACATTAATATGGTCTGTATTATATGTGAGATTCTCTTACATAAAACAAGTTTGTAGTACAACAAAAACTGAGATTAATCAAGGCATTTGTTGTACATTATGTCAAACCTTAAAACAAAAAAATGGAATAATATGTATTTAATTTTCATGCAAGTTTGGCAGCTGCATGTACAATCTACTTATAAACTGAAAGAAATGCAAATGCACACAACATTCAAAAAGTAATAAAAGATGCCTGACATATCAAAGATTAAAACCTTCTTGCTAAAGCAACAAAGTAGGAGTTAACTAGACGATCCAACCAATACTAACACAAATTAATACTACTTACCATAAATCTACACTTAAACTTGGTATAGGCAGTTTTGGTGATGCCACTTCTACTGAAATATCATCCAGATTCTAGATATTTATTCTCTCTCAATATGTTATTTTGTCCTTCATGAATTCATTTTGTGCTGGAAACAGCATTTTTGTTGTTAAATCCATTCTGAAACTGAACACACCTAAACTTACTACTGCCAAGAATCCCAGTCGCCTCCTCTCCGTTTTCATAGGTGAGGAGTAACGCTGGTGTAATGGGTATTTTGTGATCCCCCTGCTTACTGGATTCCCTCTCCCCCCCCCCCTTAAATTTTTCATCTGAATTAAAAATTGCTGAAATGTTTTTATGCCTACTACTGCCATAGCTAGGCAAACATTTAATATCAAAAAGCTCCTAAAAATAAGGATTGTATAAGCTTTGAGATGTTTAAAAAAGTTTAAGAACCAATTACCTTCCTTGTGCCACTCATCATATGTTATAGTTTTCCATCATAAAACTATCGCTACCATCTTTGATATTAAAGTGATAGGAATACTTTCCACACCCTGCATAGTACTGGTTGATCTCATAAAGTTAACTAGAGAACCTGACATCATTTTTGTAGTTTTACATACAGTGCATATGATGCTCGCTCTTTCCATCTCTCATAGCAGCAAGCCGATTCTGCCACTATCTATAGCAGCACACCCGGGAGTGGAGAGGAAGAGTGTTTGAATTATAAATAGCTAAGACTACAGTGTACAGTTCTATTTACCTGTCAGTATTTGTTGATAGCACACCATTATAATTTGCTAGAAATTAACTACATAAAAATCTCTACAACAAAAGCAAACCAAGACATTCCTTCAAAAAAAAAGAAAACAAAATAAGTGCAAATACCTAAAATAGGCAACTAAAGCAACTGTTGTGACCTGTATATGTTTAAATAAGGACAAAAAGTTTTTCATAAATAAAAATGTTCTCTTTGCTCTTCAAACATTTAGTAAATATATAATGGTCAAACTTAAGTGCAGATACAACTGTTTTGAGAAACAAGGTGCCAAGTTCCTTTTTTTTTTAAAAAAAAAGTTATAATAAAATGCATTAATTTTTAGTTCCTATATAAGACAAAGTACTCCTAGGTCACATATAGGACCCTAAGCTTGCTTTCTAAATATATTTAGCAAGTTACAGGAACAGTTACTGTATAATACAGGTATACCTTGTAACTATTTCGTAGACCAACATGATTTAAGGGTTTATAGTGCAATCTTTATGTAGATGTAACATACAGTATAGATTTGTACACTTCACCACTGGAATTCTTCTGCTATTCCATACTTTAAGGTAAAAGTTAAACTTGTCCTTTTTCCATTTTAGCTGTTATAACAGGAAACAACGTTGGCTTCTAGACAACCTGCATACACATAAATATCTACATTTAAGCTTTAAAATGAAAATAAATTATAAAAACAGACTCCTTTCCAATTTACAAATTTTTCCCTGCTCCTACAAACTGTACAATACATTCAATCATCTCATTTTGAGATTTATGAAGAAAATACTGATGCTTTACACTAAAACCTAATTCACCCCCTCTGCCTATTTCTAGTACCATTCCCAAATAAATATATTTAACACTGTAGTTAATTTCGTTTTTTTGCAGCATACCAAAAAATTAGTAGTGCAACTTTCTATCCTTCCTTTATACTCCTTTCCATTGTGTTTCTTTATATACTAGAAAAATGCTACATAAGCAAAAGCACATTCAGTCATGTATGTTGCTCATTCAGAAATTAGCAAGGATCTATAAGCCTACTCTATGTTGAAACTGCACTAACAGGAAAAAAAAAAGCAATGCAAATCAAAAGAATAAATATGAAAAATGGACCTAATAACTGTATGTGGACATGTACTGCAACACTCTTTACCATTCTTTTTATATTATTTTGGGGGGGGTTAAAATATATTTTTAAGGAATTCATTGCAGAATTGTTTGTACTATCCCTTCATAAAGGAGGCAAAAGCTTCATGTCTGCTCTTTGTCTATCAAAAAAGAAAGGAAGGTTTCCCTTAGAAGGCTGTCTCAAAATAAAGACTTAATTTACAAGTATTTTGCTGGAGTCTCTCTCAAGACGTGTCAATTATAATGGAAAGAGATGGCTGTCAGTTGCAGTGATCCTCACAGTATCAGAGCCCTTGAAGTGCTGTTGGTAGCTGTATAAGTGCTCAGATATCTTCTTGCTTGTTCAGTCATGATAAGCTGGTCTTCCGTTTTTCCATAAACAACTGCTTCCCATTCACAATTTGACTGCATAAAATAAAATTCAGTTAATGGGATTTTTCTTTTTAAGGAAGAAGTATTTTAGTTCTTTAAATTAAGCAATTCTCATTATTTATAATTATTTAACAATTCTCATTATTAACTATTAATTCTCACTAATAAATAGTCAAATTCTAGCAATACTGTACTGTATTTTTACTGAGAAGGACCCTGTTCTACAATACCGCATACCTAAAATCTGTGACAAAGCTCCCACCCCTTAACCCAGCTCACCAGCATATATCATGTTATGTTTTAAGTTCTAAAACACAAAACAAGAAAGGTTCTTACAAAGAGATTAGTTCAACAATTAATACATAAGAGGGAAGTAAGTTATCTTCATTTTGGATATTTCATTTTAATGGATCGCTTCACTTTTAGATCTTTCACTTTAATGCACTAAGTATTGACAACCATCCAGAGACACCATGAAAGGCAAAATGATTTTGGCAGCTGAAACAAGAGGGAGGGGGAAAAAAAAAAAAGTAGAGTACTTTTATTGAAAAAAAACTGGTAGCTGTAAGAGAACAGTCGCACATTTTGGGGATGTATTAGAAGTGGCACAGGAACTAGGACCAAAAATAATGAATGGAAGAATAATCGAGCCACTACTCCTGCTTCTACCATTAAAAAAAAAAAAACACTGCATGTTTACATGCTTTATTCAATCTCAAGCTGATTTGTAGCATCTCTAAATTGGACCTGACAGTTGCAGACTGTAGCATAATATGAGGAATGCAAGTTTCTCTCCCTCCTACAACCTAAGCTAGAAACTGATCCAACAGAACCAGTTACACACATGGAGACACAGAGAAAATTAGCCATTTGAGTCTCCCTATAATTTCATAGGACTTGATTCATGGAAGGGATTCATGATTAGAGAAACAAGTAAACTGAGGGAGGATTTCTCAGGGGAAAAAGGAGAAAGATGGTTCAAAGAACATTGGTATGGTATGACTAAGCTCCCCTTTCAAATATGCTTAACGGCATAATTCTGGGTCAGATAGATGAGTTTAAATCTTATTAGAGGCCACTTAGTGAAACATCAGAACTGTATTTAAAGAACTTAAACGTGAATAGTATTTCATGGACAAATGATCAACTTGTGAAAAATAATGATCTTGGAAACATTGATCCAAATAACCAAACAGAACTATTCTAGACATTACAATGAGATAAAAACTAAAAAGAAGTTAATAGTTAACCTGCTAAAAATAACTAACAAAATATTTTGAATCCAGACCTGAAGAGATTTCTCCATTTTGACATTTTTTGAAGCACATGCATTCAATTTCTTCTTAATTACTGCATTTGCTTTGTTTGCTGAATTTGTATCCTGTTTTTCTGATGTCAGGTTACATCTGTTGTCATGTATTTCCAACAATGGTATCATTAATAAAGATGTGGTATATACATTTTCTGACTAATGACAAAAAAGAAGGTAGGGAACAGGAATAATAATTAGTATTTCATAAAAATAATCTTCAGCTGCTCTGATCAGAGAAGCCAAAATGAAAACAAAGCAACTACTTAACACATACACTCTTAGGAATAAATTTGAGGGGAAAAATAACAAATACTATATAAAAAACTAGCCCAGGCTCTACTAGGATTCATAGTCATTATTGAGCAACATAAAACAATTAGCTGCTAGCATGATTTGGGCATTGAGCAGATTGTTTTTCTCTTTTGTATAAAACCATGAAACACCTGACTATTTTGTTAAAAACGAGACTCAATAAAGCCAAGTGGTAACTACAGAACAGATTTAAGAAAAACAGCTTATAATTCAGTTCTAGTACAACTCTTGCATAACCAAGGACAAAGAGACTACAGTTAAAAAAAATTAACACCATATCAGTACTGGCAGGAGCAACTGCTTCAAGAAGTGAAATAATCACTTGATTGGCCATTTGACAAAATACTTTCATATGCTGATAATTTTTATGAGAATGAAGAAAAAAATATCAATCCAGGTTTATTATAGCAAAGCAGAAGCAAGGTGTATGACAACTTTTTAAGAGAACAAAATTAGATGAGAGCAACTGGCAAGTGTACTTGCTTGCTTACCAAAATGCCTCATTAAAATATGTTAAACTACCTTTACGTATTTATTCTACCTGGGACCTTACTCCTAACCTACCTTCCCATGCACAAGCAGTTTCCCCTTAAGGATCAATGCATTCTTCATTTTTAAGTCAGGTACTGCCACCATCTCCCTCTTCCCAAGAGGGAATGTTTCCATTACATCAGCATCCCTCATTGAAATGGAGTGGAAGCCCAATCAGCTGCCTCAGCTATCCTTGATTTTAGCTTAATAACCTGAACTTCAGTGATACACAATATACCGTGCCATATCAAAATATAACTAAGAGAACACTGGGCATTTTGTTTTTATTTTGAATGGTTGCAGCGATGATACTAAGAAGCCAGGGAGATGTTCATGGGGAACCAGGGAATTCCACTAGGTGGCAGGGCATCCAACACCCAAGGCTTACTAGGGCGTTTATGAGGCATTTAAGAAGGGAATTTAGAAAACTAGCCACAATAATCAGAAAGGGGTAGGATTTAAACACCTCTTCATTTCAGGGATGTTGGCATCTACCTCTTGAACATAACTCTATACCTGACCAAGATTCACAGACATTTATGCTTTCAGAATTAAACAGCTACATGCATTATTTTAAGAACTAGATTAGAAAGTTTTCCCACAAACTACAAGAATAAAGATTTATCTGTTCATTCAGTCACCCAATTAGAAAATATTGAGCTACTTTTTAAAGAAATGAGGGACAAAACAGCCCCACCTCCAAACTCTTCATGCCCTGGTTGTTGAGAGAGAAGTATTCAAACTTCTTTAGGCAGAGGAAGACCACAAAACCTAATTTTCTACATGCTTGATACTTCTTTACATATTAGGGGAATACTTTAAAAAATAAGAGGAAAAACATGCCACCTAATATGCAATTAAGAATCCTCAGAACGCGTCTACCAGACACTGTCAAGCATGCAAAACAGAGAGGCCAATATCACGAACTTGGTGAATTACAAAGAGCTTCAATGTGATATATGTGCTAAGTGGAGAGTTAATCAGGATAGAAGCAGCTCTGCTATAACAGCAAACCTGCCAGACATCCACAGTACTTTCCCAGCTGAAACTTCCTGCTTCCCTGCCCTAAGGGGCTGAAGAAAGAATTCATGCATGGAAACCCAATATTCAAGTATTGCTTAAGTATTTAAACTAGTATTTCAAAATGAAGGTGATTTTCACTTCACAAATTTATAAATCTAGCCTCAATCCAAACTCTTTATTTTAGCTGATACAGTGAAAGACATTCAATTCTACATTCACGTTGCTGCCAGTGATGCTATTCTGTAGTTTAATACCTACCTGTACATCCAAACTACTATCTTCAGTGAAGAGTTGGGCACCAAGCTCTTCTTTTTCCCATGGATCCAGGACCAGTGATTTTCTGACTTTCTTAGTAGAATTGTGCTGCAATCAATGTTTTACAGAAGACATTTTTAAAAATTTTGTTTAAAAGCAGTTATTTCCTATCTGAAAGCATTATTGCAATGTTACCTCTTGCTTGCAGCTTTTATAGACAGAGTCATCTTCCTCCTTGAAAAATATGTCTGTTCCAGTTTCCTCTTTCAAAACTTCCCTAATATCTTCCTCCAAGAAGGCAAGTGGTTGTGACTAAATTAATTAGAATTAGAGAAGAAAATATAGGAAGTATATTAGTTACTACTTTTCATCATATTCTACATTCACCTAATCTAGGCCAGATAAAAGATCCTGCAAAATTCAGCAACAGATTAAGGATTTAGATTATTGTATTAAATAACTATAAATCAACACTTCAAGGCTATGCAATTTTATAATTCATATTACTCCACATTACTTTTAGCCAGATAAAACATACATGCACACACTGCCTTATAAGAACACAATGTAGCATTGAAGACATGCAAAGTGCTTACCTGTTTGTATTTATTAGCAATAGCTATCCATAGACAAAAAGGGGATTAAAAATTCTTTACATATAGCAATATAAGAAAAATTGTACTATGAAAGTATGGCTCTTGTTGGGAAAGGAATATATATTAATCTTTCAACACAAATCTTTGAATAAGACATTGATAGTCCTAAGCACAGTACAGAATTTCACATAAGCCATACAGATGGCTCCTTTGTGTACCAACAGGAGAAGAATTCCCTTAAGCCCTCAAAATTTGATTTTGAGCAGGAGGTTAGTAGTGGACAGAAACAGGAATGTCAAACCACTCCATTTGCATAGTGAGAGACTGTGAATCTACAGGGTAACACAGATGGTGCCAAGCCCTGTGGCAAAGTCTGAGCTACCTTCTGTGTTTGCAGAAACGTAGTAGTCAATATATATTGGCTGGAAATTATTCAGAATTTGAAAGGCACATGTCTACTGAATTCCAAAAGTTATTATGCATTAAAATGCCTTAGCAAGGTTGAGGGAGCAAAAATCTGACACTCTGAAAAAAGTATGGTTACACAACCAGAAAAGTCTTCTGTGACAGCCGTAAGAATCAGCAGTCATGAATTGCTATATTATTTATTTTTTAGGATCAAGAAAAATCTAAACTTTACTCAAGAAAGCCCTAGGAAAGATAAAACACTTCTAAAATCTTCCCATCAAAAAAATGCTCAGAACACTAGCCTGCTGTAACAAAATCTGGTTTCACTCCTAGCACTGTAGAAGAACCAAAACCAGAAAACAAAAACTCATCTCTTAAACAGCCCAGAAGTTTCAAAGATAATGAAGTTTTACAAGTCAAGCGTGAAAGTTGCTTAAAATAATGAAGTCAGATTCATCTGCACCAGCCTGCTTTTACTGGATTATCCAATTAGAGGAGCCACACCCAGTCACACTCTCACTGAAAAAATTTCTATTGAAAAACCAGAACACCGAAGTATTAAAATAAAATTCTCAGACAGTGATGTTACCGTCTACTAGGTGATACAGTGTTAGCAAGACCACCCCAATTTAAAATACCTCACACACACAGAACCAGTGTGTTAAATCTATCCTTGTTGGTAGTTCTAGAAAATGGCTATGGATCAAATGAGTAGCTGGACTGAACCTTGTCCAAAAAGGCAATGCTTCCGTTCTACACTGAAGGATACTAGTCTGTCCAACATGAAAGACCTGAAACACTATTGATCCGCTGTCTAGCTATTCTCTAGGATAATACTGAAAGATCCTGAAACATTAGATTACTTTCTAAGATCATGCTTAGGCTTGTTATCTCAACAACAAGAGGGCATTTAGACTACTTTAACAAAAAAAAAAAAAAAAATAGACTTATATCATCACATACCATTAGTTTGAGGGGGCCATACTTTTTTTCCTGAGCAGCCAGAGCATTTTTAAAAGGAGTCGGCGTCCTTGGTGTTGAACCCAACAGAGATCTTCTAATTGTAGGAGTTCTAAAACTATTCAAGCACAGAAAAGCATTTATATAAACATTTTAATATTTTGATTTATCAACGGAGATGTAATGTATTTAAAAATGTTTGACTAACTTAAATTTCTTAATTCACACAACTGATATCACCACCACAAATCAGGAAGTACTAATTTACCATAAAATGGCCCCAGGTATATATAAATTTAATTACATTTTGTTCTGTGCTTATTTAAAAAAACCTGAGTGCAAGTCAATTCCTGCGAAGTAAAAGGAGGAGGCCAATTTATATTTGCATGCAAGTATCTACATGTCAGGGTTTTTTGAACTCATTTGTAGCATACATAGAAGTAGACTAATTCCACAATGTTCTGAAAAACCTTGCTTATATTTGAACACCACCCACCAGATCCTTAACGTAATAATCCTACCCTGCATTTTCCTTTTGATCTTTTGGTGTCATTTCCTTGTGTAGAGGAGTTGTAATTAGAACCTTCTGCCCACAGATTGGAGTTGATGTAAATGCAGGATTTTCAAGGTTGAATTGTTCATTTCCAGAGCAAGTGTTGAAAAACTAAAGACAAGAGAGGAAAAAAATAAGCTAACTTAAATGACAAAACTTTACAGTTGTACTGAACAATTTAAAAAAAAATAAAATAAAGACACACAAATTATCTGAAGATGTTTTACTGACAAACTCCAATACGCTATTTTAAACTTATACCAGGGCATTTGCCAAATTTATCAATGAAACCATGCTTTTTAAAATATCTACTGTTTGTTTAGGTGACGGACACAAGGACAAATTAGAACTATCAACAATATCTCCATGAGCAAGTGAGCGCTCAGACAGAAGACCCCCCCCACACAAGAGTCAATCTTCAAAACAGAGGAAGTATGTTATTTAATTTTTTTTTAATAGATCTACCCTTAAACAGATGTTTTAAGAAGATTTTTGGACATATTTGTTTAGACTACAACATATTACCAAGGGAGAAAGTATCTACAATTTATAAACCACTCATTGCAATGCTCTTAACATAGTGATATTTAAAAAGAACACTTACCTGCGATGGAGAAAATGGTAGTGTTTTCACTGGTGTGTGCTTTAGTGCAACACTGATGGCATCATTACATAAGCCATCATTCAGTTCATTAACTGGTGATTGCCCAACACGCAATCTCTTTTTCTTTCTTAGGATAGTAGGTGGAGTGCTGAATTTGGTTAGGTTTGGGGTTGCTGAAAAAACTGCTTCTTCCTCACCACTGATGCCACTGGGTTTTTTGCCATCAAGCACAACACTAACATTAAACTGGCGCTCCGTAGCCCCTTCGTTGTGTTGAATTCGCATCAGTTTTACTGGAGCTGGCTTGACAGGAGATGCAACAGCTTCTGAAAGGTCAAAACTGGTGACATCACTCCAAGCTACAGGATCCTATGAAGTAAGATATAAAACAGAAGCACAAACAGGCCTTATTGAAGATTGTGAAACAATGTCAAAGCCAATCTAACAGCTCTTTACCTCCAGAAGCCACATACTGAGTTATTCTCCTTGTATCTTTTCAAAATATGCAACTCAAAAATACCTTATATACATTGAATCAATTTTGACATCCCCAATATTTTTTAGAACAAATACCCAGACTTACAGATTCAATAAGCTCTAGTGTCTCTGCAAATTCTGGAATGGTTTGTAGAGATGATAAAACCGCATTTGCTTCCACAGCCAAATACTTAGTGGGTGAATTCTGCTGAACAGATGCACCCTGGGTCTCCTCCATGCTGTAGAATTCACTTGTTTGGTCCCCAAGGCTATTTAGGGTATTAGACACACCATCTTCCATGACAAAACTTCCAGACCAACTAGGCAGATTTCCAGCTTGCTAAAAAGTATGAAGAAATGTGTTAGCCTTATTCAACTTAGAAATCAAAAAAGAGTCAATGATGTGAATGGGGTGGAGGCAGGGAAAAGTATGTGGAAAGACTAAGCATTACTGCTAATTTTTGCATTTTCAAGCACAAGTTATCTGTTTGCATTAAAGCAGTTACAGTCTTCCCCTTGCATTAACAGATTCAACATTCTCTTATCTTACCCCTCACTCACATAAGATTCAAATCCTATCTTATGTGCTTATACTTAGGTCATTATGGGTTATATTGGTTATTATGGGTTATATTGGGTTATGGGTTATATTGGAAGCCATCTCTGATGCAAGTTTCCTGTGTTCCTAACATGGCAACATTATGAAGTCATCTTCATTGCAGTATACAGATACATTTTAAGACTAGAAACTGTTTCTAAAACATGAAATACTCCTAGTAGGATCAGATATCTTTTAAAGAAGATTCCACATTGATTTACTTAACCATTTGGAAGTTATCTCATTTTAGTATACTGCTTAGTACTCAAGAAAGATTTTAATTTTCACTGAAAATCTAGAAGTAAAGTAGATTCTACTATATAAGCAGAACGTTGCAGTGTTTTAAGAGTATCTCAGGAATAGTTCAACTACATAAAACTGTAGGACTATCTGTAAACTAAATTAGCAGGCAATGTGGTTGGGTTGGTTAGGTATCTGATGCTGCTCAGAGTCCTATTCTTGACTAAACAAACAAGTGTCATCTGCAATTTCCCTCCATTCCACTAAAGAACATGGATATTTTTGTACATGAAAATTTATATGTGATTTGTGTGAGTTTCTGTCAAATTGTCTTTTCAACTTTCAGATATTAGGTACAGCAAGCATTCACACAGAAGCTTCACAAACATCTAATCTATGGGACCAGAGATGACCTTTTGAAATCAAAAAGGGCAAAGCCCACATATTTTTCACTTTTCTCTGTTGATCGGATGATTAACATAGCTGACCTACAAAACTTGAGAGGGTGTGATATTGACAAACATTTGCTACCTCTTGAAGATGATTAAAATCCTGGATCTTAAATTAGGAATGAGTGGCCAATAGCAGGTCACATTTCTGCTGTTTTCAGAATTTAGAGAATTACACTAAAAATATTTTGCCTCAAATTTATAGACTTTGTTTTACAACCCAACTTCCATACTAAGTTTGATTAATTTTAGAGTCAGATAAAAATATACAAAAAACAAACATCCATTACTAAACTGCTGAGGATTAATCTCAGTAAAGCAAATTCAAATATTTACAAAAATGTACAATTCTTACAGATGATACTCGTTTTCTTCTGATTTCATTCTCTGCAGACATAAGCAGCAATTCAAGTTCCTTTATTTTCTTTTCTTTATCAGGATCATCATCAATAAATGATTGCTGAAATATTTAAGAAAAAAGTCATTACTATTTTTGCCCCCCCCCCCAGACACACAATAAAAATTTGACATTATATCTCAACTACATTTTTAACAACAGTTTGCACATACTGGGACCAGCTGTTCAAGCTGTATCATATTATGCAATGCAGTAGTCACTTGCAAGCAAAACAACTCCAGCAATTTATAAGAGATTAATCTGATTTTAAAGCAATATTTATACAATTCTAAAAGGTTTCCAATATGGTGTGTAAGTGTTCAGTATGCTATAGGAGATTAACTGAAAATTATTAAGTTACAGCTCTAATAGACGTAACACTACGAGCACTCAGATAGATTACACTTCATATGTTCACCAGAATTTTGAATTTGATTATCCTCAGCAAGTGTGCAAGACAGCATTTCAAACCAACATTTGCTGACAGAGCATCTATACAAGCAATCCTACCACTACTATCAGAAAGAAAAGGAACTAGCTGTTTTTTCTCGCTTTGTATCTTTCCAATATCGCTACATAGGCTAAAGAAATTGTTAGAAAATCATGGCAATATATACTCCCTTTTATAACTCCTTCTCCTGTTTAGAGAGGACTTCAGGGAGCAGAAAGTATCTTAAACTTCTCTTTAAGGGGCAATCCAGAGTGTCAAAGGCTACATGAGGCTTTATTATGATTTGCACGCTTAATGAATTCTCTTCGCAGTATAGAGAAGAGAGTGAAAACCCAGTGAGAACTCTCTTCTCAGTATATGAAACAAGATGAACTGCACAGTGAACCTTAAGGTAAGGTACAAACTTCTGCAAAATACCTTTAACACATCTAGCTCAACCAAAATATTTTTCCCCTGTATCTAAACAATTATTTTACTAAATCCAAATTCACAACAATTCTTCCAGGAGGTCATATCACAAACCAAGATCTCTTTCCAGTCTGCAACACTTGGAGTTTCAGACATTCTGATTCCAAGGGAGCCAGTAGCACAAGCAAAAGGAAACTAATATACCCAGTAATGTTCTTTTTGCTTTCCTCAATACTTCAATATTTATAGTGCTGCAAAACAGCATATTTAAGTGAGTGACAGAGATTTATCAGTCAGAAAAAGTCTAAAACATACTGAAGAGTCAAAGATAAATCACAGTATGCTATTTGAACTGAATCTTTCAGATGGAGTTGTATTTATTGCATATATAAGGAAATAAAATCCTGCCGTTAAATCTCACAGAAGCTTGGTAATACAAACAAGTCATAATTCTAACCTAAAATTTAATTAGCAGACTATGTTTTAAGCTATATTTGTCAGAAATAAGCACAACCATTACATGTATTTACATACCACACACAAATAACTTATCACACCCTGCAATGTCATCTTATAAAGCTCTTTCATAAAAAAAGTACAATTTGGATCCACTTGCAGCACTGAGATCTATGAATACAGCTCCTTTTTTCCTACTTAGAACTCCCATTTAAGTAGTAAAAGCTATTTACAAACAAAGGAATGCTTACGTAAATTTAGATGAATGATAAAAACTTAGAGACATTTTAAAGATACAGGTTTTTCTAAACTCTTCATTATATACCATAATACAAATTACATTTTGTTCATTAACAATACCCAGTAACAATTTACCTGAATTAAGCTGGAAGAAGCTGAAGCATGTTCTATACAGCTGCCTTCTGGTGAGGCATACTGGTATGCTGGAATCTAAGAGACATACATCACTTTATATATAAGTACAATAATCTGGAGATGATTTTATAGAGTCCTTTTCTTTAGAATATATACTTATTACAGCTTAGAAATCTTAAGTTACCGAACTATAAAGGAAAATACTTAACAGATCATATTTTTTTACACATTCATTTCTATTTCCAAACCCAATGAATGATTAAAAACTGGGAAATTCTAATTATCATGGGTTTAGAACTTACATGTGTCTGAACAGGTATGTAAAATTGACTCTGAGTTTGCAAGTGTTCCATAGTTGCACAAGGTTTGTGCTGAAGTTTGGATGAACTAGCTCTTTCGGATTTTATACCGTCTTGTAGATATCCTTCCTGTTCTACCTTTCTTCGCATTGTTGAGTTCCAGTGATTTTTAATGGAATTATCTGTCCTAAAATGAAAGTGTACAAAAATAACTGGCTTTCATATCTCAGAAAGTTTAAAATATGACATACAGTTTGCACGTTAGGTTAATCCAAAGCCACAAATCCAGACAGCTTGAGCAGCTTTGACTGAAGTTTCCATTGTCAGTGGTTTCTTGACAGAATTACTGGAAAGCTGCTGTTTTCAAAACTTTTTTCCCTGAATTTTAAGTCTGAGGGAAATTTTAAAGTAAATGAGAAATCCTTGGTTCTGGCTGCTATTATGGGCAAGAACCTTTTTTCTTGGATACTTCAAGAACAGCCATATATTCTCCATTGCTACATCCTTTTACCCTCTTAGAATCTGTTACGAACTTGCAGGAGAACATCAAGCTTAGGCACTCACCCTGCTGTCCTGCAGCATAATAAGGGTGATGTGGCTAATGTTTGCCACTGGAAAACATCTCTTCTAAAATGACAGCCTGCATTCCCAGCTCCTAAAGTAGCATGTGCAGCTTCATGGAGGAACATCCCACTATCTCTTGGTGCCCCTGATCTTGTATTGGGGAAGCAGATATGGCAAAGGCCAGTACCCATTTATGGATTGCCACTCCCTTGGAAAGAGAAGGCCTGCAGTTCGACAAACATGCTGAAATCACTTTTAACACTAAACAAACATTAAGGTAAGAGAATGAATGTATTTACTACAGTCTAAATATTAGGAAAATTACTTCTAGTGTCAGAGAGAGGTATACAGAAATAAAGGGGCTTAAAGCCATATATATATTTAAGTTTACTCCAAGAGGTATTTTCCCTTTTCATCCCCCTATCGTCAAACTCTTCACAAATCTCTCAGCCAAGGATCCAAGTTTTAGGTAAGACTCATCTTGAATTTACTTTCACTAAATAAGTTAGTGAATTGGGAATGCCTCTGTCCTTTCCTACTCCCTGAAGTCTCATTCAGATTCAATCCATTCCCTTCCTATTCCTCCAAAGGATTTCCTGCAATTCATGAATTCAATACTTAACCAAAATGTCAAAATTTTAACCCCACATCCCAAAGGGCTCACTCTCCCAACATAACAAGAGCTGACGTTCCTTAGGCACAGCTAGACAGTCACCTCCTGAACACACAAATAGAATTCAGGAGGACCAGCTTAATGCTGAATTTCAATTAACGGCATAAGGCTAAAAGTTTCATTGAACTCTTTATACACTGAAATTTCATTTTCTACAGCATATAAATTGGCAATCACTCTTAAAGCAAACATAAGGAGAACAATACATACAGTTAGTTCTTAACTCTGTCGAGACTACATTGTAACCAACTAGCTTTGCAGCGCAGGACTCACAAATCTAGGCTTTGAAGGTTACTAACAGTCTGCTTTTCAAACGTCCAATTTTAAGTGCTCCACAAAACTCCCCCCAGAACATCTGATCTTAAACAAAGTCACCTCAAATACATATTAATGAAGGCACTTTAATAAGCAATCATAGCACAGTAAGGCAGATTATTCCGCTGTTACTTGCAGTTAGTACCTTGCTCTCCTCAACCCTGCTACAGCTTTTTCAGCTACTAGAAATTAGACGAATTACAAGTTAAGAGTTTGAAGGAACCTGGAGGGTGTTAGAGATTTTTTGTTGATTTTGCGTTCTAGATTAAGAATACAGAAGCAAATGCATAAGACTTGCAACAGACAGGTGTTTCAGGATCTATCAACATATAAGGTTCAACAGCTGTTCTTTAACAAATTATATTGGAAAGACTTGTGTAATGCCTGCTTTCCATATTCCAATATTTAATACAAATAAAGTTGAAAAGCACCTTCCAGGAAGAAGTTTTGCAATTTCAGCCCATCGGTTTCCCAAACGCTTGTGAGCTTCATAGATTATTCTGTCTTCTTCTTCTGTCCATGAAGACTTTTTTACCTCAGGATTGAGATGGTTATGCCATCTCTCTCTGCATTGCTTGCCTATTCTTCCTTTCAGGTGTTTTGCAATTAAAGACCAGCGCTTTGGACCATACTTCTGAACTAATTCAATAACCTGGAACACAGAGGAAAGCATGTTAGAAGTCCAAGACCTAATTTTTCTAAAGAGTGAAGAAACTGATAAACTCACGTTTTCAAATAGGATTATAACAGTCAATTTGACAAAGAACTAGTCCTGTGGAGGCAGGCAGTTACTTGGGTTTTTAAAAGTTATTTTTCAAGAAACCAAAAAAACTGTTATTATACTCTAAAGCTAGTGAATCTGGAGTTAGGGTATACTGATAAACATATATTTTTGCAAATTTCAGGATCCCCATCATCCACTGCATAAACTGACACTAGGAACACCCAACCCCCCCCACACACACACACACAAAGCTTCCCTCCCAGCCTCCATCCCCCCTTTTTTTTTAAATTACACATTATTAGAAGCTTTTTTCTTGAAAGACTGATGAGAGCTATCAAATAACACATTAAGCAAACCATATTCAGAAGTTTACAAATACTAGTTTGAAACAGCTTTAATTAGTTTTAAACAATGGGAACGAGCAGGCTATTTGAAATATCATATCTGAAAGCTGAATGCATATCTCCCTGAAGTGCAGCCCTGGTTTTGCAGGAAAAGAGATGCAGTGTGGATTAATAAAACCCAGGGAAGGGAATTTAAAAAGCCATTCCATCTTCATTAACAGTAGAGTACCAACAAACTTCCCCCGTTCCCAACCCCTTCAAATCTGGTGGCTTTGAGGAACAAAAGATGTGACACCTTTGATCTTTAGTGCCAGAAAGAGGTATCCTCTACTTTGTGAGCTAGAGCAGTTCGGCTAGCAATCTGGGCAATGGGAAATGAAACCCTTGAGCTGACCAGACATTCCATCTACTTAAGAGCAGCCGCATTTTCACTCAGCATAATATAATGTAATTATTCACGTCACAAGGTATGTCAAACACAATGTGTGGGGATGAGACCAAAGAAAATCTTCACACATTCTTAGCAGTCAGATGCCACTTTTATAACAGTTAATAATAATAAAGCACAGTATCAATTAGTTTTCATTACCCTCTGATCTTCTTCTTTGGTCCAGGGACCTTTAATCAGTTCTGGGTTTAGTACCTTCTGCCATCGATGCTGGCACTGAAAATCTGAACGATTCTGAAATAGTTTTAGAAGACCATGTTGACCTGTTAAACTCTTAGCTACAAAAAGTTGTCAGTATTAGCTAGCAATGATTATTAGCTTATTTCAAATTAAAAGATTTATTTAGACCTTTTTTCTAAGTATGATAGTTATGCTCTCCCTTATAATTTCTTCTTCCATTTGCTTACAAAAACTCTTCTCCTAAAAAAAAAAAAAGACACCCCCCCCCCAACTTGCCTAAAGTTCTAATCGAATTACTTCAATGCTCCCGAGAACCAAATTTACACCTTACTCTTCTTGAAAGGAAAAAAAAACACCACCACCACATTATTTTTGTCCCCACACCTTCTCCGATCTTTGAGTGATTTTCAGTTTTCTGCAGTTTGACTGAAGATCTTCTGAAATATTGTTCCCAGTTATAGAAAGTTAAGTGAAAGCTTACTTCTGTTCTAGGAAGTGCCAGTAAGAAAATGCTGGACTATCAGGGTAGTTGGTCAAATCCCCAAAATATGCAGATAAGGTCGTCCTCAGCACTAGATATTAGTAAACCTTTTATGGTACCAGGACAAGAGAAATCGCTCCTTTCTGTGTAAAGCTCTGGATGGCGAGTACTGACTATCACAGTTTTGCTGGGCTTGTCTACCAAGTGAAGAAATTACCATGCTACGATGAAGTTAAAAGAGGCAGTCTGCAAGACCATTAGAAAAAAAAAAAAAACAAAAAAAAAACCACACACAAACACACAATTATATCCCAAATTAGGTGGATCACAATACTTTCAAGTTAGTCACAAGTAGGCACTGTATGTTTAAAAGCACACTACAATGTGTTATAAAACATCATTTCCTGATGAAGACAAGCCATAAAAGGCAAACTTTCCACAGAGACCAATTATTCCCATTTTCAAGTGAAGAATGCGTTTGAAATCATGGCCTTGTAGTGTTTTACCTTCCAGACATTTCTGAAATCACAACATATTTGGGGGAGAAGAGTAAGACAAATGATGAGATAAAGCAAAATCATTTCAGGTCTGCCTTAGCTATGATAAATTGAAAGAGAAAACAAGCTGCACTCCCTCTCTGAGTCACCTTTAAGCCAACTTTACTTTTCAGAGCAGGATGGAGGGAAGGCTCATTTGTGCCCAGTCCAACAGTGAGATGGAGTTCTGAAGAGATGACAGTTTCTGAATGTCTTTACTCTCTAATAACTCAAAATATAGTTGGTTTTCCTAGCAAAAGAGTATCAGTAACAATGTAAGTGCTACCTATGCCCACATTTATTTGACTTTGTGAAGGGCAACCTGATCTTCCATGCATGTTTCCCATGACAACTGGGGAGCTTTTTCTCAACCTCACCTAGGCACAGCTGAACAGTAGTTTTTTTCTCTGCAACCTAGTTGCCATTCACACTTCTACCATTAACTAATTTCATCTTTGTAACTGGATAGGAACCAAACTAAGAAAAGTGAAGGATTCCTATCAGTAAACATGACAAACTAAAACTGATTCTATCCTCAATTTCAAGAAAACAACAGTAAGAAAAATAAGAAGAGTGATAAGTCACACCTTAGACCAAAATTAAGGAAAACATCCTATCTTGTGTTCAATGGCTGAGGGGGTTGGCAACTTTTTTCATCCTGTTGTGTCATAGCATGTCTGCTCCCTTCCCCATCTGTCTCCAAAAATGTTTGTCTTCAGCTGCAGGACTTTATGAAATTCTACTATTTGGATTTATTAAATACAACTCCTAACTACACATGTAGCTCAGTATCACCAAGTACTATTTTTAGGAATATCTTAATATGAAAGCTTGCAATTCCCTTTCTCCTTCCGCCATTCACTCACTCCACTGTTTCTGGAAGGGGCTAATGTACATATACAAAATAGTGATTTGCCTATGCACTCCTTAAATTTAGGAGCCTTGAGTTTGTTCCTTAATATCTATTCCTTACTCATGAAAAAAAAAAAAAAAAAAATCAGAAGCAACATAATTGCACATATATGACAGGAACGAGCAAGAGTTGCAGTTGTTCAGCTTTTAGAATTCAAGTTTATTTTCACCTAGTTGCACATGTATTTTATGCAACCATGTCATTCCATTCAATATTTTAAGAACATCAACAGAGGTTTTTAAATTTTTTTATTTTTAACATTTAAACATTCTACACCACTTTTAGGTAATGATTTATTCTTTTTTAGAGTCTAGTTATGCTTTTACAGTAGGCATTTTGTAACATTTAATCAGAAGATAAAGAAACATCATTGATTCCAGTTGTAGGTATTTTCTACCAGTCCAGCTCATAGGATTGTTTTCATAGCTGAGGAGTCATTTAGTGATGAAATGAGTAAAGGAGTTGTTGGTTCAAACTCACCAATGTAACAGATCAGAGTATTTTAAAAGTAACAACAGGACATTTTCAAGAAACCCACCAAGGTTCCAGTCTCAGTAACTGGAAATATCAGAGAGTGGCAAAATTTACATTTGTTAAGGACTAACAAAAAAACAAACAAAAAAAAGCTTTCCCTAAGGTGTTTAGGAAATCGATCCTGCTCCTTTCAAGCAATCTTTTAGACGCGACTCCACTCTTCTATCTACTTCAGAAGGTATCTGTGAATTGTAGATATAACCACCACAACGGATGCAACTGACAGAAAGCAGCAATATAAGTAATATATTCCAGAATGAGCAGAAAATGTGGATATAAAGTATCAATTATTTTTGATCATTTCAGATCATCATTCATTTTGAGTCTCAGTCTGAGCTGATAAGGTCTTTTAAGGTCTAAGCTAGATTTCAGGTCCAAGTTATAAGCACCTTTGAAATAGTCTTGTCTAGTAAGTGTTTCCGACTTCTCTATCACCTCATTTCCAAACTAGATATGTAACCAAAGTAAATAAATATTAAAAGGAAACTTAACTGGAACAAAGATTCACACTTACTTGTAGATGACTAGCAATGAAAGCCCAATCTTCTGTACCATTTTGCTCTACCAGCTTCTTCAGCTTTTCATCCTGTTAAGACAACCTCAGCCAATAAATATACTATGTGCTATCCCAATATAATACTAAAGAATAACACACTTCAGTGTGCTTCCAATATTACATAGGAATGAAACTAAAGCAAAAAATATTACCTCATCCCGTGTCCATTTCACTCGGTTACATATCTTCTTCAATCCTTTTTGCTGTGGTACTTCATAGTCATGATCTGCATATTGAAGGTCATCATCTTCTTCCTCACTACACAGAAGAGCAGAAGAATGAAGAAGATAGAAGGGTTAAAATAATGCTGAATAACTTATCTTTTTCTTTCTAATTATGGATATTTGATGATGTATGATTCATTTCCCCCCCAACAGCATACATTATTCTAAAATGACATATATAATTTGCAGGAACTTAAAATCTGTCTCCAGAAGTGGTCAATATTCACTATATCAAAGGAACAGAATTAGTCTGATTTGCAAGATCATGTATATGCAAGATACAGACAGACAATTCATTTTAAGTCAAGACTTAAATCTGAAGCAAAAGCTATTTGTTAAGTTCATGTTTTTGTACCACATTTATGAATCCTATCTCTATTTTAGACAAATGAGTATATAAGATGAAGGGTTTTTCTAGTCTAAAAGACACATTCATATTCCACCTCCATAACTCATACATCACACTCTGTAAACCTTGTTTTATGCAGAGTTTTCAGTTTGAATATTATGCTTAGGAATCAGTCAAAACTGTTGCCTTTATTAAACCTTAACTTCAAGAAACGTATGAAGAGACTATTGTCCATTACGCTGGGTCCTAACAAATGAAGGAAGCATCTTCTGAATTCTATTTTTAACCCATTAGTGTTCCCTAATTTCTGGCTTTAAAAAAGTCATAGTGCTAAACATCAACATGGTGTTAGATTTAAAATCCAGTACAAACAGCAATTAGCATTTCATAACTCAGTTGGACCCAACCTTTTTCCAATCCAACCTTCAGCTAGAAGAGCTGCAGAGGAATACTCATCTTTTAATGGTATAGGAAAGAGGATATAATGTGAAACATATCCCTTGCCAGAGGACTACTTAAGGCCAATGGATGGAAAAGCAGGAGTGTTTTCTTGTTTGGGGGAGGAGGGTTGTATTCCAAGGGAGCAAGGGGTAGTGAGCCACAGAAAAGAAAATGAATACCAAATCATTTAGTGTCAACCTGAGATTTTAAGTAGGCTCTTGCCTTGAGTAAGAGTGTTGCTTCACAAAGTTACAGGAACTAGATACAACTCCCAACTTTGAAGACAGAAATACTCCAGCCAGAAAGAACGACTGTACCAGCCCTGGCCCTCCAACCTGAGAGGCAGGGGGATAGGAAATCAGGTAACCTCTGCAGCTCCACGCAGATCACACTCCATCTGCCGGAGAAACGTACGCTTCACAGCCTTGGTAAACAAAGCCTTACAAACTAGGGGCACGGGAAAATGGTTCATGGAAATGTTACTTAAATTTATCCTACGACTCATGTTAGACAACACGAATACAGACAAATGTGGAAATCTTGGCCTAACAGCAGGAAGGGCAGGTCCTCTGTATTAGTTATAGCAAAGACACATAGAAGGGACTCACATCCAAATACACAGCTTTAATTAAAAGGAGTTTCACGCTGTAATCTTAATTTCCATATGCACACTTTGTTACCAGTATAAAGAACAATATAAATATCATCAGTCCATGTTTCAGGAAAAAAAAAATAGTTCTCAGTCTTGAAAGTTACTTTACTTCCCCCCCCCCCAACCAAAGGTATATAAATTCCCTTCACAGTAACAAAGTTAACCAGTGCTGCTGTCACAAAAACTGATTCAAAGGCAGATCTCTAAACAAAACAAATATCTTTTCTGTCAAAATGTAATTTATCCACACAACATACTGATCAAACATTTGTGTATATTTGCTATTTCACATGACCTGCAGTTAACAAAATATTTTCTCCGCGGCTAACATGAACGTATAGTCATTTAGAAAGAGCGCTACTTACTTGAAAGTATTACCAAGAGATAGGACATACCCAACTCTTGCAGATCCAATATATGTAACATTGCTTTTGTATGCAACACCATATCTTTCATGTGGATTTTCCCTACTTAACTTCAAGATGCAGTAGAAATAGTTAAACATATACAAATATTAAAGCTTTCAAGAACCAGTGAAATACATGACAACAAATTTGTCTAAAGGTCAACACCAAGTTCTTCCCAGTACTTTGGGGGGGGGGGGGGGGCAGGCAGGGCAGGGGAGAAAAAGCTGCAAAGCTATTTTAAAGCAATGATTTTAGAAGTTTTGCATTAAGTGGCTTAGGACTTAATAAAATAGGATTTAAGCTCACATGTAATTAAGAGTTTTCCTTTCCTTTCCCCCTCCCCTCTTTTCTTCATCCACATTCCACTGGCTCTTGCCAAAGTTCAGGAGCGTGCCTTAGTATCATAATCCTATTCCATCCCAAGTAAACCATACAATTTACTTATAACTAAAATTTGGCCTTGTGGTTAAGCTCTTTGTCAATATGTTCTCCTTACTCAACCACATAGCGAACCAAATCAAGAACTGAATCTTAAGTTATGTGAACAAATGTGGGGAAAGTGCCACAACATTTGAATCAGATAATGTAAATGTAAAATGCTGTTCCAGTGTATATTCTGTTCCAAATTATAATATAGTGCCACTAATTTAATTTTCACTTGATTACCACCTCCAAAACGTATCAGGTTTTATACAAGACTGGCTAAAATAACCAAGACTTAAAAAAAAAAAAGTGACAACACAGGATAAACTAATCATTAGTTCTAAGAAGAATTACGGTGTCTTAAAAACACACAAACACTTATCCTTAGATCAGATGTAGATTTGCAAGGAGATGAAAAGACAGGACTTTAAATTTATTCTTGCCTTAATTACTACTCAGCCCCTTGCTGATACAGAAACACTTCCTAACCCATCATCTTTACATATTGCTGTTTCTTAGTCAAACTATTTAATATATGATTAATTCTGTTGGTTTTCCAAGTAAACGTCAAAGTGTATATGCATTTGAACTATAGCTAGGGCACTTGAACCCAGTGATCAAACCCGCACACTATGACAGCTCCCTAGTTTCTCCAGCTTCCTAGATCAGCCAGAAGAAATCGACTTGAATTCATTTTCACATTTCATTCAAGGTAAAAAGTTTTAAGCAATATTCTAACTGTAAAATGGTTAGGTGTTTAATATTAAGTTCAATATATTTTTCATTACCTGACATTTTCAGTATGCCAAAGATGAATGCTCTATAGACCTCCACAAAGGTGCACCACAACTTTTTCCAGCAATAAAACTAACTGTTTGGAAGTCAAAACGGTACAGGCCTTGCTTGTAGTATAGCTAAGTTGTAGCAGATAATATATGATTATGCAGTAATGTTAGTTAGCTCTATTAAAATAATTAAAACTGAAATAATGTTTCTATTTAACCCATAGTATTCTGGTTTCAGAAACACTGCTGTTGAGAGGAATAATTCACATCTCAGTTCTATTTTAAGCTGTCTTCAGATTCAGGAAGATAACAAGGAATTGTCTTAGGCTCAGTCCATATTTGAAAGACTGTCTTTGTAACAGCATGCTAAAAGCTAAAATAACAACAACAATAATAATTTAAAAAACTTTAAAGAAGCGGGGAAAGGAAAGGATGCCAGCCAGGAGGCGCGGAGGCGGGCACCGGGGCGGAAGCGGGGCGGCAGGGCGGGCACAGTGGCAGTTAGGGCCGATTGCCGCCCAGGTTCCAGGGGGGGCAGCGGCGGTTCCACGCCCGGCCCGCGGCCCGGCCCGGCCCGGCCCTCTCCTTCCACCTCCACGGGGAAGGCCAGCTCACCCGCCAGCCCCCTCGCACCTCCACTCAACACCAAGAACTGTCTACTCCCTGGTCTCACTTAGGATGGGACACCAGTAGATTATAAATTAAATGTACATGAAGGTCTGGGACTATGAGCTTCAGATTTTGCTTTAAGAAGAAGAGACTGTCAAACATGTTAGGTTATTATAGTTTCTTTGACAATTCTTTTTCAGTTATGAAACTGCAGTGAAATATTCCGTGAAAGTGGAATGCGGACGTCTAATTTCATCAAACAAGAAATTTAGAACATTAGGAAAAAATACATACATACTTCAAGAACTCTGTGCTAGCTGTCTCTAAATAAAACTTACCTTGATTCTCTTCCTTTATTTGGCAACTCTGAGTTGGGAACCATTAAAAGAAAAAAACTGAGCTTCCAAATGCGAAAACCAAGCATAGTTTAACAGAATTAACTTAATACCATTTGGAACAAAACAATTACATTTTCTCCTTACTCTGCATCTAGATTAGCGATCCTGAAAGCATCTTGATATAAACTCAGACTATGATGATGTAGTTTGGGGGATATCATCATCATACACTCCCATGGTATTCTTCCAGGGTTATTGATCTTGAACCAGAAGTTCCTCTGCTATCCGTGACCAGTTTTATTTTCAATTATGAGATGAAAGTACTTCATACCCGTAAGAGACGATACAAGCTAAAGCTTTGTAAAGATGAAACCATTGGTTACAATACCATAGATGGAATTTCTGAAGTTACAGAATGCAAGTTAAGATTAACAGACAACACTATGTACTGCTGTCTTGCAGACAACCAAATTAAGACAGCTCCAGCAGCTACCCTCCACAAGCAAAGCCTCTTAATGAACCTTTCCCTGTTTCTTACACAGTTAGAACCCAAATGCATTGCTTTCTTGTTCGACTTGCAGTTTTGCTGAAAAATAATATTAGTTTATGAACTCCTTCCTCTTCAGAGAGGATACAGTGCAGGCAGCTTTAGTAGATTTTGTAACTGAAACTTTGAAGCCATCCCCAGCTCCACAAGAAGTATGTGTTCATAGCAAACCCTGGAGGCCACAGATAACTTCCACATTAGTATTAATCACTTAGCATACTTTCCCTTCTCAGGTCCAATTTTTTTTTTTTAAATACATTTCTTTATCAGTTTTCAGAAACTGATTTTCTATTCAGGACAAAAATAACCACAACAATAAAACAGTTCTCCAAGCCCCACCTTTTAAATATAAAGACACACATATTTTCATATAAATGAAAGAAAAGCGTATTTGGGGCTGCTGTTGAAGTTTCAGAGAGAAATGCTCTCAGGAAGATTTCAGGCTAGCTTGTAACAACCTCAGGCAAGGAACATGCCAAATGAGAGCAAGTAGGCACATTTGAGATATCTGAACAAACAGCAGGCCTAAACATCGAGTTCAAGCCTCCAGCCTGACATCCATCCAGGCTGCACAAACACAGCTCAGAAACAGAAAAGCAAGAAAGACTACTCCAGCAGAAGGAAAGCAAGCAGCAGGAAAAGTTCCTGTGGAGGCAAAGTTCTCGAGAGCGGCAGGCTCGGCGACCGCAAGGCACACGAGCCAAGGGGGCTGCCCGGTGAGCCGCAGCCCGCAGGTGGTGCGGAGCGGCCGGCGGGGGGCGGGTACCGCGGGCCGCAGGGCCGGGAGGGCGGCAGCAGGGACACCGGCGGCGGCCCCCGAGGCCGGGAGGCGGCGTGCAGAGCCGGCGCGGGAGAAGGGGGACGGGACGGAGCGGGCCGGCAGCGGCACCTGGCAGCCCCCCGGCGCGGGGCGGGGAAGGTGGCGCGGAGCTGCCCGAACCACTCACCTGCGCGGCCTCTTCGCCATCCTCGGGGCGCACCATAGGGGGGGGCGCCAAGGCAGCAGGGTGCAGCCCCCGCCCGGGCTCCTCCTCCCGCAGCCGCCCCGCTGGCCCCGGGGTGGCGGGAGGGACGGCGCGGCGGCGGGCAGCGGGCGGCTCAGGGTCGCTCCGGGCGGGCGCGACTCCTCCGACGGCTCCCCCCTCCCCGCGCAGCTCTGCGGCATCCAGAGCCCGCTGGCGGCCGCCCTCAGCCCCGGCCCGGCCCCGCTCCCGGCGCGGCAGGCATGGCTCGGCCCGGCCCCTGCCCGCAAGGACGGGGCGCGCAGGGGCCCCGCTCTCGCCCCGCCGCCCCTTCTCGCTCCTGTCAGAGCCGCCGCAGGCTCCGGCAGCGCCCTCCCACCCCGAGTCGCTGCCCAGCCCGGCCTCGCCCCGGCCCTCCGCTGCCGGCCCCGCGGTCCGGGCTGCGCCGCCACCGCCGCGCTCGGTTCGTGCCGCCGAATCTCGCGCCCAGCCTCCTTCCAGAGCCACCGTTTGAATCTGCGCAGGCGGACTGCCGCCCCATTGGCTGCCGCCGCCGCACGCGCCCCGCGGGCTGGGGGGCGGCGCCGGCGAGGCGGGCCGCTGCGGGGAGGGGGAGGGGCGGCGGGCGCGAGGCATGACGGGGGAGCGAGTCTTCCCCGCTGACAGCGCGGCAGCGCCCGCACCTCGGCGCGGCGGCAGCCCGCCCCGTGCCGCCGCGTCGCCGGGGCCGGGCACCCGCGAGCGCGCACCCGCGAGCCCCGAGGGGCGGCGCGGCCAGACGTGGCGAGCGTTCCCGACCAAAAAACGGCGCTTTCACCGCGCCAGCCTGGCACAAAACCAAGCCTCCTTCGAGCCGGAATCGAACCAGCGACCTAAGGATTCCCGCGAGCGGGCGACGCCTCTACAGTCCTCCGCTCTACCAGCTGAGCTATCGAAGGGAGCTGTCGAGGTTTTCCATCCCGCACCTTACAGCCTCGCTGCGGCCGTCCCCTGCCCCGGGCAGCGCCGTCCCCGCCGCGGCCCCCGCGGAGCAGCAGCAGCCGCCGCCGTGACGGAGCCGGGTACGGGAAACAGCGCTCGTAGGTCTTGCGCTTTTTGGAAAATAGTGACTTTCGCACACCTCCTAATAAGCGGTTGTATCAAAAAAGAAAAAAAAAACAACAGGCTTGAAGTTTTATACGGGTGTATGTGCTTTTTTACACGTTTACTATAAGTACTTCTGTGCCATTTTTATTTTAGGACTGTGGGGCTTGTCTAACTATGCATTTCTTCCACTGTGTGCACCATAAGCAAAAAGGTCATGAAAATTCAAAAGTGAAAAAGAATACAGATATATAGTGTTGTGATTATGAATAGATTGTGAATATATAGAATTATTAATTTTATCATAGATGAGGATACACTTAAATGAGTAGTACTTCTCACCTTTGGTGTTTACCACTTCTAGATAAACCAAATGCCTAAATCCACAACTGTAATACTAAAAAATCCCAAGGTTTGACTAGCCCAGGAAGCATCTGTATTTCGTAGACATTACAGCTTATGAAGATCCCTATAAAATGTCTCCGTATAGACCAGCTTTAGATCAAGATCTTTACCCGGTCCAAGCCTGCCAACGCGAGCATCTAGCTAAGGATTCACAGCAGCCTTCCCCATCATTGAAATGCAGCCCAGGACAGCAACCCCTGCGGTGCTGGTATGCGCATCTCGCATGCTATGACTGCCCTGCACATCGCTCGTCCAGGCTGAGCAAGGCCCACCTGCCCCTCTGCTTCACAGCACTCAAAGTGGCATTTCCCACCTCCCAGAAAAGTGCACCAGCATGCCAGAACAGAGGCCAGAGGGCTGGAAACACTCCTTGTTCTTCTTTGCAAAGCTGTGTGAAGGAGGAGAATGGGGAGGGGAAAAAAAAAAAAAAAATCAAGAAAAAAAAAGATAGTTGGAAGAGCAAGCAAAAAAAGAGGGAGGCTGAGCCCATCCGTAGCAGCTAGGTACTCCCTGGGAGGAAGCAGAGGGGTTGCTCCTTCCAGGCCGTATGTATGTTACCAACTGCTAGTTTAACGTAAAGATACAGGAACAGTCTCTCTTTGGGCCAGTGACTCTGAAATTCGTTGCCACCCGGGAGCACGATCTCAGCAAGCAGCTCAGAGATGGCCCTTCCCTCTTCTCTCCCCTTCCCCCCCCCCCCAAGACATTTTGATGCCTCGTGGTTAAGCACTCCCTTGAGAAAGAAGAAGTGCGGGTTCAATGGAGCCCAGCTATCCCACTTACTGGGCGACGGTTCTAACCGCTGCCCTGTTGTACAAGAGGAGAGGCACCCAAACGCCTCCCCACATCCTCTTGTGGCTGCATTTACAAAAACACCAGCTCTGCTGGTTCCTTGGAGCGAGGGCCGCAGAGGCCTGTCGCAAGCTATCGAGCCAAAGTCCCTGGGAGCATCTTCCTCCTGCTGTGAGAAAGACTCTCCTGGAGTCAGCGTTTAAAGACCTTTTTTCCTCTCAGTGATCAGCTTTAGGCAGCTAGAGGATAAGTGCCCTGACTTTAGGTAGGACTTTGCTGCGCTGGTGCTGGGGGATCTAAGCCCTCCCCAGTACTAAGTTTTCTGATTGCATTTAAGGGACAAAGTACCTAAAAAGTGCTGATGCATTGCAATTCTTGGATGCTGAGGGCCTAACACTCAGATTTTTTAACTTTACTTTGATTTTTACTTTCTCAAATGGTGCAAAAGGAGACATCAAAACAGCATATGGTTTCTTCTTTTAAACATATGTTTTTGTCTTCACTTCAGAGACAGATTTACTTACAGAAGATTGTTAAACACCACAATAGAGAAAATAACTTCCTGAACATGTAACTGCCATGAAACTCAAAGTAGATTCTCGCATAATCTGTGTGTTTGCTCAATATTCCCCTCCACAAATTCTCAGTCTGCAAGCTAGTTGCATGCATGAAGTCTTATACAAACAAAATTTTGAAGCCAAGCTGTAAACATAAAGAAAATGTAACCATTTCAAAAGCCTAAAATTTATCAGAAGCCTAAAATTCAAATAGGGATTTTTAGGGACATTTATTTAGGCAACTTGGTGCACTGTCAGAAGCATGAGAACAGCACAGGCATGAAATTCAAGGTTTATTAAAACTGGGGCCTAATGCAAGCGTGTGAAGCTCAATGATGGAGAAAGGTCTACTTCCTTACTGGACTGTTTTTCAGCATACTGTACACCACCATACATTACTCTCATTTCTTTTATGATACGTTTAAGTTCTTAAAGCCACAAGGTACAACCCCCATACTCTTGCAGTACAGTTTTTGAACACAGTAGTTCTTCAGTGACACAGCAGATAACCTTGATTGCTACTGGCATTTGATCCAGGTGAAAGAAAATAAACAAACAAAAAAACTTACTCCACTTTATAAACATTAACTGTATACAATAGAAACCTTCAGGCAGCTTATTGTGTTCTCAGCCCAGGCAGTAGATGCATTTCTTTGAGAAACCTATATTCACTTACATTGTAATTAATAATCTTTTCCCCAGAATGTAAAGTCTGAACAGCAGCAAATGATTTTGTTTACTTTAAGGCTTATTGATGGTCATTTTGAATACTAACTGGAATAATAGATGCATTTGTATGTTTTAAACCAAACTGCATTCTCCTTTAAAAATATTTCGATGCTGTGGAAATACATGAGCTGTGAAATTAGTCTAGTCTAACAACACCCAGATGTAGTGCAAAAGCTGCACAGAAAGCAAAATTATGAAGAAATAAACTCATATTGTAAAGTTCCTCAACTAGCTCATGTTATTCATATTCATTCATGTTACCCATGTTTATATATATATATGTATGCATGTATATATCCCAAATATATAGTTTTAACTTAATTTATAAATAATACTGGATCCGCAAGAAAAGTAATCCTCCCACATGCACTCCAATTGAGGGAATGTGCATATGTATATACAAACATATACATGTAAAACGTCCTTGCTGCAGCCCTTCTTTCCCAGCCTCAATGGGAAAGTTGAGCTGTACCAGGGCGAGGGAGAACCCTTGGCTTGCAGCGCCCCCTGCACACTCACAGGAGAACCTCAACTCTTGGTACATCACACAGAAAAAAAAAACTTTTACAACTTACTGTCACAAGGGTGAACCAGTGCCATTGCTTCTTCCACAGACAAAATACGCAATCGGTTATTTAATTGCTGTTGGAATAGTCTTTGTACAAGTTATCTTTGACTTCTGCTTAGTATATAGGTGTTCAGCACCAACCTGCAATCACCATAACATTCTTCTAGCATCCGGAGATGGCAAGACAGCAGGTTTCCTCACATCAAAGCTACAAGAGGCTTTGAACTACAAAGGCTGGAAATGAAAAGTTTAGGGAATGAACATCACCCTGAGACAGGATCTGTGTCTGTCAGCCTCGTGTAGTATAAAATGTCATATTTTAGTGTTCATTTATATTTAATTCAGTCAAAAATCAAAGGAGCCTGAAATACTAAGTGCTGAATTAACCTTCCTGCATATTCCCATAGTAATACATATGTTCTTAATTTGTAGGAAATGGATCCTGAAAGCATTAGCTGAGTCAAACTACTAAATTAGTAAATACTGACAGGACTGCTGTAAAAAAACTAAAAATGAAGCTTGTTATGACATGCACTAAACATTCTTTTTGAGTACATCAGTAAACACATATGCACCTCATACATACAAGGTTTTAATTATTTATTTATTATTATATTATTTTACTGTGTGACAAGGCCTTATGTTCTGGAGTTTCTTGAGCTCCTACCTGAGAGGAAAAAAGAAAAAAAAAAAGAAAAAGAAAAGAATTGGGGAGAATCCCCCTCTCCATCCCCTCTCAACTTTGACAGCTTTACAAAACCAAGCCTAGAAGTCAAGCTACTTCTCTCTTCAAAGGCTCTACAATGAGTTATTTTTTCCAGCTATGCATCTAGGAACATTCCTAAGAAAGGAGATACAAACAGGCAGTCTGTCTGTGTAGAGGGATATGGAACTTTTCCCCCAAATGCCTCCATTTCTAGGGACTGTCCCATCCCATCCCATCCTGTCAGGGCTGCCAAAGCCCACAAACACTAATTCATCAGGCACAGCCTCAATAGACTCCTCACCAGCCTGCAATATTTGAGTCCCAATATGTTAGACCTGCTTTATACCTTCCCTTGTCACAGAGTATAACGGAAGGCTTCATTCCAGCCTGAATCTCAAGAATATGCCCAGATGCAAAGATACACTGCTGCAGGTTCAGGGTGGCGGGATGAAGCCAACGTCACCATCACACCAAGCTCGAGCTCTGAACCTCAGCAGGCACACTTCCACTGTGGCGCTCTGCCACTTCCACGTTGCCGTAGCACTGCTTAGCTGGGACTCCCAGCAGATCGGAGCCGAACATCACGAGAACCAGCTATTGGCATTCGATTCCGCTGGGCATCTGTTGTGCTGGCCAAGTGCTGGCAGCAGTGGGCATCCTGCTGGCAGAGACAGCACACCACACATACTCTTACCCAGACGATTTGCTAAGGCAAAGCACAGCACCCTGAAAGAGGCAGTGGCAATCCTGTAATTTGCCCTGTTACTCATTTCTTCTTGCTAAGCTTCCTGCTAAGCTGCAGGGAAAAAATTCATTAAGCATTCATTACACCCATGATCAGCTGCAGAGCAGCAAGTCTGTTCCTGCCAGGAAACAGGTCCTTTTCACTGCAATCTTGATACTTCAAATAATTTCAAACTCAGCTGCAGTGGCATAAAGGTACCAGACTACTAGGCCATATGTGAAATCCATGTGTGTATTTCTGAGGTCATTTGCTACCGCTCCAATTCTGTGACAGTTTTGTCTGCTCCCAGCAAAACCTGTAATGAATAAAAAATATCATCTGTGATTCCACTTCATATTGTGACACAGCTGAAATGTTGGAAAGAATCTAAAATTATATGTAGAAGGAGATAATTCTCTGCTAGCATCAAAACCTCATTGTGAATTCAGACAGGCAGACATTTATCTGGACAGCAAGCAATACAAAGAACCTATTCCAGAAGGCACAGGGCTTAATATCAAAGTAATGAAGTTTAGAACAATCAGCTTCTCCTGTACGATCTTCCAGTAGGTTGTTCAGAAAGCTCACACTGTAGGTACCTAGAGCCTTTGTGAAGATTGCACAGAAAAAACAGGAGGGCACACAACTGACTTCCTGCTGCATGAGAGCTTCAGACCTTGAATCTAGCAAAATTCCTACAAGGTAAACTCAGGAATTTGTTTTTTGAGTTGCAAGAACAAAGTGGCTTATTTCCTGAACAAACAGTTTCTCAACTCAAAAGCAAGTGCTGCCAGTCTCATAGAACTAAGTTCTATAAAGAGAAAGACAGATTTAATGATCACTGACATCAAGACCAAGAGTCAAGAATTTTGGTTGCAGAGTGTAGGTGAGCTTAAGGCTTTTTACTAGATATTTAGTTTTTAGTGCCTTACCACCAGTTCCCCCAAGTGACTGTAATCTTCCAAGCTCTACATTGGCAGAAACACCAGGTGTGTCAATCAAAACCACAGGAATCCATTGAGTCTTCAGCCCAGTTCCTAGACGTGGTCCAGATTCAGTGTCACAGCACCACTCACCCAGCTCTGAAGTCGCTCTGCAGGATTACATCACCCCTATGGAGCTTGAGCTTGCTCCCCATCTTTGGAGAAATTCCAGATGAAGAGCAGGAAGATATTTACCAGATATTCTTTTAAACTAAAATAGCTCTCCATATGGACAGCACAACATTGCCTGTGTCTGCTCCACATCTTAGTACTGAAGAGCCAAACCTGTCATTGGTACCTAAGAGTCAGCTTCCATTCAGTTCAGTGAAGCTGCAATTCAGAGCAATTTCAACTTGCTGCATGCCTTTGGAGTCACGTTTAATCTCTTTTCTTTTTTCTTTTTTTTTTTCGTTTCTTTTCTTTTCAAGCTTCTCAGTATCAAAGTTTCTCAAGGACAATATTCTATTCATGGCCACTAGAGAGAGTCTACATTTGCCTGGAATGCTCTCCAAACATTTCTTATGACACTTCCATTAGATGATGGCCTTACAGGATCTACTGCTTTACCCACAAGAGTGAGCAAGTTCTGTGCACTTCTGACTAAATCTACATATACAGCCTTTCAGAGGGGGTGAGAAAATGCTAATACTTCTCCCAAAGTCAATTAGCCAGTGTTCTGTTTATCATGACAGAGAAGAAAAATAATTGTATGTATTTTGTGATTTCATGATTCTGCTCTTATATTGACTACATGGTAGCATAGGGAGGTCAGAACAGAGAGTCTTAAAGGTTACAGTATCACAAAAATATCAACATAATTGAGTATATCTGGGTGTGTTTAGGAGTAATACTAGTACATTAACCTCAGTGACAACTACTCTTAAGAACTCTGAGGCAGCCTTTGAATCAAGCCTTGGGTTTGGTTCAAAATGACAGTAGTTCCCAAGTCCAGGAGATCAGAAAAGCAAATCCAGGGACTTAACCCTGCCCAAGAACTACATTAGGATCTACTCAAACGAATATATGAAGAACGACAGCTACTTACCTTAGAATGACTGTAGTTCTTAGAGATGACACTACACTTGAGATCGCATGAGCTGCTGCATATCCATACTTTTGGCAATCCTCAGCTATCATCAGCTTGAGAAGAAGCCAAATGCGGGTTGAGGTCACACTGATCTCCCGCACAGAGTACGAGGAAGTACAGTTGCACACACAGCTCTGATGGACAGTGCCACTTCAAAACCCACTCCTAAACACCTTGCCTGCTTATACAAGTATAGTGGGAGCTACATGGACAACATCACTTCAAAGAGACAAATTTCTGGTTGGTAACCACTTTACCTACAGTTTCAATGTTATGGGTATTAATTTATATGAGGCACTATATAGGCAAACTGATAACTTTTTAAGAAGTGGAGGAACCCTCAATCAATAAACCTGGAAAGAAAACATATTCCCAAATTTACACACAGACATTACCTATGATCTCACCAACAACTCTTCCAATAAATAATAATGATACAGCTGCAAAATAAGGTTACAACATTAATCTCAATTAACAGGCCTTACTAATTTCTCAAATGCCACTTGTTTATTTTGCAAGTCAGGGAGGGACAATTTCACTGGTTATGATCAACCACTGCAAACATTTAAAAAATGGATTTAATGCTTTCACAAACATACATAAATTTTGGAGACTAAAGAGATTATTTGAAAGTCATGTGTAAATCAGGTATTAGCAGTACATGTTTTTCCATGCTGTTCTGGTATTGTGCCCTAGAAGGTCATCGTTGTAACTGCCTATGAAGTCAGTCTAATCCTTAGACTTTGCCAAAACCGTGAGTAAACAATTTGTCCTAATGCAACAGCTTTGTGAAGTAGTCAGAGCTAGACGAGCCAACCAAATGTTCATATGGGTAAACAGCAGTCAGGCGGCAGAAACTGTATCAGCAGTAGCCTAAGCTAGATTCAAGCAGGCAGACTTGAAAGCAAAAGGAAGAACACTCTTCCCTCTTCTTTCCCTTCTCTCTCCTCCCACTTCCACGCTGCCTGCAAACGCTGCTATTTCCAGCATCTCTCTTGGGCAAGCCAAGAAGGGTCTTAAGACAGACATAACCGGAGCAAAATTAGTGTTTCTGTATGTATAATGTTCAGTCACAGGACTTCAGTGCCTACTTAATTACTTAAACAAATTTAAACATACAAATAGCTATGCACAGGAGTTACTGACACTGCACAATTTTAAGTTATACCTTTGACCTTTCTGTGTTGTTTCTTTCTTGCTGCTACAAATCTTACATCATCATGTGGCAGCATCTGGCTGGGTTTCAGCCCTCCTCTTCCACTGGGTGCAAAAGCATTTATTTGGCAGCTTCTGCTACTAGAAGGAGAAGAGAAAAGAAAGAAAGGTGGACTACAGGAAAACCCCCAGATTTAGATCCAGCCATTGCATCTTCTAAAACTAGATCACCTTGGAAGCGGAACAACATGGAAACATGGTTGCCCTACAGAACTGATAGGTGACTTTTAGAACCACTGACATATCACTTACATATTTCCTTCCTCTCGTTGAAATAGCACCCAGAAGTCTTCTGCCCTCTTTGGGTTTCCCTTCATTTCCTTCTGTCCAATACATACAGATCTCAGAGGAAGTCAAGCAAAGGTTTTCATTTCCATCTGCCCAATTTGTGTGAAATCCGATCATTAATCTACTGCTTCTGTCTCTACCAGTAACACTATAAACAGATAGCAAGCATACAAAAATCTCCATGACAAAAATGATCTAGAAGAAAGGAAGCCCAAGAAAGGAAGCAGATGAAAAAACAAACAAACAAACAGTGCCATATCAGAACAGACCTCTTCAAAATTTGCAGTGTCTGCACAAATGTATATGGGAATGGAGATAGGGCTTATGGTTAGGAGGTAGAGTCTGACAAAAAGGTAGAGTATCTCTAATTATACAACGATGAGACAGCAATAGAAAAGAAGCTTCATTTTAACTAAAAACCCACGTACTGAGATGACAGAATATAAAATCAGCTTTTGTAATAGTGTGAAAGAAGTTGTTTGACCTCTTGCTCACAGGTTTAAAAGATACTACTGTGCACTTCTTTCCTAAAGAACACCCCCAGGCTCCTCTTGCTATTGGCTAACAGAAACGACAGGACCTCCTAAATGTTCATCTCATGTCTGGAAACTTCCTTTTACCTGCCATCCTTCTTTTAATTTTTTACTCATTGGACGCAAGTTTCTAACCACCACAGACCCAGTCCAGATCTACTGGATCACTTTAGAAATGAAATCAGATTAGCTATCAACAAGGCAAGTCACTAGAAGTAGTATTTCCAGCATGAAGCAAAATTAAGTAGCCAAAACAAAGGTCAATAAAGCCCAAATACAAGTCTGCCACAACAATCATCCATGTCTTTAATCAACAGAACAGAGAATAATAGTCTTTCCTGAAGCTTCTTAAAATGTCTGCAAGTTACTACAATAGAGGAAATGCTTACACTCAAGTCTAGTACCTTTGACGATATTAATAAATGTTCAGAATCACCTGACATAGGTCAATTTAAATAATCCAAATTAGAATAAACTACTTCAAAGTCCATTATAGCAACCAAGTTTCCGTTACGTCAACTTGGCCATCAAGTCTGTTATGGATCCAGACATTACTACTTTTATCTATTGTTAAAAGTAAATATTCAAAACATTACAAATCAGTAGCAGACAATATATTGCAGCTGCAATAAGTAAACTCCACACCAAACAACACAGCTTCTATGACCTTTTAAAGTCGAAATACATGCGTTTGAACTGACTCCTCATAATACCAAAAGCACCTTCCACAACTCGCTACCCAACCTGATCAACATCCAGGATTTGCTCTCATCCTGACCCTATGGAGACAAGTATGTTGTGAGGGGTTTTGTTCTAGCGGGAAGTTGGGGTTTTCTGGGTATTTCAGAACAGGTTTGCTATTTACATATCTAAGAAAAAAAACCAAACCCAGTAACTCCCATCTAAACTTAAAAATTGAGACAGATGTTGAGGCCATACAATCAATAACAGAAAAAAGAATGAAAACATTTTGAAAGCATTCCTAATTTGGTTACTTCGTACATACAGTACTGATTTGGGCTTAGATTATAAACACCGCATTAATAAGGATTCATAAATTTCTAGCTTAACATCAAGCATTTAAATCTTTGAAATACAAATTTTTAAAAGGGTAATATTTAATTCTTCATGATATGACATGCAATCAAAATTTGTTATCTTTATACTCATCATTTTTAAAATGTTTTAATGCTAGCTCATTTTGAATTAAAGCCTTTCAATAAATATTAAAATTCATTTGTAGGAGGAAGTAGTACAGTTTCACAGATGGGTTTTATGATATCTTCGTAGGCTCAAAAGTTATGATTACAGCCAATTTTTGAAGCATGCAGCTGGTGGAATTAGAACAGAGATAACTTAAATAGTTGTCAGTATGTTCATTCTTAAGTATTGCCAAATTTTGAAAAGTCTTAATTCCTCCAAATTATACTTTTCATATTTATGTATTACATGCCCACAGTAAAGTTTCACTTTGAAACACAAGATATTTTCAACAATGTTTCATATCACAGATTGCAAATTATCTTAAATGTCACGTATGACTTGGTCAACATTTTTCTGTATTTTCTTTTTGGTTACAACTTCAAAAAAAAAAGTTCAAATCTCAGATTTTGCTCTCAAGTGTATTAAAACCTATTTTTAAAAGATTCTCAACTTCAGTGTTTAATGAAACATTCAGAACAGGTATGAGATCAAAAAAGCTTTTGCAATAAGAATTTTTCATTCAAAATTTTCATTTAAACAGAACATTACTAAAGCAAAATGGACGACAGAGTTCAGCTTTCTAACATTTGTACCAGTTTTTCCATTTCTGTACTAGTATTTCATGTATGCAAGCAGAACGCAATTTCTATGTAGAACACAAGAGTTAATGCAATTATAACCCATTCATTTTGTAGGCAGATCAGTGTTAATTAACCAAGCTAATTTGTAAAAGGATAGATAAAAGTTGCACCTTATAAGCCAAAGCAGATGTTTTAACTTATAGTTTTAATATAGCAATCAAAGAAAATTCCAAATACTGTACAGTGAAGTGTAGTATAGTACACTATATACTGTTATAATACACTATTGTTACATTACAGATAAAAAAAATCAAATATAATTAGTACAGCAATCACAAATAAAACAAACCAAACTGTGCTGGATAACAGCCAGTGCTGTGAAGATGGTATAATTTCTATGCTAATTTATTTTTATTTCAACATGTAAAGCACTTACTGTTTAAAAAGATTTGTTTTCTAAATATATACACTATCAATTCTTATTTATACATTTTAAATAGCATTCCCTCCTAAAAGTGCACTCTTTCATTTCTTGGCAATAATCCTCATTAAAAGTAAAATAATTCTGAAAATACCAATCACATTTCAACCTTTTATTGCTCAACCACAGGCATAAGGGCTCAGAGGGAATCCTGCATTCTACAGATCTTAAGCAACTTCTTGAATTTTAAGAGGCTAAACTGATATCCACAAGCAAAACAAAGAAACCACTTACTGTTATGTTTTTTTAAGAGAAGGATCAACTTCATATTATTATTTTACAAAAGCACGTAGATTCCACTATTTGAAAAATAGGAGCCAAATAAATGTAGAGATAACAGTGGCATCTTCTTTAGTCATTCATTTTGAATACAGTTCAGGTGAAGCATAGCTCTCCTGACTGTAAGCATATTATGAATTTTATTACCTGACATTTTCAGCACATTGGAAAAAAAAAACCAGGAAGCAACTCTGCAAACCTTGTAATGGTGACAACAGATTCTACTTTTAGAAAGATTTTAAGTTTAGCACTTCGGTCTTGAAAACACGCCTGTTGTACAGGGTTGTTAGCATACAGACTTGGGGCACTCTAACTCTGTGAAGCTGCTAGAGTATCCTCTCGGAGGCAACATCTAAACAAGGTTTCTATAAACACAGCCTTACCTAAATACAGCCTTGTAAAGGTCTGTTTAATGTTTATATTTGATATGCGGAAGTTTTAAAACCATAGAACAACTCAACCACACAAATACACAAAGAGAGGACCACCTTTAATTCCCCCAGTGATCAGATCAGAAGATGTTCTAGTCCATATTTTGTATCTAGTAAAAGACTAGTAACTTTTAAGGGAGTCAGAAAACCAACAATATACATTGATGTTTTGTGCCTATGAGAGTGAAGATGCTCCAAATATTTTTATATTATTTGTAAAGCTGCTATCTCTTTTCATTCACTGAAATTGAAACAGGGAACAAGTAGTATCAAAAAGATGCTATAGTCAGCCTTACTAATCAGGCAGCTGTTTTAAGCTAAAATCTTGCATTTGGCTGGAAAACTGATCTGTTCTCCTGAGGTTTCCCATATACGTATTGAGAATCTAGCTGTTCACCCATTCTTTCTCCTTTCTTTGCACTGGGCCCATATTTTCAGTAATCACCTCTCATTTAGGTTACATGCATTAAGCCATAGTGAAGTTTAGGATTTTCAAGTAAGTTAAGTCTTCTTTGTCATGAAAACTGCGTAGAAGGTGGCTGGTGCTAGACAAGAAAGTAACCACGGCAGGCACTCAGAAGAAATTAGATCCACAGTCTAAGTCCACAGAGGCAATTCTGCAGCAAGAAATTGGTTTTCTTGAAAAAAGGTATAGATCACTCTTGACACCATTTGAGAAGTCACGGGGGCTTTGCCTCCACAACGACAGCTGACATCCTCCCTACCCATGTACCCCGCCACCATTTTCCTGACTCGACAGGACGATCTTGCAAGCACATGTGCGCTCGAAAGACAGGCACATGGATCTACCTCAATGTACATATGCGTCCACTGATGGCAACCAAATGAAACATCTGTTCAAACCAGCACTTCAGTGTTCTTTATTTCACTTCTCCTGTAGTTAAACATCTCTCTGGCATGTAGATGAAGTTTAGCCTCACATAAGAGTACCAAAAGCCACCTTTCTCAAAAAAAAAATATTTTTTTTAATATTTAAATGCATGAGAAATCTATGTGAAATAAGAACACTGCAAAGAAATATGCGCAATCCTACATTACACCAGAGGCATTCACATCAGTGGAGCTGGTAATTTTATCAGCATTTTACTATTCCTATTTCAGCCTGATCTACATGATTTGAGTGGATCCCAGGTATGATACTAATGAGGAGTCAAAAACCAGAAATAGATGCAGATAATAGCTCTATTTATATAAGGCAGAAAACATCAAATTACTGCTGGAATGGAAAGTGTGTCAAAATTCAACCAAGCCTTTCTCTTTACACAGTAAAAGGCACACACAAACCTCTGTTGTCTTAGCAGAAAGGCAAGAAAGAGGTAAGTTTCCTCTCCTGGAGTAAGGAGGATGTGCAACAAGTATTTCAATTTATTTCAAACTTAAAATTCTCTCACACACACTGCCCATATTTGTTCAGCTGAGAAAGTCTTCTCCTTTTGCTAAAGAAAATTTTAAAAATGTCTAAGCAATAGCTATCTTGTCTGAAATGTAAGAGACACAGGTGATTCCTCCCCCCTTAGCCTCCGCTCACTTCAACTCCTTCGCGGGAGCATGCCACTGCTAACTTTTCTAATACCTCATACTGTGACAAAGCACAAGCCTCTACTTAACATTTTATGTATAGAAGTAGCCTTCAGATGGCTGGACTGATGCATGGGAGACTATGCATGTTTTCAGCAGTCATGGCAGGCTTCCAGCTGCTGCCCAGGCATCCTGTTTCGCACTGAATGAACGCTGCCAGTCGCTCAATGCAACAGCAAGGTCAGCTTTAGTGTGCCAAATTCCTCCACACATCCCAAGCTTCCAGACTGCAAACTCACCGGTTAGCAACTGGAGGTCTTAAACATTTTCATTTATTTGTGAAAAGGTGATTCTTCCGTTTTACCCATAAGTAGTGCACTAAATCATTAAATATTTATTCCCACTCCATAAAAAGTTAACCAACAGAGGAATTTTAATTTCCTTTGACAAAATGGGGGCTATTCTTTAAGTGACTTGCTTCAGTTAATTTTCCATACAAAAATAAATCCTCCCTCATGGGACATTTCATCATACTAATGCTTAGAACTGTTTAAGTGATTAGAAGTGTAAAAAGTGAGGAGACTTGTCTGAATACAAACATTTACAATACAAACAACATTTGTGAACTGATAAAAATCCACATGTGCACAAACACAGACTTCAATATTTAAATGCTCTGAATTCCTTTGAAGCTGTATTAACATCTTTCATCCACTCAATGTTATTTTACCATTAGAGGAAACAACAATAGTGCACTTAAAATATGCCTATGAAGGTAGGAAGCAAAGTGCAATATCAGATAAACACTCCATCTGTAGGGAGCAAGCACAACGGCTGCTCTTAAGAACTAGCACTGCACGTCCAATGAACACGCTACTTAAGTGGATACCAGCTGTATAGTAACTGACTGACGCAGGAAACCTGCATCACAAACTGAAGTGAAGCTAATAGTAGTGGGTAGTCTTATAGACACTGAAACAGCATATATTCCTTGTTTCCATGGAGTTAAAGAGTGAGCTTCCAAAAGCTCAGCTATCACTGAACCCTTTAGGATAATGTATGTTACAGAGCAATTTCCTTCCAATAAATTGTTAGTTAATCTGCTCAGAAGAGGACAGCTACTATTTAACTCTTGCCATTACTGACCAATGCTAGTAATCAAAGTCTTTTTAAAAAAATAAATGGATTTGCTATTGAACATTTGTTGTTTCTTCCACTTGCCAACTTCTCTCTTGTAGTTGTATTAAAAGTTGCACGACACCTGACCAGCTCAGTATTCTGGAGCAAATACAAACATGCTATCACTTACTAACAAAGCACCAAAACGGCTGTGTTGGCTCAGAGAGCCAGCGTAACCACACCACATTCACTTTATCTTCATCATACACTAAGTAGCCTTTTTTTCTTAACTTGCTGAGACTGACAATATGCAGAAATTAGAGAGTTCACTATAGTTACACTTATTCCAAGATTTCTGACAAGCGCATACAGTTGTATGAATGAAAAAGTTTTTAAATCGGAGGAAGTGCCAGCATGGTATAATCAAAGTTTTGTATATGCTGCATTATAAAACTTAGCACACAGTTTAATTTGAGTTGCTTTCGGAAATTTATGTATCATTCATGTGTATAGTATACTTTTGAGTGGGATTAAATGTCTGGGACAGGATTAACTTTGTCATGTTTCTAGTTTTGCCTGTTCTAACCTTTCCAGTAACCTTGAACTAGCATGGTAAGAACCTCACATGAGCTTAATCTTAAGACTTTTAAGGAATTACAAATTACAAAGAACTTTCAATAACCCACAGTTACAGCAGATATTCATCTCAGTGCATTTTCTATTAACTAATTTACAGGTAACAGAGCCAGCCTGGGCAGCAGTATGGTAATATTGAAAGCTATTGCCAATCACACACTTGCTTATCATGCACTGAATAAAATGATATAATCTTTGACATACATACAAGATTTAATAACTAATCACTTTGTGTGGCCCAGCCAATAAACATTACATTTGAATAGTAATTTCTTCTACCCTTATTAGATTTTAACCTATCAAGAGTGATCCATTGGCTCAGTTGCATTAGTGATTTCTGCATCTTGACTATCCATCTCCTCAAGCTCCTCAACAGAATTTCCCTTTTGTGCTTTAGACCTTGCAGGGAATGCTGTTCCCACAGAATTCACCATGTTACCATCAGTTGATTCGGTATTCAAGTGTTCAGTGCCACCTGGCGCAGAAAATGATTCGGACAACCCAGCCTGAAAGCTCCCAGTTTTAGCAGTTAAACTCACTGCCTCTACTTTTCTTTGAGATAGATCAACTGATGCTGACTGCTCTGTATTCTGATCCCGCAAGTGTCTATCCATTGAAGCCTGAATAGAAGAGACCATTTCCTGCAACTTTTTTCTCTGTGCCTCAATCAAAGTAGGGTCAAGCTGCCTGCTGTCTCTCATTGTCACAACTCCAGGAGCTATTCGGATAAGCTCACTGTTACCAGAAGCAGCTGTGAATATAGAAGGCTCAATTTTAGCAGAAGGACTGAAGTCCGTTTCTGTGCTATGCTTTCTTAAAAGTGGTGTTTCCCTGACTCTTTGATCATGTTGTTGACTACTAGATGCAGTTCCTAGAGAATGGCCCTTTCCTTGAAATGCAGTTATGTTATGTAGTTGTTCAGACTTCTTTTTCACTACTCCACCACTACCCAGCTTCAGCATTCCATGAGAAGGACTTGCTTCCCTGCTTCTTGAAGTAGCTTCTGCTCGTACTTGACTTAAGGCCTCTTTAACCAAGTCTTCAACATCAGGACCAATAGGAAAGTGCCCAGCAGCATCCACACACAGCTCTAATCTATCTTCTGCTGCATTGTACACAAAGTTTTTACCAGGCAGATGTGGAAAAGTACAGTGCTTGCCATCAGCCAAACCTATAAAGATAGAGAAAGTTATTCAAAATGCCAACATATTTCAAGACATGCTCAGAATACACAATAATTGCTGTCTTTAAATGTAGTGCATCAAATTTGTAGAAACACACAGTGAATTTTTTTTACTGTGCAAGGAAAAAAAAAAAAAGTCAGGCTTGTATACCATATGATGCCAACTCAGTATACCCCTAAGGATTTTCTACTTTCTATGGCGATTTTAAGAAACCCACAAGATTGCAGTATTACTAGATAAAACACCCACCTTGGCAGGACTTGCAGTTCTAGCACAACAGAAGTTAAAGAAACAGTATATATTTGCAGCAAGTCAAAGCAGGCTAACCCTGCCCCCCGACCCAGCCAAAAAAACCCACACAGAACTGCCACTGAGTAAGTTGCAAATCACAATATATCTGGAGAAGTACTGTTTAAGACCACTTCCACACTGGTTAGAGTTGTAGTAGGATTTTGGTGCATACAGTCATCATTGGACCTGAAAATTTTCAAAGTTGCTATTTATTTTCTTCTCAAAGAGAAAATGTTGCTGGAGAAACAAAACAGTGTTTCAAGCTTATGATGCTTAGTGGTCCTAGGAGATTATACATATAAATATATAGTAATAATATAAAATATTACACTTACAAAACAAACACAATGCATAACATTTTTGATCTGATGTTTGTTTCATTGTCCCACTTATGATTTTATAGATCTACTAAAATTGAGAGTTTGCTAGGCAAATTTAAGTTCTGAAGCTGTTCTGTGTCAAAAAGGGGCAACATCTAGTTTTCCAGTTTATTGCTGTGAAATACAAAATAACTCCTTTAACTCTGTCCCATACAGGCTGCAGCAGAAGCAGTAAGGTATCATTTCAGTGATGACAGCCTTCTGTGAGTTAAAAGTTATACGCAGATGAAAACTTGGCTGCAACAGCTCTTTTCACTTCAGTTCTAGCAGCTATGCAATAAGAGCTACAAGAAACACAAAAATACTTTGCAAAAGTTCCAAGAATAGACAAATTCATGGGGTTTCTTCATATACTCTCACAATTCTTGAAGAAAAATACCAGAAATTATACTAAAGGGAAAAAACATGGCAATCAAACACTATTTCTATGTTATCAAATAAAATTGAATCAAAACAAATATTCTAAGCATCAAAAAGAGCTTGTTCAGATAATCTGAAATGTTATTAAACAGCTTTTACACTGATGAACTAAGACTCTCTAATAAGTGATCAGTCTGACTCATCCTCCATAGCTGCTTCTTCACACACCTCTATAGCTGCAGAGAATCTACACATGAGATTTTCTTTATTTTCACAAGAACTTCAGACATTCAGCTCCTTTCGTTGTATATCCAGGGAACTGATAATCAATCAGCTAAAATGTACCACAGAGTAAAATTTAACCCCAAACACTCATCTGTCTAACCAATCCTGAAGAACTTAAAATTAACTACAAAATTTACCAACTCAAACTTCTTTTGTAAAAGAGAGAGCTGTAAGAGCTTCAATGATAAACCAATAAATGTTGCCTTTGAAAATGCAGTCCTGGAATCCTGAAATCTCAAACAAGATCTACCGCATCTATTTTCAAGTGATTAACAGTAGCCTGATAGAAAGCTTTGTTCCACATGGCCAGTATATTTGCATTATTATATGAACTAATACAAATATGTAAGGAGCTTCTTTAACTGAAAAAAACTAGTTATATCATTGCACCCTGTAATTGTTTGACATGGAAATTTGGTAGTACATACAATTTAAAACCATAAAAGTATGTTAATGTTGAAACTGTAATTCTACCTACCAAGACACAAGTCATGTAAAGTACCTGCACACAAGGAAATACAGTAATGTTCAACTACAAAAGGTTATCTCCCACAGCCTTAGTCTTACGTTGTCAGTTGGCAAAAGTGACTTTTAAGCCAGGCATTTTCTATGAGTTAATGTCCAGCTGGACTAAAAATCTCTTGGATTCATTTCAGGCTCTCGGCTCTAGCTAGTCTTTAATCAGTCCAAAATGTCCTTTCCACCAGGCACTGTTTAAGTTAATTCACTTGCCACAAAAAAATACACCAGTCTTTACTGTATAAGCATAGTAAATGAAAGAAAACTAAAAGGAAACAGATCTGCTACTTGCATGCCTCATCTATTACCCAAGATAATAATTCAGAGAGAGGCAGTGGTCATTAGAGTATCCCACATATTTTAATTATTTTATAATGTATGCTACAAAAGGACATTGGATTGCAAACAGACATGATGTGATAAAATACCCATTTCTAGATATCATCAAGGTTTAGCTAAAATTGATAGATCTACCTAAGAAGAAATCAAATAGTAAGAAAGCAACAGAGGAAGCATTACAGATGAATCCACAAGAGCTAAGTTATGAATGCAAAGACTTCAATTAAAAAAAAAAAAAAAAAAAAAAAAACTTTAAATGAGAAAACTGAATAGTACTCACTTCTCTAAAGAAACCTGCTGTTATTTCTTTGTAGACAATTTTTAAAGCAGTCTGAAAATCAAATATATTTTAACTGCCTGCTTGATTATTCAGCAGGTAGTCTGAGATAAGACATTTATTAAAACTACAAAGCAGGGATGGATAGCATTGCTTTTGAACAACAATCCTGAGTATATCAAAACAAAATTAACCAATCATTTAAATTTAAAACACACAGTACCCTAGTATAATACATCTACTAAGAAACACACTAGAAGCATGAACGTCAGTTTAGTGTTTTAAAGTATACATATATAACAGGAATAGATTCTATGATTTTCACTTTGTTTGACCTTTTCAGTAAAAAAAAAAAAAATTCATTTGACTTATTGAACCTGTTTGTATAGGTCAGAAGTTTAAATGGAGATATATAGCTGTAGAGAATATTTCAGAAAAAAGATTTAAGTTCTAATCAATTAGTCTGATTCACTAGTCTCAGAAGAAGTTCTGAGAGAGCATAAGGAGCTGAACAGTATTATGAAAATGAAAAATATATCATGGTAATAAAATTATATATTTAAGCTTGTGATAAGCGACTCAACACCAACTTACAATTTTAAAGATTCAAAAACAGAGAAATGAAAGGAGGAAAAAAATACCTGTGGTTTTCTTCATTATGCTGTAGAATACTCCACCTTGCTGAAACAATTGAGGGAGCCCCTTTGCATAAGACCAAACATCTTCTCCTGTAAAAATCAAACACAATCATTAGAATTAAACAGTTCTAGTTTAACATTATAAACAATGACTGAAAGTGTAATTCCTTAAATTAAAAGTTGAATTCTCACTGTATCATATGCACTTAAGAATTTAAATCCATATTGAAAATTAATAGACCAGGAGCTCAGGCCTTTGAGAAACTTCCAGGAGAACATACCACAGCCTGCAGTCAAATAACTTGTGCGTTCCAGTACAAAGGTTCCCAAATTTGATTTGCTCCAAGCTGCAGCTCCTACTTCTTTGCCAGGCCATGCACACAAGTCTCCATTCCCCCATCACACACCTTCATATTAAAACTAGGAAATGACTGCCACTCCTCCAAAATTCAAGCACACATCCTTGTATATTAAAACTTCAATTCTATATCCCTACACCTTCCCGCAAATCGGGTCTCTATTTCAGGCCTTCACTCACCCCAGCGTTACCTGCTCTGTCCCTGCTCAGGCTCCAAACGGGAAGCCAAAAGCTCACAACTGACCACTTTCCCGCAGCGGAAACCGTGAACAGAACAACATGGAAATGCAGGAGGAGACGCTATACTTAGCGGAAAGTTACTGCTGATTTTTAGAGACGATGTCTATGAGGACGGCGAGCCCATGGCTCAGGCTGTTGCCCGTGCTGTCAGTTACTAGAAATCATGGCACTTAGCACACAGGCGAGTAATTACACAAGCCCGTCTCCACGCAGGTACTGGCTGGCTGCAGCACCCCTAACTGCTGCACAGCAGCTGTAGCCTGCAGTTCAGATACGGCTCTCCACACAGGCAGCTGCGGAGGAGCTGTGTCTGCACAAACCTAGAAAGGAAACACCAACTCCACAACCCCAGAAGCCCTGTAAAATTGGCATTTTTCAAAGATGTCAAAAATGGCATCAAAACGTGACATCTTTAAATGCTGCTGAGTGGGGAAAAAATCCTAGACTATGTAAAGAACGAACAGCAGAAACCCTGGGCTATAATGACAGGAGATAAGTGACCTAACAGAGCACCTGCCAAGTCAGTTAAGATCCCCGTTTTTATTTCTCATCATCTTTTCCTCATTTTGCTAATCACTACCTGCTTCATAGAAATGACATGTGATAGAGCTGACAAAATGCTGTGAACAAAAAGTGCTAGTAGTTCCAATCTTCTGATACAGAAACAATTATTGGGCACATGAATTTTCCAAAAAAGTTGTTTTTCCCTCTTTGTATCAAACATTCAGGGGAAATATTACAAGACTTTAAATAGAAATTGTACCCTTCTTTATGCATTAAATCTCAACAGCCATCTCTCCCAATTTTCTAATAGAAATTGGAGAATGCAAATCATCAACTAAAGAAATAAGTTAACTGGATGCATTTACTACTTAGAGAGATGGCTGGAATGTATGAATATTTCTTTGCTTCCTGTAAGAGCAAAATGAAAGTAAAAAGTTATTTTTAATAGCTTCCACCAACTGACTATACTGCACACCTAAGGCCCTGCTTGCATTTCTTTGCTGCATATCCCATAAGGTACCTGCAGCTCCTGTCCTATCCCACCCACGCCAAGTGAGCTTTGCATGCCACCTTAGGCTTCGAAAGCCTTCAAGGCACTCTCCAGCTTTCCCGGCAGGCAAGGGCCCCCGCACGCTCCCTGGTCCCCCGCCCTCCTGCCAGCGGCCTTCTGTCCGTCCGCTCCAGGCCCTATTCGAGCCCCCGTTCTCTTACTTCATCACAAGTCGTGGCTATCTTCAAACCTCTGTGAAGCTCCTTTGCCATCTCTTGCCTCCCATTTTCCATTCCCATTATTCTCACCAACACTGTCTCTCTGCCTCTCCAGGAGAGAAGTAACTCAGGATAGGTCTTTTACAATAGATGCTATTAATGGCAGCAACTACTTTTTTTCATGTATAATCAACTGCAGAGACAATGTGCACAGTGAAGGTGATATAAGTGATGCCCGCAAAAAATGATTGAAAGGGGCTCCATTTCCCTCCTCTTTATACTGCCTTCAGCCGGTTTCTGTAATCTTCATCGGAATAACTGCCCACAAACATCTGAAACAGTTCCCCCAAAATAGGAATGACTGCACATAAACTTCAGAGAACTGCCAAAAAGCTGAGTTTAGAGCTTTGCCTTACGATCAGCAAACGAAATGGCTTATACCAGAATACTTTTTCTTTCATCTTTTTTTTTTTTTTAAATAGTCAGTTAGGTCCTTACAAAGCCATAGTTCAACAATACAAAGGACACTGCATAAGCAGTTCCTACTGTCAAGCTCCACTTTGCAACCTGAGCAGGAGCAAACAACTCAGGGTTAAGGGGTGGGTGGGGAACCAGAGCAGAGAACCCAACCATCTAAGGAAGAGCAAGAGGGCACAAAGAGACTTAGTATTAAAAAATTTAACGCTAACCCCCAATGGACCTTTACAAAAAAAAGCACAAATAATCAGACACTTCACATTGGTAAAGTGCATTAATGCCTCTTTATATATATATATATTTTTTTTAATTGTGCTCCTAAACCTACATTTTAAGTCCCCTCTTTACCACATATCCAAAATCTCAGTGATCATTTTAACAAGTGAGAAAAATCTTTTAGGTTTCACTTTTGTTTTTCACCAAGTTCTATTCAGTTTCATTTCCTTCTGCCTACATATTGGGCACAACCTTGCTTAAGTTGATAATACTATCAGGAGGCCTTTATGACTTTATGCTTTTCCCATTTATAATAGAGAGTCTGAATATGCTTTTCCCATTTTTAATAGAGTCTGAAAATATTCGTTTTGCTATTAGAATAAAGGGGATTTTACTATTTTTAAAGGCCTAGATTGCATGTAAAATCAAATATCTTAACAGTAATCTACAAATCAACAGCTAGTGTTATCAACATTGTAAGATGTATAGTTTATTTACAGTAAGGGAAGGCATAAAAGAAAATATTCCCCACCAACTGGCCCAGGTAAGATGTTATTAAATCAAGATGAAATATACTTCAGACCTCATGCCTTACTGCAGCTTAAATTTAAAGTATATAAATGCTATACAACTATTTTAACAAATAATTATACGTTTTAAGAAAATCAGGTTATTTTAATTATTTTGTTAAGTTACATTTAATTATTTTTATTATCCTGCAGTTATCTGAGCAGATGGAAGAAAAATATACCAGTTCATTTCTCTGGCATTTTTGACTACGTAAGTTACAACTAAAGAGCTAAGTGGTACATCACTTAGGAAACAGTTAAAAAATACACACCCCTTTTACAGAAATAAAAAAACTAAAAAGTCAAGAGGTATTTCATGCCTTTTTCAGCTTTATTTTTCTTTTCTATAAGGAACAGTGCATCTTTATCATCTATTTTGCCTTTAGACATTCTAGAGAGAGGAGACCTACATAATCTGACTCACTTTAAACGTTATCCCATTAAAGCAAATATGTTCTGGTTCATTCCATTCACTTGCATACAGCGTTCACAGAATTGGCCAAGCACCAAAATGACAGACTGTCGTGGTCAACAGAAGTTCACTTTCCAGGAAGAACACCCAGGTGACAAACCAGCTACTCTTCTTTCTTATTTTCCATGATCAACTGCAGAAGGAAGTCTTGTCTTTTGACTATCCTGACCACCTCCGTCTAGTAACTTGCTAATCAATCTGAAGCTCCTCTCCAGCTCTCACTGACCCCACTTTAAAAAAAAAAAAAGACCATTCGCTTTTCCTCCCCACTATTGCCACAATCTTCCCTCTCTTTCAAACAGCTGCATGCCAGGAGGGAACTGGCTGCTGCTCATACCCTTTGTCATGCTGTTGCTATTTCCTAAGGGGTTTGCCAGAACGTGTGTTCTGAAACACCCCAGAATTTACCTTCTGAAACACACATCTCTCTACACGCCGGCTCCAGAGCATCATTGCTGCTGCTCTTCATTTTCCGCAAAGCAGCAGCAAGCTGAAGTCTCCCTGATGGTTTTAATACTGTCCACAAGAATCAAAATAACCACTACACTGGTAACTAAAAGCATATAACCTGCAGGCTGCTGAAGCCTGGGGAAGCCACAGCCAGCAGCCACACAGTGGCTATTTCTAGACTCCTATAGCATCGCATTTAAGAGTCCATTCATATCTGAAGGGTTGCCTTCCCTCCCACAAGAGGGGCACCAGGCTTTTAGAAAAAAAACACAGTTTTACAGATTAATGGCATTCTCCACGGAACGATTCCCTGTTTGCTCCAGGCATGATTTTTCAAGCCCTGCACCAGAGAAGCATCTTTGTTTAAACAGCCTTTTATGCAACACCACAAGGACTACATGGTAACAGAAAGGTATGGAGACAAGGGCTTACAAAACAAAAGCATCAGCCACTGAAAGAAACACAGACTACGCTGTTTTGATAAAGAGGTCTCAGACTGGGACACCACAGGAAAAACAGTTACAGCCAGACATTCCCAGACCAGAGTAACTAGTGTGCGAGATTCAACTAAACTGCGTTTGAAGTTTACACATTTTTGTTCCTACTTGGGTTTTATTGTTTGTTTTGTTTTCCTAGGATGGGAATAACACATTCACAGGTCACAAGCTAATTTACATGATTATTTAGTCAGATTATACGTAGTGTCTTGAGGGGGTTTTAATCAAAGAGATGCTCGCTATGCTATTTCCACCGCAATGCACACTCCCTCAGACCAGCCTTCAGCATGGCAGTATCAGGTACGGACAGAAATGAAGCACATCCCACCACAAGCAGGTCTCCTACACTGTTGAAGAAGAGCAGGTGCAGACTAACCTACGCCAGGGAAGGCCAAAGACCATCACTCCATAAATCAGAAAGGACATACAGAAGTGCAAAACAAATTGAAAGCTCAACTAAAACACAGGGTACATTGAACTACAGTTGGCTTAAAAACAAGTTGTTTAAATCCAAGTAAACCCTAGTATCAATTAATATATTTAATTTAAATCTGGCTATTTTGATTTCATTTGCACTGACAAATTCACTGATGCAAAATGAACTGATCAAAATAGGTTCATGCTTGGCTTACAAGTAGCCAAAGTGGTTTTGCATTGGTGTAATTAAGTTTTAACTATGTTAATGTAAAATTATTTTTTTAATCATTTCCTTACACAATCCTGTATTTTTTAGAAAAAAAAGGGAGAAAACTATGAAAATTACACATAATACATTAAGCAGTCCAGAAATTACAGTATCTGATTCCACAAGGCTTAAGTTATATACATAAAAATTAAAGAACATGGTATAAAACGTCAATGAGTTAACTTACTGAGATCACCAGAAAAGAGAAATTCTAGTAACTGAAATATGAAAGGAGCGTAAGTTCAGCCTGCGGGAGCCCCTATATGAAAGAAAAGCTTTCAAGCATCTAGAATGAATAGCTATAGATCTTCCAAAACAAACTGCCACTATGGACATTAAAAAAAAAAAAAAAAAAAAATCTGGTCTGGTCCAGACAGGATCCTTCCTCCACACATCCCAATATTGTTAACAGAAAATATAGAGTTACAGCAAGTGTGTGCAGGATAAGAGACAGGCAGATTCTCAAAACTTTGCAGCTCTACTTTACCAGTAGAGAAATGCAGTTAAGAAACTCCAAGGCTTCTTTAATGTTAACCATATCACCTCGAGGCACTGTCATCCCCAAATTCTTAAGTTTTCAACAGTCTCCAGAGAAACTGCAAAGACTTACGAAGTTTCTTACAATTTGTTTCTCCATTGATACATAACAACTGTAAGTAGTCAACTGTCTAGATTTCTTCTGCAAGTATCTTTGAAGGAAAATATAGCCTTGATGAGAAAAATGACTACATAAAAATAACATCTTATTCAGTAGCTGCGTAATTTGTTATAACTGGTTGGTTTAGCAATTGCTGCCACTTTTACTTCTATTAGTAATGCAAAACAGGTACAGTCAGAGAAGGGCGAGGTAAATTCTGTTCTAACCTGTGCTTCAAAAGCAGAGTCTATAACAATGAGTCAAAACTCAAAAATTGATTCTTGAATATCAGATCAGCTCAAGGTTTATAAATACCTGAAAAAACTAGAAACTTTAATGCTGAAGTCACTAAATACTTTTAAAGCACTTCAGAGGGGGTTTTTTGTAAGCCAGTAACTGTATTTTCAAGGGTATTCCTGAAAACAGGAAAACGCTCTTTTAGGCTTCATCTTAATTTTAAGACAGCTTATAAACCTAACCTTTTCCTGAACTTTTGGACTGTAGCATAAATGCCAGCATGATGAGGTGGCTAGTGCTTCAACATGCTATCTTGCAGGAGATATGGGAGTAAACAATCAGGCTTGGAAAAAAAAAAAAAATCAAAGTTCTGCATTAGGAACTTCTGGCATATCATTCTGTGATTATGTAATTGTTGTGTTTCTAAAACATCACATGCTTTATCCATACCAAATCCCTCACGCAAAGCAGAAGATTCCCACAAAAAACCTCTAAGCATTACTATTCTACTTGTTCATGCAGCTAAATGTATCATAATTAGTGTTCTACTTCCTGTGAGTAAGCAGTAAGAATTGTGAAACTTAATGATTAAGAAAAACCATTTCAGCATAGCACACTGAAAAATTCTAGGAAAAAAACAAACAAAAAATAGCACAAGAAAAGCTATCTTTTGTCAGTCACCAGATTAACGCATTTAGTTATCCAAAGAGATTGGAGTACAAATGAAGGTCCAAGTCTCCTGAATCCAAATATGAAAATAAAAAAGCAAAGGAAAAAACCAAAGCAGCTGAGAAAAGTCCTTTCTTCTTGAATTATTAACAGTACTTCAGATTTACATGACTGACAATTTACAAGCATAGATGTGCTATACCTATGTTTGGGATTCAAACATGTTTAGCTTCTTTCAGTTTCTCCTCTGCTTGTATCCTGAAATACTACTCTTCAGTGTCTTAAAAAGACGTGGTCTTCATCCCCTTCTCATGCCTGCTCTGAATGTATTTCCTGTAACTTGAGGGTCATGCAGAAAGAGAGGGAGCATGTAGCTCACACACACATCAGCTGTGCACTTGATGTGAGGCTGGAGAAACAAATCATGAACAGACAGAAAGGGAAGAGGTTGATGCAACAACTCCTGTTCAGAAATCATTAAAAGGAGGACTTCATAGAAATGAAGGAACAAGGACCTCATATGCACATTTAAAAAGTCACAAAATACAACAAATCCCTGATGGTATGGTAACTGTTCTAACAGAGGAATAAAGAAGCCAACCTTCTCCATGTTTAAGGCAAAAAAATGAGATGTACATAATTACATTTTGTAAGAACGTATCTTCTACTTAAAATATACAATTTTAAAATACAACATGAAGTTATCCTTACCCATCAGTGTTGCTAGAAGACACAGAGAATACATCTCCTTATCAACGTGCTCTTGCAGTTCCTTCGATGAGATTTTACTAGTCACAGCAACATCTTCATGCTTCACAGCATGGGCTGAGTGGGCTGAAGTAGACTGACTGCCTTCTTCTTTACCTTTCAGAATTTCTATAGCAATTCTATCACCATGTTGCAAAGGAACAGGTTCATTTTCCATGCCTTCTTTGGGAGGCAGAAGCTCTTTAGGAGGAAAGCCATAGCGAATACACTGCAAATATGGAGGAATGTTAAATTCTCTAGCTATGTTTTCCTGTAGTTCCAGGTATGTGGTTGTGCACTTCAGGGTAAGCATTGACTGCCTCCCATCATTTGTCGTTATCCGAATTTTCTTTTCTTTTGTCGAAGTTGGAGAATAAGGGGTTTTTGTTGGTGTAGCAGGAGCAGATGATGGCCCATCTCGAACAGCCCCAGGAGAAACAGTCCTAGGTTGCCCTTTATGATCTTGTTTTAATTTTTCACTTTTCCGTTTCTGCATTACAGAAGCCTGGTCTGCTACGTTCTGTTGAATAGTTCTTTCAGTTTTACTCATATTTAACTCCTCCTTGTGCAAAGTTTTTGTCTTCTGTCCCGTCAGAATAATTTTGGTTGGAAGTTGTGACTCTAGCTCTTGTCCTTGCTGCACATCATCAGCTCTTTGAGCATGAGCACCATCAATATTTACAGGGGTATAATCATCAGGGTTCTTTTTGGCAGTTTGATGCAATATTGTATTGACAACTTTTTGAACAAGAATCTCACTACCAAATTCGCCAGGGAAGTGTTTGGTAACAAGTTTCATTGCAACGTCATACACATTGCTGTTCAAAGATGTATCACTTTCATACTGGAACCAATAGACTGTCTCTCTCACCACTCTTCCACCCCACTCTAGAGTAATAGGAAAAGCTTCAGGGAGATTATCATATTCTTTACCTTCCCAATAGTGTTTGAATCCACAGCCACATTTGCCACCTGTAGATCTAGTATTAGTTCTGTCTCCATCCAAATATAAAACAGATCCATCTTCTCTGACACGACGCACTAAGTTACTGTGACACCAATTACAAGCAGTCAAACTACTTAGGCTATAGTCTGGTACCAGCACATCCTTTGCAGGGTTGTAAGAGCACACCAGACTGTTCAAGGGAAAACTGTAGTTTTTGTCAGGCCTTAGCTGACCATGGGTACTTTTTGCCAGATTATATAGTTTTCCCCCTGGAGCCAGCCACTCTGGAGGGACATGATGCTCTGAAAGAGCCCCACAGATTAGACATCTATGAAGACGGTTGTCCACCACCGCTTTTTTGGCAGCTGCAGTTACCTCTTCAGGTTGAACTCCTATCACACCAGTCCTTCTGTAGAAATACTGATGTACATCGGCTACAAGACTGGGATGAATACCGTGTTTACTCATGAAAACCTCCTCCATTGCAGCAACAAGCCTCATCAAGTACTTATCTTGCAAGCTTCTGTCTCCTCCAATAACACAACCACCATCGTCTTCTAACTTGATGTACTTTTTGATGAGGTCCTGAGGAACTCCCCAAGCTTTAGGAAGTAGCTTCCTAGGCAGTTTAGGTAAAGCAGCACCTTTTATTCCAACTAGAGGAATATAATGATTACGTCCTGAGCTACTCCATGCAATGCAGATCGGTTTGTTCAGCATGCCATCTTTTCCCATGCATTTCTCGAGGGGTATCAGCCCAGGAAGGAATGTAGCTGAATAATCTCCAGAACTTCGCATTCCGCTCAACGAATCCAGCAGGATTATAGGCCGGTGAAGCACATTGGCCAAACCAAAGATATGAATATTTCTAAGGCCCATTGGCACACCTTCTGGAGGAACAAACAAAGGGTCACATTCATTGATAATGTCCTCCCATTCTGCTGCATCAATAAAATCATGGAACAAGGCCTTGTAGTGACTCAGATTCTCCTCAAAATGCTTCTTGAGATTCTCTCGCAGAGCATGCCAGAACAGCTCCCTGCCAACAAGTGCCCGTGAGACTGCATGAACCAGGCAGTGGCCATCTCCATCCACATGGACAGGAATGAGGCACTCTTGACTGTTGTTGGCCTTCTTGATGTCTTCCAGAGTGTCGTGCAGGTAGATGAGGCTGCCAGAGCGGTCCTTTCCATACCCAATGGTTTCAACGTGCTCCGGCTCAATGAGGAAGGCGCGGTCGCCTAAGAGGGAACAGTCGAAGATGTCACCCTGGTTCATCTCAGTAAGGAGCTTGGCTTTGCCCGTTTGCTTATCCATGCCGTAGCGGGCCAGGATGGGGGCCAGAAGCTTGCAGTGGTAGTTGGAGAGGCCCATGACTTTGACGAGCTCAGTGTTCCTGCGGGGGGGCCCGGCGCCGCTGACACCCAGCAGTGCGCTCCGCAGCAGGTTGTGCAGCACCAGGTCGGGGTCCGTCACCTCCTCCACAGCCAGCAGCTGCCGCTGCTCGTGGCGCTGCCCGCAGTCGGTGCACTCGATGCTGCCACTGCTCTGCGGCCCATGGGCCGGGAAGAACAGCCGCGCCTGGCATTTGGGGTCGGGGCAGGTGCCCGAGAAGATGCGCCGGTCCCGCTTCTTGGAGGCGGCCGGAGGCGGCGGCTGCGGCTGCTGCTGAGGAGACGGGGGCGGCGGCGGCGGCGGCGGCTGCTGCTGCTGCTGAGGCTGGGACATCGCTCCGCTCTGGCCGGGCTTCACCCCCACCCCGCGCTCCTCCGCCCTCACAGGCTCATCCCCCTCGCCCCGGCTGACGCCCGCCGCCTGACAGACGCCGCCGCCGCCGCCGCCGCCGGGGTCGTCCGCCGAGCGCCCGTCCGCCGAGCGCGCCCCTCTCCCGCTCCGCGCCCCCTCCCCCGCCGGCCACCCCCAGCAAACGCGGAAGCCGGCGGCACCGCTGCTTACTGCCTCTTCGCTGCTTTAGCCGTTGCCCGCAACGCAACGGCCTCACTTCCACGCTGACGCGCAGGCGCGGCGCCGCACGGGCATTCGGGAGTTGTAGTCTTCTGCGCCGCGAAGGCCCAGCTGGGAAAACGAGAGGGGAGCGTCCCGAGGACTACAAGGACCGTGAAGCAACGCGGCAGGAGGCGGGAGCAGGGTGGAGAGAGCCGGGCCGGCTGTGCTGCCCCGCAGCGTTTCTGGGAATTATAGTCTTTTCCTCGGTGGGCTGCCGAGGAGGGGAGCCGAAAGGGACACACTTAGCACGCTTTGCAAGCGCTTGTTGCGCTTCCTGTTGTAGGGTGTGGGGGAAGGGCACTGCACCGTGTGACACCCACACATATATATTCCTCTTCTCCCCACCACAAGTGTGAACCCTGAAACAGGGCTTCCCTCCCTTTCACCTGTGCCTTTCTCCTGTCCCCGGGCAGAGACCAGGAGGAGTAACGCAGCCCACAGCCCCCAAAGCGGAGGGGACTTGGCGCCGCCCCAGCAGAGCGGCCATGAGGCCCTCCTTGGATGGGGTCGCTCCATCCCCCAGCCCCAGTCGCCACCATCTCACAGCCCTGCCTGGCCGAGCTCCAAAAGTTGCCATGGACAAGGGATTGTGCCATGGATAAGGGATGATGCTGTGGATAAGGGATGCCCGGGCAGGGGCAGAGCAGGGGCCAGGCCATGGCTGTGGTACGCCCAGGGCCCATCCTCGGTGCCCCACAGTGCCAGCAGCCAGCAGCAACAGCCAAGCTACTCCGGCACCTTAAACATGGCCTCAAGGCAAGGGCTTCCCGGCATGGGGGTTTTTGGACAGTCCTTCAGGAGCGCAGCCGCCCAGCAAGGGCGCCTGGCAGGCAGGGACGCAGGACTGACCCCTTAGCGCTGCCGCGCAGAACGAGGCCTGGCACAGGTCGCGCCGTGCTCATGTTGGAGGCAGTGCCACACGCGCTCTTTGAACCCCCCAGGGGTTTCGGAGTTCTAGTCACCTTCAGCAGGGTTTCCTTATCCTAGCCGCTCCGCTCGGCTGCTTCTCAAGGGGGCGAGCTATCTGCACGGCTGTGTTTCCCGGCTGCTGGCCACTGATAGTGCCAAAATAAGACAAGAGAGACTCGAGAGCAAGTTGTTAATACAAGCAATCCTTTCTGCCAGTCTTAGGTACACAGATAACGAGGTATTTACATTATCTCCAGTGGCCATCTGAAATGATATTTCACAAAAATGAAAGCGAGCGTTCACAACTTGCAACCTGATTGCTGTGGGCTGGCAGGATATTCATGCGGGGATATCAAGAAGGGTTACTCTCGGCTCGCATTTCTTTTAATTCTCTCAAAACCATTTCAGATACAGATTTATCCTTTAATAAGGGAAAACAAAAGCTGAACTTCTGGAGGACAAGATAGCACCTCACTGAGGTTGCCATACCATACAGTATTGCCAAATACCACAGTAATCCAGCCCTATGAATTAAAGGACAAAAACAGCCACCTTCTCCCACCTCCATCATCCCAATTCCACAAAACAAATAGCTGATGTTAATATCCTGACGCCTTATTTATTCTATACTCAACAGATTTACATTTAGACAGAATAAAAATAAGAGCAAATGTATTTTGTTTATACTTTCCAATACAAAGAGTGGCTTTCATTTTCATTAATACATGAAAAGTAATTTATGCAGCTGACATTTAAATGACAAAGATTCAGATGATTAATACATACAGAAAAAATCTGCTTGTATGCCTTATCACAGACTTATGGGGAAAAAAAGGCTTCAGGCCTGGTCATATGACAGACTGAGCACTTCTACTTTCCAATGACTTCAGTGGTGCCATGCATGTTCATTACATCTCAGTTACAATAATTTTTCCAACATAGTAAAATATATATATATATATGTATGTACATGTATATGTGTATATATGTATTCCACAGTTTAATTTTTTATCTGATCTTTCAAAATCTGGGACAGGTTTGAAGAGAAAAAGGCGGAAATTATGAGACAGACTTTCATTCTTGCCTTCTACTCTACTAATTGTTCTACTAATTGTTATTTGTGTGTATGACAGTATGGTAGCAGCATCACAAGCGACATAATCTTGCCAATGCGCTTTGTACTTAAGAATAAATAGACAGCCTACGCCCATTCATTCCTTAGTCTTACCTTCATAAGTAACAAAAACGCAGTAAGAAATGAAAATAGGGACACCTCTGTCCACTGTGGAAACTGTATAGCCACTATAGAGTATGAAGTGAGCATCAGATGGTGACAATCCTGTTCTAGCCTCACCTACATTTCAAAAGAATGCCTGAGAAATTTTCTGTAACACTGTCAATCTCTGGAGCCATCCACTTTTTCATATATGGGAAATAAACATTTCTGTCATTGTTTAATAAGTACTTTAAATTAAATAAATAGGTGGCAGCCTGGTAAAATAGCTAGCTTTCATTATCAAAACTGACAGAAATTGTGATGTTTTATTTACTTCTCTAGCCAGATGTTTTTATGAAAGCACTTGATAAAATATGACTGTAAAGTCAAAAAAAGATCTCTTTCATATTCCCCCCTTTTTTTTTTTTACTGATAAATGATATTCAGTAGAGGAATCTAGCTTTACTCTGACTTGACCCTAATTAACATGAAAGTTATGGATAAATCACATTTGTAAGTATTCCGGCTATATGCAGGCTTACCATCATGATTGATTGCCCAAGCAATTTCTGCAACAATAAACTTTCATTACAGAATCTTTGATAAAAATCAAAATTCTCTGGCAAGCTAATGATTTATGCAAATTAGATGCATATTTATTTACAAGCGTTATACTCTATATCTGGCAAACAGGATAAGGAAGTTCTCTGTTATGTCACTGAATACAGGGCAAACAAGTAACAAAACCTTTAAGGATGCTTAAGGGAAAATTCAGGCAATATAGTATCTGTCTTGTATTAGATTTCATGTAGAAGTGTAGCAATGAGTCCTATGAGTGATCAGAGCAATAACTACACCATTTTCAAAGGCAATGTGAAGAGCAACATCACAGTCAGGAAATGTAGCATTATTTTCAAATTTACTTGAAGATCACACTTATTACAAATTGAAGTTTATTTACGTTGGCTCAGAAACGTGTTTAATTATCAGCAACAGGATGTATCTGAGCCTGTGCTGCTTTGCAGATGAGAACTGAGCAGTGCCAGCAAAATACCCAGATGCTCACTTCAGGCCCAGGATGCAAAATCTAAAATTTTAGGTTTGATCTTTGTCCAGTGTCTTCCCTCTCTTCCTTGCCATTCTCCCTCAGGAAATGGGTCATTCCCAGGCTCATTTCTTTGGAAGCCTTTGGAAAAGCAATGATAGAAGTTTCCTGTTAAGAAGCAGCTAAACAGAAAGAAAAGTTTTGTGCAGCGTGCCAAAGACCAGACCGTGATGAACTGGGGGATGTTCTGGTTTGTCAGGAAGTGAAAGTTATTATCACCCTTCAGCTACAACTCTTCACATGGCAGCATGCTTTCAATACCATGAGTTATGGAGAAAGGATAGCTGAATGTCTTGTGGTATATTTATTTAATCCCTGGTGGAGTTGATTCTGCTTTGCCCACAAGTCCGGCAGCTTTGCCTGAACTTACACTAAAAGCACTGTACATTTCAGCTTTATGCTCAAGAGAGAAAGAGGAGAGAGAAAACACAAGTGTGAGCTCAAGTGAAAGTGGTATCAGACAATCACAACTCTCAAGGAACAGAATTCTTCAATTTCAGTGTGACACCCGAGTGTCTAAAAAGCATGGGTAGGCCCCCCTGGCTGGATAGTGCTTGTGGTATCATAAGTGCTATTAGCAGTACTAGCTATCTACAAAGAGCCAAGAGTATGTGCTTCAGCACTCAGAGCGGCTTCAAGTCGCCTGCAGTGTTGGCCCTTGCAGTGTATCTGCTGCTCTTGCTAAGCCAGCTCTGCACGCACTTCCCAACTGCTGTTGACCTGCATGTATTTTGTTGCTGTTGACTTTAGCAGGTGTTATTAAGCCTGCACACTAACAGCTATGTGTCCTGTGGCATGCTAAAGGGGTGTCGTTCACAAGCCTTCTTCACTTCCTTGTCCTCAAAGGCAGACGGCAGCTGAACTGAGTATTCTGGAAAGACAAGAATCACCGGTGAGCAACTTCAGTTCAGCATTCATAAAAGTTTGGGGTAATTAAAGCAAGCTAATTGTGGCTAGAAAACACCATCTGATTTTTTTTCTGAAGATCTAGATTTTTGACTCTATTGTCCTGGATACATCCAACTGAATAACTTTTATAACCCTCTTCCACCACAGCCAAAGATTTCCAATACTAACTTTTTTTTTCTTCAGTTCCATCACAAAGTTGTAGTTTGAACTGCTGCCATTGCAACAGATTCTGCATTTCACGCCACTAATAGATGCATTTGGTTAACGTTGATGTCATTCCTGCAGTACACAAGACCAAATTTGGGCTGCTCAAAATATGGTATGTGGGTTAGCAAAACATATGCATGTCAGGAAAACAACATGCAAAAGGCAAATAGTGGGCAGACATTCTAATTCTAATACTAATTACAACTACCCAAATAATCTGTTCAAAGGCTTGGCTGCTGCAAAGTCAATGTTCCCAAAGTTTGTTCATGTATGACCTTGCCCCAAATGAAGAGCTCTACAGCTGCCTTCTTTCCCTTCTCCTTCCTACTCAGTGCAGGGACAATCTCTGCATGCAACACAAGCTGTTCAACAGGCACACAGTTTCTTCTTTTTCTTACCTACGCTTTGCCTTTTAGTCTGTGAACCAAAATCTGGTTCCTAGGCCTGATCTTGCAAACAAGTTCTATTGATTTTGCACACAAAGCCCTTTGTAAAATTAAGGCTCTACATTTTTCATTCTGAAAATCTCTTTGAGACTTGTTGCCAGCATTAAAGGAAACAGTTAACAAAATGGATTCATCAGGACTGACAGTGTCCAGCGACTGTCAATGGAAAATCAATCTCTAGTGCAATAGACCACTAAAACGAGGAGAATTTAGAAGTGTTATTAGCTTAGCTATGTAAACTGATTATATAGGTCTCAGTAGCAATTACTGTGAATATTTATCTGCTCTCCGTAGTGCTCTGTCAAATACAAATTGAAGAAATGGAACGATCCCAATATACTAAAAGATAAATGCCTCAAAATAAAATAGGTCGAGCAACTGACACCCTCACTGCCATATTGATTTGTATGTTCACAGAGGATGCACAATCACTGATCTCAGCCGCTGCGAAAGGCTTACTTAAATCTATAGGACACTCACATTTATTTAAGTGTTCCGATTTATTGTCTGGTCCTTAGTGAAATTTCCTCTGCAAATATCCAGCTCAGTAGAGGAGAATGAACAGCCATTTCCATTGCAGAAGAATGCCCAAGTCAGGAATGCAAGTGGGTGGCAAAGCCAGCGAATGCTTCTCATAGAGAAGAACACACAGCAGTGGCACCTGGCTTGTGATTATGCTTACATTTGGAACAAGTGGACAGGTTGAGAGCCTGTATTTTTCCGATTTGAAGACATAGGAGAGAATCCAGTACACAAGTATGAAACAGCAGGAGTGGATGAGCTGGCTGAAAAAAAACAAAACCAAAGCCGCTCTGTCCTCAGATTCTCTCCTGAGGGCTCGAACCTAAATGTTATTACAGTTCAAATAAAATCTAGATGAACTCTTCAAACTGGTTTATTGCCCTGTCCTATAGCAACAGAATATAACATTGTCTTCCAAAATGAAGAAACACCCCTATCACAAGTAGCCTGATGTTGTAATAGTTTCCAGTGTTTGGATATCTCCAACAGTCTTAGTCTTTTATGCAAGTATATAAGGTCCAAACCATGGCTTCCTCATGCATCAATCTCTGCACAATCCATTGCAGGCCTTTGGCCTTAGAAAATTAATTTGCTAAGCCTAATAACCTTCCAGTAAGCAGGATCTTGGACCACACTTGCTTGTTCTGTATGTGATTTCTGGGTATCAAAATAGTTGAAAAGGAAGGTTACAAAAAAACCCAAAGAAATAGGACCCTGCTACTGAGCAGTAGTTGCTTTGAGGAGAATTTTTCTTGAATTTGATGTAAAGCCATTCATAATAAAAGTAAAGGTCTATCAAAAAATTTTACAACTTTTTTTGCCTTTGACAAGTATTGATTTACTTTTAGCAATAAAATTATGGAAGAACAAATGCATAAAGTAATTTTCAATTAACTTTTGTCCTTCACTAATTTTACAAGAAAAAGACAAATTGCTCCTGGAGGCTTTGCATTTTCTGACCTGTATTCCTATTATTTCCATAGACTTATGGATTGTATTTATCTCTTTAAGTACAATGTTGACAGTGTGAATCCAAAGTTACATGTCATTAATTATGTGGGACAGAGGACGGACACTCCAGTGTTGAAACCTTCCGTTGTATCCCTTTGCTGGACTTCAGTTCCGGCAGTAGGTGTCAGCAGAAGCCAGCCAAGCCAACCTTCACGCCGATTCCTGCAATTGCCACGCTACGTGTATGATACACTAGTGCTATTAGATACAACTACTTTGTCACTCTATTGCCTTTTATCTGACAAATCAAATAAAGAAAAACAGCGGGTCCAACTAGAGAACATCCTGACTGATTGCATACTACTGAGCAAATAAGCAGGATGTACTGCAAGTCAAGCTTTGCTTACATATTAATGTTTCATTAGTGTAGCAAATGAGGTAGGGTAATTCACAAGACAAAAATACAGAAGAAAATTGCTTACTGAAAATGGACAGGAAACAATGCTTTGCACATCAAGAACATGAGTGCCAGTTCTGAGGTCCAGAACACAGCAGGAGATCTACTCTAATAATAATAATAACAAAATGCAGGTGAAGAGAAAGCAGAGAAGAGGTCCCACTATGGTATGGCTTTCCTATAGACCACTGAATAAGGAAGATTCAGTGGATATAATTTTAGGAGGTGATTTTAAATAAAATCATACCAAGGTTCATGACCTCCATGTCAACTACTTAAATTAACAGACATCTGCTGGTAAATGAATACAGTAGGAGAAAGTTGCCTAAGAGATAGAAAGTTTTAAGGATATTTTATTGATACAGAAAATGAATAAAAAACATCCTGTAGGGAAGGCTTTCTAGATTTGATTCTGAGCAAATCTAGCTGAGTGAACAAAAGTAGAAGGTAAATCACACAACTGCTCATGAAATGACAAAGGGAAGGAGGGAAGAGAGATAATTAAAGACAACGAACTTCAATATAGCATCATTGAAAATTTTCCAAATTGCTAGATAAGATTTCACGGGAAGAAAGTAAAAGAAAAAAATAATTCTGAAAAAATCAATGCTTACGTATGTACAAACCATCCCAATCTAAGGAACAGTAAAGTGCAGAAAAAAACAACTTGGTTAAACAATGACATTGGCCCAAAACCAAAAGAAGGAAGCATACAGAAAATAAAAACTAAATCAAAAAACAAAGTAGAGAGTAATATGGCAAAAAAAACCAACAAAAAAACAAGGAGGCCAAAGTAGGAAATAAGACACAATTCAGGGGATATAAGGAGGACATTCTGCAAACACATTATCAGTGTGAGGGAGGCTTGGCAACACCAGCCTGATACAGTGGCCTGCTTGCTTGTTTGCTTTCTATGCCACCTAAATGAGAAGAAGTGATAGCTGTCTTATTTTGTCATTCATATGTTTTAGTATCCTCTCACATTACACCTTATAATCAAGCTAACAGAAAATGCGCAGATCAGACAGTGCAGTATGAATTAGAAAAGCCATGATTATAGCATGCTTATGTAACCATGGCATACACAGAGCAGCTGGTCATCACCAAACTGTAAAAACTTATCAAATGAGGTTATGCCAGCATCTGTCCTCAATCTGTTCATTAATTACTTGTGGAATTATTAAATTTGTAGGAAACACTAAGCTGGAAAGGGTTGCAAGCACTTTGAGGGAGAAATTTGTAGTTCAAAGTGATCTTGACAAGCTGGTGAAATAAAAAGAATGAGAAATCAGCAGATATAATACTTTATTCCCAGCTATAATCACAAGATAAGGGGGTACATTTCTTGGAACCATTCTTCAGCAAGGGTCATGTATACAGTGAATCACAAACTTACCTTGAATCAACCATGTCATATTGTTATGAAAAAGCAAAGCCTGCCAGAGGATTTATAAACATGAGGGTCACAGGTAGGACAAAATGATCTTTCTACACTTGTTGACATATGAGAACTTTCAGCAAAGGTAGTGTGTGTTGGTACCTCATTTCCAGAAGTATGTGAACGAGCAGAGGAAAGTCCAAGCTAGATGAACAAAAAATAATCAGAGGTCTAGAAAAAAAAGGACGTAAGAGAAAGAATGGATGTTCTCATCTAAGCATGCAAGAGCTAGGTGACTGAGGCTGGGATCACACACAGACCAGAGGTAGGAGTCCAGATGTCAGTAAATAAAGAAAGATCATACGAAGAGGGGGAACACAAGAAAGAATACGTGTTTGAGATTGTATTGCTTCAAGATAAACTTTTCTCCCTGCTCTGTTCACTTCCCCCTCCTCTCTTTGTATTGGTTTATGTGACTGCTAAGTCCAGCCCTCTGAACAGTTGCAGAGTGTTGTCCACCTCCTTGTTTACACCATGAGCAGCCAGCCCAGCACGCAGGGTGAACTATGAAATTTTAGGGAATGTTCCTGACCAAGACAAACAAAAACTCACTGACTATGCTGAAAACTAGGAAAAAAAAACAAGATGAAAATTTGAGAAAAAGAGACTGAGAGCTCATCTTGCTTGTGTGCGAGTTAGCAGAGTCGAAAGTTTTAGCTAGTTTTATAGTAACCTACAGATCAAAGAATACTTTGACTGAAGCTCATTACCCCTCCCAAGAGCATTACTCCCAGCTCATCTCTTCCAAAGCACTTCAGTAGCTCTCTGAGGATTTTCTTTCCATGCCGGAAAAATATGAATGACAGCATCAGGTCGGGGACTAAAATGATTCAGAGAAATGGCAGTGGGCTCGGCTATGGGGAAAGCGATGCACACAGGAAGGCTGGTACGGGGAAATGACAGAGAGCGCCTTTGGCAGGGTGAAAAATGGGAACGCAGCACTACAGAGAGTGACACCCAGCAATGCCTCATCTTTGCTGCGTAATGCCAATCCTTGGAGGAAGGCCTCAGGCAGGTTTTTTTTACTAAAGCTGTCTGAATAACATGGAGAAGAAAACAGAGGATATGTAACTCTGTGCCCAAAACTTTGTCTTTCTAGTCTAGGTATAGGAGAGACAGTGAAGGGTTTTTCCAGATAACTCCTTAAAAAACAGATACAACCTGAAAATATTGTAAAGCAGAGAACACAACATTTTTACTGCTGGTCTATCATCATTTTAGGATTATCTAATCCCTGCTTTAAATATTGTGTCTCACTCCCTTCCTAGGACTCCAGACACTTCCCAAACAGACCTGTTGTGAGTAGCTATCTACTATCATGTGTGCAAAAGGATTTCTCTTAAACTTCCAGCAATTCCCACCAGCACAGAAGCTACCTTAGGTTCAGGTAGGTGCCAGTGTTTGAAATGTACTATCTGCCCAGAGCAGCCCCAGATAAGTGTTGGTTAGCACATCTGGGACACTGGCTTTCTTCTTTCTGAGGCAACACAGCAAGAGCTGATAACAAAACGCAAGCTTTTAGCATGGAGTTATAGCACATTACAGAGTCCTGGGCAACAAGTTTTACCATTTTAGTAACACAGATATCTCCCCTCTGCTTATTCAGTTTGATTATCCTTTCAGTATATGCCCATTGTATTTCACTTTAAATTTTTCTGCTTGCAAGTTTATAGAAAAACATCAGTAACTTCAGGTGTTTCCCAGCTTACCCTACAAAAGAGACTTCATTGGTTCCCTTATAATTCATCTGTATTGCATTGCGATGCATAAAAGTTCTATGCATAAAAGAATAGAACAGAAAACAAAAAAGATGAGAAACCAGCACAACAAAACTGAAGGAAAATAAATATTTTAATTTTTAAGTTTTACTCTTACTATCAGCAGGGCCACAGGGTGGCTGTGCTAATGAAGAGTGAGCATTAGGCAACAACACTTTTGATTTAAGCATATATAAAAATGGACTCCGTATATATAATCTTTACTATACTCTCTACTTTTCTGAAAAATTGTTAACTAAGTTTCCTTATATCCTTCTACTCTTGCTTAAAAAGCTTATTCTCTTTTCCTTTTAAGGACTTTTTACCCTATCCCCTATATTAAAACAAATATCATCTACTCCATGAATTTGTGGTAGGTTTTGAGTTTTTATTTCTGGTAGAGCTATTACTTCATGCTTGGTACTTCCTGATAACTAATGGGAAACAGCTGAATCAGGGACTTTCTTGTTCCCCAAAATGGCAACCACTGCTGGACTGAAAATGAAAAGGGAGAAGAGAAAAAAAAACCATTAAATAAAACTACTTTCTAAGTGAGATATGTTCTCTTATGTCGAAACCTTGATAAGTTACTTCAATTTAAACTCCTTGGAGATTTTCATTGTTATATCGCGTGAGGTTTTTCCCTATAGCAGTTAGATTTAATCCCCATTCCCTTCTATAAAAGTACTTTAAGAAGCAAAAGTAGACTTTAGTGTTTTAATTAGGGGCTCTAACTTATTAATTTTTACATATTGTAGTGATTAAGATGAATCTGCACCCTAACATGTTTTCTTTCTTGTATTTGGTTTTCCATTTGGAGGTCGCTAGATATGGTAGATATGCAACTACTTGTAAGACATGCCATAATGTCTATTTTCCTTGGGGTTTTTTTGTTTGTTTGTGTTTTAGGGAAGTAGTATCCTGTTCTTGACTGGGTGTTTAAGAATTGGTATTTAACATTTAAAGATAGATATTTTTATTATTTTAAAATAATTGTATTACAGATATAAAGAAGATACTGTCTTCCATAGTTTCAGTTAGATTCTACTTGCAGAAATTGACTGTTACATGGCTGTAGCCAGTGTGACTGGTGTTTCATATCACAAATAGCTGAAAGCAGCTGTGATTCTGAATGCAAAAAATTCATTTTATTTTGCATGCAAAAATTAAAACGGCTTGTGATAGGAAAGGATGAACCTTACAGTGTATCCAGTTACAAAAGACTGAAGGGCAGTGAACCTTCTGGTCTAATTAACCTTGAACTTAATAAAGAACACACTTAAATGTTCAGTAGTAACATAATATGCCACAGCAGTTCCATGACAGAATATGAGAAGCAAGTAATCAATGTACTTTGGGCTTTTTAGAAAAAGGGGAGAGAAAATGATGCCTTTTTACTAACTGCCTAGATTGAGGATCCCACGCTTAGTTGCTTACCTCACACCATTTCAGGAAGAGAACGGTACTTACTGTGTCGAAAGCGGCTCCCAGCTAGGCGCTAAGTAACAGCACCTACATGTGCTGGAGAATCACCCACAAGCATGGCAATGTAGTCTTCCTACTCAATGCATTAGTATTCACCTTCATTCAGGATTAGACTGCTAATGACCATTATTTAGTAACAACCAAGATTTGGAAACATGTCTGTTTTCACCTGTGAGGTTGGGCAGCTCTCCTGAATATCCATGTTGTCTATGGTAGATTCACATTCTGCAAAATCTGATCTAGATTTAGTTAAAACAACGAGGAGTACAAACTGAAGTTGGAAAAACAAAGCATCCCATGTGGGGAAAGGGTAACCAGTACTGTGGTGTATCACAGAGAGCCTAAAATGGTGGCTATGAGAAGGGCAAACTCTGTTCTTCTCTACCTGTTCCGAGTTGGGTGTCGATATGAAAGTCTAATGGTGATGCTTTGGAGAAGATGATTTTTCCTCGGAGACATGATGGGAGTTAGATCGGGATCCCCAGATGTGATTTGGCAACTAAGTTCCAAGAGTTCAATCAAGCACTTAAATGTTTCTTTTTGTGTAATATTTGCATTGAACTTTTATCTTAATTGCTGTAGTCCATGTTTAAAATGTTGAATAAAACATGTAAGCGTTGTACTACCTTACAGAAGGAAAGGAAATTCAATACCTAAACCTTCTAAAGTAGTAAGCTTATCAGAAATAATAAAAGTTAGCTAGCCTCCTAAGGACAAACTTTATCAATCCTTTAGGAACTAACACGTGAAAAAGGGAGAGTTTGTGTGCCTGAAGACAGGAACCTCTTCATGAACATGGATTTAGAGGCAGATTAATGCCATGTCAGAATGAGCCTTTCTTATGGTATGTAATCATTTATTTGTTTCCTTAGTGTATTTCTAATAATTTTGATAGTACATGGTTAAGGGGTATCTAACTAGCCTGAGCTTTTACAGTCTGGTCTGCTGAACAGATAACCCTAGGGGAAAGTTCACCTCCTATAACTGTCTTTCTGCTCTGCACTTCTAAGACTTTCTTGATGAAATACCTTCTTCTATTCTACTTGTCCTTAGTGTCTCTCTGTTTCTTTTCCCTTACTTTAGCCTTGTTGGCCTATAGTGCTAGAAAGCTCACTGCAGGTCCACATCAGCTAATGACCCTTTGCCTTTGCAATTTTTCCCTCTAAATTTCAGCCTGCACTATGGCACAGCTTCGTGATGTGGGTGAAGGCAAAAATGGGATGTACGGAGGCGGAGTTGCTATGGGGAAAGAAGTGCAAAAAGACGAAAGGTGGAGATATGCAAATAGGTGAAGCAGACAAAGAAATGAAAGAAGAAATAGCAACAAGGCAGAAGCGGCCTCACAAAACATATTTTTCCCCTTCTTGGTTGTTTGGTATCTCACAGTAAGATGGAGAATACATAATCTCTGAAAATATTGATTTATGGTGCAAAAGGGTTTACTCTGTCCTCAGTCTGTGTGCCAGACTGCTGACACTGATAGGAGTTTCGTCTTTCTTTAAAAGCAGTGTGTCGTCCTGATTTGTTTTTCCCCATTTTCTCTTTCTGTGTTGCTGGTGCTTCTAAGTGAGCTATTCAGACATTGACCTGTGTGTACTTAAACAAATCAACCTGTCTGCAAGGATATGCGTAAGAAAGAAAACAAATGATAGAGCAAACAGATGACAGAACAAATGAGGCACATTTATTAGTTTTGTTTGTTCAGCAGCAGAACTGAGACCCACCTCTGAAAGATTTTCTAGTTTTAGTGCTTCCTATTGTAAATAATGTAGCATTAGGTACATTGAGCATGTACTTATGTCCTCACAGTGGAATATTAGAGTGAAAACATGCTGTTCTTACAATGCAATTACAAAGGAAGAAAATGCTGATTGTAATCGCGAGTGATTTTTTTTCTTTTTTTTTTTTAAGAGGCTTTTACCTTAAGTGAAAGGTACTTATAGTAAAGGGGGCTGGTTATAAGTCTCACTGATAGTTAGATGTTGTGTTGTGGCTTTAAAGGAGTACAACAGGCTGAGTAGCAACTGAAGGGTCCATGCTGCAGAGGAACACAACTTGGAAAGAATGTGAATTTGCACTTGTCCAGGGGCCCCACCACCACAGCAATATCACAGAGTGGCCTGGGCTGCATCTACAAGTTCTGGTCTAGACCAGAGATTTTCTTCCAGGCTGTCAGCAAGTGAGTCCATGACTTGTATATGGATTGTATCTCTCTCAAGCAACCTAGTGTATGTCAGGCTGCATGTGAAACAGGAAAAATGATTTCTATCATGTCAAAGAAAGACTTTTACCAAAAAAATGGACTACAAGAGACTTTCAGTTGCCCATCCTCCTCAATTGATAAAAGCAGTTGCTTTTGGTTTTCCCTCTCTTTTTCTTCCTCCTAACTTTGTGTTCTCTTTAAGTGGCAGGAGAACTCTAGAGAGAATTATATACTATTGTCAAATTACTGAGATGGGTTTCACTTAGAATGGATCGTTTTACAATTTTTAATTTTAGACATGGAGCAAACTTAATACAAGAATACTTTGTCGGAGCTCTGGAAACACAGATTCACTTCTGGTGCCAGTATGGGATGAGCACTAGCAAAAGCAGGTAATCCACCCAGGGTTAAAGACCTACAAGAAGGCTGTGGTGATACTTCCAGTTATAGGCTATACTGGGACAGAATAGCTCTTTCTTTTTTGGAAAGGGGAGGGGAAAAGAACCTCTTTTGTTCTGTTTTCCTTTCTGTTCTGATGTAGAACAAACCTTCCAAGACTTTTTCCTAGTTCAATTCTTTGTGAGAGAAGGGAGAGGAGAGGGTGGATACGTCTATTGTTCAGTCTCATCTCTACCAATCTAATCCAATGTGGAAGTAGTGCCCTAATATTGAAAGACTAATTCCTGAAAATCCAGTCCTTACAGGAAGGGTTTAGTTGTGTAAATCAAACACTTTCTCACAAGTACATAATACTGTAAGAATACTCTAGCATTATTTCTGGATAACAGGAATGGATCTCTTGAAAGGGTCAAACTGCATAAGCTTTTGTCTTGCATGTCACATTTCAAGAGCTCTTGCCTTTCTTGCTATTCTCTGCCTTCCTCTTTTTAACACTCAAGAATTTCACCTGTGCCACTTCTGTGTTTAAAGCAACCTCTCTTGTCTTGTGTCCCACCTCCAAAGCCTTTCCAAAATTTTGCTTGTTTTTGTGAAGCCTCTAAGCTGTTATCATCTTCTTAGGTGTGCCACTTGGGAACTTCAGACGAGCATACTCAGAATAATGAATCTGATACACAAACTAAAATTTTTTGACTTTAATTAAGAGTGGGTTTTTTGTGCTGCATCCTGTGGTGATGTGTGTGGCAGGAAGCATGGAAAATAGTCAGAAAAGAAAAAAAAATAAATGTTATTTGAGACAAACTGATAAGCCTATTTTTACCACATCCTGCCAGGAGAAGAGAACACAGACAGTGACTATCGAAGAAAAAAGACAAAAAGACAAAATAATGCCAAGAAGGCAGAAGGGGTTGGTGGTACTCTAAACACTAGTGAGATTTGCAGGCCAGGTCCTTCAAACCTGAACGCCTAAATCTGACTTTCTAAATAGGACATGGCCTGGCCTCCCTTCAGCCACCTTCCCACCTCACCCCCACCCCCCTCCAATCTCTCAAATCTGACTAGGATAAGAAAACAAAAGAACCCCTCCAGCTCCTATGTTTTGGGGGGAGTAAAACTGAAGCCAATGTGCTCTATGTCAGAGTGTGCATGTGAGGCGAGTGGGGTACCATCTCTTTCTGGTATGTGATCAGAGGAGTTGGGTACGGACAGGCTAGGGAGGAGAGGAGATGCCTCCTCGTGCCACAGCGATATTACAGCGGCGAGAAGGCCCTACCGCCCAGCTTCTTTACATTTGTAGTGAACCTTTATACCGCAATGGTGATACCACAAAACAGTGATGGGAGACAAAACATGATTCAAAGAGCAGAAGCAGAAGCTTTTGAAGACCGATATTTTGCCATTTTTTAATGTCTTTTTCTCATACCTGTAACTAGTTCAAATCTGGTTCAAGATGCATTCCTCCAGGATAAGCACTCTTCAAAAAGCCATTTCAGGTACATTTCTCCTAAAAGAGCCATTCAAAAGAACCATTGAATGGGCTCTACATCCTTTTTTTTTTCTTGCTTGCTGCTCATGTCTTTAGATGCGACAGCCACCATCTCTTTGAACAAGGTCCCCCCACACCCTTGTCATTAGAGACACTTGCCTCTAATGAGCAGTGTGAAGCAGTCCAATTTCTTTCCTCCTTCCAGCCAAATTCATTCATTTTTGCTGGCCACATGAATGAAATGCTGGCATCAAAAATTCATCCGTCAGCCCGCTGTACTATGGCATGACGGCTTGCCCCGTGGCAGAGTGCTCCGCTATTACGGACACTATGTCTGATATTCACCTCGTGAGGAAGGAATACGCCCCTGAGAATGTCCAGGACCAGAGGAAAAAGCGCAAGGACCCCTCCCAGCCAAGGAGCGGATAACCCGCCACCAGGCAGGAACGGACTGGAAGCAGTCGCACCATCCTGAAGTCCGTTCCCGAAACACAGCACATGTACAACGCCCGCCGCCCCCGGACGCGCCCTCGGCCGCTAGGGGCCGCGGCGGCGCCCGCCCGCGCCTGCCCGGCGAGTCCCCGCCTGACCCCGCGCTGGGCGCCGCTCGCCGCCGGCCGGCCGGGGGGCGGCGGGGCCGCCCCGACACCGCCTCCGCCTCCCGCCGGGCGGCCGCGCGTGGCCGGGGGCCGCTCCTGTCCCCCGCGGCGGCGGCGGGGGGGGAGCCCCCTGCGGCCGGTGCCTGTCGGGCGGCGGCGGCAGGAGGAGCTCGGCTGACACGTCAGTGAAGGGAGCGTTTAACCCCGAGGACAGCGTCCAGGAAGAAGGAAGAGGCGAGCTCGAGCGGGCGGGCAGCGGCGCGGCGCGGCCGGGGGGAGGTAGGTAGGTAGGTAGGTGGGCGGGGGGGAGAGAGAGGGGGACTCCGCGGGGCGGCCGCTCCCCTCCCCCCGCGCGCCCGCGCCTTGGCCGTTGAGAGCCGTTGGGGGGGGGGGGGGTCGCTGAGGAGGTCGGAGCCGCGCCGCGCCTTGCATAAGCGGCGGGCCCCGGCGGAGGGGTCCCGCGGGGCGCCCCGGCCCCGCTGCCCGGCCGCACTGGCGTTTTAAAAAGGAGCTGTCAGAGCCTGAGACGCCAAACCGCCCCCCCCGCCCCAAGCTGGACCTTCTGCGCTGTCGTAGCCCCGAAGCTGAGGCGGGCTTCTCTGAACCTCCCGGCGCTCCTGTGCGGCGCTTCCAATTTCGCCCTTCCGAGCTCCCCGCAGAGAGGAGGAGGAACTGAAACTCTTTGCCCAAACCCTGATCCCTGTGGGCGTAAAGGCTCAGCTTGCAGGGATCTAGTTACAGACTGGGGGCAAAGTGCTCTCGGATGCATAAGCGAAAATGGAGACATTCCTACTTTTTTTCGGTTAGCGTAATTTTGATATTAGATTTGTAAATAAGTTACAAAGCCATTCTGCATTTCCTCTCATATTCTTTTATTACCCCACCCCCCAAAACAGTGTTGCTTGCTCCTTCTAGCATTCTTGCCCTGCTCTTTTTATGTGCTTCTCTCTGTATGTATACCACTCTTTAATATTTGCTTTAGTGGCTGGAAGGGTTTGAGCTGTGGGTGGCAACTACGGACAACACCAAACCCTATTTCAGTTCCACTACCTAATTCTATAAACAGTGGTGCTGAGCTGGAAGCAGACATTTAAGAGGTAAGGAGTGGCTTTGCATTTAAATTTGGAGCAGTCGAAAGAGCCTTTTTCCAGGAAACCCTTTCCCGATACCTCAGGAGAATGGGGAGACCTATTTCACTCTGTTTGCTCTGTGCCTTGCAGAGGAAAGGCTGTTAATGCAGTTTGGGTCTGCTTTCTCTCTTTCCTGTGAGGTCTGGGCCAGGCAGGTAAGGCCTGGCACGGCTTCTTTACCCCTTTAAACATCTTGTATATGAGTGAAGGTTGGAGGCAAGGAGAGAATTAGGAAACTCTTTTTCCTTCCTGTGAGGAAGGAGTTACAATGTATGTGTATTTTCTACACAGCTCTCCGTGGGACAAAATAAAGCTCTGATGTGAACTTTGAGGGTTTGTGTTAGGGGAAGAACTAGTGGAGCTTGAAAGAATGTGACACAACATTCACCTGCATGACTTTGTAATCACAGGAGATCATGCACACAAGTTTTGCATATTTGCTCCTTCTGATCTCCTTTGGCTTGGTTCTTTTATGAACATCAAGAGTGTAGAAAGAGCTTGAATATACACTTGTTGGCAGCAAAAAACTGTTAGCAGTCTGAATCTCTCTTATTCTAGTACATGCTACACCCTCCTCATTACATGCTCTGAGCAATGAAATTGTGTTGAAATTGATATTGGACGTTTGAAATGGATGCAGATGTCTCTTGCATTTAATCTTCCTTCATATTAATCTAATAAATTCAGTACCTATTATCTTAAAAGGGAATTGAACATTGATTGAGAAGATAAGAGAGTTATGCTGGACTGGTATATATGGGCTACATCCCAAGTATTTTAAGACTTGTAGTTTATTCATTCATTGTTCTGAGGGAATTTTCATTATGATGATCAACAACTGATTGGAATTGATACTTTTTATTGTTACTATATGCATTTTTATTCTCTAAGGATAGACACTTTTTTAAGGAGCTTAACAAGGCTGGATGTTTGCATCTCATTGAACAGAGGTCTTCAAAGGACCTAAAGGGGATGTTAGTTGGGTGGTTCGTAGCCCACTCTGCTGTTATCTGCTTATAAAATAATGTATAGTAGAGAGCTAGTTTACTTCAAGTTTCAAGATGTGGGCACTTTAAAATTACTTGTCTGTTCAAATTTTTTGACTTGTTTAAAATGAATCCACAAGTAGGTGGATAATTTGACTGTAATGGCGTATGTTTAAAATAGTCATTCCTGATTTTCAATATGCAGATTTTTTTTCATCCTAGGTAGCTGCAAGCCTCCAAAGCTGACTTGACCCAGCAGCAAGATACTTCAGTAGAATATGCTGAGTGCCAAAAATAAAGTATATTAGATAAAATGTCACAGGTATTAACAAATAAAAATAGATGCATAGCAACTCTTGTCTCCCCTGGGATCTAGGATTTATGATGGAAATCACATGTCATCTGTCATTTTTATAATGCCATACAGGCTAATTGCAGGTTCACGTTCATCATCGCTGTATAAGAGAGTATGTCAAATCTTATTTTCCATCCCATCCATACATGTTAAGCTTCTATTAAGCTGTGATCCTTCAGCCACATCCACACATCAGGCCTTTCCTGGGTGATCTTCCCTATATCCCAAATCATTTTCCAGATGGTTTTGGTTTTATAACTTGTGTGCAAATACTAGGGCATTTTTATCCCCTGGATATGAGGAATTTTATACACCAATGCCCAGCATTTCTGCATGCAAACTGAGACCAGACTACAGCACACATTTGCAATTATAAATGAAGATTTATTTATTTTTGGCTGTCTAATTTGACATTTAGAAAAATCTTATTTTTAAAGAGTGGGCACTTCCCAAAAGCCAAGTCACTGCTGGTTGTTTTTGTGACTCCGTTTTGGATGTTCATAAATCATTAAAGACTTTTATTGCTATGAATTTTTTTCCTGTAGGCCAAGAAACTGGTACAAGTAATCTATGTGTTTATATAGACTGAGCTGTAGTAAGGCAATATGTTGTTTTGATTTGAAGTTGTCACTTTGAATGTTTATATTGAAGTATGCGTTTTGCTCTAATTTAAATAGTATGCATATGCTAAAGTAACCTGCAAGGCAAAAGTTTTACTTTCCAAAGTAGAACTGAAGTGTTTGAGAATACTGTGAGAACACTTAAAAAGGTGTTAATGAGGTTCTTGCTTACATTCCTAGTTCTCAAACATACTTATACACTGATGTTTTCCAAACTGCCTAACACAGTGTCTGTCTGACTCTGAAAGTGTCTTAACCTTATTGGATCTCCCTGTTTAAGCAGCAAGTTCTTAAGCACCTTATCTAGAGCTGCTGTAGTCGAGCATCAAAGGCCCTGGGAGATCAAGAAACTAGGACGCCTGGCAAGCGTGCTGTAAACATACAGGCTGATAGGATCAGTTATGCCTCAAAATGCGGTTGTATGGGCTTTCTTCTTAAAGCATGGCCAGAAGAGGAACCAAAGCTCACCTTTCCATAATAAGCTAGTGGTGCTGGGACTCGTCTAAAGCATGAACAGCATTCCAGCAGTAGAAACCTGGGATCCTGGTCCCTGAGCCCAAGGCGTTTGAACCAGCCTCTTATCCCACCTCCACAGCTGCTGCACAGGCTGGACATAGTGAACAGGAGGGCATGCTCCCCACTTCTGTTTGACTGGAGCCATCTCATGGAAGATGCAGCAAGTTGCCAGAGGCTAAGATGAGGGAGCACCAAAAGGAGCCTGGCTCTGGTGCAGCAGTTTGTGTGCTTTCCTGGGTGGCCCTCCACGCCTCATAGTGCTTGGTTGCTGATGGTGAGGCTATTAGCAGAGGTGGAAATTCCTGTAACATCTGCCATGTTTCTTGAGAGGACCAACACTTGATCAGTTGTTTTAGGAAAAGAATTGGCCTAGGAGCCGAAGCTCTGAAGTGTTTCCTGACAAGAAAGCCCTCTTTCCAATGCAGAAATCTCCATCCTGGGGCACCTATCTATAGAGATGTGGTGATAAGTACCAGTCTATCAGTTTTGTATTATGTAGGTGTCTAGTTCTTGGCATAACTGATCCAATCCACAGGTTTGGGTGACTATAACCTGAGCTGTAACTCTGTTCCTTCATCTGCCTGTCTGTGTTGAGAATCTCCTTCCATAGCTTTTAGCAAAGGGGAGAAGAGGAAGAAATAAGATTATATCTTCACGTGATCTTTTTGTTTGGGTCTTTCAAACACTGCAAGCATCATCTGACAAGAAGAGGGAAATTCCTCTCTTCTCTCATGTTTATGAAATGCTTTGTTTTACTGGTACAGTGTTTCTTTGTTTTAGGGCAGGAAAGCACCTGTTGGGGGCGAGCAGGAATGTAGTAAGAAAGATTTGGTGCCTGAGTTTATTTCAAAGCTTCTTTATTCAAAGAGACATCACATTTTATTTGTTGGCAGTCTTGTCTGAAACTACAGTGACAACTGGCAACCTGCTAGTGCTAAGTGCCTTGCCAAATACTATTGCAAAATACTGCTGCTGCAGAAGTTGCATAACTTTATAGACCGTTACATTTCTCTTGGAGAAAATTAAAGGGTATCAAATTCTGATACTTTGGCTGGGATGTGCCATTTAAGCTGGGGCAGGCCTCAGCTGAGAAACAGGATTGACATGTTTCCGGAGGCACCCAGCATGCTGTCTTGCTGCTGCCTTCTCCTCTAGTTTGTATCATTAGTTTTCCTTCGACTGTACTTTTCCATCTCTTGTTCACTGTTGTGAAACAACTGGGGGAACAAGATTATTTAAAACTTTTTCACTGGACTATTAAATGCAAGATAGTGTGGAACAGACTTCAAACAAAAGAGGTCTTCACCCCTGATTCTGGACTTGATATAGATACATCAAAATAGATTTGTAGTGTCCCAGGGAATTATAATTTGTATTTGAGTATTTATTGAACAATTGTGGAGTTGTAATCACTCCAAGTATTTATATTTATCTAAATAGTATAGGATGCAAAATCTGATATATAAATATATGCAAAATGTTTGCAAATTCTTGAGGAATTTGTTTACTGTTACAGTAAGGGATGAGTTGGAAACACAGTTCTTATTTTTCTGAAGTTATCTTGGTGACCATTTCAGGGCTTTGCATCGTTAATTGTTGATGCTCAAACTGATATTTTAAAGAGAAGCTGTGAGTGTTCTGGAGAGAACATTGTTATCCTGCAGTGTTCAATATAACATTGCTTTACAGTGAAGTTTCTGGATTCATCTAGGAAGATATGCTAAGGGGTAAGTGCTGCTGCTTAGGGCTAAATCCTGCAATTTAGTTAGAAGGGATCTTGGTAGGTGTCTAGTGCAACCTCATGCTCAAAACAAGGTCAACACTGAGTTCAGAGAAGGTTGCTCAGGGCTTTGTCTAGTTAGGTTTTGAAAATCTCCCAGGATGGATACCCCACAGCTCCTCCGGGCAACCTGTTCCAGTGGTCAGTTATCCTCATAGTGATTTTTTTGTGTGTCCTTTCCCCCTCCACCCCCCAACTAGTTAGAACATTCCCTTTTTAATTTATGGCTGTTGTCTGTTGTTCTTATGCAGTGCACCACAGTAAAAAGTTAAGCTCTGTCTTCTCGCTAACCTCCTCATAGGTATTGGGAGACTTCTGTTAGGTCCCCCTGATGCCTCCTCTTCTCAAGCTAAACAAGCCCTGTTCCTTCAAACTCTGGTAACAGGGCAAGTGTTGCAGCCCTTGACCATCTTTCTTTTGATCACTTTTGTGCCCTGTGTCGTTTCCATTTAAGTACAGGGATGTGGGATGTGTATCTAAATTTTAACCTACTCGGTCTGCAATAGTCTGACAGAACAACTGTGTATTTAGATTTTTGATAGTCTATGTTTAGAGGATTTAGGGGGGCTTCTTAAGTGTTACATGTGTATGAACGGGGATCATTATCAAGCCCTTAATTATATTTCTTACTAAGTTTAGTAAATAAATAAGAACTGAGCATTCAGAAAATGAATGCTTTTACTTTAATTCTCTGGGATTTCCATTTTATGGTATGTGTTTTTACTTTAATGTTGGAAAGCATGGAATAGGGACAGGAGGTAATTAAGGAGTACAAAACTGATTTTTTTTTTTCCCTCTCTCTCTTTATGGATGGGATTTAACCTTATCTTGCAGAAGAAAGATGCATTAAGTCTAAAAGTTTGGAATGCTGCTGAAACTACTAAGGGGAGAAAATCAGAACAGTTCAGAAATAAAAGCTACCTGGTTAATGTGCCCAACCTGCCATTGTCAAGATGCACCATTACTTCATAAAAGGAAAGTTAGAAGAGTATATAACATTAATCAGTATATAGCAATGTTTTATGAGAGGTAGGAAGTGAAATGGAAGGGGCTTATCTAAATTGTAGTAGATGCTGGCAGCCTAGAATCCAACCTGCCTCCTGATTTTTTTTTTTCCTCTGAATATTAGGCCATCCTATTTCATTAATGTGTCTAATGGTGTTAACCTAATCTCCTGGTACTCATGATATATTTCATGTAAATAATTAATTTAGCTTGATCAATTTCATTTGCCAGTTCTGGATTTTCAGAATAGCAGGGAAAGATTAAGCAGTATTTTAATATTAAAACATTTTAATTTGGAAATTAAAAAAAAAAAAAAGAACAGTCCTTGCCAAAAAAAAAAGTCTGTTTTCTTTGGAATTGTTGGGTATAAACAACTCTCTTCTGCTATCCTTCTGTGTTCAGAGCCCTTATTGAAAGCATATGGGGTTTCTCTGTAAGGGGACACAAAATTGGACCCTGGTAGTGTCCCTTGAAAAATCATGTGATACTTAGAACAGTGACAGAAAAAATGATAAATTACATCATTCTGTCAAGAGAACATGGCTTATATTTTCATAAATTTTCAAGTTTCTTAATATTAAGTGTTTCCACCAGTGTTTTGTCTTGTGTATGTGTACGTACATTATATGTAACTATAAAAGCATATGCCAAATAGATTGGTTTAACTTCACTTTTCTTCAGAATTTTTCAGAGATTGGCTGGTTCTTTGATGCTCTTTTCATGTTAACTAATATGTGGTGGATGAATAGGATTCTTTATAGAATTATCTAAAACTAGGCACTGATTATTTGAAACAAAGAGTTTCTTCAGAGCAAAATTTAAGCTGGCATTGCCATGAATCCTAGAATTATTCTACATTTAAATGAGGGAACAGTGATGCACTTGTACTTGTGCTTTGAACAGTACAGAGCTGCTGACCAGAGACTGAGACGCTGCTGAGCAAATCTTTCTAGGTTGATTTGCTAAAGTTTCCAAGTCTACTCTTCTCTCTTTAAGCAGATAATGAAAAGCAAAGCTAAACAGATGCTATAAGTTGCACTAAACTATTCTAAAAATAGTGTCAGTTTTTTTGGAGATATGCAAGTTTCTTTTGGCAATGCATAATCCAAAAATCTATGGAAATCTCAGTGCTCTATAGCAATTTGAACATGTACTTATCCTCTGCTTTGGTTTGGGGCATTTGAGGTATAGTACATAGCAGCTAAACAATATCTCATTTGTCTGTTAAAAAGCTGGGGAAGAAGGGATGAAAAAGAAAATGTTTACAGTAGTTTTCTACCCAATTAAAATCAGAAGGCAAACTGAAATACAAAGAGTTTATATGTATTCCAAGCCATTTAAAAAGGTGTTTTGCTGCTTGGATGTTAAGTTATACAGACATTTTTTTTAACTTCGCTTTATTTTCTGTGTGAATGTAAACTAGAAGTTTGACTTAACCTCTCTAATTCAGAATACCTTTAAGTTTATGATTCATTTGGTTTTGGTTATGGCATCTGGGTATTTCAGCACCTTTTAAGTGAATTGACTGAGGTTGTTAGAAATTCATAAACTGGCTTAAAATGTTAAACTTGTGGAGTATTTTACCAGAATCTATAAGTAATGCCTGTCTTGCAAGGATAATGCTGCAGTACTAGTCAGTTAGGAACCTCAGTGAAGATAATCTGTTTTATACCCTTAGCTATTTTTCCTGTTGGTTAATTATCTGGGAATAAAACCAAAATTCTGTAGCTGCTCTTATGTATAAAAATGTGTCCAGAATTTCTGTGCAGATATCTTAATTGTATTTGTTGATCTTAGTTGAGGTTGGGATTTTTGGATTGAGGTTCTTGTATGTTTGTTTACAAAGAATTAAGATGGAGGTGGGAGAAGGAATGGCATAACATTTGTAAGGTTTTGCACAGAAATGAAACGGAAGGCTTGTCAGTGTGAGCAAGGGACAGTTTCGTATTTTATGTAGAAACATCACTTGAAATGACCTGAAGGAAATTTTATGATCAACCACTCAGTCAAAGTCCAGCTACTTACTCAGGGAGTCATGTTGGATGTGTGATGTGCCCAGATAAATCCTTATCAAAGACTGTTTTGTTTCTTTGTGGGTGCTGGGTTTTTCAGAAGGTACACTTGCAGTTTCTTAGCTACAGAGCAGTGGTCTCATGAGGAATAGAGGCTGGCCTTGTATCTCAGAATAAACAGATATTTTCCAAAGACAGCTATGCACACACAAATGTGCAGGCACACATGGAGTTTGACCCTTTTTAAAATAAGAAAAGTTGCATCATGAAATAAAAACGTTGATAAGAAATTAGGAACCGACAATGAGAAACTGGAGCATGTTTTGTCTTAGTTATGATTAGGTTACTGCTTTATGGCTAGGGGACTGGAAAAGTTTGACTTGGATGCCTGGCCTTTTGTTTTGTTTCTCCTATGTATAGCTGATTGTCTCGCATTGCTTTCTGCTATATGGATGCCACTGCTGGGCCTTGGACTCTTCTGGTTTGGCATAGAGTGAATCCGTGTTACTGTGTTAGTTCAGTAGGCTGCTTTTGAAGTACATCATCTGATCCTTTACACTTAAGCTTTGGTTCACTTTTCTGGGTGACCGTGGGGAACATGAACTGGATTCCTTTCAGATGAAGCCAAACTGGAAAATGGACTGCAGGGTGCTTCTAACAAACCACGAATGGGCGTTCAGTCCATAGGACCAGACTTAGAGCTGGCTTGAAGCAAAACAAACAAATCCTGCCACACCAACATGGGTAGTGTGGATGCTGGGTCCTTGGCATCAACTGTTTCGCTCTCTGTGGGTGTGCTTTTCTTGCACTGCATTACTTGCTAAGACATTGACTCAGAAGCTATAGCAAGAGCAGATGCAACCACCTTCAACCTTGCTTTTTCTTTTGACTTCAGATGCAGCCTTGTAAGCAGTTACTCATGAAAGTCTAACACACCTCTAACATGGCTTTTTCTGGTCCCTTTGCAGACTGCAGTCTCATTTTTCATCTTTTCTGCCTCTTCCCTACCTGTCACTTGACTTCCCTCAATGCTTCTCCTCTTTGTGCTTTCAAACCAGACCCCTTTTCTCTCCTCTCACACTTATTTGCCACCATCATAGAACATTGCTTTCAGCCTTAAATTTTCCAGTCTCAAGAAGTCATCTAAATTGTGTCCGCCCCAAAGGTGAAATGTTTTTCGTTGGTTGGTTGGTTGGTTGTTTTTGGAGGGGGAGGAGGGTTATTAAGAAGCATGTGCCTAAACTGTTTTTAAAGTTCTGTTCTTGTAAAGTCTCTTCCACTGCTTCACTAGTCTTTTATAAAACTTTACTGGTTCTTGTCACCCCTCTCCAGTGTCTAACCTGAATCTTCACCATGCTGGTTTTAATAAGCCCATTAGGGCTTGTCCTGTGTGTGGCTGACCTGAAGAAGAGACAGTTCTCTTGTCTTTGTATCAGCCTTTTAAAAAGCAATCTCTTAAATATTTTCCTTCTCTTAAAAAAACTACCTTGTCCATCCCCTTCCCCCCAAAAGTTATGTTTTCTGGACTTCCTTTCATTCTCCTTACTGTTCCCTAGCCTGTCTCCAGTGGGTCCACATCTTTCCTAAGTATTCAGATACTAACAGAGTAAAGTGGAAGATTTTTTTGTTTGTTTTTTGAGTCCAGCAGATCATGCTCAGGCACTGGCCTGCAACAGTCCTGTTTTATATCTCATGATAGTGTTTGCCTTTCTTACAACAGCATGACCTTCTTTTGTGATCCTCTATAATCTGTTGCCTTTTATTTCTCATCCGGTATTTCTGTATTTGCTGTTTCCTGCCTGTGGGTAGTATCTTGTACATAACCAGTTACATTTCACTCTGTCCTTTCAGATCACTACTGTAGCCTGACAATCATATATTTAACTTGTATTTTGCACATCCTAAACTATTTCTTCTTCCTGCTTCTCGAGTTTAACTGCTAAAATATCACAAGGCACTGTGAAAGCCTTACTAAAGGTAAGATATTACAGCTGTGATTTCTCTCCTATCTATCTGCAAGGCCTGTCAGAAGAAAGTTAGCAAGGTGACTCAACAAATCTCTCTTGACTGCTAGTTCATGTTATCTTCCAGGTGCTACAGATTAATCTGTTCTGGATTTTGTCAAGAATTTGAGGTTAAACTGACTCACTGAGTCTGTAACTTCACTTTTTTTTTTCTTTTTTTAAACTAAGGCAGATGATATCTGCCCCTTTCCAATTTTCTGGTATGTCACCTTGCTTATCCTTTATGAGTGACCTATAACTCATAATTCTGAGCTACATCCTAGAAGAAGTTGATCAGACCCAGCCAATCTGTAAACCTCTAATTTCTGAATATTCTTACCTGTTGTTTTGTTTTGTTTACTTGTCTGTTTTGCCCATTATATACCCTGTGGCTGAAATCTTACCTATTATGCTAACCACTGCTTAAATTTGACCCTGTTAGTGAAGATTGATGTCCAGACAATTACTAAACATTATAGCCTTCTGGATGTCATCTCTCATTAGCTTAGCTCTATGTTGACTAGGGCAGCAACATTTTCCTTGCTCTTAAAAAATAAAAATAAAATAAAATAAGGGAAATGACAACAGAAAAATCCTTATTACCAACATATTTACAGTCTATTTGCATTACACTTCTGCCTTAACCATGCTGATTCTCATACCTATGTATTCAAGCAGATTTTATACTTACTGCTAGTGATTTGACCTTTTTTTCCACATTCTGTGTCTTTCTTGAGCTCCTCACAGATCCCAAAAACTCAAGACTTTACCCAGCTTACTCTCCTCCTACAACTTCTGTTTTTCTCTGAACAGGGCACAAGCACCAGTTATTCTGTTGTATTATTTCTTGGAGGAAACTGCTGCTTTCTTGTTGTCCTTTTCTCTTATTCGTGTCTGTTGTGAGATGTACTCTCTACCTGAGTGTGTTGACATTTGCCATCATTACACTGAGCTCACTCTTTCTTTCCATTTCATGAGTTTCAGACAACGTGTCTCCTCAGTGGGTTTCTCTCCATTTGCCTAGAAACAAATCTAAAGGATTTGCTGCCTTCTAGAGTCTTTCTCCATTTTTTAATCAAAAAATTGCCAATTTTGAAATATAATACCTGGTGAATGCAAGTGTAAGTGTAAACAACAGTAAAGCTTCTGTTAATTCCACAGACCGGTGTTGCTGATGAAATGGGTATCATGTGTTGTTCAGTTTCCATTCCAGGCTTTTCTGTTTCATTTCCAAGTTGTGTTAACTGTTCTGTTGTCTAGATTTGAGTTAAAAAAACAACTCCGGTGCCTGTTTTAAAATGGCAACATCACTGTCAAAACTGGTTTGCAATAGGTACCTACCAACAGTTTGTTCCCTGGAGCTCTTCAGACTCTGCAGACCGCCTACTGCATGTTGTCCGGCATTGCTCCCAGCGTTGGTGGAGCTACCATAGCCGGAAACATCAATTAAAAAAAAAGGGAGGGGGAGAGGGAGAGATGTGCTTTCAGATGTACAGTTACTAGCATGCCTCCATTTCTGGTCTGTAACCTGAGCCCATCTGTGCGTGTGCAGATTACATTTTACAAGTTGTCGATAACGTACAAAGTTTGGATTCTGGATCCAAATGCTTCAATGACAAGGAGTTCCAGCTGTGGACTTAGGCCTGAGGTTCATTTCCACTGCTTGTTAAAGCAATGAAAGGCAAAAAATTTTGACAAAAGCGCCTCATTAGAATCGTGACTTGAGTGACTTTAGCAATTAACTTTAAGTGCTTCATATTACTTTCAAAAGTTTTCAAAAGGGAATGCTCTGCTGCGTTTCACTCCCGTAAGAGAACTGATCCTTTGCACATTAGATCTTAGCGAAAGCAATGATGCTAAAAGCTTACAGATGATCCTTCAGATCCAGGATGGGTGAAAAAACAAAACAAGTGTTCACTTCCTACCCCCCTATGGGAAGTTGATCCAGGCAGCATTTCCTTTCAATTGTATTTTTGACATATGCTGCCTTTCTTTTCAAAGAAAGGGATCTGGTTGTCCTAACCAGAGTCTTAGGAACTGAGAGTAAAAAGATTCTGAAACTTTGAAGGATTGTTAATATTATCATCCACTGAGCAGGATTAGAGGGCTATGTGTAATAATGCATCTGAATATGTATAAGTTTACATAGTTACCGTTGTCACTGGAAGCTACTAAGCACTCTAAAGCTGCACTAGGTCCACATTTTGCTAGGTGTATTGCACAGAGTTAATAAAGATGACCTCTTTTCCAATGAACTGTGCTCTGTCTTTTATTCCCACCTGGTGAGATAAGACAAATCACATCTGCAGTGTGAAAAGGATCCTGAGCAGAGTGGGTGATAATGACATTCATGTGTGGAGAGAGCAGGGTAGGGTGGTTGTGAGCAAAGAGCTGAATCTCTTGAGGGTTGAAACGCTGCTGTTTTCCTCAAGCGAGGCTGGGTTACAGAGAGGTGGGAAGTGCTGAATTGCATAAGAGACAGGATACAACAGACTGATAGACAAACATCATCACCTGAGTGAAGGTAAACTAGGAGGAGGATGCAAGAATAAATGGGAAGATACTTTCTTCACTGCCTACTATCTGATATTACTGTTTATGAAGTGTGTGTGCATGTGACTGCCTGCAACCTAGTGTCTGCCCTCATGAGGGTGCCCAACACAAAACACTATTAAGGGGTTAATATAACAATTAAGACATATAGGCAAAACTCTGCCAGTTTGACAAAATGCTTTTGTAAGCTTCTCTCTCCTTATCTTCTGCTTGTATTAACATCTCTAGCCAAGTAAGACTTACTGTGATTTTGAGGTTAATATATTTGCAGCCCTTCATACCTAATTGGAGATTAAAATATTTTTAACAAACTAATTCACTAAGCATATTGGAGCATACATCCAGATGTTCGTATGGCGCTCCAATCTCACTGGCGTTGGTGAGAGCTCTACCACAAACTTGTATGTAAACTGGTGGTTCTGCTGTTGCTCTGCTGTTATACAGAAGAGCAACCAACATTATGTGACACTAGGGAATTTGGGCTATGGTGCTTTTAGAAAAAAGGAGAAAGTACAATCCCTTGCTTGAAGTACACTATTTGGTGTTTTTTTTCTTAGCTTAGTAAAGAGGCTGTCCCTTTGCAAGTAATCTTCTTCCACTGTGGCATAATGAATAAGATTTGATGAGAATTTGGAAAGCTTGAGATCTCTTCCTCATTCTGCTGCAACAGCTTTCCATGTACCTTGGTTGATTCTTTTAGTCTGTGTTGTGAGTACTTTTCTCTTGCTGTTTTCATGTTTTACAATGTAGTAGGTCTTAATTTTATTGTTCATTGGAATCTGAACAGGCTTGGCCAAGAAAATGCTGCTTCTGGCAAAGAAAATACTTCTTAGTCTATGTAATGGGTTTCAGTCTGTAATTTATTCATTCTCTCTAGCCAATAATATTTGGGATTTTGTTCCTTTGTTTCTTTAAGTCTGACACTGGTCTGCAGTTAATTTGGTAGTATCCTGGCATAAAATATATCACAAATTTAGAAGTTGGATTATTTTCTTTCTAAGGCTTTTCAGTAAAATGACTGCTTAACCTTTCAGTTCTGGACAGATTATGTAGCAGTACTTGAAAACTTTCTTCTAAAATGTGAAATAGAAATCCCATGGTTAATGTGTTGAGAAGATACTGTAAAGTATTCCCTGAAATAACTGATGATTTACTCTTCCTCTCAGTAAATCTGCAAGAAAAACATTCTCCTCCTTTTTTTTTTCTTTTCTTACAAAAGAAAATCTCCCTATAAAAAAGGCTTTTTTTTTTTTTTTTTTTTAATACAACCTAAAGGAGTGGGAGTTCTGTATGTTTTCCTCTCCCCTGTTCCTAAACACAGTCATGGGCTGTGGTCTCAACTGTCCTAGACACTCAATAAAATAAAGCTTCATATAGTCCCATGTGTGTTAAATAATTAACCTTCACATCTTCCTTTCTTCATGCGCCCACTTTTAGCATCCACCGAAGTGTAGTTTGGCCCTGCATCTGCCTAACATGTAAGGCATATTAATGCTTTGAAGTTCATGTTTAAGGAAAATGTCCAAACTTTCTTTCTTTGGTGTGAATGCTTTCATGTTCTGTGTTCTCTTTATGTTTCCCTTGGCCTGCGGTCCTTTTGTTCACTGGTGGAACCGTTCCTCTCTCTCCGTTATTTTATGAACATGCCAAGTTACTCTGGCTTTCTTGAGGCATCCTCTCCATAAACTGAATTTTAAAATCTGGTGCTCATTTAATTGTGCAAGTTCACAATAAATGCAATAAGATGTTTACTAACAGCTTTATTAAGCATTTATGCACGTAGGAGCACTGGAGCTAAGGATCAGCGTATAAACAGCCATCTTGTTTGCTCTGACCTTTAAAGAATTAAGTTAAACTTCAGTAACAGAAGTTTAACTTCTGTTAAACAAAAGATGCCAGAGGTGTCCCCAGGCTTCTTGTATGTTATCAGTAATCACTACTGGAGCAGTCTTTAATTTTTACTCAGTACTACAGTATTCCTCTTCTCAAAATTAAACATTATTCTTGTAATAGTGAGAAATAAACAGGGTTGGTATTTTATGATTTTGAAGATACTTATAATCAGTCTGTGGAGGTAGAGGGGGGAAGGAATGAAAATATCCTTAATTAACCTACCTTTATTCTAAAGGAGGTATGTGTTTCTTCCCAAGACAGGTGTGGTAAAGGCCTAAGGCAGATAGGAAAACTGAAGGGACAGGGGAGCTCTGAAAAAAGAAATTGTATGATGGTTTCTTGGGTTAATTTGGTAATAGAAATTGTAATTCCAGTTTTACTTGGTTAGGTAAGAACCCCTTGTCTTGACATCTATCCACCACCCCAGGTTTCCTAGTGGAGCTAAAATTATGAACACAGATACTCTCTCTGATTCTAGTGTGTTAACAACTATGTGTGGGTAGGCATGAATTAGTGGCTAGCTGAGAGGAAAAAATGATAATTGTAGGCCTGGGAGAACCTTGGTTGTATCAAGGTGAACAATGAAACAGAATATTTCTGAAGTGGGTATTTTGAAGGGCTGTTGTTGCAATCCTTTTTATATAAATGAAAGGTACACTTGAATCGGAAGCAATTTGATTTAAAAAATCTGGTAGTGACTCATTCCATTCCTGGGGGAAAATAGAGCTACTGCGACATTGATAGATTTTTGAGCACTGACATGGTATCTGCTTCAGACCAAATTTAAATTTTCATCATTTAATTCAAGAGTGGAAGATATTAGCACTCTCCTCCAACACCACTCTTACTAGCTCCCATTAGTGTGCTTCATATTCCAGTTTGGGCATCCTCATCAACCTTGCAGTTGCATCCAAACAGAAATTGATTACTGGTAGTTCCCTGAACTTTGCACAGGTCATTGAAGAGCTCCCGTATTTTACCATCAGTGCAGTAACAATGTGTTTGACTGCTTTAGTCTGTGAGATATAGAACATCCTCTGTCTTCATGGGTTTACAAAATACTTTATCTTGCTTCTAGAACAAAATTGTTTCTCTGCTTAATTGAAAATTTATAAAAAACATAATGAATCGAGCTGACATAAAGTAAGATTGCCTTGTAATTATGAAACTTTGCCATTTTGCTCTTTTGTGTTCTTACGCTAACTTACAATTGGGCTGTCATCTACAAAAATGACTTTAATTTGTACATCTCGGAGGAAACTGCAGTTAGAATAAGACTTTCTTGTTCTCACAACTGGTAGAGTAGTTTGTTGGATTTGTGTGCAGGAACATCTTAATGTGAAACTGATATATGACAAACTAATTTGAATGATGACTGCAATAAAGTACAATGTCTTTTAAGTACTTTGGTTCTTATTGTCTCTCTAAAATGGGTATATTTACATCAAAATGAAATGTCAACAGATACAATTTTATGATAACTTTTCCTACTTATTATTCATAATCAGTGTGGTAGTCTACAATATCTTTCCATGTTTCCTGTGGTCCTTACCACTGAAAGCCATAATAGCTAACAAAAAAACCCTGCTGACCTAAAAGATTATTTAATCTGCCATGTGCTGTTTTGAAACTTCATCATGAAACTTGTAATATTCCCTTAACTGACTTCTGCTAGATTGCAGAGTGTTGTTGATATTATTGTTATTTGTATGATGTTATTTCTTATAAAAAGAAAGACACATTAAAGAAAGGCTTAGTTTCTCTGCAGCCAGTAGGGTGCAAAAGTTGATCATCTCCTGTCCTCTGCCCTTGCTTGTTCTTGGACATCCTGTTTCATATCAATTTTTCCTGGTATAAGATGACTGGATGTATTTTTATATAAATCTGTTGCTGAAACTCACTTAATACTTGAGATTCACATAAGCAATTGAAACCTTGACCCACAGTTCCAAGAACTGAAGGTGAGAGTTTTCATGCTTGGATTTTTTTTACTTTTTTTTTAAGGGGTGAGGCTCTGAAGTTGGTGGATGAAATATATGTTCTCTGTGGTTTGGCAACAAGGTTGGGCATATGGCAAATATGAAGAAACAGCTAGATAACCAAGTGATCATACTAAGGACAGCAAATAATAAACTCTTACTTTTTTGCATTAAAAATTCTGTGTCCTTTTTGGATTATGAGATACAGCTTCTAGCTTTGGTAGTGCATTTTTTAATTATTATTATTATTTTTTTTTTTTACTCTGGCTTGGTGTGTAGCAATGCTATAGTAGAATGCTTATGTCTTTTGACATAAGCAATTTATTAAAAAGTATTAACGGAATTGTAGATCCAAATCTAGTGTATTCTGTAGATTTTACACTGCCTTACACTGCTGATATTTTGGAAAAAAACTGAAAGTGAGAAAATTAGATACAAAAACCACTGACAAACAAGAAAACCCACGCTTCCTTCCTTCTGTCAGAAAAGGCTTCTGAACTGTGCTGTAACTGCTCGTATTTGCAGAGGTTCAGAACACTCTAAGAATTGCAAGTACAGAGTAGTTTGAGAGGGGCCAAACCTGGTAGTAAGTGAATCTTCCTGACCTCTTGTCCATGAGTGAGAGTAGTGACCAAACCAAATCCCCCACCCTTGTGGAGTTCCATTTGAACAGAATACCTGAACAGAGGAACTACAAGTAAAGAGCTTAAAAATGTTAAGTACAGTGGTTAGTTGTGTTCTCACTCATTTCTACAGTTTGGAGAAGAACTCTTGACATTCTGGGTAGACCTCATCTGCATAATATCGTATGCCAGAGCATCTGTTTACCCAAGCATGCTTGTTTACCAAAGTCTCTATTTGTAATTCTAGCAGAATTGCGGTGTAGTTGAGATCCAGGAGGCTGAATTAAGAACCATCCATACAGAATTATTACTTTAAGAGCAAGCTTTTTTTTTTTTCTTCTTAGCTTTAGTATACCTTACTGTACATATTGCTTGAATCTCCTGCAAGCTCAGCTATTTGACCTGCTGTATAAAACTGTATTTACAAACTGAATACCAAAGAGTCTTTGTGAAGAACAAAATGCAGATCTTACAGTACTACGAGGTGGGAAATTTTTTAGCAACTTACACTGATACCTTAACAAGTGTATTGAATATCTTCAGCTTCAAAGTGCTTACCAGTGCAGTAATTTATTACTGTGTTGTATGCACATCTACTGAAACTAGTCCCAGAACATTTTAGAGTATACCAATAAATTGCATGTTGGACATGAGTCAAGCACATATTTTGCTACGTATCTCTAATGTGATCCTTTACCTTTGTCCTTGTTATATGTATATGTGCCAATTACAGGAGTTAAAGTGATAATGATCAGGTTCAATGCACTTTTTTTTTTCCCCCCTCATCTTCTTGGAACCCATGCAGAAGTCCAAGTCTGAACTGAAGTGCACCAAAAATGCTTCCATCTAAGCAAGTGGAGGAGGCTTGGGGTGCATCTACAGTGCGCATCTCTAGGGTAATTGAAAACTAAGCTAAACTAGTCTATACGAGGCTTAGCATTTGTAACATTATGCTGCCTCTGGTGACTGAACTGGTTCATAGAGATTTCACTTGGGTACCTGTTTTGTACGCACACTTGTACTGAGTGGAGTAGGTGCAAGGCAAACAAGATTTGGGCTGGGTGAGCAATAAATACCGGTGTATATCCACATACCTTCTGTTAGTGATGCTTCTGCTAAGGACCGTGCTGTAAGGGGATGACAGCTCCTGGTGGGGCCCTGTCTGCTACTGCACTAATAAGTGAACAGGATGTAAACAGTAATTTTTGGATCAGAATTGAGCTTTGTGAGACATTTTATGTGCACTTCACTGTTCACTTTAAATGCCTTGCATTGTAAGTAATTTTTATAACGCAAACAACTGTTAAGATTAGTTTCTAGCAAAATACATCGTTCAACTCACCCTAACTGAAAAGAACTCTATAATATCTGTTATTGCAATAATACAGGGACTTTCAATGAATATGTGAGTGAAATCAAGAACATGAGGAGGATTAAGTGAAGAAGATAGATGCATATAATTTAAACACAGATGTGTTATTTCACTGTCTGATACTGTTTTTTGTCTTGAAAATCCATCATGCTTTTATGCAGTTTTTGCCAAAAATTGCTCGCCTGTATCAAATTACCTGGAGGTTTGTTAGTTAAAACATACTGTTGAGCAAAAGGAAAGAGTTTTCCTAAATACATTTATAAAAATATACTGAGGCTTTGAATAATATCACAAAATGTAAAAAAGTAGAACTTCTGCATTAAAGAAAAAAGGATAATTTGGGGCCTTATTTTTCTTGAGGTTTTCAATTTGTTTTCCATCTTGTGAAAGCTTGCCTAATGCTTGTGACTTAGGAAAATGATTTCTGTGTATGTGTGCTCTCTAGTATTCATGTATTTGGATAGAATGTGAAAGCGATTATGATATGGACTGAGATGCGATCTGTAAAAACTGCCATACATCCAGTTTTCCCCAAAGATGCCTTTTCTCGTCTTCTGCTTGGAATTGCTACCAGGACAGAACTCGAGCACTGGCTACATTTGTTTTGGATGTCTGAATACCCAGCAGCCAAGTAAAGAGGCCAAGGCCGTTCAGTCTAGACTGTAGATGTTAAGAAGCCCCATACGTATCTGCTAAACATGCAGCATGGAATAGTAGATAGTACATATGTGCCGTATTGTTGGTCAATGTAAAGATTGGGTCACTTAAGACAGAGGTGTCACTGTAAGTCCTTGCTAATGGGACTTTTCCCTATGACTGAGAGTGTTTGCTTTTTACTACAGCTCTTCTTGCCTAGAGAAACTCAACTGTTGGTCTCGTCCTTCCAGTGTGTAAATGTACTCGTGAAAAGACTGAGAGGTTAATGTACTTTTAACAAAAAACGTGATTACTCTGAAGAGCCCCAGCAGGGAATCTGCATTTCCACGGCATGGAACAACACACTTGGCCTACATGTTCCCTTAGGTAGTGATAAACTCACCTGTGTAATCATTCAGCTCTACCTGTTTTTCTTTAATTCCTTGTGACATTTCTTTTAGAGGTGATGCTGCTGCTTCTGGCACTACGCTTGTTTGTGTACTAGCATTCATCTTTAATAAATGTTTCATGTGCTTTAATCCAGTGTTTTCTTCTTAGCTTCTGTAAAGAATTTCTCTGATCTGGTGCTGCTGTTGTTCTTTTTTTTTTTTTTTTGGTCCATATTGTGCATACTCTGATGTTCATGAAATGATGCAAGCCATTACAGTTGTTCTGTCTCTTTCTGTTGGTTTGGTTTTCCATGTTTGCTACACTAAGTGTGGTTCCATGCAGTGTGGTAGGTTCTGGTTTTGATCTCCACCATCCTCTCTGCTCCAGGACTCTCTTCTGGTAATATATGGATCTTTTTGTTCATGTCCAGAGTGCTGGGGAACTGTCAGCTCACTGTGGATGTCGTTCAGTACTGGGAAGCCTCCTTTACTTGCAGAGCTCTTATGTTCCATCAAGAGATAATACTGCATCTTTCTGTACTTTCTTAGGTGGCTTGCGGTTGTTTTGTGTGGATTGGCTCATTTGTTTGAGGGAAGGGGTTGAAGTCTGTTTGCTACAGATCAGTCTCTTGTGTATTAATTTAATCTCTCCAAACTGAAAGACTATCTCTCTAATCTAAAGAAATGTTGCAGTTGATCTAGAGTACAAAAAAAAAGTGAGGGGGGAAAAAAAACACTTCTCCCTGCAGCTCATGTAAAACTAAACCATTGTTCAGAGTTCTCTGATAAGCACAGGCAGGCAACTATGAAAATGAGTTAATGAAAGCTATTAATATGCATACATAAATTAAGTGTTACAAAACCAACTTTGGTAAAGAGCAGTTACCTGGTGACACTGTTGCTTGCACATGCACTGTGGAGTTTACATCTTGTGCAACTGTGGTTTTGGTTCCCCCCCCACACACACACACAGTTTTAACTCTCAGAGTTTCAGCTAAATCACTTTCCCACTTAGGGTCGCCTTTTATTTGATCTTTACCCTTGATAGCCCATGGTTGTTTTTTTTAGTAATCTCGTGTATCCAAGGAGTCTGTCAGAGATCTGTCTTCCCTAATACATGAATCTTAGGTGTCACGTTAAGCAGAGCTGAACACCTGGTTCCAGCTGGCCCATTCCCAAACCTCTTAAGTCCAATTCCTAAGCAGGCAATGCTGAGCAGAGATTGGGGTATGGATTTGGGTTAATTAGATGCAGAGGCTGGGAAGCAGAATGAGTATAATTGATCAGCTCAGAGCATAAAATGATAGAAAAGGGCAGATGCATATCTGTCTTCATGTATTTTTGTGGGGACTTTGTGGCTGTCAGAATCCTAGGTATTACATAATATTTGCCCTGAGTTGCTATATCTGTGTCGTCATGAGGCCTGTCCATTACAGCTTGCGGCTTTCTGAAGGGTTACGTCAGGCTGCTCATATACTGTGCAGCTGGATACAAAGTATTCAGAGTGGCCTTAAAGGCAAAAACGGGCTAAAGCTGTTTGGCAAGTGCAAGTTTAACTACAAGGGTCATCAGTTTTTTTCCGAGTGAAGATTAAGTTTAGGGCCTTATAGACTAAAGGCCAACAATGATTAACAAAGATCACCTTACATCTATTGCAGTGTCACATTAGTACATTTTGGAGGGTTTTAAATAGACATGTTTGGTTTAATTGGAGTTGTTGATATGCAAGAGAGCATCACAGAAGAATTTTTGATTCCAGAGATCTAACCTTAGTGCCCAAACTTGATGACTCTAGTAACTGTCTGGGGCAAGGAGGTTGTGTTATCCCTGAGCATGAAGAGTAGGATAGAAAACTTGGTATTGAAAATGATAGGGTAAGATATTCTTTTGAAGATACAATAACTGAAGCTAAAAGCTGTTGTGTCAGTGTTTGAAGCTGAAAGTGAGAGAATTATTTTGAGGTGTTAGTCAATTGACCCACAGTGTTTAAACAGTAACTAAAAATATTGGACTGTACTTGTCAAGTGGTTTGGGCTGTGCTTGTTGTGTGAATATTTGAATATATATTTAAGTACCACAGAATATATATACAGAACAGTGTTCACTAACAAAGCTCCTGGCTATGTTAAACAAGTCTTTTGCGTTCCTGCTTTGTCTTGCAATGTTTTTTATATTGTATTTTGGCCTGTTTAGTTCTCTTGATATTATAAAATTAGACTTGTGATATTTGGTCAGTGACAAGGTTTTTTTCATACTAGTTGAAACACATTTTCAATAAAAATAGTTTCTCCTTTACACCTATTCCGCTATTTTTACACTATTTCCACTGTTTTTCCACTATTTGCTATTACTTTCTGCTCTCACTGGGCTTGGTGAAACATGTTAGAGATACTGTGTATATCTGTGATCTCTTAGGTTTGAGATGGCTTGACTGGTCCTTCTTTTCTCTTCTCCATTTTTTCCTCTCCCCCCATCCAGTCACTGGCGCTCTTCAACAAAGACCTGAAATAGGTGGGAAGACAGTACAGGAAGCAGATTTGCAACACTGTTTAGAAGCTAAGCACTGCAAAGTAGTGGCAGCCAGACTCTTTGTGTATGTTACTTGCCTAGGAAACATAAATGAGGAACGCAAGGGAGTTCCCGTGGACAAAAATGTCAGAATGAATGCTGACCTTGTAACTTTACTTAAAAGGCAAGTTCAGTTTTGTGTGTTGCTAGATCTACTATCCAATTAACTACTAAGTGTCCCAAGCAAACTGACATTAGACTATTACCCTTAAAAAGCTTGTCAAGCAAATCTGTAAATTAGGATTTCTTCAAATTTTAAAACCCTTAACAGTGTTTTGTATGGTGTGATGCAACAGACAGATAAATATGCTGAGTAGTTCACTGGGACAAATTACAATTTAAGGATACATATCAGGTCACTGCTCTGTAACTATTTAGACCTAGTACAGATCCAGAATAGTGAGATGAACTACATAAAATTAAATGGTTGGCATCCCTGTCAGCCTCTTTGGAGAGTTTTTAACTGCATTGAAGGACAAATAGCTTCTTTTTATTCGAAGGTTTAAGGTTAAGGTTTAAGGTTAAGACTGTGTGGTCAGGTAGACAGAATTAAATTATCTCTAGGCCAGGGTCTTCCCTGCTTTCCTTGGCTGAGGCTCCTCTACTGTAAGTCAGTCCAATTAAAACTGATCTGCTGACAAGTGAATAATTGACTGAAAACTATTGACCAGCTAGATGAACACTGCTAAACAACTTTTAAGTAAAATAACTGTTGAATAAAGATGACCTGATTAAATTCTTTGCCAACAAGGTATTTTAACTGACTGAAGTTCAAAAGCCTTCTGTTCTAGGGGTTAGAACTAGAAGTGCTAATATAGGTTGTTTAAAAGCTCTCTATGAATATACAGCAAATATCTTGCCACATTCAAACAAGCAGAAGATGGCTGTTGCTACGATGCAGAGTCTCTATATACAGCAGTGCCTGTTCAAAAATATGAAACATCAGAATTGGAAAAGGGCAGGTTAGGATGAGAAAATTCCTCATTCTTTCCTGTAAGGACTCTACTAAAATGGAAGATTATGATCCAGATGAGTTGACTTGTAGCTTGTGTGTACACAGTTACAACATGCTAATCAAAACACTGATGTATTTTAAACAATGCCAGACTGTTTCTCTGGTTTCTTTTTGGAGAGTTCTTGGATGGCTGTCAGTGTCTGACACATGAGTGTAGTATTTGGGAATACTTGCAGCAGGAGCGAGTGTTCTGAAACTGGATCTCCCGAATTGTTGTTTGCTATATACTTGCCAATACCTGTGACTGTGTTTAAGTGAACATCATCATGTCTCATCAGGCACACATATAGGTCTTGTGAAAACATGCTTGTAGAACAAGGGGCTTTTCCATAATCAATAGAACAATTTTCTGATGAAAACTGGTGTTTTGTTGGGCACTTAGATGTTTCACCTGAGTGGTGAGACCAGAACTCATGTCATTTAAGTCAGTGGAACTGACTAACCTGTTTTCACATTTGTCCATTATTTACACTGCAGTTGAAATCCAAAGAATTATTAATCATTTCTGGTATTTAGGTGGAAGAAACTAAAATGTCACGGTCTTTTGCCTCATGCTCAGTATTCCCCTTTGCAGTAGATGTCCTTTGCCTCTGAAGTCTTGTCTGAACAATGATTAGTCCATATTGGTTTAGAAACAATATGCGGATGCTCAGTAAACACAAAGTTTAAACATAACAGACACAGCAGCCTGTTCAGTTAAACTGAACCCACGCTGCCTGCTGGCTGTCCTGCCCTTCTAGATCTACGGAACAAAAGAAACTGGAAGTGATGCTGCCACTAAAAGATTCTTTTTCTGGAATTTGTGTTTTTATAACTTTCTTATAGCCTGAATCTGTTCAGAAAAAAACGAGTTACTTTGTTTTGCGAGGTCCAGTTGAATTTTAACTAGGGTATTGAAACTTACCCTTCAATTTCCAAGGGCCTGGAAACAATGTTCCCTAAACGGTGCTAGATACTATAATAACCTGTCTCATGTTCCTGCGTTACCCCTGCTGCATGTACAGAAGGGCAGGGAGAGCTTCCTCTACAGCACCTGGCTTAATGGTGACCTTGCCGGTGGATTGCAGGCTCCCATAAATGCATGGAAGAGTTAACCTGGAAATCCTCTTCACGTGCCTTGTGCACGATTTTTTTAAATTACTTTTTTTCTTCTTCCCCCCAGAGTGGCAGCCTTGCCGTTGGTCTTCCCAGCGCTCCTCGGGGGATCCGCCTAGCGGCGCGGGCAGCCCCGGCGGCCGCGGGAGGTAGGAGGCGCCAGGCCCCCGGGGCAGGGGCTGTGCGGGGCTCGGGGGCCGCCGCCCAAAGCTGGCGGCCGGGAGGGCGGGACCGGCTTGGGGGCAGCTGGGGAAAAGCTTGCAAGTAAAACACCCGGGGGGGTATCCGTGCTGGGAACCGCGCCGCCGGGCCGGGCCGGGCCGGGCCGGGTCTCCCGCGCGCGGCGGCGGCGGGCTGCGCGGGCAGCCGCGCCCGGGCGGAGCCTGGCGCCGCTGCAGGCGGCGGCGGCGGGCAGGGCGCAGGGCGCGGGCGGCCGCGGCGCGGGGCGGCCCCTGGCGGCGGCTCCGTGCGGGGGGGCTGCGGCCGCTCGCCGCCCTGCGCGCCGCTCGCAGCCTCGCCGCGCTCCGCCCGGCGTCACCTCTCGCTCCGGAGGAAATTTCTCGGGGTTAATTTTTTTTATTATTATTTTCCCCCCTCCCTCGCGCAGTTTTCGCCCACTATCCTCCCCGGAGAGCGCAGCGAGGGCAGCGCGTGCGCGGAGCGGAGGCGCGGGGACCCCTTGGCGCGGGCCGTGCGGCGGCGCAGTCCCGGGCCGCTGCCGCTCTCCTGGCCCAGGCGGGTCCGCGTCGCCGCTGGCCGCGTGTCTGCGCGGCTCCTGCGCGGCGCGGGGAAGCGCCCGGTGCGCGGCGCGGCGGAGGCGCCGCCGCCCGCGGGAGGAGCCGTGCATTTGGTTCGCGCCGCGCCGCGCGGCGGGGAGGGCGGAGGGAATTCCCGAAAACCGTAACGGGCTGAAAATCCAGGGACTGGGAAACAGCTGTCGAGGTGAAGGTGAGCAGCTTGGTTTCGTTTCTTAGCCAGGTGACGTGCAGCAAATCTTGTCATCCCGCTCACGCAGGAGGTAGTCGCGGGGCCGCTGCCCTTCCCACGCTTCTTTCCGTGCCCCCCGACGGGGGGGCTGGGGGGAAAATCCCGGGTGCTCGGTCTTCGCCAGGTTTCTTTGCTGCACAGCCAGGCTTACAGCCAGAAGAACAGCTGTAGCTTGGAAAAGCGTGGCCAGCCTGAAGAATGCCAGCAAGGTCTTGTCCTAACGACCAGAGCTTTTAGACATTGCTGTATTGCAGGGATTCAGATATCCTTGAGGAGTTTAGTTGTGTAAATGTTAATAACAGGACAAAAGACAAAGTATTAAGACTAAAGGTGTTTTGACAGCTCATCTTCTGTTTAAGATTTATGCAAGTTTTCCTCCTTTAGCAGCTCTGAAGGGTATAGCTCTGTCCTAGATGTGCAGTAACTTTGCACCATGGAATATACATTTTTCATTCCCCTTTATATCTGTTTTACTGCCTGTGCTGCATTTCATTTCGGCACAGTAGTGCAATTTGAATGCCATTATGGTTCTCGCAGTTACTGTGGCACTGAAGAATTCTGCAAATATCGCTTGCTGCAGTGTTCTTGTAGCCAAGAGTCTTTTATTAATTCCTTTCAAACATATATTTAGTAAGTTTATAGACTTATATGGACATGAATCTGGATTTTTAAAGGCTGCTGTTATTCCATTTTGATTCTTTTAATATTAAAAGCCCTGACTTCCTAATAGCTGCTCTAGTGTTCTGTTTCAATCTGAGTATCTAAATATAGTTTTGACTTTTTTCTTTTTTTTTTTTTCTTAACGTGTTCACCTGAACATCAGTCTTTTTAATGACTGTAACATGTACTAATTAAAATAAGGAAGGTTGCGGGGGGAGAAGGAATGGTTTTCCTGAAGTCTTTAAGATGTGTTTAGATTTCAGGAAGAAATGCCATTAGCTCTTGGCGAGCATATTTAAAAGTTTGCTATTAATGTTGTCCATGTTAGTCTACATATGTGTAGTATTTCTAATAATTTAAATCTAGAAAACTGACCTCGTTGTTTCTTAAAGACATTGTGAGATACCTGATTAGGTCAGAAATTTGGCACATTTAACTTGCATGTAGTAACTAGTGAAGAGTACTAGTTGTTTTACTGCCTCGACACTTTAAAGCTGAAAAAGTCATCAGTGTTTGTATGATGATGCTGAATTGTGTTACTTGCAACTGTTTTCCAGCCTTAATTTGCACCTTTGATTGTAAATTACAGCCTTGTCACGTCTGATGTTTTTGGATCGAACTGTATTATACATGCATAAGCAAATGTTTTCTATATCCTTATATTTGTAGATCTGTAATACCATCTTTTTCTCTGTGCAGCAGGACTAAAATATATGAGAGGTCCAAACTCTTACCTGTAGGAGTTTGTAATCTGTCCTTGCAAAATGGATATAAAATACTAACTGTAGTTGCATTAATGTAACATGAGGAATCAAGTTGTGGTGAACTGGGCGTGCAATCTGAGTATTGCCAAAGGCTCTTTTTCTTATATGTCTTTTATATTCAGATATAAAATAGTTACCTTTTTACTGTCCAACAGCTTTGATGGTTCTGCAGGGTAGTCATGAACTCTGAGCACAGACTTCAAAAGTGTGTTTTCTGGATTGAGAGCTGTAGCTTTGATGTACATTTACTTATTTATTTTAATCCTGAGATATTATGTTGTGCAGATTTTACCTTTTTTTTCCAATTATAGCACATCAAATCCAGTAACTGTCTCCATGTCCAAAGCACTGGTGATAACATCTGTCTCAGATCAAAATTCTCCCTTTTTTGTGTAGTGAAACAGAACAGTTGGTGACTTTTGTCCAAGGCTGTGTAAAAAAATGTTGAGTTGGAATTTGGGTTTCTCTGACTTAATCTTCGTCAAGAGGGGCAAAATGAGGCTGGAATTATCTGCTCTGTGTTTACTGGAGCCTGACTGCCCTCTTATGTAGAACTGAATATGCTGCAAGTGGCTGGTTAAGACCTTGTGAAAGTAGCTCAAGGTGCTATTGCTGCAACTTTTGATCTGTGCTATCCGTAGGCATCTACATTTAACTTTAATTGGACCTGCTGTGTAGGAAGGCTGAAGAGGCAAGCCAAAAATATGTGCAGGTAGCATGTGTAATGCTAATTTGATTTTTTGTTTGATATGCCATTTATATAAGTCACACCATTTGAGGCACATAGTGACCTTTCCAGGTACTGTGAACACAGGCTAAGGATGAAATTATTATGGACCTGTGTTCAGGATTAAAAGATAACCACCTTTATTGACAATATTATTTGCTTTGAAGGCCCATTTTGTTATTCAGGGTTTGCTTACTACAGCAAAGAATCTGTATTCTGTCATCTAATAAACACGAATGCAAATAGATCCAGTGCAAACCATGAATCTTGTTGTATTCCAGTTACAGTAATTTACTGGAGCTAATTTTGAGAGGTGGAGCAGGGAGAAGGGCTGTTCTTGAGTGCACTAGGATCGTGGGAAGTAAGTGTTTGCCTGACTTCTCCAAAGTAAATTTGATGTAGTAGAGACAAGAGGAGTTATTTGCTTCTTTCCCTTGGTTCAGTTTTCACTTTTATCTTCTAGCCTCTTCTATTGTAGAAGGAATGAGACTAGTTTTATTGGACTCTGCTCAAATTGTTGCTGAGTAGTGGTTTGCTTTCCATAGTGGTGCTGCTAAAGACAAGGAGGGGAAAAAAAAAACGACACCAAGGTGGTGGGTGTATATACAGGGAACAGGCTTTCTTTCCCTTGTATCAGTGGCTGAATTCTTCTTAATTCTCCTCTTAAATTGTAGTTAGAAGGGAGCGTGGAAATAAGCCAATGATTGACTGAGGTATTTTGGTGTGTGCTCTCCTTTCTCTTCAGCTGTAATATTTCTAGAGATCTACACTGTGTTATCTAGTGTTCTTGTATTAAAATCAAATAGGGTATTTAAAAGGGTGGCCTGCGTGAAACCTGATTTCTTTAGAACCCGGTTACTCAATGGCTTCTGGCCAGCTGTGTCTCTTTACAGGTTAGCAGTCCCTGGCCAGTCCCTCAACCTGTCTTTCCATTGCTGTGGACTCTGAATATCCCATTTCCTGTGTCAGCTGCTGGTCTTGTACCAAGTGCATGGGGCTCTCCCTTTCATCATACAGCAGCCGAGAACAAGTTGACTTTCTGGGCTTTTTCAAAAATTGTGCAATGTCCAGTAATATGTTGAGTAACTATCAGGTATTTTTGGACAAGGCTGAGGAATTTATGAAAAGCATACCAAAGATGACACTTTCCCTAAAGTATGAGGGAGCATAGTAACGTATAGGGAAAATAATAGGACTGTCTGTTACCTCTTGCTCTGGTTTCTGCAGGTTCCTCCTGTAATCGGACTCATCCTTGGGTGGAGACTTCAGCAACTGATTTTGCTTGTGACCCAGTGCTAGAGTAGGCCTTTCTAGGTGGATGATTAGTGTGTAGGGCACGTGCCTGTCCTGTAGCCGTAGGAGAGTGAGAAAGGGAGAGCGAGACTCCTGCTGATTCTTCAAGTATGCTTGCAAACCTGCTATCTCATCCCCTTTGCTGACTGTTCTTCTCTCTCTTCGCTTATATTAATCAAAGAATTGGAGTGAACAAGATAGCTGATTTACACTGGCATCAGTATAATCAGAGGATTTTAAGGCAATTTGGCTATTAACTGCAGCTACAAAGGCAGCAGGTGAGTACCTAGCTTCCTAATCTAGTTTTGAGCATTCTTGGTACATAACTGCCCAGAAAAAGGGTCTATGGTTGTGCGATGGTATCATCCTTAGGCCTTAACCATGAAAAATGATTTTAAAACTCTTTGAAATAATCTGATTAAACTTTAGAAACCTTTTGTATTACAGTTTGGGCCTAGATTACGTGGAAAGGAGTGAGAAAAGGCTGCCCTATGTCACTAGACGTATTTGTCCATTGCATGTAACTTTTCTGAGCTCACCTGAAGTATTTTAGTGTAAGGCTTTCAATAAATTCTTCATTTCTGGGTACTGTAGATCTCAGTGTGTTTTCATAGTGGCAGGGTTCTGTTATTGCCATGTTCTTACTTCACCCGAGGCAAGGGTGAGCCTGAAATCTGACATTGTTGCCACTTCCCCCAGGAAACAATGAAAATGCTGTTTACTTTTTGACAGCCACCACGGAGGGAGTGAACAGCATAGCTGTTTGATAGCCTTGAAACTTTGCCAGAAGGATGCATGACTTCTGTTCTTTTTTAGGATTCATTGCTGTTACCAAGACGTATGCAGCTTTCTTTAATGCTTCTTACCATCTAGGTCTGCAGAGGAGTATGTTTTCTGTTCTCTTTAATGTACTCATTTGTGCCTTTCCCTCTTCCAGACTTGGATACTGTAGTGACTTGAAAGCTTTAACTAGTGGCAAACGTTCTGAGTGCTGACATGTTTTACGTTATCTACATGCTCTTTCACTACTGCTCAAGTGTGATTTAAGGCATATTTATTTTGTAACCTGGTTTTCTAAAATTCCTTCTCCTTTCTGCCTGTCATGGAAGTTGAGGCTGGGGGTTTCTTGTTCTTACTTACAGAAAAAGCTATAACCAGAGGCAGAGACGTCTCAACTGACAGTGTCTATTAAATTCACCTGTATTGCCCTTCTGCCAAAACCTGGCAACCCTCAAGAAGCTGCAGTTAGCACTTCTGAGGGTGTGGACGAATAGATGTCTCTGCTTTTTGTCATTATTTCATGTAATTACCAAAACATTAGTGGTTTTATCTACTACTAAGGCTGCAACTGTGTTCCTAACCTACAGCATGGCAAAGATTTAGGAATTAAAGCAATTGTTTCTCTTTTTCTAGTTAGACCTGTAGTTCAGTTTAAACGAGCTCTTGAGAGCTAATATGCTCCTGGCAAATAGAAGTTCAAAGCAAGCTCTGATCCTCCAGATCTTAATGGCAAACTGATAATGTGTTTCTTCCAAGTTTGCAAGCTCCGTATAGTGTTGGTGACCCAGGCACGGCTGGGCCAGGAGGTGCCTCAAGGGAAAAAAATAATCACAGCTAGTGGTCTTACAGGCAGCTTAAGAAAAGGAATATGACTATTGCAGTTTCAGCTTTTCAAATGACTTGTTCATTTTCTCCCCAGTAAGACGAATACATTCATTCTGAATTAATCTGAGTGATGCTTCCTCCTTTTGTTTCCCCTAGAACTTTTAACTTAAGAATGAGCTTTATTTCACATCTGTTCAGAGATGTTCTGTGGACTACAGCTTTTAATCCATACTGCTCCTGTAGTGGTATTTAAAACTAGGACACCAAGAATCAAAAATGAAAGGGTTGAGAGAAGTACAACCTATATTGTGAGAATGAATACAAGCATGGTAGGAACCTTTTATAATGAAAGTCAGTCTACAAAAGGAGAAGGACACTGAATGATATTAATTAAGGAACACTGAATCCATTTTAAAGAGCCGCTTGTTTTTATGTGGTGAGCAGGAAGACAGATAAACACCAGCACTTGTGCTCAATTCTAGCTGTACCTGAAGTGGCTAAAGATTGACATAAGTGCTTAGTAAAGTCTAAGCCTAGTAAAACACTTGCTGAAAGCTGTGCCCATTGACTTTGGGGGGAGGGGGGCCTCCTACGATGGAGAAGAGTGAAGTTACACTTTAGATCTTAGACGCAGTGTGTGGGAATGGGTGAAGAACAGTCTTAATCACATGCCTGTATGAAATTGGGTAAAATGGGAACTGTTTTTGATTGTAATAAGGCTTTTAACAGCAGCTTGCCAAAGGAAAAGAACCCCTCCTTCGAAGCTCTAGGTCTTTGTAACTGGTTTAGATGAACTGTGTTATAGTCAAATAATAAGAAAAAAATAGCCCAACCCTATGATTTCCTAATCAGTGAAGCAGGGAACAATCAAATTAAGGCAAATGCAGGCATAACTAAAAGTAGTTGAATATGTTGCAGTATAGCTGTTCTGTCACTTAGCTGTGATTACAGTGGTTTCAAACACTCCGTTTTGTTTATAGTCACCATATAGGTCTTTTAAAAATGCGTAATTTAAAATTAAGCAGGAGGAATAATAACATAAAGTTTGAATCGGGGAGATGATCTGGCTTTTGAGAACAAAAAAAATAGTCAACGGACTAAGACTAGTTGGGTATCGAGAGCAAATCTTTTCACTGGATTCCAGGGGCTTTGGCCTTCTTGCCAACACAAATATGGGTGTCTCTGTAATAGCAGAATTACATCAGATTAGTTTGTGCTTTTTGGAAATTTATGGTATGAAATATGCAGTTCACTTTTATACTTCCCTATTTTAAAAAAATAGGAGCCAAATGTTGAACTGGGTGCTCCTTTTTCCTCTGGGTGTTTTGAAGAGAACTGAGGTCTCCTCTCTTTTTAAAATTTTTTCTCGTGTTTATAAGTCGGTCAGACACATACTGTGCTAAAAGCTGAGCTGCGTTCACTAAAAGACTTCAAATGGCCATGCAGGCTTGAACAGGGTTTTGTAGGTAGAAAGCATGAATTTCTGGTGCTCTTAGGCAGTACTAAAGTTCCTTGTATTTGCAGTGTGGTCCAGTGAAACATTTAGCAGTGTGCTCAAGGCAGGCCTGCAGAATACTGTGTCTCAGTGAGTGAAAGGACGCTTAGTTAGTACCGAGTTCTCTCTGCCTTTTTGATGGCTTCATCCTCTTTCCTGGCTTTTGCCCTTCTTCCCTTGTTCTCGGAAGTTCTACGGGGAAGTTCGGTGTCCTGCTGAAGGGACTGGACGACCTTCGTGTGCACAGCGCTGTCAAACACAAAGCGTGCCCAGTAGCGGCAGGGGGCAGTGCGGGCGCAGACCCTGTGTCAGCTACAGCAGTCATCAGTGTTGCTCTAAAAATAGACTGTAAATGTTCGGACAAACAACGTGATGCTACCTGTGTCCCTCTAAAATTCACATGAAAAGATATTTTGTTTCTCATGTCTTCTTTCGTCTCTGATGGCATAGTTGCCATGCTCAGCATGTTCTGACAAATCTGAAATGCCCTCTAGTACCAACGCATGCAATTGAAAAAACTTTGCTTTTAAAATAAACTGTTCTGAGTGTACATGTTAGTAGCTTTTCTCAGATGTTTGATACCCAGATGTTGTCTTTAATTATTTCTCCATGCTCTAGCTTTGGGCTTCAATGTATTCTCTGTAGTGGACATCAAATCTGTTTCCAATATGTCTGCGCAACACAATGCTTTTTGGGAGCGCTTGTGTTCTCAGAGAACTTCAGTGCTTTTAGAGAAAGGACAAAGGATTGCAAGCATGAAGCAGTTTACAAGATGATAGCATTTATAGCTGTGTATATGCATAGTGCACTGTATTTCCTGCCAGGAAGAGTTCTTGTCTTGCAAGTTCTAGCACTGTGAATTAAGTGTTCCTGTGCCTAATTTTTCCTTTATGTTCATTTTAAGATTACATGATGGAATTAACGTTTTTTCAAGAAAAGTTGCATATCTTGGATCAATACCGTTGAAGCTGTCTTCTGTTTGTGATACCATAAGCAAAATCTTGTGACAAATTTGTCAAAAGAACATATACAATGGATCTCAAAGAAAGCTGCCCAAGTGTTAGCATTCCCAGCTCTGATGAACACAGAGAGAAGAAAAAAAGATTTACTGTAAGTATATACAAATATAAGCATTGTAAGCATTAATAGCCTATGCATTTTCCTTGAAGTGTTACTTGGTTTTGCTAGCAAGCTTGCTATTACAGGTTACAGAAATCCATTCACTTGCTCTTGTGAGTACTGGCCATAATAAACACCAGGCTTTGCAATATGAGAAGCTGTGAATATTTTACAGTGTTTACCTGTATTTTCTGCAGGAAGCATTTGGCTTTACAAATTTCTGATTCTTTTTCCCCCAAATCCTAGCATTTTCTCATATTAGGTACATAAATGTCCTAAATGTATGGGTAGCATTTTGGTAACAAAGCAGATTGAAATTTGGAATTTTTGCATAATTTTACATGAAAAATCTCGTAAAGGAATAAAGGTTTTGAGGGTTTTTTTTAAGGCCAAGGCAGTTTTCTCATGGGTATCTTACACTTTTGTAATTTTTGTGTAAAAATATCTTAAAACATCACCTTTTTTGAAAGACCTTTCTTTCTCCTCTTCCTTCCCATTTTCCAATTCTAATCCCTGTGAATTTTTTCCTTTCCTGTTCCCATTTCCACCCCTGCCCTTCTCCTCCCTCTCTTCCTTTTTTAGTCTCCCTGTTTGACTTGCTTTCTGGAAGTGAAGTCTTTACTTCCCATTCTGTGGGGAAACTCTTTGCATTGCAGACTGAAAAATATAGCAGTGTGGGATGGATTTTGGTTTTGCTTGTATGTCTACTAGGATATAAAGACATCATAATACTCCCTTGAAAAAGTTTGATCTGTTTCATTGCTCTTGTGCAACTTCCTCCAAGCTTGTTCTATTTTTACTTTTTTGTGTGTGTATGAATTAGTCACTCTTCAAAAGTGGAATGTAAACACCGTTAGACTCAATTGCTGCCTGAAGAATATTACAAAACAAAAATTTACTTGGAGTTATTTATCTGTCTTTCCTCCTCCCCTCCCTTCCTCAGAGAAACAAGAATGCAATTTGATTAGCCTAAATATTCGCGTTTATCAAGATGTAATTTGGGGCAGGGGTATGCTGGTAAAGGGAACAAGCAAAAGAGAATTTACTTAATATTTTAACTTGCTGTATGTGTGGGAAACTCAAAGTAAACCAGCAGGAAAAACTCCGTAAAAGTCTAAACTTTTTTTTTAGCAGAACGGGTTTGTTTTACTGTCTCACTGCTGGCAGTCTGTTAAAATGTGCCAGTGTGCTACATCTGTGGCAGGTAGTAGTATTCTGATTTCCGGGTCAATTTAACTAAAGAAAATCTGTTTGACAACTTTTGCAGCTTAGAGGTCCTTTCTCTGGGCATGCCTTCTAGAAAGCTGTCCCAGTAATAGCAGGAAACTTCAGAATTTGGGGGGAGAGAAAGAAAAGAGGGAACCCAGCCTAGCTTGTGCTGTGTGGAAGTACACCTTGTCTTGCCTCTCCTGCTTTTTACCTCAAGGAGTAATTCGCAGCTTGACAAGAACTATTTTTCACAACCCAGCTTTTGATTTTTTTCATGTATGTTTTAGGATTTAATAACAGAAGTGAGGGTCGTGCTTTGTGGTAGGAACTGTGAATACCAGAGTGCATCTGTCAGTGGCTTTTACTCTTCAACGAAGCCAGGGAAGAGGTGATGACTGGAGCCCGTCAGCACTGCTTTGGGGAGGGGGGCGGACAGTGACACACAGGCTCTCAGTTCTGAACAAACTTAGAGCAGGCATAGCTGTCTGTTTCTGATAGCAATGTTAGTGCCATTGCCATAAAGAGCATTAAAGCCTTAAGGTGAAAGAAGAGGTTAAAAGGACATAGGCTAGGAGAGGCTTCAGGTGACGGTTTTATATAATCTTTACCTTAATATCACGTACATTATTTATCACTACTGCTTCTATTATGAGGCTATTCTGGAATCTTACTGGTCTGAATAGAAACTATAAATTAATAATGTCAGTCCAGAGAAAAAGACAAGTGTATGCCACTTAGCTTTTAATACCTTTTCTTTCTTCCTCACGTTTACCCTGCTGAAGCATTTTGAAAAAGCAATCACGTCCCTGTGCAGTCCTCATTCTAGTAGAGTAAAATTCATGGTAGCCTGCCTCTTTATTTTACCCACTCTGGTTCACTCTCCTGTCTTTTTCTGAATGTTCAGTATCCATGTTCTTCTTGAAAAGAGGCAAAATAGTTGTTTTGGACTGTATCTAGGCTATATTAATTGCTCTTCTGTCCTTGCTATGAAGCTGTTGCCCTTTCTGTTGCCCAGTTTTACCAAATAGCTTTATTTTGGATTTCTTCCTCTTATCCCTACACTGTTTGATGTCTGAGGATAAATTTTCTCTTCTGACCTGTTCTCTTGTCTCCTCTCACACCCCAATCATTTAGACACTCCTTGTGAAATCTTTTGCAATGGTTCTATTCCTCTCATTAAATCTGGAACTTTTGTCTCAGATGTTTTACATTTGTGACCTGTAATACCAAGCCTCTGCTGCATGAAAATTACGGAGTTTTTTTTATTTTGTTGACAGTTGCTAACTAATTTCCTTAGTTTTTCAGTGCTTGCTCTCTCTTGAAATGGAAAAACATTCAGCCTACCTTTTTGCTTACCTTTTCATTTGAATATTTAATCCAGGAGAGTGAAGCCTTTTTGTTTCTGTGAAAGCCTTTTTGTTTCAGTGACTTCTTTCATGAAGAAATCTGTCTATCACATCTAGAAATAACTGGGACCTGTCCAATCCAGATCTGGAAAGGCAGTTTATCAGAATGACAATGTTTTCAGGAATTGTTTTTACCCCTCAAAGCATTACATTATTTAACCACAGATTATTAGTTGTGGGTACATCTTGTCTATTCTTTAGGAGTTTTCTAAGACTGGTTTTGGTATCATTGGATTTGAATAGTTAGGGTAGGGTTTTTTTTTTTTTTTTTTTCCTGCCTTCCTAGAAATGAGCACTGTGACTATCTCTCAATTATTATCTAGGTGTAGTTGATAGTAATAATTCAACCCAAAGGTTTGCTAGGATTTTGGCTTTTATCAAATCCTTTGTAGCTACTGTATGCTTTCTTACTGTTTACTGCTTTGACAACTGTTGAACTTGTAGTTTCTTCTTTGTGAGTGTGCAAGAGCTTGGGTATTGGTGTGAACTGGATGACCTCTTGCAGTCCCTCTGCCTTTGCATGCTCTCATGTCAAAATACTATCTGTCTACCTATCTTTATGGCTGGCTGCTCCAAGAGCAAAGCAGTTTTAATCATGAGGTTGTTGGGGGATAGGGGAAGGGATATCATTTTGTATCTTAGGTTATCCTGGCCTCTGTATTCCACAGTCTGTGCATCTTGTCTCACTAATTTAAGACCATGTCCGTGGCCTGCCGCTTAAGCTTGTTGGCATTGCAGTTATGCGAAGTGATGAGCTTTTGTGTTTGAGCATTGTTTGCAAGACTTGATTGATATACAAGGTACTTGGTTCAGGAGGGCAATACTTCAGCCTCCCTTTGCAGCTGAAGCTTTTGCTATTTACAGACCTTGGGTAGGCTCTAGAAGGCTTATGTCTTTATGCTAACACATGCTTAGCAGTATAAAGGAAAATGAGTTTTCTAAGCAGAGTCTCATCAGCATTCTACTGAAAGTTTCCATCCAGCCTCCTCATCCAGTCTTCCCCAGACTGAGAGTAAGTATTTGAGCAGTTAACATAGCATGAATGCAGATCTCGGGCTAAGGAACTGATGGTGGTGGCTGCCACTTCCACTGCGGCAGTTACAAGGAGAAGGTGGAGCTGTTGTTGCAGGACAGAAGGGAGGGAAGATTGGAGCATCAGCCCATCTTTCTAGATCAGGAAGTAGCAGCCTTCTGCTCCCATTTCCCTGCTGCACCTATCCTCTCCCCTACAGGAATAGTCGTGCTCCTTTTGGAAGCACAAGAAGGTGGGGAAGGGAGTTCAGCTAATTGTATAGGAAAGAGGGAAGAGTCTTGCTCAGAGGCAGGAGAAGCCTTCAGGACGCTCAGCTGGCAATCAGTTTTATGAGACAGTTTGCCTAGTTATTAGAGTTCTCTTCTGTCCTGGGATTTGAACTTTGCAGCAGGTTCCAGCTATTCCTCCCTTGATCCCCAAATAGTGTATTATTAAATCTGTGCTGCCTCTCAGCCACAGCAGTGGGAATTTGTTTTTTTTGTTGTTGTTATTGGTTCCCCCTCTCCCCCAGAACAATTGTGTCCAAGTCCCCAACCATCTGCTAGGATACTGACCATAATGTATATTCAAGATGTTCTCTTTGCACCTGCCTTCTGTCTGTGCTTGGTCTCTTGGTTTTGATTAGGGCAATCTTCAGTGTTTAAATGCTTCGCTTCCTTTAATGGGTTATTGGGTTGTAACAAATTTTATAGCAGGACCTGGATTACTTTAGAGCAAGAAGCCATGACTTATTCTTGTATCAATGCCTTCAGCATATCGGGAATTTGATGGCTTTCTCCACACTTCTGGTATAGACTGGTATCTGATGGCCAAGTGTTCCTGTTAGATATGAACTAATTTCATGACGTTACGAAAGTTCATGGAGTCAGCTTTACTGTTTGTTTTGTTTTTTTATCTTGCAAGAAGCCAGACTCTCTTAATTTTTCTATTAATCTTTTGGGTTGGTGTTTACATGACTTTGTTGCAAGAAGCATATAGTTTAGTGAATATGTTTACATGATAAATTTAGCAATCTGCCCTTTTTTTTCACCCTGGGATTAAACCGAGTGGGTTTTCTTAAACTTTGCTGTTGGCATTAACTTTATCTTTGTGTTACTGCAGGTTTACAAAGTGTTGGTCTCAGTTGGCAGAAATGAATGGTTTGTCTTCAGACGGTATGCAGAGTTTGATAAACTCTACAATACGGTAAGAAAAAGGGAGACTAAGGAATCATACCAGAATAGTACAGAGTAACACTTATTTGCTATGTTTTATGCCCTTATTGAGTAGTTTGAGGCAACATTCAACAACTGAAGGAACCTGTTTAAACAAAACGACAAGGTGTTTTTGTTTAAACTCTGGTTTGTTTGAATTTCAAACTCAAAATCCACTTGGTGGTTGTTGTTTTTTCATTGTTGCTCAAGATTGTTGTCTAGTGAGAGAAATTTCCAGTTTCCTCGTTGTCAAAACATCTGAAATGTGTATGTGTTTGCGGTGGGAAAAATCATTCTTCAACTTAAAACAACTAGATAGGTAAATTTCTCTTAATAAGTGTTTTACTTCCAAGGATTGAAAGCAGTGAACAAATCCTTATTTCTTAATATAAACTTTCTGCAAAGTCAATCATGGCAATTGCTACCTGCCTTTTCCTAGCCAAATTTCATGGCTATGGCCATGGTCCTCTCTTTTCTTTTTTAATTCTTTAAAATAAAATAGGCCTCTTCAGCAATTGACTGTGAATTTCTTTGGTTCATTGCTAGAAGAGGATTTTGCCCTTTTTACATAGTGGGCAAGCAGGGATAATACCTGCTCTCAGCTATGCCCTGTATCGGTGCTTTTCTTTGTTTCTTCATGGTTAGAGCCCACTATTTCTGTTTTAACAAAAGAAGAAATAATTCTCTGTGATCTGCATTTAAAAAAAAAAAAATACTATGAGCTGCTTAACTGTGCATCTTTACCCGTTCCATTTCCCCCCTGAGAAAAAGGCATTTCTCCTTTCTGCCTTATTGTATTTGCATGATCTATGTGTGACAGCAGTGTACAAATGCAGGCACTGTGAGCTTGGAGCTGTCTTACAAGGTCTGAGCTGAAGTCATCCAAGATACACCATGTCATGCTTTTGTATGAATCTTTGGATAGACCTGAACGTGATGTGAAAACAAAATGTCCCATTTTCAAGACCTCCAGAGTGCTAAACAGACATTTTGGTGATCATGTTTCTATTCTGTTCCCATTAAGATTGACATTGCTCTGTTGAAACTTGTTCAGCCCTGTTTTTTCTAATGCATGTAGAGGGGGAGGTCCTGGGGAAGCTAACTGGAGAAAGGGAGGGCATTTTGTCCAAATTTTGTTCTTCATAATTCATGTAGTGTAGTACACCAAGAAGAACTTGGATTGCTAATTGGAGGAGATACTGACATTTCTAAGGAAAGAAGAGCTGCCAGTTACTGTATAAGAAAACTTCTCTCTTAAAGAAGATGAATAATATTGCTCTTCCTGCGAGCACCTGAAGATGAAGTGAATGTAATCAAGACTTTGCTCATGACAATTTTTTTTTATAATTTCAATCCTCTTACATATAATCTTAACCTGATTACTAAATGTAACATATAATCAGATTGTCAGGTGTAGCATAATAAGCCATAGGTTTTTCATCCATTTACAGCTTTGACTTAAGGGGTAGATCACCTGTTGCTCTTAAAGCTTTGGAATGTGGCTTGTGCAAAAAAAAAAAAAAAAAAATCTAAAGGCCTATATCCCCAACCCATTTAAAACCTCACACATACTTTCCTATAAAAGCAAGAATAAGAAGGAAAATAAAAAAAGGGAGAGCGAGAGGATTGAGGGAGGAAGAAAAGAGAATAAACAAACACAGAAATTCTAGCCAATTTTTTTAGTCTGGGGTAAGTAGGAATTCATTTTGGCAATACTGCAGAAGATAGTCCATAGCTTTCTAAAGTGAGATAGCCCTTGGATTTAAAAAGGTATGTGACTTGCCTAAACAAGCTGAGTGCAGGTTGTTTTCTGCTGAATGTATGAATAGAGAAGATGGCAGAGAGCAGCAGAATTACTAATGATCAGATGTTCAAACTCATCAGAAATCGGAAATCAGATGCGATTATTCCTAGATACTTGGATGCCTGTGCACAATACAACTGTATGTGTTTTATTTGCAGCTAAAGAAGCAATTTCCCACTATGAACCTGAAGATTCCAGCTAAAAGAATATTTGGAGACAATTTTGATCCTGGTAAGCTATAACCTTTTTATTCATTCTGTCAGTTTCTATATGCAGCACTGGACCTAATCCAGCCTATACGAAGCTGTCTTCCATCAGTTTTACAGCAGTCCCAAAACAGTGGCTAAAGCAAAGTGTAGTCATACTTAGTCACAGACAGAAGTTAGCCTAGGCAGTCTACCACGTGATCTTGAACAACCTATTCCTTAGTGGCCTGGAAGCTCTCTAGCAGAGTGCAGTAGCTCCTCCCAATCCTTCCATATTCAGGGTTGTGAGAGATACTGAACTGGCAGGTGTAATCTCTGCGATAAAAGCAAAAGCCAAAAAAACAGGCTCTTGTAAACATATGCCTAATAAATTTCAACCTTGCCTTGTGTGACTTTTCCCCTTGGAAAATGAAATAACTAAAGGACTTATCTTAGAAGGCCTTTGAACTCCCTCTATCTAAATGTGCTTCCTTGTACAGTTTAGATGAAAATGGACCTCTTCCTGTTGTTGTTCCACATATAGAAGCCGCTCTGATATGAAGGCAATGTGATCCAGTTTGTATTGATAGGCCCCAATTAAGCTTGCTCTGCCCACATCAAAATACTAATGGAAAGTCACTCTTAAAGTGCATTAAATGAACCTAAGTGGCACCACTGATGAATACAAAAGCAAATGGGCAGGCCAGGCCTTTGCTCTGTATATTTATACCCTTCATTCAGACCCTTGATACTTAAGGATCTTCCTGTTAGTCGCTGGCATCCCAGTGCTCTCCCCGGCTTGCTTGGTGCTCTGCCTTCTCTGATATCTATGCTTGTTGTTTCACCTCCTTCTGCACCCGTTTCAGGCTTTTCATGTATTCCTTTGCCTAAATACAAATGGATCCAAATGTGTTGACCTTCTTGTGTTGATCTTCTTGGGATGTATTGGTTTGGGCTTCTATTTATTTATTTATTTATTTAGCCATCTTAATTTCTGGCTGTTACACCGTTATTCATCTGGATCCTGACATGAAACTTCCTTTTCATTTTGTATTCAAATAATCATTTTAGCAAAGCAAGCATCCAGGCTTACCTTGCTCTAATGTCTTCTTCTGATGAAAATGTAAAGGATTTCCAAAAGTCCTACACATATTGCACCTAGATGAACTTCTTTTTTTGTTTAGTTTCTTTCCTTTTCTCCTACCTTGGGGTTCTCAGAGCTGGCTGGAAACTTAGTAATGGCATGCAGTCAGTCTCTTATACAGTCAAATATACAGGTAGCTTTCTTGGAGTCAAATTTAGGAAAATGTTGTTTAAATGAGAGAAATAAATTAAAGATGTATTAAAACTATATATGTGAAACACACAGTCATAGTCCTCAGACTTGTTTTGAATTTCCAGGAACTGTCCTGAAATCCTTGAAGCATGAGAAACTAAATTGTTCTCAAGATTCCTGTTGCTGGGGAGCAGGGTGGAGAGAGAGCCATGATGCTCATTTAAATAATTCTTACACTTATTTACTAGAGCTTTGATGTAATGTTTCTGCTGGCTTCTGAAATAACTTACATATTTTAGAGATTTTTGAAAAAAGTGTTTTACTTTTGTCAGCTCATGCTTGTATGTGCAGCTCCAGTATGCAGAATTGTACTAACACATTGGAGTCTGAAAGTGCAATAGAGTGAAACTGTAAAATCTCCCTTTCCCAAAGAATACCAAAAATACTATCTGTTACAAAATGTTACAAAATCACCTTAACGCTCTTTTTTAGTGTCACTTAGGTTATTTCAAAATTAACCTTGTTTTAACTTTAAAAACAGGGCAGAAAGAAATCATAGAATCCAGGCAGAATAAAAACTAGAAAATTACAGAATACATTTTAGCTGAGGCGATGCAGATGTTTTAGCTTCAACAACATAGATAATTTTTTAGGTTTGGAGCAGCTGATTGCCTTCTACATACACTGTACTGAAATTGCTGATGTTGGTAACTCCCAAAAAACCTTATGCAAATTTCCCTCCCTGTTGGATATCAGTAATTTAGGATATTAAGTACCCTAACAAGGATTTAGAGATTATATTCCTGAAAAAACATTAATGTTTTAATATTTGAAATATAACTTTTAAGAATTTTAGTAGTTACCAGTAACTTACCTATGACAAAGAGTCTCATTGGAATACCTTAGAAGTTAAAATACACAATTTGTATGAGGAAAATGAATGGTTTCTATTGATATGAACAATGAAAGACAATGTATTTCTCTTTTGCACTTTATTCCATGATAGATCTCTTTTTCTATTTCAAGTCCTGCTTGTATCTTTCCATAGTGCTAAAGGAAAGTTAAATGTTTTAAACTGGATGAGGGTGGAAATTCTTAGGATTTTTTTTAAATTAGAGATGATGTCCAAAATGGAAAAGAAGCATTTTATTTAATTATCTTCAGTGCTTACATCTGAGTGCCTGCTGGCTACATGGATTGTGCAACTTTCCCACTGCCATGCATTTATTACAGAAATATGCTGCTCGGTGGGACTGTTCATGTACAAACCTGACTTGTGCCACTGAAGTCAAGTTTTGCCCGCGGCTTCTTGCTGAGCAGAATCGGGGCCCGAAAGGCTCACCTCTGCCGTGAGTGCACAGCTTAGTCCACTGCGGTCGCACGCTATTCTTGAAGCACTTTGAACCTTCAGTCCACCTGACTTAGTGTGTTTCTATTTCCAAGTGGTGTTACAGAGAAACTGAAATTTGATCTCTCACCTCCCTTCAGTGCATTTAAGCTCATGATTTTCATATGTGGAACCAATCCTGTTCTGACCTCTCTCTTTTTAACTGATATACATTTAAGTCCTAAAAAAAAAAAAAAAAAAAGCCAAATTTGAAAATAAGTCTTTTTCATGAGTTGACTGATCATTCCTAATAAATCTATCTTTTTTCAGATTTTATTAAACAGAGAAGAGCAGGACTGAATGAATTCATTCAAAATTTAGTTAGACAGCCAGAACTATGCAACCAGTAAGTAGTTTCACTTCCATTTTGTAAGGACTATATAAATGATATGGGATGCCAAATACAAAATTGCAAATTAAGTACTTTTAACTAGAAAATACATTGTACCTGTTCAGTGCTTTTAAGTATAATAATTAATCTTTAATATGGTGGTTCTTTCCTATAAGAAGAATCTAGACAGACTGATGAACAATAGAAAATGTTTTTGTTTTCTCAAAACTTACCTACAAATCAATTTGCAGACATCTCATTACCTGATTTTCAGTTCAAGGGGTGCAGATTCCAGTGTGAACTCTCTTGCTGTAGAGCAGGTGTTTGTTTTGCTGACAGCTGTGTTGTTTGAGAACTTCACCATTATTTGCTGATTATGTTGCCCTTCTGGGAGAAAGTCATTTCCAGCCTAATTCTGTTAGTGTAGTTAATGTGTGCGCTCCAGAATTTGTTTTAAGCGTGTTAACCAGGTAGCTTAATCAGCTTATGTAGGTGGCTTGGGCTAACCAAGCTGACCTGCCTGAAGCATGTGAAGAAGTTTCCACGCAAACTGTTCTCCACACTGTAGGTGTGTTAACCTCCATCAGTGGGACAGTAATCAGTAAGAAATGGTAATAGTGCCTTAAACAGCTCCAGTTAAATCCGGTTTTGTGTGTGGACTGATTTTGGGGGTAAACAACATTTTTCCTTAAGTTTAAATCTATTCCTAATCAATTTAAACTTAAAAAGTAAATACATCCATGAAGCTTTCATTGTTGCTTAAAAATAGTAAAACGGTGACGCTCTACATTTGGCTTTAGTGATGAGTCAATTTCTTCAGTACATATGCTCTGCTTAACTTGTCTGTCTGTACAGCCTGTGGAACTGCTCATTTCCCACAGAAAGCAAAACAATCTCCAGCAGGGAATCCTGCTGCAGTGTGCAGTCAGATGTTTTTTTCCAACAAGTGAACTATTTAATGTCCTGTTAACCTGAAATACGTACTTCCTTTTTTCTTTTTTCCTTTTTTTTTGGAAGCATTTTATATATACTTCCTTGTGACAAGTGGAAAAAACTTTTAAACAAAACAAAGTCTTTATGATGGAATCGTTTTCCAGTAAAGGAAATAGTGTCAGGGTGCTGATCATAACATTGTCCTTCTCTGGGAAAGAATGAAAAGCAGTTTAAAATAACTGCTGTTGGAAGCTAATCTGTTTTGTTAAATTGATAAATAAATTTAAAAAAAAAGGTATTCTTTCCTACAGTCCCTCCCCTGTTTGGTTGTCTGTATGTTCAACTACCAAATATTTTGTCTCAAAACATCTTATATTCGTTCTCCAAAGGTAAAACAGTGCTTTTCTTTTTTTAATACACATCACAAAATTGTGTGCTTGTTTAAAAAAGCAAACAAACAAAATTCAAATCCAGTTGCCTCCTTAAATTTTCGTGAGTTTTTAAGTGCTGTAGATTCAGCTACAGATGCATTTGACTGTTAAGTTCTTTAACATGGCACTTAGCCTGTCTGATCCATGAAAACTAACTTAAACCAATATTAAAAAATAGGGATTGTAAAGACTTTGGTGCTATCAAAAGTGTGTTTAAAAAAAAATAGCAATAAAAAGCTTATTAGGCAGAATTCCATAATTAAAAGAAAATTAAAGTTTGTATTGTGCTGTTCTCCTCCTCCTCCCCACCCTTAAAATAACAGTGATTTACATGGGAGAAAAAACAAGCAATAGATTCATAGTTCAATGCAAAAGCATTTCATTTCATAGTATTTCTGTGGTGTATTTTTTTAAATAACTGTGAGATACTTTATTTTTTAAGGAGTCAGCTGTCCCTTTTTTGCAGTACTCCATCGCAACAAATCATATTAATAATTACATAATCTGTGGCATTTCTATGTGCTAATAAATGCTAGCAGCGAAGAAATAGCAGAACTTTACTTTGTGGGTGTGAGTGGGTTTTTTTGGGGGGTGGGGGGGAAGGGGTAAAACCTGCTGGAGACTATTAAAGGGATATGTGGCAACTAAGTCTTTACAGATAGTTCAAGAAAGCATGTGGGCTATTTTGCTGTAAAAAGCTATTTAAATTTGATATTAGGTAAAATAATTTAGTAATATGCAAGGAAGACTTTGAGCACTCTGTGTATTCTCAGAGAGATTTAAGGAAGTCCACCTTCCACTAAATCTTTTAAGCACTAAAACCAGTATCAGCATGTCATACTTTCAGTCCTGCCTAGGAAAACTGTTTTAGTGAAAGCTTAAGGATGGTTTGTGGCAGCTTCCTCATTTCTGGAAGGGAAGGCACCTGAATGGCTGAATTGACAAGCATGAATGTCAGATTCGGTATGTCCAAGACAGTAATGCTTACATTATTCTCTGAAAAATGCAGCACTGAGAGATGTTCTTTTTTTTTTTCTTCAGTAGATATTGTTCTTGAGTCTGTCATGTTCTTTGAATACTGTATCAAAAATAAACCTTACTTCTCAATAATAAACCCAGCAAAAAAATAAAGTGAATTAGAGAGGTGAGAGACACCCTGTAATGGTTGATTCAGGATTTTCCTGTAATCACAGTCAGGTGGAATACTGGGCTAGATAGATTATTGGCTTAGGCCAAATTGCGAATTAAGTGGACCAGCTTCAAGCTCCATTTACTCATCTAACTTTTATTTGAAGGAGAACTTTCTCTCATTGTCAGAATACAGATACTGCAAAAAAAGAGGTCATAAGGAGTAGAGATCTGATAATGCCTCCCCGGCTTCTGACTGATATGCTGGATAGGAGCTGGGAGTTTGTTCCTTGCGAGCAGTGTGAGGCTGCCTAAACCACTGGGCAACTATTCCGGTTGGGCTGCTCTCCCGCTCAGTTGTAGGTCTTCACTGTAAAAAAATAATGTATTTAATTGTCTAGCACAACACTTTCAAAGAAAACCTGTTTGAATCCAAATGTATAATAGAGGATGCATTAAAAATGTAACGATGATTTCAAAATAGTCCTAAGTAGCTCCTTAATGAAAACTGGCACATTTGCACAACTGTCAAAGAAGAACTTGGGGATAACAATAGCTTGCAACCTCTTTGGGAAATGAGCTATCAGTACCTGAAGTAAGAACTGGGATCTGTATTCGTTCACTAGAAAAGAATTAGAGTGACTAGGTTTTCCGGTTTCAGAATCAGATGGACATGAATATGAAAGCCCTGGATCATAAGATTGTGCAGTCCGTATCAGGGAGGGGAAACCTCTCATTATGTTAATCTATTCTTTTAAAATCTTCCAGTGCATTATGGCTTTTGGGGCCTGTATTTTGCATAAAAAGACAGCAGTTTTTAAGTGTGTGTAGAGAAGGGGGGGAGCTGTGCACTGTTATTTAAATGAAATGTGTCTTGAACGCCAACATCTTGTCACTGGCAATTAATCTTACCATTTTACCCACAAATATGAACAAGCCCCAAAAGTTACATGAATCTTGGAGTATGTCCACAATTTCTTTATGGCTTCATGTATTTACGCAGGAAGGCTAATGCAGGGCTAGTATCACAGAAGAGCCATATTTAGGCAGATCTTGGGGCCCCTTCATGGATTTTGGAGGTAATCCATAAACTAAATTTATCCAATCCATCATGGAAAGCCAGACAGAAAACACTTGCTGATAGCATATATGCAAGGTATATTGAGCATTCCTTTTTAAACTGATTTTGCAATCCTTTTAATTTGATACGTGAAGCTATCTTAGGAGTAGTTCCAGTGTGTTTTAAAACACATTGAATTAATACAGAATGTGAGCTAATATAGCATAGAAATCTTACCAATCTGTACAGCATTTTGCACAATGCACTGCAGTCTTGCCTAAGAACATGGTACATCAGACTTTTTTAATCACCACTTTTTTGTATAATTTCCTCAATTGTTAAAATTACAGGTGTGATCATGTAACATTGATCAGTTATGCCTCCGGTTGCCACACCTTGTAGAAATCGTTGAATACCCTTCAGCTGTATAGCAGCATTTCAGCCTGAGCTGATTTTTGCTATGAACTCGCTCATGGACAAAGTTACTATAGTAACTATTTGAGATGTATTACAACATGCTCTATTTAATCAGCCAGTTGTCTAAAATAATGCTGAAAGGTAATTAAAGTCAGGTTTTGTTACTCTGTCTAGTGAAAAACATTAATCATCACTTTTTATTCTTGATTTCATGATAGGCAAAAGTTAGAAAATTACTACATCATGGGTCAATATTACTACAATATTCAAACCACAATGATTTTTGTTTTCCTGGACTCAAGATACAAAACATACCATAAAATAGATCAGAATTTGGAATTTATGTAAGATTGGAAGAATTAAACTGAAGTGGGTGTGAAACTGAACAGTCTTGTCCTTATACTTTAAATCTAACAGGTTAAAGATAACTGAAGTAGATGTTTAATGGGATTTAGAAATACAAGTAAGATTTCGCAGATCATAAGCGTATGATATGAGTTAGGTTCAATAATGCTAATATGAAATACAGTAGCTGGAGAAATGTCAGAAACAGCTCATCTCTCACTTTTGAGCCTCGCTTTGCAGACATGTGAAGGGCAAAATAGATTGTAGAAAGCAAAATAATTGCATCTGATTCTGTTATAAAACTACATTATTTTATATACACTAATGATAAGATGAAGGAGCAGCTATGTGGTAAGACAGTGTTCTTGTACTGAATGGCTCATGCAGAGGTTCCTGTCTCTGGGTTGGTTGTCCTGAGACCTTCTCAAAGAGCTTAATCTCTGAAATTTAGGTATGACGCTTCTTTAATAAGCTGCTATCTTTTAGTGAGCTGAAGGAAGTTGACAGATTCAAGGCATCTCTTTGAGATACAGGATATAAGTGATACCCATTTATTTAGGAATTAATTTTGCCTTATTTGTGTTACATTATCACTTATTGTGCTGTCGTTAAGATATTAAGTTCTTCTCAATGTGCTGTTATGTAAGCCTTGCTTCCTGGGGGCAGATTCCCAGAATTCTGTTATTTTCCCTCTTTTGCCCCAATCTTCCTTCCCTAACCCCCACCAAAATAGAAGCTGGATACCAGTGCTGCAATTAAAACTTATTTCCTCAGATACTGTCGGGAGCTTGCAGTTTCTCTTGTCAGTTCCTGAAGGAGAGCAGTTTTTGTCATGCAGCTGACTGGAAGGATTTCTTATGTTTGTCTTGGCAGCGCAGCTGGAATTCATTTAGAATACAAAAGGATGAATATTCTGGTTTAAAGTTGTTGGGACCAGGAACGTTACTACCGTGTATCTCTCAGGATGTGCATCTCTATGGGTTATAGATGATGTATTTCATTCTGTATTGTGTTGCACCATCTCATTAATTTTGGAAAACTAAAAATGACTCTTAATTCTTCAGTTGTTGAAAGAAAAATGGTTTTCTGGTAGTTGGTAGCCAGTTAGAACTTGGATAGTTCTTTTTCTTCTAATAATTACCTTCAAATGCAGTTGTGCAGAGCATTTTCTCATGAGGTCTTCATGAACATGTGTACTTCACCATGTCAAACTTTCACAAGTGGAAACTTTTATATACTGTATATAATATTTTCATCAATTGAATTATGTTGCTACAAAAGTGTTTCTTGTACACCATCCTTAATTACCAGAATTTAAGTGTAAACTTTATGATGAGGATCTCCTCTGTCCACCACTGTTTAAGGCATTACTCTTTCTTTTCTATGGCTGAAAATCATGTAGGTTATTGGTGTCCTAATGCATTTAACTGTGTTTCTAGCCCAGATGTCAGAGCATTTCTTCAGATGGATAACCCAAAACACCAGTCGGATCCATCTGAAGATGAAGATGAAAGGAGCAATCGGAAGGTAATAAAACAGAAGTACACCAGTCTTCTAAACTTCAACTACTTGAGGGCAATCTAAGTACATTATTTACTGAAAATTACAAGCTGGTTTCACAATAAATCACGTCTGTGGTCTTTTAAGCAAAACTGTTTCACTGTGGGCTGTAAGATACTTTCGATACTTTCCTTTCAGATGTGAACTGCAGAGGGGATAAGAGTGACTACCTAGCTTTGTCTCGCTTCTTCCCCACTTACTACGGGTGAAATAACACAGCTATAGTCATAGCTTAGCTCTCAACTTTTCAGTCTCTTCAAAGATTCTTGCTAAGGGCATCTGGCAAGAAGCAGGAGGGATCGAATGTTTAATTGTTTATTTTGTTTGTTTGCTCCTTTAAAGAGGATCAGAAAACTAATTCTCTAGGGAAAAAAAGTCAGTCTTTCTAAAAGTCACTCAGGAGCAAAGATAGATTTGATTTCAATTCACATTTAACACTGTGCGAGTTCTCAAGCCTCTTTTGTCACAAAAGTCACTACAGAAATGCCATTTAAGTGAATTTCCCTGGAAGTTAATTTAGAGCAGTCCTGATTGAAAAAGGAATATTTCTAGGAAGACAGAAGTGGAATAATTGAACTTGTTTCCTCTATGATTTACTACTTGGCATACAAATGTAACTTTCTTTAGCAGCAACTCAGTAAAAGAGAAGTACTAAGATTAGAGTCGTCTTATTTAAATCTGCTGTGGATCACAAATAATCCAGTCTGTTTTCTGAAAGTTTCACTTCTAAAGACGCCAGTCTATTTTATTTTTCTGAAGTGTTCCACAGCACTGCATCCCAGTATGCGTACAGCAATATTTTCCTCCTCTCCTTTGAAACAGATTTTTAGTAGTGTGGAAAGACCTAAGTTTTCAGTGGAAAATTAATGATGGGTCATTCCACAACAAGTATCAAAATAGGAAGAGAGCTAATGCATAGTCCTGAGCCATACTTTTTAATAGAGGAATATCTCTCTCCCTTAGCTTAAGTGATGAAGCCCTCCAAAAGACATCATAAAACATACATAGTAGCTCTTTAAAATCTGCCTAGTACTGTTGTGCAATTATTTCTTGTTAGTGCAGTAGTCATGTCTCTTGCTTTTGTCACGACATTCTCTCCTTTTATAGGACTTCTTGATTTTTGTCGTGCCCACTAGCCTGTCTGCAGATAACTTGTCTTTGAATACAATTTATCTTTCTTTGATAAACTCCCAAAGCACAATGAGGGTAAAAACATTGCTTTTCTTATTTAAAACCAAAATAAAATGGAGAAAGTTACTTAAATGGAAATGGCTTTCTCCTCTCCCTGTAATTTCCAAAGTCTGTCTGGGTGTGTACTAGTACTGGCAACATCCTTGCCATTCCTGGAATTAAGTTAATTAACCTTTAATATCAGGATAGGAAAGGTTGGTGGCATTTTCTTTTTTTTCTTTTCTTTATTTTAAGTACTATGTCTTTAATTAGACTCTTGCATAAATGGTGGATTTTTTAAAATAATATTATTGGCAAGATCTTGGAGAACTCAGGGGAAAAAAAAGGTGGAAAATATATTCCTAGAGCAAATGCAGAAAGGGTTAAGTTCTGGATGAGGAACAAGTTGTTAATTTAAAGGGGCTGATGTAAATTTTTGTTCCTAACCTTGTCCTCTAGATTTGGACACAAAATTGTTTTATTACCTTTATGCATCAATATGATGTGTGTAGAAATAATACTTTGTGAAAAGATAATGATGGCCAGATACTTCAACTTAGGAAGTGCCCAATCTGGATGTTAGACATATTTAAATATCTAACATAACAAGTGTGGAGGTTTGGACTTAGCAAATTATTAGAGTATTTTGAAATTAATATTGTTTGAAATATAAGAGAGAATTTAAAAAAAAATTTTTTTTGTCTTTCCCAACAGTTAAATTCTACCTCACAGAATATCAACTTGGGACCATCTGGAAACCCTCAGTAAGTCTGACTGAAACATAAACTGAATGTAATTGTTAATAGTATGAAAAGTTCTTTGGTTATATGCCTCTATTTGTTGATTTGCACTGCTCAGGAGGAAGCAAAACATTTAATCCTGTGCTGAATAAACAACCCTCTTTTAAACTTTTTTCCTCTTCACCTTCATGTTTTGTTAATTTGCTATCCTTTTATTTAAGGATGCTACAGCAAAGATGACCTCTCTTTTTTGCGGAGTGGTCCACAACTGTTATGAAAAGAATGTGAAAAGTTTATGAAAACAAGTTTGTCTTAATGCATGACAAAGGAGCAAGTTACCATGTTGATATTACAGACCTAGTCACAGTAGTCATAACTTGCTTCTCTGTTTGGTGTGTTCTTTAGAGTTGCTGTTCTCACTTCTGTGTGAATCTGTGCTTTTCTCATCTTCCTCGAAGAGATGACTGCTGTTTGGGTTTTGCTTTCCTCACTGATTTGTTCTGTGCTAACAGGAGAAAATGTGAGACTTAATAGGCTGCAGTAAGAAATGAAATTCTGAGAGTATTTCTCTTTGGAGTCAGTAAATGAAGAGGTGAATAGTGATGTAACTGTTTTGGAAGTTGAGAAGATGGATAATTGTTTTGGTGACAAAAATATTTCTGACTTGCACTTCTTAGACTTGTGCTTCTTTATCAGTTCAAGTGCTATAAAAGTAGACTGCTATACAGCTATGAAGTTTGTAATTTCTACTGAAATAACTTGTCTCCTTCCTGAATATCTTTCAGGGCTAAACCAACAGACTTTGATTTCCTGAAAGTTATTGGGAAAGGCAGCTTTGGCAAGGTGAGCTTTCTTATTACTGTGTCTCGTCCTGGTACAAGGATATCAGCTGGTGTCTCGTTCCTGCTTACTGATAGCTAGAGACTGGGCCAGAGGCTTTGGAAGTGGTATTGTGTGTTTGGTCTAGGCATATAAGCTGTTGTACTGGATACCTGCTGCTCCTCTTTATAGCCCTGCCATTTTTTCTTTCTGATGTGGCAGCTGTACTCCCAACAAGTGACCAAGGCAGTCTTGTAACAGAAGAGCATTTCCCTTTCTTGTTAAGAGCAACAGGAAGGAAAGGAGGTACCCCTGTGCTTATGCAGCAGCTGGAATTCGAATCCTGGATTTCCCTGTGTTGGAATGGGGTGTTTTGTCAAACACTATGGAGCAGTGTAAGCAACAGCCCCCGCCCCCCCCCCCAAAGTGAGTTTAAGATTGATGCCCTACAGAGAGAGATGTAACAGAGACTCCCTCTTGGAATCTTTGTTTTCAGGTTATTTTAAAAGTTGTAGTTTTTCATAAATTTACCTTCCAACAATTTCAGCCATTTTTATCAGTTTTCATCTCAGAAGACAGATTCAGCAGGTCCTGCAAAATATTTGTTATAATTCAGCCCTTCATGATATCACTATATGGACAGATTTTACTGAACTGTAAGCTGACTCCAAGTGTTTTCTCTATTGGTAATTGTACTGCTCATTGACTGTATTAAAAGCAAAGAAACTGTATTGTGAACAAATAGCATTAATACTTTCCCATTATGCTGGGGTTATAAATTTATTATTAATATGAACTACAACAATCACATGTCTTCCTTTGTTTCAAATTTCACAGGTTCTTCTTGCAAAACGAAAACTGGATGGGAAATACTATGCTGTCAAAGTGCTGCAGAAAAAAATTGTTCTTAACAGGAAAGAGGTGAAGACAAATATGCTTTCTTCCACCTCCCTCCCCTTCTTTTTCCCTTAATTAAATTTTTTTCCTCATTACTTATTGACCTTTTGCTTCCTTACAGCAAAAACATATTATGGCTGAGCGTAACGTGCTTCTGAAAAATGTGAAACATCCATTTTTGGTTGGATTACATTACTCCTTCCAAACAACAGAAAAGCTTTACTTTGTTCTGGATTTTGTTAATGGCGGAGAGGTATGCAGTTATTGTGTTTGGTTTTGGTCTTTATTCTGCTAATTCTAGATGGAAGGAACAAAATATGCCTTTATAATGTGCTGTGATAAATGTTCTCCCAAGTTTTGAAAATCCTATTACTTTATCTTTTGAGTAATGATGTTATCGGCCTCAGTAGCTAAACAGACTCTATTCCTCTTTTCACCAACAACTTTAATCCAGAATTTATCCATGGTTGTCAAATATAAATACCTTCTCTTTTACAGTTCTGTAAATTTACCTCTATTATGAATTAATTATATGTTGACATTTTTCACCATGTAAAACTGTCTTTTGCTCTTGCACCTGCATTAGTTGAGATGCTAATCTTTCAAAAGTGGAAGGAAGGAAACAGGCAGCAGAATTTATTACTTTGATGTTATTGGGAGCCTCAGGATTATTTTGTGGCTTTGCATGGTCTAATTACTTATTACCAAATAGCCTCATCCTCAGGATTCTTTTTCTTGAAGCAGTGCTATTGAATCTGAGGAGTCAATAAGTAACCTGGGGAAAAACTTGTGAAAGGCATGGAGAAAGTCTGTAAATGTTTAAATAAAATGTTCTGGAGCAGTTTGTCTTTAGCTGGGGACCTGTTGGTTTTCAAAATACCAAGTACTTCCACGAGTGCTCAAGAAACTCGTGTATGAACCGGTTGAATAGCTAATAAACATGTGAGAAGGACATAAAATGTTGCTTCCATTTCTTTAAAAGCTATTATGGAAAATCAGGGATATTGCAGACTAATAACATCTGGATCTGTCTATCAAATTAATTGTACTTGTGATTGAAAACAACAAAATATAGTGAAAAATCCTTATAAGAGAGAACTATCCAGCATACTACATGCTTTAAAGAAGAGCTGCCTGTCTTGTCACTTACTGTGCTTTTAGTTTGGTAATTTATTGATGTAAAATTTATACTTCTAAAAGGTCTTACAGCTGCTTAAGGCAGGATAGTAAAGCAGTGAGACAGGATGTTGTAGATAGAACTCTGATAGCTGGAAGAGGACATGAGGCGAAGGGGTGGAATCTAACTGGTGTTTGAGCCAAGGAGTTGTTTTTGGCATATCTCAAAGTATTCTATTATGCCCCTGCAGCTGGATATAAACAGACAAGCTTAAAATATGTTGATCTTTATTTTCCGAGCTGGTACAAGTCTGTTTATAAACTAGGATGACATATGAACTGGGGTACATACTCATATTCCCGTGGCCTACTGCTAGTATTCGTGATGCTCCCTGAAGCATCTGTTTCTGACCCCTTGGATGATCAGAGTCCAAACTTGATGGGCCACGCTCTGGTCTAATGTAGTGTTGTTTTATTTAGACAATACTGGCAAACCCCTGGTGCTCTACTCCGAATTCTGGGCTACAGCTTAGTTTGACGTTCTTCCAGGTGAATCTGACACCCAGGCAAACTACAGTACAATTCAAAACAGCTTTCAAAGTTGAGTGAGGTGCTTGGAAAGTTTGGGGAGAGGGGGGTGTTATGCTTTTTCCCAAACCTTGTAGGCAGAAAACATTCTGGGTTTTTTTTGCTGTTTGTTTAAGTTTAATATGTTGTATAGCTTAATCTGTATGTTTATAATTTAATCTTTGGCCAGGCTTCTGTATCTGCTCAAAATATTTGAAGCCGGGGGGGGGGCTGTCTGTAGTTGAGAGAATGTGTGGATTAACCTGGAATATGCATCTCCATAGGTGATCTACATATAAGTGATCTCAGAATATAGTTATGTAATTACTTACATGCAAAACTTTAAATAGCAGCATGTACAAATAAAAGATGACTTATTTGACACCTGTTTATCTTCCTTTAGGAGGCTATCTTGCATGATTTAACCTTGTCTGCCTCTGTTCTCAGGACAGTGATTTAGTATAGTTCCTTTTGGCTAGTCTTGTTTTTAGGGGTGTGTCCTTGTGCATTTAATCAATAAATTCCTATATGTTTCTGAGCTACAGAGAGAAAAGGAAGCAAGTAAAGGAATGACAAAAGTTATCATGCAGCAAAAGCAATTTTATTACATTTTACATTTAAAAAAGCATGGACAATAAATAAAATTACATTCTACTATTAAGATTACCTTACTTTTAAGATTACCTTGCTAACCTGATTTTTTTTTTGTGTGTGTGTTACGTTCTTATTTATTTCTTTGCATTTTTACAGCTGTTCTTTCACTTACAAAGAGAACGTTCCTTTCCTGAGCACAGAGCCAGATTTTATGCTGCTGAAATAGCCAGTGCACTGGGCTACTTACACTCCATAAATATTGTATACAGGTAAGTTTCTTAAACATATTCCTGTCCCGCAGAGGTATAAAAGAAGACAAATTATTAAATAAAAAATACAACATTATGTCTTCTTACAGGAAATATGAATATAATGACTTCACCAGATCTTAAAGCTTTCTTTCAGCTGAAGAATAGAAGTCCTTCCTTGCCTTTGAAGCTTTTGTGTTAGTTACTGCTGTTTTGAATTAATACAAGGATTTTTTTCTTTTTTTAATAGGGATTTAAAGCCAGAAAACATTCTCCTAGATTCACTGGTAAGTATGCAACATTATTTTTGATGTTCTATAGGCTCTTGCAAAATTGACATTTATATCCACATGTATTCACATGTTGAGTATGTTCTGTTTTTAAAATGCCACTCTTTCTTAAACAGGGTCACGTTGTGTTAACAGACTTTGGACTTTGTAAAGAAGGGATTGCAAGTTCTGATACCACTGCAACTTTTTGTGGGACACCAGAAGTATGTTGACAACTTCTGTGGGTTTTGTTTTGTTTTTTGTCTAGTCTTATTAATATTTGTGTAACTGGGAAATCAAATATTCAGTTTTTGTACTGTTGGAGACTTGCATTTTTTAACAAGCCATTCCTAGCTTCCTGAAAGTCTGTGCTTTGTCCTTTTTACTAATATGCAGTATCTCCTGCTTACTACTCATATCCCCATAACTCGTCTCTTCCTTCCTCCCTCTTCCCAGCCCTTTTCACACATTCTATTATTTCCCGTTTCTCCTAACCACTGGCTAGATACAACACAACTAGCTTGTGCAACAGCTGCAACAGATTTCCTTGAACAGAGTTGCTAATATGAAGCTACTTACCCTAACCTGCCAGTGATTTTTATTAAGTTTGTAAAGACTTAACTTTGTTAAGTTTATAAAGACTTGAGACCTGAGCAAATTTTGCATATGGATTAAACTTTGAACTTGCTTAGTGAGTTTATTCAACTTTCTTGTCTCTTTTTACTAAGAAAACTAAACTGGAGAACTTAAAATCTGGACATCTTGAACACATATGATGGATTTACTGGAACACCAAGATTGACTTGAGATGACTATAATTTGATAATCTTACTTTAAACTACAAAAAGGACTTTGAAGGCAGTGAAGGATGGGTGAGGAGTAGTATTTAGCTGGAAGAGCATTTGAACTCAAAAAAAAAAAAACAAAAACATATGGTAGCATGCGACAACAACTTTTCCTACTTATCATTAGAGTGGGAATCCATAAAGCTGAGTGGTAAATGTGAGCTGAAACAATATTTGTTGAACATATGGAAAGTTCAAAGGACAGTATATAGAATGCTGGTAACTCTGGACCTGTTTGAGAAAAACTATGGTTTTTTTTTGTCTGGTGTTCAGAAACTTAGTCAACACACATATAGGACTTGCATGAATTGCAATATAAGAGGATGTTAATATTATTGCTTAATATGAGTTCTTCAAAATATTAAGGCTAAACATAGCAGTTGTATATTAGCCTTTTTTAATCCAAGATTTAGATTCAGATCTTTCATGATCCTGCTAAAAGCGTAATGTTCTTGTCAGCGTTTCTCAAGACTTAGTTGAGTGTCTTGGTGAGTTCCAGCACCTAAAAAGATCAAAGGAGGTTATGAAAGATTAGAAAAAACTTAAGTAGTTGAGTTCAAAATGCTCCATTTGTTGTTCATGCTTTTGCAGGGTCATCTGTAGACAAATAATTTAGAGGATACTTGCATTCAGAAAGTTTGAGAAATACTGATCTATTTCAACTACAACATTCAGCTCCCCTCATTACAATGGTATTTGTGCCTTGTAGGACAATGCTATCATCTATTTGTAAATTAGCTTTCAGAATTTGGATAATAGAATGATCAAAACAGGTATCCTCTTGTCCTGAGGAGATGAGGTTAGAAACTTCATGTGTGCTGCAGATCAGGGCTGAGAAGATGATGATCCAGCCGTAGTAATTTTATATTGTGTGTCCATAAAGAATAGTATTGTGAAGTGCCTGTTCTTGTATTGTAAAGCTGGTTAGTTCTGAGATGCTGAGTAGATTTCTTGTGAGGCAAATGGAAACCAGTTAGCATTGTCATTCAGTGTTTGATGGTATTGGATGTTTATCACAAATCAGTCAAATGATGCATAATTGAGAAGAATCTCTAATCCCTGGATAGGGAACATCTAGGCTTACAATGGCAGAGCAGGCAGGGCAGTAGCCAGCTTGCTGCAAGGGTGCACTGCAGATGGGGAGATGCTGCCTCTTCAAAGTGGGTTCCTTGCTTAGTTCCAGCTCTCAAAGGTGCTTTGCTGTCTCTGTGAACCTATCTGAAATTTAAAACAAGCTCGTAATAGAGGCAGCAAAGTAGTTTGGCAAAATAATAGTGTATGGAAAGGATTATTTCAATTCAGAAAACAGTTGTCCTACTTGATAAGTGGCCAGATGGTGAGGAAGTATTTGCCAAGTTTGTTAAAGGACAAGATAAATATTTAGCAATCTCATAATCACTATAAAGAACTTTCTCCTAAAAATGCTTCTGTGATGTGACTAAAACCTAGGTTTTATTATTGCTAGACTAATGCTAAATTTTTGTTTCTTTTTTAGTATCTTGCACCAGAAGTGATTAAAAAGCAGCCTTATGACAACACAGTAGACTGGTGGTGTCTTGGTGCAGTTCTTTATGAAATGCTTTATGGGCTGGTATGTATTTAATATGGGGGGATGGCAGGGGTTGCTTCCCCTGCCCCATGTGAAGTAATCCTGGAGTACTAACTGATACAGTTCATTTTAATGGATGAACAGTTTGTCTTATAGCTTTATAAGATATCATCTGTTTTTCCTCTTTGGGATTTTGCTTTGCCTCTTGATGTCTAAAACTTTGCTTTCCAGTGAGCTGCTGGACAGAAACACTAACTCTAATGAAGACAAGCAGTCATCACTTTGAGGGAATGCGAGAGTAAATTGAATCAGCAGTGATACTACCCAATTAAAAAGAAAAAAAACTTCTAAGTGATATTTTGCCAAATATTGGAACAAACAAAATTAAAATACATATTTAACCTAGGTCTTACAGGTTTTCCCCTATGCTTTATCTAGTCAAATGTAATCACTCTAATAACAATCTGTTCTGTTAGTTTTCTTCAGTTTTGTCTCCTCCCCTCAGGACCTTTAGTAGGGAGGGAGATTTGCTTTCCCACTCTCATGTTCTTTGCAAGCAAGTTCAATAAGAACTTTGAATCTGGATGGCATCTATAGCCACTTCTGAGTGTGAGAACATGTTAGAAGAGCAGATAGGAGGAAAAAGAGCTTTCTAGCGTAGAGAGCTGGCAAAGGGGATGACTCTGAATTTGAAGTTAATATGTAAGAAGAGGTAGATTTCATCTTCATTATTAGCAATTCTTATTTCCAATAGAATTATTGATCTATAGATATGAAACAAAGTGACTGAAAAATGTGACTTCAAATTCATGTACAACTTCACTTTTATTTTTAGCCTCCCTTTTACTGCCGTGACGTTGCTGAGATGTATGAAAATATTCTTCATAAACCCCTAGTTTTGCGCCCAGGAATCAGTCTTACAGCCTGGTCTATTCTGGAAGAACTTTTGGAGAAAGATCGGCAAAGCAGACTTGGAGCAAGGGAAGATTTTGTATGTAATGTCCTAATTTATCAGGCCCTACTTCATTTGAAGGGACATCACCAAATTTGTCAACAGCACAGATGTAATAGTTGAAGATAGATACAGACATAAGAGAACATTCTCTTTTTTATCTCCCCCCCCTTTTTTTTTTCTTTTTTTCATCTTTGAAGACACTGGCTGTGGTCACCAAGCCCTGAAAGATTTTGGGGATAGGAGACAGATGATTATTGTGGGATATAAATATTTTGAACTTGGTTGCTGTAGTACCCATAGGCACTGCAAAGGAAAGGAAACACAATTGCTAGTGTAGTAGTCACTAAGGTGTACTGAGATACAGCATTTGATGCTTGTGGTGAAACTGTGAAATAATCAAAAGAAAAAGCTATTTTCTGGTAATGCCAGTTTCACTGGCTACGTGAAAAATACTGTTCCTCAAAGAGAGAGGAACACTAGTAGCATGCTATGATTTTAAAGCTGAAAAAGGTGCTGTTTGCAAGTGTTTTCCCAGTGTAACAACAAATATTTTGTTTGCAAAAAGGTGTTCAGAGAAAGTATAAGTGTTCTCAGAACAGTGCAGTGAGGAGTGATCTAGAAGAACTTTTTTCTTCTCTTCACTCCACTGTGAGTTCTTCACAGTCTTCTTCTCACAGCCTTAATGCTTGGACATGTATTGACCTTGTAATCGAGCATTTAGACTACAAAGTTGTACTTGTTTGCAGCGTGGAGTAAGATGAAAGGGTAGTATTGTTTGGAAAGGCATAGCTGTTCGCTGCCTCATAACTAGGAAGCATATTGTAGAGTTGTTAGAGCAGCTGCCTCTTAGTGATCTGCTTTATAAAAGCTAACAAAACTTGGAGGCAGGAGCAGGAATACTAACAAAAAACATTCTTGTTCTGTGGTTGATTTAAGATGGCGATTTGAACAAAAAACTGGATTTGATAGGAAAACGAGTCTGCAGACGCATGCTAACAAATTGTAATTGCTCTTTTTGCCAACCACAGCTTTTATTGCTAAATAGACTCGGTGGATGAAGGACTTAACTTCCGTAGGTTTTGTTTATGCATGCAATCTGAAGAAACACTTACTATGGTACACAGGATGGATTTCTGCAACAGCTAAAATCTTTATTTCTTACTGCAGCTTGAAATTCAAAAGCATCCATTCTTCGAATCTCTCAGCTGGACTGACCTTCTTCAGAAGAAGATTCCGCCACCGTTTAATCCTAACGTGGTAGGTGCTGTGCATTGTTGTAGTTCATACCTGCCTCTTGCCTTTGGCTCATCCATTTGGAAAGAGTGTTTATGTATCAGAATGGTGAAGGCTGAGAACCCCTCAGTGCTGACTGCTCTTTTGAGCAGTGACACTTACATACTGTCTTTTTGAGTTAAAACTCACCTTGATGTGTCACTGTTTCCTCTAGTCATTTCTTTCAAAGGATTGTCAATTTTGGGGGGGTCTGAAGACCAAAGAAGAAGAAATCACAGACAGCTTCCTTATTTGAAGACTTAACAAATGAGTGGTTTCCTGCCTTCTTGAAATTAAGCCTTAGTTGCCTCCCTACTTTTTGTTTGTTCTCCCATCAGTTTAAACTGAGTCAACCTGTGACTGCTAGTCCAAAAATTTAGGAGGGATTCTTAGAAGATAAATAATGACCTTCCTAAAATCAAATAGGAGCATCACCTTTTGTCGAGTTTGGCGAAGAAGCTTTCGCTGCCTTGCCTCTTCTCTCTGTGACTAAATGTTAATGTGCTTTCATTCTTGGGTGTGTTTCCAGGAAGATGATCTATCATAACACTACTGTTGCTAGAATTTAACACTTAAAAATATTATTAATGGTAAAGGGAGAAAGAGAAGTTGTGATCTTGTTAGGTTTTTGCATGCCCCTAACAGTCATTTAAGAAACAGGCTTTTCTTAATATTTCTTAGGTTTGTCAAATCATACATGTGTAGCCTTTGGGCTAAACTCCAGTCTAGAAGAAACAAGCAAGCTTTTGATAGATGTTTTCAGGCACGCTGTTGTGTGGTTCCTTAAACTTTCTATACTTATAGAAGAAAGAATTTCATGAAGTAGAGAGCCTCAAGAGTTAAATTGAGAGCTAAAGGATAAGCATTTTTTTATTAATACACAGTATTAATATGACAAATGATGGATCTTTCTGTTTTGTAGGTTGGACCAGATGATATTGGGAATTTCGATGCAGTGTTTACAGAAGAAATGGTCCCATACTCAGTTTGCATTTCTTCTGATTACAACATTGTTAATGCCAGTGTCCTAGAGGCAGATGATGCATTTGTTGGGTTTTCTTATGCACCACCTTCTGAAGATCTGTTTTCCTAGGAAGTTAGAAGCCAACAGTGTTCTGGAAATCTTGGGTTGGACTGAAATGGCAGTATTGTGAACACATTCCAAAATAGTGTAACTAGTGCCTCGTTTTGTATGTAGGTTTGAAACCTATGAACAAACTCTCTCTACTGTATAGGAGGAATTTGGGCATTTTGAATGGCTTTCCTTGAGGTTTGAACTGTTTGTTCCTGCTGCAGAAAATATTTTTAAAAACCTTTAAAAACTGTTCTCTACACTTATCTGTTTTTTAAGCAAAAACACTGACTGTTCTCCCCAATCCCTTCAGGTTTACATTCATACCTATATAAGATTTGGCTGGCTCAAACAGCGGCAAATTTAGTAAATTTATAAATGCCTTTGTACCTATTTACAGTGACTTTGTGCTTGAATTGTAACTATGCAAATTGTCTTTTGTATATCATTGTTTAAAAAAGAGATAAACGTTTTTCCTGTCATATTAATCTGAAATATAATTTAATTTACCTGTCAGCACTTAAATTAATTTAAGTTAAGACTGAGATGCTTAAAGGATTTCTACTGAATGAAAAGCTGGTCACTGGTCACATAATGTTGCTCCTACGTTTGCTGAAGTACCCGATTCACTCAACTGGATTATGTGAGGTATGGGGGATTACTCAAAGCAAGGATGGAACAAATTAACTGGATTGATTTGATAACATTACTGATAACATTTTCTACTTTTTTTTTTCTCCCCGAGATAAATATGTCTACATTTCAACTGCATTAAAAATATTTTTGGTTAAAACTGTGCTTTTCCAAAGATATAACATGCAATAATCACTGCTAGTTTGAAAGGCAATTTTGCTTTGACCTTCTGGGAATGGGATGAGGGAATCATGCCAAATATTAGGTATTTCTCAGTGATTTACTCTTTGAAACACTGATATGTTCTAAGTGGATTGTATTTCAACATTCGTAGCTACTTGTCTTTTTCTATGTCCCAGTTTGCACCATTTTTTAATCTTCACTTGATATTTAGGAAAAAATAATGTAAATTACCTTGATAATTTTAAGAATGTGAAAAGCTGTCAGTATATGCTTCTCATAACATACACATGTATGGACAAACTGATAATTCTGATCAGCTTGTGTTTAAGGAATGTTTTTAAACAATGCAAAAATTGGCTCCAGTTATAATGTAATGGCCTATCACGGTAGTTTTTTATATATATATATATATATATAAAAAAAATACGTGTGTGTGTGTGTGTATATATATATATATATAAATAACCTGTAAATAACAACTCATTTGTCTATTGCTTCAAAAGTGTTCTGAGTTTTTTGTTCATAAATACATTTCAGTGAAGTGCCTTGATCTGAGAGGTCTGATAAGACACAGATGAATAGCAAGAGTTAAATGTTAGATCAATGTCAATATTTAAATGGTTTGAATTTTGACAAAATAAGAACTAGCCAGGAGAAATACTATTGAAATTGCATCATGATCAGTCAAAGATTGAGAATACTGGGGAGAGCAGTTTATCTAATCATAACTTGCTTGAAACAAATGTTATGTCAACAGTGAAACCATTGACAAGTGGAAGCTAAAGTGGGATGGATTCATTGCTTGTCTCAGTCCTGCAGAGTGCTTATGTGATGCTGAACAAATGTTATGCAAGGTGTCAGGAGGGGTAGATAGATAAAATAAGGAAGAGGTAATATTGGATGGATGGAAGGAAGGAAGGAACTGCATCACTTCTGGGGAGGAAAGGGAGTTTGTGTTTGTTTTCCATAGTGCCACTCTGAAGTTTTTTGAGAAGTTTGGTTATAGCCATATAGCTATTCAGGACAACCAGTAACTGCAGGAACAGGATTCATTTAGTTAATTTGGCAGCATAGAGAGTCTTGCCCATCTTTTGAACTTACGCCTTCCTGATGGATGGAAGGCAGTAATTGATCTTAAGAAAGGAGGCATCCATTCTCATAATGAATTTCCCTCTGCATGTTCCTGAAATGCTTCTATGGGCCGCTGTGGGCAGCAGAACTGCCTTCTGCTCCTTCCAGCACTGAGTACAATACTGTAACTGCTTTCTACTTCTTCCAGCCAGGAAACGCAACACTGCAGAGAGAGGGGAAGGGGAGGAGATAAGAATGAGTTGTTGCTGTGGGGCCTACCACCCTTTAAGTTTCTTTGTCCTCCATTTCCAAGATGGCCGTAGCTAGCTGCCTTTCTTGTTGGTGGGGTGTATGTTTTTGGTTTTTGCCTTGTCATAAATTTGTTGGGGTCGGGGAGGGGGAATTGTTGCCTTTTAAATAAAATAGGGAAGAAGCAATGACAGTTGAAGTAGTTACTATTTCTAGCTGAGCAGCTTAATCCTACATTGCCTTTTCATTCAGCAGGCTCTGCCTTTTTGGCTAATTGTGACTGTGTTAGCATTTCACTTGCTGTACTTGTTCATTTTGGTCCTGCTATTACAGTTCATATTGTGAAATGCCCCACTCGGATCAGGGAGCTGCCAAAGGCACTGGGAAACACAGACTCTGTATACAACCTTAAACAGTAAAATCTCACAATATTTCCCATATATAGTGCTGTTGTCCTGGATCTCTTTGCACTTTATAATGACGGTTTCCATAGTAAGGTTGCTAAGTTCAAAGTGTAGTAGTTCTTTTGCAGAACACTAGAGTTCAAGAGGAAGAAAAGCTAAAGCATTATTGTGGCAAAACCTAGATCTGAGATCCTTTAAGAAGCTACATCGAACCCACTGGCTGTATTCCCTCTCTGTTGTGGCAAAAAATGATGAAGGGCAGGCAAATCCTAATGCAAGGCTTGCTGCCTGTGGCATAGTGAAAGTTGAGATGTTTGAACATCTCTGCCCTGCTGGAGAAGGTGGATCTAACCCGGTTTAGTGCTGGGCCTTTTCTCCTGGTGCTCTGGGAGCAAGGAGAAGGTGCTGTGCTTCCCTTTGGGCAGCAGGATGCAGCCTGTGATCTGCTCAAGAGAGACAGCAGGACAGCTGCCTGTCCAAATGCTCAGCCATTGTAAAAACAGGGACTGGGTCAAAGAGAGCGTGGAGGTGCTGTCCTGGGAGGGCAGGAATGCTAAATGCAACAGTCATGCAGTTAATATTTTTATTAATAAAAGAGCTTGGGTTTTACAAATGGGGTTTTACACATACCATGTCCTTTAACAGTTATTAAGCTGTTGATAGATGATACTTTTCCAGGGCCACGCTTAACTGTACCTACAGCAACGCTAAGGCTGCCTGTCTCCACTGCAGCTGTGTGCTTGATGGGGCAATGCAGCGGTGGCTCCCGCGTTTCTGTCCCGCTACTAACAGAAGATGCAGCAGCCAGTGCACTCGGACAGCTGTGTGTAATGCGTGGGTTTTTCCTCAAAAGGAGGAGGGTTGTTAGCGCCCTTCAGCTGCTGAGCTGCGTCAGGGCTGCGAGGGGCCGGCCGCCATGGCGGGGGGAGGGGGCAGCGGGGCCACGCCCGCCCGCCCCTGGCTAACGGCTAACGGCCGCCCCGCCCGCTCCTCCTGGCCGCTCTCGGGCCCGTGGTGGCGCCTGCGTGCAGGTGTTATCGCTCACCGCGGCTGCCACACGCCAGCGCCCTCGTCTGGAGAAGGGTTATGGCGGCGCCCTGGCCCCCGCAGCCGGGGCGGGAGGGGATTGAAAGCTTTCGGGTGCGGGGAGGGGCGCAGTGCTGGCAGGGGGGTCTGGGCGGATATTTTGGGGAGAGAGTAGGCGGCGTTTGGGGGAAGGTGCTGCGGAGGGCAGGAGGAGGGGGCAGCTGGAAGGGGAGGCGCTGGGCCTGGGGCCGAGCCCCACACGGGGCAGAAGGGAATGAACAGGGTCACCCCGGCGGTGGGGCTGGTCACGCTTTGATTTTTTTAAGGTCGGGCAGTTGTCCTGTTTGGTGCACAGTGACCTGGGCTGTAGCTTAGTCCTAGTCATGTTTGGTGTCCTTTCTTTCAGGTCCCAAAAACACAGGGTGCAGGGAGGTCTGGTGGGAATTGATCTGTGTGTGTAGAGAGGTTAATGAATTGAAGTGATTGGGATTTCAGTTGGAGTTTAATCTCTTCTTGTTGAAGATTTTAATGGACAGATAGTAACTGTGTGGGAGTAATCCCAAAGAAACTGAAAAAATCCCTAATATACATCCTCCTGCAGTTTGTGCTTAAAATTTCATACCTCAGACCACAACAACACACCTACCTGCCCACAGCGAAAAATTCTCAGGCAACAAAGTTTTTCACTGCTGCAATAGTAGTGTTTCATAGGTACGGAGTTACTTCTCTCACACGTGTGGGTCTGTGTTTGCCCTCCAAACCTCGTTCTGGGAACTCCTGCAGAGATGGTTGGTGAGCTCAGCTCTGCTGCCTGCTCAGCACATTGATTCTGCCTCTTGCACTGTACCAGGTGGCTAAATGTATTTTTGAGGATGTAAGTAGGATTTCATATTGGTTGTCTACAGAGAGATTCACACTTCATAGAAGGAAATCTGTAAGGCAGTAGATAAGGGGTGTGTGTGTGTGTGTGTACAAAGTACCACCTTCTGGCCATAGTAATTCTCCCTCTAAACTAAATTCAGAAGAGAAGTGATTCATGAGAACTTACATTTAAAAATATGGAAATGTAAATAATACATCATTAAAACAACACTGAAGTGTATGGTCAGCTTCCAAACCAAAATAGCAGTCTTGAAATTTTGTCTGTAGGAATAAGAATTGATCTTCTGTGTGCACAAATGAACATAAGTGTTTGCAAGATCTATGCCCTAAGTGACAGCAGAGTAGGAGAGTCAGTTTAAAAAAAGTTGTTGCCCAGTTTCACACTTTTAACTACTATGATCATATACACAGACTTTTAAGAAAAAGCAGATATTTTATTTAATAGTATCTTACTTTTCCTATGATGATTATACCTATAATTTACATAGTGGTATTTAAATTAAATGGAACCTTTAATTTGATGGGTTTTGTTAAGGCTGGGTGGGGGGAATAATTCACTAAAGAAAATACTAGAGTATTTTTCAGAAATTTACTTTGGGAATATAATATGTTTCAGCCATTGGAAGGAACTTTCCAGTTAATGGGGTCTTTAAAAAATTCTTAAAGAATCGCATTGTGTGGAAAAGAGAACATTTTGATTTTGCATGCTTTGTTACTATATATCTTTATTATTATTGTAGCATGGCCAATTCTGACCTATTTTCATCATGATTGATTTCAACATTTTGATAAGACTGCAAAGATCTTTATTGGAAGATGCATCCAGAAGTACAGAAAATGAGGGAAATTGTCCTTATTTACCTTGACAGAAGTGGTGGCCTTCAGAAATTTGTGCATGATTGCAAAAAATATAATGGTATTGCTCAATCAGTAGACATTCTGTTAACATTTATAAATCAAATAATGTTAAACAAATCTGTTGTTTTTATGTAAGAGACTCTTTGCTCCTACAGACTCAAAACAAAGTTATGCTGTTTATCGATTCATTATTTCAATAAATCCTTCTGATATTGCTGAATTAGATGCAACCCTTGGAAACTACATTCTTCATAATCCCATACAAGCTGCACAGATTTTTCAGTCAGTAAGTACATATAGTCACAGCAGACAAAAATAAAGCTTCTGTTTTTTAACTAAATTTTCCTTTCTAAAACAAAGTTGTTTTTCAATTACAGGTATGTTTTGTAGCTATTAAAACATTATCGTTAATTGAACAATTGCAGACAGAGGCCCAGGTGAGTCTGCATTGTTTTTCGCCATCTAGATCTTAGATCTTTTAAGCACAGTGAAGTATTAGCAAAGAAAACTTTTGTATTTTTCAGTTTTTATTTTCTCTTTGGTTGCAATATTCTTTGTAATTAAAAATAATTAGAAGTCTCACCCAAACATATTCCAAGAATGAGAAGATGAAATATGAGACTGAATTACTTTTACACTTTGTGTGTTTCTGAAAATGTTTCTAATAGCTGTATACCACATTGAATTTGTCTACCTAAGTAAAAGTTACATAGAAGTTTTAAAGAAAAATATGGTAATAATGTAATTGTGTCTTTTCTTAGATTAGTATACTGCTGAAACCAACACATTTGCCACCTTTACCAAGTTACATTCTGAATCTTTCTGCATTTCCCTTTAATTACACATCTCAAAGATTTTATGAGTCTGAAGGAATAGTGATTGCAATGGGAACTATAACAAAATACACACAAGGAGCAAGATTTCTTTGTACTGGGGAAACCTGTCCATTTTCTGAAGGTAGGAAAAAGAAAAGTCCATACTATTTTAAAAGCCTTTTAATAATTTAGATAATTTAACTCTTTTGGATTAAAAATGTATCAATAAAAAAGTATTTTGCTATGCAGAGTTATTATGCAGACATTTTTGTAATGAGCACAGCATGATTCTGATTAATTGAAAGCAGTGAAGCTTGCCAGTGGCTGCTCAGCTTTATTAAATGTTCTGGAAGTATAGCTGTGCCAGCAGTCTGTTTTCCTAGTCCTGAAGACAGTTTATATGAGCAGAAGAGATATGTTGCCAGTATAACTTAATAAATTCCCTGAATGGAAAAAAAAAAAGCTGTATCAGTAGAATAATTTTTTTCTAGAAAGCTCAGTCATCCATAGGCTGCTTGTATGAAAACATCATAGAGAACAGTATTCTTTAGTGACATTATTATACAGACAAAAGCTTATAGCATGGAACTGATTTGCTGTAATGATTAACTGATTTTTGTGAAACTACTCTTTTGAGTAATATTACTGAAGTACTCATCTTTGGAGAATTAATTCTTAAGTACTTTTAAGGCTGTTTTGTTTGCTTCTTCCTGTACCAGGGACTATGAAATTACAAAATAGAAGCCAAATCCCACAGTTTGGAAACTGTGGAATAAATCATAATGCTGTCTTTATGAGAGCACATATCTCTAGTAATGAATGCATATATCCGATGTCATTTCCATGTAATGCAGAAAAGGCAGTTGCTTGCTCACTGCTTCTCAGGAAGCCAGGCCAAGCTGTTTCAGTTGATGTGTAATAAGAAATTCTGCCATCTTGTGGTCCACCTATAATAAATTATACACATAGTATTACTAGTAGCTGTTAAAGGACAGAAACTCCAAGTCAACATGAGAGGCATGCAACATGAAAGTACATTCATCTTAAGAAACAGATGTTACTTACAAATTTGGAATTTCACAGTCCAATATTTTAATTAGTTCTTAATGGGAAGTTTAAAATCAAAGACGTCCTCATTTTAAATGTTTAGAAAATACATGGTACATTTAGTGAATTAGTTTTTTTTAGGATTTAGGTATATAAGAGTGCATCTGCCTGGAGCTACGGAATCTGCCACAGTGAGGAATGATTTTGTTTGTAGCTTGTGTTCTTCACCACTGCAAGAAGACATGAAATTTAGAGTACTTGGTGGTAGGAACTATGTAGTTTTACTTTTAAATCTGAGTTATTTTCCTAACTTCTGTTACATAAGTAAACAAAATAACCATTTAAGGGGAAAAAGCCCAAAATATACCAGTCATTTAAGGGGGAAATAAAATCATGGTACTGTATTCAAGAGATTTAACTTTCTCTTTGCCTTTATTTTGAAAGATAAACAAATAGTTGAAATGATTGATGCAAAAGCACTGAATGCTTTAAAAGGATATTCCAACAATAAATCACATTTTAGGATTCAGACTTTTACAGTTTTCTTGAGAGGTAAGCTGAATTTTAAATTAATAACTGAGAATTGTTAAATAAAAATGTCTTAGAACTGAACCGTAACAATTTCTTGCATTTTCCTTATAGGTCTGTTTCTCTGGGTAAAATGGTGAAAATCATGATAATTTTCTATATGTTATTTTCCTAATTTTATTAGAAAAAGAACCCGCTATAGTTAGGCGAGTGATTAAAGAATATACATTGCATAACTGTGTTGTGTTCGCTTTTCTACTTTTGTTTAAATCAAATCCCCTGGCCAGCTCTACAGTATCCTATTCTAACTGTAGCTTATTTTTTCATCCTTTCTACTTCCTTTGATCATACTGTTTTGTACTAGCTTAGTGCATTTTTAACGTCCTTCCTCAATCTAGCCATTTTCTGGATTCTATCAAGATTTTTGGCTTTTCCTGCTTCTGTCTTTCACTGCAGACACTAAATGATCTCTACCATGAATATTCAACTAAAATCACAAGAGACTAACATATTTTACTAGTACTTTTGGTAACTTTCTTAAAAAGCAAACAAATAAATAAATAAATAAAGCCATTCTGCTTTAATGTGATGTCCAAAGTCTATAGAATTCATAAAATTAATTTCTTGAAAAATAATTAGTTCACAGTCACTTTAAGATCATGAGATACATTGCTTAAAATCTGACACTGTGCAGGTGTTATTACAAAACAGAATCTATGGCTGAGATACTGTGAGTTAGGTATGCATTAAATTTCCATTGGCTTCAGTCATGACTGAGGTTAGACTGGATCTTGTAGGCTGAGATTCATATCAGGTTGGACATACTTCATATTTCAAAAAAAAAAAGTGTTTTTTGAAAAGATGCACAGAAATACAAAGGTTTCCAAAGCTATTTGTGTGTGTGTGCGTGCACTTTTTTTTTTTTTTTTAAGTTTAGATCTCTGTTTTAGTGTGTTTCTTTGCTGCCATGTTTATAGGACAGTAGCTAATAATGGTGTCACCACAAATTTCATAGTAGGAACGCATACCTCCAAACAGTCCATTTTGTTTTCAATGCAGAACTAAATGCATTATCCATTTTCTTTAGCAAGAATCACCTTTTCCCCAGCCAATCTGCATCCCGTACTTGTTGCACAAATTATTTAGAATTGTATGCTTTGTTTTATTCAGTACCTTATGGTGGACCTGGAATACAACTGTTTTCTTCAGTTAAATCATAAAACTGCAACAGTTCAGAATGTAAAGAAAAGTTTTCTGATCATCTCTTTACAACTTTTTTATGCCCTGATACATCTTCAAGTTCCTCTCTTTTTTTATTTCTAGATGACCTGGCCAATAGAATGACAATAGGAAATCACTACAAGATTATAGGAATTCCAGCTTGTGTACAAAATGGCTCACAAGCTACAGTTTGTATAGAAGTCAGTAGTGTACAGCAGCGTAAACCAAATGGTAAGAAAGTTCCATAAAAAATGACCAAAATGTTATAAAACCTTTTAAAGCAAAAATCTTTAGAATTTGTACAGTTTCCTATTATATAGAGGTCCAGATTAGGAAACCGCTTTGGGACTTCTCTCTTACAGTCTTAAATATATTCTTACTGTCATTTGAAAATACCATCTTTTGCCCACCTCTCTCTTCATGCGTTGGGAAACTAAAGATTAATTATTTACTGCAGTTGTTCTCCTTCAGCTTTTCCTTTCCAGCTTCTCCTTTCTATTGGACAGTACTTTGAAATCATATATTAAATGGACCTGCTGTTTCAATTTGCCATTCCTTTCATGTTCCATCAGTATTAGCAGATAGCATCTGTTATTTTTTAATAGTAAAATTAATATTGTCAGCTGTTTGTATTTGTGCCCAATGCTAAACTTCTTAGTTGTTCATAAGCTTTTGTATCAAGATTAGAATAGTGATATGTTTTAATGTATCTGCATAGATCTATGATGAAGGGTTTGTTAAGCTGTATTTTGTTTTAATTAGGTCCTACTTTTATCAGTGACAATTTTAAGCATCTGCTGTCGCTGACTTCAAGTTCATGCTGGAGGTTTACAGCCATACTTGCCAATATCTTTGCGTCTCAAGTTGTTCCGCCAGGCACTTACAATACGCTCAAACTCACAATATTGCTGAGCCTAGTACTGACATGTGAGAAAGACAACGAGATAGCAGATTACCTGGATCTCTTGATTGTAACAAGCGACACTCTAATAATCGATAGGTAAATAGATTCCTTGTTTCTCACATAAATTCAAGTAAAAAACATGAATCTTTTTCAGGATAACAGGATTAGTGTTATCCAAAAAAAGACTACACTTAAAAGGAATATGCAGGGTTCTGATTTAGCAAAAATAACCATTTTTTAATGTTAGTGATATTTGATTCTTAATTGCTGAGACATTTTGTGTTTATTTCAAATGAGAAATCTAAATCAGAATTTCACTACTAATAAAAACACTTTTTTAACACTCCTGTAATGATCTCCGTTAGATTTTAAGACAAGCACTTTTTAGCAGAAGTCAAACTAAAGATTTTTCTAAGGTCACAACTGAAGTCCCAGAAGCAGGTGATGATGAAAGCAATGGTCTCTGCTTTTCAAATCTTGTGTCACTTTAAAAATAGCACTTTACACCTTTTAATCACCAACTTCTCAGCTTTCAGCATTTTCAGTTAATAAAAATGAGTAAATAGATACATTTTTATCACTTTTACTTTTTCCTAAGAACTACACTGATAAAAATATTAAAAGCCATGTAGACCATTACACATTGATCATACTGGCTATTGTTACTGTTAACAAAATGCTTTTATATATTTATGTATTCTTTGTATTCACCCCTTCACACCACTATAAACTGTTAACTTCACATACACTGGCAAAAAGTAGGAGTTGGATACAGCATCTCAGTTCCACATGCTGTTTTAAATCTACATAAATTAAAAAGAAAATGAATTTCTCCTTCCCCAACCCAAAACATGGCTTAATTTTTCTTTTTGAAAAAGATCTTTGAAGGTGGCATGAATTTTATTTTCATTTGAGAGTTTGTCAACAGGCATCAGTTTTATTTTTCTGTAGCAGAAGAAATGCTTTCTTTGTTAAATTAACCATTTCAAAAATTAACCATAGAAATTAGCTCAAATTTGAGAAAAAAATGTGGGCTGAAGGATTTCTCCCCCCAGGTTAAGAGTAAAGTTTCAAAAAGAATTCATAGGAACTCAGAACAGAATGGTTTGAGAATGGAAACACTGCGTTAATATTAAAATGGTTGTGCACTGTAAACTTTGGTAATTACTGTTATTTATAAACAAGACAGTTCTTGTAGATGCTTGTAACATTTTATTGTCATTAGTCTATCAAGATAAGCATTTCCTACATCATATTTATATTGTTATCGTAGGTTATTTTAATATATTATGAGGAAAAACTTTTTCACTGTGAGGGTGACAGAGCACTGGAACAGGTTGCCCAGAGAGGTTGTGGAGTCTTCTTCTCTGGAGATATTCAAGACACGCCTGGACGCGATCCTGTGCAACGTGCTCTAGGTGACCCTGCTTGAGCAGGGGGGTTGGACTAGATGATCTCCAGAGGTCCCTTCCAACCTCAGCGATTCTGTGATAATATTTATACCATTATATGTAACATCTAATTAATAACTTTTCTCCCATTTATTAATAATGGGAGAAGTTCTGCTCTGACATCTAAAAATCATTAGGAACCTTTGATTGTGGAACCAGACAGACAGAGTTTGCAATCTTGTGTGCCAAGGAACATAGTTTACAGGATGAAAAAGAAGTCCTGTACCCTCATTTCTCAAAAAGTATTGGGGATGTAACCCAGGCAAGAAGAGCCTGCAGGTTCTCAGCCTTTTGATTTTTTTTCTTAGATGGAGAGAAAAATCATTAATCCACTATCTTTTTAAGTCGATGGAAAAGTTTGTATAGAATAAGAGTTAACAATATTTCTGACTTCCTAGGAATTCCTCATTTGCCTCATATGTTAAATCCATAAGAAATACAGTCCTTTTTGTAGCTGTGGGAGAGAAAGCTTGGATTTCTACCTTTGTATTCAAAATCAGTTTAAACATTCAGGTTTTGATACTGGATTTTATTTGGGGAAGGTGGTTTCTAATTGAGCAATGTGATTGCTTCTCAAGTCTGAACTATAACTACCATTAAAAATAGTATTATAAGTTTTCTAAAACTGAAAAACTATTTTACAGTTTATGACTGACAGAACTATTTAATCCTTCAGGCTTCTGAATTACAGCATTTGTCTTCTGCCTCGTGGCATACGACACCCATCCTCTAGTGAATTTTTTCCTGCCGTATCCAAAGATAAACATGGAACTGGAAGTGCCAGTATTCAAGCCTGCAGTGCTCTGCTGGCTAAAGGTGGTATCTGCTACATAGGAGACTTATCTTCATATAAAAAGGATAAACTTGAATTTCTGCAGTCAGGTAATCTCACATCTACTAACAAACAAGGGGACAGAAACAAACGTATGAAACAAATATGCAGAATCATAGCTAGATTTCTCAGCTTATGGCCCTCAAATGCTGGGGAAATCTGTGAACTATTTTTAACAAGAAACATGAACAAAAAAAAGACCAACTCCTGTAAGCTTGTTTGCTACACAGACTCCATCAATTAACAAAATTATAAATCACCAAGATTAGACAGCAAGAGAAGTGGATTCCTTCAGCTTCTAAGATTTATGCTGTAGCCTTCTAAAGGATTTAGGCACTCAGATCTAGATACAGTCCTCAAAACCACCCATCTGGAAATGCCAAAACTCTATAAACATCATCACAATTCAGGGCAGTATGTAATTGTGATTGTTTTCAGATGCTGTGCTTGGGACTATAGAATTTATAGTTAAACTACAGTGATTATGTAACTGACATATTTTGTTCTGTCCTAGTGCTGGAGAGCAGAACAACAACAATATTCATTCCTGGGAAGAAGTATGGAGAAGAAGCTGACCAACAAGTTACTCTTCCAGTTCAGACTAATTTTTGGTCTTACGTAGATGTGGATGCTTCTTCAAAGAAACATACACAAAGGGCTAGCTCTTTAATTGGACAGATGGTAAAGCACATGCCCTGTTACAACAGTAACTATAGTATAGCAGTCATTTGTGTTTATGGTTATTTCAACTTGTGAAATAATGAAAACAATTAATTTTCTTGTTTTCCCCCCAAAGCCACAAATTAAGTCACTTTAAATCAAGTATCTTCTAAAATTAGTTAGATTTCCCCAAAACAGATCTGTCATTTATTTTGTTTGGAATGGCTTTCTGCAAATACTATTGAAACAAAATTGTACTGCATATATTACAGATGTTTCATTAGATAATCTTGCAGCACTCAGCATACATATGGAACATTTCAGATTTTAAAAAATCTCCAATGTTTCTACAAGTAGAAAGTCCAAAATAAATGGGCTGTTTTCTTTCTCTGGGTCTTCTCTTTAGGACTTGAGTTTGATTTCACCTAACCTTCTAGATGTTTTTGGGCTTCTGATATACAATGAATTTCCTTCTTGTCGACTGTCTTTTCCTCTTGTGCATCATATCTTGAAAAAAGCCATTAATCCTGAAGCAATGCTGTACAGAGTCTCACAGCAGTTCAGAACACAGGATTATGAGGAGGTAACAAATAATACTTAATAATTTAGAAATGCATTTGGTAGTAGCATACTATTCCTGGACTCAAAAGGTTCTCTTCTTGTACTCTGACTACTTGTTTTTAAATCTGTCCATATTCACTTCCTAACAATTCTCTCCCACTGTATTCCCACTAGCATCAATAGGATCTTACTATTGATAAAACTAGCTTCAGTTCTTTTAAAAGAACCAACATAATAAATTGTTTGGTCTTGTTTCTGTAGTAGGTTAACATTAGTATGAAAACAGATCTCTAATATCTACTTTTGACAAGATTAAATTGCAATCGGTAATAAAAATATTTTGTTTTAAATAAACTGTCATTATCTCTAGTATAATCTAATGGACAAATTAACAGGTTGCATAGTGTAACTTCTGAAATAAATCATTATGCATGGCTGAACAGTGACGGGCTTCATTGTAAAGATTATGTGTGAAATACTGTCCTAACTATCCTGTCCCAACTATCTTACTATGCCACTAGCATGTTAGAAGATGTGAAAAATGTAAATTCTTTATTCTCCACAGTGAAATATTTAAAATTTATACCATCTCTCTAGTTTATTTTGTTTGCTAAGAATCTTCATGTTGAACTGAGTTCAGAAGCAGAAAACCTAATTCAGGGCTACTATCTTGCAAGTCGCAGAGTGAGAAGAGATGCTATTCATGGATCAAAATTATCAGCATCTGCACTAAAAATTCTGTATGTACTACTTTTCATATTAAACATCTCTGTGCTTCAAATGGATATTGTGCTAACCTGCTCAGAAGTCAAGGAGTTTGTTCAATAAAAGTCTAGGCAGGACTCTGTTTTGAAAAGCTGAAGTGTAAAGTATCATAACTATGAATACTCTTTGTTTTATATACTGATTTTGTGCAAAAAAAAAAAAAAAAAAAAAAAAGTTTGTTTAAGGAGTTTTGCCAGGCATTAAAAAACAATGATTTAAGAAACGGGTATCACCATTAAACCTATCTAGAAAAAAAAAGGCAGTTAAAATTATCACAGCTTTGTATTGCTCAAGTTAAAAAAAAATCATTAAAAATGCATAGTAGGCCAGGTTTCACTGCTGTCATAAACATAGCACAAAAAAGTCATGCAAAGTAATACATACTTTGTCAATTACAAATATAACTGGACAGCATTTGTGGGAAGTTTATACAGCTGCAGTCTGGAAAAAAAAAGCACTGCAGTTTGCTTTCAGTTTACTGAAGTGCTTGAAAGGGCAATGTATATTGTATTCATTTCTGCGGTGTTTTCTGATACTACATCTGACATGCTTATATTCATTTCTTAGGATTTCACTGTCTAAGGCTCATACTAAATTAAGTTTAAGAAAAAAAGTTCTTGAAGAAGATGCATTGATTGCCATCTTATTACTGGAATCATCTCTCACCCTAAAGCACGGTAAATAATGTAACTCTTTAGTCTTGGATAAATCATTTCCATGTTTTGTCAGATTAAAAAAAAGTTTTCATCTCAATTTGTTGCAAAGTGCATTATATTACCATTTGTCAACTGAAAGTACAGAATTTCCACTGGCAAAAAGGACTGATGTTAGAAAAAAAAAAATCTTTCAGATAAGACTTTCCTGTGATGAGTCTCAGTACTACACATAATTAGGCAACAGGCCAGCACTAAGCCCCTCTCCTTTATGCTGGCATATTTGATATTTGTCAACTCTTCTGGAGCTCCAACAGTGTTCCAGGTTAAACTAGAGGTAATTTCACTGTTTTCACCTGGGGAAAGAGAATTTTTGTTTGTTTATCTAGCATTGCATTTGTAGTTCATGTAGAAATTTGACACCAAGAATTACAGTAAAACACTAGTAATAATATTGCAAGTTACTGTTTTTAACTATGTCACAGCTTCCCTCCACCCCCTTAAAAGCTATTGGCAAAGGGTCATCAAGTCTGTTAGCCTGATAACCTTGATTTATTCTTTGCTTAGGTAAGTCTGCATTATGTGTAGCACCAAATGCTGTATTTCCATTTGACCTCAGCGATGAAAACTCCCTAAAACAGAGAGATATTTACCTAATGCAGTGTCACCATCAACTGTTGAAGTTTATTGGTGCATACAGCCCAGGAATTCATGTTAACACTACTGAAGAGTGAAGAACCCACCCAAAGTAAAGCTTGAAGCTTTTTAACAGATTGCAGATGTGGAAAAATATACAACTAAATAAGTTTTAAATATTTTTGCAAGATGCATGTTCAGTGCCATTCTGGTATGGAATAAAGCATAGCTGACAGGATTTTACCCCAAGTTCTGTGAGAGTATTGTTCAAAGGCAGAAGAGAGGTTTTCATTGTGGAAGGTCATGACTTTTAAGAAGACTTACAGCCACAACCTGAACTTCTGCTCTTGATGATCTGTGTTCATCCATAGTTGAGTGACAGGAGTAAAGCACAGTTTTTAAATAAGGCACTGCAACTAACAATTAAACCAAGAGTTCTGAATCTGGTGTTTCATTTTAACTATGTGAACTCCCTGTAGTTTTTCTTGTTGCTTCTTTTCAAGTCTATCACCTAGTGAGGTGTTTATAGTTTTAAGTACATTAAAAATAATTTTCTAGTATAAGACAACTTTTACTCATGTTTTAATTTTTTAAATATATAAAAATATCACCATGCTGCTTGATGTTTATATCTTAGATGGCTTTACATTATAGCAACAGTGTTAGACCAGGATGCTGGCATGCTTAGTTGTACAACTTGGAAAAAAACAGTGTTTTGACCACATGACTTTAGATAACAGACTGCAGGGAATACAAAGAACATTACATGAAAGCAAAAGAGTTGTTACTAGTAGTCCTGATATATCAGCAGCTCAATGAGGTCAAGTGTTTAGCTACATCATTGCAAAACAAAAAAAAAGATTTGGTGGAAGATCATTAGCTGGCTGATGTACAGTATGCTTCTCCCACTATGGACTTTCTTGTATTACATCTTTCTAGTAGGCTTACTGCAGCAGACATAATACTGAGCAAGATTTACATCAGAGATGTCCATGCTATAAAAGCAGCAGCAAAGTCCTAGAGTCTTCCCATCAGAGACAAGCCAAAAAAATACTAAAGGTTTGTTGTGAATTTTGCTCAGGATGGCATCCAGCAAAATCATGCTGAAACCCTTACCAAAAAGCTTCATTCACTGAACATGTAAATGCAGGATTTTGTATATACAAACATTACCCTGAAGATAAACAGAACAGCTGTCACCACAAACATGAACACCCTCATTCAGACAAACTAATACACAAGAGTTAAACACATAGAAAAACAATGTATTCAAATGTGATTGAATTTGATTTATTGGGTACACTTAATATGAAGTTACTACACTGAAAAGGAAGCTAGACTGGACTGCAAGAAAGATGCTGCTTCCATTACCCCAAGCATTTCAAAAAGCTAGTACTTCACTTTTTAGAGTGATATTCTCTCACGAAGACTTCATTCAGGCCTTATTCACACATTTTCACCAAGACTCCTCTGGTTTACTAAAATTCACTTTTCAGCATGACGTCACAAGTTTGAACCTGGACCACATCTGAATTCAAGCAGTGTTTCTGAGGAGCAGGAAGGGTTGTGCAAGTGTTGAAGTGCACTTTGACTCCACACTTCAAGCTGCTATTTTCCACTGAAAAATAAGCATTTCAAAATAAGTTAGTCAATTTTCTTATAGGGTTATTCAATCCTTATACAAAGTTATTAACTTTACTGGCATTTCAGATTTAACCATACACATCAATAACCAGTCAGATGGGTAAACGGCAAAAAGATCATCATTATGCCAGTAAAATCACTTCCATAATACACTTTAAGTGTACAAGTCCTTTATAAATTATTTGATAAGCCACACTAAGGAATGTATAACCCTAAAAGAAGTTTTTTTCTGCAAGAGGGGCACAACTTTTTATCCTTATCACCCCCCAGCTTCTCTTTATTGTCTTAATAAAAAGCTTTACAACTTGTAATAATACTGCAGGTTTTTAAAAAACAAAAACAAACAACCCAGCAAAGTCAGTAGCCTGAAGACATCCTTGAATAACAGGCCAGGCCTTCAACTGATGTAAGTCAGCACAGTTCCAGGCAAACTGGCAAACGTGGCCAGTACGGGTCTTCACCAGCTGACAGCATGTTTTACTGGAGCTTGAGTTCTGCAGTATCACAGAAGAGGAGGAACCCTCAACACACTCACCTCCTTAAACATCCATGCTTCTAGAAGTGGAGACAATGGAGATGATAGTCATCTGATGTTATATCACCTTTAAAAAAGTAAATAAATTCAGAAACAATGGTAGTGGATCAAACTGGAAAAATTCTATTAATTAGCTGGCACCTCAGATACAAGTTACTCATCAAAAAACTCAGTTGGGTAAACAGCAAAAAGTCATCATCATTATGCCAGCAAACAGCTTCCTGCCTGTGATGCAACTGCTGTTATTTTTTCTCCAGGTGTCAAATAGGAAGAAATTCATAACCTTGCCTCAAGAGATGCACTTCTAAGAATTGAGGTAGAACCTTGTTTTCAAATGGGTAAGCGCAAAATGAACTTTGTATTCTCAGGAACTTAGGAAGTGCTACAGCAGTTCATTTGAGAGTGGATAAAAAGCTCATCTTCCAACATTCATGGCACTAGCATTGGAAGAAGAAACAGAAATCTAATGATTCATATATCTGAGATCAAGTAGTTTATAGTAAGGCAAAATTCAGCTGCACAAGAGACAAATGGGGTTATTAGGCAAATAAGTTTAGTGCAACACAAACACTACTTCACACAGGATGGCTAAGAAAATAAGGCTTACCTTAGGCTCCTGGCCAGCAATTTGACTTGTCCAATCATGACAGCTTGTTAATACAGACATACACCTTAAATAATTAGCATATGCTAATAGGGAATACCATCTAAGACTGTTAACCCTATATGCAAATACTCACTGTCCTCCTTGCTCTGCCTGTAAGAGGTATATACAGGTCATAAGACAGCTTCTGAACTCCAGATCTAGACTTCAGGGAGGCAGCTTTTGAGGCTTTTCTCAACACTAAGTACAATAAAAAAATACTTGCATCTGTAGCTTGAGAATTCATGTGATGCCTTTCTGCTTGCAGAGTAACAGCATGGCAAAGTCCAGATTGAAGATTCTCAAAGCCAGAAACAAATTCATCTCCAACTCCATTTGCTGCCTAGAACAAGGAAAAGACATTTGGAAGAATAAAATAGGTTTTATTCATCACAGAACTCCATTTCTGAGCCAGTAACAGAAAGTCTCAACACTCCTTGGTGAAAGTAAGTCAGGCAGCAAAGAAATACCAATCCACTTGGCAACTTCATGAAAGCCTTGCTGGCTTTATTAACTGGGGGGAGAGCCAAAGTGCTCACAGTATCAGTCTGGAGATTAAGGTTAAACAGAACACATTAAAATCTTACTCTTCATTTGGAATGTGTTTTAGATACAATGTTAGAATTACATGCTGCTCCTAATGAACAGCCATCACTGGAGAGAGAAGAGCTTTTAACCTTTCATGGGCCATGATGACATGTTTTCCTACCAGTTCAATTCAAGGCCACACTCATGCGATCATCCCAGCAAGAGAACGTTGCCTTTAAGATTAGTGAGATACCTTGGGATTCTGTCCCTGCAGTAACTGGTGATTTTAACTCTGTACCTAAAAGGGCATGATCAGGGTCACCACAGAACACTAAACAAATTCTCCAGAGGGAAAAAAGGTAATTTATCTTTAGAATTAGGAAATGCACTTGCTGATGATAGTGATTTATGAGGATAAAAATAAGCAAAAATGAGTCTCTTTAGATGTCTAATTTTTCATTATTTCAAAGACTTGATAAACCAAAAAATAACTCCAAGCAACCAATAGTGCTTGCCAATAGAGTGGAGTATATTAACTAATTAGATCCATCTTAGCCTCACAAGATACACGCACAGTCCTGGAAAGTTTATGTAGTGCAGTGGCAGCTTGAATTAAACAACTCTGGCATAAGAGCTAAAAGCAATTTGTTAGCACAGCTGCCATGATGTTTCATAAGCACAAGCAGGGCAACACTACAATAGCAAAACAATCACTCATCTTTCAAGTGATGGCTTAGGTTGCCTAAAAAAGTGCCAGCAATTTATCCCTTTAATTCTTGAGATTATACTCAGAATCAGAATTGGATTCCTTAAATTAAGCAGTAAGGAATATTTCCCAATTTCTCTGAACTTCAAAAAATGAAAACCACTGATCTAAAGGAAGAGCTAGGAGATCTGAATATTAACTTCTCATTATAGCCTGTTTTTGCTGTAGCTTGACACTGTGGCATTAGTTAGAGGAGAGAACAGGTCACTTATTTCAGAAATTTAACAGTTAACACTAGCTATTAAAACTCTCCTTAGAAGTGAATGCAGCTAATGTTCCTCTTTAGAGCTCCGTACGAGCAGAAGCCCGTCTGAAAGCTTACAGGCATCCTTGCTTTTAGCGGCCTCCTACGCTGCAGGAGAGCACAACACGCTGCGGACCCGCTTCAGGAGGCGGCAGGGGCGAGGCAGGCGGGGGCGCTCCCGAAGCAGCTCGCCACCCGCCCGAGGCCCGCTGTGTCGTCCGGGCCTCGCAGGACCGGGCCCGGCTGCCCCAGCGCAGCGCGGGCGCTGACGGCCGGAAGGAGCAGGGACGAAGCAGGCCCCGAGCACCAGGGCACAGCCCCGCGCCGCCGCCCGCCGCAGCTCCGGCTCGCGGGACCCGCCCCCGGCTCGCCGCCAAGCGACGAGCTCCCGCCCACCAGCCGAGCTGCCGTTATCGCCCCAACGGGCCTCGCGCGCCGGCGGCACCCGGGCCGCAGCCGCCCCACCACAAACGCCGCTCACCGGAGGGCAGCAGCTCCGGGGCTGCGCTGCTCCGCCCCGCCTGGAGCCAGCAGCGCTCCCTGCGGCTGCGCGCGCGGAAGAGGCAGGGGGTGCCACGGGTTCCGCTTAAATAGGCCGCGCGCAGGGGGCGGGGAAGGCGCGCACCGCCCAGGCGACCTCCGGCCTCCATCAGGACGCCGCGGGGGGGGGGGCGGGGCTGCGGGAGCGCTCGCTCCATTCGGCCTCCACCGCGCGCCCCAGCCGTCAGGACTGCGCCTGCGCGGCGCCGAGGCCGGCGGCTCCTGCGCCTGCTGCGCCTGCTGCGCCTGCGCGGCCTCGCCATCTCCCGCCCCGTCGCAGGCGTCCGGTTGCGGACGTGCCTCTGAGCAGCGGCAGGGCGGGCTAGTGCCAGCCGTGCAAGCGCCGCGCCTCGCCGCCTCGCGGCTGTTCTCGGGCGCAGCGGCCCGCCCCGCGCTCCCTCCTTCCAGCGCCTAAAACCCAGTGGGTGCTGGGTAGCGGCGCGGCCCGGGTCAGCGCGGGGCAGGGGCTGTGGCGCCTTTTATTTCAGGTTTCTTCGTGCTTAACAGCAGTACTCGCGCTTACGGTAAAGGCCGGAGGCCTAGACTTAAGCCCTGGCGTGCAGGCAGAAGCCAGGGTTTTCAGAAAGTGAAAATAACCCAGATTTCTTCTTGAAAACTTTACAGATGTGCTGCATGCATATATGAGTTACCCCTAATCACTGTTGAGTCCTGACAGTTTATTGCTAGTTGGACCAGTAGCAACACGAATCTCACAACACAGGAATTTTGTAACAGCTGTTGTAATTATGGTTTTGTTGGAATTTGGACCAGAGAACTTAAAATTTAATTTTGGCAGTAGAAGATTGAAAGTCATTCATTATTCTAAAACTCAGACATGGATCATCTACTTTTTAGGTTGTTCGTATTCACGGGCCTTAGTGAAAGAAAGGGTCACAGGCGTGAACCTTAGAAGCAAATCCTGCAAGATCTCGCTCGTGCACAGTTGGTTTCTAAGAAGCTGAAGGAGAACATACAAGTCCGTATTTATGGAACATTTTATGGGATTGCAGTATTACTGAGAAAATGGGAAAATTTAATCCCAGTGAGTTAAGAAAGTAAACAAGATTCAAGGTTGTCTATAAGGAGGTTCACTCTGAAGCAGTCACTTTTTTTTTGATGTCTTATGTACAACAGCAGTCTTACAGACTTCAGTATTTTCAACTCTGAAATGCTTGTCCTCATTAAATGATCTTTTAGAAGTCAAAACCATTGAAAATTAATCTTTTTGTTTTAATGTTGTCATTCTTTAGTATATGCAAGCACAATGAATGCTTTGTCCTAAGAGTCTCAAAGGGAAAGATAGTGATTGGCAGGGAATATATTAAGAGAAAGCAATATATGCCTGGAGGGCAGGGTATTGTAGTTACAGCTGTGTGTATGAGCCAAAAAAGAACTGTATGCAGAATATTTTGGATATCCCGGTTATTTGTGTATGGCAGTATAAAGTCTACACTTCACATCCCTCTGAATGAAAAGCCATGATGAAAATATCTGAGGTTTTCCTAAGATCTTTGAATTACTTTATGAAAAATTGTTCCTTTTGATAGTAATGTATGAACACAGATTGTAGAATTTTATGCCTAAATGTGTGCATGTTTCCAGTGCCAAATGCCAAATATTTAAATTTCAGTATACAAAATACAAAATATTTTTAAGAAATTTGATGTTTGATTCAGTCATCGGGTTTGAAACCAACAGGTTCAGGAAACCTGTTTTATCCTGGTGCACATTTCCAGAACATGAGAGTTTATCTGGAGGAAAAGGCAGATGATACAGAATAATGTTTCAGAAAATAAATCCTAATTCATAGAGTTCTCTAGACCATAATCATATGGATTACAGAACTTCTCAACTAAAAACCTGCTATTGTAATTGTGCATTACTGTCCTTTAATACTCCAGCACAGTTCTGCTAAGCTCTTTGCTTTTAATTGGCAACAATTTATTTGAACATTGTGTCTGCAAAGTCCGTCCTTTTATGTTTGACTGTTCCAGTTTGTCTGTCTTCTAACAATTATAAAACCTCTACCTTTTTATAGTAAAACGCTTGAGTAGCAACGTTTTCTCCAAGCCACCCACTCAATTACTTTTCATGTTTTTAACATGTTTACTCTTACCCCTTTTACATGCTTACTGCATGAGTAAGCAGTCAATACCTTTCAATTACATTTATGGAAGAAGACTTTAAAAACTGGGGATTTTTTTTGTGCTTTGATTAATTTTTGTTGTCTTGCCTGAATTCCCTCTCATCCAGATGTATTATTTAAGAGTCTGGGAAACCACTGTGCTAGGAAAGAGCATGGAACTGATATATAACATTATCCTATTTTTCTGTTGTGTCCATATTTTGTGTACACAATCTTTTTTTTTATTGTCAGACTGCTGCTACACATCATCAGCAGTCTTCACTGAGTCTTTCATAATAATGTCCAAGGGTGAAATCCTATTCCACTGTCATTAGGAGGAGTTTTGACATGGACTTCGGATTGGGATTTCACTTGCCTGTTTTCCCTAACCTGATGCCATTCATTTAGATCTTAATTACATGCAAAACTAGTTTGATTTCTATTTGCTTGTATGTTTGCTGCTTGGTATTTTGTCAGTCTAAAATGTAATGTCTTTTTGTGTTATGCCTTCATAATAGCCTTTTATTAAAAGTCACGCTCTTATTTACAAGTAGATATTTGTCCATGCAAAACTTTCCTTTTGTATTTTTTTCCACAAAACATAATAGCTTGTTTGGTTGGATGATGCTCTGGCTATGTAATTCTCACCTTTTAATAAAGCATTTACAATTATAAATAAGAAATATATGCCAAGAATTTTTAAGAGCAGTATATTTTTAAAGAATAAACTTGTCAAAATTCAGAAAGCTGCAGTGGTGACAGAGGTCTCTTGATTTTACCATACCCTTTCATCATACTTTACTCCTCCCACATGTCCTAGATGGTTTATCCAACCATTTCTAATGGCTCTGCTAATGTGGATACATGTTCTGATATGTGAGGCCTGATTTTCTATGGTATTGAACACTCAACTTGTAATGACATGCTTAGCACCTCTGAAAGAGGTCACAATTTTGACTCAAGAATTAAAGCAACAAAATGATTTTATAAAGGTTATGCCTGACCATAATTCATTTTCCTTTTCTGTCAACTGTCACTGTAAAACTTAACTTGTAAAGCAGTCTTCAGCAAGAAGTTACTAAAAATGCACAATATTGTTACTAAAAACTATTCATCCTATACAATGAGGAACACAAGTGATACAGATTTTGCAACTCAATAAATACATAATGTCCACTGATTTATATTTAATAAAATGTTTACCTTAGCAGTAACAACAAACTATGTGAAAAGTATAAGGTTTTACAGAACAGATACAATAGATGGTATTTGTGCATTAGTTTCAACTTCTCTTGCCTATATATAGATGTTTTAAGCGAAAAATGTACTATGAACAAGCCAAGTATTAAGGCTCATTTATTTGAATGCATCCACCTCATGAAAGACAAGAGAAATGAATCCTGATATCTAAACACGCAAGTAGCAGTATGGGGTAATGCTTAAACACATTTTAAACCCTGTAACATGCAACACAATAATATGAATCAATACAAGGAATACTTACTTTATATAACTACGTTTCATCTACAAAGCAGTTTGTGTTTGTTGTATGTAATACTGTATGTATGTAGGACAGGTTTCAGCACATTTTACTTAAAGTGAGCATGCATCCACATTTTCAAAGAAAAACTGCATACATTTAAGATTATCTGAAGGATGAAGCTCTCACCAGACTGCAGTCAGTGAGCTTTCTGCTATTGGTTTCATGCAGGGAAAAAGCATATGTGGTATTTTGATTGGCATTTTTAGACCTGCTTGCCATTTGCTTTTCATCAAAGCTTTTACTGCACTATACTTAGCCAATACGCATGTCTCCTCCTCCCCCCTTTCTCTACGGCGTACCTATGAACTTCTTGCATTGGAGCAGATAAGAATACCTATTCTGTTAGCGGTATTGCCTTTGTCGCTGCTTTATGGGTTGGTGCTGAGTGCAACTGCCTTCTCCTATTCCCTCAATTCAGGTATCAACAATCTCCTCTATGTTAGAAACCAGTGATAAATCAGATTAAGTTAATAAGGCATTAATTGCATTTAAGAATCAGTTCCTTCTCATCCATAAACAGTACTTGAATAATTACAGTTTGTCTGCAGATGTGTTTTTTAACTTAAATATATATGATGAAATAAATAACTTTTTTAATAATAAAAAGGGAGATTAGATTTGTGAATTTGTTGATGTTTCTCCTTGGCTTGCACTTTCTCCTTGTGCTGAGTGATTCAAAAACTGCCCTGTAGCTCCAATATATAACCTGGATCGCATTGGCCATTTCTGCAAGACAAAAGACAAGCACAGTGCTGAAATATATAGGATCTTTGCAGTCTGAAAAAATTCTGAGCTATAAAACCAAAGCTTTAAATGATAATGAAATCACAGTATCAGAAAATAGGAAACTGTTGCTATCACCAAAATGTTTATGTCATTTATTGAAAAAAAGTTTTTAGAAACTGTGTAATGCAATCTCAGCATGGATATTTTCTTAAGTAGCAAATTGTAAGGTACAGTTCCTAAAAATCCTCATGAGCCCACAAACAGTTGTAAATCATACTGATATGTGATCATGTAGGAATCTGTATCATAGCTGCTCTGTTAGTAAAACAAAACAAAGCATTCCTGTTTATGGTGACAGGGATACCACTGGGATTTACAGCACTGGGCATACCCCCGTGTTTGCACAGATTGCAGCATCTATATATCCACATGCTCATTCCAACCTGCCCACACAATATTGATTGCCGGACTGGGCCTGCTAAGCAACTGTGTGAAAGGGAATTTAATATAATTGTTCCTTGACAGTTTTCATCACTGATAAGTTCTTGTTATTCATCAGCTCCAACAGTTTCAGGAGATGAAACAATTTATCTTTCCTTTAATTGATTATTGGAAAAATCAATTAATTGGTTTTAAGTATTTATTTTTGTAGCTAGCATTTCATAACAGCCTTGCAGTGATCACTATGCAGTAAACATTATTTCAGATGCATGTCCTTCTATCTGAAGAATTCCACTTGAATTTGATATTCCAAGTTGATTATTGTAAAGTTGATGCCTGAAAAGACAACCTGTCACACGTTTGATGCAAAAATATCTGAAAAACAGCCAGCGTGGTGCTCCAGGTAACGCCATTTTTTAAAAGTCACTTTTGGGAACAGGCTGGCACCTTTCTTGTGGACTTGACTTTTGCAAACCCAAATTTCTCTCATTCTTTATATATGTGTGCTAGAGTCCCTCAATTAAATGCATTTGTAATTTCACGGATGGCTCCTCCCACATCATATGTTAATTGGTGTGTGCAAGGCTACTCTCCAGGAGCAGTACTCAGATATCTTAGTCCTCATAATGGAATGACTGTAGTCCCATACATTGAACTAACTTAGTTATTCCTGTTACAGTATCAAAATCAATGACTGACTTCTGTTATAAAAGCAGGAAATAGAAAAACAAGTATTGGTCTGACACAAAGGTATCTCTGAAGACTAAAGGCACTTGTTAAATCTTTTGTACTGCAATTAAATCTCAAATCTTCTATTCAAGAGATAAAAAGCAGAAAACTTCTTACTGGGAAGGACCGTAAGATCTCATTCAATATTTTTATTGCAAGTCTGATGTTATGAATTGGATCACTAATAAGACATCTGTGACTTAGCTAGTTTAAAGTTATTAACCACATTTCTTGTTTGGTGTACACATAACTGTACTTCGATATTTCAGTTTTCATACTATTTGTATTTATCATGGTTAATATACACATGTATAGTTACAGTTATCTGTACTGTTTTCCTCATATCCTGCACTTTGATTTTTTGAAGCACATAATATGAATTGTCTCTGACCCTTTGGTTCCAGTTCCAACTAAAAAAAAATTTATCAACAAGAATATCAGAAACACTGATTTGACTGACGGGATCTTGATTTCAACCTGTACTTCATCAAAACTAAAGACAAGCAGATGACACATTAAGTAAGATTAGTAAAAATAACTGCTAAATTAATCAACTATTGCTTTATTCCAGTAGTCTGGGAATTGTGCATCTGGATAACTTAACTGTTTTCATAACTAGTTAAGAGTATTTTTCTTCCTGTAATAATTGGCAGTCATTAAAAAGTATCATAAGAGACCTGTGTCCACTCACTTTGCCCAAGCAAAGTAACTGAAGTCAAAGAACTTACTTTGAAATACATTACAATATTTATTATTTTATGAAATATAGCCATCTTCTAATTTATTTAAAGGTTTTGCTTTCTTAATGAGTCTGCTAATCATTTAAATTACCTAAGAAACCTCCACTCAGATCATGCTTTTAACCATTTTAAATATGTATTTATGTGCAGTTACAGTGACCAATACTGTGAACAAGGAACTCTCTGTGAATTAGTCACTTTATGGGAATTAGAGATTACTTCACAAATTAATCTTAATTAAATCATTCTGAATTCATCAGACTCTTAAAAAAAAAAAAAACAATGCTCTAACCCACTCGCCGAGATTAGAGCCAAAGAAAATATCTCATGGTATTCAAGAGTCACATCAGTCACCGAGTAATGTATTTGAAAATAGTTTTCATCCCCAGGTACTCTTTAATAGCATTTCCCCTTCCATGTTCTCTCTACATCTCCATGATTTTTTTTGATGAAGGGAAGAAAAATAACAGCATATACAAACTAGATGAAATAAATGTGTCTGAAAAGCACTTTTATATAAGGAGTTAAAATGTGGCCAGTAATTAATGTCACATTTCATATCTCAGCTGGCTCAACAGGAGAAACAAAGCAGGCCTGCACACATTGCCAAGCACTACCACAACTGGGCTCACTGCTGTTAAACAGCTGATTACCTCAATCACAGTTACTACCTAGAATGGATTCTGATGGATTTTGTGACTAGGTTTCCACACCTGTGTTAATACGAAGATTGAATAGGTACTGGTACTCCTCAGTTCCCGCCCTCCTCCTTCAGTTCTAAGGGATCAAGTCTCACTGGGCTTGGGCTTCTCTTAGATTCAATATTCTTGTGCAAAGTCCTTGAAGCTGGAGGCAAATTGCCAGTGAGCTCCAGGATATTTCCGGCAGGCCCTCAGCACCCAGATACAGTGGTTCTACTGCCTGGGAACGCTCACCTAAGGCAGTCTTGTCATGTATTGATTGTAGCAAGGCAAAGAAGCTTGAAATCTACATAGTTGTAATACCAATTAACTTCACTGAGAGAAGGTGGAAGCTGTTCCTCAGCTGTCCTACCTTGACAGGGTGCAGGTATCCATCCCCTCGGAGGGTACCCAAGCCCTCTCCCGGTGACTCTTCCTCATCCTGAAGGCTACGGGTGAGGTGTGCGATATAGGTGGTGGCCAGGAGCAGCACATCCAGCTTGGAGAGCTTGGTGTCAGGTGGTACAGAGGGCAGAGTCTTCTGTAGCTCTAGGAAGGCATGGCGCAGCGTTTGAACCCGACTGCGCTCCCGAGCGGCATTTGCAGCTGCCGGTCTTCCAGGAGTTGCTCCAGCCCGCTGCCCAGCTGAGGAGGGTGTGCAAGAATTACTGCCAGCGGCAGAAGGCAGCAGGGAATCAGGCTCTGAACTAGGGCTCGAGATCTCCTTACTGTTCTCAGATAAATGTCTACAGTCCATTGGTGACTTCCCCAGGAGGGAGGACCTGTAACCAACAAGAGTATCTCTAAACCAACATGCCCTCTGGCACAAGCCATGCTGTAAGCTTAAGGTGATGCTGAGAATCTCAGCATCAGAGTAAAAATATCCACCAAGGATGCAGCTCCTTTCCATCCCAAATTCACACACATACCCTTGCAACCACTACCACGCATGTATACACACACTCAGAAACTCCAGACTGTGAGTGACAGCTTTGTTCCTCCGATCCAACAGAACTACTGTTAGAAGATGTAAAGCTAATTTGATCTTTTTTCCAGAGACAATCTAAGGCTGGAATTTCCTGTGAGATATACACACTCCCCACATTTTCAGAACTTTCCCTTCTAGGTACAAACAAACTCCGTCAACATCATCTTTGATAATGAACCCAAGTAGTACGTATGTACAAAAAATTAATTACACACAATGTTTTCCCCATTCAGAAAAGAGGATAAAGAAAGGAATCACATTAAGTTGATATACCTACTGTGCTAAAGTGAATGCTTTCTAAAAACAAAGACAGATTATCAGAAATTCCAATATTGCCAGGTCTGGCAAACAAAGGATGCCTACGTACGAATGTGTGAATTGCTTCTCATCACTATTAATAAAGCAGTTGATTTGATATCACACACAGGCACACAAACATAAGTTAAAATTCTTATCAAAGACTCATTTTTAATATCTTTCCAGTAGTATTACACAGAGCAATTTCTTTTAATCATTCTTAGTCCAAAGATCACCTGGCTCTTCTGAGAAAACTCAACAGACAATGCTAAGCAGTACTGCCACAGTAGCTTCCATTTACAACCAAATAAAAATTAGACGAAATGTGATTTTTTTTAAATATATTATTTGCGTAATTTGGGATGTGGGACTGTGTGTGCATTTTCTATTTACCTGCAATCATTTCATCAACAGTCTTGTAGGTGATCAGTGCTCCACGGATCACAGAAAGAAAAACATATTTTCAGCTGCAATGGTGAATGGGAGCCTCAGAAACATAATACAGGTATTTTGAAATGCAAAATTCGGTCCATGAGTTTGAAGGATCAGAAACAGACTTCTGTCCTTTCATATCTGAAATTATTCAAGAATAACTGGGCTTGTCCTATCTTCTACATTTTCAAACTTTAAAAGAATCTGTAAACTGTATTTTGGCCATTGAGGGGCAAAAGAAACCTCTGGCAACAATGGCAGAAAACTTTTTTGGAGCAAAGCTGAAAATAATTACTGAAAAATCTTCCCCAACTTTCAGAAAGGACTGTCAGCTCTGCCTGTAATAAAACTCATGTTCCTTTAATTCATCCAATTCCACAGTAATATGCAATTCTACCATTCTTCCCAAAAGTTCACCACTTCTTCGCTAGAATAATACCTGATCCAGTTGCTCTTATTCAAGCACACCTTCTAAATTTCTCAGACAGATCCTGGCTTTCATGTGTTGGAGATCTGGTGTTTCTGTGATAGCCTGGATAGATAACAAGGACAAGAAGTTATTAAAGCAGTTTTAATTATAATCAAATGCATTGTAATTTTTTTAAATTAAATAAATAATATGAAAATTATTTAAGATCTAAATTTACAAAAATCAGGCTCTGATTTTGCCAAGCATTTCAAACATATACTGAAGTCCCTGTGTAATTGCTGCTGGCAACAGCAAAAGCCAAGTCAAAGAATCAAGTCAAAGATTGGTAACAGAAAAGTGGAAAGGAAAAGATAAATTTTCTAAATCATCTCTGTTGGTCTAATTTGATATTTAAAAGGCATTATTATTTTTAGTGTTTTATTGTGATTAATTTGTTGTTAATCTGTCTCAGTTTTAAGAACTCTTATTCACTTAAATGTTGGCACAGTTTAGAATATGAAATTATTCATGAAATACTTTGGATTTTAACTGTAAACCAAAGAAAAATATCATTATTTATTGCTTACAGAGATAATTAATTATTACCTATATAAAACAAAACTCAAGTCCACATGAGCTTCTCTTGAATGAGGGCTGAAAAAAATGATCTATTTCCTTTTAATTTAATATGTAAAAACATGAAATGGCAACTTTTTCTTGGTATTTTCTCCCTAAGTTACAGTCAGATCTGCATGCATTTTAGTGACAAAAATTATCTTTATTGCCACTGCAGAGTCAACACAGCTATGAAAAAAGGCAAAGATTCTATTCTGTATCATGTTTCATCAGTAGAATTTCATCTGCCATTCCATCTAAATCCCACTGAAATGATGAAATCTTCCCATATCCCTGATTACTAGAAAAGTCCTAATTAGAGAAGTAATACAGAGAAATGAAATGATTTATGTCTAATATTATTATTTTGACTGGGTTATTAATACCCATTAATCTATTAAAAATACAGGAATAAAGCTAGTCTACATGTTATTTTATTTTGCTGTGGTGGTATATAACCCAATTTAGAACTACAATCACTTTGTATGGACACACTATATAAAAATGCAGGTACCTAGAAACCTCATTTCCTTGTGTGCCTTTCTGAAGTAGGAGCTTGTATTTTAGAAGCTTCACAACTACATTGGATGAAATTCTGGGCCTATGGAAAAAACAGCAAAACTTCAGCTGTGGAAAACAGAGACTTCACTCTGTCTTAACTTCTTCACTACTGGATTTCTGGTCAAGTACATACAGCAATACCCAATGGACCAGGAAATTCCTTTAAACAGAAATACAGGACATAATACAGATATGTACATGTGTGTTTATGCTAGTATCCAAAATATAGCTGGTGCTTTCTGAACTAAGATTGCATTTGTCATGCAGTGTGGCTGAGTGGAGTCATTGTTCATACTTGTGTGATCAGGTTTCATACTTTGGATCCTGCATACTTTGTAAACCCAAGAGCCACTTGAAAGCCTGTGGTCCAAAATACAGTCGCTGAAAAATAAAGCAAATAAAATGCCTCAAGACAGCATGCGTTTCCATGTGATCTGCTTGAAAATCTTACAAGGCAGAAGTCTGTATTTTTATATAATTAAACATTTCCCTGTGAAATTTGCAAACACGCACACTTACTGCATGGCATGCAAAGGAACGTGAAAATGGGAGTGTGAAAATAAGAGTATTTATATTATTTCTAATGCATTTTTATCGCATTATTTCTACTGCAGGCAGATATAATTGTGTTTTACATGATACTACAAAGACATCATCGATTTGAAATGTAATTCGTTTACAAAAGAAACCAGCACAACTGTTGTTTTATTCCTGTATTCCATGGGAGAAGGACAGCAATGAAGGGTATCTGACCACATGAACAAGCAAAGACTGAAAATGCCAGAGCAGAATAAGCAAACTGAAAACATATGAATAGATAATCTTATTTGCAGCCCTTTTAGTTGTTCCCTAGGGGAAAAAAAAAAGTAGTTAATCTGGATTATTTTGTATTGCTTTTAAAACGACGTTGCTCCTTGTGCAATTCCACTAATAGTTAACGAAAATACTTTCTCCGAAGCAATGAAGTAGGAACTTGAGTGCGCGTATTTAACCGGACAACTGCAATATGTGCTCTGATACGCCAGGTGAATAACCTTGCACCCACACCCCAGACATTTTGTGCGGAAACCCGCTTCTGAGGCACGGTTGGCGCGCGGCGCGGCGGCGGTTGGCCACACTTGGGCATTTCGACTGCGCTCGGCTCGGCCCGGCCCGGCCCTGCCTGCAGCCAGCGCAGGGGCAGGGCTGGCCGGGGGGCAGCTCTGCCGCGGCTCTCCGACCCGCGGCCCGCAAACGAGCGCCGCACGCACACACAGCCGCGGACGCCCAGCCCGCTCCCGGCCCTCGGTCCCGTCGGGGCACTGCAGGCGGTCCCGGGGCCGGCGCATCCCGTCCCACGGCCAAGCTGCCCCGAGCGAGGGGCGCCAACCCCGGGCCTGGGGAGGCGCTGCTCCTGGCTAGGATGCAGGGGGTGCCGTCAAGTGCGGGGATGAACTTACCCTTCCCGGCCGGGGCCGCGCAGCGACGAGGCAGTGCGGAGCAGGTTTGCCCGCTGCAGCCTTCCCGTCGCGTCCAGCCCCGCGGAGCCTTTTATAAGACGGCGCGGCCAGTCCGTACGGCGGGGCTGGGGCGCACCTGGCCGCCGGGCTCCCCCCTCCCCGCCGCCGCTAGCGCGGGAGGCAGCGACCGCCCCTTGCCGGGCGGGAGGGTCATTAATCACGGAGCTGTCGGGGGGCGGCATCGCCTCACACCCGCCGGCCCGGTACCGGCTGCAGGCAGCGCCCCGGGGGAGCGCCTCCAAGACCGTGGGAGCCCTGCCGCGGGCCGGCAGAGCGGCGGGAGAGGAAGGAACCCGCGCCTCGCCTGCCCTAGGCGGGCAGTGACCACCGCGATCCCCCTGCCCCCTCCGCCGGGCCCGGGGCGGGAGAGATCCCTCCGCGCGGCGGCCGTTAACGGGCCGCGCGGCGGGGCCGCGCCGGGCGCGGAGCCGAGCTCCCTCTCCGTTAATGCTGTTTTTCTTAGGATAAAGTAACAGTTTTGCTGAAGGAAAGTAATTTAATCGCTGGGCTTGGAGGTCAAACGATCTTTTTTTTTAATAAGCGAGTCCTTTCTCTCCACTCCATCTGTTTCTTTTTCTGATGTTGCGGAGGTGACCTGCCCGTTACCGGTGTCCCCCTGCACCGGCCCGCGCTCCCCGCCGCGTACTGTAGCTCCGAGGAGAGCGGGTCGTGACTCTTCCCAAGTACCTCGTGCGAGGACCGGCACTTGCAAACTGTCCGTGGTGAAAACGAGAGCGGTATGACGTCCGACTGGCCAGGCAGAATATTTGATTTAGAAGTGAATGGGGAGCAATTAAAAATTAGTAACGTTAATGAGAAGGGACAGTCAAAATAAATACCGAGGGTATAGAACTTTCCCAGAAAAACATTTTGAATTAAGCCTGATTTTTGTGATAACATAGACACAATAAATCAAGCCTCGGGCTCAGTGGAAAAACAAAGTCTGAACGATTTGTTACCGTTTTTGCAGCCAAGAAAATTAAGAACTTAATCTTTAGCTATAATTGGAAGTCCCGGGAAGGGATGATTTAGGGGCAGCAGGGACGAGAGCTGGTGAGGGCACGGCGAAGGCAGGCGGTTCCGTCGGCGGCTCTGCGAGGGCCCGCGCAGGGGCCCGCGGCGGCGGCGGCGAGGGGCGGCCGGGGCCGGGGCGAGCTCCGCGCGGCACCGCGGGCCGCCGCGTTCAGCGCCGCACTGCGCTCTGGCCGGACCGGGACTCCTTCCCGCGGCGCTGCTCGGACTTGCCCCGCTCCTTGGGCCGAGGCTCCGCGCCTGGCAGCGGCCCGCGACCGCGCGAGTCCCTGCGCCTCACCGCCTCCCTCTGCCGCGGCCCCCCCCGCAGTAAAACACTCCCGCACCTGCCGACGCAGGAGCCGGACCGCGCCCCGGGGCCGGCGCGGACCGCCGCCCGCCAGCAGCCATTTCCACCCCGCGGTCACACCGGCCCGCCGCAGCTGCCACGGGTCTGCCGCCGTCAGGGCTCAGAGGGATGTCAAGTGATACTGCCGGGCTGCTGCAAGGAAGGTGAACGTCAATACTGAAACCAAAACAATGCCTGAACATTCACCTTTGCCTGGCGCAGGCTGCCTGCAGCAGAGGTTTCCTTTCTTCCATCAGGAGTTACTCCAACGAAAGTTACTCTGAATATGTACGAGATTATTATTATGAGATGCACCCCCACCAGGGACCACCCTTCAACCTCCTGGTGCCCAGGAGAATGGGCACCTTGCACCCAGGCCTGCACGTGCCAGCCCTGAGGTTTCCAGGTCCACCTCCTGCTTGAGCGAGCGTTCCTGAAACCAGCCTGCTGCTAAGACCTCTTGGAAAGTCCCACAGCAGACACAATTCTGCTCAGCTGCTGCAAGGGCTCAGACAAGTAGCTCTTCAGTGTGTCCTTAAACTTGCGTTGAGAACATCCTCAGTGGACCAGGGAGAGAGAGTGGGATGTGACACAGTGGTGTTGAGACACCCCCCCGGGGAGCGGGGAGACTTGCGTTCCAGTCCCAGTTCCTCTGGGACTCCTCTTATCAGCACACCTACACTGGATCCTGCACACAAGTTTGGAGACTGCCTCTCCCATTTCCCAAGGAGGTGTCCTAGGTCTGCCTGCCCAAGAATTGCCTATTCAAAAAAGGCATTTTAGCTGGAATATGGGACCTTCAGCAATGCTAATATCATTAATCTATGTATTACCTATAGCTGCTGATAGACTGGGGACTTCACATCTTTCATCAGTTAGGTAGATGTCCTAACTAACTACCTCAGACTTCCCAATGACCCTAAATTAGCTAATGGCTAATGGCTGTATTCTTTTTCTCTGCTCTAATTTAACTGATGACTTAAACTCCACTTTACAAAATCATGTATTTTTTTACTTTTCCTGTTGTTCCCATAATGTGTTCAGCCTCAGTGCTGCAGTTCTCAGGTTGCCTTTCTGACATTCCCAACACAACTACTACAGAGGAAATTCAGAGGAAGGAGTTGGAGGAGAAACAGTGGAACTGATTGCCACCTTTTGGCAACTCCAAATCCAGCCTGGTGAGTACTGCACAAACGGCCTAACAAAATTTGTATGTGGTGCTTGGAGAGCCCAGCCTGACTGCTACTGCTGTGACAAGGAAGAGCTGCATTAAGTATATATATTTTTAAATACAGATATAAAGATAGAGATAGTGGCTCTCTACTCTGTCAAGTTTCTCCCACCACAACTCTTCCATTTTAACTACAGCAAGAAGAGATCCAGTGACCTTGTATCAATCCAGCATTTAAGTATGAAGTCCCAGCAAGCTGCTGCAGCTGTTTTTTCTTCTTATTTCCCATAGGAATATCTGAGAATTACTTCCTTGCCTTACCTTCTAGGGTATATTTCAAATCGAAGGAATGCCACAGTCACAGAAGAGCCAGATTTCAAGTGTGATTTAGGTAAGAAAAAGTAGAGACAGTGTAGTATTTTTCCAGGTGCACTTTGCTGCCTTCATATTAAATAATTTTCTGGTTTTACGGCTGCAATTCAGCATGAAATTTCATGATATTTTTCTGATTTGTTAATTTGCACCAATTCCCATTTCTGGGGTTAGGATTTAGCAGGTCTGCTTGTCTGCTGATGAGGTGAAGGGTGAATATTAGTACTACTGTTGGACTAGCAAAAATGTAGTTCATTTGAGTAAAATATGTGTGGTGCCAAGCCAGACACTGGCTTTATTCAGATTCCACTGAGTTTAGCTGTAGTTCTGGAACAAATCAGAGGCAAGATAAAGCCCTGTGAAGGTCAGAGCATTGAAATTCAGAACTTCTGTTTCATGGGGAAGTCTCAACATTTCATAATTGGAGTTCATTCCAGATCAGAAGAAATATTTTGAAAATTTCCCATTAAATTTTTTTCCCTTTTTTCAAATATTATTTTGTTTTGTCATGTCACCATTAAAGTGTGTAGTAGGAGCATGTCAAGTTCTGCAGTTATGTCAAATATATTACAGTGTAGCAAAATACTTCATATTTTATTTTCTAGATAATTAAAGATAGCTGCTACTTAATTATAGAACACAAGAATACATCAGTGCCTCTCTTATATGCTGTAAGAAAGATTTTAACTTTGAAAAAGAAAATAGGACAAACTTTTTAAATTTCATTTCTCCTTCCAAATATGCTGATCAAAATAGTTTAGCTTCCAAAAATGCTATCTTACTGAAAATGCCATTTTAAATTATAAAAAAATTTTGGATGAACATTTTCATTAATAACCTTAAAACAATCAAAAAGTTCACAATTTAGCTATATCTTAACCTCCTCTAAATTTGTCCTCCCTCTAGATTTTTCTATCCATGGTTATAAAACCAAACATTTAAAAATAAATGTTTTGAATTAATTTCACAAAAATCACATAACAATTTTCAGAGGCAAGTGGCCAAAAGGAAGCTTAATAGAGTTCAGTACTCCATTCCCCCAGCTATTCCAGATCACTGATACCTAACATCAAGAAGCAGACATGCTCTTTTCCCAATAAAGGAATAAAGAATTTTAAAATACATCTAAAATGCATGAGAATGGCTCCATTCTTGTGCGTGTGTGTGTGTATGTCTGCATGTGTATGTATGTATTGGAGCATAATATTAAAGTTTGTTTTAAGTCTTAAAAATACCTAGATCTCACCATAATTCCATTTTATATCCACACATATTTAAGGGACTACTTAAAACTACTGAATTCTAGATCACAAGTAAGATGTCAGATTTGAAAGGTTCTCCATCAGCTCAGCCGTTCTCACACTAAGCAAGGCAGAAAGGCAAAGGGGGGTGAAGGATGAAGGAAGTGTGGCTCGATGTTTCCTCTCTGCTGGCAGCCCTGGGAGAAGTGCAGTGTTGCAGCCAGAGAGAGGGCAGTGGGAGCCAAGCAGGGTAAGGGGCTTTGCTGGACCTGGAGAAGTGTGAATATTTGTGCATAAAATGACAGTGTGAATGACTGCACTCAAAGGGATTTGTAGACTTAAAATGCAGGGATTTAGGGCAGGCCACAGAATAGGAGTACAGTATCCATGCATGTATGCAGTTGGGACGTAGCCAAGCTAATACAGAAAATAAAAAAGTGAGAGGGAGTTTGGATCCAAAGAGGCTGAGACCCTCAGTGCTGTTTCACCAGCAGAAGACTTCGAAAGGGGTTTGATGTGAGTTGCCTGGCTGCAGAAATCACTGGGTGAAACCTCATGGCCCCTGCCATACAGGGAATAATTTATTCAGGTCTTAAATGTTATATGTAATTTACAATGGACTAAAATCTTGCAGCGAAAGCTGCAAATGCTCAGGACATCTGAAAAATACATCTAGATGGCTTACACAGCATAACCCACATTGAGAAATACTAAAAATCTATTGAACATATTTTTGAATGGGTGCATGCAAGGCAGAGGGAAATGTAAGGGTGGAAAGGCTGCCTCAGTAACATCCTGCTATAAAGATCAGGAGGTGACTTTCTGATGCATTGCATTAAGTCAGTAATCCCATAGCTGTCACTTTAGACATGCTCTCAGAAAGTACTGACATTTTTCTTTGGGAATTGTTTAAACAAAAAACAATTTTTTTCTTCTCCACTTTTCTGTTTTCCTTGACCTGAGTATCATTGGTCAGGACAGCTAAAAATAGAAATATCATGCTCCGTTAATACTAATTTCGGTAATCAACTAATAATGACAGTTACATATCAGACCTTCATTGATTGTTCTGTATTTTCTTATTCTGATAATAAATCACTTGCTAGCTTTAACAGAAGCAAGAAGTGGCTCTAGGTTATAACACCACTCATTTAGTACCTTAGTTTTGGCTACCTCTTTACTTTCGAACAAAGATACATAGCTTGTTATTCAAGGGAAAAACAGAAGTATACAGGAGCAACATTTACTTGAATTACCTTTATCAAAGGGCAATAAAATATAAATGATAACAGAATACACAAAACAGCTGAATACAAAAAGCCAGATCCTGATTTCTTTATTCAGGCAAAATTTCTTCCTTATTTCAGATAGGGTTTCAAGAACAAGATGTTGAGTTGACATTCATACAGAGAAACTGCATTAAGAAGGATTTTATTCCATGGGCAATTTACCATCTGTGCTTTCCTTTCTTTATCTGAAGGACTGCAATTTTCCTGTATCTTAAGTCTTGAGCTTTCATTTAATTACTCAAACTAGTCCCAGCTACTCAAACCAGTATTTGAAGTAAAATTAATGTATAATACTCTCAATCCAAAAATTAATCAGCACAGACATCATTCATCTTGTGGTGCCTTCTTTCCTAACTATTCCACATCCTGCACCAGAACTTGGAAAAATCCAAATGATGGAAATTACTTTTTAGAGCTACAGACATTCTAAAAACCCACATGCTAATAGCCCTGAAGTAAGAGACTATTAGGGTGCTTCTGCATAACTGTTACAGTGGCATATATAGAAAGAAGCAGCCTCCCAGGCATTCAGGTCACAAACCAGTCAAGACACTAGTTAAAAACAACCCCTTTCTTGAGGAAGTTTAAGAAGAAGGCAGACAATTTAGTCTACAAAGTGCTGATACTTTTATGTTTTTAATAGAAAGCATTGCTTCTAAATAAATAGACAGCTGCCTCCTCATATTTCTGAATGCTCTTAGAATGCAGTATTAGGTTCAATGTTGGTTTTGAGATTACAAAGAAAGACACAAATAACATATCCAAAGAGATGCCAATACTTTTCTTTGTAAGCTTTGAGAAAAAAAGAGAGAAAAAAAATCCAATAATGACCAATTCTGCACATTTTGTAACTAATGGCATTTAGAATGAAACTTACTTCTGCCATTACTTCTGACTCCTCCTCAACCTACATCAGTGAGATCAGACAAGACTGATCAGATCTTAATGTCAAACTGTACCAATGTCCCTGTTGCTCCTAAATCTTTGTTAACACTTCTCAGACCATGCAGCATTTCTATAAAACTTATAATCAGTGTTATCAAAAGCTTCAGATGAAATAAAGAAAAAAAAATGTTTGGTCTTTGCCCATTGCCAGAATATTGACTGAGGCAGCAAAAGCCATTTTTTTTTCAATGCCAAACCTGAGCGCAGACTAATTTGAATCGACATAATCTCAAGATTTGGGGTATTATACATTCTCTCATTACAAAACTGACAAGCTTTTTCCATACACACACACACACACACAGGGACAGTTAACAATTTTGTCCACATACATTTATATCAAACCTGATAATTTTCAAGTTCCACAAGAAACAAAATCTTACTAATAGTCAAAGCATGTCTTGCACAAATGAAATCAGATAAGACTCAGTCTTTTATTCCAAAATATTTTACCACAAACCATGCATAACTGACTATATCCAACTTTATTAGACAGGCAATTAGTGATTAATATGATAGTCAATATCTTAACTCTCTAAAAAAGGAAGATTTTATTGCTCCAAATCTCTTTTTTGAATTAAAATATTAGTCTATTATATGGATCATTTCACAGCTGGCTCTGATTTATCTTGATTTTGAGGCAGCAATTAATTCTGTTGAGAATTAAGAGAACAGAAAGATGTAGTCATCTCTATAGTCTCTGGTTACAGTGGTATTTGACTGAAGAGGTAAGGTTCAAATACATCTTTTTTTGGCAGTGAACTTCTAGAATCCTTCAAGGCCAAGTTACTTAACAAAGTAAAAAAACACTGTTAAAAAGAATTACATTTTTTTCTAGTAAAGTAAAATGTATTGGTTACAGTCACAATATATAGCATTTATCATTCAGTCTCTGTAAATAAGTAGGTTCACATATTATTTGGCCCCCCTCAGAACTGTTATTCAGGGTAGCTACTCTGCATAATACACCAAGATAAAACCATAAGAAAACCCAGGAAACGTTTTTCAGATCTCCTTATTTTTTTCAGTTGCACTCTCATGTACAAGGATATATTTTCCAGTACTCAGTAATAGATTGTGTATCTGAATACTCATCCTAAAAAAGCAGTAGACATATCTTGAACTCTTGACTATTTATTGGTTATTTTTCCCCCTTCTGACCCAATTCCAGAACTTTTGGATTGTGTGGCTTTTATAACTGTATCACAGATAGTCCTACCCATTACACTCTCTCTCTCTCTCGCTCTCTCTGTAAATATATATTTAAAGCTTTTTATATATATATATACACACACACACATATATATATAAGAAACATGCCATTAAATTAACTTGCACCTTGCACTATTTTTTAATATGACATTTAAAAAAAATGGGAATTTTTGAAATTTCATTGGTGACTGATCAAAATTAGAATTAACGTATACACAGTGATTACAAAGCTTATGTAGCCATACGTATATTCTGTTTAGGGCCAGAACAGTACCAAAGAGAGGTGTTCAAACTGTGCTGCCTTACTTGGTTTCCCTGTTGGTACTTTCTAACACACCAAAAAGCTGCAGCAGTACTGAGATTGCTATGAAAGCATCAGGATCTTCTTTGCTGGCAAGGTCTGCTGTCAGCCCTCCTGGGTCTCTGTGCCTAGTGACAGTTTGTGGTGGGGAGAAGTACTACCAAAAGTAGAGGAGGATCAAATTAGGAACCACGTAGGCAAATCAGACCCATCCATGACTCTGTAACTGGATGGGATGCATCCAAGGGTGCTGACAGAGCTGGCCAATGTCGTTGTGAGACTGCTGTCATGACATTTGAAACAGGGTGGTGAGTAGGGAAGCAGCAAACGCAAATGTCACATCCATCTTCAAAAGGGGCAAGGAAGTTTGGGGAAACTTAAAGGCTGCTCAGCCTCACCTCAGTGCGTGGACAGATTACAGAGTAAATTTTGCAGGCATGTGAAGGACAAGAGGGTGATTGGGAACAGCCAGGATATATTTCCCGAGGGTAAATCAAGCTGACCAGCTTGATTACCTCCTATGATGAAAAGACTGGCTCTGTAGATGAGAGGCAAGCAGTGGATTTGACTTGATTTCAGCAAGGTTTTCAACAGTAGTAGTCTTACAGCCAAACTGGAGAAAGATGGACTGGATAAGTGAACTACAAGGTGAGTGAAGAAGCGGCAAGACTACCTGGCACAGAGAGTAGCGATCAGTGATTCAAAGTCTAACTGGTAGCATTCCTCAGAGGTTGACTTTGGGACTGATTCTGTATAATGTCTTCATTAAAGCTTGGACAGTGGAACAGAAGTCTGCTCTGTTGCAGATTAGGGCAGTAGTGCCATTGAAGCATTGGTGTTTAGCCAAAGCTTGAATTTGAAAAGATTTGGAGTGCCCTTTGCAACATGTATAGCCCATGTCCTTGCCTTTCCTTGGTGGTAGCGTTGAAGGAAAAATGTATACTTCTTCAGAGTGAGGTCTAGTAAGTCTTGATCGGCAATTAATTCTGAAGGCTGTGCAAGAGCAATGTAAGGAATTTTCTTGCTATTTAATTAGCCATGATGTGGGATTTGCAGTAAGATAAGTAAGGCTCCAGGAATTCCCAGGTTATCCTGAGAACAAATGTAATATTTTATTTAAGAACATACAGCCATTCATAGTATATATGAATGCAAAGGCCATTGCAACTTAAACCATAAAACTTGACAACTTTCAGTTGAAGAGTCTTACATTTCTACAAGCCAATTGAGAATTCCACTGAAAAGTATGCTTAAATGCACCAAATCCCAGCATACTTGTGTTGACTTACAAAGGATCTGACACTAGACAGATCTGCTGAAATTTAGTGATGTGTTTTTTTCATTTTTTAATTGCTACCTTACAATGGTTCTTCAGGGTGTTTTTTGTCATGTGGCTTCTACTCTAGGGTTGTATATACTTCATGCTTGTTAGATGAAAATCTATAAATACTGTAGTAGTGTTTGCTAAGCTGTGCTCATGTCTTGCATGGATTCCTAAGAGAGGGCTAAAAAGCACATCAGGGTCCTTTCTTCAGAGTCCTTTATAATTCTGAATATCTGAACAAGGAGAAATAGATAGTAGGGTGTGGGAACAATAGTCAAACACTATTTAAAAGAGGCATAAGATTTTTTTTTTTTCCTGTTGTTAAAATAGAGGTCAGGTTTGCCCACCTAGAGGTATAGCTATTACTAAGTGACTGGTGATTGTAATGCTCTCCTCCAAAATGTAGCATCTCATCTTGCTAGATGAGGGCAGAATGACTGAGCATTCACCTCAGGTTTGTTAAAGCTACTGCTTTCAACTTCTCAGATATGGCAGTATGCCTACGGAACGCATGGCAGGATACACAAAGGCAAAGAGTGACCCAGTATTTACATCACTGCAGTAAATTAGTTTATTGGCACTGATTTCAACTGAACAGATTCCAGAGTTATACTAAGGTGCTAGAGAATTTATTTATATATCCCTATTCAAGTAGCAGTCTTTTATTTTATTCTCAAAGAAAATTATGTTTTCATTCTACCATACAAGAATAAGTTTTGAAATCCTGAGAAAAACAAGCATTAATTCTTTACTTTGCTAATCTGATTCATGCTTTGGGTATATAAAAGTGATTTTTAAAATTTTGTAAATTTGTTACACAATCAAAATGTGCAATGCTATGACTGCAAACAAAAGATATTATGAAATGCTGAATTGTTACCACAACAGTACTCTGCAAAAGTACTAACAACAAGGGTATAAGAACAGGAAAAAAGTAAATGCTATATACTGAAAGTCTGTTTTGCTTATAAAATAACTATTATAATGAAGACATTTGTTAAACACCAGAAAAACAGATATGCATATATTTGGTTTTGGTCTTTTATTTTATCATCCTAAAGTAGTACTGTATTCCTGGTACAATTTTGATGGAACCATTTAAAAGATACAACTCACTCTAAATTCACTGAATTGCCCTCCCTATATGTGTTCTGTTTAAAATGTTATTTGTGAAATATTCCAGTATTTTATTTATGAAATATTCAAATATTTTATGTGAAAGGTTTCAAACATTCTTGCTTCATTGTTGAAAATATATGACAAGGCTGCACATTACAGTCTGTAGACCCAAATGTGCCGTGGTTAATTTTGTGACCTGCTGCTGCCTGACAAGTTGCATGTGCCATTTGGCCTTCCCTGGGCTGGGAAGCAGCGTGGATCTCCCAGCAGAGGTATCAGGCTAATGCAAGCAAATGTGCTCCTGCTGGCTGCCCAGTCAGCAGGCCTAGATCTCCTGACAGGAGTGTGCCTGCATTACCTCTGCTCAGCCAGGTGCATGAGAAGTACATGTGGTCTACCTGACAAGCTGCTTATCAGGTGATACGCGCTGTCTCTCAGCTATGAAATGCATTTATTCTCTTTGTGGGTACAGTAGGTCTGCCAGTGCACAAGCTCTATATTTTAGATCTTTTCCCAGTTTTGGGCACACTCAGCAGCACAGAAAACTGAAGGAGGGAGGCAGGAACATAGGCTGGAAAGGATAATTTCCACATCAGTAGTTTCCAGGCAAGCAGCAGAATTCACAGCCAAAAAGGAATGCCTTTTATCAGCCGTCTCCGTGACAATGAATGATGCAGAAGTGTTAAGAATCGCAGATTGGGCATTTATGAAAACCAGCTTTTGAGGAAATTACCACTACTGAAATATCAGTTTAGACTGAAGATAATGCCATTTGTATATATTCTTGCATATTTTATATTTATGGAATTCTGTATTATTTTACCTTTGTGGAGGATATAATCCAGGAATCAAATGTGTATGACAGAAACCAGTAACACTGGAGTAAAGTTATTACTATTAGCTAGCCTGCTGATAGGATTTTTAACCAAAAACTGAAATCTATTACTCTGTCTTTCAAAGAAATAAAGACAATGAACGTGGCATGGTTTAAAAAAAAAAATCAGACTAATTTAGGATGAAATTCTGCCTTCATGTACACATTTTCCAATTGATTCAGTAAGAGCTAAGAGTGCAGATGTTTGAGAGGAACATACCTGAGTATTCCTACAACCTCTTTTTCTTCATGGGTTCTTGGCAGAGGTTTTCTTCTGTCTTTACATATCTCAGACAAAATTAAAGAATTTGATTTTTCTTTCACAGATGGACTGTAGTAAAAGGGAAGAATGGGATAATGTGTTTCAAACTCACCTGTAGAATACAAAGAATTAGTGATTAATACCATATTCCAAGTTAAAGTAAGCCTATTTTTATTATTCAATGTGATTGATCAGAGGCTCCAATATATCGTTATCCAAAACAGTGCAGTAAATTTTGGAGTAAAAGACTAGAAATTTGATAACTGAGAATGGGAAACTTTGTATGAAATTATGGAAAATGCTGCAAACACTGATGCAGGTGCATATTACAGCAGGTATTCACCTTAAAGTAGAGGTTTGTAAAAGTCACATTGCTTTTCTTGTCATTCTCTTTAATCTTAACTAATGATAACCATAAATAGTTACAGTTAAATAAGTGTCATTAAAATATTCCATTGCAAATGCAAGATACAGTCTTTAATCTTTTAGCACTGGTATAACTAAGACAACTAATATTTTATTGCTTGTAAAATAATTATTTATTCTGATCAGAGAGAATATAACATTTTATAAGAGCAAAAAAATACATAAAAATCCCTTTGCCTTTCATTGGCTTAAAGGCCCCATGGGTGTGGGCTATAGCTGCTGAACAGTGTAATGCAGATCTGCAGGTCATAAGGTAAAGCAGAATAGTTTTATCCAACTGAAACAAGAAATGGAGGTAAGCAGTATACAGTTACCTTAATCAGAAATTCTACAAGATTTTAAGATAAATGCCTTTAGTCTCAAAAAAAAAACAAACAAAAAAACCCAACCCACACAGTGCTTTTGCAGTTACTGTAAATTGACTAGCACAAACTTTCATGTTATTCAAAACGGAGTAACTTCATTTACATAGCACTTCCTCAAATCAATATTCAGAAGATAAAATATTGTTTTCAGAACCATTGGCATTACTGCTTCTAAATACAGATCAGATGGCAGCTTCTTGGGGCTGAGACTGAAAGGCTGAGTGTTTTTCACTTCATGTCTTCAAAACGAGCTGATCTTTGTGAGATTTGATGAAATAATAATTTGAGATAGTATGGCTATAAAGAATATACTCTCTCCCCCAAGCTACATACCACAGTTTATCTTGTGACAAGAACAGTGTAACAGCCACTGATTTTTATTTTATAAATATGATTATTTGAACTATTTTGAGTACTTTAAATTTTAATGTCTGTTTCCAAGTCTTCCAAAGACAATCTCTTTCACAAGGTTACAGTACTTCTTGTATCCATTAGGCAAGAAATGCTGTTAAACCTTTTTTTTTATATATATATTTTCAATCTGGAGTCAACTCCTTAACAACAACAGCAATGATCACTTAAAAAAATCTCGGAGTTTATTTCAGGTTTTGCTTGATTTTCAAAACTGATTTTTTTTTCCACTTTAAGAACCTGTTGGCTTTTTCTCATCTGTTTAGACTTTTACTTCTGCTAGAGCTAAATTAATTTAATGAGATAAATTTTAAGAACTGCACAGCATGCAAACGATGTAATTCATGCAGATTTATTCTAGAATGTTCAACACTTTTTTTAATATATGGAAAGTGATAGTGAATATTTACAAACATGCATTCAAAATGTTCTTGCTACTCCCTTCCATAAATCCAGGAGGTTGGGATGGGGGAAAAAAAAGATGAACAAGAACTAAAACTAAATTATATATCGGAAAAGACTAATTTCATAATCCTGTGTTTTGGGCTTACCACTAATATTAGTGTCATTTCTACTATATTTTGTGTTGGTTACTATTTTATTGTTTCTATAATAATGCAAATAACCATGGAATAATTGATTAGTTTGCTTACAGAAACCTAGATAGGCTGCATGCTCATTTGTCATTCTTTCTTTGTTTTTTTTCCTGGCACCTTTGGAGGCTTTCCAATTCAATAGGAATTGTCTTTCCATTTCTTTAATTTCTTTCCCATCAAGGGATTCTGTAAAAGAAAAGAGAACATTTTCTGCGATAGCAGAAGTTAACTAAACGGCTAAATAAAAGTGTATGTAATGTGTAGTGGTTTATATTTGTTCTTTTCAGATCTTTTTTGCTCTTTTTAGTCTCTCTGTAAGAAAAATCCGATGAGATAGTACAGCTTGATACTCCTAATTTAATTAGTTGAAAGAATGAGCTGACACTTTTTAATTACAAAAGAAAACATCTACTATTTTTATAGTTTTCAAAGGTAATATCTCAAATTCGGTTAAGATGCAATACTGTTTGTAGAAAGTTCTGATGAGGAAGTATGCTTTTACACAAGGTATGTATAGGCACAGAAATTCAGGATAAGAGAGCTACTACTTATGTTAGTAAGCATGAGAATGGTTACTACTACTAATAGGAAAAGCTGAGCAACAAAATTTGTGTAGCTTATTAACAAGTAGTTTTAGCTACATTACTTGTACTAAACAAATTAAAAAATACATCATTTGACATTAATATGTATGACAGTACTTGTGCTTACATGTATAATACTGCAATTCAAGAACAGATAATGGGCCAGTTATTTCTAAAATGGAGAGGGTTTTAAAGTTATGGGTGGGTTTTTGGTTTGAATGTTGGTTTTATTTGTTTACCTAAAGTTTGTGACTCTACTATAATCCTGTCCCTGTACTTTGGTTTGTGGCAAAGAGGGTTCCCTGTAAGATCCATGCTGCGTAGCTTGGTCCATTTGCTTAATACAATCTCCAAATCCTGCAATTAATAAAAGAACAGAACACTGTAATTACTTTTCCCTCTCCAGGATAGAATTCAATGATTTGTTCAGTCAGGCCCAAATCCTGCAAATAGAAATAACTTCAATGAGACTATTCAGGTGCACAGATTAAGAATTTATATTTTCAGCTAGAGTGGTATGTAGCATTCCCTGAATGCATCGTAATTGCACAGAAGAAATGAAGATGCAATTGGAAAACCTCTGTTTTTAAGGATACAGTAATGCCAGCTATAGAAAATTACCACTATCATCCCACTCCTAAGCATGTAAAGCTGAAGAATCACCAGTTAAAAGTTAGTGTTATATGTAATTCTGTCAACACATAGCCATGTTTCACAAAGCCCTTAGACTATCACAGTGTCTGATTAGACTTTCAAAAATTTATGGAAGAATAAATATTTTACACAGAAAAAATAGATTTAAAAAAGCTAAAAATCATGTAAGCCACACTAAGTTCACTCTCTCTATATATGTATGTAAAATTGTATTTTACAGGAGAAACAGTAATTCCCCCCTTACATAACTGTGGGTGGTCAGTTATAGGTTTGGCCCAAATAGTGAAACTTTTGAAATATACCTTTCTCCATCTGTGTTTCCTTCTGGTTACCCAAGGACAGTATGACCTAGATAAAACCTCTTCTGTCTTTTAAATACAATAAATTCAAGTTAAAAGGATGCCCAGCATACCAGATTGGTCCCTTCTACTCAGATACCCAACTTTCTAAAATATGCTTTTCAAAATTTCACTTGACTGTCTAAAATATGCTTTTCAAAATTTCACTTGACTGTCATTCTTGATATGCTTCCTTATATGTGCATAAAGCTTAAGAAGGGATTCAGAACAATCTGCATGACTGTGAAAGGAGAGATAAATTGAAATAATTTATATTCTACAGTTGTAATAAATTTGAAAAAAAAAAAAATCTACTGATCATGATGTGACAGATGCTAAACTGTAAAGTCTGTAGAGTTTCATAGCTTGATGCCAAAAATGAAATAACTGCTGATGCAGAAATCTCTTAGCTCCTTCAAATTTAGAAAATCACCTGGGGAATGTAAGTAGAGAGAATTCTGGTTTTGCAGACTCTACTCCCTTGGTAGAAAATCCTCTGTAGAAAACACTATGGACTGTGTAAAACATGTTTAGAAAAACCTATAGAAAGGAAGTGGCAGCACAACCTCCAAACAATGATCCAAAGATGATAGTGCTTTTTCAGAAAAATAAACAGATGTGAAAGTCTGGTTCTCTGAAGAAGATGACTGATAAAATGATGCAAGAAACTCTGAGGACCAGTCTACTTTTGAAGGTATGTTGATAGATATCCTAACATTACACAGTAAAACTTCACTAGCATTTATCAGAATAGCAATGTGATAATCCACACAGTTTAGGTGCTAACACCACAAATGACAATTTAGATGAAAAAATATTTTAGGCTAAGCTTATTTAAAAATAAATGCATTTAGCAAGTATGTTTATTATTTATTCTTACCTGAGCATTCAGGCACTGTCATTAAAATCTATAATGATGTCTAGATTTCATTAGAAAGATTTTTTTCAAGTAATAGTTTTGGAACACAAAATTGTCTATTACTGAAACATAAAATGTATACAGTTTAACTTTGATGAATGTATACAAAGAGTCCTGTAGATTTTTGTTAGCTGTTACTCACTTGATAAATGACCCAGAACATGCTTACTCCAGTGTATGTTTATCTAAGACCACACTAATCCTGTGCTGAAATACGATTACCCTTTCGATACGCTCTAGTTGTTCATTGCCTTCCTGTCTCTAATAAAGTGCTTTTACTTCCCAGCCTTTCAATAAGCTGTACTAAAGGGACCAGACAGTTTTCTGGGCAGTCTCCGTTTGATAAATGATCATGTCATGCTATCACTCTGAGGTCTGCTACAAAATACTGACGAGCAAATTATATTCCATCTATGGGGGGGAAGGGGGAAGGGCAAGTGCTTTAGTAGGCAGCTGCAGCACTGGCAATAACGTTCTTCACAATTAATGATGGTCATTTAAGAATTGGTATTTGACTAGCATGCTCCAGTTTTTATCGGAAACGTCTAGTCCAACTGCCCTAACTATATCTACAGAAAGCAATTTGTCACCATTTTGACTACCTGTCATAATCTGTTTGAGGAAATCTATAATTTTTCTCTTGTTCCTGACTGAATTCCGAAGTGAGTGAATTCATCTTTTTTGATATCCTCTTGTCATAATCAATACTGGGCAGAGGTTGAATAAATTAAAGACTTAGGAAATACAGGTTTTTATAGGTATTTTCAGTTATATTTTCTGTATCTATCCAAAGAGTTATGTAAGTCATAATCTTCCTGAATGTAACTAAAAAAACCCCATCATTAATAGGGTCAGTTTTTTCGGAAAGAAAAAAAAAAATTCCCTTTAATATTCCTACAGCAGCCCAGAAGTCCTTGTGAACCCAAATAATGTAAACAACAAGAAGCTCAATAGGATAAAATAAAGTAATAGCAGAAAACAAGGAAAAGCCAATTCTATTAAAATGGATTATATTCCTGATAGCTAGCATAAGATATGCTTTTACATGTGGTAGCTAGTTATAGTAAGTTATTTTGCATGAACTGAGAAAAATTAACTAATTTCTGTTCTGTATACCATTCAGACTGCAGTACAGAAACTTCGGTCATGTGAAACAAGCCTTGATGTCTGTTAATTATGCTAACAATGCCCTGAAGTAGCCAGAACCTTAGGTGCATTAATTCACTAGCCCTAATTTTCAGCTATGCTGAAATCAGCACAGCATAGCTGAGGAGTGAGGGAGTATGGGTTTTTACACTGATGTGAAAAAATGAGATAAATATTTCAATTTAAAGTAACTACATATTATACAAATTATACAAAAGTGAGAAAAGCATACATGGGAAGCTTATATTTCATGCATTTGTTATGCCTTTCACATTGCCTGCTTTTGCATAGATTCTGTTTTGTTCTCACTGCCCTCTCCCTCTGCTACGCAGGTCACCACTGCTATTACCAGCCCTGCTGAGAGCTGGACGGCTCCTCTGCAGCTGCTCTTCCAACCCTGACACCAGGCGAAGCAGGGCTGGGCACGGAGCTCGCTGTCGCTTCTCTGTGCCACCGCACCACAGCCTCTAATTCCAAACATTCCTGGGCATGTTCTTGATGGCAACAGGAGGCTTGAGGGCAGGGGAGTAGCAGGAATGGGAAAACAGGAGAGAGAGCCTTTGGTATGAAAAAGAGGTATACTTCAGAGTTTTGAAAATAGAGGGGCAAGAGGGAGGGACTTGTGTGAGAATGAAAGAGCCTCTGGTGCTTGCAACAAGCTCAGGTTACACAAGCAATCAGGTATATTTAGTACAATAACAGTATATCCCCTAACACTGTTTTTACTGTCACAGCTGTAGAATAACATAAGCCATGGAATCATGAAATTTAGGGATGCAAAAAAATTGAAATACACTCAAAACTTCCCTTGACTTTTTTTTTCATTTACTGGATGCATAAGATCATTCTCCTGCTAGATGTTTACTATAAGCAAAAGCCTCTTAGAGATAAAACTGCCATTTTTTGTAATACGTTGCCTGGTCTACTGCTTTTTTTTTAACTTTTTTTTAATCTAAATGAGAATTTATATTATTGTTAAGCAGAGCCTACTTAAATATAATCTCTGAAACACAGCAAGTATAGCTGCAAAGTTGGATATTCAGCTGTATTATGCTATGTGTGACATATTTAATATGGTCGTTAATTTTACAGTCCTGCAAGAATATGAACAGGAAATTGTTTAGAGAGCACACAGGACAAGCAGTTTCAAAATCTACTAGAGCTTGACCCAAGTATCACTGATAGCAGCAGTAGCTGACTCAAATGCCAATCACATAAATTTTCAAAAGCTGTGATCATATAACATGGAACCCTAAATGTCTAGTTGATTTGGATAAATATTAACTCTTGTCTTCCTGGTGATCATATAATGAAATTAAATAATATACACACAATTACTGAATAATGCAGTTTCGTTTTCTTATTCTCCTTATTCTGTTTCAAAACATGCTGTTTTTCCCTCAGTTACTGAATCACTGAAAATGCTGTTTCTAAACCTGCATCCCCATTCTTAATATAAATTGGTTCTTTGGATAAGACAGTTGTCTTTTAAGATCATCACAACTGAAATCTTTTGTATTTATAAGAAAGAAAAACAGTTAAAAAATCACTGTAATAGGACTCCTTTCCAAAAGAAAAATTATTTGAAATTAAAATAATTCCAAGTCTGTGCTAAGGATTTGTAATATATTTAAATATTTTAAATTAAATACAAAATAAACATATTTTCTATTAAAATGTTAAAGAAATTCACGCCACTAAATTGGAAAGACCCTGAAATCAGTGTTTGATGAAGTGCTGAGGTCATATTTTGATGACTGGTCAGTTCAGAAAAAAAACATATTCTTCACCTTGATATCTTCAGTACTATGAGCTACACTATTTATGAATAGTGCAGTTCTAAAATCTTAAGACATAATTATCAGAAACCACCTTTTCAGATTCCTTACTAAAGATACTGCTTTTAGTTAATAAAATCAGCTTTAAAGAGGCTACATATTAAAAAAAAAAAGCGTACTGTTATTGTAATGTAATCAACACATTTAATTACAGCTTTAATTACCTAATAAAGATAACTTGAATTGTGTTTGTATATGAATTCAATCACAACTGCCAGCTAGAAACACAGGCTGAAATACATTATAAATATATTAATAATCCTCTAATAAAAAGGAAAAGCATCATTCAACATTTTAAATATTAAAATGTTAAAAATTAAGAGTCCAAATAAAGTATACTGACCTAGGTAATTGCTAAAATACACACACAAAGTACTGGGATCTCCTCGTTAGTAAACATAACTGCCAAATTTAATGTAAAAGATACTAAGTGTTCTAATAAGTAATAGCATTAAGTGTTTTAATAATTACTAACCAAACAAAGTTAACTTTTCCAAGAAAACAGAATATATATGCAAAACAGTAATAAAATAGTTCATTTTAGTAAAGGCTTTTTCTTGCTGATTTGTATTACAATTTAAGTCAATTCACTCTGGCATTTATTAATAAAAAGATCCATTTCAAAAGCAAGTGAAACACTAATGCCTATGGTTATATGAAATGAACACAGTGTAAACAATCATTTATAAAGTTTGTTCTTCCTTGCCCTCACCATGTAATGCCTGTGGCAGCATACAGTTCAACATAAACGCAATATTCAATTAGTAGTAGCATGAGACTCAAAATATTGTTCGAACTTCAGTTTTCTTAATGTCAGCAAGTAGAAAACATCATAACTTTTGGAAGCTACTCTTGTTCCTTTTTGAGAAGAGAAGCTGGAAATTATATATCTGGAACATTCTGTTTAAACCACATTCACTACTGCAAAAGGAAGAGTAAAAATACTCATATTGCATTTTTTAACTTATTTTAGAAGTTTGACCTCTTACTTATGAAGACATGCCTTTCCTTAACAGACATTTATAAAGGAATTCAATTTCTACTTTCATAACAAACACGTTTTATGCTACTCTGGTAACAATATCCAAAAAGGTCATATTAATATGAGAACAGCTGAAAAATTAGCTATGTGATGCAATATCCAATAAATGCCTTTTATTTACATTAAAATAGAGAATTAAGAACTGTAATGTGGTAAAATGTTGCAAGTTAATTAACAATGGCACTGGATTCTTTGCAGATCATGCTATTGATAGTCACCCAGATGGCCAAAACATACATACCAGCTCTACATTCTGGATATGTTGTAACTTCTGTGCATGTACTGCTCAGTTGATAGATGCATGTACAATGGCCACTTCATGTAGGATTACAGGACATTTCGACATCTTAGGTAAAAGGTTTCCTTTTTTAATCTAGACAAAATTTCTGGATGAGGAAAAAGAGCATACTTGGAAAGACAGAGGTTCACTAACTGTAGAGGTAAAGTGTATTTGTACTCATCTATTTAGGGATAAAGATGAATTCAACTATTTTGTTATCACTCATAACAAAAAGAACAAATATTTATTTTAATACCTTCATATATTGAAGCTGATTGTCAACTGCTGTAAGATGAGAAATATTTTCCAAAACTGCTAACTCTGCTAATTCATCAATGTTGTTATTGCTGATATTCAACACGGACAAAGACTTCTGGAGGAAAAAAAGCAGGCCAAGAAAATTACTTTTTTTCCACACCATGCATGAGTCAAGTTGTAAATTCTTACCAAAAAGTCTCTTAAAGAAAGAGCAGATATATAAAGCAGAAACATGAAAGCAGAACTACCTCATACATTACACGCTGTTTTATGTTTGCTTTGCATCTTGTCCTAAAATGCTGTAAGATTATTTCTCAATTATTTCAGGAATTCTTAGTATATATGGAATTTTTCATCTAATCATGTTCAGATTCTTTACAAAGTTTTCCAAGTGCTACTAACTCTACCTTTGAAGTAGGTAACTGGCACAGAAATTGACTGACTTTTCCAAGGGTAGACTTTAACTTAATAGAGCTGAAATCCATATCTGATACCCATGCACTCTCAATTAACAGCTGGACTATGCTGCTTTTTTTTTTTTTTCCTGGCTTGGTCCTGCAAACTTCTGTGTATGCATAGCTCTATGCCTTGGCCTCTCCTCTGGAACACTAGTGAGTCAAGCAATGGACTTTGCCTTTGTAATGAATGACTCTTCCAGGGGAAAAAATGAATGTACTTTAGGATAGTCATAGGCAACAGTTACAGAGATCTTTATGTTCTAGATAAAAGTAAATGTGTTTCAGGTGTTTACTTAATGTGGTTTCATGTAAAAAGAACAGAAGTTTATTATATCTTTAGAAGATGAAAAAAGGCACCTATGCCAGCGAGTTTAGAATTATACCAGATTTGGGACTTATCACTGGTTAAACAAAATCTATTTCAGCAGTATCAGGAACTGTAACCCCCTTCCAAAATCTGAGCTGAAGAACAAGATCTGCATTGCAGGAAGAAATTACTGGTATCATCCTGATACACACAGTGCATAAACTAAACAAGTTTCATCCAAAGGATGGAGGATATTATCATAAGCAGAACATTTGCTGGTGGTACACAGAGAACTATTTGGCCCCATGTTTTTGGCCCTTTCCTCACTGCCAGCATTAAGAGCCAAAAACAGATTCAAGAGAAAGATGAAATAAAAAGTGATGTCTTAAAAATGATCAAAAAAGCACTTGAAGGGTAAAAACAGAATGCTTTTACATGTAGTTTCCACAAAGATGTTAAGTGATCAAGAACGCAGGATGTTTCTGAAAAAAAAAATCCTAAATAAAAGCTAGGAACAACAAAATGCTGGTGAGTCTAAGTCAGGATGCTACAAAACATTTAAACATATGAATTATCATCCTGGGAAGGAGATGTTATCTGTATAACCTCTCTCTACTTTCGTTATCATTCCAAGATAGAGTGATGAAAGTAGAAGTGCTGTCACAGGATGGCTCTTTTCTATTAAAGGAAGAGAGCAATTCATGTTTTGGATTACTTCATCTCAAAACAGCAAGAATTAAAGCGAGGTCAAGTGTTATGATATACATATGAACAGAAGAATTCACTTTTGAGTGAACATTTTTTGTTCATCCTCACGAAACAATCTATCAAGCCCTGAATAAACTGAGAAATATAGCAAGATGAACCTCTGTATTATAGAACTACATCCATTAGTAAATATAGTCTTGAACTTTTTAACCACTTAAACAATACATTTGATGTTTACTACTGATTAATGGTCCATTGAAAATCTCTAAATGTACTTACTGCCAGGGAAGTAAGAGATCTTGGATCAAACAGAAGCTTTTCACCAAGAGGGAGATGTTGACTTTCAATATGTAGCTCCCTTATTTCTTCTAATTTATCCAAACCCTCTACTACAGCGATGCAATTACCCCCCAAATACCTGCAGAATAGAACATAGATTTAATATCCTTTGAAAGCAAAAGCTAACACAAGCTTTACTAAAAAAAAAAAAAAAATTATTTACAGTATTACTGAATTATAGCTGGAAATTATAATAGAATAAGTAAATAACTGAACATGCAAGTATAACATACAGCATGATCCAAATCTTTTTTTAAAGCTTTTATGATATACCAATACTATTACTATTATTAAATGACTGAAAAAAGAAAATAATTCAAATGCGAGTATGTTAAGATGATACATATTACGTTACTTTAAAATCATAGAACACTTGATTAAAAATCAATTATAAGCAATTATTTTTATTTGAATGGCAAAATTTAACATCTAAAAGGGCCTTAATATCCACATTAGGTTTAAATTTCTTAGTGCAACAATTATTTTCTTACTACTAAAATAAGATATGTGATTTTCAACTTACAGTTTTTCAAGGTGTTTCAGTGATGAGAGATTTTCTATACATGAAATACAATTGTTTTGCAGGTATAAGTGTGTTAAATTTGTAGCAAAGTCCAAGTTCTGTATTTGACTGATTTGGTTATCATATAAATACAGAACTCTAAGATTTCTGCACAAAGACAGATCACCCTGAAATAAACAGCAACAAATTAATGCTATACAAAGTTCACTCATTATCAGCTTCTAGAAGCTGTTGCTTGTTTTTATATTTAAGTTCTGCTGTATGACTTATGTGTTTTCATTTTTAATAAACATTTTTAACAACTATTTTTACTAGAAAAACTGGATTAGAATCAGTAATCACCTATATAGGTTAAAACTGAAATTTGTCATTAACATTTTGCTGTACAGAAGCTGAGAATTACAGCCATTATCGGCAGGTAAATCACATCCTACATGATTTCATTCCTTTCCTTGCCTCCTTTAGGTAAATTTCAGAAAAGCACAACTGCTCAGGGCAGTTGTCTTTATCGAAGTTTAATACTTCAGTGATGTTATGGAAAGCAGTTCTTGGCAAAGAAGTAATGACTTATGCAAAAGCTTGTACATCAATGTATTTTACTAGACATCCAATTTTAAGATTTAACTGAAATGTCACGTTTCTTTGAAATGCTATTCTTCTTAAATAAGTGAAAAGTAGCATGTTCTTATCAGTTTTTTTAAAAACGTATATCACTTTGATATCTAATGAACCAGTCCTAATCAAATGGACTAATCAAATTAATAACTCACTATGTCTATGAACATTCCTAGGAGTGGGCTGAATAGCCATGTGCTTACATGGATCTGTTCACATGAAACAAGGAAGGTCTTATATCTTCATGGCTAAAATCACACTTTCATTTTTATAATAGAAATACATCATATACAATTCAGTTGTTCAGGGTTTAGCAATTTCAAAATGTGCTCAGTATCTTGAGGGGATTTGAATTAGCTCAGGACTTACTGAAACCTGTACAAATTTCCTGTTATTAAGCTCAACTGGAGGAGGACTGGGTTAAATTTGCAGGTTTAGTCTTTGAAAATGAAAAGGTCATGATTTATTTTTAAAATGAATAAGCCCCAGGGAACAATTTTATTAACAAGTGTAGATTCTAACCTGTATAATTTGAAATAGCCACTACACCAGTCCAAATTTGTTAATCTCACTTGGCTTATATCCTATTCCTGAACTCTCCTTTGCTTTCTCAGACTTCCTCTGAAATGTAAGGAATAAATCACAGATAGACAGAAAAGATTTTGCTGCAAGTTAATAGCTTTTGGTAAAATTCCCAAGAATGGAAGATATATGGCATTAAGGAGAACAAAATAAGTGTTGCACTTAATAGTATCTAATATGATTACTACCTCCTTAAAATGATGAAAAAATCTGATCTGCAAAATTAGTAGTTCCTCCTATCTCCTTCTATTCCATAGTTCATATTTTTATAAGGTAACCATCAATAACTAGAAGTCCTTAAATCAAAACCAGAATATTGCTGAAAATCTGAATTTTGTTTTTAATATAAGACCTAAAGCCTCCAAGAACCACATGGCTGGATTTTAATATGGCTAGAGCATCTGTTCTCAAAGTCCTGCATCTACTGATTGAATGGCAATAGCCTGGCTCTATTGTACAGGCATACCTCGGAGATGTTGCAGGTTCAGTTCCAGACCATCGCCATAAAGTGAATATCGCAATAAAGCGAGTCACACAAATTTTTTGGTTTCCCAGTGCATGTAAAAGTTATGTTTACACTATACTGTAGTCTATTAAGTGTGCAATAGCATTATGTCTAAAAAAACAATGTACAAAATGTGACGTAGAGACACGAAGTGAACCCATGCTGTTGGAAAAATGGCAGATAGAATTGCTCGACACAGGGTTGCCACAAACCTTCAATTTGTAAAAAAGGCAATATCTGCGAAGCGCAATAAAGCGAAGCACAATAAAACGAGGTTTGCCTGTATAGGAAAAAGTGTCAGGTCTAAATGATTGATTTGAGATACTCTCTTTCTTAAATGGTTAAAGAGATAAGCAAGCCGTAGTTATCATTCCATTCTGGCGACTCTCTGAAAGCTCCTTTACAATGTAGCAACTGTATCAAATAGTCAAAATAGCAAATTGTTCAAAATTTTAAAGAGCTGTAGATATGTGGACTAGTCCTGCGAAATACTGCAAAAAAACCTTTCACTTTAACATTTCAGTTCACCTCTTGTGTAATTGCTTACATGGATTTTCTTTTCTTAATTAATGCCAAAATTAGCTAGTCCTGTCTGCTATGTAGACAACTATGTATTTCCACCACTTTCAGGTAGGTAAAATTCTTCAACAAGATTTTTGCTAAATAAAGAAAAAAGTATCAGGTCAGTAATAAGCAGCTCTGCAGACTGTTGGAAGTATATTCACCTCCTTTGATGTTTTACATGAAAAGTTACAGCAGAAAGATTATTTTCACATTTCAAATATGCATGCATTTAAAATCCATGCATGTACTTTCAGGTACAAGCAGTTTTCCACACAACAGCAGTACTTTAATTAAGCAGTAAATGCTGAAGCATGTTTCCAAACAGATATGTTTTTAAGGCTTGACTGCAAATAAATATATTATAAAATATCATATAACTGTTAGAAAATATAAACTTGGCTTTGCTTGTTTTTCTCTCCCAACTATAAAAAATTCATCAGAACAACATTTGAACAGCTATATTAAAAATGAAATACAGAAAAATAAATCTTACAATTGTATCTATATTTTTATCTGACAAATTCAGATGCGTTATTCTTCGCAGGTACTGTGCAAAGTACTCTTTGGGATTCTTGTGACTGATGCTTTTAGCAATTAGATGCATTGTTAGTCGAACCATAATTCTGTAGTAGGCCAAACTGCTCTACTTCTTTAATATCTCGAAGCGTATTCCACGCGTTCCTGTAAGTAGTTTCATAAAATGATTTAAAAACAAAAAGCAAATAAGGTTATACTACTTGCACCTCAGAGCTCCAAAGTTTACATGTATACTTTACCGAAATCTCAAGTTTTCCCCCCCCCAATTCCCTTTTTGCTGATCTTGACAAATATATTATGGTCTTTGCCTCTTATAAAAATCTAACCCCATCACTGCTTGCAGACTCCTTTATTGCATTCAATAACAATTAAAATACATCACATTTGCTTTGTTGTTTCAGTGTGCTTAAGCGGGTTGTACCTTAATATTTCTTAGCCTTTTTTATATAGAACTATGAGCACAGTGGTCTATGGAGGAAATAATTCCCATACATAAATAACTAATTAATGGCAGCTCATAACCTAATTATTGGTTAAAAAAAACATATATCTATAGCAGGTTTTACAGGCTAGAACTGGTATAAAGCTACACACTACTTCTTTTTATGTATCGGCATAGCACTGTTGTCATGCACACAACTAAAAACAGTTTTTCACATTAAGGCTTACTGTAGGGACTCTCATAACAATACCAACCATTTTTCTATCCCTGCACCAAAGCGCATTGCTTCATGTGAGCTTATAAACTCAGCGAGGAGGAGGAAGGGGGGATACATATTTTGAAGTGGATGGGTAGACTGCCTGGGGTTAAAAATACCCTAGCAAATGTAACTTAACAATGCAGAATAAAAAGGCTTTTTTAGCCTGTTCACAATGCAACCCTACAAACTAGTGTATCAAAATAACTGAGATACCAAAAAGCATCCAGACACTACAAAATGTCATGCAGCCAGACAAACAGGTGCTTACCGTGAAACCAGGCACGGAGAATCCACCTTACCGGTATTAAACATATGAGAAACTGAGGAAAAGGGAAGATTAAAACCGAAAAGACAAAAGAAACCTCATTACTAAGCAAGGCTGAAGTTCAGTGGTCCCCCCTTACCCACGTGCAAAAAGCATGGGTTTTGGTTTTGCTTTTTTTAAAGGGGTAAGGGAAGAAGAACAAAAGGGACTTTATTTTTAGTGGGAAGAATACCTTTTTCTTGCTTGTTTACATTAAAAAACCCTACCCAGACTTTCCGTGGACCTTCTTCCAAAGCAAGCAACAACTGGGAGAAAAAACAAACAAACAAGCAAAAAAGGTCACGTGGCCAGCGTGCGCGGCTTTCTGTGAGTAAAGCTCTTCCTCAAAGCCTCCGCTCCTAGCGCCGTGTGATTTGACACCGTCCCCGCCCTACTTCCACAGCCGGGAGCTTGATGACAGGGACCCCAGCGGCACCAGCCGTCACCCAGCGCAACCCGTGGGTCGGCTTAGTTCACGTCCCCGCCCGCAAGCCAGCAGGGACCGTTACAGGAGAGGAAGGAAGAGGCCAGACCCGCTCCCAGGACCCACCCTTCTCCCAGCGGGCCCAGGTAAGGGCCCAACGATCGTCCCCGCCCTCCCCCTCACCTCGCGGCCGCGGCGAGAGGAGAGTGCGAGCGCCTCCGCCGCGGCTGGTTGCCAGGGCAACCGAACGCCAACGGCGGGGGCGGGGGGCGAACGCTCCCGCCGCCCGCTGCGGCGCGCGCTCCTCCCGCCCAATCAGCGTTGCGAGTAGAGGCAGGGAGGGAGGGGCGAGGGGGGTCGCGCCTGCGTGGCCGCGGGCGGAAGCCGTTGGGTCCAGGCCCGGTGGGGCGCGGCGCCTCGACGCTGTCGGCGCGGCGGCTCAGGCCGCCCGGGAGCCCGAGCCTGAGGCTGCTCAGGCTCACCAGCGGGGCTCCCCCTCAGGGCTCCCCCCCGTCTGACCCCTCACAAGTCCCCATCCTGGGCAGGGCGAGCCCTTGGCTGAGGAGTCTTGTCTTGTCTTTTTGCCTCTTTACTTTCTTTTTTTCCCTTTTGGGTGTTGTCTCTATGCTAGAAGGTGAAATTGCAACTGGGGAATTTTCCAGAAAAAGAAACAACTCTGAAACCTATTAACACAAATGGCGGCTGAAAAAGTTTCATATGCAAAGAACTCATAGCCTTATTGGTACTACCTTAATAATGCTACATGTGCTTAAATGTGTATACCCAAAGGTTTTCCACCTGCCCTCACCCCCCCCCCCCACCTTGCTGCCTGCCAGCCACATTTGTGAGCACAAATTACTGATGAAAACAAAACATTGGGTTTCATTTCCCCCATATATAAGTTAGGAGGGTTAATAGTTTAATAAACTGAGTAGGTACTGTACCCTAACAGCAACATATTTTATAAAAATGTTAGGAAAATTTTAATGCATTTTTCCTATGAGGAAAATATTCTTCCAATAATTTGAGGTTTTTTGAAAGTCAATATTATAACAACCTTTTTTGTGCCTTTTTTATGAGTTAAGCTTATGAATAACTCACTGAAGTCAATAAAACTATATACGTGCTATGTGCTTGCTGAGTTGGAACATTAAAGCGCAGCAATTTAAGTCAGTGACAAAATATATACTTCTAATTAAACCCAGATTAGGACAAGTGTGTGTTCCACTTTAACCTTTGCCAGAAATGCAGAAATGGTATAAAGAGTCCTGTCCTTCCAACCTGGAATTTCCTATATCCTTCTCTCCAAGGACAGGAAAGATCATAAGATGACCATTTGTCTGCAGTGGAATCCAAACTGAGCATGCCCTTGAGCTGCTTGTTCTGGGAAATGTTTCTGTAAAAAATATTTTAATATTATGATAGTAATTTTGGACTTAGTTTGTTCCCCCTCTTGGCTGTATATTTTGCAGGTGTCTAAGGCTGTCTGTTAGTAATTTGATTTAAAGGAGGAAAAAGCTATGAGAAGTTTCAGAGAAAATATTTATTCATTAAGATTTGAAAGAGGATTCTTGTCCAGTGGCATAGAGTATTAAACAATCATCTGTGTACTCTCCAGTGTGGCAGAAATTTGGCTGAGTACAAAAAGTCCTTGTCTTCAAGAAAGTTCTTGGGAATACCTGTATCAAATCATTGATGACTATATTTCTTACAATTCTGGACTGGAACATTGAACTGAAATTTATTTCTAAGGATATAAAACAGCTTAAGAGCCTCCCTTGCATAAACACTAACATGCATTTTGCATAATACTATTTCTGAGTAAATTATATAATTATATGTGGGGCATGCTATATAATGAACAAGACAACCATATCTTTAGAAGATATTAACACTTCTAATTGTAAAATTATAAATTCAAGCCTAACCATTTCTGACAAACTTTTTATACTGTAAACTTTTTCCTGAGCATCTTCCTCTCATGTGGCTAGACAACTACATAAAATAGAATCAACGCAGTTACTACAGTATAGCTGTTTTCTTTAATACAGCAAAAAATGTATCTCTGAAACAATTAGCTTTTCCCCCTGAATTTAAACATAGGTTTTGCTTTTTATGTTTTCAAAGGTAGTAAACATCAGGTTCTCAAAAGCATAGGCTGATCAAATAGTGCATTAGTTTCAACAAACTTGTAGACAGCTGTACTGAAATGTGTTTATTTGAAAAATAAAGCTATAATCAGTAAAGTCTAACGTTTTTAGCTTTACTTCTTAAGGAAAATGATGCTTATACATTCTTGCTGTGTCTGGCTATATGTACTGCCCAGTGACTTTTGAATCCATCAGCCAGCTATGGCTGAAGCTGGCAAAGGACAGAGGCATAGGAAGATAATAAATTCTATTCTTCTTTATAAAAATCAACAGCTGAATAGAAAACAGATTCCTAAACGGGTGTCTTCATTTGAGGGAACGGTTGAAATGTAAGCTGAACAGGCCTGGCGGCACGCACATACTGACAAGCAAATTGGCCTGCCTTTATCAGGAATCCTACAGCCTTCACTCAACCAAGATCTGGTAGACATGAAGGAGAACAGAAGCAGTGCAGAGGGGGTGTTAAGAGACATGGGGAAGAGAAGTAGAGGTATTACCAAATAAGGTTTTAATTATTGTCAGTGGGGAGTAGTAGACTGCAGGAGCCTAGGAATAACAGGGAGGGAGAGGATGACCAAAAGTCAGGTGAGGAGGTTGTGATGGGGTTGGCAAAAAAAGTGTCCGGGGTGACGTGAACAGAAGGGACCTTGTAATCAATAAAACAGGGCTGAAGTGGGGTCATCCCAAGCGTATGGATGTAAATAAAGAAGTGGCTGTGGAACAGCATTGTGGGGAAAGGTTTTGTAACCTTTCTGGGAAATCAGCATGCTGGGGTGCCTCTCTGAAGTGCCTGTACACTAATGTACACAGCATGGGGAAAAAATGGAGGAGTTAGAAGTCTGCGTGCAGTTACAGGCCTACAATCTCTTTGGGGTCACTGAGATGTGGTCGGATAGCTGACACAACCAGAGCATTGTGATGGTTGGATACAGACTTTGGAAAGGACAGGCCAGGAAAATGAGGAGGGGGAGTTGCCCTTTATGTGAGAGAGCAGCTGGGATGCATGGAGCTCTGCCTTATGTGACAAGCCAGCTGAGAGCTTATGGGTCAGCACTAGCAGGCAGGCCAACATGGGAGATGTTGTTGCTGGTGTCTGCTACAGACTACCTGATCACGAAGAAGTATGTGAGGCCTTCTTCAGACAACTGGAAGAAGCCTCACATTCGCAGACCCTGGTCCTCATGGGAGACTTTAACCACCCCAGTGTCTGCTGGAGGGACAACATAGCACAGCATAAACAATCCAGGAAGTTTATGAAGCGCATTGATGACAGCTTCCTAGCACAGGGGATCGAGGAACCGATGAGGAGAGGTGCTCTGCTGGACCTTGTACTTACAAACAAGGAAGGGGTGGTTGGGGATGTGAAGGCAGGGGGCAGCCTTGGCTGGAGTGCCCATGAGATGACGGAGTTCAAGGAGGGAGCAGGGCAAAAAGCAGAATCACAACCCTGGACTGAAGTCCAGGAGAGCAAGCTTTGGGCTGTTCAAGAAATCTGCTTGGAAGAATCCCATGGGATATGGCCCTGGAGAGAAGGGGGATCCCAGAGAGCTTGTTGATATTTAAGGATCACCTCCTCCAAGCTCAAGAATGGTCCACCCTGATGAGCAGGAAATCAAACAAGGTGGCAGGAGGCCTGCACTGATGAACAAGGAGCTACTGACAAAACTCAAACATAAACTCAAACGAGCATACAAGAGGTGCAAGCAGGGAAAGGTGACCCTGGAGGAATATAGAGACACTGCCTGAGCGTGCAGGGATGCTGACCTGGAGTTGAATTTGGCAAGGGATGTGAAGGGCAACAAGAAAGGCTTCTACAAGTATGTAAGCAGCAGAAGGAAGGCAAGGGAAAATGGGAGCCCCATTTAGAATGGGGCACAGAAAAGGTTGAGGCACTCAAGGTTGTCTTGACCTCAGTCTTGACTGATAAGACCTGCATTCGGGAATCCCATACCCTTGAAACCAGGGAGGTCTGGAGCAAGCAAGATTACCCTCAGCGGAGGAGGATCAGGTTAGGGAACATTTAAACAAACTGGACGTACAAGTCCCTGGGATCTGACAGGAATCACCCGTAAGTGCGGAGGGAGCTGGCCGATGTCATTGCGAGGACACTCTTGATGATTATCTTAGAAAGGTCATGGTGGCTGGGGGAGGTTCCTGATGACTGGAAGAAAGCAACTGTCCCTCCTATCTTCAAGAAGGAGCACACAGGGAACTACAGGCTGGTCAGCCTCACCTCAGTCCCTGGGAACAGCTCATCCTGGATGCCCTCTGTAAGTATATGAAGGATAAGAAGGTGATCAGGAGTAGTCAGCACGGATTCACAAAGGGGAAATCATGCTTAACCAATCCAATAGCCTTCTATGATGGGATGACTGGCTGGATAGATGAGGGGAGAGCAGTGGATGTTGTCTACCTTGACTTCAGTAAGATTTTTGACACCGTCTCCCATAACAACCTCATAGACAAGCTGAAGAAGTGTGGGCTAGATAAATGGTCAGTGAGGTGGACTGAGAACTGGCTGAACCGCTGGGTTCAGAAGGTTGTGATCAGCAGCATGTAGTCCAGCTGGAGGCCAGTGGTGTCCCCCAGGGGTCAATACTGGGGCAATACTGTTTAATGTCTTCATTAATGACCTGGCCAATGGGGCAGAGTCACCCTCAGCAAGTTTGTAGATGATACAAAACTGGGAGGAGTAGCTGATGCACCAGAGGGTTGCACTGAACCTCATGAAGTTCAGCAAAGGGAAGTGCAAAGTCCTGCTCCTGGACAGGAATAACCCCACACACCAGTATGGGCTGGGGGCTGACTAGCTGGAAAACAGGCTGGCAGAAAAGGGCCTGGGGGTCTTGGAGGACAAATTCAACATGAGCCAGCAATGCGCCGTCACAGCAAAGGAGGACAATGGTATCCTGGGCTGCATTAAAAAAGGTGTTGCCAACAGGTCGAGGGAGGTGATCCTTCCCCTCTACTCAGGCCTGGTGAAACCTTACCTGGAGTGCTTTGTGCAGTTCCATGTTCCCCAGTATAGGAGAGACACAGACTCACTGGAGTGAGTCCAGCAAAGGGCCGCAAAGATGCTTAAGAAACTGGAGCATCTCTTATATGATGAGAGGCTGAGACACTTGGGACTGTTTAGCCTGGAGAAAGGAAGGCTCAGGGTGGATCTTATCAATGTTTATTAATATCTTATGGGAGGGTGTAAAGAAGACAGAGTCAAACTGACTGGTGCCCAGTGACAGGACAAGAGTCAATGGGCTCAAATTGAAACACAAGAAATTCCACCTGAACATAAAAGAAAAGAAAAGAAAAAATTTTACTGTGAGGGTGACAGAGCACTGGAACAGGTTGCCCAGAGAAGTTGCAGAGTCTCCATCCTTGGAGATATTCAAAACCCAACTGGACACAATCCTGGGCAACCTGCTCTAGGTGACCCTGCTTGAGCAGGGGGGTTCATTAGACGATCTCCAGAGGTCCCTCCCAACCTCAACTACTCTGTGATTCTGTGACCAGGCATCATTATTTTTGCTGCTCAAGAACAGTTTTAGTAAATATTTAATTTCCTTAGTACCGAAGTTTTGTCTGCATATCAAACTTATTCTGAAATAGGTATATTCTGGAATAATTCTGCATGTTCATATTTCTCTTCTGAGAATGGTTTAGGTGAGACAGGTATCTGGAATAATTACATATGCAAAGCCCTAACCTTGCATGCAGTATTTCAAGTTCTTGGACTTGTTCTGTTGCATGACAACTACTTGACAACACCTATTGATTCTTGATTTAGTTTGGCAGGATCTCATGTGTGCATGACCAACAAATAACACATTCAAAGCTAAGCTAACTTTTCTTCTCTATGCTGGCCAAGTTTGAGAAAAGTTGTAGCAGAGGTCTTTCCCTGCAGTGTCCTCTTCACAGCATCCTTCCGGTGGTGGGGCATGCAATCTTCAGTAGGTAGGTGCTATTACCTGGTTTTGTTCCTTCTTCCATCTAATCCCTGTTGCTTCCCCTCATGTTGAGTGGCTCACTGTGAGGCCCAGTCAGCCCGATGGCACTTCTGCGGATACATTTCATGTGCTCCTTTCCTCCCTTACTGCACACAATGCACATCTCACACTACAACTAACTTAACACTTCTTCTGTGTTTGCATAAACATTTTTGCCCATACTGATTGCTGCTGTCAACATAGCTATGCAAGCCTAAGCAAAACCTAAGCTAGGATAGAAAATCCCTAACATCATTAAAACAAGGTAGATATCAGGGCTTGCTATTACAAATGTTTCTAAAATGAATTGGAAAATACAGCTAAAATCCAGTAAAAATTATAAATAAATAATAATAGGTCCAACACCAGACAAGGCCTGAAGCCTAATATGGGTAATTATTATTATAAAACTTAAAATCTATTATTAGTATAAAAGCATTGTTGTTGTTAATATTATTGGCTATATTAATATTGAGGGCCTTTCTGACTTTGGCTTACAGTTGTTACCTGTATGATTAAACTTCAGTACATAAATTTAAAAGCGTTTTTTTCCCAGCTAAAATGATTTAAGAAGCTGGTGACAGGAGAAGAACCCTTTTAGGTAGTATTTACTCATAGATGCTAGGAAGTGAAATATCCTTCCTGTACCTGCTGGCATGAAAACATATTAAGAGTGTTACCAGAACGCTGTTTGTTAGGACAACCATTATATCTTTATAATGTTTACCATGTGTCTTTATAAACATTGTATCTTACCTCCAGCAGAAACTACAACGTTGAATTGGGAAATGCAAGATTCAGCCTCCAAAGATGAGAAACAATTTGAAAAGATGCACTTTTACAATTTTCACCACAGACTAAATAACCATTTTTAATAGTATCACTTTAGCACCAGACAGAGCATTAGAAAACAACAGCTTTCCAGATATCGCAATGAAGTTTAATAGATTAAAGGAGAGAAAGTAAAAATTATATGCCCCATTATTCAGAAACCATCAGAAGATGTATTGGTATTTCAGCATTATTTTGTCAAATACTCTATAGAGTGAATGATTATTAACACAATTATTCCTCTGTGCTCATAAATAGATGTTAATGAGATGTTAAACATGTTTGTCCCTGGCTGGTGTTTTACATAAATAAGTGTGTTAAAACATTTTTGACACTGTGAATTTTACCTAGTTGTCATAAGAAGGGTTTTTAAAATTGAAAAGGAGTATGTTCCACAAAAACTTGGTATAGTGAGGAACTAGTTTGGAGTTTGTATCACCAGATCCAATACATAACTCTGTTGCAAGCTGGAAGAATATCTGCCATTTTAGTATCTCCAGGCTTCTCCAGTTACATCTCCAGTTTCATGGAACCCAGACTGAAAATGCCTTCCTTAGCAATCAATTAAAAATATAAGCGTAATTCTAACCTCAACTGATGTAGTAAGTTAATGCAACTTAGCTGGAAAAAAAGTTCAGATGGTTGTAATTACTAAGGATTGCCTGCCATTAGATGCAGGCACATAAATTAATTTCCTTTTTTTAATAAAGTAATGCCACTGCAGTTATGCACAAGCCCTAAGGTAATTGGGTCTAAAACAAACAGAGAAATTCACACAGGAAATGATGGACAAATTACATAGGAGTTGAATACATGTTTCAGTTGAAAATTAAGAGTGCCTGAAAACAAGAGTTATAATCCCCTCAAAGGGCTGAAGCATTTCCTATCTGTGATGATCTGAGCAGACAAACTGAGCAAAAAAGAGTAAATATTCTTTGCTAACAATATTATTAAGACTTGCTTACCTGTATATGGTAATATACATCCTTTTCATCTGTATTTTTGAAAGAGTAATGATCAATCTCACTATTTCATAGAGACGAAAACAGCTAGTGCTCAGGCAAAAATACCTTGCTAACTCCTGCTTTGTGAAAAGTCAGGAAGAAAACCCAATTCTCCTGAGATGCAGTCCTATGACCTATCCACTGGACCATGCTACTTCCCAGGATACTGTAGTTTTCAGAAAGGCCAGTATGAAGCAATTTTTCATAACTAAAAACAAACCAAACGTCACAGCAAATATTTCATATGTTAGAAGTTACATCTGAGGGTTAAAATTAACTTTCCTAAATTACATATTTCCCCATGGGTCTTATTTCTAGGGTCTGAAAAGTACAACTATTGCTCATAAAAAATACACCCTGAGGAACAAGGTACTTTATTAATTCCTTAAAGGTTTAGCATATTTGTTTTTAACTCCAGAAAAATCTCCAAAACACTTAAACTAACTGGAGACACTCTGATGTCAATCCTTCAAGACTTGATACAAGTTAAAAAACATCCTATAAGCATGCAATTAATCTTATGTATTATCACTCCATATTTTAGTCATTTTCACCTCTTAAGCACTTGTACCCTTAAAATGATGTTAGCTCCACTCTATAGTTATAAATTGTCTCTGTTCTTGGCTATTTGAAAGTATTTGTTTTTATCACTTTATTTTAACATAGCTTATGGTATGATATAGCAAATTTGTATATTGGGCTTTCAGTAAATACTTTAAATACCATATATTAACATACAGTAGCATAATGAGATAATTCTGGCTAGGGCTTCTTGGGGTACAGCAATAAATTAGGTGAAATAATAATATGCTTATCAGAGAGAAAGTAACATACAGTACCAACTTTAAAACACTGACCTAAAATAAATAATTACAAAATTTGTGAAGGGGAGAGAATAAACAGGATAATAAATGCTTGATTATATTTCGTATATTTTCACCTTATAAACAAGATATTAACATCAGCAATTAGCTTCAAGAAACTTGGATTTCTGCATTTTTAATATCCATGTTTTGTTTGAAAATGCTTGAAACTGTAGATACACATATATGTAGCGCCTTAAGAACCCCTAGTAACCCTCAGAATTCAACCCTGCTCTATTACCTTGCTGCTGCTCAGTAACCTGCTTCCACTAATCATTGAAAAAACACTTTTTCTACAATTTTTTGTAAACAGCTTTCAAAAGATTTTGTGTTTTACTTCATACTGATCTAGTAACTTCTGAGGCTGCTATGAGTCCGCCACACTGAAACATCATGAAACACAAAGCAGGTTGACATAAAAACAAACAAATATTCAAAAACAGACACAAAGTTTTATAAAGACACAAGTGATAGAAATGCAGGAAAGTTATCCTTTATCTAGTAAGCAGCAAGTTTAAAAGAGCTCATTCTCTCAAACTAATCTGAGAATGCCAACACAAACCACCTCCAAAGGCCATGAAAACAGAAAGTCCCTTCTGAAAATAGGGCTCTGAAAAGGACATTATGGGGTAAGAGAAGTTTTTCAGGGAATGTCAAAGACAATGCACAGAGCTGTTGCAGCTAGCTCATGACTGCCTGTTATGAATGTGAAAGGAAAGGACTTCATGAAGAACTCCTGATGTTTCTCAAAAGCAAAAGATGAAGGTTAGCCCTTTTATTAGCTTTTGCTAAAGCCAAAATACTTATTGAGTTCAGTGAGGCTGTTCGTATAAAGACTGCTCACACGAGCAAAGGTTACAGAATTTGTACAAAGCTCAAAGATGCTGGAGGCTAGCAGTGGTGGAGAGAATTCTTGGGAGCAAAACATTTCCTATAACTTGTATTTCTTCAGGGGATGGAGATTATTGCTTAAAACTCCCAGCTAGGACTAATCCTTCAGAAAAACTCAGTCTCCAGTAGACATCTAAGATAAGAGACTTATGGAAACACTTAACATCTAGTAACTCCCATTTTCCCCCACACAGAAGAGCTGAGTTTTTAAAAATCTGGCTGTTTAGTGGTCCAGTGGGGAGCTGCTGACTGCAGAATTACTCAGAAAAAATTTAGCCCTAATAGCATGATCATGTAATTATCTTTTTAGAGTTTTAATAAGCCCTATCCAAACATTGATTAAGTAAATGTAACCAGCTTAAATCATTTTACAGAATAGGGAAGAGTAAGCCTACTGAGCAGGTAATCTGAGTAGGTAAATTGTTTATGTGGGATTTTAAGGCAAAATTTACTAAAGTATCTTGGATACACAGGAAAATTGAGAAATAAAAGTATAAGAGTATTCCTGCTTTGTGTAACCAGGTACCTCAGATATTCCATATAATTTTGAAATATTTCTATTACAGTTAATTTTAAAATAACCCAGGAATATAACTTTCCAAGTTTCTAAATAGCTCATTTTCAGTTCCACATATACATGCCATTCAGATACAGTGCAGACATCTGCAACATAAATGAATTATTGTGCATGCATGATTACTACATCTGCGCCTCATCATTCATGTACACGTCCTGAAATGATCTAGTTCTCCAGTGCACAGCCTTTAGAGAGCAAAACATTCCTCCCCACAGTCACTGCAATTTTGTGTTCCTGCTCTGATGTGTTTATTTTCAAAAGTTTGCCCTATACTTATTATTCTCTGTGCAGTTATTGTGGATATTCAGAACACAAAACAATGGTTAGACACCATACTGAATTATAAAGACAATTCATACTTGCATTTTATTATGGACTGCACAATATTTGCATTTGACTTTACTGTCCAAATGTAAGTCAATATATTACAAAACATAGTCAATAGCATTGCGGTAAACTCCTCTCCGAAATGAGTATGTCAGTCACAAAGTCTCTGACAAAAACCTCAAAGAGTTAAAGACAGCTAAATACCTCTGGGTTTGCAGTTGATAAGTAGGCTCTTTGAGGTAGTCAGATACCATCCTGATGGTGAGGAGCTCCAAAATGATCTCACAAAATCACACGGGCAAAAGTGTGGTAAAGGAACTTCAAGGTAGATAGATGTAAAATAATACATCTAGGGAAAATCTAAACCATGCCTAAACAGTGCTTTCCAGAGTTGTAACTACCGATTGTAAGTTAAACAGTTCTTAATTTTTTCTTAATGGGTCTCTAAAATCATCAACTCAATCTGCAGTGGCAACCAAATAAAACAATGAAAGTTAGTTTATTGCGGATTGCAGGTAAACATCTAGAAATTGTTGCCACGGGAGGTTTTGGAGGCAGACAATATTAGCAGCTAAAGAAAGGGTTAAACAAACTCAAGGACAACATGTCCATTCAGGAACACTAAGAGGAGCAGTCAGGGATGTACCCACCGAAATCCCTCATACAACAGTTGAGGAGCCTGGGAGAATAAAAGGGGAACAGACTACCGAAAGCGGCCGGGTTCATGTGTTCTCCCCAAATACAACCCCTACGGCTGCTGTTTGAGATGGACCACTGCTCTGACACAGCAAGGCGTTTCCTATAACCCCTTATCTCTTCTCACCTGTTAAAATACATGCATTTTAGGTGTACTGGAATATAGGAAAACAGATGAACAGAAATAGAAGCAAATCACTCACTGTTGCTTCAGTAAATAAATAAAAACAAAAAAGGCAAGACAAATCACATCTTTCTGGTTCCATACGCCAACACTAGCACAACCATTCCATCTTCAGACAAAATAATTATTTTCTAGGAGCTGCTATTTCAGTTCCTACCATATATTTGAAGAGAACTTCAAAGCAGGAGGTTTGACAGGACACTGAAACAGCTTTGACTATCCCAGTAAATACAGAATAAATCTGAAAGGCTCTTTTTTAGCCTTTGTATAGTAAAGCCAGATTAGTACTCTATCAGGAATTGCAGCTTAGACTGTGGTATTTGATTGTTACAAATATATATATTTATATTTCAGTGCTTTTTGTTGAGATTAGAATGTATAAATTCTAAAATCCAATGGGCATAGATCAGAAAGGTGAGTATACAGGACAACTCGATGATGTCTGGGGAAAATAAAAACAGTAGAAAGGTAGAAGAGGCAGAAAGTTCAAAAACAGTTCATTATTTTCAGTACCGCATAGTTTTAGTATCCATTGGCAAATACTGTTAGATGAAGAAATTAACTGTAGTCATTGTTTGATTTTTACTTCTTAAAATATATCAAAGACACTTGGAATTTTTATATGTGTATTTGTCTCAAAATCAACATAAAGAGAAATATTTGCACATGATTTATCATGTACTGAATTACTTTGACTGTCAAAATAATTACCTGATACATGGCACTCATTTGTATAAACTACTAAACTTTAAATAAAAAGAGAATGAGTGCAAATGCAGAAGACTGAAATCACATATTTCTATAGAGTTGACAGACACGTTTCATTCTCAAGAACACATTTATTCCTAATTTTTTCAGGTCTCAACACTATTTGATGGAAATATGATGCATTTTCTATGACTTAATGAATCTCCATTGTTCAGAATAAGCTCTTTTTTCTTTTCTGTGTGTGTGTGTGAGATTACTCCTTTATGGTAACCATCTTCAATAAATGGAATTCTGATCTCAGTAAAGGCAGAATTTGGAATAGTGCTAATATTAAAAATGTTTGATCAAGAACAAGGACATTGTTATTTCTGTTCCTCAACACTACAAAACGGATCCGATACAGTGCCCAGATATACCCAAATTACATGTATAATTTTAAATTTATTTATAAGGCTTTGTGCTCAGTAAGTTACAACACAGCTGGACAACTGTCTACATCAGCATTCGGGGAACTCACATTGCTATAGTTTATAAAACATTTTGACATTTTAAAGCCAACTGTACCTAAAAACAACATTCAGTGCATGAAATTTCAGCTCATTGCTATCATAAATAAGAACAGTTTAAATATGCCGAATAGACAAACACAAATTTAAATTATTCTGTTATATTTCAGCTATATACCTAAATGTCCAAACATTTTGGATCACGATATGCAAACAGAATACAAAGAGGTGGCAACACAGGTTGTATTTCCAAATACATGTTTATCTTACAAAAGCTGTGTATCTCTCAAAGTTAAATTACTGTTCTGTATAAACACATGTGGCATGGGACAATGGCCGTGTGCTAATATTTGAAGTTTCACAAACTCCTTTAGAAGAAAATAAGTAGGAAAAGTTACTGCCTTGGTACACTTGCTATGTAATCCTTAAACTTAAAAGGTAGTACTGTGGACTTATGTACTGCACCTGCTTGTACAGAAGACTGTCCCTGCCATTTCCAAGAAAATGAATAACTCTGGATATTAAAAATCACAGTATTCTTCTACTCCCCCCCCCCAAAAAAAAGAAGCATAAAATTGTTGTTCTGTCAAACTGCAAATCTGATATATTACATTCTACTTAAATTATCCCAGGTCTAAACTTCACTAGCTCCAATTAAATGTATTTTTCCTAACTATTGGATGCTGCTGCTTTAAAACTATCGACAAATTTCTGCTTCCGGGGGTCTGCATTTCCTTGCTGAATGACACGTTTCCATCGTATTGGAACTTGCACACTAACTTCAAATACACTGGAATCCATTAGGATGAAAAGCACCAAATGAGTAATAGCTATTAAAATTTCCAGACCAAAACAAAAACAAAACCCACATCAAGGCAAAGTTAAGGTTGAAAGGATATCAGTTACTTAAGGTATAAAACATAATAGCATATTGTATAAAGCATGTTATAAATTATCCCCAAAGTAAACATTCCAAAACCCAGGAAACTCAGGCTTAAGGATAAAAACTTAAAAGAAATCCCAACTTATTGAATTATTGAAATGCAGTACGAAAGCCTCTAAAACAAATTTAACTCAGCCCTGCAGCAGCACCATACTGTAAGCCAGCAATTATGATTAATGCATTTTTATATCTATTTTAGGCTAACTTGTATTGCAGAGATACTAATTTTCCATTTTCTTCCTTTGAGTGCAACAAGTGAACGTGGTAGCCAATAGAAGGTGAGCAGGAAAAAAATAATGCTATGTAAACATATTATTAGGTTCACAATTTCACTGTGGAATAGTTATTTGACTATGTAAAAATATAAAATGTTCATCATAATTGTGAAGCTACAAGTAAAATATTGTTGTATCATACCTGAATGCTCATGTGCTCAGTTCTCAGTGTGAGAACTGGTCCACTGGACCACTAAAACTAAATTCGTAATGGCTCCATTAGATTTAAGAACTTCTTAACGGTTAAGATAATAGAATTTCAATTCTTAAAATTAAGTGTAGAAATGAAAATCTGAGAAATAAATTTCTTATACTGTGCATAGATTACCTATCTAATCTAATTGACTGAACAAAACTTTTCTATGGAACAATAAGAAAATGAGTAAGAGAAGACAAATGTTTGCCAAAAAATTCAACTCCCAAAACGCTTGCTCATTTTTTACATTTTTTTTATTGCAGAAAGTAGAGATAAATACCTAAGAGCAAAAACCAGTAAGTCATATTTATTTTTCTTCTGGAACAATTCTCCAAATTGGTTGTGTTTTATGATAAAGAACAAAACATTACACTACATTTCAGACCATTTTGTTCTTTAAAACTGGTCAAACAGGTGGGAAATATTAAAGTACTACAAATTAAATGAATAATTTTCCACTCCAGCTTCATTTCCCAAATTGAACAAGTCCAAACAAAAGAAACCATGACTTTTTCTGCTTTGGAGATGTGTATCAGCCGGTGATGCATTTCAAGCTATATTAATTTGATTAAAAAGTTTATCCTTAATAACCTGAGACATCAATCCATGTATAGCTTCTATGGTGGTCTTGCAGCTGAAAAACAAGCATAAATTCAATGTTGGCTAAACACTGAACTAAACTGTCATTGCATTTGAAGATATTCAGCTGTTTTGGAAGTTCAGGGTGCCCATAACCCCATGAATCTTCACAACTGTCCAGAAATGAAAAGTCACACACAGGAATTTAGCCACTGTTGCCAATAACTTTTTGTTATTTAAAAACCAGACAAGCACTGTGCATACAAAGACCAATTTCAGAAAACTTCTTCGTCTAGCAGTTTAGGACATCTTGCATGAACAACAGAAAGTGAGCTTTGAGGTCATCTGAACAAAAGGTTCCAAAAAATTTCCAGCAGAAGGGAGCTACAAACTTTTTCAATATTTGAAGGATCTCACTGTGCTCTACCTTATCTCCTTTGCCCAACATTAGGTAGCTAGTGCATGGTAACCATAGCTCCCCCGAGAAACTTACAGATGACATTAAGGGAAGAATTTATAGACCTAATCAGTTATTAGTCAAAATATGCGTAGTATGTATGTGCAAAAGAACAGCTGAGAAGATTCCTATTGATCCAGTTTTCATTCGATGTGCCTGGCTTATGGGGCTATAGTGTCAAACTAACACATAAACATGTCTCAAAATAGAATATACAAACATGAAAGATAATCAGCCCTGAAGGCATGAACAATAGGGACAAATTACTACTGGACAAATCCAGGATTCCTAAGCAGGGAAGGAGGCCGGCTTAGAGCTCAACTTGGCTAATGCAAATTGACTCTTGGGTAACTGCTCTCAGTGACATGTATATACACATCAGAACAGAAGATGTCATGTAGCCAACTTTAAGGAAGCTTTATGCTAATGCCATATAATTTGTTTTTTTTTTTTCTCCTAAGACAGGTACACCCAACTAGGACAATTATTCATCCTTCAGCAAACTCTTAGTAACCTTATTTTTTGAAGATAATTCAGGTATTGCTGAATCAATTGTTGGCTGCACCAGTCAATGCATCAATGAATCAATGGCTGCACCAGTCTACTACTGGCTGTTCTCTTTTCTTAGGACAGGTTATTACCTGAAGAAGAATACACATCTGTAAAAGTGTGTCAGTAGTTCTGTAAGCCAGTATTTCATGGGAGCAGATATACCCACAGATGCATGAATGTATGAAATTTAATCACATTAGAGAAGAGTGCAGCCTCCTTTGTGAGAGCTGGGAGGCCTGTGTGACTGTGGACATTGGGTACCACTGTTCTAAAAGACTTCAATTCAGTAAGAATTAATTCAGGGAAGAACAGTAACCTGTGTTACCCAGGAAAGAAGAACTGGTGACAACAACAACCTCTTCCAGTTTTATAAATTATAAATCAAGTACTAACAATGACTGAATAAAACCAGAAAAGATAGATCACTAGAAACACTGCAAGAAATAGTATAGTAGGATGATCAGAGAAAGTAAAGACGCTATTTCATGTCTTAGAATAACCGTAAGCACATGAGAGTAACTTGAAAATAAAATGCTGTCAATGATTTGTGACACCAAACAGGGATCAAAATCAAAGGCAAAACCTGTTGGCAACTTCATCCTTCTAGCGTCTTTAGAGCATTGCTATTGTAAACATTTCACTAGGAGAAGAGCAAAGAGCATTTTAGGAACTGGGAGGTATCACGGTGATTAGCAATAGCATTACAGAAAGCACTTGTAGTGGAGGTAACTAAAGTAGTCTAAATGGGTTTTAGCTTCTACAAAACCAAAAAAGAAAAAAAACAAACCAACTCTATCGTGTTTGTTAAAAAACTTGTAAAAAGCTGTTAACTTTTCAGAACAAGTAAACAAAAGCACAGACCATGCTAGCACAACTCTGATTCTATTTAGCAATGACCATATTATACTTGCATGTATTCTCCCACTGCTTACTGGGAAACAAAAGGCTTGTCCAACACAGAACAGTTTCTGACTTCCGCTCTTTATGTATGCGTTCAGCTGAGTTGTACTGAGCAAGAACTTCCTACACTTGCCTATGTACATGTAAAGTCACTTATTTAAAAATCAATCTTTTCCACAAAAGATGTCTTTTAACCTCTGCTTTCACTTACCTATCATTAAACTCACCACTCATCTGGTACCTCAAAAATCACAACTTGGTCATTAGTGAAGTTTGTTTTGTGGTACGTATTGCCAATATGAGATAAAAATTGAATGAGTATAAGAGATCTGTTCTACTTATCAGGATAAAAGGATGAAGAGGGCCAGTCTCCAAATCTGAAAAGCAGAACATCTCAGATCTTACTGAACTTTTACAGCCTGTTCCAACTGATTTTACAGAACAATTCCTTACTGAATAGAATTATATCTCATTCTGAACACTCCTAAAATGTATGCAGGTGAGTCTTGTGTAGCCCTGTCTTCTCCGCAGATGGACCTGAGATTGCACTAGCATGTATTTTAGTGTAGTACTTCCTGGTTTTCAGAGTCTGGAATTTGCCAAATGGAATTTGCCAAATACAGTGTTAAGCCCAGGATACTGTATGACTTCTACTGGATACAACTATCCTTTGTTAACAACATATCACTTGGAAAAACAGTGATCATATTGACCTTTTAACCACATGTATCATTCTTAAGACTATTTATTGGGAGAGTGATGTGAAAATTAGTGAAAAGCAACCTACGTTCACTTTTATACTTCAAAGGTAAAGAAAAAAGCTGATTACCAACAAACATGGAGAATACTAAAGGGAAATGGAGAATACTAAAGGGAACGCACTATGACTTTTTTGAAATAATGCTTTACACCCCACGATGGTAAAGTCCATTAACTGATAACAGCAACTATTTGCAAACAGTGTAGCAAAATATAAGGCCAGAATTTTCGCAATAGGTGTCTTAAAAAAATGCTTCCTCATTTATGAGGAAAAGGATGTATTAAGAAATATGAAAAAGGGAGTTCTTAATTTTTAAGTGAATGAAAGTATTACTCAAATGAAAACTAAATCGATCAGACTGTCAGGACTAGTATTTAGGACACAATTTTAGAATAACAGTAAATTAAATTAGTTCTTAAATCTGATTAACCACATAAAATGTGCTATTTTATAGCAATGCTACCATTTTGCATTTGACAAAAATCATTTTTTGTTTGCTTTATACTAGTGGAACTTAACAGGGATTTTTATTTTAATAAATCAACTCTAGTTTATAGTTTATTCTGGAAAAGAAATATTGAAATGTCCTTGTAGGTTTAATAAATGCAAGACTCTTAATTTCGCAAAAGTAACAGATATTTTACTTCGAGTGTCTTGTTTCTATCTATAATCTTGGTAGGTTAAAATTGGTAGGTTACAATTACAGCCTTGAAAATAAGAGTTTAAATCAAAATGATAACACTTTTTACCATGAAGAACACAGGTGCACATTATCTTACCTATCTCTTGTTGCTTTAGCAAGTTTGTCTTCTGATTTCTTATCATGAGTCTCTAAACCCAGCATGAAACTGCCCCGTCCAAGCTGAGCTTCTGACTGTTCTAATTTTTCAGACAAATCAAAGACTTGGCCAGTGGTATAGTCAGCATTCTTACAAGAAAGAAAGCAATAAACATATTGAATTCTGAGCTACAAATTCATATTATTATTTGTACACAGAATAAACAAATGACATCTGAAAAGAACCTGAAAAGTCTGTAGTACTGCAGATTTTAAACTATAACTGCAGTTTAAGTACCACTGAACATTAAAGTGGTAGTTAAGCCTAATTCATTTCTCCGAGTGCCTTAGAACAGGATTTGAACAGCTAAGAAATACTCAAGTCCTGACATAGGTGCTCTTTATTACTTCCTACCCAACACCCTAAGCAATGCAACTAAGAAAGAGTAAGTGAAATCCAGTCGTTTTCAACTAAGAGAAAAGGTACAAAATGGACTTTTGCAGAGGGAAATTTGTGATGCTTAGTTGTTACTTTGAAGATCTACCTGTAGTATTTCTGTTGCAACCTCATTTTAACAGTTCCATTTGTTAGGCATTAAAAAAAAAAGATAGTAATTGTTTATTTATTCAGTGCCATTATTTTAAGGGATACTGTTCATTACAGTGCTGTAGAGGACTACAATGTTAAAAGGTATTTAAGACAAAGACAAAATTATACAGAACTCAGTAAAATTATACATAAGTTATCCCAAGCTTCTACTTTTAAGGGGCAGACATAAGGAACATTTAAGTATTTCTGGTTAGAAGAGCAGTCCTTTATTGTTCATATCTGACATGTAGAACCTTCATGTGGGATCTACATTTTACAGTACAGGGTCTGGCTTTTAGCACAAATGAATTAAACATGCACTTAATAGCATACTATAGTACTTACAGTAAGTAAACTAGAAGAACTCAGAGTGTTCACCCAGTATTTGTTCCACAAAAGCTCAAGCAATTTACGATCCAAAGATGATTTGAAGTAAGAGACTTCTAAAGCATAATACCTTTAAAAGCAAACATGCAAACAAAATAAGCTTACAATTAAATACATCTTGTTTGGATGGGAGCCAAACACCCAAATTACATGCATTTGAAAAAATCCTTATCAACAGGAAATGTCTTTAAAAATTCAAAGCACAGAACAATAAAGTTACCACCAGTTCCAATTCTAACTCTAAAATCTTTTCCATATTTAATATATAGCTTTAATACAGGTTTAAGTAATCCCCACTTCCTTTACTGCTGTACTCTATTTAAGAGATTGACAGTGCTTTTATTATTTTCTTAACTTCTTGTACAATGCAATGATGCCCTCCATGCTTGGGATCATTTGTACTGTAATAGTTGTTACTTATATATACAAAATTACGGTCATCTATCACCTCTAATTAAATTAGGAGTGTTTGATAATGGTAAGTGTTACAAACGGCCAAATAATATTATGTTCTACCACACATTTTAAAAGCTAGGTTCTACTGGTGTTACAGAATTCACAAGAGATGACAAAGCAGACAGAAAGCTGAATTACACAAAGTGACCAATGAAGATGAATTACAGTGACAACAATTGAAGAATTATATTACACTTAATATTGATTAGGAAATTCTTCAGCAGGGTATCAATAATTAATCCTATTATCTCTTAATTTCTCTGGAAAGTTATTTTACTTGAAATTTCTATACTAAATTCCACCCGAGATTAACAAAATGCTTTAAATCTACCAACATACCACACTTTAGTATTTCTGTGATAAAATACTCTTATTTCATATCTGAGGAGAAAAATGAGGTACTACGTCAGGTACTCTTCAAAGAAATGCATGGCAGATTCAAAATTAGAAATCCAAGTCACTTGAGAGACAATATAATGGACTTAATCAAATAGATATGTGCGTGTACAAGTCAATAATTAAAACCTGGATAAAAATTCAAACAGTAGGAAATATGATAAAGCTCAGTTCTGAAAGTGCTGGAAAATCTTAAGATCTCTGAAGTAGATCTTAAGATGGATTTAGCCTTAACAGTTTTGCATTAGGCATTAAACACCAATTGAAGGAGAGAAGTTTGACTAAGATTACCCAAACTGTTATTATGAAGCAATCAGTAGTGACTGGCATTGCCTGACAGACAGGATCATTATTCAAGTAAAGAAATAGAGCTACAAGTCTCTTAAATTTAAATTCTAAGCCAGACCACCGTACTAGTGAAAGGACACCACCACTCTACTCTTTTGCATTACCAATAATTCCTTAACTTGATGAAATTCCAGTTTTACTTCCATCTCTTTTCCTATTTCCTTTATTTTCTATAAAGTTTGGATGAAAAGAATTGACTTGTAACAGAAGACAGCTTATGGAAGCCAGCTTACTGAGATGGACATTGTGATGGTAATTATTAAGCACTTCTGACAAAAAACCCTCCACAAATGAACTCTGCTGAATTGACCACCTCTTAAAAAAAAAGAAAGAAAAGGTAAAAGGTGTCCTCCTCTGATGCATATAAGTGTGGCTTAACGTGCAGTGCCAGACTTTTAATAAAACTCTGAAATGACAGGAACATTAGAGTTCTACAAGGATTTCTGTCCAGCTACTGTCCTGGATTTTTCTCAAATTGGTTTGGAAACCCAATTCCCAATTGAAAATTTTAATTTCTTCATCTCTTCAGGGTCAGACTTTGCATACAACTCTACTTGCACCAAAGAACAGATCTCCAAGCACCAAAAACCATGAAAACACTAGGCACAGAAGTACTATTAAATAATATGTACTATTAATATTAATTAATATTATCAATAATTAATATTAATTTATTATTTAGTAATAATTAATATTAATAATTAATATTAAGTACGGTCTACATGATACACTGGCATCAATTAGATCTTCAAGTATCATTATACACAGATGCTTAAGCTGTAGTGTTTGTCAAACATCTGAAGGTAAAATTGAAAACAGGCTGTTACTGAAAGAAGCAGTCCCACTTTTCCTTGGCTGTCCTTTCAAACACTACGTCTCCACCATCTGTCCCTGCTTTCCACCCCACCTTAGCTGCACCAGCAAGAATATGTGCACTGCCATAAGGTTGGACGGGAGAGAAAAAGCTGTAATTCTTCCCGTTGCTGATGTTACCCTTGAAACAGCTCCTCTTCCCAATCCCGCCAAAGACAGAAAGAACCGTAATATCATTGAAAAAAACTGCACAGTCACATGACCGTGATGCAGGAAAAACAGAATGCTGCTACTCAGAAGACCAGCCAGATTTCAGTCTCTCTAGCCCTGCTGCTAAATCTGCATCTGACCCTTTCCTCTCTGCCCTAAGAAAGCACCACTACTTAAAAGCGTTCAAAAATTAACGGCTAAAGCTTTTACCCACGTTCACCTTCATCATTAAAGCAGTCCTCCCTTAAAATACTTTCTGATAAATGACAGTTAAGTAACACTTTTCTGCAAAAACAAGTGCTAAAGCAACAAAGAACTTTAGGATTTGAGACACTCCAAGAAATACACTTGTCCATGCTGAAACACTATGCTAAAGACAAAAATTGAGAACTTGTGCCAAAGATAGTATTTTTTAAGTTACTTACTGTTTACAGTGTACACCAAAATCTTCTATTTTATTAAGTGGAATAGTCTGGTATTCAGACGGACCTTCATCTGGAGGTTTATAGCCCTAAAAAATTAAATAAAGAACAAAAATGACACAGTAAGTTTGGGATTTTTTTAATGCCTAAGTTGTTTGAAAGCTCTTCACAAAAATTCTCAAGAGAGCTCTTTTCTAAAGGAAAATTAAAATTTTCCTAGTAGCCTGGAATTTGGAATTTTCTTGGATTGCAGATTTACATTTGGCTTTACTAACAGTCATTACACTTATGGAGCTATCAAAAAGCACGTTGGAAGCAAACTGGTGGTCACAGTTCAGTTTTTTTAAACAAGTAAGATGACAAGTTATGATTAGATCATCTCTCAGATCAAGGAATGAAAGAGCATAGACATAAGACTATCTGTTCTTGGAAGTGATTTCAATCCTCCTTTGGGGGAAGACAGAAAGCATGAGAAGAGAGAGAGAACATACATGCCTTGAATACGCCTTGTGAAAACCTTTAGTCAGATACTTTGGTCACTAGTTTAGCCAAGATGGTGCCCCTCATAGCTACTGGGTTAGCAAGAATGCCCACAAACCACTGTAAGGACTCCCTAAAAATATCCTAATGTGCATGTTCTGAATAGGGTTTGCTTTTCCAGTTCAGGATTCTTCTACCTGACCAAAATTCTGGAAGTATTTATAAGATGGTTTTGCCTATAGCAGTGAATATTCTTTCGAATTAGAAAATATTCTAGAAAGCTCTCTTGTGTATCTGCAACACAAAAACAATGCTTGAATGCATTTGGGAACCTCTCACAAACATTTTTGTTAATTACAGTTTTACTTGGATGTCAGACTGAAATTTCTGATGAGTCAGTAACTGGAAGCCTGAAGGATACACCTGAACTTTATTAGATCAAAATTAAATGACATATTTATATTTCTGTCAGAAATATAAACTTAAGACTGCATTTGGATATTTGCACAATTTCATAGTTTTTAGCCTAACTCTTCCATATTGTTTAATTCTCCATTTTTATTTTTTGTACATTATTTATGTACAAAATTCACATTATTTATTTGAAAGAGTTAAGCAAGAAATTTTGAATCTTGCCCTTCTCAAATGAAAAACAGATTACAACATATAAAACATGTCACTGAACTTAGTTTTAGGTCTAAAAAACGACAGAGAAGAATTAACATGAACCTATTTTCATGAATGTCATGTAGAACTATATCCATTAAAAGCTGCTACATTGAGCTCCTACAATTTTAGGATAGCTCCAATATTTAGACAGTCTATTTGATTTAATACTGCCAAAAATCTATGCAAAATAAACTAGAAGTCAACCCTTCTAAATGTAATCAATATTCAAAGACACACAATAATCTGTATGTCAGCATGTCTTTCTTTTACAATGAACAATGACATACAGTATAGCAAAGCAGGTCAAATTGTCAAATGATCAAACTGCAGTAATCTTTGGAGATAGGAACTAATCAATCACTTAGTTAAAGACAGTTTAGTGATCTTGCACTAGGTAATTTTAACTAGTTAACTAATTACCTTAGGATATGTCCTAAATGCTCCAAGATTTACTTTTCCAGCAGATATTGTTCTTGTTGGATCAATCTGTAAAAATACAGGTAATGTTTGTTATATATATTTTGTGAATTATTACAGGAATAAATTAGCTTTATGGTAATTGTATTTCAGAAACAATTACTGCACAGTGTATTATTTTTGTCATAAGCAGTGCCTTTTCAATTGGCATCTATTGGTGCGAGGTTCTTTTAAAAAGATGGGAATATTAAAAGTTTTCTATGGACTATTCTTCAAACTCATTTCCCCTATTTCCCAAATACTTTAAAGAAATTGCACTTGGAGCTATCAACAAACCATAATAAAAATCTACATTTTTCTCATCTCTGGTGGTTATGAGATAAAAGTATGCAATATGCTGTATGTTGATAGTAGAGATAGGAGACTAATGTAGGACTCTCCTTGATAATACATTTACTAACACACGGTTTCGTTTTAAAAGTAAAAAAAAAAACAAAACAAAACAAAAGAAAGTGTTCTGAATTCATGAAATTACATCATAACATAGGAGAACTCACATGGCAGAAATACTTCCTAAGACTGATTTATCCTTTTCTAATGTAATTTTATGATCAGAGTTAAACTCCTTTTCTCTGACTAATTTCAGTCTTCTTTTTTCCTTTTTTATGTTCTTCAGTAGCAATGGTTACACAAACAGTTTTTATAATAAGGTTTACTTTTGATTTAAAATGTGATCTGAAGCCTGGAAGACAAGGAAAAGCCCAACAAGTTTTTCAGAAGATTTTTTCTTCAAAGATAACTTTCCTAACATCTTCTACTCATACTGTGCCAATGATTTCATTTAGAAGGCATTTTATATTGGCTTGGCTCCATTATACAGAAAAGACAACTAACAGAACAAAAAATCCAGAATTTTTTATCTATTGCAGAATGCTGAATGTGGACTGTTCAATAAATTTTTTTGAAAAAGTATCAAGCAGAACTTTAAGTTAAGAGCAGCATACACATTTCAGCAGAACTACAACATCTTGACTGATGCAGTGAAACTGGCCTCAGTGAACAAATGCTACTGTTTTGACCAGTGTGGCCAAAAAAGCAAAAGGAGTGATACCAATTTAAGATTTGGAGCTAACACTTCCATCATGCAGACTACGTGCTATCAAAACATTAACTACCAGAAATCTGAAAATAATTCCCTCCTTAACATAATTTGCTACCCAGTTTTACCAGCTTATTGAATGATTAAATTAACTATCAGCCAGTACTTACAACCACTGCTACAAAGGGTTCTTGAAATTGCTGATTAAGCATCTGAGTACTGACATCGATCCCAGAGAGCCAGCAACCATAGCCAGGGTGACTGTGATACCAGCCAATGGCATTTTCTAGACGGCCAACCTAATAGGAGTGAAAGAAAAGAAATCCATAGTGTTAAATACCTCCATCCTGTAAGCAGTATCTGCCCTCTATTGGACCTTCCAGCATACTACAACATGGTAAGAGGATAAAAAAAGAAAAAAATACATTTATAGCCTAAGTACTAAACGTACAACTTATTTTGCAAAATTATTTTCTAGAAACCATATAATCTGTCTTAGCATTCTCTGTTATAGCTACTACCACAAAACAAAGAAATTCAACTCTAAGGAGCCATTTTTCCAATGATAACTGAAGTAGAGAACAGATTCCTCATGATGAGATGACAGGTAAGCTGGGACTTTTCAACATGGAAGAAAAATTTCTTAGGTAAGATATGACATAAGTATAAAAATCTCATATCCTGTAGTGTATGTCCGTAGAGAATGAAAGTTCATTATTTACTACAGTAACACACTTCAGAAGCATATTGTGAGTTCACTGGTAGTTTTAAAAATAATACTTTCAAACACCAAAATGACAGAGTTCATTACGAGAGAATGCTATGAAGGCCAAAAGTTAAATTGTATAGATTTTTTGGGATTAGAAAAATTATCAGTGTAAGTTTCCAAATAATGCCCTGGCTATATCTACAAACTCTGGAAGAGGAAAAAAAAAACACAGAACAAAAAAACTGTTACATCTATATTTATTGTGATCCTTATTCAGAAACCTCTTCCTGGCTGCTGAATACTGGGTCAAATGAGCTTTCACCATGATCTCATAAATCCCCCCCCCAAAAAAAAGTCTTAAAACATACCAACCTCTGAATATGTTTACTCTTTTCTGACATTATGATCCCATCTAATTTGCATTTATTTAAAAATCTTTAATTGTATATAAAGTATGAATAGAAGTACAACACTCTAAAATAACTCAAATACTGTCCTCTTATCTGCAGAGAACAGGAAAAACATCTCTAATTTTTATAGATTTAAAATACCTCAGGATTAAAGAAAAAACAAAGGGTACACTGGACCTACAACTATTTGAGCTTGGACAGTTAGAATGATTTACAGGATTCATAGGTAGCTTATTCATAGGATAGGAGTTCCCAGCCCTGTTAGTAGGTAATCTGATATGCTGTGCTGATTTCTCGATCAGCCACAGAGCAGATTCCCATTTCTGTTACTCTTCTGCATGTGAGAATTTTGCTGCACGCTCAGGCTTAACATGACATTGATCTTTGAGAACACGGTGAGAAAGAGGGGATAGGCATTTCACAGTAATTAATCTTATCTTGAGTCAGTCTATTTAACATTTCTTAATTATAAACCTGGATAATTAATTGCCACTGACACTTACTTATTCATTGGTATTTTTCTTCATAAGCATGTTTTTTTTAATTATGGAAAACAGCAGAGTGACTGTATAGAAAGACTTTAGAAAGCAAGAAAGTATGAATAAATGCCATTCTCCTGTTCTACAAGTAATAAGTAGCTTTTATACACAAATAATTTATATTTAATTTTGTGTATTGTTTTTAGAAATGCATATTATATCAGTTATTTTAGAAATACACTCCCTCCTTACTCCATTCACAAGCCACCAGCTGTAGCCACACAAACACTTCCTGAGTGATGAAAATCAAGAGGAAGCAAAACATGCTTGAGTACCTGATGGCCTATTCTGAGACATGAAAATAAATGTGAAAATGCAAAAGAGGACTGGGATCCTTACATCCGATAGTTTTTTGAGAGATGTTTGAGCAGAAACAGGGTAACTGGACAGCCACCTTTGCACAAGGGGGACAGGGACGGGGGGTGCTACAAAACCCAGACGTGCAGGATATATTTACATACGATTAGCTTACCACAGGATCTGCGACCACTTTAGAGGGGATGCAACACCCTGCAGCGCTGCTTCTTACCTGCTTGGCGTTTTCGATGTAGGCAGCCATGTACTCGTAGGCGGCCGCCTGGGCGTTGACGCGGGTCTCCGTGCCCTCCACAGGCAGGGCGAAGCTGTCCATGATGATCATGGTTTCGCCGTCCACCTTGCCCAGCATGAGCCCCATCACCTCCAGATTGCCGCCCGACCTGGCGTGCATCACCATCTTCAGCAGCGCCAGCGCCGAGATCTTGCAGTACTTGAAGTAATGGTGGCTGCAAGAGAGAGGCCGCAGAGGCGCTCAGTGCCCGGTCCGGCCCGGCGCCCGCCTCGCCCCGGGCCCTCGCCGCCCGCCCCGCGGCCCGGCCCCGCTCTCACTCTTTGGTCCAGGGCTTGGCCGCCAGGATCTCCTGCTGCTGCTTGCGGTCGTACTTGTAGATCTCGTCGATGCTCTGCGCCTCCTGCATGTTGTTGGCCAGCTCCCACGTCTTCTGCGCCATCCCGCTCCCGGAGGAAGCGCCACCGCCCGCCGCCGCCGCCATGACCCCGCGTCGCCCCGCGCCCGCGCCCGGGCCCCGGCCCCAGCCCCGCCGCAACCAACCACCCGCCGCGGGGGGAGGCGGGGCAGGAAGGTGGTACGGTCCGCGCAGGCGCGCCGCCGCCCGGCCCGGCCCGGCGCCCCCCTGCGGCCGCGACGGCGCTGCGTGGGGCGGGCGGCTGGGTAAATAAAACCTGTTAGTGAAAAGATCGGTGACCCTGTAGACTTTATTTATTTATTTTTAATGCAGTTGCAGTCCGTCAAAGGCGTTCTGGGGTTAAAATACGTCTTTCCTCCTCACGGGCTCCTGGGGGGATCGCCACCGCTGGGAGGCAAGCGGCATCAACGCAGGCAGCGGACCCGCCGCCGCCTCCCTCCGGGCTCCGCGCCGCCGCCCTCCGGAGCGGCAGGCGGCGCTGCTGGGCGCCGCCCGCCCGTTTCCGGGGAGGCGGTAACGTGCGCGAGACGCGGAGGCAACGGCAGCTGCCGGAGCCGGTGAGCGGTGCGGCGGGGACGGGAGCGCGCGCGCGCACCCGCGCGGTGCCTTCCTGCCGCCCAGCCTGCGGGCTCTGCGGCGGGGTGGCTGCGCGCCCACCGCCGCCTCGCACCCCGCGGAGGCCGGCCCCGCTCCCCCCGCCGGCCCCCCTGCGGACGGGGCGGCTCGCCGGGGCGCGGGACCGGGGGGGCGCGCGGGGCGGTGGGGCGGGTGGTCCCCGCGAGGGGAGGCGGGGGCGCCGCGGGCCGCGCGCGTGGCCTGGCGGCAGCAGCCGTTTGTTGTGCGACCGTTGCCTGACAACGGCGCCCACTGCTTAAAGGGGCCGAGCCCGCCCGCCGCCCCGCCCCGCGCGGCGCCGGCGCCGGCGCCGGCACCGGCACCGGCACCGGCACCGGCGGCTCGGGCGGCCGGGTTCGCCCGTGACGCGCGGCCGAGGCGGCGGTTTGGGGGAGGCCGGCCGTGTGCGTGTGGGGGGTGGCCCCGGCCCGCCCGGCGGCACGGGTGAGAGGCGCCAGAGGCCGAGCTGAGGGCGGCAGGCGTTTTCCCGGGCTGCCGAGCTTGGCGTGCTGTGTCCCGCTTCCTGGCCCTGAAGGCTTTTCGACGGTTAGTTTCTTCCTGGAGCGGCGTCCGTGCTCGAGGAAGAATGGCTAAACTCCTGTAGCGAGGGGAATGACCCACCCTGCTTGTTGGTATGCTGTTTCGGTAGTGAATTGCTTGCGCCGTTACTAAAAACCCACGTTGTTTTAGTCTGAATTTATTAACTGCAGCGTCCAGACACGGGATTTTTGTATACGTTTTCAGCTAAGAATTGAAAACAAATGACGGGGAAAGATGCAGGCAGCATGTTTCTGGTGGCAAGAGGTTCTTCTAAGTGTCGTTCAAGGGAACGGAGAAGCAGCCAGTACTGACAGTCCTGAAAATGTGGGAAGTACGGCTGAAACTTTGAAAAATAGTTCTTAAACAATTACGTGACCATATAATCTTAAGTACAATAACTAAACACGGCATAAAATTGCTTTTTAAAGTATCTCACTGCCCCATGACCCTTGCTGCAGTGTTACGGACTTTATGGGAATTGTCCTCTTGCCAATTTTCCTGATACTGTTTTAGTATTAATAGTAGACTAGAACAGACAAAATCTGTCTACTTACATGTGCTGAATTTAAATTTTGTGCCCCCCCCTTATTTTTGATAAATAAGGGGAGCAGGGAGGGAGTAGAAAGCAGCACAGTAGATATATTTTTAGATGATAAAATAGATGTGCAATACACAAGAAGATACAATACATACAATGCAATGGATATACAAATAGATATTTTGAATATCTTGAGTACAGAGACATCCATTAGTAACAACTGTGTTTAGATATAGATCCTATAAAAATCTCAAGTTCAAACCTGACTTCTTAAGTATCTGTATGTTTTCTCTTCCCTAGTGTATTTGACTAAAATGAAGTTTACCTATCTCACTTTTGCTTTTATGAACATTTCCTGTTTAAAAACAAAAAAAAGCTTATGAAAAATTAAAAAGACCTACTTAAAAGTAAAATGTTATAAAATATTCTTTTTATGGGGCATATTTGGACAGTAATTGAAAAAATAGAATCATGTTTAATGTAATTTCCCTTTGTATAATACAGTGTTTTGGGAATGTTTTGCAAATACATACAAGATGTGAAGATATTGATATATGCTATCAAAAATAAGGTTTTTAATCACATTTAGAAAATAATCTGTTTTCCAAAACACATGAAAAGTCTGTTGTTCTTTTGCACCTCATAATTTTTGGGGCATATGGTTTAAGGTTGGATTTTCGAACATTTATCACGTTATCATTTTCCCTTTTGTTTCATATGCGTGCACACTGAACAATTTCTCAAACTTAAGTTTTGAACCTGCTTCTTTTAGTAGAATAATTGAGAGGGTCTAGAAATTCTGGCTATTATCAGTGCGTTGGAGGAAAGAACAGTATACAATGTGCATTCAGACACATTGCTAATCTGTTAAGCTAAATTGACTATTTTATTTTGAATTAAAGTAGTTTTACAATGGCAAATTTTACTTTGGTAAAACCAGTTTGAAGTTAATGGTTCACTGAGACATCAGTGCTGTAAGCTCCAACAGAGTTCGTTGTGCAATTGGGCACTGTGGTAGCTCTTTTTTAGATAGAAATGTATTATTTATGTATTTTTATTGTGTTAGTCATGGTCTCTTCACTTGCTACAGTAGATCACAAAATTGATTTATTAGTATTCAGTAAGGTATTTGCTTATATACTGTCGGCTTTTTTTTTTTTTTTTTTGAAATGCCTCACCTTCAAGTTGTCGGTACTTTGCTTATAATACATAAGAAAAATCCTTGATTTTCTCACCCCCTTCATTGTTTCAGCATAACATACCCTTTTCACTTATCTCATAAAGTTTGCACTTATGCATATTCTAAGAATATCTCCTCAAGGAAAAGGAAATAAGACATAAAATATCTAGCTATTTTCTCAAAGGCATTTGGCCACATTTCCTTGCTGTTTAGCTGTATTAAAGGTATGGTGCATCAACAGTGCTGTAGTGTTAATCATCTGAGTTTACATTCCCAGGCCTGGAGTTGTGAGTTTTCTTCATAGTCAGCTGAATGTCTGTAGCTCAGCTGTAACTTGATTAGTGGTTTGTCTTTGCTTTTAAATTTATTGTGTTGCTCTTTTGAGCAGTATGATCAAAATGAAGAATGTTAGAATGCTCACTTTGTTCTTCATTCTAGATAGAAAATACACTGCAAATGTCTATTCCTTTCCTTATACAGTCTTTCAAAATAGGTTTGGCACCATTCCAATACACTCATTTGAAAGTAGTTCTAATGTTCATAAATATTAGTGCAAATGAAGATCAGAATTTCAGATGTTTCAGTCAATAAACTTTTGGGAAGGCCTCTCACAGTGCTTCCCTATATTAATTTTCCTCGCGGTGGGTATGCTGCAGTGGATAGTTGATGAGGAGAACTTGTTTTGTAGTGTGACAAATTGTTGTATCCATTCAGAACGTTCTTTTCATTCTTCTTATATAACTTAATAGTCTAAATAGAATTTATCAGTGCCTGGAAACTTATGCTCTTTTAGATTTCATTTATTCCTTAACTTTATCACTGTGCAAAACTAATGAGATTAAAGATTTAGGACAAATCAGATGGGGGAATTTATTTTTGGAATTGATTGTCCTGTATTACCACTAGGACTTGTAAATGGGTTGTCCTAGTTCTACCTCCTTTGTAGGAATATTATAATTTTATATTACTAATCAAAGAATAACATTAAAGTTTTATGCATGAAACAAAGTTTAAAGCAGATGTATTCCTTCAGTTCAAGTCTTTGCTGTCACATGACACTGCATGTTGACTTAATTTATCTGTTGCAATTCTGACATTAGATTTCTTCATCTGCCTTTTCCTAATAAATATTTAATTCATTCTCTCTGGACATGTTATTTTATGTTTTCCTGTTTAGTATCTTATTCTGCTGTGTGTGTGTGTGTGTTTTAATTCTTTGGTCCTTTTTCTGAAAGTATCTTCTAATATGCTGTCATCACTGGCTTACTGTTTACTTCATACAACCTGTAACAGGCTTTGGAAAGATACTGAATTGGCCTCAGTAAAACTGCTGGATTTTTAGATGCCAGATCTGATGGTATTGCTTAAGACCTGTATTAAATTGCGTGCTTAGTATTAGATGGATTTGAAGGTCATAATTTTCTTCTCAGTTTCATGCTTCCTGTAAGTGTGGACTATAACATAAGGACTTCTTATCTGTAGGCTTAGTTTTGCAAAACTCCAGTGGAATCAGTGAAAAAGCCGAGTAGAGATTAGGAGTAGTCATGCAGTCAATCTTTTTTTGTTTCCTTTTTTTCCATACTTGGCTCTTCTTCAGTATGCAGTTTTGTAATATTTTTAGTTTTGATGGGACTATCCTAGCAAAGAATATTCTGAAGTCTAAATGTTTGGCCAGGCTTCTGTACGGTTCCATTATCATGAATTTGATTCACTTTAACTTTTGTTATGAGGTTATCTAGAAACAGCAACGTACAATAAATTGGACAAATATGATGCTAAAAAAAGTTTCTGCTCTGAAGAACTTTCAGTTAAATAGGCAAGATATCCAACTAATGGAGAAGGGATTTGATCAGCTGTTCCTGCAGTATGTTTTATTACAGATAAATGACTTGTCTGATTATAAGCCAATGCTGCTTAATATACACAAAATGATGATTCTTGGAGAATTATAGCTGTTCTTATTGTCTCTGCAGTTTTACTGACAGAGAAGGTAGTGATACACTTCTGACTCCAACTCTGCAAACCCTAGCATGTACTTTATGACTTGTTTTTTATTTTGTTAATAGGCTTGATAATTTTAAAGACTTTTTGTGATAGAAAATATAACCGCATATGTGGCTGTTTGATTTGGTCCTTACTTCAGCGTACATGCTTATTTTGCACTTTTGTTGCCTAATCATCACTTTATTGTTGCTGTTTATCTTTTCTGTTGTCTATCTAAAACAAAACCTTTTAACTAAGTTAGAAAAAAGATTAGAGAAATATCATTAAGACACACCATCTGGAATTTCTGATTTTTCTCTCAGGAGAAACATCCAGTATTGTCCTCAGGGCATGTGTTTCTTGAGGTGGGTTTTCCTTTAACCTAGCAAAATTCTTAAGGCTTGTGATTTTGAGGGATATGTGAACGTGACTTAACTACTGTCGTAAGCAACTGTAATTGAGCTTTAAGTTTCTGCTGCTCTGACACAGATGCAATGTTTTCTCTTTTCTGTAATCTTAGAAATGATGGCAGATGATTTAGAAAAATTTATTGAAGATCAGAAGGCCAAATTGGCACAAGATAAGGCAGAACTTGAAAATGATCCACCTTACATGGAGATGAGGGTAAGAGTATTAAATGGTTTTCCTGAATTTAAACGCTTCTGTTGTTACAGTCTTGAATTAAGCTTGCTTTTACTGTGCTCTTAAAACTTTATTTGTTATTAAAGTATGTATTAAGGATGTATCTATTCAAAGCAATTTCCAACTTCAGTATGCCATGTCTTTACATATGTATATTCTAAAAAGCTCTGTTTGCCACCTGACATACATATTACAATTCATATTTTACAAATGGAAAAACTAGTAAATGCTTATTAGTCCTGCCCCTGCCCCCTAGGCAAACAGACTAGCAAGGTGCTGCTCTCTGCCTGCTCCAGAGAATGGGCGGTGGCAAGCAGACAGGAGGTATAAATAGCCTTAATATTTTAATGGAAAATAGCAAATATAAAAGGCTGATTACTTAATACAATAAATTCCACAAAATCTGTTGTCCTCACTAGTTTCCTGTTTGAAACTTTAGTACTAAAGCTATAAAGATTTTACAATCTGCACATCAACATTAAGTTATTTAGTAGTGCAAATACACGGCAAAAAGCTGCACGTAAATTATTTAGCTATTGTAACTCTTATCTGGAATGAATTCCTTAGGAAAGAAACATGTTTTGTTCTTTATATATTATTTATGACTTAAAAAGCCCCAAATAGCTTGAGCTTTTAACACTGATTGCAGTACTGCATTTTCACTTTTTTGTTTCATCAGAAGGTTATGAGCATTTATCTTTGCCCTTGTGTGTGTAAGGTAAATATTTTTACCTGTTTATAATAGTTCTCTCCAGAAAGTTAATTCTTAGGGTGCTGGGAGAAAGTGTTGGCTTCCTTTAATTTGCCTCCTTTGCTCAGAGCAACTTTAGAGAGAAGGAGAATGTCTTCAGCTTGTAGTTGGATAAAGTCCTAAGCTGCTTGGTGCCAGTGTAGTTACAGGGAGCTTTGAACTTGCCCTACAATACCCAGAAATTCTTTCATAGTGTCAAGCAGAGCACATCAGTCCAGTCCCTGTAGAAAACAAAGAGGATATGTGTTAACTGTGAAACTTGTGGAAATATGATTTGATTTGTTTCAGATGAAATATGTTGAAGTAATTCCTGTGTAGTAGAGGAGCTGCTACTTTTTTGATAGTATCAGTAAAAAATACAATCAGTTTCATATGTTAATTCAACATCCCTTTCAATCTCTCTGTTCTAAAGTGCTAGTAATTATGCTAACAATACTATTCTCACATAGTATTTCTTTTACCTTGTGATGCAGCAAACACTGTTTTTTCTTTTTCAGAATAAAGCGTCGGAGAAGCTTTCTGAGACTAGCAAAATGTTAATTTCCATGGCTAAAGAAAATATACCTCCAAATAGTCAACAGAACTGTCCTTTAGGTATAGTATATCTTTAATATGCCTTCTGGGTTTAGGTAGCATTTAATTACCTCTGCGAATTTTTGAAAGGGCATCACTGCTTTGAATTTTTAGTTAAAAGATTATTGTAATTCAAGTGTATACCATTTCTTTATTCTTCCAAATGTCTTGGGATTGTGTGGGCTGTTTCTGTGGTTAAGCTTGTTTTCTGAGATTTGAATAAAGAAAATATGCCAAACATTTTTTTTTTTTTTTGTTAATTGGGCTACCTTTACAAGAAGGAAAAAAAAAAAAACCTGCTTGCCAGTCTTTGGTAGATGATCTGTCTTTTCATGTTGTATTTGGGGTACTTGAAGCAAAAGTTTTTGGAGGCCATCTTTCATCTGAACTATCAACTTCCTGCAAAAGGTTCTTTCTCCATGCTTTATGCCAGAGAAGCAAGGGTGCCTTTTCTATCAGCCTCTTAGCTTAAAGTCCTATTCTGCCCTTGTGGCTTGGCTAAAAGGAACACAGACAGTTAAACTAATTTTTTCTTATAAATTCTGAGTGTCTTTAAACATTTAGGCATAGAGTACTAAACTGATTTTGTTGCTTTTGTAATAAAGAATGATATAATGTGGTCGTTCTTTATACAAGGAAAGAACAAGCACTTTCTTTTGGTTGAAAATCTTAACCAGTGAACTGGTTAAATTTGTTTTCCTGATGTGCTGTGACTAGACAGTTCACTGACTGTTTTCTTTACAAATATATATCTTCCTATCTTCTTTTGTTTCGTGTTCTCAATATGATTTCTGTTTAAAACATGTGATAGCATTCCTTTGTCTATTTTACTGCTTCTGTAAGGTGCCAGCCCTCCTAACTTGTCCTACCATCATCTTCCTGTAGGCACTTCTGTTTTTGTTTAAATACACTTTTGAATCTGTCTTGACAGCTTTAGAGCTTTTTTGTGTCCTGCTTCTTATTGCTAGGTAACTCTTTCCTTTCACGTGTACAGTGTGGTTGACACTTTGGTTTTGTATCTCATTTATTTTCATACTGTGCTTATTGTAATTCTGGTGTAATTCTGCAACTTCCAATGGGAGTAAAAGCTATACTTTTATTTTAAAGAAGGTATGTCTATGGGCATTTGAGGCTGTTTACATAACACCAGTGTAATATATTTTTTAAATTAGTGTTTCTAATCTATTTTATAAATTAGTGCTTCTGCTACCCTTCAATCTGTTATGCCATCTCTATAATTTTAACTGAATTCCTGACTAGAATGGTGCTGGTCTTGACATAAAAAAGGAGCCTGAGCTTATGAATCTGGGGGCCTAAACTGATCTTAGGCACATAAATAAAAGCCTGTTTTTTATAAAGAAGTTGTATTCCTGTAACTTCCAGCAATCAACAAGGACAGCTCCTCTAAACCATTTACAGGAGAACTTAAGTTTTCAAATTAAATATGTATTTATCATTGGAAAAAGTACTGACAAGTTCAAATACACATTTAATTTAAATATTGGTGATTTCTGCTCCTGGCTATAACCTTGGTGGTTTTGGAAATCTCTTAAATCCTTTCTCCCTCAACTTTCTGGTATATAAAATGAGGCTAATTATACATACCTGTATCTCAGAGATGCTGAAGATGAAAAACTTGTTGTTTTATTTCTTCCCCATAACTTTAACAAAATGATAAGATCCTATTATGCTTTAAAGATAACAGGAGGTTAACAAAAACACACTGGACAGCTCCTGGCTCTGAAGAACTTGAAATCTAAGTAGTTATGTCCAACAGGTGAAAGTGAAGGTGATGAAACACTGTTTTTAGGTACAAGTTTTTTCCATTTCATTATTCCTTTAAGATTAAGTGTAAATATTTCTAGCTAAGTTGTTAGAGATACTGGAAAAAATTAATCATGTAAGCGAGGTGTTGTACTGCAGAAGCATTATGACTGTGGTCTTCCTCACCCCGTTAAATTGAAAAGTGAAATTCTGGCCACATTGACATGAGTAGTGCTGGAATTTTACACAGGAAGAGTTTTGCCTTTAAAAAAAAAAAAAAACCTTAAAAATTAAACTCCAATCATTATTGGAAATTATGTTTCTGTAACTGAAGCTCTTGGCTTATGAGCTGTTGTCTTTAGTGCTAAGCTTTGTGAAATGATATCACTAAAAATGATCTGAAATGACACTTGAATACTACTTGCTGCCAGAAGTCATAATGGATAAACTTGGTAACAGGGCAGCACTTGAATAAGAATGTACCTCACATTTTTGGCAGTTTTATTGTTGATCAGCAAGTTAGTTCAGGTGTTGCTGTTTCTTTGCTTAACTATAGTAACATACAATACAGAAAACAGCATGATAGATAAAGTAGTCTGCATTTGTATCCCAAAGGCTGTGACAGACCACTAAATATCAATTAAAATTCTTTTAATACTAAAATACTTTCAATAATTAGCATCAATTATTTCAGTACCTAGAGTACAAATGTTCTTGATAAAGCGCAAGATTACTAATGTTAATTCTGGGCGGAGGGGAGGAAGCACAGTTTGGCAGCAGAATAACTCCTATAGTAAAAAGAAGCACGAGAAGTCATCAGGACTCAGCTGTCAAGGAGCTAAGGTCCCCTTGTGTCTTTTGTGGGACTAGAGGAAGGAAAAATGGGAGGAATCTCCTTATGAAGAGGTAAACAGGCTGCATAGAATAACAAGACCATTGCCTTTCCAAAGGATGCAAATAAATAAAAATAGTGTAGTCTGCCACTTCATGAGTAACGTATTTTGTCAGAAGTATTTTTACGAAGTCATAAGGGAAAAAGGGATGACGTAGTATAACGTTGTGTTTCTTGTGGATTCTTATGAGGATTATGTGGATTATGAGTTGTTGGAGAGCTGCAATAGCACGTGTCATGATGTGTATATTACTATAAACTGTACTTAATGTTGCCATCTAAAGACATTAACACAAAATACTACATGTGAGGGGCATTCAAATGATTTTAAATGCAAAGCAACAAATAGCTCTTGCTGGAATAATTGTTTGGCTGCTGAACATCTTTGGCTATCAGTGGATTGCTATTGCCTGGGTCTGCTTTAAAGCACTGTAATTTCCTTTGGTTAAGTTAGACTGGGACTTGATCTTTGTTAGTTGCTTAGTATGCTTTGTAGATCTAGCAGTTGTTTTGAGAATCTGGCTGAATGAATTGGGGTTATTCAGTATAATTATTTCTCAACATATGAAATCTGTGCAAACTTATGTAAAAACATAAAGTCTTGACTTTTTTCTTAATTTTTCTTTTTTTTGTCAAAGTGATTGTATGCAGCTAACAGAATGTAAAATAGGAAAATAAACAAATAAAGCAGATATAGAATAAACCAAAGCAGAAAAACAATGAAAAATAAGTATACCTCATCTTCAGACAGAAGAATTCAGAAAGCACAAATGCACAAAATTACAGTGAGCATTATGGTGAACATACATTAACTGGAGTATTTTTGCCCTGCTACACTCACCCAAAGTAAATTTTTGTAGTAGATAGTTTTCTAGTATCTCCTAAACCACTATCCGTAATTGTTATCTCACTGCTTTTCTGGTGGCAGTGCAAAAGGTCTTCTGTAATAAAACTAACTTTGAGTCCTCTCTTGAATACTTCAGCTATTTGAATCAAAGCACCTGATTATCACTGATTGTTGTACTGAATGTCACTGGTCTCCGTGCAGTTACTGAATGAATCTTTAGTCTGAGATGTTAGTTGCTGTTGATTTTTCTCAGCTTCAGTAGTTTATCAAACTATAATTTTATGTGGAAATAAAAGTCAAGAGAAAGTAATTGAAACAAAACCTTTCCTCTTCTGTATTCTTTCTCTTAAAATGGATCCCCTTTTGGTTTGGTTGAAATGATGTTTTGTTTTTTTTTAACAGAACTTACACTTAGCTTATTTTTCTCCAAATTCTGTAGATAATAACTTGCAAGCTGGAGATGAAGCTTCCATGCAGATTTTGGTTATTAGTTGAACTCTGTAAGCTCTGTTTCAAAACTGAGTATGCCAAATGCTTAATCTGATATTATTTCCTTTGATTTCCACAGTAGTATAGCAGACTGACTCCTGTTTTGGCTAGTTTGGATACACTCAGACTTAGCTGAAACCTTCTCAAGCCAGCCTAGCATCTTTTTACTAAGCTTTTTTTCTGCTTTTTATCTGTTCCTATAGCAGTTAGCAGTGTGCATCCCAAGTTAGCAATTTTTAGCATTGAGGTAATGTCATTGTACTCTACAGACACTGAGTAATGCCATAAGCAGTTAAAGTAGTGGATTCAAACAAATTGCCATCCAATAAATTGTGAATGGCATACCACTAAAATCTGAAAATTCCTCTCTTCTTCCTCTTGCCCCTGACTATTCATTTCAAACAGGCCACAAGAAGTAGAAATACATTCAGGGAAACAACAGGCAATTAAAAAAAAAAATTGTGCTGTATTTCTTGCTCTGTAGTTTTGTGCAATTCACTTGCTCTCTGTAGAGAGTGGTGAAAACTTCTGCAGAAGTGGTCTTCTGGGGCAGAGGATATTTCTTACAAATTACTCGAGTATGTGTTTTGGGAACAGCAGTTGGTGTGGCATTGTGTTTTAGAATGCAGCTCTTTCAAGGCCTGATAGTAATCTTGGAGAAGTACGAAATGTGTGTTCTGGATCTACTGCAATAAAGAACACTGAAGTGGAAAAAATAAATGAATATCATATGGTTAAATTCCTTATAGTTGTATGGAAGTCAACATAGATTTCATTTACATTTCATGCTAAGCAAGTAGCTTGTTGGTTGCTAAGTATGTTTTATATTGTGTGATAGGTACAGCTTAAAATATCAGAGTAATTTGTAGACTAACATTCATGTCAAAGAAGAGATTTTTTTCTTTAAATTATACATCAATAAAAGAAACAGTATGAAGTAACCTAAATATTATACATATTTGCACCCATCCAAATGAGTTCAGATTATGTTGCATTTTATTCTAAGGGAAGAAAGGGCAAGGATTGGAGGAAAACTAGCATTCAAAAACTATCTTCTCTGCATGGGTGGTTGTGTGGAAAGCATTCTAGAAAAAGGGATTGGTTTTTATTTCAGCTGTTTTGTAATTACTGATTGCATAATTCATTTTTTTATTGCTGGTGTCTAATAAAAATCCAAAAATTCAATAAAAATGCATCTTTTGCAGTATGTTCTTTGTATAGGTACAAACTAGTAGAATATTAATATTTAACTGAGTTAAACTTTCAGGTGACTATGGCTTGAGTTTACCTCTTGGAGAAGAATATGAACGAAAAAAGCATAAACTAAAAGAGGAACTTCGACAAGATTATAGGCGATATCTTTCTCAGGTAAAGCTTCTTGTCTGATTGCCTGAGTTTAATGAGTCTCCTAAAATGACTCCCTTAGTTTATTTGAATGGAAACAACCAAAAGCTGTGGAAAATCATTATAACAAGGGCGTTCATTGTGAGCTGTGGCTGATTAAGACTTCCTGAGTAAAACTAATTTCAAAATGTCATTGTTAGGAAAGACTATGTATTTCAGGCTTTCTAAAGATCTCAGTGCCATGACCTTACATATTATTCTAGTATATTTTATTCCAAATATTTTTATTTATTTGTCATTCCACTTTTTTCTGATTTTCTTCTTAAGAATTTAAAATATCATCTGTTACTTCCTTAAGTACTTATGTATTCTACAGTCTGTCATTCAGGTAATAATATTCCTCTAAGTAGTGTGACTTTATTTGCCAGCTCCTTTTCAGTTTTAGATGTAAAAGAACTTTGCTCTTGTGCTTAGCATACGTTATTAAATGCCACAGTAGTGATTTAAAATTGAAATGGTATGCATTAAATGTCATAATCTTGGGACTACTCTGAATCCATTCTTAATGTATCAGATTTTAAAGTCAGATGGGAAAAATTGGGAAGCAAATAACTTCTGTTGTTTGAAAATGTCCGTTATTGGTGCCATTAATGCTTAAAATGAAAGAATGAATTGGCTTTAAGAAAAAATCTTTTTTGTTAAGTCAAATATTTTTGAATGAAAGACGCTTTGTGAATAGTATCTTTTCCCTAACTTGTAGGGTATTTCACAGGCAAAAAGAAAGGTAGGGTGCCTGCAATATGCATTTTTTTCTTCAAATTAGTAGCTTTTTGCTTTGTTTGAAAGTTTTGTGCTGTTTGTATAAATTAAAAATCATTACATTTTTGTGCTTTGTGTATTTGTGCGTGCTATAGTGATTCATTGTGATTAACAGCATTATGATGCTTGCTTTGTGCAAAATGATTGCTTATATTTATTATTTTCCATTAATATGATTTAAAACACTCATTGATTTCTCTTTTCCTTTGTATTTGTTATCATTGCTGTCTAATGCTGACTATACAAAAGTTTGTTTCTTTTAGTAGACATTTGCTGCAAAGCATATCAGTTTTCATCAATTATATTAGGTGGATACTGTGAGTTCAGATTTTTCTTTTTTTATTTACTTAATTTAGAAATCTGGAATAAAGTAGTAAGCTCTGAAGCCTGGAATGCAAGAATGAAAGTATTCAAGGAAAAATAATACAAAAGGCACATCTTTGCCAGCTTCTTTCAGTTACAATAATTCTGTTAATTATTCATATCATTATACTGTCATGTATATATAATTTTCAAATATAATGGTGTCCATATGGGTCATTCAAATTAAGCAGCTTTAACAAAGAACTGGTAGGTAGTGTGGTAGAAAAACAACCCCTGTTCTTTTTTAGGCTATAGATGATATGTGTATGATGGGAATTAACTACAGTAGCATGCACTGGAATTTCTGAATAACAATAGCAGTAGTGGCTGGCTGCTTAACCTCTGATCAAAATAATGCTTATATAATTGTTGTTTTTTTGTTTAATCTGAAAATTCAGATTATTTTCCATGTTAGAAAATCATGTTAAAACTTAATTTATTTTATTATTCTCACCAAAGTACCCAATAACAGCATTTTTACACTAAGTATTTTATTCTCAATTGAACTTTAGTTTTACAAATTTAGGTTTGAGTTTTGTGGGTTTTTTAATGTAATGCATGTTAACTATATTAAACTTGTAGAACCTGAGGATAAGATAGCAATCTCTGATTTCTTTTCCCTGAACAAAGAGATAGTATGATTGCTAACAGCTCTCTTAACAGTGATAATATTTTGGTTAGTAACTTGTTTAGTCATGCTTATGTAGAAAATCCAATTTCCATATCAGCTCCTGATTTTTGGCAAATAATCTTTTTAACCTCTAAGGTCATCTCTAGAGATGTGTTCAAAGCGTGACAAGAATTAAGCGATAGTGGGAATTACAATTCATTTACTTTTTCCTGTAAACATAACTCAGTTCTCCATGTTAATCTGGTTGTCTCAATATTTGAATATCTGCATAGTTACAAAATCCTTTAATCTTTTAACTTGTAGTTCAGAAATGCAGTTTGTAGTGATGTGGATTCCCAATGATGTGGACAGACAGGCAGAGCACTTGTCTGTTTACATGCCTCAGCTTTTTAAGCTACATCTACATAACACCACGGATGATGGAAGGAAGAAATGCCAGTGAAACACCATATCTATCCATCTCCTCATCACCCTGCCCTGCACAAACACATGATCTTTTATTACAACTAATGGGATTTGTGAAGCAAGCGATTGAGTGAGAATGACCTCAGGATGTTTTTAGGAAATCAGTGATGTGTAAGGAAGCCACTAGACTTTGAATATCTACTTCTGTTCCAGCGCTGGCATTTGATTTGAAAGGCTGCTATTTTGGCTTGCTGTACAGCCATGTACAAATGGGCTCAAGATGTGGCCTAGGGAATTGTGGTAGGCAACAACACGGATAGTGTTTTCAGTTGAAAGTTTTGTTGTGAAATTAGCTCGTGGTCCATAAGGCATTGCAAGATCTTGTGGTGGGTCATTATCCTGAAAAATTTGGGGGTTGCTTTTGTGGAGAACATACACAGGTTGTGTTAATATGTGGAGTGGTGATTATGCTAGTATTAGCATGGTTTGTGTCCCTTAAAATAAGGGGTAGACATATGCTTTCTGTAGTTGGAGAAAGCAATTTTATAATAAATATTTCATCTTAAGGTAATATCTTGTAAAATTCCTCTGCGTGTAGTTTTACAGAAAGATTGAGAAATGTGGTTTTTGGAATAAAAGTCTGTCTTTAATTTACAGATAGTAATTCAGGTAATCTTCGAAATAGTATAAGCAGAAAGAAGTGTGACAAACGTTTTCAAATGCAAGCTGAAAGTTTGAAATTAACCCAAGCCCTTTAGCTTTGGTTTTTCTTGGTTTCACTTCATTTGTATGTTCCAAGAACATCCCACGTGTTCAGAATGTGAAGGTTGTCGTCTGTCCTTATTTCATTAAATTGTTCAGCCTTGTTTCAGAACATATCATTCCTAGCACCTATTTAGCAAGTAAGATTTGGTGTTTTAAAACATATTGAATAATTCTATTTTTTTCTTAATGTAGAAAAATTACCTGACTACTGGTGAAGTAGATCCATATACTCAGGGATTATCTCTTCCTATTGATGAGCGGAAGTCTGCCAAGGTAGGTGTCTGGAGGCAATTCAGTAAGTGGCATATAACTCGAAAATGAATCCTGATAATTAAAGTGTTGTGGAAAATTTCTTTCCAGTTGAAGATTTTTTAAAAACTGTTTGCAAATGAATATTTCTGGAGTTGGTCATTAGAATAACTTTCAAATAAGGACTTTACATTTTGTATTTTTTTGTCAGTTAATTTTAATTGTTGTCAATTTTTTAATCATATGCTGCCTGTACTTTGATTTGTAGATAATTAGGTAATGAAACTTCACTTTCAAGATGTGTATTTCTAGACTGTTGTTAGCAGCTTGAGGTTTGCTGATTCTAATTCAGACCTAGACAAGGTCTGCTGTGCTCAGAAGCTTGTGGTTGTGTTTATTTTTTGTCCAGCTGTACATACTGGCCTATGAAAATATATTGCTTTCCTTAATAAGCTTTGTTTTCCTTATAATTATGTATGCTTTTTGTATTTATTACTTTTTGTACTCCAGCCTAGGGATAAGATTGATTTTGAAAATATGTTCTTGTAGTTGTTTCTACATGATGTTCCTCTGGTGATTTTCTGTCCATTGATTCAGAACTAAAAGCAGTGTGCTTTCTGCTGTACGCAATTTGTTTTGCTTTCTTTCTGTGTATGCATAACCTAACTGCATATCCTCATGGGATTTTTGAACAGATATGTCTACATATCTAAATAAAGGCTGATTGGGTAATTCACATATTGCCTACTGTTAATATAGGTTATAGAACTTCTCAAGTTCTAATCTTACTTTGAGATTCAGCTAGTAATGTGTTTTGTGAAAGGAGTACATGCTATCTCTCTGCATTTAGCCCCTTTGATCTTCCTGAGGTTTCCTATCAATTTATAGTATTGATTTCATATGTTGGAGAGATACCAGCCAGGACAGTCCAGTCTCTCTGCTGTTGGACCTGGGTGGAGGTTAACTGGAAAGATACAACATAGATATGCAGATTTTCTTAACCCTAATCCATTCCTCTGATAAATAGTTTGGTTCTGTGACAGCCTAAACCAGTCTTACAGGGAGGAATTGCTCCACTCCTTCTGCACCCACACTGTTTTTTATTCTCACTTTCTTTCTTGTACTTTCTTGTAAATTGATTCAGGAAGCTGAGGAAGCAGAAACATCAAAACTCATGAAATATTTTTGCTGACTCAGTTATCACCACTGGTTCTTTGTAAGATCAGGTGAACTCCAGCAGAGATGTGAGGGATAAAGTGGAACAGTATTGCTGGAGGAGGACTGGACTGTTGCACTCTTGAATTATTGACCTGTATTGCTTTGGAATTGCATTCGTGCTTTGTGTTTGGGGCTACGCAGTCACTATAATCTGGCACAAGACTTCTGCTATGGAAAGTATTGGTCCTGCCCTTGCTATGCTTACTTGATCTTCCTGCCTTTCTTGTGCTGGCAATAATGTTTGGTCATATGATAAGCCAGGTGAGAGCTGATACGAGTAAATACTAATGTTGTAGAAAATGCCCCAACCCCCAAATTATACTAATGTTAAAACAAGGGAGGCAGCAAGAATGAATGTCGACGAAGGGGTAGGGACTTCCTTTCAGTGGCAGCACGCATTTATGCTTAGTTGAAATATATCTTTACATTATCTTCAAGTGCTCATGAACTTTGCATTATCCTTTGTTGATATGCATGCTGAAACAGTGGAGGATAAAGTATCTTTGATGAAGTGTGTGGAAAGTAAAGAAATACCTGGATTGCAAATGTGTCTGATGTTCTAGGGTTTATATCATAACAGTTCAACGTTCAGTAGAGATTTTCTAGAAAAGCGCATCGTATTCTTTTTAGTCATTTATTTATTACCACTGTAGAAACTAAAAGCTGCCAGAAGATGTCACACTGTGCACTCCTAAACTGTGTTTAGCCTCTGGGTAGATAACATCAGAGGTGTTTACCTTGCAGAGGAAACAAAAATTCAGATGTTAAGTGTGCTGAATTTTTAAGTCACGGAGCATATTGAATCTTTTGTGGAGTGTTTTGCAAGCTTTTGGCCTGTTAAAGATGCTGCTAGTTTCTCAGTTGAAGAAAATACCTCTTGGGCAGTTTTCATAGCTGGTTCATCTGCAGGTTTTATATTGTCACTATTAGAAGCTCTATAGACACAAAGACTGAAAAATTCAGTTTTTGGGATCATTGATCTCATTTGTAAAACTATTATTAAGCTGGTATTTCCATGGTCATAGCTCTCTGAAGAAATTGAGGTGTAGACTCTTTTTGTTTGAAATTCGTTTATGGGAAAGTAAGCCTATATATATAATATTCAGATCTTTAAATAGCTTTTGTATTGTATATAAATACAGAAAATACTGCAGTGAAGAAGAGCACAATTCATAAAATTGTAATACTTTTTCATTTATATGATGATTATACAAGTTGGAATTAGGTACTATAAGGGATTAGGCTTCCTCTGAACATAAAGGTAGTAGTATCAGGAACTAGTGGAGAGTAGTGTTTGTTTTACCTGGAGACTTTTTTATTTCGTATTACACTTTTAAGTTATTGATGTATGATTCCTGCTTATTTTAAGACCTGAGCAAGCTGTTTATAGATAGTGTCACCTTGCAAAAGCAGCTAATAATTCTTGGACAGGGTGAAGAGATTATTTAAGGAAACCAAAGAAAACCATTCTTTGCAATTTTGTCCTTTTCTGCAGTCAGTTTAACTGCTAGTTCAAATTTGACAGCTCTAGCACATCTTGTCTATACATGTATATGTTGTCCTGTTTTAATTGTGTGGCAATTCACAACTAATCTTAACGTAAAAAATAGTATGTTTTAAAATCATCTGTAAACACATTTATATTGGAAATCAGAAAGAGATTCCCAATCCTCAAAGGACTGAGGTTTTGGAACAATTTTGTAATAAGCAGGAGCAAACCTAAATGGTTGTAAGTTGGAACTTGATGTTCAATAGGGTGATATGTTATTGGAGACTAGACTTTGTGCCCAAGAAGCTGACTTCTATTTACAGATTTCAAATTAAGAGAAAATACTATGTTCCAATAACGAACAAAAAACCCCAAGCCAATTCAAACATCATAAAGAAGGGGGAGGGTAAACACACAGCTAGATTGTATTCATTTAATAATGTAGTTCTATGAGGTTAAAAGCTACTCCTCAAAAATGCAAAATTATGACATGCTTTTCAATGCCTGTTTTAGGAGAGACTACGGCTTGAAAGAAACAAGGAGTACAATCAATATCTCAGGGATAAAGAAGAATGGAATGAAAGGCTAAGGAAATTAGGGAAGAAAAACACAGAGGTAATACAGATTTACTGAAGCTGATACATTACAAGAAAGAACATAAATGAACTTTGCTGGAAATTTTGTCACTGTCAATTATTTTTTCATTGACTGAGATGCACAAAGTGAGGCAAAGAATGCAGTTTAATTAGGCCCTGGTTTTATGAATGTATCTGGGAAGTACTGCTTACAAGTCATACAGTACAGTTCTTGTTTCATACTTTGGTCATCTCTATCTGGCAGAAGGATGCTTTCATTCTTCTGTGTCTCTGAAGTAATTCTCCAGATTGTTTGTGGTGATGAAAGTAGTGGCCAAGAAAGCTGTCTTTGTTGGATAAAACATTAATCCCTGTTAGGTGTAGCTGTTCCCTTTCCCACAGCCGATTCGAGGTTTTTACTGCTGTTAAGCTGTAAACAGGTGCATTTTCTGCAGAGAGCTGTTCTTGTAAGAGACTAATATGTGCACCCTGTGCCCAGCTGCTTGATAGCATTGAGGCTTTCACCTCCTCATCTCTACTAACTGAGCTGCTTCACTTAACTCAGTCACCTCAAATTGCATTTAAATAATTCAGACAGCAAATCCCACTAAACTGATTTATCCTGACTGAAATAGATTAGGAGGTACTTGCACAAGCATCTTGGCCCATGGATTTTAGGGAAAGGTATTTTGTAGTAGGAGAGAAGTGACAGGTTACTAGAAGCTTCTTTAGCATTCACACTTGGATCTAAAGTGCTGCATCGCCTAAGTCTCTGTAGAATAAAGGAAAATAAAATGCAGATTTAGTTAATAAAACATTTCAGCACACTCAGCACACATGTAAAACAAATTATTCCAAGAGACATGCATTCTGCAAGAAGTAGGAAGCTGAAACATTACTTCTTACCTCCTGGGGCAAGTTATGCTTTGGAGTTAAGAATCTCAGGAGCCTGGCTTTCATTGGTTTTTTGTTAGTTACGGTTCTTTGCTTTCTGGAAATCCTTCTTTAGTAGGATGCGGATGGCCTGATCTTACTCACCTTGAACATTATTTTGCTCCCACTCTGTTTCCCCCAGGTGTTTTGTTGTTTGTAAATGATTACAAATACTTCCTCCATTCTGTCTGAATGCCATGAACCTACCAATATACCAAGGGCAGTAATTATAGTCAGCAGAGGATTATTAGCTCTAATTGTTCGCAAAGTATTTGCATTGTATGAGACCCTCTGATTTAGTAATCTGGAAAAAATATATTGATCTGAGAAAGCCTCTCTATTACTTTTTAATTTTAAAATATTGTGCAGAATAATGGACATGTCTTTTTTTGTATTGTTGCCTTGCTTTAGTGATGGACAGCAGTAATTTTGGAACTCCTCTCTAATGCAGGTTTGATTTAAGAAGGCCTTGCTTTGTCTTTTTTTTTTTTTTTTAAATATGGCAACTTGTGTGTGCACTACTATGAGAGCTAGGTGGCACCATTGTAGGCCTTGTATTTGTGCTCACAACAGCTGAAAGTTCACTGTCTTTCTCACAGCAGCTGACAAGTTCAAATACTCATGCATTTATAAGCTCTGTCTAGAAGAATGTTGCTTGTCCCTCTGCAAACATTATTTTCACATGAGAAAGATCGCCTTCAAGAAATGTGTTCGAGTGTGATATGGTTGAAAACTGTTTTAATCTATGGAGACATAGCTATAAGGCGGTATTCAGGCATTCTTTATATGCTGAAATTCAATATCTGATTCTGTTTGGCTTCTTGAAGGGTACTATATAAAAGTGATCCCTAGGAAACTGGTGGCAAAACTGCAGCCAGTGTTTGTGCATCTGAGACTCAGATTTTGGAAGCAGGAAGCCCATACCTGTTCCTCTTGGTCAGGAGACCCCACTCTCTGCAATGGCATGCATGACTGGGCTGACCGGTGGTGATTCTTCCTTTGGCTAGTGTAGAAAAATAATTAAGCTCTCTGTCCACTGTATAAGTTTATATTACCTGCATAAATGTGGAGACCATAAGTCTTTAAAGATTCATCTACATATTCAGGCATTTATGTTTCCTCAGCTGACTTACATAATCAAATATATTCAGGGAGTGAAGTGTGGAGGGTTTTTTTTGGGGGGGGGGGTTGATTGGTTTGGTTTGTTTATCATTCTGTTGAACATTACATTTTTATTATTCCTGTGTGGAAACAATTTTGCTGTAAAAGAATAAACAAGAAAAAAATAGTCAGGATTTGTTGTTCTTCCATCTCTGAGAAATTTGAGGCATGTGTGACTGGGACACAGTCAAATGACTGTCTTATGCTTAATATATGTTACCTTAGAAGTTTGGTCCAACAGTTCAGGCAATCATAGGATAAATTTAGGTCGCAAAGGACCTCTGGAAGTTGTGTAGTTCAATCCCCTGCTCAGAGCAGGCTTAACTTCGAAGTTAGATCAGGTTGATCAGGCTTTGTTCCGTTGAGTTTGGAATATGTGTAAGGATGGAGATTCCAGAGTTTCTCTGGGCATTGTGTTTTGCTGCTTAATCACTCTCACTGTGAACTTTTTTCCCCTTGATATCCAATTCAGGTTTCCTTTGCTGTAACTTGTGACCATTGCTACTTAGAAAAGCATAGCTCTGGCTTCTCTGAAACCACCCATTAGTTAGAGACTGCAATTGGTACCCCTTGTCCCCATACACACCCTCCTTAACCTTTTCTCTAGGCTGAACAAATCCATCTGTCAGCTTCTCCTTCATGTGCTCCAGTCCCCTAACAATCTTAGTGGCCATCCTGTACACTTTCTCCAGTTGTCAGTATCTCCCTTGTACTGGGGAAGGGGACAGAACTGGCCACACTGCTCCAGAGGCTGCCTCACAAGCACTGAACAGAGGAGAAGGATCACTTTGCTTGACCTGCTGGCTACATTCTTGCTAATGCAGCCCAGGACACTGTGGGCCTTCGTTAATGCAGGGATGTACTGCTGACTCATATTCAACTTGTTACTCACCAGCACCCCCAGGTCTTTCCTGGGGGTCTAGAAAGTTTGTCTAGAAATCCACTTTCTAGACAGACAGTGTGCAGACTACTGTTGCATGGGTTTTTTCTGTCCCAGATGCTGGATTTTGCGTTTGTTGAACTTCATGAGGTTTCTGTCAGCTCATTTCTGCAGTTCATCAAGATCCTTCTGAATGGTAGTCATACCCTCCTGTATATTGACCTCTCCTCCCAGTTTGGTGTCATTTGCATCTTTAATTTATTTTTCTTTACAACATTTTGTGAAGTATTAGATACTATTATCATTCTATAGCTAATATCTACTATTATCCCAGGTGAAAGATTATTGCACAGAAATATCTCACAGCTTGTCTAAAATCATGTTGTTTGCTAGAATTGTGTATTGAACACTGGTCCCCTATGTCATAGGACTGTTTATTATCTACTAAATTGTCCTTTCTCATAGTGACAGCCACTGGGGAAGGGAAAATAGATTAAGAAATGGTCAGATTAGAAGGTTGTGCTCTTGGGTAAGAAGTACCACGGCTTGCCTGAAGCTGGATAGAATAAGGACATCTAGTCTCTTGATTAGGTATAAAGTTCAAAAAAATTTTTTTTTTAATTTTTTTTTTTTGTGCCTTTAAATGTGAAGGTCAGGTTGTTACCTCTTGGAGTTTGTGGAAAGCCTCTTCAGGACTGATAGCCATTCTTGTAAAAATAACTGGAAAAAAAAATTAAGCATTAGATAAGAGAAGGAACACTGTTTCCTCAAGAAAAATCTCCCTAGCTTATTAAGTCCGCCTTGAAGAAGTATTTTTCTTGCTCGCTTCCTACCGCTCCTCTAGTACCTATTTAGGGGATGTCTGAAGAAATGCAAAACCAAGATTTTGTTGTATGTGATTTGCTTATATTCATACCTTTTAATATATTCTTTTTCTCATTAAACAGCAGGAGACAGACAGAAATAAAAAAACTATTGCTGTTACTAAGCTCCAGCCAGAGCTACATACGCAAGTACAGCCCTGTAGTACAGGTACAGAACCTCCCAAGAAAGGTGCCTTTACTTCCACAGAAGGTTATGAAGAAGTGCCAAAAAAGAGACACCTGGAGGAAGACAGGTATCATAGGCTAGATGATGAGGCTGAAGTAAGAAGTAGACTATTGCATAAAAAGCTTGATGAAGATTTGGATGTTCCTGAAAGCAGACATCATGGATTTGCTAGCCAATCTGGTATTCCTATTAGGAGGCATCACAGACTTGATGAAGATCGTAATTTTGATAGAAGATACTACAGAATGGACTATGATCCTGAGATAGGTGAAGATATGGACTCTAGATTTAGATATGAAAGTGATTATGACAGAAGACCTCCACGGGTTTTTTATGCTGAAAGGTATTTTTAATTCAGTTTTCTGTTGTATTTCTGTAATGCTTTTTGTTGACAGCTGTGGTTTGCTCTCTTAAAAAATCATACAAGATTCACATGTGAAAGTTTTTTGGACTTCCTTTAAAAAGAAACCTTGACATAATTTTTAGAAAAATATTTAAAAAATTGGACCAGAACTTAAGAATGTACAGCATATATTAGGTAGCATTTTAAATAGTATGACAAACTATGGATACTGGAGAAATTACACAAGAAAAGAAGCATACAAATTGTTTATATGACGAGTAGTTTGCCAGAATATGTTACTGTTTGTGAGCAAACCCCTGTGGTGAGAGCCTGAGATTACATGTATTTTCTTAGTCTGTAATAGTTACAGCAAGTCAATCTTCAATTCGGATTCTAAAACTGGTTTGAGCTTCAATTTTTGGTACATAGCACTAGATGTTAGGATTTTTTAAAATATATTTTTAAGATTTCTAATTTTTACTGCATGTCTTGCTAATTGGCAAAGTCTTAAAATGCTGGTATGACTGAGTCAAATCCTAATGCTAATCTAACTAATAAGTGGACAATTTGAATAAATGTTTAAGAAAACATTTAAGGAGGGTGACCAAACCAAACAAAAATGAGGTGTTTTATAGAAATCAGATATGAGGAAAACAGATATGTATTTCTTTTAAATGCTCTTTAGTGTGTTAGTTGATAAATCAATTTGGTTAATTGTTAATCTTTCTATTCTAAGCTCATTCATTATAAAACCCATGCGTGCACACACCCCTTGCAGATCATTCCAGGTTTGGCCGTTTGGCCTCCTTCTGTTATTCCACTGCAAGAGCAGGTTATTTTCAAAAACGGGGAGTTATGGTGTGGAATAGTACCAAACTTGAAACAAATGTGTTTTATCCAGCAAAATTCAAATGAAATAATGCAGTAAAGTTTCTTGTACGTAAATTTAAATATTTTTTTCAGTTTCCAGATCTCAGAACAGTAGAGTTGTATATTCTTTTCATTCCCCTTTGTGATAAGGGTGTTGCACAAATTGTTTTAGCACTGTTTCTTCAGTGAAAGAGACATGATTTTCTTTCCCTTATTAGCAGAAATAGCTACTTTTCTGGAAATAACGCTTATAGAAAAAACATGAGGCAAATTCTACCATTCTCAACAATGTTAAATATCACAATCACGTTTCATTGTTAATTACTGGTGAAATGTCTAAGTGATCTTTGAGTCATCTGTTTATGTGAATAAATTTCTGGATAGTATTGCAAATTAAAAACTGGGAAAAATAAAGCAGAACAAAGCCTAAAGTGCTGTTCTACTAGAAAGGCCTTTTCAAAGTGGAATGAAGCCATATTTTGTTCCAGTTTCAAATGCCAGTAGAACACTGTAACTACACTATGAAAATGGCCTTCTGTATTTCTTCACAGCCTTTCTAGTGTTAAAAACCAACCAAGCCCCCCTTCCTCTCCATCAAGGAATTAAACAAGTGTTTACAAAAACAAAATATCTGGAAGCATTTGGGAGATTCAGGCTAAGTAACTGGATTATTTCAGATTTTCAAATTGTATGTTCAGATACGCTTCTTAAAAGCATGTATTTACTCATAACTTGTTTCTGAAAAAAAGACTAGCAAATGGAAAGAGTGGTTAAACAGATGACAAGAATAAGAATATCTGTTTTTTAGTGAATTACAATGAGAAGAAAATGCTTAACACAAAAATTGCAATTTTTTGTCATTATTATACCACAAGATGGAGCAAAGCAGGTTTTAGGATAGGGTCTTTGTGTTCTACAACTTCAGGATTTCATAAAGAAAAGTATGCTAAGAAGCTTGACTCGGTATCTAACAAAGATAGCCAAAATATCCATATTTCTCAGAAGAGGGGGGTTACTGTTAATCCTATATGTTAATTAATGTCCAATAGGATGAATGTCCTCTTTTTTTTTTGGCCAGGTAGCTGTAACTTGCCACTGTCTGATGTAATTGGACAGAGGGTCTAATATTTAACTAAAAAATGACCATTTGATAAAGTTTGAGGGATTACTTTGTTTCTCAAAGAATATATAGAGTTATATATGTAAAATATCAGCAAGGGTGATTTTTGAGCCAACAATAGACAGTATCACCTTGAATAGCAGTAGTTATTCCAGAAAATCCAATGGCTCATATAAATCTCTGTGACCAATGTAATACTAGACAGTTAATTTGCTCATTTCAAGAGGCCTCTGAAACGGTTAAATTCAACTTTTCCTTTGAAAGGCAGTACAGAAGATAGTGTTATCCTTGTTGTTAGCAAGCTTGATGTATGCCCATTAAAAGAAATTGCTTAATCATCAACTGAATTGCCTGAACTTAAATTTCTAGGTAAAATTCAGGTTTATTTTAAGGTATACTTACTTTTTTTGCTGCATTTTTATTGAAAATGTTCATTGTTTCTTATTAATGTGCTTTGTCATCCAGTATTGTTTTCTCCTTCACAAGGAGGTCCACTGATCTTTTACAAACTCTATTCAGTCTCCCTTCAAGAAGGACAAGCACATCTGTTAGTTACTGACAGCTCAGCTTCTGAAGAGTTAGCCTTCCCCCCCGCCCCATTTCAGGTAAAATCAACCTTTTCCCGGTCAGATTTGATTTGTGGCAGAAACTAAAATATTCTAAACTAAAATTTAGAAGAAATATTTTTATTATTTGCTGTACTAAAGTATGTATTTTTAATTGGGCTTTATTAGCTTGGAGAGGCAAGTGGCTGTAACAGAGTTTTCCAGAAAGGTTTCTGTTTTGGCAGAGGGCACAGAGACTGTGACACGTTTCAGCAAATGGAGATGGTGACAGGAAAGCAAGAGGAGGTGCAAAATTTGTGTGGTTCTTATTATGGGACGCTATGGGCTGTCCCCAGCAGCCAGCCCTGCCCTATAAACAACGTAAGAACTCTTCCTTGATTGAACCAGGCCAACCTATCTGGGCAAAACAGTGCAGCTTTTCAGTGGTTGGAGGCATTGAAAAAGCAGGCAAGAGAAGGCAGGTTCACACATGCTCCTGGACTACCAAACTCGGTGGCTACTCTAGGTCACTGTTTCCCATTGTCCACCATGCTAAGCTTGCTGCTTTTGACAAAGTAGGTTGCCTCTTGAATCCCAAGGTTGTTTTTTTTGCTTTCTCCCTACTTCCTTTTATCACTCTGGAGACTACTAGGCTTTGTATTTCCTGACCATGTTTTGGTCTTAAGTGAACAGCCTGGTAAGTAACAGAGTGATCATTATCAAAAAGATCATCTTGGTCATGAAAGAAGACCACATCATGCCAGTGGACGTGTTTCTTTCGTGGTGTTCTTGTGCGTTAAGACTGCCAAAGCAATGTTTAATAATCTACTTATATTCTTCCACCTCTGATTATTGGCTTTTATTTAAATTATACAGGGGTGGGCAGAGCTGTTGATCTTTTGACATGATAGAATAAGATGTTTTGCTTGTGTTTATGTAGTATTTTTTGGTTTACTTATGAGGAAGTACACAGCTTTGCCCAGCTCTCTGAAAAGTACACAACTTTGTCAGCATTTACTGGGTGCTTTATTTTTAATTAAATATCTATTCCTGCCTTATTTTATCAAGATAACTTGAAGTCCTCATTAGAAAGCAGTTGATTTTAAAGGCTAGACAAGCCTGTAAATTCAGCTACTTCAGGTCTTTTCAGGAAAAGCTCACTTGTGTCCACACAATTTTTGGCATCTTGGGAATTATTTGGAGTTTCATTTGCATTATCTTCTTTGCTTCATATGTAGGTGATTCAAATTTCAGCTCCTGTTTTCACCATAATATCTCATACCTGTCTGTTCCCTTGAGGAGAAGTCCTCTTTCTCTTTTAAATAATATCAGGCACATAGCTGAGCATGGATTAAGGAAGCTTCTCACACCTGAATTAACTATTTTACTAGACTTGCCAGTTAGCTGTGTGCTGTGATCTGTTGTAGACATTGGCCCCTGCAGATTAAGAGCAAGATCAATTTTACTTAATGCCCTCTGAATACCAAAGTGTCACTTTCAGGATCTGGTCTGGAGTTGCCACCAGGGATATGAATTTGGTCACACACACACACACACACACACACACAAACAAACAAACAAACAAACAAAAGTAGTAAGACTTGTCAGGAAAGCTGCCCCTGCAATGAAGAATTAGACTTTTTTTGCAAGGAAAACCATGTTTAACCCTAGCCAGCATACAGCCAGCCAGATATTCAAGCAAGAAGAGATTTTCTTGGAGTTGTTTCCTCTCTTCTGCTCTCAAAACTCCTAACCAGGCCCAATAATATGAAAGTAGCGTGAAAGTACACTTGTTTTTTCAAATTCCAGAGAGAGCTGCCTGGACAATTCTAGCAAAGGGAATTATTTCTGGAAATTGTGTGATATGTTCAGAACTGGTTCTGTTGTCCAGTGCACAATCGGGCTGAGGATCCATTTGTAAGAGACTGGTGGACCTTCTTTTTAAGTTTGGATGTTCTTAGGCAAGCATGGCTGAATTGTTTCTATTTTTTCAAGGCCATATCCAGATGCAAGAGTAAGAGATCTGCCTGCAGATTATGAAGACGAGTTAAAGGAGAGATCACATGTGCAACAGATCTCAAGAACTGGAAATATTAGGTGTGTCATACAGTGTACTTTTTTGATAAATGCACTACAAAATCGTGGTGAAAGGAAAATGTTTATTAAAACTATTTAAAATTTCTAATATGTTAGAAGTAGTAATAGTGGTAGTAATAGTAATAGCCAAATATAGTAGTATTAGTAGTAATAGCCAAAATGGCTAATATAATTTTTCCTCCAACTTAGGATATAGTAGAACAAGAACAATGTGTTTCCTTTGATTAAAAATAGCTATTGAATCTAGCATGCCAGTTCTCTTTTTTGAAACAATAGAAGATCACCTGCTTTCCAAGTTCGTACTTCATGATCAGAAAAAGAGGGAAATCTTTCATGATAATAGTTCTAAGATTCCTTTTTTCTGTTTTCTGGACTTGTGAGTAAGATCGAATCTAAGTAGATGAGGAAAATACTTAGACCTTACATAAACAAACAATGTCAACAAACTCAGTGGAGCTAGTCAAGAGTTTAAGTGCTTGATTGACTCAGTGTTTCTGATAGCTTCAGAAACTGCAGGCGAAGAACAGTGGGAAACGCCTTTTTTCAGAAGGTGGTGGCTTTTGCTTATGATATTTCTTACGCTATTAGGAGAGCTGCTTATCATAACTTATAATGATGTAAGTTCACCTATCATGTTTCACACAGACTGTAAGTCAATTTTGAAGTCTGATCTTTCTGTTTTTCTTTTTTGTCTTTGCCAGAAATCAGGCACAAGTTAGTACTTCAGCTAGTGAACAGGCAAAGTCTGCAGCTGAAATGCCATATGCAACAGGCCTTGTTCTTGGTACGTACAAAAACCTATTTAATAACACTGAGTTAGCCTTTCTTTGCATATTTTACTATTTTTTGGCAATAATTAAAACTATTTTTTTTATGCTTGTTGTTCCTGAGAGTGGTAAATAAATTTTATTTAAATAGAGAAAATCAAAAAAGAAAAAGAATGTTACTTTTTCCATTTAATGTAATAAATAGGGCTTTCCAACTAATTTTTAAGAGGCCATGTTTCTTTTTAAGCTTTCTTAATAGTGTAAGGCTCAAATTCTTTCTTTTCTTTAGGAAATGAAGCATGGGAGAAATGTTAATATTTACATTCTTAGACACCTGCAACTCAGTGCTTGAATTTTTATTGTAAAAATATGGGAAATGGTAGTGTTCACAACTGTGTCTAAGAACAGAGATTCTGGTCATCTCTTATCACTTAAACGCGGCCACAAGATTTTGCAGGGAATACTGTGGAGCATAATAGAGAGAAATACTGTGTTTCACTTGATGAAAAACAGCATTCCTGCCTAAATTCAGAAAACTATAAGAAAATTAATAAAAGAACTGTAGTAGATCTTCAGGTCTACTGAAGTTAAGCTAGCCTCTAAAGTTAAGCTAGACTTGAATTGGTGGAAAATTGAAAAACAAATTGTCAGAATAATTTAGTTTTACATATGAATCAAAATGATCTTTAGTGCTATATAAGGCAGGACAATTTTTCTGAAGATTTGAAAGGCAACATTAAAACACTGGTGTTCTAATTGTTTGTCAGCCTCTCTGGTCTGTTTGCAGCGATCTTGCTATAGTAACTTGAGTACACAAAGTTATGCATTTGTCTTCACAAATTTCTCGTTAGGAGAGGAATATTGTTAACTCCATTGTATAAAGACTAAGTATATTACCACTCAAAATTTTTGGAAATGAGTGGTGATTTTGGACCCCTCCCCCCCCCCAATAAATAAATAAATAAATAAATCACAAGCTGCAAGGTCATCCTGTATGTTTTGGTCGCGTTATGCATGATAGCATGATAGTTGAATAAAAAAAAATTCACTCAGCCGTAAATCGTGGTTCGTTCTTTGTCTTTCCAGCCTCTTCCACTTTCTTGGTCAGGTTTACTTCACTGGAGATCCACAGTGACTTTGTGTATGGAAATGTGTTAGGGGTCTATTGTGTCTGATGGCCATGCTTTATAGAAAATGTTTTTTTAATTATTATTTTTTTTTTCTTCTCCTCCCTGCAATCTCACTCCGAGATCTTTATTTCCAGAATGAGATGATGGGAGGGATTGCCAAAGGTTGGAAGTTTTGGGGTTCCTTAAAATCCATGTTAGGTGCTGTTGTCACTGTTTCCTTTTGCATGTACATATCTTCCAGTACATCTCTAATTCTTAGTAGCTGTGGAAACCATCTTGAAAGTGGATCAATTGCTTTCATCCCTGTAGTTTGACTGTCTTCAGTTTTAAATTTCGTTTTTATCCAGAGCAGTGCTTTGTAATATTTGAGTGCTATCATCTATTTTTTAGTTCAGCGTTGGAAAAAATCAAATATAAAATTTAAGTAACTATGTTTTGAGTTATTGTATCAGTATTGCAGTGTTTTGAAGCTTTTAACTTCTTGACCATTTAGAAATGGTAAATTAAAAATAGTAATGAAAGTTATAGTAGTTCTGATGGTCATACCCCAAATAAATTTGTATATTAAAAGTAGATTTTTTTAATCAGTAAAAATACAGTGCTCTTATCCACATTCCCAAACTATATACTCTGCTGCGTTTCATATTTTGACTTGATCGAAATAAGACGCTTTCATCGAGTACCTTTTGTATGTATTTTGTGGAGTGTTTATGCTAGTGTATACTAATCTCCTTTAGGTGGTCAGGACCGAGAACTTCTCCAAAGGAAAAAAGAGAAATACAGAAAAGAACTAATTGAACAGATGGCTGAGCAACAGAGAAATAAAAGACGGTAGTGGAAAATTACTATATTTAAAAAGATAACTGCTGAAATTGAAAGAAATTTCATGAATTTCTCTGAATGTGTTAAGAATAATTTTCACAAATAAGGAATTCTAGCTACTATTTTACTAAAGGTAATGTCATGTCTAATTAAACTCATTTGGATGAGATCTTTAGTTTTTAAGAAACAAATTCACCAGCTTTCAGTGGAACAAAGGCAAAGCTAGAATTTCTTATTTTTAAAAGTGATTTTTTTCAGTTTCTTAAAGATACAAAAGCGTCTACTTTTTGGAGGGAGGAGGGGAGAAGGGTGAGGGGAGTGTCTGATTATTTTGCAGAGTTGAAAATGAATCTTTCTTTACCTTCCCATTTAGGATGTGATCTTTCACTTTCAAAGAACTTGTCCATCTGACTATGCAAAATAATTAAATATAAACTTCTTGCTTGCCTGTTAGTATCTGGTTGCTGAATGATGGTCTGGATACATGCAAGCACAGTGATATTAATGAAAGGATTAATTAAAAAGAAGTAACTTGACAATGTGATTAAAATCTGTACATGCCCAACAAACCTGAGACCTGAAATTACAGTATAGTACTTACTGCTGGAGTTTTGAATCACTTGTTTGAATATGCTTATAAGAAACTTCTTACTGTAACGTGAACGAAGATCAATTTGTAATGTGAATAAAGATCAATTTTTATCAAATGTGCTGAAAGGTTGCAGTAAAAAAGCAATGTATGATTTGACCTTTTTGGCAGTTGGATTTTTATTAAGTGGAATAGATGATAGATACTTCTGGGGGAGTTCTCTTTATTTACAAAGAACATACAGTGCTCTTCCCTGACTCCAGCGGGAGTCAAGCTGAAGAATGGTCTTGTGTTGCTCTGGGTTTTCAGGGCTATGTTACCCACACATTTGTGGAGTCTGTGCTTTAAAAGAATGAGTGTAGTTGTTACTTCTCTCTGGTTTGATCTTTTTAATTTTCTTTTCTTAAAACAAAAAAAAACAGTGAAAAGGAACTTGAACTCTCAGTTGCCGCTTCTGGAGCACTAGACCCAGAAAAGAAGGTGAGGAACTTGGATTTTCTCTTTTTTATGTATACAGACTTTTTTTTATTACATGTACATTGTGGCTACTGATAGCATGATAAATGTATGTCTTTTTTCTAATATGGCATTAGTATAAAATATTTAAAGTCAAGGATAAGGCCGTTACTCATTACACCTTCTTTCAGCTTAAGAAGAAAATAGTTTAATGGAAGTTTTCCAACATTTGATGTTACCAAGTGAAAATTTGGTACAAGCAGCGTAGGTGATGGAAAAGATATTTAGTGTCCAGTGGTAGCTTGTATATGCAACCATTCGTAATCTTCCTGTGGAAATGTAAAGTATGCTGCTGACTGTCTTTACCGTGTGCCTAATTTGCTCTTTTCAGTAAACAAACAAACAAACTGCCCCCTCCCCCTTCCCAAAACCCAGTTGTTTTGCAGCTGAATCAGTTTACAGTGACAATTTTTATTTCAACTTCGTAATCTTTTTTTTTTTTTTGGCTATCAAATGCAGTGTTTAGGATTACAAGCATTTGTATGCAATTTTGTAAAGAGCAAGATCTTTAATGCTGTATTACTTATAAGAGTGAATGCAGAGTTACTACTGTCTGCACTTTCTCAGTAAGATGGTTATCCTACTAATAAGAAGTTTGATTTTCACATATCTAGAAGGAGTAGATTATCTGTACCGGTGATATTAGTAGCAGACTGATTGTCACGTAACTAGTATGATTTGCATGTGTGTGTTTGATAAATGCCCAAAGCCAATGCTTCCAGGAGCAGTAGAGATGTGCTGTTGGACACGCAGGATAGAGGGCTTTCTCAAGCAAATCTGGTTGCCAGTTTAAATGATAAATAGTGCTGTTTTTTGAGGAGGCTAAGACATAGACACTTGTGCCATTTCTGGAGAGTTCAGCAGACATGAAGGGAGTTCTCATTTTCTAGAAAATGAAGATGAATGAATTGCTGTTGACATACTGTCAACACTGCAGTGAACATCTGAGGCAGGAGACCGAGGGCGCATGTAGATAAATAACTGAGCAGAACCAAAATTATCGCTCCTGAGTAGGGAGTGAGATCACCTACACCTGGTTTAGCTATATGTTCCTGTCCTCTCTACTTCTGTCTGTGATGCTTGTTTGATCCCTTTAGTGAACTAATTCAGCTCAGTGAGCTGGCAATGATCCAGGCCTCTTGCTGCCATAGCTGGCTTAGAAAGGTGAATTGGCTAATTCAGGATTCAGATGGTGAAGGAGAGAGGGCTGGAGTGTCTATCTGGGAGCAGGGCAGGAAAGAAGAGAAACTAAGCAGAGGATGCCCACTCTTTTGGCCACAGCAGGCTCTAAGTTCATGTAACCGATCCTGTCTAATCAAACCTGAATAGCCAGAAGTATGCTGTGGTGAAGCACTCCATATTGTGTATGCATCTCACTCAGAGAGACTGAATAGTGCTTGTTGAATGAACAACCAGAGCAATTCCAGGACATGTATAATGTTTTAAAACCATTAATTTAACCAAAAGCTTTCAATTATGTAGAATTGCTACATCTATTAAGCAGCAGTCACTGTTAAATTTAAATTGGTTCTTGGGGAGAGATTCTAATTAGGAAGATCTTGTGATTAATTACAGGCTGATTAAATAGAAATGTCTGATTAAGAGTCTATAAAAGCAGACTCTTCATCTATACTGCTTGTTTAAAAAAGCAATCCCCAGGTTAAACCGCCTGTACCGTAGGTGCATCTTAAACTAGCTGTAGAGCTAAAATCTAGAGCACTTTGGGAACAGTTCACATTAAAGTAGCCTTTCTTACTGACAAGCTTAAACGTTCTCCTGTTCAAGTTACTGGAATTGAAAATACAAGCAAAAAAGTATGTAGGCTGCTTTATAATTTGAGATTGTTATAGCTCATATCTGTTAGCAAATTCTGTATTCAAACTTATAAGCTTGGAGTTAAATGTTGTAAACATACATGTCTAGTAGGTTTTGAGAATTTTTATCTTAATTCTGTAGTTCATGGTTGGTGAGTACTAACTTCCTTGTATATACTGTCTTGCAGCTAAGTGATGAGGAGGTAAACTTTAACATTTTGCTGAAATACTTTCATAATGTAGGGGACATAATTTGCTGTTAGAGATCTAATATTTTGCTGGTGCTGGTATTACTGTCTCTGCATGTTAATAGAAGCACTACCATGTTAAGATCAGTAGATTCAGAAAGAAAATCCATTTTTACTTTAAAAATGTATGTTTTTTGTTTTTTATTATATTAGCTCATTTGAACGAACATGAAAATATTTATGCATAGCAGTTGGTGTAAGGGCTTTCTGGATGTGATAATTCAGTTTCGGAACTCTCCTGACTTGCATGCCTTTGCATTACTTGCATGTTGCCTTTGATCTTCTTCTGAGGCTGCCAGTTATCAATAAACATTTGATACTTTCATTAAAGAAAAAAAAATCTATAATTGTCATGGGTGAAAAATCTAATAAAATCAGAAGGACCTAACAAGTGTAGTAACAGTATCATAAGAAAATGTTTATTGGAAAAAGTCTCATTGTGTGTATGCTTATTTTTACTGAATATGAGCTAGTTTAGTTTTAGCGGGGGGTTTTATTTCAGAAACTTTTCCTACACACAATATGAGAATACTGTCACTGTAGGAAACTGGCAGCTTTAGATACCTGTACTACAGACCAACGATGAAAATACGTTGTTTTTGTTTTTTTGGTTTTTTTTTGGATTAAAAACTAGCCCTAGTGGTTGGTTTTTGTTAGTCCGCGATAAATATGCTAAATTTTTTAATTTGAACAGCCAGTTGGGAAGCAGTGAAGTGTTTAACGCAAACTAAATGGAGGTTCAAAATATTTCATAGAAATAAGAAGGTAACTGCACTTTTTTTTTTTTTTCCTTCAGCCAAATAGGTTGAAGCAGTTTGGCTTGACGGCAAGAGCTTCTGAAGAGAAAGCACCACCCGAAAGGCCTGGTGTGGCTTTCCAAACTGCTGTGCACATCCCTTCAATCTCACCAATGAATGAAGACTTTCAGAGAGGTCTATCTAGCACCCTTGGTGAAATAGTGGCTCCCAGGTGCTTCACCATCACATTCTTTTGCCTATTAAGCTCAGTGTTAAGCACACTATTACTACATAGAAAGGTAGAGCTCAATGGTGCTGTGCATCCTTCTCCCAGGAACTAACTCAGGATAGAAATAAATATTTTTAAAAACATTTTTTATAAATTGTCAAAATATTATCTAGTGCCCCTAAATAAACTTTTTATGCCTATTTCTTTGCAGTGTATTATATTTTGGAAAAATCTTGGGAGGCTGGTTTATCTGCAGATATGGCTCTCTCTAAGTGGTTGTTTGTGCAAAATAACTGAGTTGTACTATCGGAATAGTATCTGTGCTGTCTGTGATCCTCAACTACCTGGCATGGTGTGATTTTTGGCCGATTCCAGTGAGTGCTCTCCCAGACACTGCCTGGGCTAAGTTCAGGAGTTTAGTGTAGGCAATGACAGTTTCCGCTAGACATTGTGGATGAGATTACACAGTTTTGGAAGAGACCAAGAGCCTTAGCCGTGTGGACGCAGGCTGTGCTATGCTACTTGTCCCTTGACCAGAGAGCAATCCCTGGCATGTTTTATTTGCTGTTACAGATGTAACCTGTGAGTATTACTAACTGAACCAGTCAGAGAAGGTGTTCTTGCTTTATGCTCTTTAAGATTTCTGGAATAGCATAGGATCGTGTACTTTCTAAGGGAAGGTTAACTTCTTACTGCGGCTTACTATATCTTGTTCCTGCATGACACTTATGAAAAGTCTTAGATTGAGCTACGTCTAGATTTTTTCCCATAGTAATTTTTTTTCTTTTTACTTGTGTTGATGTTTCTCTTCAGTTGTACAATAAAACAAACCATGTTTCTTTTTCCTTTAAGGCTTGCAGTTATGCCACCGCCTCCACCACTGGCTTTGACGGACAACTACAGAACGCCTTATGATGATGCATATTACTTTTATGGGGCTAGGAATCCTTTGGATCCCAATCTTGCATATTGTAAGTTGATGATTTTAGGTGGGTTAATGATTAGTGTGATTCAGATAAATGTTTTTAATCTAATTAAATTATGAATAATTTAGAACTAGTAACAGCTACTTATACCCAATTTTCAGTTGTGTACTGAATGAAAGAAGGAAAAGCAGTTTTTTTCCCCCCAGTGTTGTTTCTGAATGAAGCAGTTTTCTGCAACTGGAAAAGAGGCAATGGCTTCCAGAAATGTTGTTAATCACTTGAAAAGACTCTGGTCTCAGGTACTTAACCATTACTTCTCCCATTATTACAGATTCAGTAATAAAAACATTTTCTAAAATTACTTAAATTATTTCATAATTTTTTATATGTTTAGGCTGTGTTACAATTTCAAATATAAATTTAAATATTTTTAAAGAAAATGTATGAAATAATCCAACTTTTTATTTTAAAAACTCCTATTTTTATCTACCCTGTGACTGCTCCATGAGGATTTAGCAAGTCAAACTACTATGATTTGCATGTGTTAGATTTTTGGGTGTTTTTTTGCTTTTAAGGTAAAACATGTTGTTGTGGTACCCTCATAGAAAAGTTGAAATAAATTGGACAGTATGGCTCTTCTCACAACAGAGGAGGCTTTTGGAAAGCATGAGGACAAATGGTACATTTAGTTAGTTATTTCTTATGTTAGTTCACTGTAGAGTGTCTTAATGAAGATATGTGTAAATTTTTACAGGTTTTAATTAAATTTATTATTTTAAAGGGTTTAATTTTAAAAGTAAGAGATGGAGTTGTGTCTTGGTGTTGTTTCTTGCTTTCGGGGGCATTAAGCGTAGCTACATTTAACGTTGTAGAAGTCTAGAGTCCTTTTCTGACTGATCCTGCAGTCAGAGTTTGAGCAGTGAGCTGTGTTCTTTTAAGTAATGGCAATTGTTTATTTTTGAGCATCTCAAATTTAAAATAGCTGTCTTTACTGTGTAGATGGCACAGCTATGATGGGAATGCAACCCACACCTAATCTGGATGTTCCTTCAAGCCAAGCCCCAGCAGAGCAATCCCTGTAAGTATTATTTGTATTCATCTTATATGCATTTCATGTTGGGAGTAGTTTTCTAACAAGGGATAGGCCTTTGAAGTAAAGTGTGTTAAAGACAGCTCTCCAAACTTCTAATCAAGCATTCCTGCCTAAACTATAATATGAAAATATTTGAGATGATAAACTGCCAGGCTGTGGGAAAGCAACAACAGTTCTTGCGTATTTCAGACAGGGATTTCCCCCCCCCCCCTTTGGACCCTGTGATGTTTTTCTTTTATATGTGTGTGCTTTTATTTCAGAAGTAACACCGGACAGAGGAATACAGCAGATAGACAAAGAAGCGTAGGAGTAGTTTCTGAAGAAAAAACAAAGCCTCCCAAAGAGGCAATGTTATCTTACCAACAAGAACTGCAACAGCAGGTACTGAGTGATAAAGCCACTGCCATTTTCTTCTTTTTCTTTTGAATATACAGTGGTTGTAACTGTAGTACTCTTTCAAACATATTTATACTTAACTTACAGTTAAAAACTTTTCTTAGCAGCTCTCTGTTCCTTCCTCCCTTCCTCCCTCCCATTCATCTGACCCTCCTCAAGCCCACTTTAGCTCTTTAGGTGAACAGTAAGCTCTTCACTTTTTGTCAGAGACACAGAGAAGGTTAGGACTGACAGCAAACAGTTAGATTGGTTCCAGGCATTTATATAATATAATATTATATATAATTCCTGTCGTGAACATAAGAAGAAACTGCATCTTAAAAGCAATGACTTGTTTTGCTCTGATATCCTTGTTGAAAGATTGCTTTAGAGCATGACTGCTCTAATAATTAGGAAGACTCTAATTTCAGTAATTTCTTCATGCTCATTTGGACAGGAGTTTAAAGGCCTCCCTAATGTTTAGCTTTAATGTGTTTGTAGGTGGCAGTCTTATCTCTGTTCAGCTTCCTTTGTGGTAGAATAAACAGGTTTCTATAGCTGCCTGTCATCCATTAGGCTTTCTAGTCGCCTCTTCATTTTAGTGGCCTTTTGCTGCTGCACCTGTTGGAATTTCTATTTTTTTAGAACATGTCTGGCCAAGACTGTACAGAGTATTTCAGAGCGATCTTGCTAGAACCCAGTACATTGGCACTAACATTTTCCTTTCTCACTCTTCTTTATGTAGTTCTTCAGAGGAGGTAAATAATTTCCATAAAAATGTTCTTATTCTAGCTATGACTGTGTACAGTGATAAAGGAGAGCCTGTCAATCAAGTCCGATTTAAGAATAAAATAATCATTTAGGAATAGTGTTTGATACTTGTCCTTATGCTTTGCTGAAGACTTTTTCTCCCTATAGTCTTAAGAAATAAATTCCATCTTATCTTGTGAGGGACTCCACAAATGGACGTAAAGGTCTAATAAGCCTGGCACAACTTCTGATGTAGTCTTTCAAAGTCATTATGCTGCTTATCACTGAGAGCTGACAGAATATATTCTATTTGCCCCTTCCCCTCCTTTTTTTTCCTATAGACAAACATGACTGACCATTTTTTGAAACATTCTACATGGCTAGATGGGTCTTTGTGTTGGCTCATTGCATCTTTATAAAATCATCTGGCTACCTGATAAAGAGAAGCCTTTATTATCTGATGCACAGAAGGAACATGCATACTTACTACATTAACATATTTCATCTACAAAAATATTAGACAATGTTTTAAAAGCATTGGACAGAAGTTGGGCTTTTTCTAACAGTTGTTCCATTTATAAATGCTGCCTGGATTTATTAGGAGACTTAATTAAATAATTTTAAGCTAATTTTGAAGAGAAATATGAACAAACCATGGAAACAGTTGTACATTATTTGCGAACGTTGTCTTGTATTACTGCGGAAATGGTTGTAGAATTATAAAGCATTCTGTTAGGACAGTTACTGATAAGTCTTTATCTCTAGTCACCCCTAATGTAAAGTTTGGTAAATGAAAACATAACAGATTGAGAAAAGCAAATACTGGAATTCTGTGAAATTTTGCTTGTTTAATTTTCAGCCGTTATAAATTTCTGTATCACAAAATCCAAGGATTTGGGACTTTTGTTCTACTGCGAGTGTCAAATGTGAATATTTCTGCAACTTGGAAGTCTTATAGTGTGTATCTGTATGTTTCTCTGTGACTGACTTTTTGTTTGCTTTTAGATAAGAGAGAGAGAGGAACGACGCAGGCAAGAGAGAGAGGAAAAGGAACGCTATGAAGCCAAGTTAGAAGCTGAAATGAGGAATTACAATCCCTGGGGAAAAAGTGGTGGTGGCGCTCCTCTCAGAGATGCAAAAGGAAATCTGATAAGTATGTTTGCCAAAATTACAGGTTGTCTTTTTAAGAATGATGTTTTCTTACTCTGGTAAAGCACTATTTAGACATATTATTCTCTGTATTGTAACACTGATAGCACTTTATTGGCAAATAGAAGTACTTTTTTCAAGGAGGTTCACTGTAGCAATGTTTAAGTGAGTAATTACTTTGATTTTAGTGGAATCATTTGCATGGTACAGTCTGAACCATATGAGGAGCTTTAGATATGTCAATTATCAGTGAAGACAGGAAACAACAGTAAAGGGAGAAGAGAGAAAGCAAGCTGTCAATTGTCTGCAATACAAATGTGCTAGACTTCTGTTGTGAGGACTTTATTTAAACATTTTACTGGATTTTTTTTTTTTTTTTTGAAAAGTCATGTCTTGGCTTATTTGTGACATGGAAAATGGGAATGTGTTTGGACAAATACATAAAACTGAGTGATATATTTAAATTTCACCAAGCAACACTGCTGGTAGATGGCCACATAAATAGCAGTCGGTCAGCAGTAATGATTTCTAAGGCTTTTTGTTTTTTCAAGTGCTGTTTTTGTACAAGAGGGGATAATGAGCTCGGGGATAGCTGTAATCCAGGCAAGTGATTTATCAAACCTTCTAATAAATCAGTGGTAGACGTAATTTGATTTTAATCTTCCTGATTCTGGCTCCTGAACTTGGTCCTTACATTAGGCAAATCTCTACTTATTGGAAGAGGTACAGTTTCTGTTGCTATAGAAAACCCTGCAGCAATATTTTTTTGTAAAATAAAACAGTATTCAATAGGTACAATTAGATTAGTTATCTCAAAATAAAATTATTAACATTAAATTCATTCTGGTGCCAAAGGTTCTCTTTGTTGAACTATATACGCTCTCTATCCCACACAGTCTACAAAACTGTTTTGGAAATGCCCTTAATGGTGGTTGCTTCATTTCATGCTCATTTTTGATTCCCCAGACTTGAGGGTTTATATTGCGTCACACTAGGCCAGTAATTATCTCTTGCTGGCCTGTTCCAGCCCTCTTCATTCTTGCCTTTAGCACCTTCTCATTCAAGGAGCTGTACTGGCTCGACAACTGATGGATTTGTTTGAGAGCTGAAGTGATATACAGGCTTGACGCAGACTTTCTGTGCGTGAATTTTAAAGCAAGGCAGCACTTTTCATCAGATGACTCTAATTCCAGCATTGTGTGTTTGTCCTCCTTCATGATTCTGTGTTATCCAAGAGGATAACTGTTTTCAGAGCATGTTAAAACCGTGAGTCAAACGGACTTGGAACTTCTGTTCCTCCTCCTATCCCCAGTGAATTTGAATACTTCCAATTAATCTACAGAATAATGGAAGTGAAATGGGTAATCTGGTGGCAAGCCAAATTGCACTAGTAGGAGCATTAATAGTTATAGTCCAAAACAAATAAAAGTGATAAATTTTAAAGTGAAAGAGAATTTATAACGTTATAGCTATTAATTTCTAATGTGAAGCCAATTGAATTTAATATTATTAGAATATTATGTATTAATTAATATTATGATTAGGTTTTTAATTTCAAATATGTGCTTTGATGATAAAATACGAGAACTTTGAAAGTATGGAAAACTTGCTGGATCACAGTTTGTGCATATAAATATTTAGTTTTAGAGTACTGACGATATCTGAATGGCCTATTGCTAAATTCATGATGTACTTTGAGGGGAAAAAAAGATAAAGTGGTTTTTTTTTTTTTTTTTTTTTAATTGTGTGGCCAGATAAGAAATTTAGAATCTTGCCTTTAGGCTCCCAGAGGGCATAGAGGTGCTCACATTGCCTAACTTTAAGCACTTCATTTAAGTGTCTGGGTTGGTTACACTGCTTTCTCCAAGCCATTGGTATGGTGTGGGTGGATGGCTCAGAGGAAGATGTGGGTAACTTCAATTGGCTTGTGCTTTATTTCCTCCTCCTGAGAAGCCTATGTCTGTCTGTAAAAGAGAAACCAAGAGAGAGAAATTTCTTAGCCTGCTTTCCTCTATTACACATTTAAAGTTATTTTTTCCACCATAGTTTAACAACTTGGTGAATAAGCTATGGGTCAAATGTCATCAAGCATGTAACATGCCGTTTCTGCCGTGTCTGTATGTTACGCAGTACAATTTGTCTTTTTATCCTATTGAAAAACATCTGTATAGATACTTTAGGGAGTCTGGTATATGCAATGGCTTCTTTACAGAGAAGAATATAATTTAAAGTTCTTGGAATGTGTGTTTAAATAACTACAGTAATTTATAATTATCAGAAACACTGTTTAAGATGATAATCCAAAAACTCTGTGGGGTGTATTTTTGGGGGGGGGGGGGATTTTTAGATGTAGTGTGGTGAACATTTCAAGATTAGCTGACATTAATAACTTTGATCAGGATTTTTATGCTAACTAATATGTTCAATGCAAATTTTGGTGAAAATTTTAAATGACATTGTTTTGCTTACATAATGAAATCCACACCTGGATTACTACTGAAGACATGAAAACCAAAAAACACATTAATGGTTTATTGCGGTCATCGCCATTAATAGAAATGAAATGGAATATAAATTCAGTACTTAAGATGTAGTGCTAAACTCATGTTTTACAACTTTAAGCAAATAGAAGAAGGTGTAGTTTCTAAACACATATATGTCAACACAGACTTGTTAGTCTTTTTAGTCTTTGAGCTCTTTATCCTTTGTTTTCATAGCATTTTCTAGGGGTTGTTTTTGCTGTGAAGAATCATATCTGACAAAAGAAACACAAAGTAAATATATAAGCAATTACATTTTAATCTGTGAATTCTTGATAACTAACATTTCACCTATAGCTTATATATTATTGGTTTTGCCTAAACTTTTTGTTCCCATAGTTGGTGTGTCTGGAAAAAATGGAGTCTGCTGAAACATCCCTGTACTTTGAGAATCTATGGTGAACATGCCTTTTGTGGGAATAAAATATTGTAAACAGTTATTTCCCCTTTCCTTTAGCTGACTTGAATATGATGCACAAGCAGAATGAAGATGCATATCATAATCCAGAGGCAAGACTATATGAAGATAAAAGGGCTATTGTATCTGTTGACCTAAGTTTGGCCTCCCCAAGACCTGAGAACGCAGAAGCATCTACAAATAAAATAGCAGGTTTTTAAGAATACTCTATTATAGCTCTAATTATTTATAGGTTCAAGTGATCAAAATTCTCTTGTGTCTTTACTTCTTTCCTGTAGTCGTCTGATAGTGCTAGTGCCTTTCACTTGTGTGAGTCAGTATTGTGATTCTTTCCCAAAGTTTTTCATTGTCGTCATTGTGTGCTCTGAAAATGTATTTTTCTATTTGTTTCTTCAGTAATGATAATTGTTTTAGTACCAGTCAGGATCAGTACATCAGTTTTCCAGATTCAGTGTTAACTAATCAAATCTTCTTACGTATGTGTTTTACTTTGAAATGAAACAGTGAAATACAACTGTATAATAGGAGAGAAGATGGAATAAAAGGAGGAAAGTCTGCAGATGGAAGATGTTATAAATTAAGATGAAATTGGTACAGTATTGAGGTTAACAAGTTCAAAAAAACCCCAACACATAAATTAGGTACATGTGCAGCCCTGTGCACTGCCTCCAGCTTCTCAGAATTTATTGTTTTTTCTTTTTCCTATTTAAAAAAGAATGCATCTTTCTCTCTCTTCATATGCATGAAATATCCAAATAAGAGAGGTCAAGATGTGTCCCCAGTCTTGGCTGGGCAAGGGTCAGGATCTGTGGTGGTCTCCTCAAGTTGGTTTAGATGCTGCCTCTCTTTCTCCTGGCAGAACTTCTGTGTAAAGAATTAGGTGGTCATTGGAGCATGGACCTGGACTTCACAGGATTGCAACTCAGTGTCCTGACTGTAGAATCAATTTTCTTTTGTCCCCCCGCTCTTTCTCCCTAGTGTACTGTAAATTTAACCATTTAGTAGGAAGTGAAACAAGCAAAACTGATAAAGCAAAAATGCAGAATAGCAACGAGTTCCCTGGCTGGAGCACTCATTTTGGGGTCAGGAGTTAGAGATTGGTTCAGACCAGAGATGTGAATCAGTCTTGAACCTTCTAACCGAATAGTCGGACAGTTAAGTGGCCTGGTGCAGGTTGTTATTTTTTAATTCCTTTTTCCTTCCCCTTAAAGAGAAATTTGCAGGAGAGTAGCTGATACACAAAAAGTTCACACCTGGACATATTCCATAGTAACTTGTCTATCTTGTCCATGCTTTTTAAATGGTATATAAGCTTCATTCTGACTTCCTGTGTGGTTTATATCGTGTATGAAATAAATACATCCTGAAAGAGGCACATGTAAATTTAGTTATATTTTGAAAGCATTTAAACTGTGATTCCATATAAAGAAGAAGAATATCAACCTCAATGTGTACCAGGTTATTTAAGCTTAGGCAGCACGTACTCTTAAGGCTAGGTTGTAGCAGTAAGAATGTGCGTTCCCATGGGAGTTAAGTGGGGATGTTATTTCTGCTTACATCTGACTTTGGTCTTAAGCCACCATAATGGAAAAGTAAAGGGGGAACATGAGAACAGCTATGGCTATATTCATTTCAAATTTTTGAAAATAAGAATTTCCCCAATGAATAGTGCCTCAAAGATGTGTAAACTTGACGTGAATGAGGAACATGCTATGTCAGGTGAAAAGTCAGCACAACTTTCTCTCCTTCTCTTATACTTGCTTCATTTTTCCTCCGCTTCCTGTAGCAATCCTATTTTGCAAAAGCTTTTCTGAATGGTATCTGAGTTATTCCTCCTTTCTAGAGCTTTTGGGACTGTATGGTTATGATGGATTCCTGACTCAGGGCTGAGAATAACTTGGCAACCTCTCGCTATTGATGTTGCTTCCAATATGGTAGATAAGGTAGCTGAGCTGAAAGAGACCTGACACTTCAAACTTCATGGTGTAGAATGCACCTTCTGCTAGCAAAACTGAATTTTCTGAAGTCCCTTGAATTTTATTTACCATCTTTGTTTTATTTTTTGTAGCATCCATTGCTGTTCTACCTAAATGTTTATTCCATAAGGGTGCAAAAAAGATAAATAGTCTGTTTTTAAAGATTGAATAAATTCTAAGGAACAGAACTACATGTGCTAAGTATGAGTAAATGCAAGAAATAAAATTATGAAATGTAAAAACGTAACTATTGTAATTAACTTAGAGGTAAATTTTGTAGATGCTACTTTTTTTTTTTTTTTTTTTTTTTTTTAGCCCAACTGTAGATTGGTCAGTAGAATAAATGACCTGTTTCCTGATATCCTGAAATCCTTTGTAGGTGTTACTTTGTTTAAAAAAAAAAGAAAAAAAGAAAAAAAAAAAAGAAAGTTAGCTCAAACATTGTTAATTGAGCCGTTAAAACATGATAGTATTCTAGGCAGACAATCTAAAAACTTTAATCATAGCTATTGTTTTCAAATAAAGCCTTGAATAATGGATGTCATAAGCTGCCTTGTGAAAGAAGTCTCTCAGATTCCTGTTTCTTCACTTTGGCTTGCTGTCTCAAGTTTCTAGATTTTCACGTGGAAAACTTTTTTTTTTGTTGTGTTTTTCCCCCTCTTAGGTTGTACATTTGCACAGACCTCTCCTTTTGCTCGAGGTAATGTGTTTGGTGAGCCACCATCTCCACAGCATCTTAAGCGGCAAGAGTCATACAAGAACTTTCTTCGCCTACAGGTAAATGCTCATGCCAGTTGTCAAATAAAAAAAAAGAGAGAAGGATTAAAAATCAAGGTAAATAATCAGAAACTGCTTACCAGAGACTTTATCCACTCATAGCTAATTCTGTACACACGATGTGTACCAAGAGCTTTTTGCTATCGAGTTTCTCAGATTTTGGCTTAGATAAGGAATGCCTATAAAAGCAATGCTATTAGTAGTTGGCTTCATTAACCTAGATTCTGCCTTTTTCTTCTAAAAATAACTCTCTAAATACTGTTTTGAGCTCTCAGACTGTACATACAGTACAAGTTTACATACATAAATATGTAAAGAAACAAAGACATTTGCCCTCTACAAGTTAACATGATACAAATGCCTATTTATTAAAACAGTGAGATAATTATTATTTACTGATGCGTGTATAAAACTTGATTGTTTTTCTATCATTTTCTGTCTATGTATGATACTTTGAATATAATCTTCTGCCACAAGAATTAAGTATTAAGGAAATCTAGATAATTTAAAGAATATGAATGTTACACAATAGTTTAATGTGGATCTCTTAGAAAGAAAAGATGATCTTAGAAGCTTTTTCTATGTACAGTGCTGCCAAAAACGTAAAGAATGCACAGAACTTTTCTTTCAGTTGCTCTTTGATTTCACAAGTAGGGATTACAAGAATCCACAGAATATCACAATGGTAAATGTTGTTTATCAGATTATTGCTGGCTATTGACAGTTGAATACTTTTTGGTCTATTTTCTAGATTGAAGAAAAGAGACTTAGGGAAGAAGCAGAGCGAGAAAAACTTAGAATGGAAGAAGAAAAAGAAGAAAAACGACTAGCTGAACAGAGGATGAGAATTCAAAAGGAATATGAAGATGAACAGGAAAAGAAAAGAAAGAAAGAGGAGGAGGTATGGTATTTTGATATCTTGACCTTTTTTAATCCTAAACTGTTTGTAAGATTTGTGACTTCTGGAAGAGGAAGGTAAACTGAGAAGTATACTGTGGCTTTCTCTTCATTATTTAAAAAAAAGAAAAAAAAAAAAAGAAAAAAAAGGTCTGTATTAGCCAGAGGAGAGCTAGAAAATTGTCACTACTAATTAGCACATTCTCCCCAATCATAGTGGTATACTTTCAAGTTGAAATATTGTTAATTCTTTTAAGAAAAATAGTTTAGTTGTATGATCAACATTGGTGCTCTTCAGTTTAAAGCAAAGTGATTGTGAGGGCACTAAAAAGCTTTGCCAAATTAAAAAAAAAAAAAAAAGGTGCGTGTGTGTGTGTGTGTCTTTTTTCTTGCTAGTTTCTTAAATCTAGCCCTTTCTGGAATTATTTGTATTCCAAATGTAAGAATATAGAAAGATTTCAGAGAACGTTTTTTTTTTCGAGTTGGCCGGAATGCATCTTTGAGATAATGATACTACTTATTTTGGAAAAATGTCAAGCAAATGTAATGAATGTCTTTCATGGAGGTAAATGTTGTGATTTAAATCAAACCAAAAAGCTGTATTTATCATGTTTGGAAATTTCAGTGAATTTTCATAATTCAGAATCTCATAAATAACTGTAGGACAAGGGCACAAGTCTATCAGAGCTGGAAAAATCTTTCACTCACTGCATGTTTATGAAAGAAGATGTAGGACTTAAGGATTTCTGAGACAGAACACTTAGCTTGTATTCTCTCCTGTTCTTTTGTATGAGCAAATGAGTTGAGTCAGTCTTACCTTTACCTAGATAACAGAGCTGGGCTAGTATAGTATGGGAAACTTAACTTACATTATTGCTTTTCACAGACACAGGAGTAAAACTGTAACCAGAGGCTGATATTTCTCTGTGGGCTTGTGATAGGATAGTGCATGTTTGCAGCATGTTTTATTTGAACCTGAACTTGGAAATGATTCCTCCAGTTTAGTTTGAACTGATGTTAGCAGGGGAAGAATTACAGATGTTTGATGTTTGCATGGCATAGTTTTTAATTTGAATGATTGAAGTCAGTCTAATGAAATATGCTTTTCATTTCATTCTAATCACTTTGTTACTTTCAACTTCTCAAACAAAAAGGTAATTTTTAAAAATGTTGAGTCTTTTTTTCATGCACTAATAATGTTTTCATTACAGCAAAGATTGAAAAATGAAGAAATAATTCGATTAGCTGAAGAGAGGCGAAAAGAGGCAGAAAAAAGAAAAAAAGAAGAAGAAGAAAAGCAAGATGAACTACTTAGACAATATTATGAGAGAGAAAAAATTGCAAAGATGGAAGAGGAGAAAAAGATGGTATGCTTCAGTGACTTTCTAAGTTATAAATATTTCTTCCTAACTTTTAAAAATAACTGAATTTTAAAGAAATTGTGGATTTTTTAGAGATCTGCCTTCAGTATTGTTCCCCTCTTAGTCACTCTAGCTACAGTATACTTAGCACACACACACAGACTGCTAATTGAAAAATTTAACTTATCACAGTGGAAAAGTCTGTTGCTGATCAAGTTTGCATTAAAAAAAAAAAAAAAAAAAAGGAAACTTACTCAAACTTAGCCCATGTTTGCTAAGCTGCATTCTATAGTTGATTTTTATATCTGCTCTGAAATACCATGGCCATGATGAGGTCTAAATACAAATAAATTAGTATTATTTAGAGGCCTGTTCATCTTTAACAGTGTTCTTCTTTGTAATTTAATTATTTTCCTTTGACCTGGAAGATATAAGAAGTCCATCACAGAATGCTGATGGACACAATCTAAGTAAATAGGACTGGCTCTCTTTTATATTTCTGTACAATATTTTTCTAAAGTAGACAAATGCAATGGAAGAAGCTGGAGGAAAAGAGGATATGTAACTTAAACATAAGTTTAAAAAACTACATCAGAGAAAAAAAATACTAAAGTTACTCCAGTTGGAAAAAAAAATCATGAAATAACCCATGCAATAATTTTATTGAGTTAAAAGTTTAAAGCAAGATAAATAAAAACATATTTCCATTAAGGGTTAAGCAAAACCATTTTTCTGTCTACTGAAAAATGTTAACAAGCTTCTTCCTTTCAAAAATAATATTTTATTTAGAATCTATGGCAGTATAGCTTTAATCTTACTTTCCTGTTTTCAGTTATCAAGGCAACCTTCTCCTGTCATTCCTGCTCTTCAGAACAAATCAGTAAGAAAAGAAGAGAGAATTTCCTCTGCTGAAAGCCACATATCTTATTACGCGCAAGTATGATTTTTCTTTTATAGCCAACATTTACTGGTTTAATTAAGATGCTAAAATATATGAAATCCTACCAGGTTTTTCCTGTTTGACAGTTATCACTGGAATATCATGAATAACTGGAGATAGTCTTTATATCAGCCAGCCTTTTAGGCCAAAAGTTAAAATGTTTGATTTTGTCCAAAATATTGAACAGCATGCATGTTTTCTGTAGTGATGAACACCTTATTTTTGAGCATAGATGCTCTCTGTCCATCTTACCAAGATTATAAGGATGCAAAGGTTAGGACAAGAAAGCTTGCTTCTAACTCGGCATTTCATTGTGTTCACTCAGAAAAGAACTTAATTCAAACGTTGAGAGTAATGTTGATGCTTAGCTATAGATGTATTGGTTTATATTTCTATTTCTCAAGGTACAAAAAGTTAAGTCTTAATATGCATCATCTTTCTCCTTTGCATCACAAAAGCTTTGAGTTATAATCATGGTCCTGAGACCACTCAGTTCTTTCACTTGATTTAATCTTCCCTAGTACAACTTTCTTTTTTCTTTTTTTGCCCTTTGAAGAGTAGATTAAATAATTGTCTATGAAGTTTGACTCCCAGTCTACACTGTTGAATCTTTATTGAAAAGGGTGTTTTTTAGCAACTTTCCCTATGAACTGGGCAAAGAATTTTAAAAATGAATTTGCCATGGAAGTGATAACTCAGCAAAATACTTCATATTAGAGTTTCAGAAAATGTTTTAAATAAGACTTTAAACCTTATTTAAACTTGTTGTTTTTCCTAGATGATAAGAATATTCTGGAAGGTCAGCTTATTTGTATGTCTTTGCTGCACCTGATATAGTTGTGTCCAGATCTCTGAACAGTGTCTATTATCACAGTAATTTGGTTTGTGCAATTAAAGATCAGATTTAAAAAAACATAGGAGCTAACAGCTGGTCAAGCTGCTATTCTTTCTTCCATAGTTAACATAAATTGGACAAAAAATAAGGAAATATGTCTGATATAGTTACTTACTTTGAGATGAAATATTTTATATTTATTACAATCATTAGGATCCTCTACAGCCGAGGGCTCCTTCTCCACCGGTCCCTGCTAGAAGAAATCAGTTGCGGGCATTTGGTAAGTATTCTCTTCATTGCAGCCTCACTTTTTATTACAATGAACTTGCTCTCATTTACAAATCTCACTTTTCATTCTTGCTCTCAAAGGAGTTGTCTTCCAAAACATGCATTTTTGTGTAGTGTTCTCTATTAGTTAATATTATCAGTGTATTAGTATGGTATGTATGAATATAACCACAAGTATTAATACAAAGTAAAAATGCATTTATGTGACTTTATCAGGGATTTTTTTTCATAAAAACTCTTTGCTAGTGGAATAGTCTCCAAGGAAAGTGCTAGAATCTTTCAGTCAGGACAGATTTTAACTGCTGTGATCAGAACACTGCAAAATGTGCCATATGGAAGAGTTTTGCATTGGCAGAGTAATAAATCAGACTAACAGCGGATAGTGCATTTCTTTCCAAACTTTTACATTTTGCTTTCCTTTGTTAATCTGCCTAATCCTCTGATTGTTCCTCTTTGCTTTTAGTGGTGATTTTAGAAGTCAGACTTGCCAGGAGGATCTCCTTTGCTCCTTAAATGTCGGTTATATTGGCAATGTGTGCATGGAAAGCAGTTATTTTTCTTCCGATGCTATTTTACAAATTATAAAAGATACCATAAATTGCCTGGAACATAACTGTATGTTATGTCCTACAAATGTTAGTAGCTCTAATTTTATTTTCACTTGTTAACTGTTAGCAGTCAGTACCTGGGTCTATTGTGGGGAGATTTTCCTCTTAACCACTGAATGGAAAAGAAAGTGGTTTTTAATTCTTAAAACAGCTCTTGCTGTTGCTTGTTTCAGACCAGTTGTCATGAGAGGATAAAGAAACATGAGTCAATGCTTGCATTTGAGTATTTAAGCTAATAAAACTTGCTTTTCTGCTAGGTTCTGGGCCCAGAACTAACCTAAAACATAATTTGATATTTTAGCAATTATTAAGCAGGTTATTAAGAAAACAGATTTAGAAAACTGTGTTGACTTGTGGGAGAATGCTGACGACAAAAAGCAGCTTAGTTAGACCCAAGGTAGGTCTAAAAAGCCAACATGAGCCCATACTAAAAATATGTGTAGGAAATTGTGGTCCTTTGTTGAAGCTGCTCCTGAACGCTTAGGAAAAAGACTTTGCTAAGCAGACTGATATTCTTCTTTCAAACTCTTCATTGAGAATCAGGAAATGGAAATGAGGTGGTGTGCTTGCTGATACCACCTAATTTCCTGTCTTCTGCCCCTGGAACTCCATGAGGGCTTGTGTAGACATGCTAATCTCAGGAAATTAGTATAAGGCTATTTTCTGCTGATTTAAAAAAAAAAAAAAAAGAAAGAAAAAAAAAGGTGGGGGGGAGTTTTGTTTTGCCCTTTCTGTTTAAGTTGGGGTGTTTTCTGCTCTTTTGGGATCTGATCCTTGTGCTGTCTCAAAATACAAGTTCTGCCCTAATTTCTAGTATACAAAATGCTGGGAGTCTTGTGTTTATATAATCATTGTCCTAATTAACAATTTATCTTCTTTTTTTCACTTTACACTTATGAAGTAGGAGGAACAATATTGTCCCTGACACTTATATTTTTAAATTATTGGTGTTAAATTCCAGAGGAAAGAATGAATGTGATAAATGAATTATCAGAGATGAGGAAGCAGCTTCGTAGTGAAGAGAGGCGACTACAGGAACAGTTGCTAAATGTGGCTAGTGATGATGATGTACCGATTACACGGTGAGATTTTCATCTTCATTTCTGAATGTTACATTTTGCACAGTACCTAAAAGGTAGTATTAGGTCGCTAATATACACAAGTGAAATAAAAATAGAAAAATAGAACTTGATTATAAAATATTATTTTTCTGGTGTGCAAGTTTCTTCAACGATCTTGCTAATTTTAATGCAAGAGTGCCTGTACTGGTAACACTTGATTTTGCAGTACCCTGTCTTGGACTAAGACAGGACTTTATCTCATTACCTTTTTTCCTAGGCCATAATTGGTGTCTGGAAAGTGCTATATCTGGGGAATAGCACTGTGCTATAGAAGTAATTTCTTTTAGAAAATCATTCACTTTTTGTTTAAAATCTTGTGTTTACTTCCAAAATGTATTACTTAATCATACCAGTTGGTTGGAAAAGACTGACTAGATCATCAGTTTTACCTCCATTCCATAAAATGAGGGTTTTTTGTATTTAAATAATTCATCCCTTTTATAGCACAATATTCTGTGTCATTATTTTCAAAATCATGTTCCAATTTTGATAGCTTTATTTAAGGAATAATAAATACAGTATATAAGTAGAGGACATGAACTTTGTTGATATTAAATAATATTTCTGTGCGACTCATGAATGTTACAGTTGTTAATTGCGTACTGCTTGCTTTACAAATCTTTGAAGCAGGAGGAGAGAGAAGACTCCAAAGGACATATTCGAAATGGCCAGGCTTCGTCTGCAGGCTCCCGTAAGGCGACCTTCGTCAAAGGATGCACAAGATCCTGTCAATATACAGAATATCTGGGAATTTAATGAACTTAAATACAAAGGCAGGTAGATCTTCTTGTTCTTGATGAAGAAAGGTAGAGAAACATCTGCTTCCTTCCTCCATCTTCCCCACTATGCAGGACATAAAGACAAAAAAAACCCAGCCTCCTCTCATCTACTGCCCATAAACAACATACTTTGTGGACAGCATTCTGTGTGTGTGTCTTCTGGTGTGCGCATATCTACAAATGCCCAATTTTACTATTGATTTATAGGTACTGCACCTTGAGATGGCGGCTGTTGCCAGTCACTGCATCTACCTGACATTCAGGTGTTGAGCAGCCTGGCAGAATTTTCTTAGTGGTTTTCTTTGGCGCCCAGTATGTGGTCTTTTAGATAGTGTATGCCAGTTTGACATAGAATGATTTTTTTCTTTCCCAGAATAATCGTAAACTTCTATTCATTATGGATTCATACAATACTTTGACAGCTGGTCACATGCAATTGCTAGTTCCTTCCTTAGCTGGGCTGCTGGAATTGGACTCTTTCCCTGCCACATTCATGAGGTCCAAAGGAGATTGGGCATCATTACTCTTGAGATATCAGTCAGAACACTCACCTGGCTGCCTATCCTTGTTTCTTGGACTTCTTATGCATTTGATATTACGCAGACTGCAGATTGAAAGCAGAGTTAATTTAATTTTTTTTTCTCCACCAACAAAATAGAATTCTGTGTAGCTTTCTACTTTTCTCCTTTACCAGCAAATGTGTATTTTTATAGAGTAAAATCTCAAAATCATTGTTAAGGTGGCTCAGATTCTTGGTCATGATTGCCATTTTATTTAATATTTCTTATGAGTTTGTAGCTAGTCCTTTAAAAATATTTTTCAGAAACATTAATTTAAGGCAAAATTTAAATTTCATATCTTTGCACTAGATTCTGATACGCGTATAGGCTTGAAGCACATGTATCCTGATCCTCCAAAAGATGATCAGACCTTAGAGATTCAGCAGCAGGCACTGTTGAGAGAGCAGCAGAAGAAGCTTGACAGAATGAGAATGAGGAGAGAAACAGAAGGTAAGGAAAGAAAGATCCAAGATACTTTCAATGATTTTTTTTTTTTTGGTTTTCCATTTGATAAGAGTTAAAAGAAAAATTGCCAGCTCTGGTTTTACTTCCATGAAGTTTACTTCCTGTCAGCACTGCAGTACAAAAGAGTAAAACACCCAAATGCTGCAATTCTGTGTTTTTAATAATGTTAAACAGAAAAAATTGAATGACGTTCTTGCTATTAGAATGACTGACTGCTTCTCTTTGGTTCCCTGGATGTAATATAACTACTGCTTCACACTTAAAAATGCAATAGAAAAGTAGGTCGGTTACTGTTTCCTAAAGAAAACTATAGCAGTGAACAATCCTCAGCTGATTTGTAATAAAGTGTTAGCAGGTAAGAGCCTTGCGGCATTTCTTCCAATTCTCACTGAAAAAGCAGATGGCTTTGAAACTACAAATTAGTTAAATTGCTGTCAGTATGTCTTCTCCTACGTCTCTGACTACTGAAAGTGCTTGTAAAGGATTAGAGTCCTCTGATTTTCATAGTCTTGGGTTGACTGTTTCAAAGTTCAGGAAATCTGTATTCTTAAACAGGCTTTGCTTTAGAAACTGCGTGTAAGACAGCGTACCTTGTTTGAGGTTCCAGGATGAAATACTGCTTGTATCGCTTGAGAGAGAACATCCTAACACAATAAAACAGTCTTTGTTGTGCATGGCAGGAACAGTGACAAGTAGACGGAGCGGCCCTTTCTTGCATGCTGTAAACTCCAAAGCTTAGCAATAGTTAATAATCAGTCAGACAACCTGAGATGCTGCTCATATATAATTGTTCTTCAAAGATATTTGAGAGTCAAGCAGCTATCATGGAAATTGCTTCAAAATTTCCAAAATTAATAGTTGCAACTGTGCAAAAGATTTCAGTTTTGAGTATAAGACACAAATTTTGCAGTAAAGTATCAGTTTGTCTCTGTATTCCACATTGGCCTGACTAAATTTCTGAAAGGAAACTTTATTTTAGATTGCTATTTAGATTTTTAGCCCTAGGAATATGGCTGGAAGTTTGGAATGAAAATAAACATATTTGAAAGAAAAATAGTTAAACTTTTCCATACTGTCTTTGAAAAACTGGATGCCTTTTCTTATTGTTGGCTATGGTTTGAGGGTTGATTCTGCTACCTGTGAATATATTCACACGTGAGTAGGACAAAACTGATACCAAGATACAGAATATGTCAGTTATTTGCATGATGATTTATTCTGTACCCTAGTTGAGTGTTAAAGATGACTTCTATATCTTGGATATTCTGGTGTTCAAAAAATGTGCACAATATTGCCTATACATAATGTAACATTGCAGTGGCAAATAAGTGCATCTCTACCATCATCTCTCTTAATTACAAGCTCTTTACTGTCATTTAATGTTTAAATGGAATATGCAGGGTTGTCTCAGGCTTGCCCTTTCACTAGCTTCCACTGAGAACTGTGTTTTGTTGTTTGTTTGTCTGTTCCCCCCCACCACCATAATTTTTCAGTAGGCCAATCTGAGATGCCTCTCATTTAATGTTGTCTGGAGAGGAAACCCCACCAGCTAGTAAAAGCAAATTTGCCTTTTTTCATTAATTTTGAGGACAAGCTGTCATTTTAGACATATGCCAATGCTGAATGGATAATGCAGGCTTACATGGTTACAAACTAAACAGGCATTTCCTGGGACAATTTAAATTAATTGGCAGACAAGCAGCTGAATTTTAAAATTATTTTCCACCAATGCGTATAGAGGATCTTTGAGCAGCCTTTCCGCTGTCTCTCTTCTGGCCTTACGATGTAGTTTAGCTTTCTAGTCTGTCACTGTGCTACTGAGCAAGAGAATTAATTAGTCACCATGTATACCTTGTATTTCCAGTTCATTGTCCTCAGAGACAAATTCATCTTCTTTTACTCACTGAAAATAGAGGAGTTATTTTCTGATTTGAGGCAGAAAGAAAGATGAATTAAAGCAGTATGTGTTTTTGTACTGTGTGGGAAGTGCAACATTATACGCTACAGTGGCAAAGGCTAACCTGTTTATGCTACTGCTCCCATGCTGCTAGCGAAGATCCCGATAGTATATTGAAGGGGAGCGACATACGAAAGAACATTGCTTAACTATATGTAAGTTGTCTTTATGTTACATGTTTTATATACTGCCTTCCCTCTGGTATATTTTTCTTCTTTCTTTTTCATTACACTAAAGAGAAATCTTTGGATTATTAGTAGAACTATAACCCTAAGAAATTTTTTAAATGTTCAAAAATATTTTAAATGCTTGCTCTTTCTCCTCAAATAAGGCAGCTTTTTGTGGTCTTTTTGTTCTCAAATGCTGCTGCTGTTGTTGAATCAAAGAGTTATGTGCATAAGAGATACTCGCAGTTACTCCAGAGGGACAATATAAGCTGAGCAAGAAGAAAGTACCACTTAACTTATGCTTCAGTTTCATATGTAAAATGGGGTAATATTTGTCCCCCTGGGGGGGGGGGGGAGGACTAAACACTGATCTGTCAGTAAGCTGGTTTACTGAGAGAAGCATTTTTCTTTCATTGTCAACTTAAAGCCTATGAAGGGACAAATAGTGCAGAAAAGTCATTTAAAGAAAAGCAGCTGTGGGGAGGGCTAGGTAAAAGGCTTCTGAGCTCAAGATTTGCCATTTGCCTGTTTCCCAGTTGTTCTTGGTTAAAAATGTAATAGTGAAATATAGCAGTGTCTTTTTTCTAGTTGCAAGTGGCCAAGTGTCTGAATGCAGTGGGAGTTTCTCAGGATGTGAGAGTTGAGACATTATCCTTGGAAAATTAGGATTGTGTTCTTTTGTGCCGTTCGGTTGTATGAACATACAGGGACACTTACTTCCCTTCCAGACTTGTCATCCTTGTTCCTTTTAAACAAGGAGCTCATGACTTTTGTGGTCTGTTCTAAATTTTTCATTCTTATGCACACCCTCAGAGCATGTGTTTTTGTAGATAGCCAACTGTATGTGAGGGTATGGACAGAGAGTCTCCTCTGGTAGAAGATTACTGTTTGGGGCGATGGGAGGAAAAGGCACGGGAGCAGGTTTGAGGTGGTTGGGCTGACGTGCGAGGCTCTGCTTAAGCGCAGTTGGTACTGGTATCAGGAATGGGCTGTTTGTCAGTCTGAGCGGAGTGGAAGCCAGAGCACTGTGGTTCTTGATGCTAGACAAACAGTCAGATAAACATCAAATAAGCTTATTAGATATAGGTGCAAGAATAAAAATTATATTATTAAATACTTTATTTGAAGACTTAAATAAAGCATGAGTAACTTCAGTTTTATTACTTGGTGTTTCCAGTGTGCAGGGGGTCCTGTCAGATTAACTTTCAGGATGGTTCTCCATGCTTTCCAGATTTGAGGGGGGGGTTTTAGCCTTAGACAAGTCTTTTCCTCTGTGAAGTGAGCACTGACTGGTTAAACCTCTCCTGGAAATCTGTGAACTCGGCATGTTCAGCATGCCGAGCGTCCGCTTGTTCTCGAGGCTTCCTGCAGGCTCCAGTTCTGGTTATCGCACCCTGATAGACGCCCAGAGAAGTGACTTCATCTCCTGCACGAAGGGAGCTGATTCTGGTATGGCTCCCCTCTTGCTAGGCAGTTTTGTTGTTGCGTCGTCCCGTGCAGAGGAGTGTATCGTCAGTCTTGCATTCTGTTGGTACGAACACAACTATTTATCTATACCGATTCCTAACAAAGGGATGTCTGTAATATAGAATAAATCATTTTTGAGTATCCATGAGTTTTAACTACAAAACTCTTATTATGTTTAGCTTCAGTATGTGTAAGTGAGATCCCTGACTCTGTGTTATCACTAGATCTTGAGAGACATTAAAAATAATGGCAAAACACAAAGCTGGGGTCAGTAAATACGTGGCTTAGGTGGTCTCTAGTTATGGAAGGGGGAAATTCGTCTTTGGCTTTTTAACTTTTGAAATACAATACAGTATGGGTTTGTTTTTCCACTTGGTTCATGGTAAGTTTAAGCAAAGCCTGATAAATGTGAGATGTAAAGTAAATGAGTATGTAAATAAGTGAGATTTCTCTTCCTTATTGTGTTTCGTGGCCTAGCTACTGAGTTCAGGTGTGATTAAACCATTGCTGTTCAGTGCTGGCAACTGTTGGGATGTTGAAGCCCATTAACTTGCACTCTTCTTTTAATTAATTCTCAGATATATTTAATATAGAAAAATACATTAAATGTATATACATTTAACATGTGAAAACAAGGACAAGAAAACCAAAATATTCATGCTAGGGAAGAGAAGATAATCTTTATTATATTAAAAACACCATCTACTCTGAGTTTACTGTGCATGGTTTGGAAAGCAGGTTTCTGTTTAAATGCTATTTCATCTGAAATTACTTAACCTGGTGTGTTTTATCAGTGAACAAACATCACATTGAAATATTTTCAAATTATTAATTGAGTATAATTTTAAAGAAGCCTCATAGTGCTTTTCATATTTTTGTAATAATATGCTGCTAAAATTTCTAAATATATTTTTATATAAACTTTTTATGTCTTTGGGCTGTCTGGTTCTTGTAGATCAAGATGATTCTGCTTCTGGCTATAACCCACAAAAGGCAGGACCGGTAAGAATAAAACAACTTATTTTTATTTTTACTTGTTCCCTCTTCCTCTCCCTCTCCCCCTTTGTTGAGGTGTGAGAAATATTATGGCTTGTGCAGAATTCAGAGGAAGACATACACTTAAAGTAACAAGACCACAAGCTCATTTGCTTCTCTTGTAGCTTGTCAATACAATGAGTTACAGCTTCTTTTAACTTGACATACGGGTTGTTTATGTTCCTATATAGAGATGGTTTTATTCTCAATTCCCTTCTTCTTTTTGTATTCATAGATACTTATTTTATATTCATTTGATGTTAAATTGCTAGTGGTGCTGTGAATTAGTAGAAGAAGAAGCTGGTAGCATATGCTCTGAATTCAGATGACTTGAGAGATGTACATGGCCTTAAATAATTTGACTCATTGTCTCAAGTGAGATGTTTATTTTCTGACTCAGTGAAGAGAACCAAATGAGACTCTGCAGAGCCAAGCCATTAGCCTCAAGGACACTACTGTAACTACACACAGAAATGAAATATTAGAAAAAAAATCACATTAGTGCATTTTATTGTTGTAAATTATTACCTGAAATTCTTCACTGGAGCAGTGTTTTGCAGTAAATATTTTGTTTTCTTGATAGTTTCTATTGCTTTGACTTCATAATGATTTTCAACATAAAGTATTCCATAGTAGAATTTCTTCTGTAACAAATGACTGCAACTATTGGCACCCATGGTTGCCATGAGCTGTAAGTTTAACTCCTGCTGTTTGTTATTACTACAGAGAAATTTTTATTTTAATGCTTTAATATCAAAGATGGTATGTGGTGGGATTAACCATAAGTTGTATGAAATTCATATGAGAGACAGAGATGCCTTTCTTGATGTGTCTGCGTTACACAAGCCACCACAGCAGTTGCCACGTACGTATTCAATTTCAGCAAAAAGGATTACTATGGAAAAGTGGAAAGGTGGGGGAAAAAAACAAGTTGAAAACTTCTTTTGTAAATGTAAAATGTGTAAAATTTGTAGCTTCTTTTCACAATGAAGTAAAGAATAGTACAGAACACTACAGTTGTTATTTGCTTTGTAGAAATGTAGATGTTATGTTTGTGTTACTTATAATTTGGCCCCGAAAAGGTATTGAGGCATCTGAACTTGCATGTCTTCTGTTTTTACTTTTGTAGTTCAGGAATGAATCTAATGAATTCTTGAAAAATTCACTGTTGGAATCTGATAGTGCTTTTATTGGTGAGTTTATAGCTTTCTGTAGCTATATTTTGATGCATGTACAAACATTTAATACAATAACATTACTCTAAAATGGCTGATTATTACAGTTCTGAAAGTTGCAATTGGTGTAGCAATTGTCATTTTTTAAAGTATTAGAAAATTGTATCTCCAAATTAAAAGACAGATCTTTGTGGAGTTGTACTGGAATAAATTTACGTGTAGACCACACCTAAAATTAATGATGCCGCTCGTTAGGGTTAGGGTTTCCCCTATGGGGGAAAAAAAATAGTAATACAGAAAAACTTTTTAAATAATTAATCTGTTTCTTCAAAAATCCTTGATCAGTATAAATCAAATTTATTTTTCAAACTTAAATATTTCAATTTTCAACAAAAATAATTGTTTTTTAATTTGAAGATCTCTGAAACTCATGGATCTGATGTACAAGTTTCATTAAAATTTTTTGGAATTGCCAGAAAATGAAAAACCCACTATTTTCACAGTTGTAGTTTTATTTTAAGGTCACACTATGTCCCTTAGCACACCAAATAATCTCATAGCAATGCTGCAGAATTGTTCAGTACTGAGCTATATATATTGTGTGTGTGTGTGTGTGTGTGTATACAATGCACATATATGTATATACACACACACATACACACATATATGTTTCTCTCTTTATTTTTTTAAACTTAGTGTACCATACTGTACTCAGAGCCTGTCCGAAAGGTCACTTCATTGTTGAAGTAATGGATTTGGTATTGTTTTTGCCATGTAGCATCCTTTCTGATACTGGGGGGCTCTGTTTACTGGAGGTATTAGAGGCACTGAACTAGAAATCAGAGCCTGTTGTCTACGCCAAGCCAGCAGCAAAGCCATAAACCAGCCCTCAAACAACACTTGCTGATCCTGGAGATTTAAAAAAGAAAATAGGAGGGAAAAAAAAAAAGAAGTATCTGTTTGAAACAGTCTGTATTTAAAGAAGTTTCCTGAATCAGCAAAGGAAGGGGCAAATAGAGAAAACAAGACAACCATGAAACAGAGACATCACCTTAGGGTCTATTTATACTAAAAAAATAGACTAAAAATGTCTCACTGTAATGTGATAAGGTATGAGCAAGATTTTTTCTTTTTTTGGGGGGGGGGTATGAACAGCTTCTAACAGCTTATTACATAAAAAGGCTAAGATGATTAAGGGCTTGATTACATTATCATATAAGTCATGTAATTTATTTACATATGTGACTTATTTACATGCTTACATCTTTCTGTGCCTCCAATTTGCCTAGTGTTCTTTCTACTCAATTGAGTACTCATGTTTTCATTAAAGGTGTAGGCATATAAACAAGATACAGTGATGTAAGATAGGTAGCAGACTTGCCGGATTTGAAATACTGTGTCTCTCTATGGAAGATACTCCTTGCCTTTGGTTCAGGTTCATCCCAGACTTATGTTTTGATACCTTGTTCTTCTGTCTGCATCTGGTTATCACTGGCTTGATGCAAGATGTCCTCATTAAATGTATTCCTGATTCCTGTGATTAAGTCAACCAGAGTACACTGCTTGTTTTGAAGCATAATCAGGTTTGAACACTGTGTAGTATTTTGATTTCTTTGAAAATGATGTATTCACCTCTGTTTTTCCAGGTGCTAATGGGGAAACATTTCCTGCCTTAGAAGTTAATTTATCATCACAGCTTCCACCATCTGCAAGGGAGAGGAGACGAATAAAGAAGGCGGCGTTGGAGAGTGCTGTATGTACGATAACCAAATAGGGCCGAATACAAAGGTGGACAACAAATCTGATACCGTCAGACAGTTCCTGTGGTTCTGTAATAGCAGATGATACGGATACAGAGGGTGTACATGGACAACTATTTTCCTTTTTAAAAAGTACTGTATTTAACTGAAGGATTTGTGCATTTTCTGCAGGAGGATGTTCCATCGGGCCGCACACCGTTGCCACAGCCTGACAGCTTCTCTTTGCACTCAAGCTCCAGCCTCAATGTCGATCAGTTAAAAGGCAAAAATGAAGAACGATTGCACAGACTGACTGAGCTCCGGAGGAAATCAGCTCACTTAGGTATGCTTTGTGCCTTAGAGATCATGTAGTAAATACTAATATTAAGTAATTACATTAATTAAAGGAACAAATATTAACATTCTGCTTGTAGTTGAACAGGAAACAATTATCTCAAACGTACAAATTATTTCAAACTGACTTAACATTCTGTAGTTGATGCAAGAAGTTTCTCAGCAAACTTCAACACAGCATTTTAGAGTAGGTTTGCAGGAGGGTAATAGGAAAAGATACTGTGATTCCTGTCTGATCAGCTATTCACTCTTTTCCTGTCTGTATCATTTCTAATATTGCCATATGTCACTGGCAGCAGTAAGATGTGGATATGCATCTGCATAGTTGATATGTTAGTGGAAGGAGGTGAAACTCTTGACTGATTAATGTTGGCAGGTTGCCCATGAGAGTTGGCTGGCATTCCTAGGAACCAGGTAAAACTGCCTACAGTCCAACCAGCGTGAACATATGCCAAAAACTGTGTATAAAGAAGTACTTTATTTTCTAGATAATTTGGATTTGCTATTGGTTTGTAAACATAAAATGATCATTCAGTATTTAAGAGCTTGATATTGACGTCCCTTTTGTCAGACATGCATTCAAATTTATTGCATATATCTTGTGACTGTACAATGCATCAAACTCCAGGAGTTATCTCAGAGCTGCTCCATAGGCTGTGTGATGTAGGTCCCTTTTGTGTTTGAGGTACCAAATATAGCAACTATTAACAGCCTTTAATTTCTCACATGGATTGTGACCCAGTTGATGCATTTTGTGCTTATGAATATAAAATCCCCTTTTTTTAATAGTGCAGTTGCTATGCTGTCTAGGCAATTATAAAATCAGTATCATGTTTATAAATTTGATGAGAGTACAGATGCTGACAATTTTTCTGATTCTGTTGCTATGCATACTCTTACAAACAATTCATCCTTTTTTAACTGTCCCACTGTGATTTTTCATCATTAAAAAAAAAAAAGAAATCCATCATGTTTGACTCGCTCTCTGCCTTTTTTGACTTCTATTCATTTCTTCTATCACCTAAACAAATGTACTCCCCGAATGCTGTACTCATTTTACTCTTCCCAAACATCTTTGCCATATGAACTCTCTTTTACTTCTCTCTCCTTGTTCTCTCTCACATCTTTATAATTCCATTTAATGTTGTGTGAACTATACTTTTTCTTTTGTTTGTCTTTTTTGTCATGGTCTCCATAGCTTCAGCCTTTGAGTTACTTTAACTCCTTTGTCAGCTAACAGTGTCTCTGTTATCCGGCTGTGCTCTAGCCAACTAAAACATTAGATCTTCCAGTAGCTCTGTGTGTGTGTGTATATAGGTACTGGAATATATATTTATATGTTTAAAAATATACTAAAAGAAACAAAAATATATTTTAAATGTAGGTTGTTCTTTGGAATACATGGGGATGATCACTCGTGCTTAGCATGTGCACATCTTGGAAATGGAGCAAGAGATCCCTTTGATCATTAGGGCTTTACTTCTGCCTGCACTCATGGTGTCATGGTTCCCTCCTCACACTTGGTGACATTCAAAAAAAAAAAAAAAAAAAAGTGAGCTCAGGTTGTTTTATTTCTTTTCCCTAGCAGTGTGATAGGACCTTATGGCATCCGTTTGCTTTCCTAACAGCTAGGACTATTTCTCCCCCACCCTCAGAGACACTGCTGGAAGAAAACAACTCTTTATCAAAAGGAAGCAGGTTATCTCCCCTTGAATTGATCAGGGGATGAAAATTTGCAGGCTTTCATGTATCTTATGAGCTGACTCTGCACACTAAGGACTTTGTTTACATTTTCCTCTATGGCACTGATGTGGCAATCCTGGAGCCACTGTAGCATTGTTTTCGTAATTGGAAAGTGAGTGGATTGCAGAGCTAGGCCTCCTCCTCTGTTTTCACCCATCCAAAATACATTCCCATCAAAGCAGACTTGCTGCGTACATTGGGCTATGAAGCCTCTATCAGCAAGTCAGCAGCTACTAGTTTCCTTTCCCCAACAGGCGTGTACATGTTCCTACCTGTGTAAACTAATCCAGACTTAGATACAGAAGAGAAAGCTCTCACAGACTTAAGCACCAAAATCCACACTGGCTGTGTGGCAGAGACCCCACTGCATGTGAGAGAAGTTGCGTTAATGGCTTCAGATCCTTCAGGCAGCCTTCCATGGCCTTATGCAAACCTTGTGTAACCTACAGCAGGCAACAGCACTAATGCCAGGCACGGGCAAGCTGACAGAAGAAAACCACTATGATCTGCTCCAGGGTACTGAACGAGTTTGTTCTCATTTCGTGCCAGAATCTGCTGTGGTAAATGTTCAGGGGGAGTCTGGACACCACTTGATTTCTAAATCAGTATTTCAGGTGAAGGAAAGAGGTCTACTTATCCCCAGCCTCCAGATACAAACTGTGAATTACAAAGTGCAACTTCCAAAGAAAGTGACTTACATGAGGCCAAATTAAGAACAGGAGTTTTTATGGAATATACTGAAGTGTTGAAATTCATAATGAAGAAAACTCTGTACTGTAGTTGATCTGTTGTGCTTTCTACAAGCAGCACTAAATGAGTCTGATATACTGAAGTGTACTACGATAGTATCTCTGGCAAAAAAAAAAGTTCGTTCTTCCAGCTGCTGGAAGATCTGAGTAATGACTTTGCCTTTGAAGGCAGTAATATTTAAACTGACAATGCAGTGTGCTCTGTCCTGAAAGTCTGCAGTTAGTTTGTTTCTAAACAAACAAGTTCTCTATTTTTTCTAAATTTCACTTTTTAAGAAAGGATCAAACAGAACAACTTATTTTCCTTAAGTATGGTTTTCTTTCTTTGCCATGCACTGTTGTTAACACCAGTACTGGAGACGGACTTAAACCTTTGTCTTCCTAGCTGTCTCATCTGTCCTTTAAAGGCAGCTAGTTTGATATGTAGTTTGGTAGCTAGTTGGTGCGGTTATAACCTTTTCTCTCTGCTCTTCAACCAAGTACCTTCTTGGCATTCCTCTCCGAGAAGCCTGGTGACCTCCAGCTACTGGGTCTTGGTGTTGAATTCTGGTATCCAAGCAATCTTTTCTGTCCCTTGTCAGAGCATCTCTTGGTGATACTCTTTAAAGCAAGAAGTGGTGTCTTTTTTTATGGCTTGAAACAACAGAAGTGCCTTGAAGTCTAGTACAGGGACTCTTATTGACAGCCTTTTCTTGTTTTGAAAAATGAAAATCAATGTTACCTGTTTCATGTTCAGTAACTTTGACTTCTGTAATTTTCTTGTTCAATAGCAGTTTGGAGCTCTGTGTGCAACATGCCTTTCTTTTCCATTCACAAGCCTACAGAAAATAGCTAGGATTTTGAATATTTCTGACATCTTGCAACTGCTATGTAGCTTGGTATATCTACAGAAGGAAGTTTGTTTATCAGGTGCCCTTTTTCATGACAGCTCCTTTAAGGAAATTTGTGATGCTGATGTACCTCAGGAACTGCCTAAGGATCACCTCAGCAGTTGCCTGGTTTAGTTCAAATAACCCTAACTTCTTTGGAGTGAATTTCACTTCAAAAATAGAGAGAAATCCATATTTGCTCCGCCTTAAAATGCTTCCAAAAATTCTAAGAGTTTGTTCACCCATGAGAAAGGTTTCAGATTACGCTCAGGGAGGTTAATTGACACAGAAGAAGTATCCCAGATCACAGGACATGACACACTGTGCCTTTGGCATACCTTGTTTACTAAATCTCATCAGCATGTATTGTGCGAGCAATCTGAATTGTTTTGATGAAATCCTCTCCTCATAAAACTTGTAGAAAGAGACTTCATTGAGCAATGGAGTACCCTTCCCTGAACATAAAAGCTTTGATGACAAGGATAAAATGAGCTTTATAATCCTGAGATAACTTTAAAAATTAGTATGTGGAGTCTCTGTAATTCATCCATACATCTCCTAAAGCTCAAAGCCACTCATCTACCTAGCAAAACACTTCTGATCTATCTTTGGGAATCTGTAATTGAGTGTTGGGAGATGACATTACTGCTAATCATGTCCTTTCTTCTCTGTGAGGAAGTCAGTAGGTTCTGGAGTTAGTGTATTTGTCCCACGTGCCTCTGCACTTGCCGAGCATGTAGAAAGTGAAGCAGTTCCCAGGCAGCCATGAGTAATTGGTGAATGCTGAGTTGCTGAATGCTTCCCATAAATGGGGCTTTCAGACATCAAAAAGAGAAGAGAAATGTTCTTCTGACAGGGTGTCGGTCCCAAGATCTTGAGACAAATTCATTTTTCAAATGTTTGTATTTTTTTCATGAGTTTCTGGGCTCAGTTTTTTGACTATCATTTTCCGGGTAAGTGACCAGACTTGCTCTTTTTTTCTGTTATTGAAAACAACTAGCACTTTCTCTCTCTCTGGTATTAGACTTCTGAGAATCTCCAGATTTGTTTGAGGAGAACGTTCATATGACCCAGCATGCAGGAAATGGACAGAGGTTCACTTTGCCACCTTTAAACCCAACATCAAGCAAAGGAGACGACAGGCCCTAGGGAGAGGGGCCTCTGTTCGGTCTCTCAGTGTCATAGGGAAGTTTTATTGCAACCAGACTGCGATAGCTTGGAGGAGGTGCCCCTCTGCGTCTGTATGCTGTCTGTATGCATTCTTGATAGCTTCCATTAAGAAAGATAAGAAATGTTAAAATAAACTGAAGATTTGGCCTTCAAAATCATGGATGACATCTGAATAAGAGGCAGAGAAATGACAGTCCGAGAAGTTTTACAAACAGGCATCTTACCAAGGAAGTGTTTTGGTCGCATTAATGTTAGTCATAAGTTTTAATGAATAAACCCTTTGTATTAGTGCAAACTCATTTTCTAAGGTGAAAAAATACAGTAATTGGTTCAAATTACTTTGCTGATTTTATAAAGAATGAAGTAAAAGATAACGAGGTATCTGAGTGTCACTAACATGACACTTTTAGTTTAGTTTTGTTCTTTTTTGCAAGTTTTAATTTTGTGCCACAAACCTTAAAATTAACTGCAACCAACCTGGTCAGAAAGTAGATTTTCCTTTTTGCAGAGGAAACAACATTTCATAGAGTACCTTGGTTTAATATCAAATTTTAAAAACATTTTTTTCAGAATGAATAAATTAAGTTTGGAAAAATCATTTAAAGACTTAAATTATGTAACATTTATGAATAAAGCTCAGTGAAATAATATTTCAACATTAAAGAAAATAAAATATGACAGATTTTTATTGGAATTAGTATGTTTCTGCAAAAATGTTTAAAGTTCTTTTTCTGATCCAAAGTGCTCTTTCCTAATCCAAAGTGCTCAAACATTTTTCTGTCCAGTTAAAAAAAAAAAAAAAAAAATCCTTATGTAAACAACTGTTTTAAGAGGAAAATGTTGCAATTACAGAAGTGTTGTTATAGGTGCAATTTTTTGCATTATTTTTGCTTTATGTATGTAAAAAACACTGTGAAGACAAAAAACCCAAATATTGTAGAGGAAGGATTACATTTTATATAATATATTTAAAAAGTTCAAAGGGCAAGGCTAAATTTCTTTGTAGACAGAAGATACAACTTACCAAACACTCATTTCGGAATGACATTGCATTAAGATTATTAGCTATGCTGGAATGTGATGTACAGGCTTACTTGCATTCGAACTGTTGAACTAGGGTTGAACTAGTTTTTTCTTTCCTGTGTTTAAAGAGACTGTCTGTATAATGTTTAGCCATAACACTGTAACTTACTTACTGTTGTTTTTTTTTTTTAATGCATTTTATATGAGCATATGCACTGACAGATTTGACTCATCTCTGTAACAGGGGGCCTTGGGAAAGCAGGAACCGTCCTCAAGGCTGCTGACGTTTGCCTATGTGCTGCCCCGTGCTGGTCTGGTGGGGGAGGAACTGTTGGCTTAGACACAAAGACTTTTAGTACTTATCTGCTGACTGTAGATAGGACTGTAGTATTTTATACTTCTTTCTCTCGTAGGTGATAACATTTCCTTAGGAGAAGCTGACGACCTTCTGAAGCATGTTCCACCCAAAGATGGCAGGCGGCCCTATTCCGTTGACACGGTTGCAACAGAGCCCTGGCTGCGACCGGGAACGCCTGACACGCTTGAAAGGTTCATGGCTGAACAGTCGAGCCCAGCTAAGCTCTCTCCTGAAAGCACAGTACTGCTCAGTTGGCAAGGCCTCTCGACTGCGCATGGCTGAATAAAATCCAGGTTTGTGGAAACCAGCTGTGCCTTTCATCAGAGAAGGGACTGTTCATCACTACTGCACTTTTTATGGTCTCTTGTAGGGAATAGTTCTATTTTGTGTAAATGGTGTGGAGCAGTATGGATAGTTTAAAAAAGCAATAAAAAAAGTAACAGAAGCTGCAGTGTAATTGACTTACAGAAAAGGAGACTCTTGCAAGAGGAGTGTTTTATGTTACATCATGACGGAAGGGGAGGAGTTTGGCATTTTTTGCGCTTCTTATATGAGTTAGTTTCAGCCTCAGAAATGGACTTGCAGAAAAAACAGTGAGAGAGTTTGTGTGTATGAATTTGGTATTAAATCAAAGTTAATTTTTAGCTCTGTTTGTTTATAGCCATTTAAATTCCAAAACTATCTGGAAATACAGTAATCCAATAGCAGAGGTGTTTTACCAAAAGCATAAATAACTGACAAGGGCACTTGCTTTTCATACAGTGATAAGTTGTATCCTGCATGAAAGCTCAGAAAAGAGTTTTATGAAAAAAAAAATTGCACTGTATCTTATGATGTTCCCTAATCTATATGTGCTGGAATACAGATATTGTTGCATTTATTTAATTTATGGTCCTGATTTAAGAGTTAATAAATTATTTTGCTACTAAAACTTAAAAACCAACTTAAGTTTTCTTCATTTCTTATTTGCTTTGGCTTATCATCTTCAGTACTGAATGAGCCTCTGCCTGGGACCAACACCAGCAGCCCAACCAGAATAAGGGTCGCAAAGACCTTGTTGAGTTGGTTTTTGAAGAAGCAGGAAAAACACCTAGGAAAGCTGTTGAATAAAAGCACAGATTTCTAGCAGGAAGGAAGTGGAGATGGAAGCACAATTTTGCTTCAAGAGTTCAAGGAACTGAAACATGTTGAGGTGAAGCTGAGGAATGTAACTAACTTACTTTCCTCTTGGTTAGAAAGTTCAGATAAGGAGCCAAAGCTTTGACCAGCAGGAAAAAAAGCAAATGCGAAGAAATAGCAACAACTTCTATGAATTTCATATGGCTACTAAGAGGCCTTTTTCAAGCATCTCTCCTCATACTTGAAGGCCATGGCAGTGGTGATGAAGGGACACTTTTGAAGGCAGCAAGGTTTTGTTGCTTTGCATTCTCATGTGTTCAGCATGCTCCTCCCCAAAGAGGCATGCCATGCACACCATGTCAGTCTTACTGACTCCTACCAAGAGTTTTTGGTTCATCAGTTGGGACTGACAACAGTGGCCAGTAAGAGAGGGCTGCAAGGAGCCTGGGTAGTCAGAGTGAGTTCTGGAAAATGAGCATAAAGCTCATGCTTCATGGCTGCTTGATTCTGATTGGTAAAAATCCCAAATAATTTTAAATAGCAATGTGAAAACTCTTTGACACTACAGTTATCACCCAACCAAAACCTCTCACCACAGCCCTTTTGTATCTTGTCCTTTTCTTCAAATTTGTCATCTGCCAGCCAGCCTTCCCCTTAGTTTTTGATGCCTGATCCCTTTTTTCAGTTGCTCCACGAGTTGAACTTCAGGTTATACAGTTACTATATTAGCTCCAGGAGAGCAACTGAACTTGTCTTCTCTGCTTTCTCATATTGTGGCCCACAGTTTCATCATTCTTTACTTGCTTAACCTTTATCAGGCTTTCACCTTCCAATACAAGCATAAATCTAGTGTTAACTTAAAATCCCAGCTTTAGCCAGCCTAATTTAACACTAAGATTAAAAAAAAAAAAAAAAAAAAGTCATTTACCATCATCATCTGGCATTCTTTGCCTCAAAGCCAGTCTAGACCCTCCTCCCTTTGCTTCCTTCACCTTTGCACTGACCTGAAACTACTGAACTTGCTCATGACTCAGCTGACACCCAGCAGCAGTTACATGCTTCCTTACAGCTGCCCTCCCTTTGGCATCCATGATACTGTTTGTTTTTTCCTCTCTTCCCCCCAACCCTCTCTGGTCCTTCAAAAGATCCTCAAACTCTTTCCTTCAGCTTTCTCTGCAAATACCATGTTCAGTTGTAGGTGAATCTTTGCCTCCTGGTTGCCTTTTTTTTTTTTTAATCCTGACAGTCTCATCTGCAAAAAATAAATACAGCTACAATCCACAATCCTGAGGTCAAAGTCAACATGACTCTAATAGACTGCATCTACCCCTGCTTTGCCAATAACCACTATGGACATGGGAGCTTTAGGGGAGATGTGTGCATTGAACATGAGGAACAGGAGGCAGCCTGAATAATGAGTACAGTTCTGGTCATTCCATACCAAAAAGTATGAGAAGAACTAAAGAGAGGCACAGGCAGAGAAAAAGTAATGATTATACAGGAGTTCTTTGGTGTTTCCAGTGAACCAAAACTGAACAGCTGTTAAGACTCTTCCACTTAAGTAGTAAATGAGGTAGGCAGGGTATGAGATGATCATGGTCAAACTGTAAAAATCATTACTAAAATAGGGAGCATGCAACTGATGCACTAAGTAAGGCTTAAAGCAGAAATCTTGTTTTTAGATGTTTATAGTATTATTGCTGCTGAATGCTGGACACTGAAAGCAGGCGTTCAGAAAGGAACAAGGCAGATAAATGGGTAATAGACACATAAATGGCTTTTAAAACAATGCTCTGGCTCACAGCATCAAGAATGCCTTAACCCATGCCTGCCCCAGGTTTGGGGAGGGAGGAGGGGAAGAGAAGACATGAACAGGGATGGGTCACATTATACCTGCTCTGAGAGTTACTGCTGGCCCCTGTCAAGGAGCAGTCAGCATGACCTGCACTCTCAGCCTTCTCTTCTCACCCAGCTTTACTCTGTAGTTTATAGTTTCATATTTACATTTTAATCCCTAAGAAGCATAACACAGTAATTTGGCTTTTATCTGTGCTGCAATACAGGGTTCATTTGAGTAGTGCCCCTACCATGCAAATACTTTTCTTTCTTCTACATTTTTTTTCCTTCCAACTTACTTTTTCACACTTTATTTGCCTACCAATGAGAAGACACATCTTAAAAAAAGATGTCACCAAAGTCTTCTGTCATTCACTCAATCCAAGGTAGCTAATCTTTCTGCCCACACTGAACACTGGGGCTTATTTCTTTGAACCAGAAGCATGAAAGGAAATTGTAAAACAAGTAGCTGTAGGTTAGACGGGGTTTGATTGCACTGATGAAAGAGTTCAAAAACTTTATTGACCTATAACCTGATTAGAATATGCCAGATGAGAACCAAATATTGTACAGAAAGTTGTACAGAGTTTTTTTACATAGAAAACTTTACATATCTGTACCATATACATTTTGTCCATCTGAAAAAAATTTCTACATCCATTGTAATACAGAATGCTTGACAATCTTGTCTTTAACCATCAGAGCACAATTCACAGTATGAGTACATTTCCAATAAATTTAACCATCCCCAAACCATGCCAGATTTGTTACTTCAATATATTCAACATTAAATTCTGTACATAAGAGTGAAATCTACATCAAACAAAAAATGTGTGACAACAGACACAACCTAGACTTGTTTGCAGTGATTCAAGTTCCAGTCCTTGAAGGATCATTTCAATGGCTCGTTATATTTAAAAGCCCTAAAACAAGTATATTACAGGTAGTTATGTCAGTTGTGATATTTCTATCTCTGTTCTTGACAAAAGTCAGCAACACTAACTTCTGGGCTACAACAAAACGAAACCGAAAAAAAAATCACAACCCAAAAAAATAAACCCAAACTTCTAGTGCATTTGGTAAACAATAAAGTGTTATGGGTTTTCAGCAAATCAATAATACAGAAATAAAACAATTCAGGAAGAACTGTATAGTGTTAAAGAGTTTATATTACAGACCTGCATCTCTGTACATTTTTCACAGAAAGATGATTACCAATGTCTCAGACAGCCTGAGTGTGCAAAAATCTTTGAATAAGAATATCAGACATAGTTGCTAAATATCTTTTACCATGAACAATAATTTCCATTTTCTTTTTACTATAAACATTTTATCCTTCAAAATACAGCTCTCCTGAGTTGTACTTCTTGCAGAAGCTCAAACCTTTACATATATAGTTCTTTGGGTACATTTTACTTTCACACCCACCATAAACATCTGTTGCTATACTGCTGTCTAGGACAGTAAAGGTATATTGCAGCCCATGCTGACACGAGGACTGTGCTAAAAACTGGCTCTATGCTCAGCAGGAGCCAGGTAAGAGAAACCGATAGAGATAATCCATCAGAAAATAAATGGACTGGAGTATTGCAAGCCTTAATTTCAGTTGTAAGCATCTGTACCGTTAACCCTTAGATACACACTGCCATACAAAGAAACCATTTTTATGGATATCCAGACAGAATGGCTCAGCTACCTGGTCCTTTTATTTAGCTGAGGAATACAAACTTTTAAACCGAGCAATACTCGGTCACTATCTGCTACTGCTTGCTTATTCCAGACTCTTGCTCTGGTGGTTGGGATATTTGAAAAACAACACCGATCCGGAGGAAAAACCTTCGCAGAACAGCTCTAAGTTCAGGAATAAGGTCAAACTGCATAATTTCACACAGCAGAGGATAGTAGAATGATGCATGAGCCTTGAACTGAGGAGGGAAGGGGGGGGGGAAAGGACAAGTTATTCATCATCAATATTATACATCATATATATCATGACCATTATGCACCAATACACCTTGCAAAGCCTGTTGTAAGCAAAGAATTTTAAATACTCTGCCAAGTCAATGTGAGAAATCCACAAAGTGATGAGCTGGAATAAGGCTGAGAGAGCTGTGACATATTCTGACAAATGCTCAGTAACTACGCACAGATCTTTGCTAATCCTTATTTTTCAAGGGAAAGAATTTTTCCTTTATCAGTTAAGTTTTATGTTGTAATTAGTCTCTTTCACTTAGTATCTCAGCAAAGTTTTGTTAGAAATAGAAGAAGATCTAAATATAGATGTTATTTACTGCAGAATTGCTCAACTGTTTTTACTTGGAGAAGGTCAATGTGAACTACATGTAGCATAGGAAGCACAGCAAAAGAAGCTATTTCCAAACATTTTGAATAAAGTATCAGCCATTAATCCTTTTCCTCAGCAGGAGAGATGTAAAAGCAACTTAATATTCTAAAGGACTTTAGCATCTTTAAAAATTACTGCTCTGTAGACAAAACAGTCTCTGTTGAAGGAGTCTACGTTGAAACTGCACCGGAGAGATACTGACAGTTGTTGTGCAGCACAAAAGTACTGTGCTAAAACAGCATGTATCTGAGAAAATTTTAAAGTTAAGTATACAACTGTATGCAAAAAACTAGTCTGGAACTATTTATTTCCTGAAACACTGTTTTAAATAGTTTTCCGAACAGTTACTTACCCTTTCATCACTTATCTTAAGGACTTTAGTCAAAAATAAGAGCAGTAGGTTAGTCCAGGCTTCCCGGTGACTTTCTGATGCAAGTGTAAGGAAATAACCCAGAGCCTCACTGCAGACACTAGAGAGAAAACACACAGAAACTATGCAACTAACATCTTATTTTGAGCTCTACTGCAGAGAATGAACTTCGGCTTTGTAACTATGCCACCAGTGTAAAGTGCTGGTGTAGAACAGCACCATTTTAAGAAAGCCTGATCAATAATAAAAAGCTGTGATTTTGCCCAACTCAAACCAAAGGCCTAGGACTTCATTTTTAAATGTGCTTACAAAATGCAATTGCACCGTTTACACATATATTTCAAGTGTATCAAGTGCTCTCAGAGGGGTATTAAAATGCAAGTGGCAGAAGCATACATGGACTTAAACAGAAAAAACCTCCGCATGTTGATGTAACCAGGTAGTTTTTCAGCTCTGCTCCTCGATCTTTAAACCTTAACATACTTCCATTGTGTAACTACCATGGTTTTAAGCTCTCTTTTATTCCAACACTTGCTTGAAGGATTTTGTAAACTAAAAACATTCAAGTGAACCTTAGTATTCGCAGTAATGAATAACCAACATGCCAAAAGCTTGCATGTGCTCATCAGCTCCTGAAGGCCAGTGCTCATTTCTACAAACGAGAACAAACAGCATCAGTCCCCTAAAATATCTGAGGTTACTGAAAGAGAAAAGCAGGGTTTGGGTGATGGCTGCTTTTCTTTTTAAAGAACTCTAACAATCCCCCACCTACCCACATGCTACAAGAAAGAAGGAATAAAAGCGATAAAATTTGTTCTCTCATGTGCAAAGCATGTAAAGAGAACAAAAAGTAGAGACGGTGTAAGAGACTGGAGGCACAGTGCTCCCCACACAACAGAAAAACACCCAATATTAATTGTGATCACCACCATACTCTATTAGCTCTAGCTACTTTACTGAAAACGGAGACGGCCCATCCTCTTAGGTAAAAATAAGCATACTGTTTAATATCAGAGGTAACAGCAACAGTTTCAGCTACATGGGTCTTACTTTAGTAGTCTTTGCTGGACTTCCTCCCACGCGCTGGTACGGCTTTCGTCCATGTACATACGGAACAGGATGCGCAACCCACAGGCAAGGCTACTAGTCTCCTGCTTCAGGAGATTAGGCTTTGATTTGCCTTTGAAGCCTAGAGAAATGCAAAGTATCCATTCAGACTTTTTTTTTTAGTTGCATCTGAAATTCTTCCTTGCAGTCCCTTCCCACTCTATTTTCTGCGTGCAGACTGTTAGATGAACCACCTTCTACAATTTTTCGTGATACTTAGTGCAATGGAGCACTGCTAACATTTAGCCTATGGATATACACCATACAAGTGTGTTTGGCATCTATTTTTTGCAAGTTTCCAAGCAGATGTGAAACCTGTGCGTATGATACAGTGCAGTCCAATCATCTGAACAATGGATAAATCCACTCTACAAAGTCTTAAGCTTGGTTTTAATACGAACTTTTGATATCCTTGATAAATCTGTGCCTCGGTTTATGCAGCAGTAGAAGTAGAATAAAGCTGTAACTCATGCTTCTGGCTTGCAGAAAAGCTTGAACCAATGAGAAAAAGTATTTGGTTTCTGACAGGTAACTTAAAACTTGTAGCTAACACATACATTACCATGGTATTCGTCGCAGCTATAATCAAGCCACACCACAGCCTCTCTCCTCACCCTCTGAACTCAGTACACAAGTTCAAAGGATAAACTACACCCATGGTCATCTTGATGCCTCTTCAAAATCCCAGATCAGCCAAGGTGCACAGATTGAAGGACTGTTGAGGTTGGAAAGTGAATATACATCTCAGAGGAAACAACCTCTTTTCAAAGAGATACTCCATATGGACAGTGTTAGCTATAGGTCTAGTCAGACAAGATCTTCAAGCAGTGGGGCTGCTTTACCAAGCACCACCTGCACTTGAAAAACCTCAGTATTTGTTTGGTGCTTGTTAGAAGTATGAGGAGTGGGTGATTTTCCTTCTATCCAAGACGGACTTCTAGGTTACTCTTATTAGATGTTTCTGGTGCAATACAAGACACAACAGGTATTTCCAAAACTCAGTATCTCAGGTAGGGCTATACAAATAAAAGCTCATAGGACAGACACATAAACCCACCCCCTTTTTGAATGTCTGAGATTACAACTGAACGTAACTGAGGCTGATAATAGGACTTCACGCAGCTACAGGCTGCTGGCAAACTCTCTGAGATACCTGTCTGCATCTCACTGACAGCCTGGAGAAGAGCTAGGAACCACAGTTAGAACTGCTTGAACTGGTGAAGCTCCCAGGTTGCACTGCGCAGCCAAGGGGAACCAAAGCGGTCCCCCTCCTAGACACCTGCATGACTGAACCAGGCCTTGAGATGGAATGAGACTGCCAACATCGAGCGTTTGGTCTTCAATGACTGCACGTGAACTCTGGGCATGCAAATTCATCAGCATTCAAAGAAAGAAGCAATATCATTGCCCAAGGTAGGAAAAGGATAGGGAAAGTTTGGGTTTTGTTTTAACTATGTAAAAGGAAAAAAAAGTATTTTGCTTCTAATCTTTAGATGTAAGAGGCCAGTTAAAAAAAAAAAAAGTAAAATAAAATCTGTACAACACTTATTTACATTTCAAAAATTCATTACATCTACAATGTATTTCTAGAGGAAAACATTAAAATCATTCAGTGAAATTTACTGTGGGCTACAATCTTCTTTCCCAGAAGAGCACACATTATTAGTATCTTCTAGTCTTTTCTATATTTTCCAAGTTTCTTTGCTATATTTGCTGAATCGTGGAAGTGCTCTTTAACACATATATGTTTGTGTGAATTTATATGTATTGACAGAGAATGGTATCTTGATTTTCACATCAAGACCTTTTAGACTGCTGCTCAACAATCTTCATAATGTGATTACAGGAAGATACCCTTAGGTTTGTTTATTCATTTTCAACATAAAGACTACCTTTTTAGAACCCTTTCTACTAGTATTTAAAAAAAGATGATTTGGGTCATTTTAAATTTAGACATGAAGGGGAACTCCCTTGTTCAGAATTACGTGCTATTATAGTAGTTAGGTCACAGTTACTGTACGAATATATGACAAACCTTACTCCAGAGACTTAACATCCAAGCTGACAGGATAAGTGAGAGGGAGGCAGAGACAAGCAAACTTACGTGCCTAAATTTATAGGAAAAGTTAGGGGAATAGCGAGGAATAAAATTCTTAAACCCAAGTGCAGTCTTGCCAATGGATCATGCTGTTTCAATAATACAGCTATAGAGTAGACTGTTTTAGTGTTTGTTTTCAACAAAAACATCTAAGATGATATTTTTTCCAAAACTATTACTGTATGAACACATAGGATCATTAAACTGAAATTGCTAACAGAGCTCCACACCAGCAAAAAAACATAGTTAAATATTTATACGACCCCACTGAAATTAAGATGGTTTTGCATATGCATATATTCATGCACAAAACAGGTTGCTGCATATTCATGCTATGTATTCACTGTTAAAATATTAATATTTCTGACTGGTGCAAGGAATAGATTAAATCACAGTGCTACAGAAATTTTCATTTTCCATCAGTTTCAGAAAACAGCATATATTTCACTCATACATTTGTATGTAACACAACCCCCCCCCAAAAAGGTTTTTGGGGTTGTATCTCTGCAACTTTTATGTATAGGACTCAGACCTATGGCCAGGGTTAGCTTGGCTGCAGTACATGTTGAAAGGTAAACCAGTGAAATCTTAAGTTTTTTTAAACGGAATAGATATTTGACCTGCACAGATGAGGTCTCCTCCCCATAGGGATCCCAGGGTTATAAAGTTACAGCCTGACATTCAATATCACATTCAGCAAAGTAATTTTTGATCTATTCTTGGGTCAATTCAAAGTACAGTAGCATGTTCTTGAAAAATATTTCTCTGAACTGACTGACCTACCTGCTTTCCAGAGAGCAGTTCTTTGCTCGTTGTTTGAATTGAATGCTTTAGCAAATCTGTGAGATTCCAGTAGACAATCAAGAAGTTTGAAAAGTTGCTGTGATGTTAAAAAACGGTACATCCCTTGATCTTGTGTATCCACATGAACATCAAAGTCTACTGCATCTCTCTATAAAAAGAGATTTCAACAGTCAGAATTCACAACTGCCTTCAGTAAGATAACGTGATAACTCAATCCTACCTTGTTTTCATCTGTAACTGTATTTAAACTTAAAGTTGTATTCAAAGCTGCATCCACATTGCAATTACAGAAATCTCTGAACAATACATGTTTAAACTGTCACAGTGTTCTGCCCCTGCATGGCAAATCCAATTTAATGTAAGATGTAGAAGATCTCAACAGCCTGCTGGAAATTCTCTAGCACTTCTAAAAATTGTAAACTGGAAAATGTTACAGGTGCTTATGAAATTTAATCTACTACAGAAAATCTGCAAAAAAGCGCCCACTGATAACCGTCACTTCTACTTACTTGTGCTGCTGCTAGATTCTCTGCATCTTCCTTTTTGCTAGTTGCTGGGAAGAATACAATATTGTCGATAGTCTGAATGAGTTCCAGCTGTACAACGCACTTGATCAGAAGAGCAGCAAATAATTTCTGCTCTGGAAATTCTTAAAGTGAACCAACAAACAAAAAAATCCCAAACAGAAAATTTCTTGTTAAATTAAAGAAATGTTATACTTTTCTTTTTAAACTCTTCTTAAATTTACCCCCAAAATAGCTCAGCTTCAGGCACATTCACAAACCAAATCTGAAATCCACCCATCTAAATTAGTCTTCTAAAAACAGGACAGATCACTATGTTAACAATTGGCAGATTAAAAAAAATATATATTTTTTCTAACTTTAAATTCGCCTGCCATATACTGGACAAATATTTAGTGTTACATAAAAATCAGCTACATTAGCAACACTGCATTATAGCATCAATGCAACAGCAAGAACCAGAGGCTAAGAGACTGTCCGCAGGCAGGAGGTGGCTTAAGATAACACTGATTTCATCCATGCTTGTTTGTATTTGCAGCAAGTAGTAAAACCACCTAGCATTTTAGGTATCAACACATAAGTCTGCTAAAGTATCTTAAAGGTTTCATATACCCTCCTCCTCACATCAAGTCTAAATACAATTGTTTAGAACTAGCTTCTGTTGCATTCTGTACAAAAAGGACTTTGTTCTTAGGAAAAATAATTATTTGTTTATATAGCATTATAAGGAGAGTACTGTTTTGTATATTTTACTTTGGGTAAAAAACCTGTAAATTAGCAGCTGAACTCCAGATTTTTAAAGCACAGGTCAAAAATGTGGACCCACAAGAGTCCAAAGGAATTCTTTTCATACTACATGGAGGCAAAAACTTAACCAGGGGAATTTTCTCCACATGATGTTCCTGAAGTTATGGCTGGGGATACGGCTAAAGACATCAAACATCTGCTAAGTAATACTCTTAACAGATATAAAATATCAAACCATTAAGAAACACTCACTTGCTGCTGGTCTGGTTTTACTCATTTCTTCACCTACTGTGGACCCTGCAGTGGGCTGATATGGACGTCCATCTGAAGGTCTAGGCTGAATAGAGTCATGGATATCTACTGACTTCTGTGAGAGAGTATCCTGAAAAGAAAGCCAAAAAAATTAACTTACAGAAAACTTCAGTAAGTTAATCTTAAATAATGTTGTGCTCTTCACAGCTTAGGACATTTGTCATTTCAACATTACAATCACTTTTTCATTCACTTTAGTGATACTTACATTAGCATTCAAGAACAACTTACTGAAGAAAAAATTGAAAACTTAACAAGCAATAAATACTCAATTACATAACAAAGTCAAAGAGTAGTGGTTTGGGGGTTTTTTGTATGACATCCAAGCATTTAACATGGACTGTGTCAAACAAAGGGTTATTCTAACTTTTAACAGATTAAGCGTATGAAGCTTGTTGCAACGTTCTGATACTGAGAACCGTGATATCTAAGTTTCTAATAGCTTCTTAAGTGACTGTGAGAATTTGTACTCCATTTGTAATGGCTGAAGATGAACACATGGCTGTTGAATGACAACTCCAAACAACATGAGCTATTATCAAACTTTAATCTTTACTTGCCTTTACTCCCTCAAGGATTCTGAATTGCAAGCTCCTATTAATGCGCTTATAAGCACTACAGGAATTTACCACAGTAAAATGACTGGTGGGGAAGGGAGTGTGTGTGGAAGACAAGTGCTGCAGGAAAATTAAAATCAACTGTGATATCCACTGCTTTCATTTTGAAAAGCATTCATTGAAAGAGGCAGAAGTATTTCATGCAATTAATAAAGTGTTTTATCATTAACTACAAAGCAGTTATATATAGTAATTATTGTTCCTTTCAATAACACAGCCTTTCTGTTGACATTCGTTCCATAAATACAACTGGAGTCTACATACCAATATGCAGCCCTATGTTGCTACTAAGATTTAAGTCGAAGCATACAGTTTCCATAAAGCACCTACCAACCTGTCATACCAGTGACCAGGCTTTTCAAACTTCTCTTTGCTAAGTATAAATATACTTTTAATAGATATTATGTCTATAGATATTATAAAGCTTCATTATTTGAACTATCTGAAGAAAAATTAGATGTAAATATCTAACATCTGAAAAAACTGTCTTACCAAAGGAAAGCATCCAAAATATATCTCCTTTAACACTATTTATTATACAAGTTCTGTTATCTTTGAAGTAAAATTGTAAAATGTCTTTTTATAGTGAAAGCAAAACAGATTTTTTTTTGAAAATTTGCATGTTAAACTATTTCAAAGACAAAAAAATCTTTCAATTCATTCACATGATTAAAACATTTAATATATTTGCCATGTTTGCATGCTATTATATTCGACATAAATGGATCAGAGCTGTGGCCAACATATAGCTTGTATGCTCAATACGTTAAACCACTAAAAATATATAATTGAGTCAAGATATAGCAAGCACATTCAGTCACCCTGATGTAAAACACCTGTATAATGAGCACTGGCCATCACAAATGTTCACATTCTGTCATAACTAAATTACGTTAACACTCCATAAAGATAAATGGAGGCAGTCAGTCTCTCTTAGTAGAAACGTTTTTGACCCTTATCATTGCACAATTTCTTACCAAATGCTTCATTAACCTATAAAGAACTTTACATAACAATCTTGGGAGAATATCCAAAAGCTAAACTAATTCTTACCAGCAGTCAAGCAGCTCTCACTTGCAGACAAATCCAAGGTTTACATCAGTTTATTCTATCAATGCTAAGAAATCTGATGGGTACACATATTTTCTGTTTTAAATTAATGTGTAAATGGTGGTTACCAGTGAAAATTCTAAAGAAAAAAGTCAATCGAATTCTGACAATCTCTCTACCTCCAACATTTTATCATCATGACATCAAAGAATATTAAAAAAAAACAAAACCAAAACCAAAAACAAAACACCACTCTAAATACAGTATTACCTTTGACAGAGACCCACCAGACACAGGACATTACCTAGAACATACACAGATGATGACTTACAGCCAACTTCTGCAAGCCTACTTCGAATGCTGCAAACATCACTTTGCTTTCTCAACTCCTTGGCAATTTTAATCATTAAATAGTACTTTATCTGGAAAAAACATTTCCATCTAAGTCAAAACTAAAATGTGGGTTTAAACTAAGCATATTTTCCATTTATTCCACATTACAACATATTTGTGCCAAACTCTTGCATGCTTTTAAACTATTTTTTTATTTCAACAGCTTACCAGTTTTTCTCTTCCATCAGAGGGAGATACAGGGCCAGCCTCCCCACTGTTTGGTCGCCAAGTCAAAAGCCTTGAAAACACAAAACCAGTACAAAATTAAGCAATTTGGAAATACAAATCAAAACAGATTATTGCATGACAAGCAGGCACTTTAATATGGTGTTTTTTGAAGTTAAATTAATGGAAGCCAAACATAAAAAGAAGTGATTTTAGATCCTTCATAAATTAATAAGCTAATTTCAGTTTTAAGGAGTAAAATATATATACATTTGTCCTTTTGCACATATTAAAAAATTAAATTTATTTTTTGAACTTCAGTATTTCTGCCAGTTGCCCTTGATGGACAGCTGGCTCTGTGGAGGTGGATTCATTTTCCTCTGAAACCTCAGAAATTGGGCTTTGGGCAGAATACTAGTACTTTAGTGCAATTAGCAGGTCTTTTTCTCTCACACTGCCTTAAACTTCATTTGGAATAAGGAATGAATCTCCCTAGGCTAAATAAGCGTGAACAGCTGGGGACATTTTGCCATCCTCTGTATTTGCAGTATGTTCCTGCTCTGTGGTTCCTCTGGGCATTTCCACTTAAAATTCATTGCTAGTATCAGGTGTCAAGCCAGTGGCAGCATTTCTGCTCTGTTCCCTGTTCTTTTCTAGCACGTTGCTGTCTTGAGGATCTTTGCCTTCAGCACAAAAAATTCCTACATTAATTGTAACTATTAAGGCTGTCTATACCTGCCAAGAATTGAGGGGAACTGGATTAAATAACCTAAGTGGTCTCATCATCTCTGGTTCTGTCACATCCATTACTACAAAGTGAGATTGAAGTTATTCATCATTATTAAGATCTCAAACTCTTTAGCAGGCATTTATGAAATAAAGCCTCAGTCTGTGTGAGGTAATGCTTGAAGGACATTTGTGCCTGGGTGTCCTAAGTGAGATCTTTCCCATTATGTTAAGGATCCTAAACTCACAGATCATTCATCTCTCAAGTCCATAAAACTAAAATAAGACAAATTGGAGAAAATGAAAAGAAAATCTAGAGGCATGTAACAAGATAACAAATAAAATAAAATGCCGGCATTAGAGCAAAGAATCAAACTGATTCTTGAAAGTTGTCAGGACACAAGGCTACCTTGAAGAAGCAGCTGCAGATTATTCTGGCTCAGAGGTTGTTAAAGCCACTTTAATGTATTTCATGCTATAAAATCATCTGCCACAGGAGGCACTGGGGATAATGAAGAAGCCAGCAAAGGCCATATTATTGTAATTTATGCAAGTCACCAAATCAAATCCTTGAAGCTCCCCAGGACAAGAGGGCATTCAACGCTGGCTTCCTCAGCACTAGCAAGCCAAGATTTTTTCTCACCAAGCTTCAAAAAGCTTCCAAAAAAGGTTATAAGATGAACAGAAATTAAACAAACAGAAGAATCACAGAAACTATTAAAATGAAAGTATCTAGATGATCTCCAGAGGTCCCTTCCAACCTCAGCCCTTCTGTGATTCTGTGATCTTCACCTTAGTGATTGTGTGGAAGCCTGACAGGAGTAGAGTTTGGGTTTTTTTAAACACATGATCCTTGTTGACGCTGCTAACTGAGTAACTATTCTAGTACAGAATTTTTCAGAGAAGGAAATAGTATTATTACATGGCTGTCTCTCTTTGCAAAAAGACGACTTGCCAAGAACAAGCAAAAGCTAGCACTGCAACTAAAGAACGACTGCAGGCAACATGAAGACCCTTATATTATAGGAGTATGTTACACAATACCTGGAACACGTTTTTTTTTATAAATGCTGACAAAAGAATAGATGTATTTGTACCTGATCAGATTAATAAAAGACTGGTTGCATACTCCGCGCGAGACAACTTAACACTGCAATCTCTCACCAAAGATTCATTGTATTTGACTATTTCAAGACAATTAGCAATAAAGCAGCTGCCTACAAAACCTTCATATATACCTCTGTACAGTTCATCTCTGCATTCACTCCAGTGGAACCACTGTGTCACTTCCAGATGTGGAAAAAGAAAGAAAAGGAGCATTTGCCTTCTACCCCAAGTGCTGGGGCAGCCTCCACATCAAACAGGGTATTACAACTGTGTTGTTAAAGTTAAGACTGAGACTGTGGGAAAAGCTCCACTGCAAAAGGAAGGATAATTCATGGACCGAGATACACAAATTTGCAGCGCAAGCCAAACCTGGAGTTATAGCAACAAGAACCAGATCCCATAAAAGGAAAGATAAAGGAACTATACATAGGGAGAAAGAAATATCCTCCTCTGTCTCAGAAACAGAAGGAAAAAATAAATACAAAGTCTCCATTAAAAATCTAAGTGGAAACCTGCATATTTGTGTTAACATAATTTCGTCTTACCCATCTAAAAAAAGCTCCAGCTTCAATAAAATACAGTCAAAGTCAAGAGACTGGTTTGAGCAGTTCTGTGCTGCCTAACAAATTTTCAGAAAAGAGGAAGCACACTTTCACTATGGGAAAGGAGACTGATTACATATGCTCAAGGAAATACTCATGGATATGAAACCTAAGAAAGATGTACTTTACCCTGGAAAAGTTAGGAATCTCTCAGAAATATAAGAATGGGAATAATATAATGGTGCAGGTTTTTTAAAAAGGCTTAGAAAGTTTTTTTTTTTTTTAAGAGAGAGGGAAAAGAAGAAGAGAAACTTATGGACGGAGCTAGATACGATCTCAAGAAGATTATCCTGCTTGAAAAGCAAAAGTGCCATAAACATAGGGAAAAATACACATTTTCAAAGCGGACAGAGCTAAAGACAATAACAGTGTTTTGAATTTGTCTACAGATTAAGATCTCCAAAACGCTGCTATAAAACGGTTTCTAATATTCAACTGTAAGAATACCCAGAAGCAAGACATTTTGAGTATGTGTGGAAACCAAAGCAAATGTTCTGCGAGCATTCACTTTAAAATCCGTCTAGACAAGGGACATAGTAAGTTAGGGCTAATTCAATTGAACTTTTACCTCCAGAGATTTGGTTTCAGATTTTACTTTTGACAATTACCAAAATGAACAAAAAATAGCTAGCTCCCAGGCTTTTCAGCTTTATTTTAGTGTTAATTTGGGGATTTAATTAATTCACATTCATCTATTCATGTATGTGGGGCTGTGACAAATGGATTAATTCATTTTAAAGACAGAGACACGAACGAGGCTCACTAACAATGAGATCTGACACAACATTAAACAGAAGGAAAGACTGACATGGAGAAGGTTCCTTTGGCTTCAGTTTTCTTCAGGTCTGAACTAGGTGATATCAGGAAGTAAAGGTGATTCACTTGTTAGTAGACACAGGATGACCATTAATGTCACAGTTCAACACTGAGACTGTCAGATTTCAAAACAGGCAGTGTTTTAACTTAGTGTAGGTGGGGTAGGGGAAAAGTTCTGCTCCTTGGTAATGTTATTTCTTGTTATCCTGCTCCATGACATGCATGCATAACACATTACTTAAAATAGTAGGGCTTTTTTCAAAGAAACTTATGGGTAGAGTTATGTTAAACACAAAGAGAAAGACAATTACAAAATACGGAAGAGCATCTTCAAAAAAAAATTTAGGATTTAAAGAAACATAGGATGGAAATTAATCATCAGCCACAGAGCCTTAAATTAATAATATTATTACAATATTTTAGCTCACATTTTGTGGAAAAATTAGATTGCTTCATGTGTATTTACAAACTACAAAGTCTATCAATGGCATTCTTCTGTTGAACAAGAAAATGACCAAAGATCAGATAGTACTTCTCAAAAAAGCCACCATTTTTGAAGTTGTATCAGGTTACAGTATTTCTTTGTTCATCTCCCATGTGGCATTTCTAGTTTTTAATAGTTTATTGTTTACCACATGGAAGTAGTATATCTAGTACCTAATTAATCATTAGGTTCCAAGAAAGACCACTTCTATTTTGTCTATTAATTAAAAAGCCCAACAAAGCATAACATGATTGCTTTTGTTCACCCCCACCTATTAGCGAGATCTAACATTTTGAAATTAATAACCACCATTTATCTAAACTATTTTACAAAGTATGAATATCAACAGTCCTCTTACGCATGAGGGATTGTAGTTTTGAAAATATCCAGCATGCAATTGCAAGTCTTATCCCAGATTTCTAGGGTAAACTTTTCACCATTTAGGATGACAACATTCTCCAAACAGTTTGTACCAGACCGTGCTAGTTGTTCATTGTCTGGAAAAGACAAATAGTGCATTTGTTTATTCGCATTCAACATGGTAAAATGTTAGCATTGTTTAACATAAGTTGTTACAGTCTTACCTTGCTGCACACACCAGTACAGCTGTGCAAATATATCATCCAAAAGAACATCACTAAGTACTTCTAAATACTGCGTGAATACATCACATATTGCATAAAGTGCATGATTACAAGTAGTTGTCATCCATTCAGCTTTCTAGGAGGGGGGGAGGAAAAAAAGTAACAACATTGTGTAAGGTAAGACTTGAGCACTTTAATGTATTTCAACTTTTAGGACATTCTTCTCTGCATTTATACCGATATATATTTACGTAATTTGAATTGCTTTATTAACAGTCACTACCATCACCTAGATACTGACATGCAGCTCTGTTCTACAAACACCATCTGTGGACTGAAGAACAATCTAAAAAACACCAAACTTTGGAGATGCCCGCTTTTGCTGTGCTAACTGGGAGGTTAAAAAAAAGAAAGCAGGCAAAGAGTTATTCTTTGAGACCAGATTATGCGACTGACGAGTACCTATCACCATATGATACACTAAATTTGTTATTAAACTTAGTGCACACCCTAACTTAATAGTTTAACACCAACCTGTTTTGTGTCTTCTAAATATTTTCCAGAGAATTAAAATTTAAAAAATGAGACTTGCCCTTTTATAAAGTCAGACAGAGCTGCCCAAACAGCTGACAACTTTGATCAAACTTCTAATCCTTCAATACTTTAATTTATACTTCAATGCTTTTAAGAAAAACTGACATTGTAGTCCCTGTAGCCTCAGAAACGTGGGCAGAGACTGTCTTGGTGAGGATGGGACATGAGGTTCTGCAGCTTTTCTAAAACCCATTTCTGTTTTGCTTCCTTGTCAGGACAGTATCTGTTTGGCTGGTCAAAAGGGTGCAAGGAAAGCACGTGGCTTTTTATGTTCAAGTCATGAAAAAGTTCTGAACTAGCAGTTTCTCAGCTCTTCCAAGCGTGACTTCACTTCTGATTATGAGTGTCATTCCATCAACCTTGTTGCCACAAAATGACTGTACAACAGATTCAAGACATGTCAATGCTGCAGTTCTGCTCACAAACCCTAATGTAAAAGATGCTGCACCTTGCGCTAGTCCATTGTTCATAGTGTAAACTACCTGTCGTTTTACACATATCGCTTGAAAAGAAAATGAGAAGAGTGACACTACTTTCAAGAGAATGCTTGAGAAGAGACTACTTTCAAGAGAATAAAGCAGAATAAGGCAGTTAAGGCCAGTGGCTAACCCTGCAAGTTGTGAAAATTTCTTTACATTACTTGGTAAGATAGAGTACTCATCAGCTTTTTTATTGTAACTATAAATCTCATGCAAATTCTTTCCCTCATATATATATATTTTTTTCTTCACCTCAGTCTGCTGTTCTGGCAGTTTCATGTTGTCAAATATCCTGAAGACAATTCGAAATAAATCTTGCCACCAGTGTTTTTCATAAGTATGGCCATATGTCTTCATTATCTCAAACATTACTGTTAGGCCCCTGAAGTGAAAAGAGAACAACATATGTGAAGAACTATAAAAACATATACAGTAGACCAAGTATGCCCAGCTAGAACTGGACTGTTAAAATTACTGTTAATAACATTATACATTGATCTGGTCAATAGGTATATCAATCACACTAATACACTAAAACTAAGTAGAATAATCAGTTTGTTTAAAAAGCACTTTCAAAAGTCACAGGCAGTACATAGAAAACAATTTTGACAACTGTGGTCATTTCAAATTAAAACACAAGTACAGCTCCTTTGAAAAGGACCACAAAACTAAATGAACAAGTATTTTTAGGTAAGTAAACAGAGCTCTAAAAATGAGTATTAATCTTCACTGACTATAGAGGGGGAGGGTCCTAGATGCATAGGTTACATATACAGGTGTAAATTTAAGATTGTCTGTATCCAGTCTCTCATGTTTATCATTAAAACTACAACAGAACACACTTTACTGGGGGGGGGGGGGGGGGGGAGGAGAGTTCCAGCATTCAAGGAAAACAACCAGGTATTATGCAAAATCCAAGTACAGCTTTGCTTTTTCAACCCATTTCTGCAATCCACAACCAGTTAGTGGATCTTTGTATACAAAGTTTTAAAATCCTCAAAGTAAGTATGAGGAGGAAGATATGGGAAGGAAGGCTGGAAGGATCAGGGTTCAACTAAAACCAGAAAAAGATTCCAACAGAATTTTGCCGTTGGGGTCCACAAAAAAAACCAAACCAAAACAAAAAAACAAAAAAACCAACCAACAAAAAGACCTACTCATCACACCACGCATTTTACATTTATTCAAACAACAAAAACAGAAATGTGATACAAGAGGCTTACTAGGTCAACTATGACAAATCACTAAACTGGAATGTTTAACAGGAGCATATGTCAAATATGAGTCAAATACCATATGTTTAAATATACTAACAAAAGGAATAGAAAGGATTAGAGTTGCTATTGGAAAAACACAGATTTGGATATTAATCCAATTTAATACCTTATTAAAAAAAAAGTTTTAGTGCATATTGTTTATTTACACTTGACCTACCATATCAAAATAATGTTTACTTGCTATGTGTCACCATAGTTAAGTTGACTTTTACATTTTACTGTGTTCTATGTATAAATTGCCATCCATCTCATCTGATACCAAGTGTAGAGCTGAGCTGTTGTAACTAATTTGCAACTTATATAATAAACAGAGAAGAGTTCATATATTTCAATTTACTTAAGTGTTAAGTTTTTATATCTTCATCATTATTCACCTTAAATAGGTGCTAAAAAAGGTTTGAATATTTAATTTTAAGAAAACCAAATACTTCTCTATTTAACATAAGGCAATTACAGCCTTTAGTATTTATTATAATGGAAGGTAACTTAAGAATTTTAAATGTAAAGAACGCAGACTTAATTTTTATATTTCAGCATCTGTTTAAAAGGTACTTTTAAAAAGTCTGCTCTTCCCACAGTGGTATCAGCTAAATTAAATATATAACTCATATAAAACTATATAATAATATAAACTCAATATATAACTTAGGCTGGTTACATTTACTGAGAGAGTTATTTCTCCTTTAAAAAAGTGTAAAGCAAGCCTTTTAAAATTTTAATTACAAATACTGATTGTTACCTGGTTCTTACATCTAATTTGCATCTATTGATGATACAGGACAGCTCAAATAGAATTGGGAACCATCCTCTCACCCACACTCTGTCTTCAGGAGCTACATTCATATCATCACTTGTGTATTCCTTGAAAGCCTTCAGAAGCAAACACAGGGTTATACAAAATAAATGAATGTGCACATCCCACCCTCAATCAGAAATGAGAGCTTCTTCAAAATAAAACATAAGTTGGATTGAAAATAATTACTTCTACTGTACTAGTGTTATAGCACAATACCTCAAGTGAGCTGGCAATCCAAGTAATAATATTGAGAAGATGAACTGTTATTCAAATTAATGCTTAGTACATTACAAAAAATGAACTTTGAAAATAATAAACTAGATGATGCATTCAAGCGTTAGTTTTTGCCTGCAGTTCAGTCTGAGTCTCTTATTCTGTTTGAAAGAAACAGCATTGAACATAACAATCTATCATAACTTTTTAAGGAGATTGAGTATTTTTACTTATGCCATTATGCATTTGCTAACAATGTTTCCGAGCAGAGAACAGACCCTGAGATGCTGAGTTTTAGCAATTCTGATGACAGTTAGCCACCAGATGAACTGGGGGAGGGGGGGGAAAAGAAAACAAAAAAACTGCGCTGATACTTTCAAAGCCCATGACATTTTATACCCCTGCTCCTTCTAAATAAAGTATATTCCTCGTTAATCTCTGAAACTTGAAGTGAAGCCAATAAGGCTGGCACAAGTAATTTTTCTCTTTATAAAAGCATTGTTGATTAAAGCACTTATAATTTAGTGAATACAGACTATACCTGAGGTCTATCAGATACGTATTTCGCACAGTGGCGAATGAGGCGGATCGCTTCCATACTGGTATCTGGAAATGCTGCATTGCAGGCAAATTCAGACAAGCACTTAACTGCATCCTGGAAAGAATCTATGGTTGCTGGGAAGTGTTTTTCAAATACAATTGCTGGGAGAAAAGTGTGGACAGAAAAAAAAAAAGTCACATTTACTAAGACAGCTTTAAAAAAAATCTATAAATTCTAATATGAAATGATTATAAGAGAAGTCATGACAGACTGGTTGATGGATTGGCCCTCTCAAATCCTTGAGTATTAACAAAGATTAAAACAAGACTGTTCAACAAAATTTCACCTACAGGGCATTCTATTTTGATAGTAAGTAAGTGTCTAAAATTAATCAGGGTAGAATATAATTCAAAGGAGGGAAATTTTACAATTAAACAAGAAGAGAGCCTGGATGGCTTATTACAGCATTAAGTCTGTGTGATTATAGAGTTGAAGAGAACTAGCTAAAGCACTGAGTTTCATCTATAAAAGGTCTTCCCTCAGCAACACGGTCCTGTTGCCTTGATTTTAAATAGTTATATCTGAGGAATGAAACATTCTTAATCCCAAAGCTGAAAATGCTTTAGGAAGTAGCAGAGGCTGAGAGAGAATAAGAGATCCTTAACAGCACTTAAAGCTTGAGACCTAGATTATAATGGAGCAAAACCACAGTCCCACCTGTTCTGGCACTTTCTGCTAAACAAGGCCATAGACAAGCACAATTCAGAAGCGAGGAAAAGGATAAGCAAACAATGTAATAGTAAAATGATCACACAAAATTATTTCTGAAAAAAGAATTTCTTAAATGAAAATATATGCAGCAAGTAAACTAATGTAAGACTTGAGTGGCTTTACTTTAGAATACTTTAAATAATCAAAAATTTTAAAAGGCATAAAGGAAGATGGATGACAATGATCTTACTGAATTATCTTCATAAATATTTTCCCAGAGGATTGTTTGAAAAGTGTAAAATATGGGTTTTAAAGAAGTGAGGTTTACTACGCAGGCTATAGATTCAAAAGAAAAACAAAGCTTATCAGCATCCAGAGTCAGATACACTTCCATGATATCCGTGAATATCATCAATACTCACTGACAATGTGTCCTGTAGTCTGGAATGCAAGTTCCACTATACTTTCATCCTGATCCGAGGCAGCCAAATGAAATACCGAAAAAATATTTTTCCAGCCTGAGCGAATGTTAGCAGCTTGAGAATTTACCATCTGTGCAATACACCGTACAACCATGTCTCGAATGGTAGGAGACCTAAATTAAGATGATAACAAACAGTAATTGTTTAAACTAAATTACATAATCAGTTAGAATAGTATATTTCTCCAGCAACTGATTTTACAAAAGCAATTTGAAACATTAATTTCAAAAGTTAGTGCTTATGAGCCCAAGCGATTCAGTTAATTGTATGTTATTACCTGTTTCTCTTCATTATATGTTCAAATGGTCTTAAGAAGTCCTTCTGGAATCGGAAATTAGCAAGTTCTCCCTTCTCCAAGAACTTCATTGATAATTGCCTTAATGAGTCTACTGCAAAAATAGCTACATCTTCATTGGGATTGCAGCCAACCTGATAACGTAAGTAGAAACTTGTAAGTTTGCTTTGGAATTCTACCTTATGGTTTCAGCCCAAGCTGCGTTTACATTTGATAATGGAGATCTGAACAGTACTGGAAAATTTTAAAAGATGAAAGAACAGCCAATTCCATAAACCACATTGTTACACTAATTCACCAAATTTTTAATCTCTAACGAACCCCAACTGTTTTCTATATTACATATTCTAGCATTTAAAGTTTCCTAAAAATAAACAAGCTGTCTAGAGAGACTTCGAAATGCTGTATTAAAAATACATGCCAAACATTTACATTATATATAGTCAATTCAGACTTAAACAGGAAACGATCTCATATCCCAAACTTCTCACAACACCCAAAAGAATGAGAACACATAACAACCTAAAGGCAGCCAGTTTTACACAGGCCATGATAAATAACTTAAATAATGCTTTTACATTTAATATATTGTGCACCTTTGCTTTTTCACAGGCCTTTCAACTTTAAGGTTATTTTTCTGTTTTAAAGTACTTATACAGAAAGATAGAAAAATCAGCATAATTCAGATGTGCGCAAGTTTGTGGGTTTTTTGTTTTTTGTTTTTTTTACAAATGCATCAAACAACTCTCTAAATAAAATTTATTTGCATTAATAATTCAAGCAGTATAATGATTAACAGGGATACCTTATTAAAATGATCTCCAATAACTTCCCAGATTCTAGACCACTGTAGCCTTATTCGACCCATGTTGTAATAAGAAATCTCTACTATCTTCTGCAGACTAAACATTCGAGGGTGGGTAGCAGACAGCAGTTCATCCATAGATACAGCACAAAGCCAGCGGACAAAATCCACTGTTAAATGATCACAGAATTTAATTTAATATTTTTTCAAAGTCATCACAAAGCTGTTTTGTAGTTCACAGAGAAAAAGATAAAACTTACCAATAGCATTTCCATCCAACCTGGTAGATCCTGTAAATATTCTGTAAAGTGCAGTTTAAGAGATTGTTACACTTTCTAAAAAAATGCATCCATTAAAAATTTTTAAATGCATAGTGTGTATCTTTATAAACCCCCAGCTACTTTATTTATTCAGAAACGATTAATAATCATGGCAAAAAGTGAGCATGGTAAAAAAGCAGAAAGATTTCAATCATTTCAAATATTTAAAATTACTCCCATATGTATGTCTGGAGACTGGGCATGAGCACTGTTTGCAGTACTATCCACCCATCAATGACTGATGAATAATATAAGTACCTTGTAAACTGTTCAGCCCTGCTCCAAATACAGAAGTCTAACCACTCCAGAGCCCATGATTTGTATTTGCCATAACAAATAGATACCTGAAACACTTCCCATTGTGAAACAGGGAGAAACACTGCAAACCTAAAGAGCTATCATGTGTTTGACATTAAGTCTCCAGGTAGTTTGATGTGATTTTACTATAAAGCAACTTTTACCGAACTGACATCAATCCTGCTGCCTATGCTCAAACCATGGAAACACTTGTAGGCCTGCAGAACGATACCACTTTGTACTGTGCCTGTCAGCTTTGGCAGCCATTTGGACCAAGGTGCTCTCTGACTTCTTACATGCTGAGGGAGCAAGATCCATTAAAATTCTTGTCTAATCAGTATTGTAAGATATAAACTAAAAATTTTTATATGTATTATGCCTGATCATTTCCAGTTAGCATGAATACGATTCACAGAAAGAAAGATGGGAACAATAATTTTGGAAATTTCAGACTCCATCCACATAGCCTGGAAGAGAGAAAGGAATTGCTAACTACATTTAGAAGTGGGTCCGTCAATAATGCTCCCTGTACAAACGTAAAACAAGATTTGCCATGTTTTATATATAGCAAATCAAGATACACCAGATGGTACCGTCTTCATTTTTGCAACTCTCCTGTAATGATTTTATATCACTAAAAAGGCTTCTTGTCTAATTTTCCTACTCTTCCTTACTGCAAACAATCTCTGCTCCTTAAAGAAAAAAAAAAAACCACCACAAAACAATAACAGAACAACCCCCCACAACAGCACTTTAATATAGTAGCATTTATAGAATAGTGATTCCAAATACTCATATAACTAAATTTCCTATCATTAGGGCACGGTGTTCAAACACTGTTTTAAAAGTCTGAGATGCAAACAGCAAATGTAATACAATACCTGTCTACAGCAACGACAACACTTTGGGAGCTAGTTTCACCAATGGATTCCTGAATACTTGCTATCTGCTTCCAATCCACGTTTCCACCAACTACAGAGAACAAAGTTTGAAAAAGGCATAAGGGATAACAGAGAAAGGGGAGGGGAGAAAGAGGAAGGGAACTCATGTCACTACCTGTATAACTGAATATATATTTAATTCACAATAAGAGCGGTACACTGTTAATATCCCATGCATGAGCAGGGCATCTCAGTGAATAGCTGTATGCTGCACCAAGTCCTCTAAATTCTCTGTCCCCATATATCTATATTATTCCCAGAAGAGAGTTCACATTTGGAGCTACTGTATGACTAGATAAAGGAGAGAAAATTTCAGCAGCATAAGGGGAGCCTCTTTCCATCTTTAAATGGATCTTTGGCAATTCTGCTACTGAAAATAAATAACAAAGGATAGGGAATACTGCACGAAGGAGAATTTTTCACACATTATTAGCAGCAACTGAGTAAAGCCATCCTGGTAAGTTTTCTTTTTAATCATTCATAGAGAAAAGTTTCCACCAGAACTTCATCTTAAAGCTACTTCTGAAGTACAGCAAAATTACCACTTAAAAATAATGAGGGGAAAAAAGTAAATAAAAATGGAAATATTTGTTTTGGAAGCTAGAAACTGTACCCCACAACTGAAAAAGCTCGTATTAGGAAATTCCTAACTCCCCAGTGAGCAACTTTCTGAAAGTCATGGTAACCTCTTCCCTAAAAACAGGACAAAATAGAACATTTTACAATCTAATGATTTTAGGTAATTCTACCTACCCTGTATTTAGTTTTTCTGTTCACCTTTATCTTTGCGATAGGCTGTCTAAGAATAGTCAAAGAAAGCCAGCAGTTTTATTCTTAAAGCCTTGCAGAGACAGAAGAATTGTTACGGTGTCAGATTAGCTCCCCAAAGTCTGCCACCACGTCTTGTTATGCTCCGCACTCCGAGCGGGGCTGGAGACGACTGGCTGATCTAGGTAACCGACCCATCTGAAGTATTTTTCTAGGGTATTTGTGGAGTATCCTTGCCATACATATAAAACCTTACACTAGTGTTGCAGCAACTTGTAACACTGTTGGGTTTGATCAAAACTTCTCTTTTAAGCATACAATCTGCTAGGATCAATTAGCTTGAATCTACGTAATGTGTCAGCTAAGAAACCCATCTCATGAGAAGCTATGTGAGAGCTGAATTGGAAGGGGTATTTTCAAGAAGTCACATAACCCTAACCACCTCTGCCAGTTTGCATGAGGACTTCTTGTCACTGTAGGATTTATGGTGAATGCTGGAAAGCCTAAAGAGACAGCAGATAGTTTGGATATGAATTTATATTCCAACAGTTATGAGATATTTCACCAGCAAACACAGTCACCTACAGAATTCTGCTTTGTGAAAAATTGCTTCATCCGATACCCATTGGCCAAAGAGGATTTCTGGTTACTGAAACACTATGCTCTGCATACTACTTGCTCACAGCAGCGGCTTTTGTCCTCCAAACTGATGAATAGAAATGAGAGTAGAAGAAAGTTAAACTTCCCAGTTACAACTCTGAGCAAAACATTCTGATCAAAGCAACAAAGGAACAGATGCTTATTCCTTTACTTTTAAAACACAAGTGTCTGTGATATCTCTAATTTCCAAGCAGAACAGAAATGCTCCACAGCAAGGAGATGATGCAAGAGTGATGAAGACATTCAAATCATGCCTGTCAAGTGCACACCTTAATCCCTGTTCAGGCAGTAAATAAGCAATATTTTATTTTTATTTTTTTAAAGGAACAAACAGCTATTTCAGCATGAAGCTGTGAATGCTGCAAAAAATTAGACTGCTTATGCATATGCCTAATTTTGTAAGTTTGTCTGAAAGATGAGACTTCTGCATCACCAGACTGCAAATTCACTTACTCTAATCAAGCAACTATTTTCCTGAAAAATGTATGTCTGTATATATGGGTACATACAGTACAGGTTCTTCACAGCAACATAGTTTTATAGGAAGACTGCTAGAAAGCTGTAGTTCCCAAAGATACTTCAGAGTGACTGTAAAAAGAAAATTAAAATGTCTGCATCATGAGAAAACAAAAAAACTAAAAGGAAGAGTTATGTATTTGGGTTGTATGCATCAAGAAATGTATGATTAATGGTCTTTGTAGGGCCTAAAATAGCATGCTGTGTATCCCAGTAAAAAACAAGAGCTCAAGAAACCAAGATAGCTAGAACTAGAAAGATTTCAATTCAATTCAAAAAAAAAAAGTGATGCAGTAACTGATTTACAGAGAAGAGTAAAAACACCCAAAAAGCTGAGAAAGGGGCTCTGTTAAAACATAGTCATTAAGCGTATGAAAACTAAATTCCAGTGAGTTAGGCATTTTCCTATAGTATTACAATGAAATTATTAAAAAAGAGAAAATAGTTAAATTTTCATGTGTTCCCTGTAACAAGCTTTCCAGAATTTCAGTTCAGAGAGAAATATTTTCATGCATTTAGACATAGGCTGTTTTCCTTAGAAATGTAATTGGCAGGGAAAAAAGATCTTTATGAGCTGGATCTACACCAGCGTCTAACAAATATGATTTAGAGACACCTGACTACCAGTTTACATTCTTAAGCTATTAACACTTAAAATTTTTAAAGGCTAGTCACTTCAGCACAGAGGAACTGCCAGCATTTGGAAATAGCACAGCTGAATAGGTCACTGGGGAACGCTAAAATCGTGAATACATATTAAGGAGCAGGAGCATCTCAGTATGAGAGATGTTGGCAGATGCATTAATTGCCAAGGTTTCCCTTCAGCACCCCCTGGTGAGGTGCGGAGAACATATGGAGGCAGGCCAAAGGAGAGCACCACAGGGAGAAAAGGATTGACTGCAAGCTAAGAAAAACTATGAGGAGGACACAAAGCCAGACAGCAAGGCCTGCTTGAGGGCTAAGGTCAGGTAAGCTAGTAAAATAATCATAATTACTCCAAAAATGTTGCATAAAGACAAAGCTCAAGGGAACACAAAGTTTCTGCTCAACTGTGGTTAAAGGTGTTCGAAGCATCATACTAAAACCGACACTTTCTAACAATCAAATGTGGTGATACTCCCTTGACTCTTCCACAGTTTCCTCATATCCTACGCCTGTATGTCTGTAACTGTACCTATAAAAACACAACCTTGAAATTAAGATAGGACCTTGATACTTTTCTGGGGGGATCACAGGAAAGTAAATTGACTGAAGTTTTATTTTTAAAGAGGTGTTCTAATGTCTAGTTTTACCAGAAGTGTTACATGTTTATAGAATTACACGTTTTTTACTAACTAGATAATTCTAAATAGTATACAAGTACATTAACTAGATCATATTCATTTTATCTAGTTCATTAGTGGTTTGACGCACCTATTTCTCACAAACACCCATAACAGCATGTTTAATCTGCACATACTACCTTGCCTGTTAGGTAAAGCACTTGGGACACAAACTTTGCAATATTATTAAACCTGGTCATGTCATACTAGCATCAATGGATTCTAACTTGGTCAGCTATATTTTTAATAAAAATAAATATATGCATTTACTTCTTGGAAGTAAATAATTTATCCTTTTCTTACGTTCCTCACTCTCCCATCCTAGCAATAATGCTTAACATAATAAAAAGTATTCCAGAGATGTCTAACCAAACCATAACACACAAATGCAGACACAATTTTGAAAGGACTACTTTATGGTTACATTTCTGAACCTGATAGCCACTGACAATGCTAGGCGCAAAATTTTAATCAACTGTGCCTGCACAAAGCCAGTTGTTAAGTGAAGTAATTAATACCAAGATTACTTACCAAGTCCCAGCCCCGCAAATTCATCAGGTGCCTGATCTTTTGTTCCAGTAAAAGACCCTTCCCTGCCACGCACTGTTCCTGAGATGTAACGAGGTTTTACTCCAGTTCCTATTAACTGTGCCAACTCAAGTTGACTGATGCATTTCAGAATCTAATCCAGAGAGTAAAGCAGTTACTTGGCAACAAAAAGTAGTTTGGAACAGCAAAAAAAAATTCTTAAACATTCTTCTAATGGCACATCTTCAGAAATCAGAATTTTTTTCTTTTAAACACTCAAGGTCAGAGAAGTGCTCTCAGGCTTCTGACTAAAACTGAAAGTGATTTAAACACAACAGTGTTTGTTTGTCACTACTTTATTTATTTATTTTAAACTTGGATATGTTTTCCTAATTTAACTGGGTGCATAATGTGCAATTTACCTAATGGATGTACAGAAGTATACTTGGCACGCTACCTAGGAAACACTGTGTGCATGCACAAACAGGCACACTAGTGTGCTCAAAATCAGTACACGCATTTTCTTAAAGTTTAAGAACAAATGACTCTTGTACCTCATGCCAGGAGTTTCCTAAATAGTTTCCATCCGTATGAGCCACTGTGATGAGTGTTTTAATGGTGTCAATATTCTTCTGTTTCATTTCAGTAATACCAGAGCTCACTGTAAGTAACGTAAATCTTGCTAATGCTTGGACATAGGCATCTCTTTCAAGCTACGAAAGGGAGAAAAAGTAAGGTTTGTCTTGTGTATAAGTATTTTCTTAGTTTCTTCCTTGTATTAGAATCAATCTGATCTTTTTCTTCTTTCAACAGAAGATTTCAACCTAATATCAACATCCACTCAGGAATCAGCCAATCACATTTTGCAGATCAGTATTACAAAGTTACCTAAACAGGAGTAATTCAGCTCACAAAAAAGCTTTACATGACAGTAGTTTGCAATAGCAGACGACTGAACTTGATGATCCAGGAAGTCCTTTCCACTGGCATGCTCCTATCTCAATGGCATATGTTTCAATGACAAACATAAATCAGAAAGACAGTTCTGAGTACCTAACAGTTTGATGAAGTACATGTATCACCAAACTGATAAAATTAAGTCAATGCATGAGTGCTTTGCTTATGTCATCTCTACACCCTCGCTATTCAATAAGCCAAATTCCTTCCTTAAAAAACTATTTAAAAGATCTTGCTAGCAACCAAGAAAATATCGCAGACATTAAAATACTGAATGCTATAGCTCTATTACACAGAAAATCTTTTGTTTAGTGCACAAAGAAAATCACTGCATTAAATTTTAGTGATGATACTATTTATCTTCTCTTCATACAACTAAATTTCCAAAGCTTTCTACATAATGAAGATCTCCCTTTTTTCCTATAGTAAAACAGGGGATTAAAAAAAAAAAAAAAAAAGTCAGGGTCCCTCCATTCAAGAACATAAAGTGTCAAGTCTGACAACCTAGAAGACATAGGTTGCTGGGTTTTGTTTAGTTGGATTTTTGGGGGGAACAGGATGTTGTTTCTGAAGGAAATGAATACTAAGCAGGAAAGCTAAAAGTCCCAAATATTTCTCCTCAGCTAAACTTTCTGTATTCTTCTACTACACCTGGACCTACTCTCAAAACAATGCCTTAGCAGATTCTACCTTCAAGTAGTTTTACCTTCTTCAAGTTGTCTGTGTTTTTTTGGCAACAGATTCTAAATTATATGTCTAAAAAGTTTATTTTACCAAACCCATAAAACTACTCAGCATGCATCTGAATTAACCTACACAGTTTGGAGCACCTCAGAAGCTTGTGAGATAACACTGTTGTGGGTGAGTAAACAGCAACTGACTTATAATCCAGGCAGATGAAATATATTAACAGGGCACAAAAAAGGGGTGTTCCGCATGTAGGTACCTGATATATATACATAGGGTATCTACATATCAAAGGAAAGTCCTCAGGTATCATACAAACCTATTACAAAGGTAAAAGGGAGATTACAGTTGAGCTCACAAGTGTTTTTTTTCTTGTCATGTATGACCCGAAGTTGATAAAGTCAAATCGTTGTAAATCAGAGAAATGGATGGCAACTATGAATTATTTTTAGCCATTTGGATGTTTAAGACTGTTTGGAAATTAAAAACATTGAGCACATAATAAAACCAGATACATATTTAATAAAAACAACCTCAAGAAAGAACGTCTGTTTCATAGAGAACACACAGATACCACACCAGAAAGCAACAACACAAGACAGACTCTTGCAGGACTAGATAGCACAGCTGCCATACTCAACCCCGGCTACCACTACAAGGCATGCTGGCAAGGGCACAGCAACTGAAGTATCAGCACAGAAAAAACGAAGTTTCATGTTGAGTGTACTAGACAAATAAGCTCTGGCGTCTGCAAGTCATACATCTTCCGTAAGAGAAAATGTCTTCTCTCCTATCAACAAGGGGTGTTACATTCCCCCACTGTCTCATACAGAGGAAGAAAAAGTAATTCATCATTTTTCTAAGTCTTCAAAGTAGAAGAGGAGAACAACAATTAAGCAACGTGTCCATCAACCGGAAAGTGAAAACAGATGAGATATGCAAATTAAGTGTATCCTTTTGATGCCTATCTTGTTCCAGATGCTTAAAGACAAAAACCAGATTGTGCTACAGTCTCAGAGTAAAAGCATAAATAAGGAAAACCAGAATTTTTAACTGAGGTTTTTTTTTTGGTAGTCAGAGGTGAGCATGCATAGTTAAAATTATATTGTGTGCTTAGGGAACTTTCATAAAACTGAAAGCCAGCACTTCACTTCGTTATCTCTCAACGTGCATAAACTAGCGTTAACTGTTCTTAGACACTGATCTTAACCTTGTATATGTTTACTCAATCAAACAGGAAAGTTGCCAGCACCAGTTTGGCACAAGAGAAAACTGCTTCCAGAGAAGATCCTTAAGCTAGCTCAAACACGTGTTCTTGGAGCATGGTGATCTTACAGCAAGTATCTCCTTCCCCTGCCCACCCCGGGCAGGCCGCTGCGGGACTGGGAGCTAACTCTGGCAGCTGCAGAAACTGATATTCCTACCGCTTTCACTTTTGCGATTCAGAAACAGAAATGACAGGAATGTCCATTTCTCTGAGCCAGGCAAGGCCTTGTTCATCAGACTTTTAAGGCAGTCTGCTTCAGGCCAGAAAAGAAGAAAAAACTGAAGGGGAAAGACAGAGGAAGGAGACCTTACATTATCTCAAAACTGCTTTTTTAAATCAGCTGTTATCAGAGCTCTGAATATGCCTTACCACATTAGTGATAAAAAATTATCTAATTTGCTAAATCAAAGTGCAAGGGGGGAGGGAACAGAAAGCATTCACTATAGTATCATAGTTCAAGCTATTTTGTTTGAAGTTATTCTAATAAAGGATTTTTTAAAATGTTTTCAGTATGCACATGACATAATGCAATGGCAAACACAAATTCTTCCCTCCATGTCTTCACTTGTGCTTACAAAGGGTTTATGGCAGACCAGTACTCCATTTATTAACTAATGGTTTACAATAAAAGAATATTCACTAGCTATGAGATTAAAGTGGAAGGGGAACGGGGGGACTCAAGACAAACAAACCAAAACCAGCACAGCGATGCCCAGGTTTAATGGGCATTATCTCCCAGAGCCAGTCTGGAATACTGGTCATTGTGCTTAATGCAAGATGCATTAATGCGCTGTATCAGGAATGACATTTCCAGTGACATAAAGGTTAAAATGGTATCCAATTATACAAGTATTAGAATAGTATCATTTCTCTGAAGTTGAAGACAATATTTCAAACAGTTCATAGAGATATTATTTAATTCTGAAATAGGATAGAAAGACTCATTTTAAGAAACATCATTTAAAATAACAAAGCTAAAAAGGAAAGTACTTTGACAAAAAATAGTCACTTGTGGGGAAATGAAAATCCAATATATTAGCATGACAGAACTTACTACAAAAATTAAAACGTCACTATTTAAAACTGAAAAATTTCAGTCAAAAAAATGAGACAAAGCAGTAATCCTGGAACTAGGCAGCCTCTTAGTATTGCAATGCATAGCTTCAGCAACGAGAGAACCGACTCCGAGAACCATACTAACACTATGCTTGTACATAAATCACAGTATTGTCACAATCATAGTTTTTTATATTACCTGAATGTTGAAAATGCAAGCAATCCTGATAGCACATCGTATACCTTCCAAGCAAAGAGAAGCAACTTCTGTATCATCACAGTCCTGCAGACCCACACTGAATGCAGCTAGGAAAGGTGTCCATGCCAACTACAACACATGCGAAATAAAGGTTACATTATCAACCGTTAGTATTTGAAGACAACGAATATTGTAAGTTTCAACATCTTTCTAAAATGTAAATTCAGTCCTCAACCAATATCATTAACTTTGATGTTACCTGTTGCAAAAAAGAAATGGTGAGAAGTGATATGAAACATACAACATAGGACACAAAGTAATGCAGATGGATGCTCCCCCAAAAACCACTCTCCTCCACCTGAAGCAACCAACCAAAACAACCATCTTCAGAGTGCTGAAAAACCCCCAAAGTTATGCCAGTCAGACATCTATTACAGTTTTAATATTACCTGGATAACATTTATCTGTGCCACAGGGATATTTTGCACAGTTAGAATAAAGGTGGAGTCAATAGTTGTGACAAGAACCAACATGTTCAATTCCAAAGTGGACAATACTTTTCATCCTAAAGGAACCTACATACTCAGTATGTCCTGACAATACAGGAAAAAGAATAAACGATGTTGCCCTATTGTACCACGCTTTTACTAATCTAGGTGAAACCACTACAAGACAGTAACAATACAAGACAAGCTACCATTCTTTCCCCGACCTCTCTACTCTGATTTTGTCGTTCTTGGTTCTCCATCTTTTTGCGTCCAAACCCATGGCTGAAGTTCCCCATGCCGCTTGCCTTAAGAGGGACTGAGAGGGAGTAATATGCTCAACTAAACAAAAGCTATTGCAGAAGAGCTCACATGGTCCTGTCCTTGTGGTCAAGGCTCCCTCTCCCACAGGCAGAAAAACTGATCAGAAGATGCAGAGGATCCTACCATAATTACACGTGGTTATGAATGTCCACCACACAAGCTGGAGGAAACCCCAGGGCATCCAGAAGAGTTTTAGAAGTAACTACCTGAAATCACCCCAGGTGCTATACACAGTTGATAGGAACAGCAGGCAGCAACAGACTTCACACTTACTTTCATATCAAAGCGATGCAACACAGCTTGGTTTCATTTAAGCCAGCAATTTCAAAAGCAACTACTTCAGAAAAGTATTCAAAACTTCAATACACCAAACCACAACTCTGGGAGATAATTAGAGAAACCAGACATACTGCTAGATCCAGGACTTCACTCCCTTTTTAGGAGGATTTCATTGTTTTATTTTTCATTTCTACAAACTAATCTTAAAATCTCAAAATCAAAATTCTTTCTTCTGTAACAAACTATTTTGAGATCTGTACAGTATGCTTTATGATTAGATTTAGGCTATTATTTATAATAGACTGTTTTGTCATTAAATGTCATTTCATCATTAAAATTAATCCTCTAAAGTAAACATGCTGATTCAAGGTGCTTAGATTCGGCATACAGTGAATTTTTGTTCTGTTTTTATAATTTAGCAAATCTACTTGTAACGATAAATTTCACTCTGGCATCAATAGGTAAAGGCTATACCTACAGATTTATAAAGTTTTCCTGAAATTGAAATAAAACAGTCAATATGAAATTTAATATTCTTTACTTTCACAGTTCTCACTTTTTTTTTGAGAAGAGAGATCTCTGCTCAACAGATCACATTATCAGTACTTAAATTAGTTTATGGACACCTTAAAGCAAGAAGATTTGGAAGTCTTATGACCTCCACAAATGATATAGAGACTGGTAATTTACACAGATGCTTCATTTTGCACTTCTTTTGAAAAAAAAAAGTATTTTGCAGACATACTTTTCAGATATTAGAGGCTAGGAATGTCAGAGTAATAAGGTTGGTATTTTATGGAAAAAAGTCTATGAATTTTACAGATGCCTGTATTTGAATTTTTTTTATTTCAGCATTTAAGAAGTCAATAGAGAGAAATTATGTTCAGTGCACCTCTGCTAAGTGATACCCTGAAAGTAGATCCTAAATAAGAACTTGATTTAGCATTTTTCTGTACAAACGGAGTATTGATCTACTTTTACTAATAGGATGATAAACAACTTAAGAAATTTGCCTCACAGATAGCAATCTTACTCCTAGATCCCCACTGCCTCTTCAGTGAGGGCCTGGAGCTCAGTCTGATCTCACAGCAAGTCATTTCAGGGAACAATCTGTAACAGTAGTTTTCTGGAATTTAACTCCCTGCAGCAGTTCACAAGAGTCAGATGAGCCCTGCCGGTGGCACAAGGACTGCAAATGAGAGCACATGGGAAAAGTACAAAATTTCTTTTCAGTGGCAGTTTACTGAAATTTAGTTAAGCCAAAGACCGCATCCAAAAGCATACTTGGATGTAGATCTCTATTGGACATACTCCGTACCTATAAATCTGAACTGCTTGCATGGAAAAGGCATTTGTGTTGGAGATAGCTTGCACCTATGCAATGGTAAAGACAGGTGTTTAGAACAATGGTTTAATATAGGTTTAGCTATCTCCCCCAAAACTATATGGCCCTCCTAGCCTTTTTTGAAATATTAATTTGCAATTCTATTTGCAATAGGCACGATTAGCCAAAAGTTTACTTGCCCCCCCAAAATGCAATGAAGTAATCTCCTTCAGGAGCAGGAGACATTCAAACACCAAGATGAGTCATTTCTCACTTTTATAAAACTGTTGTTTTAACTATGCCTGTATACCTGAAATAAAAATCTCTTCTTGCAAGTTTTTAATCACTCTTCACACTTTTCTCCCCCTGATATACCACTCATAACTCCTCCATTATATCAAGATTTCTTCTATCAGCATAGAAATTTCTTAAATCCAATGGTAAATGAAATTGGAGTAGAAGGCTCAAAGTTCTTTCTTTCCTGCTGCAAGTTAAATAATTGTAAAATAATCAAATGCGGTAGATACAAATCTTTCATATTTTCAACAAATCCTATCACAATCAGCATTTTGCATTATGGAGAAACTATGTAAAATTCTAGTTAAATACCTAAACACACAGCTCACCTTAAACATGGGTCTCACATGCTCCAGGTGTGTTGCACTAGTAAAAGGTGCCTGAACATGGCTCACCGCCTCCATAAGAGCTTTAGCTGTTTTAGCCATTTGTTCCATTTCCAAATTGTATAAGAGTCTTCTCTGCTTTTCACTAGCAACACCTGCAAACACATTTTTTTCTCTTTACATTTGTGCATCTTCAGCAGTGGTGTCTCCAGGAATATTGTACTTCAAAATTTTTTGTTATTTAAATGCCATACATCTTTTCCATTGTCATTATTTTCTGAAATTACGATACTAGCAAGATATTTTTATTAGAATATTGATACAAAAACTAACTCAAGGCAAACTTACATATGAAATGTAAACTATTTTTAATCCTACATGGAAGTTCAAAATTTGCACATAAAGCATTCCTTCTCCATCACCTCAACTGACAGCATAAATATCCAACATGATACATCCACTCAGCTAAACTCAAAAGCAAACAGAAGTTTTGTAGCAATTCATCTCCACAGAAAACAAGAATAAAAATAATCCTTTTCTCCAGCAGAGAGGACTACCTTATCACCATTTCAGTAATGGAACCTTCATCTCACCAAAAGAGAGAAACCCAAGTATAACAATTAACTTCTATAAAATTATAATGAAAACATTACATTAATTGAATGATTATTGAAAAATCAGATGGATTCTTTTTTCCAGATGCAAATTTCCTGTAAGCTATCTATTCATAAGGCTAACTTAGGCCTTACTTAAAAGTATACAAATTTGACTATGTTGGGAAGAAGCCAAGTCTCTCTCCAATGTTGTCTGTAGAAAACTAGAATTAAGAACACCTGAATCTTCACACTGTGCAAAACACAAAACTTTTTTTCTGGTATTTGAGAGAAGAAAAGCTAATTTTAAAAGTGTAGTAAAATCAGGGCTCTGTAAACCAAATAAACCAAGATTTTTGGAGAAGTAAGAGGGCCTACTGGCAGAAAATACAATGGTCACCCTAAAAATAGAGGGCACAACCACTGTGTTTGTTCTGCACTGTGCCTATCAGCCACACTATTAACTCAAAGCCCTCATATGTATTTACGGAGTTGCTCAACACCAAAACCTATTTTCTCTATGAGAAATGTACCAAATACTATGCATTCATAGGCATAGTGATGGGGAAACAAACAGTTGCATTTAATGCAGATTTGAAGGTCATGCATTTTTAAGTTAAAAGGAAAAAAAAAAAAGAAATAAAAAGTTAGGACTCATTTGGAGTTAGGTAAGCGGTGCTGGTTTGATTTTCTCTTATTTCAAATAGATAACAAAACTGAAGAGCCAACATTTTGGAAAAACCTACCACTGCAACTACTTACTTTGCTTACTGGATTTTGTGGGTATCGTTAATTCTTTTGTTTCTTTCATTGAAATCTTCTTTCCTGCTATTTCATTATAGATAGCAGACAAATATTCTTCAGGTAGATCTTTACTGTCATTGATACCTCTATTCATTTTAATATACTGTTCCTTTGTCATTTTATTCTTTACCTGAAATCCAGAAAGAAGCTATTAACATGAACAATTGACACAAGTTTTTAGCAGTTACAATGCTGTCTACAAAGCTGCCAAACAGATGAGAAGTTACCACAAAGAATGAACCTGCTGATTCAGAAGAAATTTAAGTAGCCAGTAAGACTACATTGTCAAATCTACAAAATCATGCAAGGCCAAATGGGAATTACACCACTCATAAGCATTCAAGTAGGATCTGCAGTTTAATTAGCCGTCAATTACAACAAATTGGAATTTGTGTTTTAATTTGTCATATAGTCTAGGCTATTTATTTTAAATACAAACCTATACACTTTTTCGAGATATTGTCTAAATGATTGATGATGGCTAATCATTACAACTTTGAATGCAATGCACTACAGGTATTTATCAAAACAGAGCTGCATTTTTTTTTTTTTTTTTTAAGGTGACTGAAATCAAGAGCAGATTTGTGTTAAAATCTATGGGTAAATAGTTACATAAGTTATGGCTTTGACTGTAGGTTAGATCACTACTGTGAGTGCTGTAATATGAAAGCAAATCCATACAATACCTACTCAGTACATGGTATGGAAATGATACCTTACAGAAATGTCTAACCAAAACAACTTAAAAACCTCAATACCCATGAAACACAATGCTATTACTTAAAAGGTGCGCAGATCTAAGCAACTGTATTTCTTAAATGCATCGAACATCAAGGTTTTACAGCTACAGTGTCACGATATCTGAAAGTTAAAATACTATGAATTATACCAATTTTTTCTAGCAACATACCTGCGGACTGTGAAGATCTGTTGTCAACATGATAATTGAGTAAGCTAAGACATACGCGGTGTCTGCACTAGCAAAAAGAGTTTGCCTGATGTGGGGGAGGAGAAAAAAAAAAAAAAAAGAGTGAAGTAATATATTAGCAACTTTTACTTATTATTCAGCTTTCCAAAGTTCTGAAAAATAAAGTATTATTTACCCTTGGTTACATTCTAAATATCTAGCAGCAAATTTCTCCATTAGGCGATCAATTTTTTGAGCCTCTCCTGGAAGACGAAATCCCTCTAGAAACATACGCAGAGCTGAAACAAAATCCTTTCCTGAAAAGTCGTGTTGGTCTACATACGCATACATGACTTCTTTGTTAAATTTATCGTTGTCTCCCAGGAACTCCCCAACCTGAGTCTAAAATAAGAACAGAAAGAGACAAACTAGTGCATTCACACTGGAAAACACTGGTGAAGTGAGAACAGAGACATACTGCCCATATGTTCCACAGAAAGAGAGGCCTGCATGTAGTTAACTATGACATATTCCTGATTCTCCTCTACTCGCTAAAGCAGCATATTTTAGCCATACACTCCATCATAATGTTCTTTTATGTGCTCAAGACTGCCTACTTTCCCCCTTCTCTGATTTTACTCCCGTACCATTTCATTCTGTTAGAGGCCATGCGTGCACAAGAACAAGTGAATATTACCAATGACTGTGCTGTTCTCTGCTGCAATGCTTTGGGTAGTTAGGAAACTTACTCTTGGAATGAAAAGTTTACTAAAGCCTTGACTTTACTCCCACTACAGTACAGAGCTCAAATACAACCAACTGGTACTCAAATACGTCCAGCAGATCCCTATCACAGCAACACAGTACAATGAAAAATACTGTGCATTCAGAAAAAGGTGTCTGTATATGTAAACTGCGATTCTAAGCTCTTGGCTGAAGCTTGTAACTCCAGTCATAGCTGCAAGCACGGGATTGTGCTAGCCCTCGTATGGAAAACCATGAGGGTGGCTACTAGGCAGAACACACAGGCTGTTGTTTGAGAAAGCCAAGTCTTCTGCAACAATACCAGCATAACACATTCTCAGTCTCCTCAGCTTGATGGTGCAGGATCCTCTCAAGTCCAGCAACAGCTGAGCAGTTGCTGTAAACCAAATCAAAGAACTGATCGAGCTTAAATACTTTTCCTTTGGGAGGAAGCAAAGAATGTTTTTCATGTTGTTGCACCAGACTATTTTTTAGCCATCTCTGAGGGATAGTTATCTGTGGCTCTCCCTTACTGGGCTGAAGGAAATACAGTTTAGTAAGCTGCTCCTAGCTATATACTAGCAACTAAATACAAGTCCTGAGTCAGCTCAGGTAGATCAGCCATTTACTTCATATTCCCACTGAACTGCAAGGTGTGTATAGTACAGGATGCAGCGCTCTCACATACTTCAAATTCTTTGCGCATACAGTTTTGAAAGAGGGAAGTTTCCTTTTCTTCTTTTTCCTTGTACATATTATATACCTTAGAACACTCTAATACGATTTTCAGTTAGTATAAAAACATCAGCATGAGCAAAAACAAACATCAGGGATTAGCAGAACAGTCTCCTTACTGAATCTAATCTTTCCTCTTGATGCAAGAACTGAGCAATATCTTCCGGGGTAGTGCCGAGCATTCCTTGTTCTTGTAGGTACTGTATCCCCCTCTTTGGCTTCTTATTGAATCTGTACAATCAAGATCAACACGGAATGAGAGTGAACCCTTTTATCTGTGCACACAGCCATACCTGCTTCATCAAAAAAAATTCAACAGTCTTGGATGAGATATCAAAATTGGCATATTAGTTAAACATTTTTTCCTTTATCAAACTATGTATTAGGTAGGAACAAATTATTCCTTTATATTATTATTATTCCTTCCCTTTATCTTTCCCCCTCCCTGTAAACAGCTTCCTCTTCCTCTTTCCTAGGCAACTGCCATCATGGCATCCAAGCAACTCCCAGTAAAAAGGGTATCAAGTCTTCGAATCCACTATGCAATGAAATTAATCTACCCTCTGATCCAGAGAGCTAAGTACTATTGTTTACTCTGGTCTAGGATGCAGTTTCTACTCTCCTGCAATCTAACTAAAACTAACTGAAATTCCAGGTTCATTGCAAGTTACAGAAATGTATGTGTGTGTGTATACATATATAGGTATGTAAATATACACACACGGATACATGTGTACACACACGTGTGTGTGTGTGTAAAAAAATATTCCATGCAAACTCATAATCTTAGTTTGGAAAGGAATAATTGTGTTTTATTGTTTTTTATTTTAATCTTGGTGAAATGCTTACGAAATCCATCAGTAGCCTGCAAGAATGACAATAAATGAATGAATGAAAAATGATTGGACAAGAGACCAAGTGACCGAAAGAAACTGAGACCCTAAAGGACTAAGCCATGTTTGTTTGGGGACTGAAATCTTTACTAAGGAAAATTTTTATTTTTGCATAAAGTGACTTTGCTGAGGAGGTGAGGTGACAAGGATGAAATCACATGAAAGGTTAATGTCAGACTCCACTGAGAAATTACATTATCCTCTGCTTCAAACTATGACAAGTTTACAAATTACAGGGAACATCATCTTAAGCATATAGGCACTTCCATGAGTAACGTGTAAAGCAAAACAGGCAGTATTCAACTGATCGCATGAGTTCAATGTACTTTTTATCCAAATATAAAAACCTTATTTTTAGACAAGCAGGTCTGGAGAAAAAAGAACAAACATTCAGAGTACTCATCTTCTAGCTGTGAGGAATTAGGTTAACACAAAACACTGTTGACAGGCTCCAAAGGGAACACCATTCAGCACTCTTTCACCAGAGGAAGTGCTGTTACATCCAGAGTTTTTTTTCCTAACACAAGATGAGTATTTATGAGGAGAAGGAAGAAAAACCCAGGAATCTTCATAGCTCCGAAAGAATCCACCCTCCCATGGGTGATAAAGGGGCACTCACAAGTCAATTCCTTGTTCTATTATTTCCTTTTGTTGCTTTAGGACCTCAAACTGCTCTGGGTTGTCAGTGCCAGACATCTGTGTGCTGTAACTGCCAATTCCTGACGAAGCCGTAGAATCCAGGGAATTTAAGCTTCCATATCTGTTAATTGTCTCAGGGTGTTTGGTTTCATTGCTGTCCTGTTCTGTGGGTTTTTCTTGGCCTACAAATTGGTGGTGGGGTGAAAAGTTACATACATAAAAAATACATGCACAGTGAAACAAAATAAAAAACAGAGTTTATTCTTCAATTATTCTTCAAATCCTCTCTGAAGACTTCTAAAAGTTACTATGGTATCTTCAGTGATCTATTTATTTTTATATAAACATTCTGCCTTTGTTTAGGTTGGGAAAATAACCTAAAAAAATCCATTACAATATATCAAGGGAGAGAGCTGGGCCTGTTTAGCCTGGAGAAGAGAAGACTGAGGGGGGGATCGTATTAATGTGTACAAGTATCTGAAGGGAGGGTGTCAAGAGGATGGGACCAGACTCTTTTCAGTGGTGCCCAGCGACAGGACACGAGGCAACAGGCACAAACTGAAACACAGACACTTCCATCTGAACATGAGGAAAAACTTCTTCACTGTGAGGGTGACAGAGCACTGGAGCAGGTTGCCCAGAGAGGCTGTGGAGTCTCCTTCTCTGGAGATATTCAAAACCTGCCTGGATGCGATCCTGTGCAATGTGCTCTAGGTGACCCTGCTTGAGCAGGGGGGTTGGACTAGATGATCTCCAGAGGTCCCTTCCAACCTCAACCATTCTGTGATTCTTTCAGTACGACACATATCTGAAATTTAAGCTTTAAATTACAATTGTAATTTTGAAGCACTTGCAAAAAAATAGAAGCAACACCTCAGAAACCCAAATACAAATCTTCCCCTTTATTCTCAAGTCTGATGTTGCACTTGGACCTAAAGCAAATCACACTATTCAGAGTTTTTGAAACTGGGTGCCCAAAAGTGTTTATGATTACATATGCCAAGTAGCTGGTGCTCTCTCTCAGTTCACAGAGAGCAGAGCTTAGCATCTCTAAAAATGATGTTACTACTTCAGCCAGCAACTTTAAGCACTTAAACTGCAAATTGTGGCATAACCTTGGTACTTTTTCATGTCAGGTCAGATGGAAACAAGACTAAAACATGATTTAGTTATTTTGCTTATAATACTGGATGTCCTATAGCTATGTATTAGGAGAAAAAAGAGAAAAAGAAAAAAGAAAAAAAATCTCCATGCAGCTTGCTTTAGCATTAATTTAATCTGTTGGAAATCAGACTAGATTTGAAATTAGGGGATCTGCCATGCAAGTTTTATGGTGCCCTTAAAATTAGAAATACATTAAATCACAGAATTTAGTCATTTTCAGTATAATAGTCTCCCAGGAATTTAGACAATTATGAAAAAAATCAACTTGTTCAAATGACAACCATCCAAACTTATCAATACTTCTTCAAAAATTATAAACAGTTTGTTCTTTTTTTTTTAAATGCAATAGCTTTTACAAAACCAGAAACCAACTATATCAAAATGCTGCAAAAATGCACTAAATTTCTGCAGTACATCTTTAGTAAAGCCAGAACAAACACACCCCATCTTACCAAGTGTTGTCTGAGAATTGGGATTCACATACTGATCCTTACTCCACTCCACCATGCATTTCAAGATTGACACTAGACATTCCAATCCTTTCTTTCGCAAACTTAACTCCTGGAATGAATTTCAAAAGAAATACATTAGTGAAACAGAGAGTCTAGTTTTAATCTATCATGCCAAGAAACTTGACGTTTTATAAAGTTTGACAGAATTTTTACCTGAACATTGGACATGCCAAGTTCTTGGCTACCCCTTCCTTGAGCAATCTTTGATAGGTCATTAACTAGTCTTTCAAATATGTTTGCTGCATTTAAATCACAATCGTAGTTCACATAAATGTCCACTACGCTCTGGGCATCTACAAACAAAGTGACATTGTCAAACTTGAAACAAAAACTAGATTATTCAATGAAAGACAAGTTCAGTTTTGCTCTTTAGCATAAAAATGCAAAAAACTAGAACCAAAAGGTCCTTAATACCTGCGCATATCCGTGTCAGCGTTTGTATAACCATCCATTTATGATCAAACGAACTAGTAGAAGTTTCCAAGATATACAGGAAAATTTCTTTGAAGAAAACCTAGCAAGTATTCCAGGAAGAGGAAAAAAAGCCATTTGTTATATCTAGAGCACATTAACTTTCAAACAATGATATCAACCTTGAAGACCAATATTCTGACACACATAATTCTGAAAGCATATGGACAGTACTTAAGAAGCATTTTAAAGCTACAGGAGAGGGAAGAAAAGCAGGGAAGGAAGAAATACAACTTTACTTATGCTTAATGTGTTTGAAGTAGGACTTCAAATTAGGACACATGCACTTGTGGAGTTCTGTCCAGCTGAAACTTTGTTTATATTCTGATCACTAAAGCAGAAGAACTGCAAATGATGTGAAGTCCTGAAGGACAATTTAGCCTAAAAGACAAAATGGCTGGGATTTTGGGGATTTTTAAAGAAGAGATATTACCTCACCATTAAAGATTTTATTCAAGAGGTGAAAATATTACGGCACAGAAATAATAAACAGCCAACAATGTCAATTTAAAGTACCAGACCTTCCTTAGAAGGGAAACACCTAGACACAAGAGAATCATTCTACACCATTAGTGTATTGGAGGCAGAGCACTGGTCAGACACAGCATATAAAATGCAGCACCTCTGTTTATAAGAAAATCTCTCTTTCTTAAACCAGACATTAGTTTTCCCTGAAAGTGCTTCAGAACAGATGCCTTCGTTTGGAACGGAGACTACTCTTCCCCTGCTCCATGAGTTCCCCCCAGTCCCGCTAGTATTAGAGTCTTCTTATTTCAGGTGCGCATGCTCAGCAGCTAGGGCAGGCTTTTCCTGACTTCTTTCCTAGACTAAGCAGTGACTGCTCTAAGAGTGTATGAACTCAACATGGGAACTCCTAATGGCATTACATCACCAGTCTACACTTCTGAGAGTTCACCTCTCCTCAGCCAGTTGTGACTATCAAATCCACCAACATACGTTTTTGCAAGAATACTAACAGTCCCAAACAGAATCACAGAATCGCTGAGGTTGGAAGGGACCTCTGGAGATCATCTAGTCCAACCCCCCTGCTCAAGCAGGGTCACCTAGAGCACATTGCACAGGATTGCATCCAGGTGTGTTTTGAATATCTCCAGAGAAGGAGACTCCACAACCTCTCTGGGCAACCTGTTCCAGGGCTCTGTCACCCTCACAGTGAAAAAGTATTTCCTCATGTTAAGATGGAATTGTCTGTGTTTCAGTTTGTGCCTGTTGCCTCACGTCCTGTCGCTGGGCACCACTGAAAAGAGTCTGGTCCCATCCTCTCGACACCCTCCCTTCAGATACTTGTACACATTGATAAGATCTCCTCTCAGCCTTCTCTTCTCTAGGCTAAACAGGCCCAGCTCTCTCAGCCTTTCCTCATAAGAGAGATGTTCCAGTCCCCTAATCATCTTTGTAGCCCTTTGCTGGACTTGCTCCAGTAGCGTCACATCCCTCTTGTACTGGGAAGCCCAGAACTGGACGCAGTACTCCAGATGTGGCCTCAGCAGGGCTGAGTAGAGGGGGAGAATCATAGAGCTCTTCTCTGAAAGCAGAGCACAAACATCCAAATGTATTACTAGCTTGTTTTTAATATTAAATATTCCCTTATATGACAGAACTTTATAGAGATTTTATGCTATCAGCCAGGTAGCAGTATGCTTTGCTTTAAATCATGTATTTATTTTGTGAAAAAAAAACAACATTGATTTTTAAGCAACTTTGATAGTAAGCTATTTCCTCAAGCAAAATGCACCAATAAGATTTCCATTGCACTGGCATCCTCAGGGAAAAAGAGGCAAACAGCACAATCTCACAGTTATTTTTCTTATTAAGGAAAGCCTTCCTAGGAAGCATATGGAATTCAACACATATCAGGTCAGATCAATATAAGTGGAACACTATTCCAAGCACTTAAAAATATGTACAATATTAGACTGACTTTAGCCACAACTTTATGGAACCCAACTGGAGGAAGACATAAAATTATTAAACATCATGCTCTGAGCAATTCTTTGCCACATATTTGTTATTTTCTGAATTTCTGCTTGAAGACAATAATGCTATTGACCCACTCTGGAATCAGAAAAGTGACTATTTTCTGGTAGAGAATTAAAAAAAAGAAATCACTGATGGAGCAGAGATAAATTTCAAGTATGAAAATTAAACCCAAACCTTTAAGCTACAAGAGCAATTAGCTGGAAGGCCTGCATACTATGAAGAAACTTATTTAGATCTCTATACTTTGAAACAGAGCAGATTTCTTGCTTCTGGTATCAGCTTTGGAAAGGCACATCTTGGGATGTATGATTTCTCTCAAAGCTTTACAGATTATTTACATTTTAGATATTTACAATGATATCTATCACTATGTTATTTACTAAAATTACATCATTGACTTGAGACTATTCTCAGCATATCAGGAAATTAAACCAGAAAAGATCATACGGTTTTTTTTGGTCAACTGAAAATAGAAAACAGACAGCTCAGAGTTGTGAAAGGGTGGTAAGGGGTAGTATAGCTAAACGACACCCCCAAATCCCTTGAAATCGATGATTTGATTTCCAAGAAAACATGAAGCAAAAAAGGAGGGGCAAAGGAATGAGAGGGGGCCCCTCAAACAGTTGCCTACTGCCAGTGTCAGAGGTGGCTCAGGTATTACGGCAAATGCATCTGCTGACTTGTTCAGAAATACAGCTACAGTAAAAGTCAAGATTCAGACTCTTAGAGGGCAGTAATAGCTGAGAACTAAACTGCAAAGGAGGACATTTTAAAGAGCTTAAGTGAAAGGTACCACCCCTTGGTCACTTTCAACAGAGTCTCAAATTAACTCTTAAAATTTCAACATGCCAATGTTTCTTACACAGATGAAGCATGCTGCCTCAATCCTAAAATGCAGATTTTGCATATCATAAATCAGAGTATATGGCTTTCCTTACAGCTCCAGGAACTTACTAAAGCCACAAACGGAATATGGATCTATCTACTTGTCTACCCACATCTTCTGTATAACCTTCAGGATCACTAGCTGAAAGAATAGGAATTCTTAGCTCACACCCATGTGGAAAAAAAATACAAAAAGAGAAGAAAAAAAAAGAATAAATTTCTCAAAATTGCTGTCCCTTGTGCTTCATAACGATAGAAATAGCAGCATTGGCAGCATCAAGCTTTTGGCTTTCATATTTGCAAAGAGGAAACATAGACCTGACATCCTGTGACAGTCCTAATTTTAGTATATTCTAAAAGCTGCTACAATAATGTTGGGTATTCTATATCCACGTTTTCTCAGCTATAGCATCATTTTCTGTTTGAAATTTTAGAATAGGATGGCAGAGATAGAAGCTCATCAAATTTGTGGCGGGTAAGCCAGATTGCAATATATTTACCACCCACATGCTGACTGATAAGCTCTGCAAGCAGGTAGCAAGCCCAACACTTCCCAGGCAGCAGGTTGCATGACTGGACAGGTAGCTCTGCCTGGTCCGTATGATGTTCCGAACCCTGTGCATGCACCACAGTCTTGTCGAGCATGCACAGTTTGTCTCGAGAGTCTTCAAAATGTATCATATTTTCAAGGCATGTTCAATAAATCACTAAACTTGTATTTCTATCTAAGTTATCCTCAAACAAATACTGGAAATCATATTGTTTCTTCCCCCAAAAGCCATCAAAATAACCTCATAAGTGACAAGAACATGCCAGCTTTTTGACATGGTACTGGCAAAATTAGATTCTTTGTCCACAGCTGCTATGACAAATCACCAAGTTAGCATACTATGACATTCACAGATGAAGAAATTCCTTAATTCACGGTCCTTGTTGCAGGAACATTATCAACATTTCTCAACACCTTTTCACGTACTTAACTTCCCCACTTATGAGGCACTCTGCTGGCTATGGTATTTGCATCAACTCCCAAAGCATATGATTATCAAAATGAACAGTAAAAGCACACTGCATGGTGTTACTACTTTCTTCACCACGTAAGTAAGATCTTTAACATGTAGGACACAAAATAGTGTAACCAGACAGTACAAGTAGAAAGCACCTTTCAAACTAGCTGCTCAAATCCTTACATGCCCTATGGCACAAGAATTAAAAGTCAGGAACTAAGCCTCTACATACATCTTTCTTTCCCCAACAACTTAGAATATACCTATCCAGTGAGTTTGGGTCTATCAGGACTCAGATAAGTCAATTCTTATTGCTAAAAAAGGCCTTTTCTCTACTCTTGGTCCAAAGAGTGAAACAGAGTGCACAACTTTTGAGACCTGAGAAAATAAGATCTTATCTAGAACATGTATTTATGTAGGTCCTGATGTCTAAGGAAAAGTCAATAATCAAAATAATCAAATATTTGGGATTTGCCTAGAGAGAGGAAAAAAAAAATATATATATATATACACACACACATCAGTTCAAATGACCTTAAAGAGAATCCACATAGCATTTCACGACATTAATTTTCCTTCTAAAATTCCCTTGAGAAACCATACATTACATACAGTTTTTATAAATGTACTCAACTTCTTACTTTGTATCATGTAGTGTGGAAATAAAACTTCCTAATTGCATCACTGAACACTAGTTGACCAAGCTTATGGAGGATACTAACTCACATAGTAGTAGTAGTGAGTATGGGTAGCATAACTTATGACTGTAAAAATTCACTTTAATCACAAAATAATCAAAGCATGTTTTGTACAGTAAGATTTCTTAATCTTCACCACTTAACAACAGACATTAACAAAGTGTTACTTCTTATTAGAGACTTCATTTTATGTTCTACTTAATATGTAATAGAGATTTTTTTTAAACAGGCCTACACAAGTTTTCCTCTCACTTTCTACTTCACCAATCAATTTGACACTACCTGAAGTGCCACATTACTTTTGATGTTACAGAGTAACTTTTATTTAATCTCTAAGTATTCCAAAGGAAATATTGCTGTGTATTATACTTGAATGAGGTTTCAAAGGCATTGTTGTAAGTCTGGCTATTTATTGTCCTTGGGCAGAAGAGAGCTCTGTTGTAGGGGGAAAACTAGGCAAGTCTTTACGCAAAAGCTGAGATTCAGGAAGAAAAACCACAAATTTCTCTAAGATCAAGCTACATACAAATACAGACAGACACTCACCTAAAATCCCCTTTTAAATTAGACATACCTCAATCTGCATCTTTAGATGAGTCTTGAAGTTTGAGAGGAGGGTAAGAAATATGGAAAGTGAAAGTTCAAAAACTTCTGGAACTGATGAGACTCCATTTTTTGACAGTGCAACACAAAGATACTGCTTAATAGCATTAATAAACATCTCGTTTGTCCTGAAGACAGGTCCTGCATTCTGCAGAATGGACAGGAGTAACTGCAATGAAAGAATCTTTGATCGCAGTTCATGAGACCTAGAATAAAACAACACAGCATATGAACCACATGCAAGTCATAAAAATTAAGGCATTCTTTTGAAAACTCAGTACTCCACAATGATTTTACATGTGGAATACTCATGAAATAAACACGCGTTTGAAACAACTTTGTTTAGAAAGAGCAATAAAAAGATGTTGAACATATTTGGTTAAGTAGTCATCTTTCAGCCAAGAATATGGGTAAGAACAGCCTTTTCCAGTTACTGTTTCCTTCCATTACTATTGAGCTACTCTTCTGCAGAACAACACCTCTCAACAGTGAAAGGTAGGCAACACTGCCTACTCTTAGTCCGAGGATGAATGGAGCATTCTTTCCTTTTAATGGACATTGGAGGATCCCATCTAAAAGATCCCATCCCATCCACAGACTCTGAACTACCAAAAGGGGAAAGAAAGCAACTTGAATCTCTAGAGATTCCTCCTTTTTCTCTATTTCCACAAGCATGGAAGGAGAGCTGAAGGACCATAACAACAGCTGTACTGCCTGACCTATTTCTTCCCAACACAACAACCTCTTTTCCCTAAATATGGTATTTTACACCGTATGTCAGTCACTGGCCCTGTCTCACTCCAAGAGCAGTTAAGATATATAACATGCCTATCATAAAAGTTGCAATAGCAAAACATCATCTTTGATAACATAATGCAATTTAATTAGTATTCTGGATGAAAGCATTCTTTCCTCAGATTCCTGATGCTCCTTCCCACTTCTCATCATCTCAAAAAAGACTATGTACCTCTTCTGAAGAGCGAGGATTGACACAAATGGCTTTCATGAACAAGACAGACCACACCTTTCATCGAACAACCACTCGCTGATGGATGACAGCTATTGAAATATGAGGAACAATGAAAGCAAAGTTTTCCCATATACAGCCCAAATATGATAAGGCACTCTTCTAACCAACATGACACACACAATAGTTGGATTTTTGCTGTATTCTGCAAAAATACCAACTTAATGAAAAAAGGCATTCCAATCTAACTAAAAACAAAAATACAAATTCATAACAAATGCATTATGAATGAACTCAATGGTTTTGGCATGCTCGTAAGGGAAGTGGGCTGGAGGAAAAAAAAAGACCACTCTGTCACCCTTTCAAACTCCCTAAAATATACTCCCAAGCTTATGACTTGTCTGAAGACACTTTTAAGATGCAAAATACAGCAGTCAAATTGACCTCAGAACTAACACCCAAGACCTCAAAAACTTGCAGTCACTTTCTTGCGCCCTCTAGGCCTCAGTGAAAATGCCTCAAAATAAGTATTCTGACAGGAGAGGAAGAAACAGTTATACAACATGTACTCTCTCTTAAATTGATCTCATTCTTTTTGTGAGCCTAGAGTTTCTCAGCATTTATTGTAAGCAAGCGTCCTTTCCTCTAAAAGTTTCTCTTATTCATCTGTGTGTGGGTCTGCTGCGTAGAGCTATATTCTGTCCTCTCCCTCTTTGTACACTCTAAGCTGAGAAGCACCAACCACCTCCTCCTCTCGTTCTTCCTAATGGGCCCCAGAGTCAAAGTAAATGCCCCCCAAAATGCTCTCAGTGACGGTTCTTCAAGAAAGTGCCCAACTCTAGGCATTGTGTTACATTCTGTCTAGTTGTGCAACATTCTCCTTTGATGCAAAAGGAGATGATGCATCATGTTGCATCGAGTTACAAACTTGTTCAGATAAATATGTTTTACTGTCAAGCATAAGAAATTTAATTATGTTAGAGATTCTCTCCATATTTAAATTTTAAATATGGCCTTCTTCAAGCAAGTGTCAATTCACGGCCAAGTCTTAACTCGCTGGCCTCACCAATTTCATAAGATGTGAAAACTCACTTTAGTCTAAAACAACCTCAAGGACTGAAACCTAATAAATGAACTTTCAGGAAATTTCTCTAAAGGAAAGTATTTTCTTCCATCTTATGTTATATCTAGGAAAAAAGAATTTAAAGACATTAAGCATGTCACCAGGGAGCACAACCTAGATCTCTACTCCTAGTCGTGTGTGTTTAAATTAAAGCTCCATGTCCAGTTACCTAAAATTTAAAAATATTTTCCTTAAAAACATCATCATTAATTTCATTGGCAAGATGATTTTTAAATAGTTTTTTTTTTTTTAAACGCTGTAGATATCCTACGTCTACTCTCCCAATTATGGCAAGAAAGCCATCAATGCCTCACACCAAGATAAATCTTAGGCACTTCTCCAAACACAGAACATCTTTGAATTCCTTGGCAGCTAAGTCTTGTCCTAAATGCCATTTCCCTAATTTTTCTATACGAAGAGCTTAATCAGTTCTAATATACACATCAAGGACTCCATGGATTCAAATGGTTCCAAGTGCCTCAGTAGCTATTGCTGCTCTTCCAGAGGGAGTTAACCCATTAAAGCCTTTAATAAATAGTATTCTTAATCTCAGAGGTGACTCAAATCACAAAATTTTTATGGCACTTTCTAGAAAACATTCTCTAGAAGAGGGAGGAAAAAACCTCAGGCCCCAATCTTCATTCTTGGATTTCCTAACTTTCTGAAGAGTATGACTAGATGACAATGCGAAAAAGGTTCTAGATCAACCCTTCAAAACCCTTCCCATTACATTATTTTTTTTAGCTTATTACTGATATCAGTGATTAAATTTAAGCTGCCTTAAAGCTACCAGAGTTAAAGTGGGAACATGAAATAGTAAAGATGATGTTAAAGTATACTGGGCCTTTGATATTCATCAGAAGTCATTTTAGAGTTTTAATTTCTTACAGCGAAAAAAATGCAGTCCTCTTGAAAATTATTACAAACTGTTCCTAACATGCAAAAAACCCCCACATATACATTCTATCCTAGATCAAAAATGCAAACTTCTGTGCCAACAGATGCGACCAACTCAGATATTGGCATCCAAGATAAGAAGAGTTTTTTGTTTTACAATAAACAATTCTCTCAGCCAAATTGAAAACAGAGTATCTTCTGTCAGATGGCAAAATTTCCAAAACAGACAAATAAAGATCTTGTTTCCGAAACATTTCCGTTTTGGTTGAGAAGGCTGTCAAAAGTGTCCGACCTGAACATGAGAATGAAGAATACTGTATCACAAATTTGTCATAACTACTATCAATTTAATGTGAAGACCTTATATTAAGATGAACTAAGTTGGTATGCATACTGAATACTCAATATGCAAGAGATAAAAGAAACTGCAGGGCATAAACGACAATGGTTATGAACTTAGGTGTTATCCAAAAGCAGAGTAAAAATAGCTGAGACCAAAGATAACCGAAAACCTTCTTTACAAACCCTGCTACATGTAAACTGTTATGCACAACAACTAGAAAGAATATTAGGTCCTTACAGGTGGTGTAAGATTGTTAAGAACTGTAAGACTGTTAAGAAACTTCTAAAGAGGCAGATGGGTAAGAAAAGCTGCTTTCATTTAACATACAAAAGATGCACTACAACATAACAGTATCTTTTCAAAGTTTCTAGGCTCTTTTACCATACTATCGTTCTCCAAATAACTGAGGATTCTCAAAAATATTTAAGTAACTTATTCTTAAAATAGAAAACACTCATTATAAGAACTCTTAATTCTACTTACTTTGGATCTGGAGGTCCATCTGACAGGGGCTTCATAGAGAGTTTACACAGTGACCTGAATACAAGGAAGGCATCCTTTTGTAAAATGTGGGAAAACTTAGCACCAGGGGTAGGTCCTGAAGAATTTCCAGATTCCTAAAGAAGTTAACATATTTCAGTATTCTATTTTGCATTAGCAGGGTGGGTAGGGAAATCCCCACCTCCTAGCAACAAGAAGTTAAGATATTATACAACATAACCAATTCACTATAATTTTATGGTCTCAAGATTAAATTTAAAAAGTAGCATTCTGCAGTGCTGTTAAAATAAACACGCTCACTAATAAAAATTGCCATCTCAGTAAGAAGTCAGAATTACATAGAGACCACCACCAAATTAGACCAGTCAAGTTTAAACAAGATAACTTTCACAGATTTGCCTTCAGTAGTTTTCAGTAGATAACTCTGATTAAAAAAAAGAAAAGAAAAAAGAAAAAAAGAAAAAAGAAAAAAAGAAAAAAGAAAAAAAGAAAAAAGAAAAAAAGAAAAAAGAAAAAAAGAAAAAAGAAAAAAGAAAAAAGAAAAAAGAAAAAAGAAAAAGAAAAAAGAAAAAGAAAAAAGAAAAAGAAAAAAGAAAAAGAAAAAAGAAAAAGAAAAAAGAAAAAGAAAAAAAGAAAAAGAAAAAAAGAAAAAGAAAAAAAGAAAAAGAAAAAAAGAAAAAGAAAAAAAGAAAAAGAAAAAAAGAAAAAGAAAAAAAGAAAAAGAAAAAAAAAAAGAAAAAAAGAAAAAGAAAAAAAGAAAAAGAAAAAAAGAAAAAGAAAAAAAGAAAAAGAAAAAAGAAAAAGAAAAAAGAAAAAGAAAAAAGAAAAAGAAAAAAGAAAAAGAAAAAAGAAAAAGAAAAAAGAAAAAGAAAAAAGAAAAAGAAAAAAGAAAAAGAAAAAAGAAAAAAGAAAAAAGAAAAAAGAAAAAAGAAAAAAGAAAAAAGAAAAAAGAAAAAAGAAAAAAGAAAAAAGAAAAAAGAAAAAAGAAAAAAGAAAAAAGAAAAAAGAAAAGAAAAAAAAGAAAAGAAAAGAAAAAAAAGAAAAGAAAAGAAAAGAAAAGAAAAGAAAAGAAAAGAAAAGAAAAGAAAAGAAAAGAAAAGAAAAGAGAAAAAAAAAGGCATTTCATTAGAACACAAGTAGTTACATATCTGTGGCAAGATCCATCTGGTAAAACTTTTAGGGTACAATACCGATTCCTACTACCAAGTTCTTGCAATTCTGTACTATTGTTCCCTATATAAGCAACGCTCACATAAGCAACATGCTTAATGTTATCTTCATGTTATCTTCAGCTAGAATGGCATATGTCTCGTGACTGTAGCCTTTTAAGTTTAAAATCTATTCTTCCCAAACCTAAGTATTTACTACACTGACAGCAGAGACCTTCTGTCAGTAGATACTGTACACATGCTGATACCTGATAAAACAGAGGGTATGTATTAAAAATGCAATAAAGCTTAAAACATGATTTAACACTTGAAACTCATCTGAGTAAGTTATTTTATGGAATTATATTAAACATTCTCTATAGAGCTGTTTGGCCAAAAAATAATAATAATAAAATAATAATAATAGTAATAAAAAAAAAAAAAAATCTATCTCGATCAGTCCTTTTTCAGGATTTCCTAATTTACATTTGCCTGTACCTGAGTGTCATTGGAAGAGACAGATAATCTGTCATCAGGTAAAGATGGCGTATAAGCAACAGAAATTGGAGTCCCTGGAATTCCATTTGCCTGAATGTTTTCACTGTCACTGCCATCCTCTAATGTTACAATCGTGCCATCAGCACTTGCACTTTCAGCAGTCCCTTCTGTATCTGTTAAAAAAGATATAAAAATTAACCCCGAATGTTAAGTAAGAATGCAAAGTAAAAAGAGCTTTTAAATACTAAATCAACCAGAATCGAAGTTTCATAAGGTAGGAAGGAGCTTAAGGCAAAATTTACATCATATCGCTAAAAAACTGAACACTAGTTCCCACTAGTAGATGGAAATCACTATCAAAAGTGACTGGGAACTTTACAGTACTAGGCTCACCATTCTACCAAGTTTCCAACAAGTGCTGGGAAAAAAAGTCATTAATTTCATACGTACTTTCCAACAAACTGAAAAATGTTGTGCTTCATTACTACTTCAGAGACAAGCCCATTGTGTTTTATGTGGGCACAAAACAGAAAAATAAAATGAACAAAAATTCTGAGAAAACTGATCATAAATTAAGATCACAAATAAAGAACTTGGGCTTTGTTTCTTTCTTTCTTTTTTTGAAAGAACAACATGCCCCAATAGAGTGTAAATTAATCCTTGAAATCTCGTCCACTTTATTGTCAAATAATGCACAGTTAAGGTCTGACAACTTAAAAAAATTAACACATAAATGTTACTTAAATAAAAGTACATTTTAGCTAAATAGTCAGTAGTGTTAAAATAATTCTTAGTGTCAAGCTTCAGATTGTAGTCCTTATTGAATAGACAGATGAATTAATATGGATATAATACCTCCAACTACTATGTTCACCATTTCCTGCACAATACTTTGTACAATTTCTTGTGCTTTCTCTTCACATTCATTTTCACCATCATATGTTCCTCCATCAGCCTTAGAAAGATCTCAAAAAAAAATTCAAACAAATATTACTGAGAAGCTCAGAAATTAAGGAAGTATTTTGCTTATATTTAATACTTAAAAAAAAATTCAATAACAAATCTATTGATAGGGGAGTACACATTTTAAAAATAGTAGTGGTTGATGTTTTGAAAACAGTAATTGAAGAATGAACTTTCCAGCGTTCAACTTGTAAGTGGTAATTAATATGCAGACCTATGCAGAAAATACATCAATTTTGTATATTTACATAAGTTAAACACTAAAAAGTTACTGTTTCTGAAATATTATTTTCAAAAACTTTCCCAACATTACATAGGTGCAAAGAGGCATCTTTCCTACAGTGACCACAACAGAATAAATGTCGGAATAAGCAATATTTGTGATATAGCTTAACAGTGGTAACACCACCAGCAGACATTCTGTTTTAATCAACTATGTGAAAAATATCTATATGAGGGGTGGGAAAGGGGATGGGGGGAGGGAACAGTCCTCATCCTTTCTTTTTCACAGACCTATTCCCTCCCTCCATGAAACAAATACACACTGATTACTTTCTGCTGCTGTAGCCTGGTCAGCTTCTGTCTGTTCATTTTCAGCGCTAGAAATATCAGATCCATTTTCTGCCTCTGTATCTTCTTGAAGGTTCTTGTCCAAATCATTTGTGTTGTGGTCAAGCTCCCTCTCATGTTCTTTAGACAGCTGATCGGTCTGTGCTGGAATGTGTCTCAACTGAGGTGACTCGGGCGCATGATGGCTTACTGGAGACTGCTGTAGATGGTGCTGCTGTCTGTGTCTTTCCTTTTCCATCTGTTTGGCTTCCTGAAGCTAGAAGAATATTGCAATTGCACAAAAATTCTATCAGCAGACCAAAATATGAGCTGTATGCATAATGTATGTGTCGTTTTATAAACATGTAGTTCTTATCGTCTCTGCTTACGTAATGCCTTAACAAAGCCATAAGAGTTTAAGAAAATGCATCATTTGTATTATTACAACTACTTCTGTTATCAAAGAATAAACATTTTGTAAGAGAACTGCTTCCCAGCTAGGCGCATTACACTTACATATTTTCACTATGGAAGAAGGATAAATAAATGAGACATACTACAAGAACAAGAGTTGTCTGCCTGCCCTATACCTAAGCTCAGCCTGGAGGTCTGACAGTATACAATGACTGCATGAAGAAACATCAAGGCAGGTTTTTTTTTTTTTTTTTTTTTTTTAAAAGACCTCACAGAGACAGACATAGAAGAACTTAGAGTCATCTTCTGCTATACTATGAGCCTGTGGTATTAAGGGAAAGACTTAAAGTAACAAGGGCAAACTGACTGAGCAAACATCCAGAAAAAAAAGCTAGAATTGAAAATCAAAAGAAGAGTAACACTTGCAAAATACTAGAGAAGACAGACCCCTAGGAAGAAATGATTTTGCCAGCTTAAAATTTTAAGACAAAAACTATCTTGGTTTTATGTTTTCTTGGATTGGAACCTGCAATATAACTCATGGAGCAGGGCAACAGCAACCAAAGTCAAACCAAAGCAAAGTAGGGTGTTCTTTGATGTGATGCTCTAAGAGCTATCTTTCTATCCTGGCAAGTCTAGCATTTACCAAAAATTTTGTAACTTAATTATGATCTCTGCCATTTACTCTTCCACTTAAAGCTTTCTATGCTACATCTTTCAGGGTGCTATGCATCTCTGAGTAGACACATCCCTTACGGATTAAATAATTGCTTCCACCATTTCTTAGCTTGCAAATTAAAATAACTGTCCTGTGTGTGCAAGACAAGCAGAAGCATTTATCAATTTACATAAAGACTGGATGTACAGCCTGGCAAAAATAAAGACTTCCACTGTAGGCTAATAAATCCTATCCTATATTAAGTTGCTTAAAAAGACACTAACTGCAGATTTCTCAAAGCACTCATGTATTGCATGGTTTGTGCCTTGACCTACCATAAATATGATGTATTGTAAATATATGACTATGATGGTATCGTGTACCAATAAACAGTTGCTTCCAAGAAAAAGTAAGTGCAAACTTATATCCACTACATATTCTGAAAGGAAACTGCTAGAGTCTGCAATAATGCAGCAGAATTACTTCTAGAAGTAGCTAGGAATTCAAGTAGTTCTCTGATCTGGGGATCCACCTGGTTTTTATAGGAATTAATTACTTTGCCTTATTGATCATTATTACCAGCAGTAGAAGGCGTAGGGCGTATGATGGGGTCCCTGCTGACTGTTCACAATGACAGTTTTGGTGACATACAGGTAGGTATCTGTTACTGACTATTACACATAAAAATGTTACAAGAATGTAAGTGATTACATGATTGTGGAGTATTATTCTTATCATGGATTACTCCTTTGGTGCTTATCACCACCACAACATCTGAGCATTTCACAAAGACTAGCCTATTCCACATGCACTCTTACAAACAGAGGTAGTGTTACACCTCTTGACAGCCTGAGAAGAGAAACTGAAGTCAAATACATCCATTGGCTGTAGAGGCTCAATATGAGAAGTTCAAACCCTACACACACACACACACACACACACCAATTTCTGAGAGCAAAACAAAAGAAACAATGCAAGCTAACAGATTTTTAACAAAGTACTTCACCTGGGATTTAAATTAGGAAAGACTATGAGCTTTACTAATAATGAAAAACCAAATCTCTCAGGGTAGTTTGCTTTTAAAGAACTATTTTCTATGAAGACTAAAGATACCAAGATACTTACTGCTTGATTTTCCATACGTGCAAATATGACATTCAGCATTTGTGTGAGAGTGGCCTTGGCTGTGGTTTGATTTATGAGGTTTTTGCTTGCTAGATAGATGTTGTAACATGTTCTTACAGCCTGCAGCACTGTTCCTTCGTGGATTTCTATGTGTTGAGATGTTACTGCAGTGAGCAAAGCCTTAAAAGTAAAAAAAAGAAAAATTATATACACATACACACATATATACAAACATTCCAATCAGAAACTTCTCTTCAATGAAACAGTGTGCAAATAAATATCAATCATGGATTACTTTTTAAATATAAAGCAATAAGTACATATCTTAAACTCTAGTTTAATTATGTTTTCCCATGTAGTATCATAGCCATATCTGACCATCACACATACCAGTTATTAAATTAAGAGTGTTTTTACTAACATATTTAGGAAATACACTCAATTTTTTCATAGCACTTAGTAGGAAGAAGTGACCAATAGAGTTATCAAGACAGGCAGTTAATAAAAACACCCTAGAATTTTTTTTAGGCACAAAACAGGAAAAATAGACTACTGGTTAAAATACAGAAAGTAACTCAGAGGGTTCAAAAACTATTTTAAAAATAAATGTAAGTGTGAAGAATGAAGATTGAGTATGTGATTAGGCAGTTACTACTGAGGCAACTACCCACGCTAAACACTCTTTGGATATATGGTAGAATATTGTGTTTCCCTCTGTAGAGACTCACTTCTTTCTTTCCATTTCAGCTAGTTTCTGCTTCTCTTATTTTACAAAACGTATGCATATAAGCCTATGAAAAAAACAGGTAATACATAATTAAGCAACACATTATCCTTATGCGAGGTATAGGTAGGCTGATTAAAAAGAGAGAGATAGATGGAAGTTGAAGACAGGGTGCAAAGACATTGCCAGAAAGACTGGGGCAGAGGGAAACGTTGGGGTGTGGAAGGAAGGGGGAAGAACCTGGTCCATAATGGAACGAACATACATACACTAACCACTGTACACCAGTAGAAGGTGTCAGAAATCAAGAAGAAGTTTTATGTATTAAAGGTTTTGACAGAGCTAATGATTTAATGGGATGCTTAAGGAAAGCATGAGAAAAACAGAAGCACTGGAAAGCCTGTACATTGGAAAGTCTCTTTCTCACAATTAAAACCAAAGTTATTTTAAATGCTGTATAATATATTCATCAAACCATGTCTAAATTCTCTCACAGACATTGTCAGCTTCTCTGTCACAACACAGCATCAACATGCAGACGAGTGTCCATTTCTCACTCAAACACTTAAAAAGAAGAAATCTCAAAACAAAACAACAAAGAAACACCACTGCGTAGCTTAATGGGAAAAAAACAAAACCCCCACCTCGCTGACCTGTCTCTCAGGAGTCCTGAATTCTACTCCCAGACCAGGTGGCCCAAGGTCCTTTCTTATTTTCCATTTGCATCACAGTTCTCTCATCAGTAGATATACGGAGGTACATATATGGATAACTATGCTTATATTTCTCATTGGAGAGAGTACACTGTTACCTGTATGACCACTAAACAGCATCTCATGCTACACTCTACAAACTAGTACTGCCTAAATGCCAACTAGAAAGCTTTTTTTAAAAAATTTAATTTAATTTTTTTTATTACAATCCCCCAGCAACCAAGCAAGGCAAACTATAGACAACAGCTTCATTAAAGAAATTAAGATCTCCCAGCACTGGAACTGTTCCTCCCACCAAATTCAGTTTGTGTGTCACTGACCTTCTGAGAACCAGAAAGCGCTGAGCTCAAGTTCATACCAGCATCCTTAACTCTACCCCCCTTTGCAGTGATTCAATACCGCCACAGAACAGGAAAAGGAGACAAGGCTGGAGGTGGATTATGTACTTTATTGTTTTAACTGGCATGACAGCCTGAATTTCATAAATTTCTTCCCTATGCTTGTCATGAGTGCTAAAGCTTAGTTAGCTCATAGTTCTTTTCACATCGCCTGATAAGGGGCTGTGTGTGCAAAGACACATTTATACAGATACACACACACAGACGTACTTCCTGGCAGCCTCGCTTAATAATACAAATTCATTTAATAACGCCATCTTCTGTGCAAATTGAGAATTCAGTCTTTTCAACAGGGCATCTCCTTGTAGATGCCTAGCTATTAAAGAGTTCAGTATGGCTACAGACGTCCTAATTTCTTTTGGTTTCTTTCCTTCTCAGGCACTGTAGATAACAAACCCTAATGGCTACTACTCACATTTATATACTGAACACCATTTTTAATTTTGACCTTTTGTTAATATCTTTCATATCCCTGCCAATTAAGAGCCATTCTCAGGCTATTACTCATGCTTACTTCATGTCTCAATGCAATTTCTCCTCCTCTAGTATTCGCAGTTTAGCAGAAATATTTTCAACGAATATGAGGCAGGAAGAGGGGACACAGATGAGTAGAAGACCACCTCTTTCAGCAGCAGGCTCCAGTTAAGCAGAGAAAAGGTTTGCACAAACTCTCATCTGCCATCCTTCTCCCCATCCCTATTCTGTCTTTATAGATTTTTTTAAGAGTTTATTTTATCATACATAATAACTCTTCTGTAACAAAAAGGCCAGACAGAAATGTAAACAAAACCTCAACTAACAGCTCTGCAGGTGTCAAGAGCAACTTTACAGACACAAGCCACAAATGCCACAGCAGAGCAAGCCTAAAGGCAACAAAGACTCTCTTGATGGAACCACTTCAAACATAATTTAAGCAACTTGCAATGGCAGAACTAGCCTAATTACCTGCTTCCCTTCTGCCTCTGGCCACCCCCTCCACTGCACTCTAGTAAGCGTTCGCACAGCTTCACATCAAAATTACACCAATTGAAACTAAACTACAAGAGGAAAGGAGAAAACTACAAGAGGAAAGGAGAAAAAGGCCAGTTTCCCAGTCTGGTTCTTCATGGAGTCTGCAGACGAAGAAAGAGGCAATTACAGGGATTAGAACATGCAACAAAAAGCAGAGACAGAAAACAAACTGTTGCTTAAGCAGCACTGCCCCAGCTGTCAGACTACTGCGAGATACATCTCTAAGCTCAGACACCTAAGAAGAGAGAAGTTATGCCCCTTGGCTTTGGCAGGATTATTTCCTTGCCAGTCAGCAGAAAGAGGTACTATCAGAATGCCGAAGCTGCTCTGGTGGTTAGGAACCTGCTTAGGACGACTCACCAAAACCTCAAAAGCCGTTTGTCAGCAAGTCATCCAGAAGCCGGCAAATAACACCACATTTGAACTCTTACCTGGCTCTGGCTCCTAGGTCCCTGACCGAGGGTGGCATACTACGTAGGTATGTAGAGCTTGGATAAGTCTCCAGAGAGGAAGGTGCCCGAGCGATCCGGGTTCTCGCATTTTACAGTGGTGCTGGCAATGCAGCTGCCCTACTGGGAGTGCTGCTTGTGGTGCGTGTAATAGCTTTTTCACAGTGCCTGCCCAGAAAGCAGGGGACCCTGGTCTCCTGCCTTCTGCCTGCCTGAAGGGATTCAAATTCCTAGAGAATACACCAATCATCAGGACCACGGAGCAGTTTAAAAAGGCACAAGATCCATCCTTGAAATCATACCAGGAAAGCTGCATCATCAGCCCAGAACCGAAGAGTTACGAAGCCTCAAAGAACGTGACCAACTTAGCAGTTGTATCATTTCCCCTGAAGAAAGTCAGAGGGAATAATTTTCAGCCAGAAAATTATTTCTAATTCTGACGCTTTTCATAGTGTAGAGCCATTGGACAAACATGAAGCCAAAGCCAAAACAGTACTCTCCACTTTCCCAAGAATACACATATGACAACTAGCAAAGTCTAAAAAGTCCAAAAATGAAGGCACTAAATGAGTTTATACACTTAATGCATTTTAAAATCGTTGAAGAATTAACATTCTCAATGGTTTTCTTGGACAAAGAATTTTAGCTCACAGACATCCCCTTTTAGGCAGGAGGTTAACTTCTTTACATCTTGGCCCAGGTACGGATCAAGGGCTGAGAGGGCTAAAATAATCAAGCATGGAGAGAGAAGGCATTACAGCAAGAGGCAGATACCCAGATTTCAGTTACTGAAAATCTAAATCAGCAAAAACTTCCCTTTGAAAGATTAGAAATGCCTTGAACGCTTGAGCACACAGAACACCAAATCTGGACAACAGCAGCATAAACTAACACGTTATGACTATTTGCTGGAGAAGTGAGGCGTCAAGAAAAAGGGAGGCTGGACCTACGAAAAGGAACAGGGGAACAAAGTACCTCCTTTGCAGTAAAATAAGTAAATCTAATCTGCAAGAAATATCAACACCTCAGGACTCCTATGCACAAGAACACGAGGTAACAAACTTTCCATTCTTCATAATCACCCTTTACTGTATTCTTCACTACTGCTCATCATCATCACCACAATCATTCACAGAGTAGATTAAGACATTTCCATTAGCTGGCATTCCCAGGATTACTGAGCGCAATCAAAAAAGCTACAGCTCTGCAGAAACATTTATTTGTACAAACTCTGCATGCAGAGTTTACCTAGGATATGCAAAGAAACTCCAGACCTCCTTCAAGCACAAGTCTGTGACACACTAGCACAAAACCACCATGGTAACAACTGACTGCCAGCTCTAATTGCATTTCATATAATAATTTCAAAATTGATTTTAAAATCTGCTTCTTAATCATCGCCTTCCCCACTGGGAGTGCAGGATCATTTCACTGTAATTCTGCACAATTAAGAGAACTCCACTGATCTGCTGTGAATGAAATTTCACCCTGTGCTCTGCGCACAAAACTTCCTATCACAATCATGACTTCACTCAAAATGTAAGGAGAGAGAGTGGAAAAAGAAGCAGAAGACAGGGATTTTCTATCTTAAAGAAACAGGATCAAGAATATATTTAAAAAACTAATTACATTTTCAAATTATACATTCTTGCTTTTGAATTCTGAGACCATGAATATCTTCCTGCTGTCACTATTATAAATACTGGAAGTAGTATTTAATCATATTACCTTTATTATTTGAAGTTGAACCCCTTCATCCGTTTGAGGGCCTTGAAAACAGCCACATATTGTCTCAATAATTCTGTCAATTAATTTTTTGCCTGGAGCTGTGCTGTCTGGAGCATTCCCTGTCAAATGCCCATATGCTATAAGTTTCTGGAGGGGAAAAAAAAACAGAAATAAAAGCTTAAAAAATAAGTCAGCCTTTTATTAGAATATATAAATTCATTTGATACCACTAATTTGAACAGAATAATTAAAAAGCATGTTTTACCCCAAATCTCATAAAATGTGAAGGATTTTTTTTTTAAAAGCCCTCCAGATTTATTCAATTTTCACTCAGCAACTGCAATACAAAGTTTGTCAACAAGCTTAGTATTAAATCTTTGGTTCAGTAATTAAATTAACAATTATTTCAAAACAAACAGGATTCTAAAATAACTCATATCACACAAGTCTTCATATGTAGTCAGCACACTAATGTTTTTAATGACAACTCAACTGCAAACGGTTTCTGTTCAAAGTATTAACTAGTCTTCTGTTTGTTAAGTGTTCTACTGTCCCTTTCTCTCTACAGATCTTCAATACTTTGAAAAAGTATTTATTACAAAATTAACAAAATCCTGTTCCAAACACTTCAGGCATGAGAATACTTGTAAATCTCCGTGGCCTACCTACTTAAATATACAGAGTAGCAAGGCATCATAGTGCGACAGCATGCCAGGTATGCATGTGCCTGTGAATGTAAATATATTCATTGAGTTCAGTGTTGTCAGGCTACTCAGAAGAAGAGAATGGCAGAGTTCTGTGCTGCAGACGTTGTTCGGAAAACATTACAGCAGCAACAAACCCCCAAGTTTTGAAAGACTATCCATTTCAAATTTAAAATATTTTACTGCAAGTATAAACAACATAAAATGAATTTGACAATGATATACCTGCTATGCTAGTGAAGTTTCAGTCTTTCATTTAAGTTACTAATAGTAATTCAATACACAGAAATATGCGCACATTAAAATAGGTAGTTGTATTATGATATAATAAAATTGATCCAAACCTGCAACTGTTTGTGGTTATATGTGTATACACAGAAATATACATACATAACATAATAAATAATAAGACATATGTTCACCTTTTCTCTGAAATATATTCAATTTGGTTGTGTGCGCCATCAGGTAAAATAACAGAAAAACAACATTCTTTGTCAGATATAACCGTAACCAACCATTCAAACTAACAAAATTTTGTAGTTGACAGTTAAAGCTCATCTTCATACAGACCTGTAAACAATCTAGGGATGTACTAACAATCCTGGGGCACTTCGACTGGCACGCCAGTTCAAATGGTAGGAAGTACTTGTCAGCTTCAATAAAGCTCGTCTTTGATTTCACGGGTGGAAGAGTGCTTGAACCAGGCTTTGCTTCTCCATGAGGGGGACTAAACAGAATGATTTAGTTAGAAAGCTGTAAGTGACCACACAAATAATTCTCACCTTCACAGTATTAATGAATCAAAATATCAAGAAAATTGACATAAGGAAAGAATGCCTTTTACAAAGTGAACGCAAAGGTAATACAGTTATATAAATATTCTTAACAGTTTTTATACTGAATCTGTCTCCTTTCTGGATCACACAAACTAACGCATTTCCACACTACATAGATCTTCAGTGGTCCCTGCTGGTTTGAAGGCATAAAGACTTGTTTCCTCTAAAACCAGAAAAAAGTCTCTTCCTACGTGGATGGTGAAGGCAGAGGGGAGGAAGGGAAGTCCATTCGATAGCTTTTGCACGTTCAAGAATAATTCCCAGAGAAGTCTAGGTAGAAATTTTATTACTAGAGCAGAGAAAAATACAACTCACTAGAAATGCTTTTTTTGATGATCCTGAAAGTTAAGAAGTATTGAGCTACTGTACTATAATACAAGCTCACTTTGGTATTTCAAACAAACAAACAAAACCCAATTACATGCATTTTGAAGATTAAATCATGTCTGATTTCAATCCTGGACATACTCAGGGAAAAAAAAAGTATTTTTTCTATATGTGCTTCAGACAGCACCACAGAATTTTAGAGACCAGTGGTTACCAATATACCCCACTTGGGCAAAGTATCTGAGATGACTGTAACTGTACAAAATTTGAGAAAACCTCAAACTAGCCAATGTGATGAAAGATCAATACTTGAGCTTTCCATGGAACAGACTGGATCGTCCTTGAAAAAAGATGCTTGGTACCATATTCAAACAGCCCTCCTTGTTAAGGAGTTAACCTTGTTTAGAAAGGTTCCTAAATTCCATGTCTTAACATTGACTGATTAGTGTTAAGATTCTACTTTTCTACTAAATAACTTCTGAAGTTTTAAGAATTTGTGCCTATTTTTTTTTTTCCTGAAGAAAAGCAAAGGTCTGTTTTTCAGGCAGATATGGAACATTACTTACTGCTCTTTATCGTTTTGCTGGAAACACAGCTCTTTTGGACAAACACCCAAATCAAATAGGTTCCATACAGAGTGCAATGTCTCTCCATATTCTTAAACCTCTCTGAAACTGCTGTAAAAGCTTTCCTCTGAGGAGTGGAAGGCTGGTATCTCTTGCTCATGTCCTGTAACAGATTGTTGTTCATCTAGTGATTATGCCCATCTGGCATCATTAAAATCAGGTTAAAAGAGCACTCCAGAAATAAAACCAGAATTTTCTAGAAATAAGGAACAGGGCAAGATGAGCCTCAAAAAATGAAGGATCTGTTTCACAGTAAGTTAATGCAGAAGCCTGAAGCTTTTCTTAATTGAAGGCTAGAAAAAAATCCCCAAAATAATAAAAGTAATAAAGATAATTCAGTAGGCTCATCACCTTGCTCATGCCAGGGTGGAGGAGAAGAAGGGGAGAGAAGGGATTTTCCAGGAAGAAGTCTGACGAAGCAAACATCTGAATTAATCCCAAAAGGTCTTTGCTTCTTCATGTCAGCCAAGAAAGAACTTTAGATGCTTTTTCCAGCTGACTGTGAGAAACTGTAGCTCACAAAGCTTTCTTCCACCATGGTATCCACCAAGCATGAGGATTATGAACTAGGCTGATATTTACGTACCAGCCACAGAAAGAGGCTGATGTATATATCAAACAGTGAGTTTTTAAAAGGATTTTGGCAGCATCCACAGGGAAACAGTTATCTTGTCCTTTTCTATTCCATATCCCTCCCTCCTGCTGTCAAACACTGCTCTTGGTAAAAAAAAAAAAACAAAAAACCAAACAAACAAACAAAAAACCCCAGTAAAATAATAATAATAATAATAGTAGTAATAAATTACTTCTAGCAGTTTTTCCATGCAAAACTTTCAGCAGGTAGAAATGCTTTATTTTTTCAATGAACTCCGGCCTAGCTGTGAGACCAATTTCCTAGAATGGGGACTGGAAAAATTTAAACAATCATCATTTAAAGTCCCTAATATTTTGTTAGAATATATGAATTTCACTTATAGAAATAAGAAGCTGAAAATAATCTGATAAACTAGAAGGTTTCTCTATTCTAAGGCCCAGAAAAAGAGTATTTTCTACTGCATCTACAAAGAACAGTTTGGCTCTACAGTAAGAATAGGCTAAACCCATTCAGAGTTACCAGGTCCAGCAATACCTTCATAGCAGCAAAAGACCACTGAAAATCTACTGTCAGAATAAAGACACCACTGAAGAAAAGAAATCAAAATTTATTTAGAACATGTATATACACAGGTAAGAGTTATAGCCATTCTACACAAAAAACACAACTTATTTACCAGGACAGAAGTCAAGCACCCAAAAGTTCAGAAATGGCTGAATCATCATTGTGCATATTATTATAATTCAGTTCCCACATTAGTTTTAGAATGATATCAAACTACAGGATCAGCTATCACTTTTCCATATTCAGTGTCAAGAATGAATATCAATTACTGAATATTTAACATTCAGCATTTTTTTCTTCTCATTCTTCAAAATGTGAACTTTGCTTTACTTACACTAAGAAAAACTTACAAAGACAAATTATTACTTTCCATCTAAGACTGTATGCGGTGCTCGTTGCAATATTACCTGAACAGTGCATATACACTAAATTTATTTTTACAGCCTTACTATGAACTATGATGGCTTTGTCTTTATTTTGCTGATGGGAACTGAAGCACAGAAATTCAATGAGATGCATCCAATAATTTTCACATGCCCAATTTGAAAAGCCATTAGCCTAAATTGTTCAAGCATATTTGATATTAAATAGTCCTTTACATCTGAAAGGAAGCAACTACTGCTACTACACAAATCAAAGCTTGTAGATCTCAACTCAGAAGCCTGGAAGAGAAGGCACAAACCATCAGCAGTCAATTTTGACAACTGTGGCTTAATGCTTTGCCTAAAACAGGAATCCTGTTACAGGGTGGAACACAGGTCCCCAGGCAGCAGTCTACTCTTTAAGCCATAAAAACACTTTCATCATCAGTTTTGCTTGCTGATCCAATTCTTTCAGCAAGTGGTGTAAACAGCCATCACAACACAACCCTGACTCATGGTTAGTAACATGCACTGAATGAGGATGGAGATCCGGTGGAACATGCAATTAAATACTAATAATGGATTCCACAGCTTATCCATACTTAAAAATTTACTTGTTGACAGTGAAGACTGCTGAACGTCAATCTTGGCTTCTAGTCTCAATTCTAGAGGAATCATCTCCAGAATCAAAGAACCTTCCATACCTATTCCCTAACAAGATCCTTCCCACACACTTATCTTTTCAAATTACTCGTCTTCTCCACTCATTCCCACTCCCTCCCTGCAGCCTCAGTCCCCTGCTCCCTCAGAGTTTGAGGCTTTTATTTGTATTCCAGATCTTCCCCCCTCAGCACAGTCTCCAAGTCCCTTTCAAAATCCTTCTCATCTCAGGCTCCTCATCCATACTTCCTTTTCTCTGCTACCTACAAAATCCTCATCCAACCTCGATCCCTGCTCCTGCCCACCTTGGCTGGGCAAGTTCAGCCCACATCCTCCAAGCTCTTCTGTCCTGACTCCCAGTTCCTGTGCCTTGCACCGTAATTAGCACATCTTCGCACGCTCCTGGATACCTCCAATCTTACAAAATAGACTGAGAACTCTTTGAGTGAGCCCATAACTCACAATTCATAAGAAGCTCAGTAAACATTTAAGCAGTCAAAGCACTATTGCTCAATGTGATGAACTATTACATACCTTTGCTTTTCTGTTTCAGCCTTTATTTCCTCTGTAAAATGAAACAAAGGCATAGTTATGCAAACAGCATCATAATCACAAATATATAATTAAAATAACATAACAGATCTAAAGTGAAACTATTTAGGCAAACATTATTTGAAACCAGGGTTAGTTTAAAACAGCAAGCACATGTTTATAAGCAGGTTCATAAGTGTTTCTACTCTTCACTTGTATTGGTTGCAAATTGTATCAAAATTTTATTAGAATTTATATTCAAAACTTGACGCTTAAATTTGCATCCAGTCATGCCAACCAAATAACACATCCCTAAATATTTTTGCCATGATGTCGAAAGGAAAGAATAAATTTTCTGTCATTCACTCCCTCCTTTCAAGGCTCACGTTTATAGAAATGAGGAAAACCCAAATATTGTTAGAACTATTCAGCTATCCCTAAAGAATATGCCACTTGTTAAATGTAGATTTTACAGATGAGCACCATTACTGCTTCTTACACACAGCCTTCATGGCTTTAAGATTTTTCTTTTTCTTTTTTTTTAAAACACTGTTAGAGACTAAAATAATGACTAAGGGCAAAAAAAAAGATAGCACCTCTATTTCATACCATGTTAAAAAAAACCAAAAAGACTGATAGTTTAATGCTGTTGGCAAGACATTCTAAGTCACATTTTATAATATATTTTAAAGTATTTTTAAGATTACTCAACTAATTTTAAGAAACCTCTTCAATTTCACAAGTGTCTTTGTAACCTCTTGTTAACTAGCACAGAAATCATAGGAAATACCGGTTTTCATGGACTTACTTCTCTATACTGTAAAATTACATTCTTAAATAAAAATGTACAGGATCAAGAAAAAAAAAAGAGCATATATTCTTAAAAAAAATCATCTCAGGAGAACCATTTAATGTCAAATACCAGTCAAACACACAAAAGATATTAAAATAAAAAACCTTCACTACGCACATGCAGGCAAAGTCTTTTCCTTCCATTAACAGGAAAAGACAAAATTGCGTTACAACCACCTTTTAAAAGCACAATCAGCTGAAACCAATATATTACCTAGATTTTTGTGTATAACCTTTGAATAAGTGGTACTGATTGACTCTGAAAAAAGAAACTGATATTTCTAACTAAGCTGCCATACAGCAAAAGCACACTCTGTACGTGTCCTATCCCTCCCTCATTTACCATTTTACAGAGCTCTACTGGTTCACTTGACATCAGATGGCCTCCTAAATTTGGTATTTTACCACTGATCACTAGTAATATTCAGCAGCCCTATTGACTTGAGGGTATCAAATATATATAGGAATAGACTTGCTTAACGTAGGGAAAAGCGAACATAAAGAGTGCATGCCAAGCCAGACTGGAAAGGTTATTTCTGAGGTGACTGCTACTCCTTCTGCTTCTCCCTGACAAGACCCAGTGGTTAGTTTTATCCGAGAGAGGTGTAGTCCAGAATCGGTTCAAATGTGGCACATCCGGGACTAAACAAAACATGAAAACAATCTGGCGCTCCAGATCTTCTCAATAAGTAACAAGAGTTAAAACAAAAGACAAAAACCAAACCAACCGAACAAGATAGGATTCCTGTAGACAGCAAAGTCCAGCAAAGTCCTGCTTGGAAAGCAGGCCTTCCTGCCAGGGTATCGTACTTGATCTCTAGTCCACTTGCTCACTTCAGGACAGATTTTTTCCCCAACAGAAAGGAGCAGAAATTCTCTTCCTCCCTTCCAGCGTCCTTGTAGCTTTTATTATTTTACCTCCTACCTTAACATTCACATCCAGTAACTTTCCTCCCTAAGGCGCTCTGAAGCCTGTCCTACAAACAGCACCACCAACCAACAAATACCCTGCAGTATGGCTTCTTTCCAACTAAAACTGAGCTGATTCTTGCCCAATGCTGAATTATTTCAAACACAGAATGAAATGTAGTAAAATAGAGAAATGAAGGGAATCCTAAAGCTCTGCTCAGATAGTAATCCAAATAATGACAACAATGAAATCTAATATATTTTGCCTGTGAAACGTCAGGAAATACGAGCGTCATGAAAAAGGCGTGGGACAGACACCCAACACAAAAGCAGAAATGTCTTTACTAAATCTGTATTAGTCTGGGTGAATAGAAAGACTAACACTACCACTCTTTTAAAACTTTGCTTTTTCCATATTAAGTTTTTGTTTAAAACAACACACACATTTAGAAGCCACTTAAAATTTATAAAAATTCAACTGTAAAGTCAGGCTAATAAACATTTTTACTATTTTATATTTGGATTACTATCCAAAATTTTGAACTCATTTTATAAAATGGTATTTAACTTGAAAAAAAGGTGATATTTCAATTCTGGATAAAACAAACTGAACACAGAAACAATCCAAGATTTCAGAGAAAAAAAAACAACACTTTTTTTTTCCCTACAGAAAATGATGCACCTGCCTTCATTGAAAGTACTATATAAGAAATGCTTTACTCTTCCTTCAGAAACTAAAGCACACAAAACATTAGCTCCCTCCCCCCCCTTTTTCAAACACACTCAGACAACACACCAACTCTCATAAGAGACTAGACTTCTACATGGCAACATCTAAGCCTGAAGACACTGTTTCAACCTCTACTATTTTGTTCAGAATTGTACCTTGAAACAGGGACAATTAGAAAAAATATCAGCAAAACAGAGCAATGATTTTTCATAAGATATCAGCTCTTCTCTCCTTCTCTTAAGGGTGGTGGTGGAAATCAATGTCAGCTGCTTGTAATACAGATTGAAATCTGATACAATTGCAACTGAAATTCAACAACTTGAAGCAAACAACAGTTTAACAATTTGAACTTAAGATCGCTTAGGTACAGGAATCAACACTCTTCTTTATTGACGACACAAATTTTTCTGTATCTACAAGTTATTCTATACTTTGGCCACCGGGGGGAAAAAGAAAAGCAAATCTTGAGCAAAAAGCAATTCAGAGCTTTTCTATAAATAAAGATCAACGTTTAATATATGGACAATTTTATGGGTATAAACGCTGAAGCTTGAAATGGTAGTAACATTTAATTAGATTGACACTTGCGGGAAAAAAAGAAAAGAAAAGAAGGCTACTATTGGAGTTTCTCACGGTTCTTCCACATATTAAATGCCAGCAGAATGCTCCTTCTTAAATGTGCTCAAAAGCCTCTATGATCTTCCCCAGAAAACAAAGGGTGAGAAACTTTTTCCTTTTCTGAGGAGCAGCAGCAGAGAAAAGAAAGTAACAAGAAGAAAAAGGAAAAAGAAAAATTGACCCATTTAAAGAGTATAAACCAAACTACTTGCTAGCCACAAGTGGACAAGCGGTCTTCACTCCCTGCTAAAAGCTTTCAAGTTCAAAGCTCCAGTTCCCATGCAATCCTGACTGCCCTTCTCCGTGCGCGCCAGGCTGCTGCAGCGCCAAACCCGTCGGGCCAATGTTCCCCTTTGGGGAAGGGGCACTTTCCAGTGGAGCTTTTTCACTGTTCAGATTAGAAATGGTTATGACTATTGAATTAACGTGAAAATTGCTTAAGCAAGTAAAAGCAAGCTAGTTCTTCAGCTAGACTTGATTTTTACAATAAAAGATAGCGCATGTCCTGATTGCAAATATTCCTGCAGCAGCACTTAAAGCAGCAGGCGTGACAGCAGGCCAGCGTTCAGCCACCCTGGCGGTTGAGCTTTACAAGTTCCAAAACAGTGCTCAAACTATCTACTTAAGCAAGTTTCTCCAGCTGCAAAGCACTAAGAAAAGCAAACGGACAAAAATAAAGTAACTTTGAGGAAGATAAAGATCAAAAATAGTGGTTCTACTTTGCACTAGCTCATTTTATTCCCAAAGAACACAGCAAACAGAACTAGGAAGCTGTCATTTTGGTGCTGCAGCAAATTATCTCTGAATTTATTCCCTGTTTTGTAAACTAAAATAGAACTTGCAAATATAGAGAAAAATTTAAAAAAAAAATCCACTTTGAACTACTTAGGGCCTTTGTTGCACTGCTGATATTCTGACAAATTATCACTGTTCTTCCTAAAATACTACGAGAGATAGTCTTCAGAATAGGCCACAACAATTCATACCGGAAAATGGAAATTTTTGTAATTGAAGGAAGCATTCTACAATTACAAGGAAAGAAGTTTTTCAAGTGTCAATCTAATTAAATGTTGTTACTGTTTCAAGCAGCATTGCATCACCCATTATTGTGAAAGTACAGATTTTATAATCTTTGTTAAATTAAAAGAAAGGTCCTTAAAGTGTCGAACATCACTTATTTTGAGAAACTAACATATTTAAAATGGCAGATAAACACATGATATACCACTACTATGAATGAGGTGGACAGTAGACTTGCAATTTAATTTTATCCTTGAGAATAAAGAAAAAACTGATCTTCTTCCTGTCTGACTGCTTCCACTTCCCCCCTAACTCTAAAATTCAAGTTAACACGCAGCACATTTTCATGGTCATTTTACCACTATATCCAGTAGGAAAAAAAGAAATCTGAGAAGTGTTACCAGCAGAAAAACATATCATAAAAAAGACAGGATAACGACAATTCTCCCATCAGATAAATGACCTGCCTGGAAAGCTCATTAGCTCAATATCGTCATTGATTTTGAAGAGAAGAAAGAGAAGGTACAAGATGCTGGAACAGGGACAGACGACTATAGAAAAGGACTACAGCTTCCAGAGTGCCTCCATATTATCTCTGATGTACACACAGAATTACTGTGGAAGACAGCTCAGATTATTCTAAGACACAGAAAGGATGATGTGTCCTAAAACAGAATTAATTGAGGTACATATAATATTCCTAAATAAAGTGCAGCAGAAATAACAAAATAAATTCTTCCTTCTAAATTCTTGCCTTCACACACAGCTCTAGAAGATGACTCCTTTATGGAGCTCTATCACAGAATTTATGAAAATGAGGCTTTTGCACACAGCAAAAGATAGAGTTGATTGAAGAGATGTATGTCATTGCAGGAGACTGCAAAATAATGCATCAGATGTTTCACAAAGCTGGTAAAATGAGTAATGTAAATTAGGTTCAATCTCATTTTCCATTTCATCTTCACATACACTTGTACAGACCATCACTGTTTCAAAAAGGTCTTCACTGTCTGAAAAGGTCTAAGAACTTTTTTCTACAAGTATCCCTAAGTCCATTCTCACCTCTCCAACTTTTGCAGGGTTTCTAGGCTTTGCCATTCCCCCTGCCCAGCACCTTCTTACCAGATAATCTCATTTGCAACTACAAATTTAACAACTGTTTCTATAATGACAACTAGTAACACCTAAGAACCAAGGTCAAAATGGGCCAAGTAGGTCAGGCAGGTGGTTCCCCTGCTGTAGGCAGTATCCTCTCAACTGCTCTACATGCTGACCAAACCCCAAGTTAGTTCTAATTCATTGTTTGCCCCAGTAATCCTATTCAGGGGATGATTTAAACCTTGACTACGCTGAAGGGTAGAAGATCATCTCTAATTCCCATATGAAATTTGCTTATGCCCTGATTATTCCCTTGGTTCCTCTGTCAACATTCTCCTACATCTGAAATAGCCCCTCTCCTTCAGCTTATCTTAAAGTAGCAGTTCCTTCTGCATACCTAAATATGCTGCATCTTTTATTCAATACCATGGAAGGCACTAACAGTCAAATTATACTTCGGCAGGAGTCAAGGATAACTTATTTTTTAACAATTCCATTATTCTGTACTCAGTTATCTTCAGCAAAGGTATACACATAAGTTTGATGATACCAGCTTTAAGGAGAGTAACATAGAAACCATATCAAATTGTACATTAGGTTACAGGTAAAAGAATTCTTATGAAACTTGCTAATGGGAAAAGAGCAAAGTATTTACCATAAAATGGAAAAATACTTGTTTATTACACAGTATGCCGCCAGGGGAAAAAAATAAAAAAGACCCATAAAAACATTTAGTACATTTCTCAGATTATATTTTTTTTAAATTTTCTCATCAGAATTGTATTCAGAAAATAGCACATTATAATTCCACAACACTACTTCAAACAACTGACAATGCTTGTCAAAGAAGCACATGCATAGGTCTCAATTCTACAAGGATTCGTGCATCTAAAGACTAATATTCAGAGTCAACAGCAGAATCAAAGTTTATTTTATGTAACTGAAAGATAAGTGTATTGGAACAGAACACATACTGCATTTTCACTGTAAAAAAAACTAGCTCATAAAATTATATCCAAAATTCACATGCCTGTTTCTCTGCTCATTGGGGGAGAAGTGGAAGAAGCTATTCTGCTACTTATTATTGAAAAAATTGGATTTTCCAACTCTTTTTAATACCAATAATATGTGCATATTACTCCTAGTCATAACCCCAACACAACTGAAAAAAATACATGCACTATAGCTTAAAAAAAGCTATTATTTATGTAACAAATGCAAGACAGTAAGCAGTGGCACTTTAAAGAACCGCAGCCATCCTAAGCAATCAGAAGGTAGAACTGGCCAAAGCAAAAAAGAACACAATACTCCAAGGAAGCAAGTCAATGTTGTGAATGCACATTATTTATACCACAAAAAACTATTTTGAGGAGAAAGCAATTCGCATTAAATCGTTTAAAGTTAAAGCAGGTGAATGAGATCCAAGTCACAAGCAGTGAAGAAGAATTCAAAAAATAAATGAAGCAAAACTCATACTGGCAACAACACATTTTAAAGTGCTTGCTTGAATTGACTTGGCTTGCTTCCTTTCATCCAGGTATCCTAGCGATCGCCTCTAATATCAGACAAAATGCTGTGGTAACCAAGAGAGAAAAATAAATCTTTCATCATTAGCAACACTGAAACTGTCCTTTTCCATATCGGGGTATATGCAAGTTCTTAATGACCCAGCAGTGTAAAGGTTCTTGCCAATTGAAAACTTTAAAGCATATGAGTGAGCCACAGTACACTAAAGCTGTAAGATCAATGGACTGTAAATAATAAAAACTAGAAAGTTCAATATTTATTTGAACACAACTTCAATGAACTATATTCTCAACTATATAATAAGATTATTGCCTACATGGTGATAGTTATTAAGAGATTTTACCAAGCTTGGCCTCTCAGCAGTAAAGCCATATATGCATCATGGAAACAAAAAACTTTCCCCCAAACAGTCTCTCCCTCAAAGAGCTAAAATTACAAGCAGATCATGCTAAATACTTTTCCCCAAAAGCAGTCATTAGAATATTTTTCTAAATAAATACCCAAAACATGTTTCTTTTTTGATTTCTGCTTTCCATTAGCTCCAAGCACAATTATCACAAGAAGTCTCCTCCCTATTCAGCTAAAATAAAGTATTAACACCTGAAATCCATTACAGACTTCAGGAAAAACCTAAAATAACGAAGTTTAAATGGTCCAAACGATGGAATAGGAGAAACACGCAGCCATTTTCAACCCAAGCTCCCTTGCATCATTGGACAATGATGATCAAAAGACTTGATGTCCCCTGACCACAAGCTCCCACTTGGCATCTTCTGTGGGCAACTTCTGCCAAGTCAGTAGGTCTGAGATAAAACAAACAGAGAGAGTTTATGTAAAGATATATGCTATGAATTTGGCCCTTACTGTTATCTAAACACTGTTCCTAACATTTAAACTCCTTATGGGGCTTCCACACAGCTGGGGATTTGCTGAGATAAACTGTCTTAAGCACACATGCTGCACAGAAGTCTTCTCTAGGCTTCCAGCTGGCCACTCTTCTTGCTCTCATGGAGCCTCTGCCTCACACACTACCTCTGAACTACTCAAGCTTCACTACGTTTTCTTTTGCTGAAGATGTAAGGACAGTAGCAATTAGCAAATCCAGATCATGGTATTTTTCCTCTCCCTTTTCTAATTGTAGTGGTATAATTAACTTTCAGTAACTTTTAATACATCTATTTTCGATGTTAATCCATTTCAGTGTATGTAAATAGCAAACAAAGACAAAAAAGATGAAAGATTTATATAAAAAAGTCCCACTGCAATCCCAAATTACAATAAAAACAATTAAATAGTTTAGTACAATAATATTATTCTCCTAGATTATCAAATCAGGTTGACTTGCCTAAAACTGGTAATAATGTATGCAAATTTATTACAAGAAGACACTACTGAAATTATCTGGACAAGCATATTAGGTAGTCTGAAGAAAAAAACCACTTCCTCTGAAGTGTGAACACTTCCTGAAATTTTTCGTTAAATGGAATTCCAAAGATGCATATCATCGGAATATGTCTTTCTGTAAGCCTTATGAACAGTTTCTCTAATCATCTCTGTACCTTGTAGGGTTCACAGAGATGCCCCCTCCCTCCTCCAGATCTTACTGGACCACAGACTAGGAGATAGGCAAAAAATCCCATTTGTGGCAGGCAGAAGAGGCCAATGGCAGCATCGGGTCTTTGGGGGTGTGGTGGTTGTTTTTGTTTAAATCCAGAAAGCTAACTTAATGAGAAACAGGATTGGAAGAAATATAGACTCAGCACCTACGTACATTCTCCCCACTCTCCCCATGGTAGAGTGCCACGAGTATTTTTTTCCCCCTCAGACTTCCTTAACATAGACCAACCACCCACTCAGTTATATTTCATTTACGCATCTACACTTCCGTCTGGCCGCTGTTATTTGCTGGAGTCCGTTAACCATTCTTTCCACTTTGTTGCCCCAAATCTCCAAGATCACAGCTCACGCAGTTACGGCACATGGACAGAAAAGAGTAAGGCTCTGTGCCCCTGTGCAGATTTAAGAAAGTCCCTGCTGTGGTCTTCATGGAGCACTCTGAAGAGGCCCCAATTTACATATTGGCAAGATACCTCATACAGACACACAAAACATACACTTAGGTATATTTGAACACTTCTATCTGCTTCATATTACAGTGTATTATGCTGCTCCAACTTTATTTTTACAGGTACTGAAAAAATAACTAAGAAAGCACAGATGAATTACACTACAGAAAAAGAGGCGTTCCAGTCAAATACCACTTATAATTCAAGCCTGACTCTGCTTAATGAAATTCTCTGTAGATCCTCCTTGTTCTGCTCAACAAAACCCTGAAAATCCTAACCCACTGAAGCACACACAGTAATCAACTGAAGTAATATCTCAATAGCTTAGAAAAATAGGGAGTGATACACTTTGAAGCGTGAGAGGAATTTCTACTATGTGTACATACATGCACATACACACAAATAAAAAAACAAAAGCAGAGTATGAAAAACTTGTACAGATGAGGTACTCTAACTGGGATGACATTAATCCTCTAAGGAGAGCTGAATATAAGAAAGGAACATCGTATGTTGTTATTTCCCATACCGTATCTTCTACTCTGTTAAAGGTTTGCAGCAAATCCTATTAAAATATTTGTCTACTTTTATATCCGCAATTCAGGACACAATAACTCTGTCTGACAGTCCTTACTGGGCTTTCATCTGTGAAGTAATATTCTCACTTATTCTTAATTTCCTTTTTAGACAGGCATTCATACAGACACGACTACAGCTTCTCCCCTCCCTTGCTCAAGATGCAGTATCATTTGGGAATATGCATCTCTGATGTAATTTCAGGAATTTGAATGCACAACCTGTCTCAGTTCAACCAATCTCACTACCTAGCTCTTTTGGCTCGTTAGGCATGGCATTTTCAAATAAAGAATCATTGGCAAATCTACTCAAAAGAAAAAAATACTCTACCTGCCTCTTTTTGCTTAAAATTAATTCAGAATCACTCAGTCCAAAGGTGTTCTATGACTAGATTTTCTATAATAATCTTTCTGCTAAGCCAAGTCTAGAATACTATCAAGTTGGTTCATTGACTACTTGGGAAGGAGAGGAAGGGGGACACCCATGTAGGTCACATATAGACAAAGATAACAGTATCTCATGCGTTATTAGTAGCATTTATACTCGTGTGTGTGTGGCTGAAAAATTAAGTTTTCTGCAGCAGTAAATCCCTCTATTTCCCTCCAATATTACACAAGGCTCTACCAATTCTTACATCTACAGCAAACTCCCAGCAATATCCAAACTTGTGGCTTCGCTCCTCAAAGAAATTCTTAAATCAAAATCAAAGAATAAAAATAGACCTCTCTGCATCTTTAAATAGTTAAAACAATAGGATAGCCACGTATCTTTACTTTGTCAAGCAGTGCATACCCTTCAAATACCTTGCTTCAGACTTTTGTCATATCTTTTCCCACCCCCACCCAATATTGGATTCATGTTCAGAACTAGCAGGAAAAGTTGCTGACAAGATGCATTAGTATACAAGCAATTTGGCTTCTTACCAACCACAGATACCTAGCCAGATTATAGAAAGCATCTTGCCTAGAAGCACATTTTCCCCAATACACTTTATCCAACCCAACTCACCACCAAAATAAGATGGTTCCTCCAATGTCACATTCCCTCTTGATGCTTATTTGTGCATTCCTCCTTACACAATCACTGACAAGACACCAAGTGAACTAAAATTACCAAGCTAATTTTAATTTTTTATTGGATCAGTGAGCTAATTCAGGTTACTGTACAGCTGCAGGATCTCCAGTTGCCACACTCCTTTATATCACATCACACGTTTCAGGAAGGAAGGAAGGGCTAGAAGAGGATTGTCCACTACAGTGGCAGCCCCCAGGTGCACTGCAACAAGCATACCGCATAACCATACACAGTTCACCCACTCTGTTTCATCAGCATTAGTATTTTTTGTAGTGAAGCAAGGATAGCAAGGACAATGATGTTTCTTTATCAGGTAAGGGGGGAGGAGAGGAGAAGAAGAAGGGGGAAAAAAAAGGTCTGCCACTGTATCTTCCTCCTTATATTCACAATAATGTGTATTGACAATTTAGCTTCTTTCCCATTTCTTAGGTTAAAATTCTTAGGAGTTGAATAAGTCCTACTTCCAGAAGCTAGTACCCCAGCATATAAACATGTCAACAACTATCCAAAGAAAAGAAACATGCAGCACTGCACTTCAAGAACAGCATAAACTGAGCTAAGTCTGCTCAGATACCTTTATTGATTTGTATTTTGGGGCCGGGGGGGGGGGGGGGGGGGGAGATTTTGGCTGCTTGCAAGAAATAAACAGCTTATTTATCAAAGGCAGACAGATGAATCAAACACTTCTCTGCACAAGGAAACACTACTCAGCAAGGAAAACTTACAGTGTTGTTCAATATGTTAAACAGCATAAGCCTTTTTGCTACTTAAAGTCACCTATCTCCTTACTATATCATGCCAGTATAATTGTCTGCGAGTTTACTGCAGGTGTGCACAAAGAGACTTTTACAGTTTAAAAATGACACCGGATTAAAAAAAAAGTTAAAAGCTTTAAAGAGTTACTTGTTTTCTTTTTTTCTTTTTTTTAATATGGATCCATTCCTTCATCTGGTTTTATCATGTGGCTGAGGGTAGGAGGGGGAAGAAAACAAATGCTTTAGCCAGGACTACTTCTACTGCTGGGGAAAGATGGGGTGTTAATTCTAACAGACTGGAATCATAGAAAGAACAGAAAATGAAGCTCAGAATGGAAACATGAAAGTGTACACTAATAAAGAAATAAATTACTTCCCTCAAAGAATCTGGGAGAACAAAACACTAGAGAGAAACAACCAAATTAAGGCAGACCCCTAGAAGAGTCTGATCATATGATATACTACAATTATTGAGATCTGAATAACTGTAATTTACAGCAGTAGTAATTTTGCCCACTACGTATAATAGTTTCAGATCAGTACACAAGAAGGCTGATACCACCTCTTTCACAAAAATACCAACATGCTGGACAGAAAAGCATTGCAGAAGTCTTTAGAGACAAAAAAAAGCAGCTCTTCTGCCTCAAGAATTGTTTTGACTTTTTAAATATTCTTACCAAGAATCATAGCTGCCATCTAACTAACCTATAACAAGGTAAAAAACTAATTACCAATTACAAATTCTATAAAATAGGAATTATAATTAGTAAAATTAAGTCTTTATAAAAGTGAGACTTAAGATAGGCTTTATATTTACACCCACTATGCCACACAATGCAACGTTATAAAGCACGCTACGTGCATGAAGTTCTTGAAAGTACCTGTAACTGTACCAGAGAGATTTAAGAATGCACTCATTGACTTGGTTACAAATTTAAGAAGCTGCATCAAAATGTAACAGTAGAAGAAAATACACAGGTAAACCTTGAGGAGGTCACAGAAACTAACATTGTTTTAAAGTACTATGTAACTCTTCTTGGTTTCTCTAGAATCGCCTGTGCAAGCTAAAAGAAAAAACACCTGTATTATTTACCTGATTCAACTGATGGGATGTACTAGTTTCTCAACATATTCATCAAGGGGAAAATAGAGAAATCAGGAGAGAGAGAAATGACTCAATACATCCACTCCTCCTATCAGTCTTCTCAGCACTTCATTCAAAGACTGGGTCTTTGCCTCAGTCAGCAGGACTCTCGCTCACACAGCATATAAGGGCAGGACTGCAGACAGTCACTGAGCACGGTGAGTTTACGCTTCCTCCAAGCCACAGGGAAACCAGTGCCTCTGTGGTTTAAGACTGTGAAATGCTTGCCTAGTTCTGGAGAAGATGAATCATCAATAACTCTTAATCTGCCACAGTAGCTTCGTGCATTGCCCTCTTAAGTTTAGAAAAGTCAAAGGCAGCCTGAGTGCTTCTGATGCATCTTTTAAGAAACGAGCCTGGATCTAGGTCTTTACATTTCCCCCCTTGAGACTGACTATGATATAGCTATTTTCTTGTTCTTAGTAGAAAGAAAACAGTCAACTGCAGACTATATATCTCTCTGAAATAGACTGTGTTTATATTCATACACACACACACACAGGGTGTCTCCATAGACAGTATGTTATTTTTGCTGTCTAGATCTAATTTACAACTCAGGGAATTTTAACTCGGCAGAACATGGGGTACACTACAAATCTTTAACTGGTAGTTTGAATCAGATCAGAGGTCATCAATGAAGCTGTAATCGGAAGACAGATAGACTTCTGGCCTCTTCCTCTATCCCCCTTCAGGCATTCTGATAAACTTTATATCAATGGCATTCCTAGCTAGCAAAACACAATGCAGAGTCTTCTTTTTTATTTTGAAAAGCTAAAATCAAAACTCATAAGTACAGGCAAATCAGACAACCAGCTATGTGCAATATTATTGCTGAAAATTCTATCAGATAGGAAAGATGAAGTGCAGTATAGCTTCTTACAAAGAAAGGAAACTGGTGCTAATATTTATTGTGCTTATTCAAGTGAAGTCAAGGTCCCCCCCCCCTTTTTTTTAAATAGATTAGGCCAGTTTCCCCTCATTTTAAGATCAGAAACTCAAGCACGTCCCTCACACTCTGCTTGGAAAAGCATGAGTTTCTGCCAAAATACGAAGATAAGAGACTATGCAGAAGCAAAATTTCATTTGAAATGGGGAAAGCATTTTCAATTGAATCATTTCCATCTGTCTGAAAAAGCTCATCTGGAATTAAATACACACAGAACAAAATCCTGCAGATTTGTAACTCATCTGAAAGGACACACCAAGCTTCTCTGCAGATCATCTTTCAGCCTGACCTTTAAGTTCAGAGTAGGCAAACATAAGCAGCCCGACTCCACAGAACAAAGACCTGACAGTAAGAAATTACCCCACCCCTCTGCAATATAATTACTGGATTCTTCTACCGCATACGTCCCTGTAAGAGAGAAGCTTCTGCACATTCTGATATGCTGCTGCCTATTTACCACCTTTTGTAACAACTAAACATTGAGTAGGCTGCCTGGAGAAGCTGCAGATCCTCCCTCACTGGGAATATTCTCAGCTTGACCTCGGCACACCTGAATAACCTAATCTAAGGCCCTGCTTTCAACAGGTGATCTCCAGAGGTCCTTTTCCATCTGGACTTCTCCATCATTATACTGTATACACACATATAGTTTCAAAAGACATCTGTGACCAAGGACTTCTCTTCAATATTCACTTGCAATCCAATAGTGAGATTAATAAAAGGCTTAAACAATTATCTTAACTACCTGAGTACCTCTAAAGATTTAGTTGATACTAACATTTTTAATTTTTGCATTGACAACTGGAAAAGCATTCCAAACATCAGTACAATCTATATCTGGAAACATGAAATATTGCATTAAGGACAGGATTCAGTCTGAGATTAAGATGTTTCAATCTGGGCATTTCCATGTATGCCATGTGTTTAAACTCTTGTAAGTGAAGGTTGTCAATGTAACGAACGGCTAAGAAGCCTGTAGCAGACCAGCCGGCAGATGTCCATTAGGATGTGCTGAACCACCCTGCAAAGCCAGCAGAGAGCTGGTTAATATAGTCAGGGGAATATGAGAGATCCAAGGCATACGGAGGCACCTAACATTAGGCAGCTTATTCTTCAACTCGATCCTATTTCAAGAGTTTATGCTCCCATGACAGAATTAACAGCTTAGTAACAGAAGAAAAACCAGTTACAGATAACACTAACTTAAGTCACAAAGTCAGTTTCTCAATCAACTTCTCCCCAGCACCTATGCTCTCATATTTTAACAACAGTATTACAGGTATAAATATAACAATTTATTTAAGTATAGTAGTGCTTTAAGACAGAAACTTGCATATAAAGCAAAAATAATAATCTTTTCACCTATGTACTTGGCTTATTTATGAATCTAATATTTTAAGGCCCAACAAACTATAAATTAGAAAATTAAGCTGTAGCATATTTTGCACCAGTTCAGCTCTCCTTGTGTTACATTAAGCATTCTGCTTTCTCTATTTCATATACAACATAGCTTTTTACATCTACATTCAAATTTTAATTCCAGAATTAGTATGTGTTCGATTCATGATGCCATTCACAGAAAGGCAATATTTTCATTGTAACTGCATGCCATAAGACAGGGATTTGTATGCAGTAGCTTGAGTCTATTCAGTTAAAAAGAAAGTTGTTTTCTCTTTATAGTTAAACATGCATTTTAATACATAAAATTGAAAAAAAAAAGAATTCAAATTTAATTTAATATTAATATTTGAAAACTTCTGGAATACCCTCTCAAAAACTATTTCATCACAAACTACAGATGTAGCAGACCTACACCAAAAAACATTTTCAAACAAGCAGCATGAAGGCAACTAAGTCTGACAGACAACGTCTGATGAAATATTTAAGCAGGTGAGTGTGCAAAGATACAAAGACAGACCATCCCTATCCCAATTTTTCAAACATAAACCTCATGTAAACTTTGAGAAACTGGGAGAGCAAGCCCAAAAACTGAACATAAAACCACCAAACTGGCTGGGCCACAAAGATAAAACAGCAGCAAATTTCTCTTAACCCCCTGATATCTAGCCTGTAGTTTGCTTCCAAGAGTGGCCAACAGCATATGCATAAGAAGATACAGCATTCTTGCCCTGCTTTTATAATCTGTAATAGTCCCCTCCTACCAGCATCTGTGGTTATGTGCTTCCTGCACAAAGACTGTACCTTCAGGTTAGACAACTCTTGCTAAATTTTCACTTAATTGCCTTTTAAACCATTTAAACTTTCTGGATCAATGTAATTAAAAGCTGTGTGAAAGAATATTTTTTTCTTTGCTTTAAACTAGCTGAGGTCTTTAGAAGCTATTCATATCTGTATTATAAGAAATTACAAGTAATCATTTTCTCCATGTCTATGCCACTATGACATCTTACAGACCTCCATCACATCCATCATCCTATTTTTTTTTTTTTCCTCTCCAGAGAGCAAGAGGCAGATTGTAGATTTACTTAATCTCTCTGGGAAGACATTACTACCTTCAAGCATCCTTGTTGCCTTGCTATGCATCTTTTCTAATTCTGCTGTCTCTTTGGGAGACAGGAGAGAGCAGAACCACACATGGTAGTTCAGATGTGAATACATCGTATCTTTATGCAGTGGTGTAACAGCTTGTTTTGCTATTGTTTTCCCACCTGTTTTTGACAGAGGAATCAATATTTTCATGGAATCACTCACAGCAACTCCAAATTTTTTTTCCTGGTGGATAAAAATCTCATGCAGAGCCCATGGTTGTGCGTGCATAGTTTGGTCTATTTTCCTCCTCCACTTCCCCCCTCCTGCCCATATGCATTAGTTTGCATTTGTCAAACCTGAACTTTGGCCATTTCATCACCAGGTAGGTCAGTATAACACAACCACAGGTTTTAACGGGTTGTTTTCATTCCTCTAAATACGTTCTTCTGTCAAACTTTGCCACCTCACAATTCACCCCAAAACAGCACAAATCTCTCCAGAACTCCAACACCATTCTGCTGTGAAAACAGAATGTTTACTCTTTGACAGCTCAGTATCTTTAAGACCCTTTGGCAAGCAACCTGGGCAAGGTCAGTGGAAACTGAAGTGTTCTGTACAATTGGATTAGCATACACTTATCTACACACTCACTGACTCTGCTTTACGGACTGGTATTGGGGCAACTTGCCCTCTGCAAAGCCCGTGCTGATTCCTCCTCAGTACAGCACATGTACCCGTTCTATTCTCCACTGACGTTATTCTTTACTACAGTTCAGACTTGCCACTCCCTTGGCACTTTTTAAAAAAAGCTACTTACACATTTGGTTCCTCCCACTCCTTTGTACTAATGAAATTTTAAGATTACATAGTGTATTAAGCAGTTCAGGAATTTCAGATCAGAGACCCTTTAGGACTCCTAACTGGTTAATACTAATTTCCACTGAAACTCCAAATCGCGAAAGCTCCACAGACTCATTCCTTGTAAAGAAATGTTCCAGTACAGGAAAATTCCTCAGCTTTCATATATAACAACAGGCATTTTGGTCTCCTTCAATAGCTTTATTAACAATCTCTTCTGGCCTACCTTATTATGGATTTACAGTTCATTCTCTACAGTTCATGCTCTTTTTTTCCTTCCCACTTGGAAAAAGGGCTCACATTTTCAAGGCCCTGTTTACTTCCGGTAGCCTCTTTTTCTTTGCTATTTGTTCATACTGACTTAATCATAGGCTTTTTATAGCTTTATTGATAGCTGGTATAGGCTTGTTCTAAACATTAATGAAATGCATGACAAAGAATCACCATTTTAGCTCTAAGCATTTTGCTCCCCTCAGAACTTCTTCAGCTTTATATTACTCTCTTTTCGAGATAAAAAAACCTTAGTGTTTTAATGCATCTTTTTCATGACTACTACAAAGCTGAATCTGAGCATGGTTTAGCATATGCTTGAGCACGTACTAATGAGAATGCTCGCTATTACACACCAGTAGTTACATCTTGAGCCAATTCCCGGGCAGCGCTTGGTAACAAATCAAGAACTGCTCAATACATCGCAAGTCAACGTTACTTGTCAATGCAGTTGGTTTATTTACCTATCATGATTAAGCTTTATGTAAAGTAAGACAGATTAAACAGTCATTCCTACTTAATTAATGCTGTGAAATTTAGACTCTTCCACAAATTATCCTTTCTCATTCCTGGCCTGTTAGGACAGTACCTTCATTTTAAAACCACTGATATTTCAATTGACCATTTTTTAAAGATTTGTGACATTTATATGTAAGCATGTATACATTTGTTTTTGACATAGACGCCTACTTATTGAGACTATTTCTTGAGACGCCTCGGTTGTTTTCTGTCATGTGTTCTACTTACTCAATTGCGCACAACTGAAGACTAAAGAAAATGTTTTACTAATGCTTTTTATTTATTCTGGCAAGGGTAGGCTGTCGCCACAGGAGAACAAGACCATCATTATGTTTCTCAATCTTGTTTCAGCATCAGTTGGCAACAGGAAGAAAAGCTAGAAGTCCACTTTTCACACAGCCAACCACTTAATTAACACTTTGTCATGTAAAACAGTCCTTCAAACATTCTTACTTTTCCTCAAAGATTTTTCAGGAGTAAGTACACATGCATAGCAATGATTATCCATCTTTTCACGCTTTCTAAAGCTAGCTACAAGCTACTATTACACCCATTGTGGGCATTCAAGTGTCACACTTAAAGCAAGAAAAGCAAAGAGATACCTCTACTGTCCTCCATGAACAGAAGTATGCAATTTATTAAGCAGGCGCAATACAGAGCAATTGGAAAAGGAACTTCTACAGCTCTTTGACAATCCCATAGCGAGGATGGCTTCAGAGCATCAAAAGGCGTCACTCCTTTTGCCAAAGAAAGCAAACAGGTTTTCTTGACAGCCCAGGTTAGGTTTTAAAGGCAAAATTAAAAATGATGGCCTTATCTGACAAAGACAGTCGGATAGCTTTCACTTTAATTATAATGTGATTAGGGTTTTTTCAATGTCAATTTAACATTCAAAATAAAACCGTGTGCCATTTGGACTAAAGCAAATATTGAACAGATATGCAAATGCTCAGACATCTAGACCTCCATAAATCTAACCCTGCAGAGCTGTGTGTGAACAATCTCAGTTTGAAAGACTGCCCCCATACAGAATGGACTCATGGAATGAAATAAATCCTGGCTCATATTAATGACTATTCTAAAATCAGGCATGTGAGTATATTTACCTCAAAATAGATGTTTATTTTGACTGCTAAAACTTTTTTTGGCGTTAAAACTGATCCAACTGCTCATCTAGTCATCCTTCTCATATCCTGAACAACACAATCTTCCTGCGTTTAGACCACCTTCCGATGACAGCAGCAATCATTTGCTATAAAATTTTCAATGTCTATGATAAGGTTTCATATACCTTTCTGTGAAGCAACCAATATTGTGAATCACTGAAGACTAGATACAACCTAGGACAATAAATTCTTGTGCAGTGTGAAGTTCTAAAAAAACAGCTAGAATCAAAATGAAAGATCCCTGTGAAATACAGGAGCAATATCTGGTCTCATCTTTTACTGGCATTCACTGTTTTGAAATAAGAAATTGGAAATCTACATCTTATTTTTACCTCCATCTTTGCTGTAGATATCTGAGCGCAATTATTTTCTTGCGCACTTGGAAATGGGCAATTTAAAAGGTAACTTAGAAGTTCCAGAATTACTAAGCTTTATTTCAGACTTAAATACAAGATTCTTACTTGTTCCACGATTTCTTGAGAAACAGACCAAATATATATACATGTATCCCATTAGCTGACCTGCTCACTGCAGTAACTTCAAAAGAAATCTGCAAGTAGAGATGAAAAAAAGAAAAGCAAAACAAACAACACCGCAAGACTCGGCCATTTCAAACACTAAAACTTTAAGGGTCACATGTAAATGTAGACATGCATTATGTTACTGGTAAACTTCTAATTAAAAAGTATTATGCCACTCCCCTCTTGCCATAGCTCTGAGTCATAGGAAAAGCATAACAGTCTCTTTTCAAGACACATGAAGATAGTCATTACATTTAAATCTGGTTATGTATAAGTTTTGTCAAACTATATTTAACAAAGAAAAAAAAAAGAAAAGGACTAACAAAAAAAGTATGGGGTTAGATTTATTTTTACATCTGTGTTATTCTTCCAAAAAGGTCACAACCGTATCAGCTTTATAATTTTCCCTGGAAGAACTCCTATTTGTAAACTTCAAATCAGAGGTTCTGATGGCAGATCTTTCAAACGAAGCTTTCAAAGTGACCACACTATTACTAAAGACCTTCTGACTTTTTCATTAGATTCTGATAAAGGAAGCAGCGTGAACCAAGATTTTTGAATGAACACAAGAAGGAAGAACATGAATGTTACAGTACTCTGAAAGCTCAAATGTGGCCTCCTTCATTAAAGCACTTATGCATTAGAAGACTAATACTATGAAACATTTACTTCTCTGTCTCCTATCTTTTAGTTGCATCTGAAGGAAGTATTTTTGAAAGTACAGATTGCTTAATTAAAACAACTAGTCATATGAGAAGTTTTCCTTCTTTTCTCAGGTTGAAAACACAAGACAAGTGGTAAACTACTTAAAAAAGGTCAACACTACAGAATTCAGGCATCTCCACCCTTGTTGTACACTGTGTTACAAGGAAGTGCTTCTTTCACCATTGCTTACCAAGGCAGCAAAGAACAAGACAATTAAGGCATTCAGTTCAATATTTACTGAATCCACAAGTTTATTCTAAATTATTATGAAAAAGTATACCTGCATTGACTAGCGCAGGTAGATTTTTTTTTAAATACATATAGCTACAATCAACTGTAGTTACTTATACTTTCTACTGCACTGAAATCCTGCCCCTTCTACTTTGCTTTAAGAGCTTTATCTTACAGATTCGATTAAATAAACGTTGTACAAAATGCAACAGTCAACAATTTTTCAAAATCACCTTCCCTTTTATACAAGGATACTTGGCCATTCTAGCTATTGTTCATATCAAAATAATAGAAATTTCTTCATGTTTTAGAATTCAGTGCAAAACACCATGGATATTTCTAGGCAATCTACTTGCAAACAAACATAAATATCCCTCCCCACACCATGCTGATCATCACGGAAGCATCTATGAGATTACATGTGAAATTTATGCTATTGATTTTATTTTATTTAAGTCATGGACACATAAAACTATTGTGGCCATTTCTACCTCTACAGAGGTCAGAGTCAGAAGTCTTTTATATGAGTCGGAGTTATGATTATTTCATGCACTGCCATAGGTACCAGCTCTATTTGAGAAAAACTTCTGAAGTTATGCATTTTCCTTAAGTTTTTTCCATACTGGTAATAAGTTAGAAGAGACCCTAACATTGTTTTAACAGGTCTTTAAAATTATACATTATTGTGCTTTAAAAATAATGATTCTTCCTTTCATTGTGAGGGTATTCTGCCCTGACCCAGCCCTCTGGTCCAGTTTTGGAAACAGCAACCCAAAGGGTAGAGATAAGAAGCATCTTAGTACTGTGCCACCTGCCTGATGTTCATCATTGAAAGGACAGAGGAGCAAGCTCTGCTCTCACATGAAAAGGAGGAGGATCAAGGAAAGACAGGCCCAAGTGCTGTTCTTCTTTCAGTGTAAAGGAGAGGGTTATGAATCTGAGCACAGAATGTTGTCTGGAGCTTAAGAATACAACATAAAAATGCAGTGATGCCCGTCAAACTTATCCCCTCTTCTATTCCTCTCTGCGTCTAAGAGACAAACCCAAAGCTCCTCCACATCTCACTGACCACCAGTCTACTTTCCCTATAGTCATAGCCAGCATTAGAAATGATTTCAAAGAAAAAAATTTTTTTACTTAAAATCTTCTAAGCATTCTAGATCTCTTTGTATGTATAATTATGAACACATAATCACACAAAACAAAGTGTCATGTCTTAACCCACAAGTGGAAAACATCAGAAGTGTTTCATTTCACTGTAGGCATAGAAAATTTTAATCATACTTCTTAGGTACTTAGCCATCTCTATCTAGCTTTCAAATATTTATGCATATGTAGATATCCTATTCTAGTGGTTTTACTCATAGCAGTTATAAAGCTCTGTTTCCAGTCAGGATAGTGAAAGCAAAGGTTAATTTGTTCCTATCTACCTTCCCAGATAGTGCACAAGATCCAGTATAGGATTCTCACAGACTCCACAATCCATTAGGCAAATGAAACAAGCCGAGTTAAGACTCTGAATTTTCTAGTTTTCTTCAGTTCCAGCAAAAGATTATGATTTTATGCCAAGTGCTGCACTCTGGATCCATGCAACAGCACCATCGAGACCTTTATACTCACACTGTACACCCTGAAAGGTTGCTTGTATGGCACCCGTAGGTGTGTTAATTTTCTTTACAACAGAACCACACCTTTGCAAAGAACATCTTTGTTTAAAAGGACATTTCAATTAGTTTATCACTTGCACTAAAAGTGCAGTATTTTGCCCAAGTACAATCATGTTAATTCCTAGCACAGTTTTAATTTTAAAATATGATTGGGAGCTATCAACCAGTGCCACATAACTTACATTAAGAAATAATTTCTTTGTATTTATTCAAATTTCCAAACAAATAAGATTTAAAACCTTGTATGCATACCTCATTTTATTCAACTGTATTTGGACAGCTGAGCCCTGTAGTAATAAAATATTACTTAATAACTTACTAGTAAGCCCTGTAATTTCAATAACATTATAATCTCGGTTTGATGAATCTAAATAGATGTTCTCCCCAGTATCTCTCAGACTATCTGCAAAGCTGCCCATTGCAATGGTGAAGCATCTGCTGGTCATTCAAACAACGCTCCCAACGTCCGCAACTCAAGTTGACATGCAAGATTCACACATTTAAATCAAGTAAGAACATGTTGCAGTAAAACATCTCTGTATCTAGCACTGATTAAAATCTCTTGACATGAAATATTTACAAACCTAATCATACATTTTTATAAGTGAAAACAAAGAATAACATTACAAAAACTGTAAGATTATTAGAACAGCAGGTGCTAAAGACAATGAGTGGAGAATCCATATTATTAATGGATCTTATTTTTAAAATCAATCTCCCTGTACATTTAAGGACAGACACCAAATGAGGACTGGCAAATTTTTTTTTCAATTCTTTAAAAAATATCTTAATATTTTTTTCTAATCCAAGGAATATATACAATAAAAAAAGATTGAAGAGTCTAGCAGCAGGCATTAGGCATTTGAGCAAAAACAAGTATTAAATAGCACACCATCAATAACCACGTAATCTCATTTTAGATTAGTATATATGATACCTAGAGTAATAGAAAAGTCAGGAAAAAAAACTATTTCTGAATTGAAACAGACAATCGTAAAAAGAACCACAACAATCATGCCCTAGATAATCATGCTTTAGATATAAGCCTGTTTTGGTAAAATTTAGTGAAGCTGTTAGAGTGTCTATATAATCCTAAAATAGAATGCTGGGATAAAAGAAAGAAAAAGGCTGCGCATCACAAAAAAGTCAGTTAGATAATACAGTCAGAATGAATCCTGCTTTGCAGAAAAATTCAATAACACTACATCAGAGCAAGAACTGTGCACTTGCAAAAAACAGAATTTGAGTCAGTGAAACAAGTGGCTACATGAGCTTATCATATTAGGCAGGAGCTATTGTCCTTTACTTTGGTAAAGTGCAAATCTGTTTTGCAGCTTTTCTTTTTTAATCTACCTGAGACACAACTGCAAAGTTGTGCTTTGTTCAAGATCAAAAAACCCAAAACATAGCAGGAAGAAAAAAGACTAAAAAAGTAAAAAGTGAGCAGAAGATATTTTGCATCTGATAACAGCTCAGACACATGCTACAAGTAGACTACTTCAGAGCAATAAACTCTATTAAAAGACAGCAATAATGAATCAATTCAGGAAGTCTGTGGTATTCGTTACTCCTGAAGGAGCAAAGATCAGTGGAAAGGTGACAAAAACGGAGGAAGTGAAACTCTCAGAAAGAAATTCTATTTGTTATTTTTGTTTCACTTAAACAGCACTTCTAATGCACATTAAGCGCACAGCTTCTCTGTACAATCTTTGAAAGTACAAGCATAGTTTCTCTTAAATTCCCATAAAAATCAAGTGTTACAGAGAATGTAATTTCCAAAACAATCATCTTTTTGCAGAGTCAGTAAGCATCCAGTGTGACTGCCTATTACAAACTCCTGAAAAGCAAATCCAGACTTCTCTGAAACAATTTTTGCTTGAATCAAAACACATTTTTGTAAAAACAAATGTGATCTTAAGATTTTCAGCAACAAAGAACACAACTGTCCTGTTGTTTTACTACCTGTATGTAAACAGAAAGAACAGATTTAAGAATCTTGACTTTAAAAAAAAAATTTTTTTTTCCATCCTCTAATTCTTATGGCTCCTCAAGCATGTCTCACTTTGATAATAAAATCCCTGAGTCGCTGAAACCAGAGGAAACATTATTTCAAAAGCAGTAGAGTTAGTACAGCCTTCGCATTGCATATCCAAGCTTCAAAGCCGCTCCAAACTACAGCATCATACTAAGAGCTCATATTCCTCAAGATTTCAAGTTGGTTTAAGAGCTCCTGCTTCCCAGCTAAAAAACCCTCATCTACGCATATGCCTGCACTGAGAGCAAAGAATACAAAATTTCACACTGAGAACCACCCCCCCACACACACAAAATGCAAGCAAACCCACAAATATCAGGAATGGTACCTAAAAGCTAAAATCATGGATACAGTGGAAAGAAGCAACATAAGAAGCGGAGATAGAGCTAACAAAATCTGTCACTATTTATCAATTCAACCCACATTCCATCAAGCTTATCCTGCCAGTTGGGCAGGTTTTGTTCTGGTCAGTTTGTGCAATTTTTACTTCTAACTAGGTAAAATTAGGAACAGAACAATACACAACTTACAGAAGTCTAAAATGTGGAAAAATGTCTTTTAATCTGTCCCAATAACTTAAGCAGGTAGAGGGCTTTTATTTTTTTGTATCTCTTCTAGAAATTCTTGTTACTGACATTTTTATTCTCAGTCACATCATGCATCAGCTACTCCATTACTTCACCTGGGATCAACATCAGACTGATTGGCTAGCAATTACCTAGATCACCCTATTAATCGTTTTTAAAAAGGCTGGCACAGTATCAGCTTCCTTCCAGTCCTTTGGAATTTTCCCAGTGTCCTTAGATTTATTGGAAATCAATAAGGGAGTTCTGCCAGGTATTTCAAACTTTTGGGACTTGACAGGCTTATTTTTAGCAGCTCTTTTGTATTTACACTCAAAATGGGAAGGTATCACATGACAAGCATCCATCATCTATATTAACTCTCAAAACGCAGATATTTTTATTAAACCATCCCCTGCATTCCATTAAAACATCTATAAGAAACAACATATGTGAGCAGGGAGACAGGGGGTTGATTTTTCTTAGAGGTTTGGTTTGCCTAATAGTAACCTACAGATTCTTCTACTATTTACTCATGCAAAGGGCATTGCAATAACTGCAATCTGTGCATGGAGTATTTTTTGATCTAACTGGCACATATTTTAGACATTTACAATGCAGCCTTGCCTTCCCTCGCAGATATGAACTATCAAGCATCTTACACAGTTCTGTCCTGTTCCTTGGTACTTCTCTCCTTCCTCCTTTAAGTCTGAGGAGTTGAGCTTCCCAGTCACTTCAGCCTTTGACGCTCCACTGACAGTAGCGCTCTTTCCAAGAAAAAAAAATACCTTCCCCAGCAAACCACCAATTTTACACATCACACATAGGAAAACTCTCTGGTCTGATGCAGAAGACACACAATCCCTTCCCCTCCATGCAAATCATAGCCACCAATCGCCCACTGGCTACTGCAATACCGAGTGAGAGCCATGCACAAGTTTGCCAGTCTTGCTTCCCTGGCTGAGGGCAGCATTTGTCTACTTTAAGGCACTAACTAATCAGAGACCTAAAAATATCAACACCAATGAAAAACCCAAAGCTGACAGGTGCCCCAAAAGAAGACAAGCCTCCCTCATCGAGCTCTTCATGAGTCCGTGACTTCAGCTAGGAGGTTCGCTAAGAAAGGGAAAAAGAAGAGAGACTGGGTAAAACACCACTGGCTAATGTTCTCCTGCCTACAAGTGCCCAGGGGATAATCTTCACTGAAGATTAAACAAGTTAGAATATTTTGACAGCGTGTTATTAAATATAAACTCAAACACCGATTACTCTCTGAAAGACTTGAAAATAAGCCTGGAACATACATCTGATGTAAATGGGCCAAGCTATTTTTTTTTGATTGTACATGAGGAAGATGCACAAGAATGGATACTGGTGTAGTGCTGAAAAACAAACAACCAAACAACTCCCCCCCCCCAAACCCGAAACAGTAGTGGTAACTGGAGACAGAAGGGAATATGCAGAAAAAACAAGGGAAGAGAGAATAAGATGACAATTACAAAAATAAGGTATCAGGATAGGGTATAGAAAAAGATCAACTAGATAAAAAGGAAGCACAAAACAGTAAAGATGATTCATTTTAAAAAATAGATGCAGTGTGGTCACAAGGCAATAACTTATCATTTAAGCTTCAACATTCCAATTAGTGCTCTAAAATAAGCAGCAGAACAGATATATTTAAAAGCTGCCCTATGTTACAAAGATGTGTTAGCATTTACATTTTAAAAGATACTGAAAATCAATGTTAAAATTTTCAAAATATCAAAAGTCTTTAAATGCTGGTGTGTTTCAGGAGAAAGTCAGAGTTCCACCTGAAAAAACAGGCACCTGTTTTTTGTTTTAGAATAAATAATAATAAAAAAAAAACTTATTTTCCACTAACATTTTTCAAACCCAAATACAATCTGCTTTGTTTTCTACAACAATGTTTTTATGCGCACCCTGCCAACCAGCCCCTTTCCTCAAAGGAGATGGGTCCAGTCTTGTTCAACTTCATCAATGACCTGGATGAAGGCACAGAGTGCCTCCTCAGCAAGTTTGCTGACGATACAAAACTGGGAGGAGTGGCTGATACGCCAGAGGGCTGTGCTGCCATTCAGAGAGACTTGGACAGGCTGGAGAGGTGGGCAGAGAGGAACCTCATGAAGTTCAACAAAGGCAAGTGCAGGGTCCTGCACCTGGGGAGGAATAACCCCATGCACCAGGACAGGTTGGGGGTTGACCTGCTGGAAAGCAGCTCTGTGGAGAAGGACCTGGGAGTGCTGGTGGACACCAAGTTAACCATGAGGCAGCAATGTGCCCTTGTGGCCAAGAAGGCCAATGGTATCCTGGGGTGCATCAGGAAGCGTGTTGCCAGCAGGTCGAGGGAGGTGATCCTCCCCCTCTACTCAGCCCTGCTGAGGCCACATCTGCAGTACTGCGTCCAGTTCTGGGCTCCCCAGTACAAGAGGGATGTGGCACTACTGGAGCAAGTCCAGCGAAGGGCTACAAAGATGATTAGGGGACTGGAGCATCTCTCTTATGAGGAAAGACTGAGAGAGCTGGGCCTGTTTAGCCTGGAGAAGAGAAGGCCGAGGGGGGATCTTATCAATGTATACAAATATCTAAAGGGAGGGTGTCAAGAGGATGGGACCAGACTCTTTTCAGTGGTGCCCAGCGACAGGACGAGAGGCAACAGGCACAAACTGAAACACAGACACTTCCATCTGAACATGAGGAAATACTTTTTCACTGTGAGGGTGACAGAGCCCTGGCACAGGTTGCCCAGAGAGGTTGTGGAGTCTCCTTCTCTGGAGATATTCAAAACCTGCCTGGATGCAATCCTGTGCAACGTGCTCTAGGTGACCCTGCTTGAGCAGGGGGGTTGGACTAGATGATCTCCAGAGGTCCCTTCCAACCTCAACCATTCTGTGATTCTGAGATTAAAGCTGGTTAGCACTGTCATTCCACACAGTCAAGAACAAGTTGCATTTAAAACAATAAAAATTCCCACTGTATGCAACTTCTCTTAAATTAGCCCTGTAAATTTGGCATGAACAATACTTTATACTTCAAGTGCAGAAGGCAACTTGGGAAGCAGTGTATTGGGCCAACAAAACCTTTCTGTTACCAAGCTAAGTTTTAAATCTTTGCAAAGTGAATGAGATCCTAACCACAGAGAAATCCTGATAGTTAAAGCCGGAGTAAGCAAACTGAGAGAAAAGCAGTTGCAACATTAAGAGAATTTTTTAACATATCTTAATTTCTTCTAACAACAACAAAACTGTTTATCCTGCATACTTACTCTAAAATAAGTGTTTCAGAAGAACAATTACAACAAGAAAATAAACCTTGCTTGGACAATGGTGACTTGTATATTGTGAAAATAAATGTCTATAGCACATGCAAACAACAGACAATGGTACAATACCATGCTGATCTCCTTGTACGCCAGTATAGGAAAGACTCAAAAAAAAAAAAGGGGAGGGGGTGGTTCTAAAAATGGACAACTGTAATAAAAGATGCAAGGTAGCCTTCCTAAAACAGCATTATACAAAATCTGAACAGAAATTTAGCTCATCCAGCACTTCTCCAGTAAAATTAAATCCACAGGAGTAACATGGTAATGGCCTTCAAGAGGTATTTTTAACCGTTTAAGCTAGTTTAAGGATTATTCAATACACCCAGCATTTGCAACACGTATATGCATTTCTGTATTGACTACTAATCTAACTAATTGTGATTCTAGTGCACAGTTATCTATACATGCAAGGTATTAAAAAAAAAAAAAAAAAGGACAGAGGGAGGGAGGGTAAAAAGAGAGACAGAAAAAGATGCAGCTAAGACTTTCCCAGGCCAGTTACAAATCTACAGTTGAAGGCAAAGATGAATCTTCCCACCTCCAAGGAGTTCCACTCCAAAATAACAGAAAAATTATCATTCAGTGCCTAGTAATATACTGCTTCTTACTCATCCTGTGCAGGCATGCAGTGGGGGCACAAACTGAATGGAGCTGGGACTTTCACACTGCGTGAGGCCTACCTCATCCGGCTCGATCTTTGCATGACAGACTAAACTAGGGGAATTAAAGAACCTTTCAAAACAATTTCAGCACTCTTCAGTCAGTACTTCCAATTCAAAGTAGCACACACACACTTCACTTTACAGTGTGTACTAGTTATGTATCTGTATCATTCTACATTGCTTTTTTTGCAGTTTGGGGCCTTAAAACAGTTATAAAAAGAGTTGCTACAGTCCTGTGTTACAGTTGAATAAGTATTCTTTATATAAGCAGGGAATTCTGTTTGGCTAGGCTTAGTCCTTCCACAAACTCTCTTTATAGACAGAACAAACCCACACCCTAGATTCTGACACAAAGCATTAATATATTTTTTTTGTTCCATCAGAAACTTAATATCCAGCTGAGCAGTTCCCGTGCAAGACATTTTATTTTACCCTCCTTGCCTGAGACATAATGTAATATGTTTACTGTAAAATTTCCCAGATTGTAATATGGCTCAAAAACAATACAGAAATAATAGGGCAGAGAACTGACTGTGAAGGGAACTCTAAGTCTAATGCTGCTATCAGCTTGCTGCCTGATGCAGTACAAGTGGACAATTTTAAAGATGAACTCATTCCTTACATAGGTTAAAAGCCGCTGATATGCAAGTAAACAACACGAGGTTCTTAATTACCTGTACTTCACTAGATGACTAGCGATTTTTTTTTTTTTTTTTTTTACATAGAGAAAAAGTTTTCAGCAAAGACAAAGTTAGACAAAAAAAAAGTTAAGCTTGGAGTTGACTGTTCTGTCTTAATCCAGACTTGATCTGACAAATCATTAGATACAGGATGTAAATATCAGGCTTAATTTCTTCCCTATTAAAACCCAATGAATATTTGTAATTCAAACCACTCTTGCAATGTTTATTCATATTTTGCTTTCTTATCTTTTAAAAGACCAGAAAATGATGGTCATATTAGAAAGACCTCATCTTAATGCTTGCTCAGATGTCAGACTGTCACAGCAACGTGTACTGGGAATTTTTTTTCAGAATTCACAAATCAAAAATACCTGAAGTACAATCTTAACAGAAATGTAATAGCATAGATTTATAAGGAAATGCATAGTAATTAAAAATGGCAAGGGGATACTCTTAAAGATTCTTATATATTGCTTGTCAATCTAAAAAGCAGAGTTTTAATTTTTTTTGCCTATTGTACAGTAATATCTTTCTGGTCATTGCTTGTTTGTTTTTGAAATACTTCAATAATAGCAGCTAATCTTATATAAATAACTTGTAAAACAACATAAATACTGGGCTTAGAAGAAAATAGATATAAAAAATGGGAAATTGTATAGCTAAACTACCTAATTCTCACTAAGCTGACAGTTTGAATAAAACTACTATTGAAAATAGCAGTAATAATACGAAGATAAGTATAGTCAAATGTTTTGTGCATTTCAACCTCTTCTTCAAGTGATTCTAAGGTAATTTAAATTCTAATGCCTTGGGTGCCCATCCTATATGAAGAAAAATTAACATAGACCTTTAGATTCTATTGATCTATATTGGTTTAACAGGTCACTGCTAAAAGACCAAAAAGAATATTCTCTCTCTCACCTCCATGACTATTATTTTACTTAGCCAACTTCTCACCTGAAAAATCTCTGAAACGCTGACTAACTCCCAACAACTTTTGCTTCATAGACAAATCACTATGTCAAAATATCCTGCAAAACAAGGACTAGGCCATACAAGAGTCTCGATAAATGACACAACTGTTACTAATTAGAGCATCTAATCTACTAACAGTAAGCAATGTTTTACTACAGTCATGTTGAAAAAAAATAATAATGGCAGGGTTTTGTACTGCATCAGATAATTTCAGTGAAGACAAACAGATTAAGTATTCAGCCTAAAAAAACATGATGTTGATTTGAGGATGTGTAATTGATTTTTAAATGTTAAGTTTTATTTAACAAAATTTAAAAAAAATCCAAGAAAACTTTAATGTTAGACTTTGGCAGAGTTAACTCTAAATTCACCTTAACTCTAAATTACTACTTCACTAGAGTTTTATCATTAATTTTATTGCTGTCTAAAGTATCTATCTCAGGCAAAAGAAATATTTATTCCTTGCTTCAGGTGGCAAAGAAGAGTTCAGTTGAAGAATATTCTTCAATATGGAAATAATCCATCTAACAGGTGAAGAGCCAGATGGAGAGAGCAGAACACGTGCATTCCATTCCTGATTCTGTTATTAAAAAAAAAACACAGCTCAGTCTTAACACCCAGTTGCCCCACCTGTGAAATGGAGATAGTATTTACTTTCCTTTGAAAAGCTTTTTATAGTTAGACATGAGCACTACTATTAAAGAGTTAAATGTTGCCCCTTTTGAATTAGGAATTAGTCTGTAACACACAAAACCAGACAATGAACCATGCTACGTTCATAAAGGGTCACCAAACTATGTTTCATTGCACCATAGTCTAAACACTGATTTTCAATAAGACTCTATGGTAATTAACATCGCTTCTGATATTTTTCCAAGTTCCTGAAGCCCTTCATCAGTATACATTAGTTAACGTACACAATCTTGTATTTCTTTTTCATGCTTTGCTGTCTTTTATGTCCACATACCATACCTACTTAAGCCCCAATCTTGCAATCAGATCCACAGAAGAAGGTTTCAGTGCTGTAGCATGGAAACCACTGGGACATGTGCTTGGGGTCTCCTTGCACAGATCAGCTTACAAGATAAAAGATGTTGACTGCACAGTCTAGGTGGCATGCTTTATCCTGGAGTAACAATGGAGCCATCCTTGGAGGGATATGAAGGCTACTTGAGACAGATTTACCTACTGAGATAAAGTGCAGCAGAAACTCAAGATTAATACTCGTGTCTAATTCTATGGATGACATACAGGCTGGATGCAAATTCAGTTTAATAAGAAGAAAATATTTTTCTATTTTGTTTCTAACTTAAGTACACAGTATAAAGTCAATAGAAAAGCCAAAGGGATATCAGTTTAATCCCATCTGTCTAAATTGTAAGATTATTATTGTTACTAATAATTCTAGTGACAAATGAGAGATGCAAGAAGCTCTTTTCAATTTATTTGAATTATTAAGAAATAAATATTTGAGCTACCGCCATTTCTCCCCCTCCGTTTGTCAAGGTCTTTCACAGACAAAGACAGAAAGAAAAGGTTTTTTTTTGTTTTTAAATTAAAAATATTTTAAAGCAGAAGTGAATAGAATAACAAAACAGAGAGCTTGAAATTACTTATAATTCATTTTTAAAACAAGCAAGTTTCAGTTTAATATTCTCTTCAAATAAATCTATTTAACCAGACATTACAGCACAAAAAAAAAAAATCGAGAATTCATAAAATAATTATCCCCCAAACCAGAAACAATTACACGGGAATGGGAGAGATGTAATCCATTTATGTATTATTGAAACAAAACAGGCATTTCTCCAGAAATACACCATATTTCCGCTGTAAGGGTTCAAACCCTGCCTAGATTCATCACGCCAGAGTTTTAACCCCCCGACTCCCCTTTTATGTTTCGTACTGCTGATCGCACACGTTCGCTTTGCACCATCCAGCATTTCCGTCGCGCTCCGACAGGAGCGGGTGTCGACACAGCCGCGCTACAAACCCAATGCCCTCGCTCGGCCCCAAGAGCGCACCAACACCGCCAGCGCGTCTCCCCTCCTGGGGCCGCGTAACAGGGAAGAAACCCGCTTCCCTGCCGGCCCCCTCGCCCCCCTCCGGCCCGGCCGCGGGTCACTGTGCCTCGCCGCCCGCTCCCCTCCCGCACCGCCGCCGCCGTCACCTGCTCGCTCCCTCCCGCCGCCGTCTGCTTCCAGGTCAGCCCCGAGCCTCCCTCTCTGCCTATTCATGCTGCGAGCAGGGCAGGGCGGAGCGGAGCCGAGCGGCGCCCGCGGCACCCCCGCGCTGGCACGGAGGCCCCGGCGCCCCTCGGCACGTCCCTCCCGAGTTTCACACGGAACGGGACCGCCTCGATCCGCCACCTGAGCCCCAAACCCCCATCGCGGCTCAGCCCCCCGCCTCCCTCTCCCTCCCCCAGAGAGGCCCTAAATCGCCGCCCCCAACGCGGCCCCTTCCCCGCCGGGCCCCGGGCCGCGCCTCACCTAGCGCCACCTCGCAGGCTTTGCGCAGCTGGGAGTGATGCGCCTTCTTCACTTCCTTGTCGGCCAGGATCTTCTCCAGGGCCCGGGTCAGGAACATGTTTTTCGTCTTCTTCCCTTCATACATGGGCGCGATCGAGCCGGCGGAGGAGGAGGGGAAGGGAGGCAGAGCGGGGCGCCGGCCGCTCCCGCCGGGGGCGGGCGGCGAGGGGCCGGGCCGGCGGCGAGGCAGGCTCGGGGGAAAGGCGGCCTCGGCGGCCGGGCCGCGGCGCCCCGACGCCCGCTCGGAGGCCACCCCCGCGGGGAGCCGAGGCGGGCCCGGGCGGCGGCCAACGGCCGCGGCGGAGGCAGGACGACGCCTTCTCTTCTCTTCTCCTTCCCCCCCACCGCCGGCGCCCGCGACGCGCTCAATCCCCGCGACGCCCCCGGCCCGCACCCGCCTCCATCAGCAGCGACGGCGGCAGCGGCGGCGGTGGCAGCGGCTACGGTAACAACCTGCCCGCGCCATGTTGGAAGGAAACGACGTCAGGGCCGCGGCGGCGGAGCGGGGAGGAAGCGCCGGCGGGGCGGGGGCGGCCGGGCCGGGCCGGGGGCGGGGGGACCCGCGCGCCTTCTGCCCGCCCCGCGGGCGCGCTACAGGTGGCGGCGCTCCGCGGAGGGAGGTGCGGAGCTGGCTGCCGCCGCCTGGGAGCCGGCGGAGGCGAAGGAGGGGCAGGGCGTCCCTTCCGGGGGGGGAGCAAGGAACCTGCTCGGCGGGCAGGTCTCGCCCTGGGGCTTTCACCGAGCCGAGAGGCGGCCCGGCGCCATGGCGGGGGGGCGTCGTGGGCCCCGGCGCCATGGCGGGGGCCTCCTGCCCTGCTCCGCTCGGCACGGCAACCTTCCCCCGCACTCCTGCCGGGAGCGCGCAGTATATATAACTCTGTGGTGGCTTCCGTGTGTGGTTATTAAATTGCTACGGACTGGTGTAGAACTGCTGTTCCTCCCTTGCGTTCTTAGGCCTCCCCCCTGCTTGGCGTGCTAGAGGGTAACTTCTTCACGTTTTTGTTTAGGGCCAAAAAGAAGGTCAAATCTCAACGGCTGGTAAGCAGCAAGAACGTAACAGGCCAAGTTGTGCGCTCAGAGGGGGTACGCAGGTGTATGAAAGTAGATTCTGGCACTAACTAAAGCCAGATCTGTTTTGGAAAGTTCTTACCTTGAAGAAAAATACTGATTAAAAATCAGTCTGGAAATTAAAGGGCTGAGTTTCTAGATCTGCCTTTTTGGCTGAGCAGGACAGCTGTGGCACCAACGGGCTTGGTGTGCCAATGCGCAGAAAGCAAGAGACAGCTGGGGAAACAACCAGGAGCCATCTCGGACCTAGGAGGACCTAGGAGAACCAAGGATCCAGGAAGGGCATCAGCCCTTCTGGTCCCTGTTTTTCTGGTCCCCCACACTGGACAGAACAACAGCCTTCTAAAGAAGTTAATCCTGCTCCCTTCCTCATGTTGTTGGAAAGAGTTTTAGAGGGCCTGCCCAGGTTGTCACGTAGCCATACTAAGGTCTTGCGAGCCACCTTGCATTCTTGACTTGTGCCACAATTATTTGTTGCTATATAGGTATCTGGTTTTGGACTTTTGAAGGAATACCCTGGCATGGGGAATTCCAGCAAAACTATAGGTGAATGCCAGGCCCAACTGTTAAAGCAGAACAGTTTTTGTTGAACTGACTCCATCTGTAAGAAGGGCTTTTCCTAGTACCACTGTCAGTTAGAAACCACAGGCTATCTCACACCTGACTGATAAGCAACACTGAAAATATTAGTAGGATAAATCTGTTTTTAGCCTTATAACAGCTTTGTCAGAGAATTAAAGAGAGAGTTAAAAGTCATGTCACCAAACACACTGATTTTTGCAAAAAAATCCAAGGATCTTTAATGGCCATATTCAGGTTAGACCCATTGGTTTACATCTTATTTGGAAGACTGCGTCTTCTGCAGCACAATTATTAAGCATAATTGCATTATTTCTAACCATATATTTAGGGAAAAGCCTTTTTCGGTTAAGCAAATCTTGATATTTTTGTATACAGAGCTGCAAGTTCAGAACTTCTGATGCCAAAATGGCTTTGGTCTTTCAAAGCTAACAGATAGTCACCACATGGCAAGAGTAAGAACTTTCACAGACATCTTGCTGGTAGTTTTTAACCTGAGTCCAAATTTCCTTAGCCAAGCCAGAGCCTGCAAGTGGTATTTAGCAAATGGAGTTTGCTATTGATTTTTGCAGTCCATTTGGCAGAAACAGACTTGCAATTACAATACCATGAAGACAATGGGGATGTGTATGTAAAGAGCACTGAGGACTGCAGTTATCCACTTTGCTCATATTAATGTCTATTTTCATATAGTGTACACCAGATGATTTTATGTGTATTTTAATTTGGGTCAGGATTTTAATTGGGCATATAGAATTGTTGCTGAAACAATGGGCGCCTGGAGGAAAAGACCTGTTAAAAATACAGTTGGTTCCATATCTTCCATTCCAGCTTTAACATGAATAGATTAAACTTCTTGTTTTCTTTTCTTTTTTCGTGTGGTTTGAATCTTTAATTTCTGTTCTCAGTTTAGAACAACTGCTGCTCAGTTCACTCATTTTATAGCTTGACACAGCTGGTACTTTACATTGACATGCTAGTCACAAGGCAGCCCCAGCCTAAGCCCCGCGACAATGTAAAGCCTGCACGTTATTGATGACTGCTGCTGAAATTGTACAGGAATATCTTATTGTGGATCATCTACCCAGCACGTTAACATCTAGTTTCCTTTAAAGAGCTGAGCCAGTAAGGAAGGAAATCACAGGGGAACTATAATATAAACACTGGAGATAAAAAGACAGTCCGGGGTCCTCAGTTAGGGCTGGGATATGAATGGTTGTCTCAGCTTGTATGCTGCGTCCTGAGGCTTTGGATAGGACCGGTTGTTATGCCAGTTTTATTTAGTAGGGAGGCCCTGTATTAAAATAATGTTTAGTCAATTATGAAGAATTTTATGGACTTAGGGGAAGCAGGTTTTGTTACTGCCAGAGACTACAGAACATAAAGAATATATGATTAGCTCTTTGCTGATTGCTTTAAAAGCTAGGATTTTTTCTCTGTTAAAGGGAGAATAAGAAAATTCACAAGAAAGGAGGGGTGAAGATTTAGAATACTTCTGGTTTTGATGGGTTTCTAAGTAAAGATGATGTCTGCATTTTTCTGGATACAGCATGCAGATTTTTGTTTTACTAGTTATGGGCTTCTGTCAATGGCTGACTTGAGGACTGGACTCCTTGTAGCTGTGGAGACCCTGTTTGTTTGCTGGTGAACTCCTGAAGGTTTTGAAAAGGACTGACACTTGTTCTTTCTGTTCAAGCTACTAAGTTTCCAGGCAGCATATACAAAATATTACAGTTGTGCTATCAAACCTGAGAAATGTTTTCTGATGAACCTAAAAGAAACATGTTGGTAAATATGTGCTAAAGCACAAAAGCATCACTGCTTTGTTGGAATCTTATGTTTATACCCATACAACAGCAGCAAAGGGAAAATGTGTTTGAGGGACACCAGAAAATTTACCGTCTACTATTTTTTTTATTTACAAGTTACTCAGAGTATTCCAAATGCTATTTACAGTTTCATATATTTAAAATATTTTCAATAAATATTAGATATTTGTCTAGTAAAAAAACATAGAGAGTTTTCTATGTGACAGGGAACTATTAGCACCTACTTCTGATAGTTTTACGTACAATAACTCGAAAGATAATTGTGTGTGCTACTTGTTTGAAAAGGCTGAAAAGCCAGGCTTAAGCCTCTACTTCAGATAGGCAGGAAAGAAAAGGTGATAGTAAAAGTTCAGTTTCATGCTTGGGACAAGCTGATCTGTGACTGTACTGCCTCCAAATTTCCCCTGCCTGAGTTGTCATCCCCTTTCTTGTGTTGGTGCGGTTGTGCAATTGTGCAGTGAGTCGGTTCAGCTCAAGGGTCCAGCTGAAAATTAGTCTTACAAAAAATTAATTTTCAATGGGATCAGTGAATTGATCAGACTTATCTGTGCATTCATGAATTCTTACACAAGAAAGGGAGTGGGAAAACGTGATCAGGGATGGTGAGGAGGGCAGGACTACTGCTTACTATGTGTTCTTAAATCATTCTGATGAGCTGTGAAACGTCATGCTAATAGTCGTATTACAAATGTTTTAAGCTGGAATGAGACAGAACTGCCATCGAGAGAAACAATCATATTCTTCCTACTGCTGCCCATATGCTTGTTTTCTTGGCCAGCACAAGCATTTGCATTGACACATGCTGAATTCGATTCAGCCTTTGTTGAAATGAACCTGATAGGAAACTACATATTTTTAATCCAGCTATGTTCCTACCCTACTTCATCAGGCGACCTTGGCTCAAGAGAGAGGATAACACAAGGACAGGAATAAGAAAATGGGCAAGAAGGCAGGCTTGCATTTTCTGGCAATAGTACCAGTTTATGCCAATTTAAAGTGTTTAAACTACTGCTTTCTCTATAATATTTCCTCAGTATTTCCACTGTGCAACAGACCACTCAGCTTAGCCCTTTCTCCATGTGTGAGACCCCATGTGTTGAGTCATGTGATGGATGGGCCAATAGATGGGACCAGTATATTTGTGCCAATGTATATGCCTCCTTTAAGCATAGGGGCTTACCAGTTGACGCCCTTCTTAGCTGCAGCATTGGACCTTGCATTTGCTCCCATTCCAGATTTTCACGCACCAGACGCAGATAGTTAGTGCATGATGGTTCAGGAACCAGATGGATCTGGCACATGGGAACCTGTGGCTATGCACTGTGAGTGCAGACACCTTGGTGGAGAGGTTTCCAAGGCTCCCACTGAATGCATAAGATTTAATAGCCTATGGTGCTCGGTTGTATAATAACAAGGTATGAAGAAGGCCTTTCTCTCTGTCCCTTTGTGGAGTCCTAGGCCTGCCACCCTTTTAAAAATAAGTGAAGCATGAATCAAAATATTCACTGTATCCATCATCCAGAAAATCCTAATCTGTCAACCAGACTGTAAGAGATACACTCACTGTGAATGTACTTTAATATTTCTAGGAGTTTTTTTGTATAAGTCCAGGAGCTGGAGTTAACAGTTCATAGTTATAGAGTGACCACTCCAAGAGGTTAAAGCAGGCTGCAGTGGGTACTAGTATATCCAGTGCAGCACTGAAATAACATGGCAAGTGTTTACAAGAACAAGGCATATTAATCAATAGGTAATTCCTAGATTGCTCCCAAACAATTACAGAAAAGAATATGGCACCCCGGAGTGATGTCAATAATGAAAAAAACATCCACCACTTTGAGGAGGTTCTTGCAAGGTAACACATTTTTCCTTAAAGTTAAAGCTAAGAAACTCAGGCTATTATTACCTTGAAGTATATTCTCAATACTACAGTTAAGTGAAGATACATGCTCCTAGTAAAGCATGATATTTATCAGTTTGTGACAGCTGCAGGAAAGTGGCAGATAGCAGTGAAGAAGAAAAAAAACACTCTTGTCTGGCTGGAATAAAAAAATTTCAATTGTGGCTGGAAACAAAGATACCATATTCCAGACTGTAGTTTGCATTTGTGTGCTGGAAAGCTAATCGTGCTGCATTTGCTGCAATGTGATCCCTTCTTGCTCGTACTTATTTTGTGGGAATGCATTTTCCTCTGGCCTATCTAAAGGAGTTTTTAACTTTTTCCTTCTTCAGCATTTTTCTCCTGCTAACAGAGATAGTGATCAAATAACTCAGTTCCCAGCCTCAACATACCATTCCCTCATTGTGACTGAGGAGGGAATATGACTAGCTGTCTTAAAAACAGAAATAAAATGGTTTTTAAAAATGATTTAAAATGGTTATATAAGTTTTCTTTAAAGTTTTCCTGATTAGTTTTTCAAACTTAAGGACCTGATTATGGATATATCAGCCGTAACTGTCTGAGGAAGCGATTTTCCGAGATACTCTGCTTGAGAAAAGTTAGATAGAATGTTTCTTTTAGGGAACATAGAAATGAATGGCAAATCTTCACCCTGAACCAGGAACCTTCTTCTGTGGGTATAGTATATAGTATATTGTGGTATGAAAGGCTGTGCAAATGCAAGGTTAATTGAAGGCAGTGTTGTGACCCCTTCGTAATGGCAAATATTTCTGTACATACATACCAGGAATACTAAGCTCTGGCAATTGCCTGAGAGCCTTGCACTGCAAAAGAATACGTACAGAGGATGTATAGCAAGGGTAGCAGTAAGATCCACTGATTTATTACTTCTCCTGAACAACTCCAGCTGATAAAATCACTATGGAAGTGGACTGGATTTTAAGCAGAAGCTGTTGAAGGAGAGGAGTCACAATGATTGCCCTCTTTCTTGGCAAGTAGAGGAGGGACACCCTAGATTACTCTGTGGGTGTGAATCTGTTAATTTAGTTAATTCATAAAACACGTGTAAGAGGAAGGATAGTGCATGGTTATGCCAATTTTTTTATCTCTAATTTCAAGTTAGAAACTGGGAAAATGCTGATTTGTAACAAATTAGAACAGTTCCAAATTTATTGAAAAGGACTTTCCTACCTTTAAGTGCTAGCTTCAGACTCCTGCAGGTCTTTGTAACTGATGTGATATGGCCAGCATAATGGGTGCTGAGTTGTCTTACAGGTTAGGCACTAAATAGCCTAGATATTAGGAACATGAAGCATTAGTCTTAAACTAATTTTGATGTGCTGAATGACTCATTTCCCCTTGATCTGAGGTGAATTCAGCATACCACTTGAAAGCTTGTGCATTTTCAAAAGATTATGCAGATCTCTTTTAATAAGCTGATAATAACAAAAGGAGAATTGAAAATATAAAAGAATTGAGGAAAGTTAAATGGGATTCTGCGGGAGAAAAATCTCCCTTTAATCTGTGGATACAGCAAATCAAATGAATGGCAAGGATGGTTTCCCAGTATTTTAATATCTTGTTGAAAGGCTTAGAGAGGTTGTAAAAGTCATGTGAATTAAGGTGAGAAGCAATGAGACTAGAGCATTAACCACTTTTAACTGCCATGAAGTGATTTTTGAATCTGCTTGACTGTTTCCTCCAGCAAGTGTAGTGGGTTATTTCCTGTCAAGAATGCAATAACTGCTGTTTCAACATATACATTATAAACTGTGGGTCTCATGGCAGGAATGAAAGATTCTGAATATGAGTAACCAGAAAGATAAACATGAATGGGGGTTATGGTTATTCTTGCCTAGAAAAAAGATATTAAAGGAGCACTGCAGTGATACATTCTACTATCCCAATTAACAGGATAAATATTTACTAAGCATGTATTCACTCAAATTCCTTTCCAAGACGTTTAAAAATACATGTGGCAGTTTTGACTAGATTTCCGAGGTGTTTCTGGTTTCAAGTTGTGTCATAGCTGATGTGCAATCGAGATCATTAAAAACTGGACTCAGTGGCTCACAGCATGTAGGATGGACAGTTTCTCATGTCATTTATAGCTGCTGCTGTCTGGGTTCAGATCCAGGCAGCTCTGGCATGTTTAGTTTTGATATCTCAAAGTCTGCATTGGGTGCTGTTTCTTGCTCAAAACTCTGATTTTAGGACTCCTCCTACAGGAGTAAAGATGGTGGCTAAGAAAAAACATTGCTGTGCCACTGGTGGGACTGTTGAGGTGCAATTTATAGTTGTTCATAGCTGAGAAGGCTGAACAGAACAAATGTTGTTGGACTGGTCAAAATTTCATTTGTTGTGGAGGTGATATGTGAGGACACACAAAAGGAGACATGGGGAGAGATGTGAGGAAGCACATGAGGACCCATGACACAAATGGAGATGCAAAAGGAGGAAGAGAAGACACACAAAAGGAGATGTGAGGAGAAATGTGAAGAGGCGCATTTTTGGAGGAGGTGGAGGACATGTGGAAGGGGACGTTGCTGGGGACACAGCTGGAGGCACACTCTTGGAAGGAGGCACTCCATGTCAGAGGAGGCACATCGCTAAAGGACTGCGGCCTGTGGCAACCCATGCCAGAGCCAAGAGGCAAGGAGCAGTGGAGGAAAAGAGCAAGAAGTAAGGGGAGAGAAAGAGAGAAGCAATTACACAATGACCCCAACCTCTTGCGTCGCCCACCACCTCACCAGAGGAATTGGGAGGGCCTGAGCATCACATGTGGCAGCAACAAGGGAAGTGGAGAGTAGGAAGTGGGGAGGAGAGGTGCTGGGCTGAAGCTGAGTCTGGGGAATACAGTTTGTTTAATTGTTTATGTCTTCTTTGTTTCTCAATACCCAAATCGGTAATTAAAAATTTATGTTAATTGGCAATAAATTAAATGAAGTGAAATTCCCCAAGTTTAGACTATTTGCCTGTGACAGTGCTTGAGGCCTGGGCTTTAAAACTTAAGTTTTGACAACCACGCACTCACTGCCTTTTCACCAGGCAGTAAGAAACCTAAAACTACACAACAGAAAGGCAAAGTACGTATCTGAAAACTTGTTGCCCTTTCCCATGCTAGGAGGTTCAGCATTTCCATGAGTTCAGTGGGTTTTTGACACCAAACATGGTTATTTTTGAAGCTGAGCCAAAGGGACAGATGGCGTTTGAGGAGACGCAAGTGGTAGAGGTGTGGAAACATGGCAGCAGATCACTTGTTGAAATGAAGCTGTAGTGGGTTGTGTGAGAAGAGCAACCAATGTGCTTGGTAGCCTGGAAGTTTTTCACCTGCTGGGGGAAGAGGTGTGCTGGAAAGAAGCCAAAAAGCTTCTCTAGGTCAGGTTATGATCCCATCCACCTCCAGCTTAGTAAGCAGGTATCTCATTAACAGAGTGCCAATAGCTGGCACCAAGTTACCCTCTAAAACTGGTCCGTGCTCTAGTGACAGCAGGACTGGAGGCCCCTGACAAGAGTGTTTAATGTTTACAGCTGGAAGTGCATTATTTTCCTGGATTGATAGGCCAAAAATGCTTCTCTGCAAGGGCTTGGAAATGACAAATAACTTCACCGTATACCTGTGACCTTGTTTAATTAGAAACATAAGTTTAGTTAACAGAAAATTACTTAGATGTTGCAGACCATTCTGCATTGTCCTCCACATTATGCAGAGACCTTTTTGTGTATGTGGTGAGCAAACATTAAGGGCACATTTATATTATTTGCATTATTTTTCCCTCAGTTAAAGCACCTTGGTATCCATATGTGAAACCCACTGATGTGGGCTTGGAGGTAATTTATATGTAGGTTAGACTACTGACTTGGAAATACAATTCAGGTCCATAACTCCACTTTCACATAGGCTGAAATCCATTCTTCCAAAGAGCACGTAGCCTAAATAACTCAAATGACAGTGATCCTCCAATGTTTTTTCTGTGATTCATCCTTTCAAGAATAGTCACCTACTCACATAGTTGACAGGGAAAGGGTCTCAGAACATCTCAAGCACAGAAATAGATGGGATATTCTCGCAGACAAATGGCATGAACAGAGTTGCAAGAAGGAAACAATATGGTATGGTTTTTCAGAACATAAGTGCACTGGCAGTAAGCTCTCTCACATGGATGAGGTTAACCCAAATGCGCACACTTAACTGTGCTCAGACACCAGAACACTCAGCATAGGCAACTTGGAGTTTTGCCTTTTTTGAGCAGCAATAAGCAACCTGCAATGTAGCTTCCTTAATCTTAAAGCTGTGTTGTGTACATGGAGGAACATGTTAAGCGGGGCAGAAAATTATACATCATTTTAGAAGAATAATTTGGGGCTTAAGAATAAGAATTAAGAGTAATTTGAGGGAGGTTTAAATTCACAATTTCATGTCATTTCATCTTAGTGCTGGATCAAAGATAGAACATTAAAATCCAACTTGACTTAAAATTCACAGTACACTGTGTAAGAATGAGGTTGTGTTCTTTGAAATAGATGTGAGCTCTCTATGAAGCTGGCTATGCTCTGTTTCAAAAATCAGAGAGTTAACTGCAATGTCTTATAACCAGGCTTTGCACATTTGTGCACATTTAGTAAATGTGGTTGCTGTGTGAAATACAGTATTAAAACATTCTGGTGTTTCTTTTATTTGCAAACATAAATATTATTGTAATAATATTGCAAACAATTTGTTTAAAAAATGACAGAAGACAGGAACCTGAATTCACTATTTCTATGCATAAATCTCTAATTTTGAGATTATTTCTGCTATGTCATTTACTAGAAAGCATTCAGTTCGCTAATACATTTCTAATAAATAATAGCTTTACCATGAAGCTGTGACTATATTTTGTTTTTCTTTTCCCTAAAAGCTCAGAGCACATTTTCTTTCTAACAAAAGTATTGACTTCTGTAAGAACAAGATTGGATTCTACAGTAGCAGGCTGAACAGACTACACTTCACTTGGAATTTATGTTTACTAGTCTCAATTATTGATTGCTTGCATAAAACATGAAGTTCTTGCATATTCTTATAAAAATAAGATAAAGGTTTTCACTTTAAATTCAAGGTCCACCTTAAACTCAGTAGCCTTTAAATATGATATGATGGCTGCTAGAAGCAGGAAAAAGAGGTAATTAAGAAAGAAGACTGCTTAAAGGGGTGTCTTATGGTTACAGCAGGCAGCTGGCAGGCAGTCAGCTGCTGGGGTAAAATTCGCATGGCCTAACCAGCCCTGGAATTTACTCCTTTTGGTGACAGATTTAGAACGGCCCTGGGATAAATTTTGAATACTCTGCATTGCTTGATTATCCATGTATTGGTATGTTGTGTGTATTTGGTATTTTCTGTATGTTACATAGTAGCATTTGTTTAAGATGTCAAAAATCTATCTAGGAAAAAGGACGAAAATGCATCACCTAGACAACTCTTAGCAGATGGTTAATGATTATTAATGGAGAGTACAAAAACCATCAGCTCTTCTGATTTTGGCTTCCTTTCCAGCAAACTACAAAGATAAGAAAATCTGAATATAGAGCAGCAAAAATAACTGGCAGGACTGAAAGAAACATGAGAGAGAGGGAGAGAAAGGGAGAAGAAATCATGGTCCATAGCACCTGAAAGACACTGGGCTCCACTTGTGGTGGCTGAAGAAATTAGGTCTGCCTGAATTACTGTAGAAGTTACATGGCAGAAATATGTGTAGATAGTTTCCTGATTGTATGCTCATTTTTTTCTCCAAGAATTATTTACAGCTGAAATAAATAACACCTTTATTTTTAAGAATGCCATTAGTTCCCTACATACCACACATAACATGGGCAACCCTGAAAGAAAGAACTGCAGGCATCTGAATTTAGTCAGACCTGGAAGGTAAGTATTGTTGACATCCTGGAAATTAAGGGCCAAGTCCCATCCAAATCCCAATCCTGGGATTTTTCTCAGCTAATTTTAACTTTTATAAAAATTAGGTATCTAGTCTAAGCCTATCATCTGGGCTCTTGCTATGCAAAAAGAGAAACATCTAATGAGTAACTCATGCTTTACCAAGAGTACCAAGTCTAAGACAGATGTGACCCATCACCCTCTACGTTGTATTTTTTTGTATACTGGCTGAGAGGGAACCTAGTCAATTTAGATTAGGTGAGCAACTTTCATATAGTTAAATTTAGATGAGTTAAATCTCACTTCTAGAGCTGGAAGACTGTGAGATTCTACTCCCAGACAGGTGAAAGTTGAGGACACTCAAGGGGACAAATTCAGGAAAAAAAGAGAACATGCATGGTGGCATTGGTAAGCCCTTAACGTTGTTCTGTAAGAGCCTGCATTACTGTCCCCCAGGGTGAGGTACAGTGGCTGCCTGTTTTCTTCCAAACCATGAAAGAAAGGGAGGCTTGACTTGGATATCTCAGAAATCTCAAGTACACTTTTGGCTGTAGGATTATTTTTGGTTGTTGTGAATATATGCTGAGTAATAGTGAATGGGCTCTTAAAGGTTTTGATCTTTTTCACAGCAGTGTGTATAAGAATTGTCAGGGAACACCTCTGGCAAAGCACAGAGATATTTGTAATTGTGTGTGTGAGGCTTGGTAAGTAATTCTCCTTTGTGTGACAAAAAGTTTTTTTAGAGTTTTAAGATTATTATTTATTTATTGTTCCCTTTTTTAAAGACTTGTGTTAGGGAAATGGACTGACTCTTCCTGTGTTAAAATAATTTCCCACACTGAATTGCAAGGTGATACATATCCAATAGTTTTCCCTTTCATTCCAGCTTTAATTTCTACACTCTAGTGAATTTGAGCGTAAAGTGTGGTTTCAATAGATACACATTGTCAAAATTTTGTGAAGCTTAAAAGAGCCTTCCTTGGAAATATTCCATATTAGTCTCATCTCATGGGTTCCAGTGATACTTTTCACTTTGAATTTATTGCATGTCTTTAATTTCATACTTTATTACTGAATATTGGTGGTGCTGCAACTGTATCCTTGTCAGCTAGAATATGAGGCTGTTCTTGAAAAGCTGTGAAAATGCGTTGCAATGCAGAAGGAATTCTGCCATGCATTGGGGTGTGGGGTCAATATTTTGGTGCAATTTAATTAGTGAGTCTTGCTGTAAATAAGCCAAATACAGCTATCTTTACTTTGTGGTCTCCAGGGTCTTGCATCAGATATACAGTGCTTTTTTACACTTACCCATGTTCCCTTCCGGAAACTTGCTGCAGATATAATGCAGATTACTTCTGCTACTTCTGTATGGTGTCTTACACTCTGTTTCTTCACACAGCAGATATACATCCAATTTTGCTGTGTTAGGCTTTATCTGCATGTATAGCTGGAGGTGCCAAGGTGCCATAAAGATGCCAAGTTGTGTGGTGTGAGAAGCACCGTAATCGACAGGGAAGGTGGTAGGATTAGTACTATATCCCTTAACTTCTCTGCTAATATCCACATACATTAAAAATGAATTATATCACAGGATTCCTCAAGATTAATTCATATTGTCCACATGGGAGTACTCCAAATGCTAGTTAATTTTTAGGTATGAGAACGTTGATCGTGGGCTTTCATCAGATGAACTGAGACATGATTTCCCAGATTTTAGTGTTCTTTCAGTCTTCTCTGCTCATAACTTTAGAAATAATCTCAGCAGTTTCCATTTACTTACGTTTCTTCAAGATAAAGATATTTTTATACTTCTCACAGAGTGCTTTTCAATCTAAAATGATTAGGTTTTGTTTGCTTGCCAAAATCTACTTTCTAATTTTTGTTCTTTCCACTGACTTGTTAGTCACAGATAGCTGTTTGCTCTCCCACCAAGCCATCTGACCTTACAGATCTCTGATTATTTTACACTATTGTTTTCCTTTCGTTTTCCTTCATAAGCATTGCTATTCCATTATTTTTATCCCTTGCTAAAAACAAAAATATCTTTTTATAATAGTCCAAATAATCTCTGCTGCTTTTGAGACCTAGAATCTTACTATTTAATTTGGACATTTTCCCCTATTCCATAGCAGACTTTTTGTCCTTTGTCTTTATTTTTAGTCTACCTGATACTCTGTGAAAACGGAAAACGTACTCCAAACATGCTAGCTTTGGTCTGTGTTCAGAATTAAAATATATAGATGATACATACTGTCCTTAGTGAGTTTTGGGATAAAACTCATCACAAATCATCTTCTGATTTTTTTTCCTCCGTGCATATAAACTGTTAGTTTTCATCAGAATGGAATTCACTGGAGCCCAAAAGGAATTTTTAAGTCAGCCTTTTGGGGGTCCTAGAATAGACACCTAGGTGGGGGAGAGAGATTCCTGTGCATATTCAGGCCAGTGGAATGCCTAAGCTTCCCACAGAGACAAAAAGCCCCCAAGAATGGTGATTCCAGTAATTTTAAATAACATTGTTCCTGATGCATTGGGTGCCAGCAGAATGGTAGTCAGCTGAGGAACGCTTCCTTTCTGGTGAGGTGCAGAAAAGAGTGAAATGGATGGGGACCTTCCTTTCTCTGATAAAATTTTGATACAGATTTTAATGTTTTTTTTCAAAAGTGCAGTCCCAACAGCTGTGGAAACATGATGTTCTTCCTCTCTGCTCAAAAGGAGTGAGATGGAGATGAGCACCCCAACATTTCCTAGCCGTCTGCACCTACACTGCCCTCCAAGCTGCACCCGTTCTTCAGGCATGGTTACTTCTGGCTCTCTGCTGCGACATCTCCTGACGGCTGCAGTTTTTAGCCCCAGTGTTGGTAGGTGTCCATTTGGCAGGAAGCGCCCTCCATCCACTGACTCCCTAAGCAGCCTTCAGAGTGACAGCAGCTTCAGGTTATTTCTACCTCAGCCACTCAGAAGGAAGCCTTATTGAAGTAATCACAATAACTTAATAGAAAATCTTTAAAAATTAAATTAACTTTTTTTTTCTCAAAAAGTATTGTTTTGAGAAGGTATCTCTGCAAATAGCTAATATATAGAAGAATTGTTCGTGGGCTGGAAAGGGAGATGTTTTGCAAGAGACTGCAAAAATCCCTGTGGCAGGGGTAGACCTGTAGGCTCTCCAGCACTCTCCTTGGTGTTGCCAGACTTTACAGGAGCGGCCTTGGATGCCCCTCATTCCCCTTTGGTCACTCGGAGAAATGGTATAGGACATTCTTCAAAACCCAAGAGATAACAGTGGTTTCCTGGGACACAGTCAGCATCGGGAGCCATACGGTATTCACCCAAAGCAGAGCAGCTGTTCACAGCAGGAAGAATCCCTCTCTTGTGCTCTACTGTGCAATGTATTTAGGCCTTGGTCCACAATTTGGTGATACGTTAGTAGCAGAGGAAGCTCTTTTTGCAGGTAATGCACCGAAATACACTGCAGCCACCTGAGAGGGGAGGCTCTCTATTTTGCATGAGGAAAACAGTATCTGGGGCTTTTGAGGACCAGACCGAACTGAGCGAACTGGTGCGCTCACCCCGTGCAGCGGCGAGATCCAGAAGCCGCTGCCTGCTATCGGCAGCCGGGCAGTTGCCAAGTGCTGCAGTTACACCATTACGTAAAGCAGCACCCGGTGCACACTGTGCACAGAGACATCTTGTTTGTGTGTGAATGGAGCTGCGTAGGTATGTGGGGAAGTTCACAGATTTTAACAGGTTCATGATTTAAATTTAGCATCAAAAGTTCGAATCTGTTATAGCCATGAGTTGTCGCTGACAGACAGCATGCACTTCTTTTTTTGAAAAGGAGGAAAAGAAATGGAGAAGCACACAGCATGATATAGCAGATTTTTCCTGTTAGATAAGGTTCAAGTACATTTTGCCGTTTTGACGGCTTTGGTGCTAACGAGGCCAAGCAGCAGCTCTAATTGTGCCACCCCAAGAGCAAGCGTGCCACTGATGTAACCCTTAGAAAACTGTCTGCCTCCCAGGCAAATAACAATACCTCATTCCTAACCATATTTAGCTCTGTGAAGATAATAATTTAACTCAAACTTAGTAAAGCAATTAATCTACATAAAGAACTTATAACAGGTTGTATTTTTTTAAAACTTTGCTATTTCTAGCTAGCTAGGCACAAAAGAACACACTATGCTCAGCTTTTTGTAGATGTGAACTCCTTTAATTCAGCCCAATCAACCCAGATTTTCTCAGCCTGGAGACAAAGTGAAATGAAACCCAAAACAACAAGTGGATCAGTCATTTCAACTAAGCAAATCATGGAGTTTTTCAGACTGCTGACTATTTTTTCAGTTACGACGTGGAAGACAGAGCCGTCTAAAAACACTGGTTGTGACTCTAACAGAATTGAAAATTCTGTTAGAAAATGAAACTTTCTCAAACTCTCTCCCTTTGCATATGTCTGTCTTCAGACCTAACTTGATATTCTGTTCAGGATTGGTAAAAGAATCAAATTTATTATTTGATTTAAAAAAAGAAAAACCCTCCCCCCACTGCCAGGTGTCAACCTGTTGAGCTCTACGTGTACTGGTGTACAGAGGAACAGACTGGCACACAGTACTCAGCATCAAACCCTAAAATACCTGCTCACAGCCGTACCACGATATTTATTTCAGAACTTGTTATCTATTATTTGAGATTAAGTATACATTCCTAGAGACCTGGGGATAGATTAAAATATTTCACGGTTATGGCTGTTCTGTAGCAGTCTTTTTCAACAGCGCCAAACAGTATTAAAGTGGTCAAATCTCAGAGTGGGCCTGCCAGATGAAACCTATATCTGATGTCTTCTTTGCAATGGACAGGTTTTCTTTGTTGCAGGCATTGTACTTTCTGCATGGCTGGGGAGAGTGGCAGAATTTTTTAATTAACATTTGAATCTATTATTTATGAAAGCATTCCCTGATGTCTAAATACAAGAGGAGAATGCGAGTTTGCAAGGGATCTGTGAGCGGAGGAGCCGAGTCTTTCTGCTTGATCATTCCTGCCTGGCAGGCAAGGACAAACATTAAGGGGCTTCTGGGTTAAAGATTCACCTATTTTAAACATCATTGCCCAGATGTTGTTTAGGCTACGAGAACTATGTAGTAGCTCACTGCCCTGGGGTGACTTTGCTTATCCCAGATTTGCAGATATTAACAAAACACCTTGTCGTCAAGAGGCATGTTTGGCCAAGGACTGCGAAAGGCACCCGAGAGGTTTTCCTACACCTCCTTGGGTGGTTAACCTTGGTCCAAGGCAGAGCAGCCAATAGAGCCAGGATTCCTGGCTTCATGGTGCTGATATGGCTCAAAAGCCTCCCGCTACAATGAGCTGGAGCGCAAATTAGTCCACACACAGATTTCCCCCTTCATAGCATTTCTTTGGACCTTAAATATTTATCCCAAATGAGAATGAAAATGGGACTTGTGTTAAGCGTGCCAAATGGTCTACCTTTTCAGCGGGCAGAAGATTTTTAAATTTATAACTCAGAACAGGCATTTTGTGTGGTGACTGTTTCAAAAACATATTTTAAGAAATAGAATTAATTTGTCATGGGGCTCATATTTAAAAACTCTTGATGTAATTTTCTTGGATTTCTGTTCCCTTGCTCTGTATTCTACAGCAGAGCGGTAGCTGTATCTCTACACATCCTAAGGTATGTTTCTGGTGTTTTACTGTCACTTAGGAACTGAATGGAAGTGGTAACATCTGGCTTTTAGTCACAAAAGCAAAAGCATTAAATAGTTATGTGCAAGATTAACATTTTTTAATAATAAGTGTGATTGCTATGTAACAATGAACTGTGGAAATGATACAGTAGTCTCATGCAGCCAGGTGAAAAGTTGAAGGGCTTACAAAAATATTTATTGTTCTACCCATGCTACTGAATACCTTATACTTTGGGGGGTACCATTACATTCAACATAAATGTAAAAAAGGAAGGTATTGCTTAACATGAATAAATCAGAATAGGTAAATAGTAACCTTTTTTGGGAGGGAATATATGCCATTACCTTCTCCTCAACCTTAAGAATTAGATGCAGTGGCTTTAATAAACAGTTATTTTGTGCAGTTCTCGAGTAGATAGTGCAAGCTGCATGCTGCAGTTTGTTTTATGGACAAACTAACCGATACGGGCTGTTTTCGTGGGAATGCGTGTTGGTACGCTGCCTGTACAAGGCCATTTGGAAGCTGAGTTCTCGTTTTGGGAAGGGTGACTTGCAGAGGCACAGGCCTCTTACTGTCACATGAATTAATCTCAAAGCTTTGTTTTTTAAAAGAAATAATAAAAGCTATCAAAGAAAAGAACAGAAGTTCACAAAACATTGTCTGAGGCCTTTTTTCAAGTTACAGAAGCAGCTGTAATTACTCTATCAATAATCAATGGAAATGTCACTCCTGGATTTCACATAATCATCATATATGCAGTTTTGACTGCCAGATTAATAATCATAGCCTTTTGCTGTTCATATATTTGTTACTGAGTTGAGTGATAAGCTATTCCTAGCATTGTAAAATAAAATCAGTTTGCTCAAAACTGGTTATCAGTCATGTTGGCTGGTAGGCAATAAAGACTGCTGAAGAGAAGTAGAAATGGGAGAGCTGCAGGTAATTATGGAGGTAAAAGAACTGTTCAGAGAACTAACGTTTGTACGTCAAAAAGGCTATCAGTTTGTATCCAAGTAGCTGATACAGAGTTCATTCTTGAGGGTCAAGTATTCTCTTTAGAGTGGGTCTTGCTGATCAATCCTGAAGTATTGTCTTACCAATTCTTAATTCAGGAAATAGGGTTTGTTCTTTTCCACTGACTTTCTTACTGGTCAACTTTAGCAATCCTGAAATTAAAGGACGCAGAAACTGGTTACACTATATATTCAGCTATGGGGACACTAAGCCACCCTGCATAGGCCTTCAAAACTCAGCTGAGTTTTCAGCTGCCCCTGGGAATTCTCCCCTACGTAGGATTCAGGCTGCGACCATCCAGAGTCCAGGATGTAGCTTTATTCATTGACCGTTTTTCATATCAAATACTTCTAAAATGTCAAAGCTTCTTAGATAAATGTTAAAATACTTGCAATTATCACTGTCCAAACAGGTCAACTGCATCTACAATGTTAGGACCTTTTATTAAATAAAACGGTCTTTTCTTCTCCTTCCTCCAAGAGTTCAATCACTTTTCTGTACCAGTGCAGATGTGATGGTGTGAAGACAAAACTGAAGTGTTTCAGGTGACCCATCATTGGTCTATGAGCAGGAACCAGACGATAACATCTGAATCTGGTTTCTCCTGGCCCATACTTGCAATAGTTTGTACTGCAGCAAGCCAGTGTTATATTTGTCTCATGCTGATTAGGCATCTTTCACTCCTGTCCCTTATTTCACTCTGATATGTCCTCATAATAGTTCAATTTTATCACTTAAATCCAGAATAGCTCTGGCAATTGCTGCTAAGATTTAATTTACACCACTGTCAAGACCAACTGTCAAGAATCCATGCACGGCAAAAGACTGTTATTGCTGTCTTCAAAATATTTAATAATTATGGTCAGGAGCAAATGGAGATGAGCAGTGGATAGATATTTTGAGAGCTTCTGTCCTCTAGATTTTAATTAAACCAGCACAGAAACTTGCATGATTCAAACAAGTATGAAATAATCCATAAACTTTCAGAAAGCTTGTTTAGAATAAAAACATTTTTATTAACAAAATGTTAAGCCTATATAGAATGAGATTGTCCTCTTTGCTCACTGATTACCTTTTGCATCTGTGAAAAAAGTGGCATTCTTAATTAAATATAGTGCTCCCACGTCTCATAAAGACTTCCCAGTTGCTAACTTATAGTACTTATTTTGCGAGGATATAGATTCTTTTTAATATTACATCCTAGGTGCCAATAATATTTTACAGGTAAGTAAAATTGACAAATCCTTGAACTAAGGCTTTTAACAATGAAATGAAATATGAAGGATACTTCAGAAGCCTTTGAAGATTTTATTAACAAATATGGTTTATTTAGCATGTTATGGCATAAGATTAAACTCAAAATTAATATAGTAATATATATGCTGTTCCAGATATAATAATGTCAAAAATATTATTTTAAAAGTACCAAAAAACCTTGGCAAGTTGTTACATTCTATGTGCTTTCATTATTCTTTAAAACATGGTGCTTATTCACTGCGTTTCAGCTGTAAAGCTCTCGATTTCACCTCCATCTCAATTAAGAATCTATTATTAAGTCCTTTAAAGCATGCAAAAATTTGACTTCCAAAAACAGCCACATAGCCGTAGACCTATAAAACTCACTGTAAGAATACTGATAAATAAAACTTCAGTTAACATCTTAATTACAGTTTAAGGCTAGAGCCTCAGCTGGTGGAAGTGGGCATATGCTGACCCTAGCAAACCCCAGACGCATCAGCCGGCTCCTGATTCCAAGTTCCAAGTCATGGCAAGTTGCTTTGTCAGATAGGGTATCTCCATACAGTGGAGTTTCGTATATCTTAGTAATATTTCATTATAATTTGTACAAATCTTTAAGAAAGTTACATTTTCAAAGGTCGTATCTTGATTTAGTCCACCTGAATATATACATTTGAAAATACTTATCTCTGAATACTTGAAGGAAACTTTGGGTCAAATTCTTGCATTACAGGAAAAAAAATCACAAAAGTGCACACACACATGTGTATGTATATGTACACACACATATATATGTGTGTGTGTGTGTATGTATGCAGAAGCCACATTGCTACTTGTAGTGTGGCCAGCCGCAGCTATATGCTGCACTGCCATTTACTGCTGTAGGCATGGGCCTGTGTGGGCTCACAGGATGTATATATATGAATATAAACTTTATTCCACAGGCTCTGCGATGGGAAGTCTTCCTATTCGGCAAAGGAGTAAGAACAGGCACAATCTGGAACTTGAGTTTTCTTTCAGGCATCTCTATGTGGACCTGAATCTACCCCACTGAAGTCACTGGCACAAACTCAAAGCTTTATCATATAAATAACAGAGTATCTTACACTGAACTGAAAACTAAGTTGGTATATCAACTTTATGAACTTCTGTAGAGCAAAAATTGAAGGATTTTCCTTCTTCCACCAGGTAAATCAGGTAGGATCAACACCATATTTCCAAATATGCACTACAGTTTTGAAGTGGTTTGACTCAGAATGACAATTAAACACACCGTAAGCCATTAACACTGGAAGTGAAACATTGAATTCCAGATCCCAGACACAGATTTAATTACATTTCTTCAGCAGATGCAGAGTTATATTTTTAACTGCAAGCATGGTCTCTGTGCAGGTTGGTTTGATTAGCGTCTCGGGAAGTAAAAATCCAAAGTGGCCAGTATCGCGCAGCTCAAATGCAAATGCATAGGGAATGCCATTTTTGTAGGCCCAGTCCATAGAGCTACCAGAACTCACATCTGAGGGAAGGAATTCAGAGAACATTAAAAAATTGTTAAATGCTTATCCTGTTGAAAGCACCAGACAGTTATTTTGGCATTTTATCTACAGCACTCAGGAATACTTGGGACTAAGCTGTGGCTCTCTCTGATCCCGAATGCCCTGCAGGGAAGGGCACGGGCACTCAGCACATTGTACAAGGTGCTCAGCACAATATGAGATTAGACTCTTGATTTTCACAGAAAGAAAAAAACAACTGACTTTTTTTGTTTAAAGAGAAACTTTAATAAAGGAGAACACTGAGAACAAAGTCCCAAAGTCTTCTTGTTCCCCTAGTGAGTTTAGTCTAAAGCTTTATTTCCACCAAGGTCTCCCAGCTGGACCTGGGCTCTTCATGGTCACAGACTCAAGTGACTTTTTTATGAGCAGAGTTCTTCACAGACAATTCCTTTGCAGGGATGATAAAGTAAACTACATTTTCCTTTCAAAGTGCCTTTAAAATTCTTTTCATTTCTCTCTCATTTGTTCCTGATTCCTTACAGCATGCTAACTTTTGCATAGGTGGTGCCTAATATTAACAAACCTTCCAGAAGATGTGTGTTTCTTATGCTTTTCCTTATCCCCATATGTTGGTTATCCAAGACGCTTATATTTAGATAAAGATCCATCTCTCACGTGGCCTGTTTTCTTCTGTACAAGTCTAACATTAATTCACACTGCTGTTCTTTTGAAATAGCGACTAACTATGCTGTAATAAGCACAAGATGATGAGTGTGGGGTGGAGGCCCACAATAAAGTGTGGCATGTAGAGTTCTTTAACCAAAACACAGCTATCTTCAACAACAGCAAAAGAAAAGCAGGAGATTACTTGTGAAAGTTCTTGCGATTTACTTAAGCCTATCACTTTTTCAATTTCCCTTATCCTTACTGAGAGAATTGAGGCCTCATATAGGCTCACATCCACCCAAATAGCCTCAGTAAAAAACTGTGTCTTGTTGAAACCTATTGAAATTCTTTATCACTTACCAGTCTACATGGAAAGCTCAGCTGACAAATGCTGTTACATATTTAAAAGCCATATTTTAAAGATATTTTGCTATAGGAGAAAATGCATTTGAAATCACCCTTCGAAAAATGGAAGATGTCTGAATAAAGATACTGTTGCTGTCATTTATCATCATCTAGACACTCTGAAACCATTTGACCATTTGAAACCTAGGTTTTAAAGTGATCCTCTTAAATTTTAGAATGAGCTCTATGAATAGCTGTATCTATCACAAATGCACAGGAGAGGCAAAGTAGTGGTGAAAAATGAAACCTTCTTTGAACTATTTTTTCCCATATATTTCATAATGAAGTAATGCATTTACAGCATCTGGTAGAAATACGCTTTTGAAGGTCTCCTGTTCTATCTGTTTTTGTATGTTCTGGACATGTTATTTGCTAGATTTTCCCCTTCAAATGCATTGTATTTTAATCTCTCTTATTGCATCAGTTGACCGAATCTTACTGCAATCAACTGACTGAATCAGTTACAAAACTTCCTCTTCTGCCTTCCTCACCATCCACAGCTGGACCAAAGTTCACTTTCAACAGTATTTGCTTCTTTTGTCATAATAAAGGCAATCCCCTTCTTAACTGTAGGCAGGTCAAAGTCACACATTTGAGTCAGAGGGAAACTCACACAAAGTGCTAGATGCAGGACCGTATCTGTATCTTATTCCATAAGCTGATTGAAGAACATTAACAGCATTGTAGGCTGCAGATTCCTGTGAGTGGGAGAAAAACAAATCCATAAATTAGATTTTGCATTAAATGCTGTAATAGAATTGGAACCTGAGCTACAGATCATTTATTTCTGATGCAATGCTGTGTTCCACAAGTCTGTGGAAGCTAATTTTAAATGATTTTAAGGGATAAATACATTATTTATTTTTACTGACAGCAATTCCCCAGTACTAAAAATTTGACTCAGTATTTTCATGGCATAAAGAAGCTACTGCACTGTGAATGATCATCCATTAAATAGCTGGAATTATTGGTATATATTGCATCTATTGCAACACCAAATACAGGTCACAATGAGACAAAATTATCTTTCTGTGCAGTTTAGAAGCCATGCAAGTGTTTTCCTCCAATACCAGTGGATGTATGTCCCAGTCCACTAAACCTTATCTCGGCTGGGCTTGTTGTGAAGAAGAAATTATCTACTGGGGACATCCCACAGTGGTCAGTGAGCACAGTGGGAAGAAGGAAGGACCTAATTCCACTCCTGAAACTCTGATGGGTAGGTCAGTGTTCATTGCTGTTCTAACTTTCCCTGGCACCAGACGATGCAGACTTGGAGAACACTTTCCTCTACTGCAGAACTGCAGTTTTGATATGGTATACAGTACATCAAGATCCATAGCGATGCAGTCTGTTTAGGAGGTTCATGACAGTCTATGAAACTGGGTGCGGAGATCTGGGCCTACCACTAATTCGGAGAGTCACATATGGTTACGTCTTGCAAACAAAGAGCACATAGTCAGAAGAAAAAGGAAGGTTATGATCCAGGATTTGTCCAGGAAAGATTCCCAGAGAACGTACAGTGAAAACAGAGAATATCTAGAATAATGCAAAGAGCTCTCCCTGTTGAGAGCCAGTAAATGAATGCCATCAGAAGTTGAAAGTGCTGGACTTTGAGCTTTCTTCTGAAGCTGTAATGTTTATTTTATTTTTGTCAACTGAAGAGCTGTACAATTCAGTTCATGCAAGTTTTTGTGCACTTGGTCCTTACATTGTTGTTCAGCAGACACTAGCTGAGTGCACTGGGGAAGGATTACTCTATACTTGCCTTTCCATTTATACTCTTTCACTAAGCTTCCACTCATTTGCCACTGTCAAGAAAGAGGATTCTGGCTAACCTTTGGCTTGACCAGTGCAGGTGTTCCTATTGTGGATCTGTTTCAGATCTAGTAAAGATACTAAAGAAAACTGCTTTAAAATGTCATTCCAGGAAAAAAAAAGTTCTTTTTCACTTACTGGCCATACAGTATAGCTTTGGGCAGTTTTCTTTATACTGAGAAATCACTTCCCAATGGAAGAGCAATTTTTTACCCCACTATAAGAATTCATTAGACACCATTAGATTTTGTCGTTTGTTTCCTTGGCCTCTGTTGTTTCTCAGCTCAAGGACAATATTGCCAGAGGCTCTGGCCTGACATTTTCAGCTTGTCTCTTCTCCTCTTATCATCTCCACGAGAGACTGCATGACGATAGAAACTGGTAGAAACAGTTATTGCTGTCGGGAACTTCTGCAGTGTTTGGATGTGGGAGTAAGTTGACGTAGAAAGGTAACTTCTCACTCACCCTAGCACCAAACATGAGAGGTGGGGGGAGGTCTAAGGAAGGGGGAAATGCTGTCACTTGGGTCTACTCCTCCTCTTACGCATGCAGATGTCTCAACTTGTGCAAGTCATGACACACAAGACCCATGATGGGGTGAGATGTGTCAGACTGCGTGAGAATGAAGGGGTGGCAGCGTGAGCCGTGGCAGTGGGAAAACTGCCTCCCTGGGCCTTGAGGAGTGAGGAGCTCCAGCCGTGGCCCAGGGCTGTTGTCCATTGCTGGCACTGAAGCCCCAAGTACCAAATTTGGTCAACAGAAATTTGGCAAGCAGCTGTGCCTGGCACTTAGGATCACTGGAGCCATGGTGTGTAGCTGGGAAGGCCTGACCACAGGTAGTGCACTGAGGGTAGTGCACTGAGGGCAAGCAGGGCTCAGCTGAGGGAGCAGAGAGTGACTGGGCAGCAATGTCCCAGGAGATGTATTGTGGAAAGGAGAACATAATGAAGAAGGAAAAGATTCCGCATATATGAGTTACACGTCACACAGCAATGAGACAAAAAACCCAAACACTAATGAAAACATTTTGGCAGTGCCTATCTGAATACAGTACAATAGTACTGAGCTCTGTGCAAAGGCAGCAATCATGCAAAGGTCAGCCGGGGAGTGACTGAAGTACGTGTCTAGCAGATAGGAAACATCCCCGGGCATTGTGAACGCGCTGGTCTTAGCCCTGAGGGATGCTGCTCGCTTCAACTGTTGAAGTTATATACCCAAAAAGGGGGACAGTTCTGACCTGCATCATACACAATGCAGATCTATCTGAATAATGCCAGGCAACCAGTCTTTGAACACCCACAAGGAGAAAGCTTGACATAATATTATCAGATTTTTACAAAGAAGAGATATACAAAATTGGTCGTGCCATATGAGGTCACTGTAAACACTCAGGCAAATGACTGTACAGGGAGAAAAGCAATGAACAGTAAGTGAAATTTAAAACCCTCTAGGTGGGTGAATGTTTCTGCTGTTTATTTTAATCTAAAAGTACAATTTCATTTAAGTATCTTAAAAGAACAGATTTCAGGAGAGTGCTAATAAGAGACCTGTGCCTAAATTAGAACAGAATCTGTATGTTGTGATCAGCACACAGCTCTCCAGTTTCAAAGCAACTCTGAATAATTGAACACTTTAATTGAAATGGTAACTGACAGCTCACTAGTACGTTGTGACCCAGACACAAGCATCCTTCCTTTTGCTTAGGATTAATTGTGACCCCCTATTAACAGTAAACGTTAATCATCTGCTGTACATGTGGAGTCCTACAGTTGTCCACTCAGCACAATCCATGTGGGCCAGCAAAGCTCGTTCCATCATCAGCAGGAAGCAGAGACTGTTGCTTTTTAACTCACTACAATTCTCCATGAGAATTAGAGAATTGGAACCTCAGTTTAAGTGACCATGATAGACAGTTCAAATATTGAAGATTATGCATTTAGGAACCATCAGGTGATGGAGCCTTTGGCTGTAGGCAAATATTAAAATGCACAAGGAAATAAGCAACAGTATTCCATTCATTTTCACTCTAATCCCCAAACTGAACTTTCTTAACAACAGGAAACTACTTCAGTTTCTTATTCCAGCCTCCCTGTTCTTTTTGCCCCACTGCAATAAAAAGAAGTATAAAGTCCAAAATATCAGCAGAATATTTAGAATTGGGATTTGACTTTCATTTGTCCAGGACTGTTGTCCTTGTCACTTTAGGTCTCTGCTCCACTCCTGATGCTGACCGAGAGATCCAAGGTCTTACAAACGCAAACACCTACCGCTCATCAGAAACCAAATTCCTTTTTTCTAAAAGCTTTGGATGGAAAGGTAGAGTGTGTGTACTGAGGGGCAGGTCCCCTCCATCTCAGAATGGAAATAACTCTCAAGGTACAAGAACAACATGTATTAAAAATTTACTGGTATGTGTGAAAACCCTCAATTTGAGATTCTTTTTCCTTAGAATGAATTTCCTGACACAGTGTTGTCTTACATTACTCTGGGTGTTTTCATAGAGATACTCAACAATCATCTTCCTGCAGAGGAGTTGCTGATTATTCCTAACACCATGCCTTTTTCTTTTGCTGTCTTGCCAGTTTTTACAAAATACACTTGCACCTGCTGGTCTTCAAAGAAGTGAGACCCTGTGCTTTCAAATTCCCCATCTACTTTTTTTTTTTTTGTGAGTAGTAGTCAGTAGTTCACTTCAAGAGTTCTTTTATCCCTTTGCCACCTCTCCAAAAGAGTGTGGAGAATGGAGAATAAGTAGTGGGTTCATGGCTTTGTTTGCTGTGAGGATGCGCTGAATGGCACACGCTATGTACAATGCAGGACTGCGTTACCAGCCTCCACAAGTCTCACGTTTTTAGCTGCTCTGGTCGCTTTGTTGACTTCTGGTTTGCTCTATTTCCCAAGAATGACATCAGGCAGGACATTTTTAGCAGCTGGTGAAATTAAGTGTCTTAACAGAAATAAACCATCAAAGGGAGCTCAGTTTGTGCAGTGTTTGCTGTTTGGCCTCCTGAGATGACAGCTGAGTGAAACTGCAGTGAAGCTCCAGGGATTAATGATATCATTTATTCTGCTTGGGATAAGCCTAAGATGCAGTTAAGTTCCTTTTGGAGTAAACTAGCTGAAACTAGAAAGTTAAGAGTCACTGCAATATTCAAGGCCAAAATGGGAGACAGAAATTTTGGACAGGGACTGAGGGCCAAAGGAAGTGACTTGCTGCTGCTTGGTGCAATATGTGTCTGTGAACAGGAGCACAGAGAAAGTGAAGCTTGAGAAACATTTCCCTAAGAGAACAGGCTAAAGGGAGGGTTTTATGATGTTGCCTGAAAAGAGAGCTCAAACTGTGAGCAGAGGAAATAGCTCTCCTGCTTTTGGATGAGCATGGAATATATGAAACGTGTATATTCTTTGTAAACAGATAGGCTTACATCAAAAACCAGACTATTACCAATTTATTCTTCTAATGGACAAAATCTTCAAAACACCTGATGTTAATTGCTTGGCTCAAAGGGGTAAAAAAACTAAGTCTGAGCAGGATGACACATAAAGCAATAGAAACTTTGCTTTTGGAGAAATCTATTACTCTCTTCTAATTGATAAATAAACTATTTCACTTCTATTTTGTTCATAAAATTGACAAAGATCTATGTGCTTCTAGTATTTAGGCTGAAGTTCTGAGCATGAAGGGACAGAATTTCAGCTAGATGCCCAAGGATTTAACTACATAATTCCCATTATTATGTTATTTATGTTAATTACATAAAATACTATAATTAAAACACAAGGATTTATCCTATGAAATAATTTACAGGGATGGATGGACAGAAGGCTAATTTAATCAAATTACTGCTGATTCACTTGGAGTGACAGTTATGTAATCAGAAATTAAATGGTAAGCAGATCCAGAATAAATACTGCTCTGTATTAAATATATGCAAACCATCAGGGAAACAAGTTTCCTCTCAAAACAAAATGTATCAAAAATAAAAAATAGAGATGTATAGTCTCCCAAGTGCTAATATACTTACCACACAGCTGAAGTTTGGAATAGTTGCATACTTGTAAGAGTAGGGGTATAGCAGCATCTGTGCATAGGCATGGAAGGACAAATAGGCTTTTATTTGTTTGCGATGTTTGCGAAGAAAACGAGCAACAGCCTTTACTTCAGGTTCAGACTCAGGAAAAGGACCACAGTAGGTGTCATCACATGGGTGAACTGAAGCACCCTCATCTACAGATTGAAAGAGAAAGCTGAGGTGAGCTATCACAGAGAATTTGTAAGGGTCAGATTCTGGCTTAACCTGTGTGGGTCTGCGTGCAAAAGCATGAAAAGCAATAAACAAATTGCTTTTTTCCGATTGATGAGTATGAGCCAGTGGGACCTCAGTACAGCAATCTGCTCATTCATCTAATAAACACACCAAGTTGCCAATTGGCCAGATATAGGCAGTTCTCTTCAGGGAATTTATTTTTAAACCAACAAATAAAGGAGAGCTTGACTTCATTGTATTTTCTTCTCTAGCTTTCCATATAAGGGACGCATTTTTTGATGGCATTCCAGCGTGGAGGTTTTATTATAACTGCTGAGGGGTCTCAGTGGCTCTATTTGAAATCAGAGTGCTATACGTCTTTCACTAGTCACTGCCAAGACAAGTCTAGCTCTTAAGAGCATGTTAATGTTGTAGCTACTGCAATGATGGTTACAAGGGCAGGCAGATAACCTCATCATGCATTACCTTAGTGACTGCTTTAAAACATGAAAATAGTCCATAACTACTGCCTATTTTTACCCTTATAAACCTTATGGGAGAAAAACAACAAGCTGCATGGGATGATTGCTCAGTTAGAAAACAGAAATCATATAAGGTTGCAACAAGGCTTACTCTTCTCTTGGGTCAGGAGTTTAATTGTGAGGATTTCTTTCAACACATCAACCTGCTCAGGTGGCAGTAAGCTACAGAAGTGAGACCTACATGTAATATCCCATGAGGAAGTGAAAGATGAAACTCAGAAAAGGAGATGGGACAGTGGCTCCTTTATCATTTAGCAATCCTGGATCTAAGCCACCATCTCATTTACAGCTTATGGACTGGGTTTAAAGGAACAATATTTATGCAAATCAATTGTGATCTTTTATCCACTGATTTCAAAATGCCACCTGTTTTACATTGACCTACAGAGTAATAATAGTTTGGTTGCGATATTCTCTGGTGCCATCAGGGACTTAAAGAGGCAGTCTTTTATTAGCTTTCCTCTGTAGAGTAGGTAGTCCCATCTCCAAATAATAAGAAACGAGCAGTGTACTGTGATAGTATATAATAATATGAACTATAACAGGGTTAGGCAATCAGCCTGATGCCAGAAAAAAAATTAAAAAGTGGAAGAATTTCATACTGCAGCTTCATTTATAATATAAAAACAGGAGGCTATCATTCAATGGCCACCAGTGGTGATTTCAAAAGGTATCAGTGCTTAGATAGCAATGGATATGGAATGGTTATATTGAGGGCAGATGGTCTGCTCTCTGCAGAACAGATGGCCATCAAGTCATCCAAATCCCAAGAGTACCTTGCTTCAATTTCTTGTCAGATAATATAGCTAAAGGAAAGCCATTTAACAGAGTCTCCAAGAGTTCTTGCTTTTTGGGTGGATACTTCATCTCCTGTTACAGTGTTGTATCATCATGAATCATGAAAATAAACACCACTGTTAATAAACAAGCTACAAGCTAAATGTAAAATGACCCAATGGTAAAAAAAAACTCAGTTTAGTGAATCTTGGTGAAGAAAAGATGCTCTAAACTGTTCAGACTATTGTAGGGAGCCACTGGCAATCCCAGCTGTAGTTAATGCTTTTCCTTAAGTGAAGCTGGCTGGGAGTGGAGGGACAGAGTTTCCATGGCGCCCATGGATAATGTAAGGAGATCCTCAGTTTTCATACTGGAAGGTCTTTTAAAGTAACACAAGAAGGAAAAAAAAGATACAGTAAATATCAACTCCTGTGAAATGTCAAAGTTACAGTCATGAGAGGAAAATGAAATTACAGAAGAAGTCAACATGCTGCCTTATTTTTGTACCTGGCAGCATACTGCGGGGGGACAAGTATCTTCCAATATCCCTCATGAGATCAAATGTACAAAGAAATTGCATGCAGAGACTGATAAAAGCAAGTTTGCTTTGGTACAGAGGCAAGACTGTAGGAGTATGGATGAGCTGGAGTGCAAGCCTCAAACCTCCTTGCAGCCTCTGCTCCTGCTGGTGTGTGGTACTATCCTCAATGCGTGATGGGGATGTGTTGGAAATTTTACTTCCTCCCCTGCTTCCTTGGGGGCTGCCCCCTTAACCGGATTTGCCCCATGAAATGATCTAGTTCTAAGTGTCTCATTATTGGCTTAAAAATTGCTATTTATTTAATGAACATTAAACCATTCCTCTACTTACTGCACTTGCATATATTATAAGGAGCATCTCTATCCTGGAGATCTTGCAATCAGCATTCACCTGGGTCTGTATGCAGTTACTGTGCACTATTTTGAGCACAGAAGGCTGCAGAGTGAAAGCTACCATAATCAGTGATATATCCCTTTTTTTTCAGTCCCTAGAGAGTACAGAAGCAACATCATAAAACTTACATCTAAGTCCTACACTGGAAGGAAGGAGGAAAGCAGAAGGGATGCAGCGTTATCTCTACCAAATAGCCAGCTGCAGCTAGCACTCAGCTGTTTTGCTGGGGCCGGACTCTGCCACAGCACACCTGCCTGCAAGCCCTGTGAAGTTCCAGCCTTGTCTGCAAACAGTAAGTGTGACTGAACTGAATTAAAAGGTTTTTACAAGCATGCGCAGTATAAAATTTTACATGCATCATGATTATGCAAGCCTCAAAGTGTGATATGATCCAGATTCTCCTTTGCCTCATTTAGTGTCAGGTTAATGAGAACATGGGGCCCAGGGCGAGGAGCTTCTGAGCACCAGGCGCCCATGAAAGAGCTCTTTATTCTCTGGCAAAATATTAAACTTCTGTGAATCTCCGTTTTAACAGAGAATGAGATGGAGTCCAGGGTCCAGTTTGAGAAGCAGAGCATATGCTTGGCGAGATGATGAGCAACTTGGAATAAATTTCCATTTTTTACACTTGGGGTGGGGATCTGTCTTTCATACTTAGAGCAGGGGAGACATGCAACAAATAGTGGATCACAACACACAATGTGTGTGTGTGTGTGTACATGTGTGCATTGTTGTAGTTTCACTCAGCCTAGAAAATACATTTTTTGCTCATAAATACACAACCATCTTTCAGGACTGAGTAAATAGTATTTGTGTTTGAATACAGTGGCTGGGGAGCAAGTGGCCATCTTCTGCACAATAAATATGATTTCAGTTCTGATTTATAATCTTAAGTAAAAGACGATAACAGTGATGCAGGACTTTGGTTCAGTTTTAGATTATTTTCCCAGCATAAAATTGCCTCAGAGGTCATGATAGCAGCCCTGGCACTATCTTCTTTATTGGAGGGATTCTTGTCTACCATAGGCTTTCTCTAACTGCTTCTGTATCTCTTTACTGTGAGCTGATAAAAACTGGAAACATTTGTTACAGGTGCTTACTGGATTGTACTTTTTTCATGTTTCTGTTTTCTCCCATCTCATTTATAATCATCCCAGCCAGATTATTCACACTTACTTTTATCCTTAACATTTTCAAAAAAACTACTTAAAGATAAAATCAGACTTCCAATGGGGGAGGGATGGGCGGAAGGGAGGGCTGTTGCACTAGCACTATGCAAACACAATTTCTGCCTTTATAAGTTTATAATGTAAACAGACAAGGCAGAGAGACACTGAAGGAGAAAACAGCTGCACGGAGGGGTGAAGAAACTTGTTCCAAGATTGGAGAGCAGGTCAGCAGAAGAACCAGGAATATAAGGCAGTAATAACCAGGAACATAGGGAATAATTTCACAGTGAAGTGCTACTACTACACCAGAAACTTCTCCTGTGTGAGAGTTGTACCATATTGCTGTAAGAGTTAATAAAATACCATTTTTTATTTAATGGATCCATTTCTACCTTCTGCTAGTATTTCACCACTGCTGCGTTCTATATGCAAAATTGAGGTCAACTTTCATGATAAGTATTTATGGAAGTACTGGAAGTTTAAAAACTCATCTCCACACACTTAGAAGCATCATTTTTTCTTTATTAAATCTCCAATAATAATGGCCTTAAAATATTCTCTGACACTTCTCTACAAGGCTGAAAAACAAATCTGAAGTTTCCAAAGCTAACACCATTTCAGAGAAGTGATGAATTAAAAAAAAAAAGTTCAAAATGTTTCTTAAAGTTGTAGTCAGGTAAATTCTGAAATGTGCTTCAAACAATCTGCATGATTCCAGAAATACAAAATAGCTTATGTGCAATTTTTACTTGACTAGTCTTCACTTCTGCCACACTTCCCAGGAAAGCTTTAACATGTGATGAGAGGTGGTATTCCTAAGTTCAGGGCATTTGGTTTCTTTTTCAGAAGCTAGGAGGACGATTTGAAGCCTAGCTTGTAGCATTATGGGGAAAGTAGCTTCAATTTTACCTGTGGAAAGGGAACACTTCACGCTAACCTACTTAGTGTGTTGGATAATTAAATACAGGGTAATCTGACCTGGTGGACCAAGGTATTTCCAGACTTACCGCACCATTTCACTTTCCAGTTGCGATTAGCGTCAACACCATGACACCGAAACCTTGAGTTCTTTGATCTTGTTTTTCTCCAAAATCGATCCTAATCATAATGTTAAAATAGTTATTTAAATAGTAATATTTTACTATATTTTGCAAAATCTGTTTGCACATGTAATAAACTACTCCAGTAAACATATTTGGTACAATATTTAGCTGAACTCATTTACTTCTATATTTCATGACACAAAGTGATGGACCAGATTATATGGAAAGTTACTTCTGAATTATGTAATAATCATTCAGTCTTTTCTGTCTTAAAAAATTTTTGAGGAATACTACTGATACTACTTACATTTGTCCAGCTAAAATGATATCCATCCACATTAAATACAGGCATGATATAGAAATACAGCTGAGTTAGCATCTTTCTCATGGCAGGATCAGTCTGGTATGTCTGAAGAGCCTAGAGCGGAAAGGCCAATGAAAGTAGTTTCCATAATAAAAATAATTTCCAAATTAAGTATTGTGACCGGCTAAGAGAGCCTTTGGCAGCATAGAGGCCTGATCTTACTGCATCACTGACATTCACCGAGCTGTAATTGAAGGACTGATATTGTCCCGTAAATGTGATTAAAAGTAGCATGTGAACATATGAAAGAAGGTGTTTCGAAGGACCTTATTCTCTCCAATTCTCAGTTACTTTCAACAGCCAAGAAAATACAACTTAATACAGAAACAAGTGTATACACAGTGTATAATGACATTGGAGCTGAAAGTCAGTGTAACAGATTTTTAGCTGAAGAGACGTGTTTATCTCCCATAAGTCAAAGGAGTGCTATTTTTTCCACTAGGTGATGATCTGGTGAGGTCAAAGCATGTCTGAAGGGATTAAAGGCTCACATGAAGCAAACTTTTGTTGTATTCAAAGTAATTTATTATATTCAAATTCATCAATACAGGTAGCTTATTCCTTTATAATTTAGAAAATCCTGCAATTTGCAGAAGTTCAAGTATAAAGGTTAACAAAGGAGGTCTAGATAGGGAAAAGTAATCTTTTGCTATCCTACACCTTGCAGAAATGCAGTAAACTAGATGTTCCTGGCTGCTAGTACCACAGATGCTCCTTTACCACGTGCAGAAAGCTTGGACTCCCTGTGCTGTAGCAAAAACTGTCCCTCGTCAAAGCTGGGCATTAAACTTGCATCCTTCAAAGTTTAAGTCTTGATTGTACAAAGTAGGGAATGAAGTGCTTCACCTGACAGCTGGGAAGTGTAACACAGTGACACTGGGTTCAAAGGCAAACCTGTGGCTGGTTCCTCTCCTCCAGATGCTGTAATTACACCTATTCTATTCTGCTGTATTTCTAGTCCTCGACTTCCCTCACAATGCATGGCTCTGCACATGCAGCCGCTTCAGACGCTTTTGCAGAGCTAATCCAGTGCTTCAGCCCTGTGCAAAACCATTGGGTCACCTGGTTGCACTCCACATTCAGCACACCTTTCCTTCAGTCACACAAGAGGAGGGGAAGGTGAGAAATCGAGGGCTACAGGGGCCTAGCGCAGAATGAAATGAGAGATGCAGCAGCAGGGCCAGCATGGCGTGGAGCACCACAGAGGGGGACAAGCTGCTGGAAGAGGGAAGGGGTTTACCATAGGTGAGAAGAAGAAGAAGAGACCAGGCTTTTGAGGGAAAAAAGTCCCCAGCCAACACACATGTCACAGGTCTCCTGGCCCATGTGCTAGAAATTCCCAAAGATTCCTAGCTGGAACGGTACTGCATTTCAATTCTATTTACTTTTATTAGGAAACCACATCAAGGCTATAAATGCTTTTGGATACAAGTGTTGGTATTCAGAGAACTGCTGCTATAGTAAAAAGTATTTTTTTCAAAACTGAAGGCTATGGTTACTCAAAAATAATGGCCATGGAAAAAAGGGCTCTATTTCATTACTGTTCCACATGCAGAATTGAAGTAACTAGGGCTACTCTGTGCATTAAATTAGCCATGCACTTAAATCTTCACAGGATTGAGAATCTATATGATAAGTGTAGATGTTAAATCTGTAAGACTTTGTTATTGCAGTGAAAACAGACATGAGCCAAGGGAAATGAGCATTTTTATCATGCATATTTCAGGGAGAAGTAATTTGGCTGGGGAGGAAATAAGTCCCCGCACACTGCTTCCTTGACTTTTAATGGTTTTGTCTTTTTACACAGTATGAAAAAATACAGCTCAGGTTGTGTCTCTGTAGTAGGTATTTATGTATCATAGATAATGAGATTGACATACTTGCTTGTATCTGTTTTTATGTATGTCATTCTTTGGCTGCAAGTTACATCTGTAGTTATGCATTTTGTTACATTGAAAGTTATGTTCTGTACTACAAACTGGAATGCTATAATAATAACTTCTCTAAAACACTCTTCTTTTTGTTACGTAAATTTTTAAAAGCACCCCCATTCAAAAAACAAAATAAAACACACATTGCAAAATGTCAAGTGTCCTTTCATTTTTTAAAGCCACTTTGTGTTATTTTAATGCCTGCTATCTTTGAAGAAATACTATGAGAGACTTTGGAAGACATTACAGTCCCACAGTAACACTCTTGGAAATTTTAAGTCTTAAAATTGATTTAAACCCAATTACATCAATGATTCTTTTCTGTTCTTTAAAGCATATATGGTTTATCTTTATAATTTTGTTACCCTTTTAGAGTACAATTTCATTTAAAGTATAATGGATCTGGTGCAGTGCTCTCATTCACGGACAGCAAGAGTGTTAATGATGTCAGCTGGTGTGAGACCATACAGATGCTTTCTGTTGGAAATACTTCGTCCTTTATACTATGTTTTTGTCTGACAATTTTATCTGATACATGTAAGAAAGCAACAAAGGCTGTATAATCTCATCGCCCTTAAAGTGAGGTCTTTGGCACTGTGCCTTGCTGTTACTAAGGTGTGTCATTGCTGGAGCACAACACACCACTTGTCCTTTGTGACGTGACTCTTAAATCCTCCGAAGAATGATCACGGGGGAAAAAAAAACAACAACACAGCGTTGAAACCTTTCCTCTTCTCTATGACACAAGCAACATGCAGATAAACCATTAGTGAATTAACTGCATTGTTGTTTGCACAGGGCTTTCAGAATACAATGTAATGCTACTTTATGCAGCTTGATTCTGCTTCCCCATCATGCAATCAATAGCTGCTTTGCTGCTGAATGCACAGAGAGCCAGACTGGCCCAATAAATGCTGAATAGTTTTATTAGTGAATGAACAGATGATACAGGAACCCTGCCAACAACGTGCAAGCAATCTGCCTGGGGGATGGGGGAACAACCAGTGATTAATAAGAGGGGGCTGGATCATCTGGATGAGCAAAGGACAGTGGTTGCTGATAGAGCTAGGCATGCCTGGGCTGGCTGAGGATCTGCTCCATTGGAAATTTAATTTGGGGGACAAAGCAAGCAAAAGAGCTATGCTGTAAAGTGCCAAGGCAATAAAATACAAGAGTTTAAAATGGCTTTAGGATGCAGTTGTGCTTTTTATAAAGGAAGGGAATTGACTGAGAAGGACAAAGCAAGGAGATGGGGCTGAGAGAAACTCTACAATTGTAGTTGAGATTAATAATGATTTGTTGTCCCACACTTCATTATTATTAAATTTAGGGTAACAATCAGCTTCTGCTGTTTCTGGTTTTGAATTAAACATTCACACTGAATTAACTAGTTACTATTTTAGCACAGTGCATTGACTCCATTGCTGTTTTACCAGAAATAACATAAAACTGCTTCTGATAAAACAGGATTAACCCTTCTAGCTATTTATGCAAACATGAGTTAAAATATCCTTCTTGAGAGTAACATATAATGTTTTCTTATTTTCTGTATATCTTACATTTTAGCAGGATGGTACTATGATTTGCCATTCAGGCCTTCATGGCCACTTTATCAATTTGGTAGGTTAGTAGTTAGCTGTATTTCTGTAGCTGGAAGTAATATATTTTTTGATACCCATTTTTGCTTTTACATCTAGTGTCCTGCGCTGGCACCCAAATCACAAGCAGAATAGTAAGCCTACTATTTGGGGGTAAGATGCAACTGAGTAGCTAAAACAGATATCTTAAAACAAAGGGCCAAATTTTCAAGCTTGAAGCCTGAACTGTCTCTGAAATTCTTTTTCCAAGCAAAATCTTCCTGCTCCTTTGGGAATATACTGAAAGCATTTCCCACAGCAGGAACCCAGAAACAACAGCTGGGAAAAATGACAGTGTGTCACATCTACTTGTAACCCTCAGAAGAGAGCCCATAAAAAGAGTCTAAAGAGAAGGACCTCCAGGATCCGAAGGGCTTGCTTGCACCAGTACTGAAGACGCGAATGGAGTGGATGCTGAAGTAGAGAAGAGGGAGAGGGACTCAGTATGGTTGACATGCTAGAGAAACAACCACCCGGTCCAGGAAGCTTGTGCATGGCTGGGACCATCCAAACCAATGCAGTGTCTTGCAGGGAAGAAGCTGGCTGCAGTCACCTCCTACTTCTCACCTCCTTAGCTCCTACTTATGCTAGTCCATTTATTGAAGGCAAACAAATATAATGTACTTGAATGCATGGTTTAATCAAATTATTGAGATTCAGTTAAATAATTAAGATGCAAAAAAATTGCCTCTAATACAGTTTCTGAAATAGCTAAATTGTCCAACACACAGAATTTTCTTTCACAGTCCTTTTTTATGCTAAGTAGAACTTCTGCATATCAGTAGTTTTTACTGATGTCCTACTTACTCAGCACCATTGGACAAGACTGGACTGTCAAAACATGAAGCAGAATTTCTCTGGGACCAGTAACGTCTTTGAGCAATGATGTGAATTCTCTTCATACATTGAAGAGAAATATACCCAACAGCTTAAAAGCCATCACCGGGCAGTGTTTGAATTTCCTAGTGATTAATACCTACACAGGAGTTTGCACTAGCAAGTGTCATTGAAGAACTCCTCCTACAGGCACAACACAGCTGTAGGGATACCTTTATTTTATCAAAATGCATTCACATTGTGAAAAAATGAATAGCCGAAAACAAAATGGAAGTAATTTTTACCTTCTTAAGATTGTGAGTTTTCAGGAGGATGCAGCTGAGTAGTTAAAAGTGCACAACAGAAATAGCGTAACATTTATTTCCTTTTGGAAAGAGAAAACTGGAGATCATTTCAACCATTTTTTGCAATAGTGGAGATGTCATGTCAAAGCAAAGAACCTTCTCTAAACATCTTTACTTTCGAGCAGAACCTGGAAAAATCCACCATGGACCAAAAGAGAAAGAAATACTGCATAGCATAAAGAGGGTTTGCCTCAGCTCTTTGTAAAGCAATGCATCACATGCCTCATTGTGGTGATACCATAGTACTGCATTCCACTTTTTTGGCATTGGTTTAGGATTTATCAATTAAAAAGAAATCACAGCTGAGAGCCCAGTCCTGGAATAGCATACTGGTAATGTTGTTCACTGTTACTTCATTTTCCTTACCCTTAGGAATGGCTCACTTTAGTAAACTGTGCCTTCAGTAGCAAGGATGTGCTGGGGAGACTCAGAAACGCAGAGTGGGTGGTATAAGATGGCTGCTGAAATAGCAGAACTCAGTCAGGATTGAACCAGCTGTGGAGTGGAGAGAGGATGTTGAGCAGAAACCAGATACAGACCAGTGTGATTGTGTCATGAAAACTTAAAATGCCTGGCATGCCAGGAACAGTATTTGGAAGAAGAGAAAAATCATGATGCTGGAACAGATCCTGAATTTGCACCAGCACCTCTTGCTGTTGAAAGGCTGATGAATGAAGTACTGAGTGAAGAGACTGAAAGATGTGATCTCTCTGACAGAGAAATACCAATTAGTGCTCCAGGCAGAAGGTCCTGATAGAAAAGAATGAGTTAGCTAACGGTAAGTAAGGCTGAGTGTTTCAAATACAGATGCTGGAGGATGAGACAGATGGATTTTGCCTACAGATAATGGATATATAGGGATCACTCAGAGAAATCTTTTTTTTTTTTGAGGTAAGGCAGCTAAAAAGACAGCCGCAGGGACTAGAGGCTGACAAGCAATAAAAATTAAGCTCTAATAATTGTACTATGTTTACTGAAAGAGCTGCGAAGCATTTTTGGAGAGGTCTGTTACCAGGTGACTGATCCTTTGAGGTGAAAAGAGCCCAGTCTTCACAATGCCATAATCACTGGCAGCTGTGCAGGAGACTGCAGGGGGTCAAGATGCCTTCCCAAAACAATGGTGAACTAAAAACTTGGATGTACAGAAGGAAAACCTAGAAACGAAGACTTCATATAGCAAGAAGATACAGTAGTTTAAAGAACAACAAAACATTTCAAATCAAAACAATGTGAGCTGAAGAGTATCACCTAAAGGGAACAGACCTTGGAAAGGAGGAACATAACCCTAAAGAGTGAAGGGAAGAAGCTATAGGTACAGTCTTTTGGTGTGGCCTTGCATCCCTCTGACACAAGGGATTCAGTTTTGAATGTTTCTAGTAACTTCAAAAACTCTTCAGGTGTCTGAGAGACAGTAGTCAAAGATCAAGAGCGGTGCATCGCTATGAGTAGGAAGTCAAGCAAAGGAGGTAGGAGACCTGCATGGATGAGCAAGGAGCTCCTGGCAAAACTCAACCAGAAGAAGGAAGTCTACAGAAAGTGGAAAGGGGGACAGGCCACTTGGGATGAATATAGGAATGCTGTCAGAGTATGCAGGGATGCGACGAGGAAGGCTAAGGCCCGTTTGGAATTAAATCTGGCTAGAGATGTCAAGGACAACAAGAAGGGCTTCTTCAAATACATCAGCAGCAAGAGGAAGACTAGGGAAAATGTGGGCCCTTTGCTGAATGGGGTGGGTGCCCTGGTGACGAAGGATGCAGAGAAGGCAGAGTTACTGAATGCCTTCTTTGCTTCAGTCTTTACTGGTCAGGCCAGCCCTCAGGAACCCCAGACCCTGGAGGCAAGAGAGAAAGTCTGGAGAGAGGAAGACTTTCCCTTGGTGGAGGAGGAGTGGGTTAGAGATCATTTAAGCAAACTTGACACCTACAAATCCATGGGCCCTGATGGGATGCACCCACGAGTGCTGAGGGAGCTGGCGGATGTCATTGCTAAGCCACTCTCCATCATCTTTGAAAGGTCATGGAGAACAGGAGAGGTGCCCGAGGACTGGAAGAAAGCCAATGTCACCCCAGTCTTTAAAAAGGGCAAGAAGGAGGACCCAGGGAACTACAGGCCAGTCAGCCTCACCTCCATCCCTGGAAAGGTGATGGAGCAGCTCATCCTGGAAGCCATCTCCACGCATGTGGAGGAAAAGAAGGTGATCAGGAGTAGTCAGCATGGCTTCACCAAGGGGAAATCATGCTTAACCAATCTGATAGCCTTCTATGATGGAATGACTGGCTGGGTAGATGAGGGGAGAGCAGTGGATGTTGTCTACCTAGACTTCAGCAAGGCTTTTGACACTGTCTCCCATAGCATCCTCATAGACAAGCTCAGGAAGTGTGGGTTAGATGAGTGGACAGTGAGGTGGATTGAGAACTGGCTGAATGGCAGAGCTCAGAGAGTTGTGCTCAGTGGCACAGAGTCTAGTTGGAGGCCTGTAGCTAGCGGTGTCCCCCAGGGGTCAGTCCTGGGTCCAGTCTTGTTCAACTTCTTCATCAATGACCTGGATGAAGGCACAGAGTGCACCCTCAGCAAGTTTGCTGACGATACAAAACTGGGAGGAGTGGCCGATACGCCAGAGGGCTGTGCTGCCATTCAGAGAGACTTGGACAGGCTGGAGAGGTGGGTGGAGAGGAACCTCATGAAATTCAACAAAGGGAAGTGCAGGGTCCTGCACCTGGGGAGGAATAACCCCATGCACCAGGACAGGTTGGGGGTTGACCTGCTGGAAAGCAGCTCTGCTGAGAAGGACCTGGGAGTGCTGGTGGACAACAAGTTAAGTATGAGGCAGCAATGTGCCCTTGTGGCCAAGAAGGCCAATGGTATCCTGGGGTGCATCAGGAAGAGTGTTGCCAGCAGGTGGAGGGAGGTGATTCTCCCCCTCTACTCAGCCCTGGTGAGGCCACATCTGGAGTACTGCGTCCAGTTCTGGGCTCCCCAGTACAAGAGGGATGTGGCACTACTGGAGCAAGTCCAGCGAAGGGCCACAAAGATGATTAGGGGACTGGAGCATCTCTCTTATGAGGAAAGGCTGAGAGAGCTGGGCCTGTTTAGCCTGGAGAAGAGAAGGCTGAGAGGAGATCTTATCAATGTGTACAAGTATCTGAAGGGAGGGTGTCGAGAGGATGGGGCCAGACTCTTTTCAGTGGTGCCAAGCGACAGGACGCGAGGCAATGGGCACAAACTGAAACACAGACACTTCCATCTTAACATGAGGAAAAACTTTTTCACTGTGAGGGTGACAGAGCACTGGAACAGGTTGCCCCGAGAGGTGGTGGAGTCTCCTTCTCTGGAGATATTCAAAATGCGCCTGGATGCAATCCTGTGCAATGTGCTCTAGGTGACCCTGCTTGAGCAGGGGGGTTGGACTAGATGATCTCCAGAGGTCCCTTCCAACCTCAGTGATTCTGTGATTCTGTGATATATTAAGAGTAGTGGCATATCCTTCCCCAGGAACAGGAATGGTATTCTGATACAGTGTATAAGAAGGGACAGTCAAGTCCTTGCTTTCTTTCCTTTTTAGTTCAAAATCTGTGTTTTGGAGAACTCCAAAAAATGGAGATGGAAAGCATATAATGTGAAATGAACTAACTACGTTGTCTCAGAGAACCACTAAATGCAGCAGTCATGAGCATTCTTTAAATTAATATTAGTGTGAAATACTGGATTGTGGGAATGTGGCATTTCAGCTGTTTCTGTCCAAAAGACTTAAGTCTCTTGAGAAATGACAGGTCAAGCATATAACTTTTAACAAACTCTAGTGTGTTGCTCCACATAACTATCTTACAGACCCCTGATATCAGAGTATTTATGAAGTGGACCAAAAACTGATGTCTAAAGCTCATAGTCAAAAGGGGAGAGAAGTCAGTATTTTGAGGCTCGGTCATTATGGATAGCAAAGGGAAGTAATTTTCCTGAATCCTAAAAGCTTAACAGTTTTGACATAATTCAGCAATACTCTGAAGTCACCCAGACCTTGAAGCTTTTTTCCTGACAGTGTGGACTTCAGCATTGGAAGGAATGATTGAATGAATGATTCCCTGATTGACGATGTAGCGTATCGCAGATGTTTTGTCCATCAGGACACACACTGCAGAATTTTGCAGAATGAGTAGAAATGCTACACTGGCTTTCAACAGTTCTTAAATTCAGAATACTTATAGCTTTATGGCCTCGTAGCCACATAGCCTGCACAGCAGAGGATGAGAGCCAACCCTTTTAACATTAACACTACCTTGGTTTCCTGCTTGGACCTTGGCTCTGATCACACAATCATCCTTACACAGCTCTGTATATGTGTCTGCTCTGTTATTTTAGGTATCCTGTCTTTACAGTCAAACACTTCACAAACATTCCTGAAGAAGAATGTGAGGTCTCGAACTCTGCAAAATTCCTGGTAAAAACTGGTCTCTGGGGCATGGTTGCAAGCCTGATGGCCAGCTAATTGGCAGTATGCATCCCACAACGTGATTCATAAATCAGTCTCAAGTGCAGAATGGTGGAGGTAAGTGTTGCCATTTTGCTCCTGGGACAGTCTGTGTGTTTCTCTTAGCTCATTATTACAGAGTGAAAAGACAGGATTCAGTCCTGGTTTTGGCAGCAATCAATATCAATGTCGGCTTTAAAAAACAAATCTGCCCTCAGCCCCTTAACTTCTCTGTCTGGGGTTGTCTGTCTGCTTTGTGGGCGCAAGATGAAGTGTAAACACATGCTCTTGGATAATTTGGGAACTCACTAATTGGGATCATAGGACACATACATTTCAGAATTTGTACTTTCAGATGTGCTTCTCAGGTTTCAAGTATGAAGAGCATACTGAGAATCCCTTTCAGATTTGGGATTCTCCTGAGAGGAGCTCTATTACAGCCCATCTTTAAGGGATGATGCAGTGTTTCAGGATAAAGCAGAGCTTTAGAGTTGCAGGTTTAGATTCTTCTACTATACAACTCCTTTCCAGTGGGCCTGTGGTTAGGGGTGAGGGAACTGTCGTGGGTGGTCTAGCAGGGTCAATGCTTGGACCAAACTTATCAAGTCACCTTGATCAAGTCCAGAAAGCTCAAAAGTAGTTCTGAACACTTTTTCAGCAAAGACCTTAGATATTGCCTAGGTTGTGTCCCAGAGGAGGCAGACAGTACATTGGTAGCATTGCTAATTCAGGAGAAAACCCCACAACAATCTCACATTAAAGAAATGTGAGTATGTGCAATGCAATGTAAGCTGGCTCACACTCAAAGGAGAACAGAACTACTTTGAGGAAACTGTACAAATCTTAAATATTTCTAAAATATAACAGCCTGGAGAGCCTGAAAAGAATGACACATTTTGCATTTGAGATGCAAGTTTGCTGAATCAGGTCAACGTATGTCAATTTTCCCCTTTTTGCTAAGAAGGACCACTAGGCTTTTGAGAATGCGAGAATGAAAGTGGTGGGGTTACTGTACTTCCAAAGGGATGGCTTGTTTGCACCTTGATATGAGTCCCCCAGATCAGACCAATCCCTTAAGGTGATGCACTTGATCTTGGTTGGCTTTTCCCTTATAGTAGTTGTTGGACTCTTAGAACATTTTGTCAGGAAGAAGTACAATCAGCACTTGCTTCTTGACATTTTAAAATTAAATTTCTTGAATTTTCTAATCTTTCAGATTTAAAATACAAATTTCTGCAACAGAAGCAAAGAATAGTGCATCTTAATGTTACATGTTTTGCACACTTTTTTCTGAAAATGTATGAATGATATTTCAAGGTAATACATCTTCTTTGACATGGATCAAGTGACAGCATTTATTAGAGGGAAGAAAGTCAAGTCAGATGTAATGTAAATCCTCATCTGTTTCCCCTAAAACTGAAACAGAATCTAGTTTTCATGTTAATTTGAATAGCAGCTTGTGAACCATATTTCAGATTTTGAAACAATGATAAAATCCTAAATTGGCGGTCTGGGTAATTTGATATCTGAATTGTGCTTCCCTTCTCGCAACACATACCCAATGAAGAGGGGTTAAATATTCTTAGTTAACACATATGCATATTTAATTGTACTTTTTCAGAAAGTCTGTAAATTTTGCTTCTTTGTTTCTATGAGGGACTAATTTAACTTTGGATAAATATGTATTTATGTCTGATAAATAAATTTACAGCATATCACTTGTGGCTAAAATCTAGTGCTTTCTACATAGCAATTACACATAACAGAGTCCCTTTCTTTCCAGTTTGCAATATTTAGTGACACATTTTAATGTATCCTATGTATCCTATGTAGTCTTTTTAAAATCTTGGCTAACAAATTCTTTTATTTAATCTTTTGCTGCAGACACAAATTCTGGGTTGCATTAGATTCATTTGCCTTTGCAGGTTGCCTTCAAAGTAGTTCCCCCTAATCAGCTCCACTTATTTTCACAGCTCCAAATCCTTCCCTGCTCCTCCACATTTCTCTAATATTTCCACGGTCAGGGGCTTTTTTCTGGCCCTTTTCAGCTGAGTAAGGCTTGAAGTTAATGGGACTCCATTGGAACCTGACTGTTACCCATAGCAAATATCTGTTGCTGGGTTTTCTATCACAGTGCAGACCCAGGTACTTCTCCGTGACTCATTAGTTGGGAGCGAGAGCTCTGAACCTGTGAGCACAGGTAGCCTCACTTTTAGACTTGAAACTCAGTGACAATGCGGCAGGGCTTGTCAGAGGCCACCGGTATTGTCCATCTTCGTAGTCAGCCTGATATTATCTTCAGCTAAGAGACTAAAGGCATTCAGGGCCGCTGGGCACCTGGGTTAGCCTATCCACGCATCAGGAGCCAGGCTGGGAGGCTCAACCCAACTGTAGTGGCCTCATTATTTCTGTACTTGCCTCACATACTGCTGGGACTGTTAGGGAAGTCCATACGGTTCATATTGAGTTATATGATCGTCTCAGCTAACTAATAAAGATGCGCTCTAATATAATTAGGGTGTTGCACAATGCTTTCATGGATTAAGGGAGAATAAATTCAATAAGATAGGATCAAACAAACATTAGAGAATGACTTGATATTCAGAGAATGCAAAATCCATCATTTTGGTTCAAATTTGCCTATGTTTTTAGCTTCCTGTTCCTACGGAATTACACAAAAGAGAAATGTCTTTTTTAATCTAAGTCCTTAAGGTAAAGATATTACCAAACTGTTCTAAAGCAGTACACACTGGCATGGACTTACCTGGACCATTACCAGAATTACAATTTCCACAGTTTTAGGTCTTGGAATAAATTCCTACTTCATGTTTCTGCCAACATGTATCTGGCATATTTTTGCCCTGTGCCTAGCTGTGTCTGCCTGTCACTATCAGCTTCGTTTATCAAGCACTTAATGTTCTACAAAAAAAAAAAAAAAAAAAAAAAAAAGCTGTATAATAGCTAGTTATTGTTCCTACTAGTAACAAATTAGATCAGTTATAACAAGTATGTAATGTTTTTTGAACTGAAGGAGCTGCCTGACTGTAAATCATTAAACACTTACTTCTTTCACGAACCACTGGCAAAAGGCAGGTCCAATCCACTCTCTTGCATGAATCCCACAGTCTATCCAGACAGCTTTCTTGTAAGGCTGTGATCTTTTACCTAACTTAAAGTATAAATATTCATAGAAATATCAATAGATCTCTTGACATTAGTGAGAAGCAAAAATGAAAAAATAAGAGAATATTAGAAACACTAGAACATTTTGAATTTTCCTGTATGAAGGAACACAACTTTTTTTCTTTTCAAAGGGAAATGATATGCACGTACAGCCAAGCTAATGAAGTGGATCTATGGGAAAAAAAAATCACAGAAAAAGTCAGATCTGTCAATTCCTCTTTATGAGAAATGTTCTTAGCTATCACATGGAGCAGGGTGAGGAAAAACAATGCTAGAGGAATAGCATGATGCAGAATCCAATTTAAGAACTCTGCAACGGTGGATGAAAAGAAAGTACATTTAGAGTAAACTTTTTTCCTCCTTTATGACGCTCTTTATCACCCTAATAATGTGAGTTGAGAGTGCTCAGTCCAGGAATTTTGTCAATAACTAAACAGGAAACATATGTGGCACATGCTGAGAAGGGATCCAGAGTCTTCTGGGGTCTGCCTCTAGGATAATTGTTTTACAAGTTGGCTACAAACACAGACTTTCCAATTCCCTTAAATCCAAATACTGCTAATTTTCCTTGTCCTATAATCGCCATGTATATCCAATCCAAATGAACAGGATTTGGCTTTTAGTTTTCCAACATTTTATTTTTTGTTCCTTGGAGACCACATGCAGAGAGATACTTAGATCGTAACATCTTCTCCTTAGGAAAGGTTGATCACCTGCATTTCTGGTGTACATCCTATAACACACACAAGTGTCTGCCATTGATTCCAGACTTTGGTCTCATTAATGACTATTTAATCTTTACCTTGAGTACAAACAGAGTTCTGCCTTCATAGGATTTTCCAACAGAGAACATATGAATAAGATCTGAATGAGTTTTATTCAGATGATGCATCCAACCCTGGATCTGCAAAAACAGAAAAATTGCTGCTTCAATCTTCGCATTTCTTGGGAAGCAGATGTAACATTTTTATTATTAATCTCAGTTCTTAGTCCTCGGTGTATTTTTTCACTTTTCTGTAGGTTTTATGTTTGTCTTATTTGTTTGTTTTTGTTTTCAGACTTGAACTACCAATGGGCTCTCACGGCTCTATTGCCAGAGGTTGGATGCAGCCTTCAGTTGCATGTTTTTTTTTTCCATTTGATTATTGGATATTTATGGAATGCATTAGCTGTTCACTGAAAATCTGGAAATTGGGCTAATCAGCCACTTTCATCAAACCTTAAGAATGGAATAAAGAAAGCAGGCCCCTGAATCTTCCTGCCAGAACACAGTATGGTGAACAGATTTGGTGGGAGAGGAGCACCTGCAGAAGTCAATCCTACTTTCATTATTTGTTTCACAGATCTTGAGGAGGTGCAGCACGCCATATGCTCAGTCTAGTGACTTTGTTTTGGAGCAAACTGAAACACCTGGATTTCCAAGAACTCCAGTTCCTGATACTAAAACTTCTATGTAGAGTTCAGCCCTTTTGAAAGGGACTGATTTTTCTCATCTGCTGCCCTACAAAAGGAACTCTTGACCAGGTACTTGCTCAAATCAAGAAGGGCAACAGCATCAGGGATAAACATGAAGTCAGTGAAGAAAAGGCCACGCTCAAGAAAAATAAACCAGAAAACTAAAAATCCTGATGAACACCCCAGTGGTGTTTGGCAAGCATCCTTGTGATCTCACCTTCATGAGAACAGAATTTGACAAAGTCAGGGTGTAAGCAGTGCCTGTTATCTGTATATGCTGGTACACTGAAATCAACAGAAATTATTTACTGAGATATCTTTCAGAATAGCATGCCTTATAAAAGGACCTTTATCTAAATGCTTTTAAGTCTTTGGACCCCTTGTGCAAATACTTATTTGTGCTCATTTTACTTACTTAAATGATTCAGTGAGACTTATCAGCCTCTGAAGTCTCTTATTCCACCAGAATTTAAACCCAAAAGACTTATTTTTAAAACAAAACTCAGAAGCTTTGAAAGATAGTTCCAAGTACAAGATAAGCCTTGGATACAAGTATTAAAAATAATGGTTTTTTTTAAAAGGAGCCTACATTTACAGAAGAAACATTTAGGACACTTCTGAAGACCAACAAGAAACTGTAACTTGTACACAGAGTGAAATTTGGGCCTTATTAAAGACAATGGGGTAATAGATAAGAGGTGAAATATGAATTTCGACGTACGTCGTCCAGCGAGTGATATACTTCATAGTTGTAGCCAGGGAGGGACCTTCGATTTCTTTGTGACCTCCGTCCAGTTTGTTTTTCTATTGCTTTCTGTAGGTCTGATATGAGAATCCTAGATAAAAAAAATAGCACTATTATTGAAAAGCGAGTAGAACACACAAGCTAACCCAGAACAACAATCACTTTTAGAAGAAATATACCAAGAATTAAAGCATCCTGATGTTACTTCATCTGTTACATTTTGACAATAAAATGCTTCAGGCTTATTTGAATATATGCTGTTAAATAAATATTCCAATTGTTTTGAAATTAAACAGTGTCTTCAAAATGAACTTGTTAAGTGGATAAAACAGAATGATGTAAATAATGTAGCCAATATGAAGAAGAAGCCACTTTCATGTGTTTATAAGTAGTCAGATTATGTTTATATATCAGCACTTGTTGTCTTCTTTTACAAGCCAGTTATACTATGTGATCATGTATATTCAAAAATTGATTTCAAAACTTTTTTTTTTTTTTTATCCTCAGAAAAACATGTACAAGCTTTCTCTCAGGAGTATTATACTGGTACTGAATATTACATATAACCAAAAGTTTCAGAGGCAAAACAATAAAAAATGTAGAACTTGAACAGCATTATCATTCTGTCTGAAACAAAACAAACAAAAACAAAGACGAAATCTTAAATATGGTTTGTTATTTATATTTATCTCTACTCTGCAATAGTTATTTGGCAGTTATTTTAAAATAAATCATGAAAAATATGAAACAACACTAAGTTAGTGTAACTTAAATGCATTTGCATAAAAACAGAGAGGTTTTGGTATGAAGAGAGAAATATGGGAACAGTGGTTTAAGCTGAAAGCTTTTCCTAATTTTTGGCAAAACACAATAATACAAATATAAAAATATACTGTAGAAAACATCTAAAAGGAATTATATTCAAGAGGTTGGCACATCAATCCCTTCCATCACACAGTGGCAGGAGCTGGGAATATCATCAGCGACATCAGTAGAGACATCAATACAAAACTGAGGGAAATCCTGGTATACCACCCTCTCTCAAAAGGAATTCCTAAAACCTGTTGATGTGTAATCACCATGCCACTAACTCATCATTTCTGCAAAGTGATGGTCACATTCGACCTTTGAAAGCCCTTATAGGCATTAGCTGCAATGATCAGAAAAAGAGGGAGAGAAATTGCATTCACTCTGATCTTAAATGAACTGCTCAGCATATACCTTAAGAGATAATAGATCTATCTACATATGTATCAAAGTAAAGGTTATCCATATCCTTTAAATATATTATGGAAGTAATTGTATAATTAGGAATTATATTGTTCTACATCAGTAACTTTTCTTAAGCAAACTAAGGGTTTATAGTCTTGACTTGCAAAGTGTTTTACACTCTAAAACCAGTACTATAAAGTGCTTAACCCTGTAATTAGATTAAAACAATATTTTTATACAAATCACTAGGATATTTAATACGTTAAACAAACACTTACCTGATTTGCTGAATTCTGAGTAGTGTGTTAAGTACCTACCAGGATCAAGCTCTGTTTCTTCAATCTTACATACATATATTTAATTTCCCCACTCCTGTTTATGTGTCTGTGCTCCAAATGAGACTTGATAGTCTTTATTTACTTTTAAATGATTGTGTACTATGTATGCTTATAACATCCCAAGGCTTTTCAGTTCCTCAGATCTGAATACAATCTAAACAACTGTGGTGCAATAAGAGTTGATCTGATGTCTGGCCTGTTTTCATGACCATCTTACTGTCAGAGGGTTGAGCACTGGGAAGAGAAGCCTGTCTTGCAGAAAAGGGCTGGTCACTTTATGCTTACTTAATGCTTCCTGCCTTCAGAAATTTCTTGTAACTTAGCCAAACTTCACCCAGTCACGCTGAGATTTTACACTGAGGTGTTTGCCTCAGTTTTTCAAGTTCCAAAATAGATTTAGAAATTTAGCTTCTCTGCCAATAGTGTGCCAAAAATATAAGTAAAATAAATCTGACATTAACTTCTTTGGAAAAACTCCAGGTTTTCATCAAGGGGAGTAACATTTGGCAGCTGGAGACCTTTTTACCAGTGGTCTGACAGTTGAGGCCCTGAGGGCACCACCAGGCTGGGAGGTGCAGAGGGAGAGGGAAGAAACACTCTGGAATTAACAAAATACTGTCCAGCTTCCTTCTAACGCACGCTGTTCACATGGGGCACCAAGTATCACAGAAGCCTGTGGAAAACCAATGTACTGTAATCTAGTATTTGTACAACAACGCATTTTCAGGTTACTGCAGAGAGCATTTGCTCCAGCACTTCTTACCTTCGCATGCTCTGCTTTGCACCTAAGTAAAGTTCTTCAAGTGTTGTATTTATAACACATATAAAATGGCCTTCTGTCATGTCATTAAAGGTGATTACTATGAGCAGGAACAGCAGCAGACATGTAAATACAACTGACGGGGCATAGTAATCAGGGACATTTTTACATAGGCACAGGAAAACAATTACAGAAATCACCAACTCATTTTTAAATGTAAACAAAGCTGAAATGGTGTTGAACCCACATAGCTCCGGCTACTTGGCCTGCATAATTAATTTCCTTATATTTGTTTTCATATTTTTAGAAAGACAGATTTAGAAAGAGATCATTGTCATAGCAAAAATGAAATACTGATAACAGTGCATATAATATACAATATATTTTACAACATTCTCTTCTCACTGAGAAATAAATATAAATAGTCTCACATAGGGCTTTATTCAGGAAATGTTTAAGAAATCAAATAACTCATCAGCTGATTATCCATATGCTTCAGCAGCTCACTGATAAGGCTTTAATGACAAGATCACCCCCCTTGTCTATTATAAATACAGCATATTGATAAATATCATATGATAAATATATACTTCAGAACTGTCTTGAATGCTTTTAAAGAACACTACAAATGAGATGTGATCCTTCACGTGTAGTTGTTCTACATGACTTATATAGGGTCACTAGAAATGGAAAGTTATAAAAAAACCCCAGCACATTCTTTTATAGTTCATGACTAATGCTTGCTTCCTCGTTTACAGCAGGCTTGTAAACAAACCCAGCTCCTGTTAAATATAGAGAGAGGCAAAGCAGACTGTAGAACTAGTAACAATAATTACAACCCTGCTCTTAACAGATGTGATTTCGTATACATTGAAAACACTAACTTTGACTCCAAAGGAGGACATTTAATTAAAACTGCCTGCCTGCGGGAGATTTTCCATTCTTCCATTAAAAATGGTCATTTTCTTGAGAAAGTCTAGCTCTCAGCCACTCTAATTGCTAAGTGGAACATATTTTCAAACACACTTGGTGTGGTAGACACAGACCTGCCTTGGAGGCGAAATCTCTGGAGTGATGCACAGAAAATAAAACACAAGCTTACGTGTACTGGATGTTGGCCTGCTGGAGGGAGGGCAGCAGAATTTGGGATGTGTTGTGTGGTACTCGCAGGTCGGTGACCGTACCTTCGGCGATGTACGAGGTGCTGCTGGGCTGCCACAGGTCCACCTGTAGTGCAGGAACCAACCTGTAATTCATATGTATTCAGTGGGGAAATCCAGGAGACTGGCATGCTTGAAGTTATGTAGGCATACACTCTAGGCATGGTATAAACAATAAAAACTAGGCTGGTCCAACTGATCATCTACGGGAACAGAGCTGGCTTTGAGGAACGATTGCATCCAGGTTACTATAATTCTCATGGGAGATCCACCAATGGGAAGAAACAATGGTCCCAGGAATACATCTCCTCAAACGGCTCAAAAGAAAGACTATCTCCAACTTCATGTGCCTCCTCAGGATACTACACATTCCCTATATTTTAGCTCCTGTGGAGTCCACAAGTCTTTTTTATTTCACAAGGCATTTTCTATTTTCAGAATGGCAATAAAAGAAAAGAACACTGAAGAGAGGTAGAAAGCATAGCATAGACCTGTGTTGTTTGCAAAGCGTACCCAAAGTTTTGTGCTAAAGAAATGCATCAGAGGTCTGTAACAGAAGGTGACTGATACTTTAAAGGAAGCTGTGATCTAACCAATAATTTTATATGAAATGACAAAACAACAGGGTTAACATAAGGAAATAATTACAATCTTGTAAACAACACGCTATTTGCTGAATAATAGCACAATTATTAAGTGCTATCTATACCTGAGTATACTTAAAGGATGCTTCTTTACTTTCTTTGGTTGCCAAATCGGACATACACTTGGAAATGTTAGCCCAGAACATGAACTTTTAAAAAGGTGAGAAAGTCTGCAAACAGGGATTTGAAACTCAGGGTATTCTGCACCTGTAGCAGAATAGCCTGTTACTGTTCCGATGTGCCAAAACCAAATGCACAAACTCTTAAGTAGAAGTGCGAATGGCTCCTACTCAGCCACTGTGAATCCAGGGGAGGGAACAGAACTTAAGAAACCTCTTCTCAGAGTTGCTGGGTGGTCATGGGAGTCTATGGAAAGCAATGTCAGCAAAAACCTCTGTATCAATATGGCAAATATGCGTGTCAAGATTCACACAAGCCTTAGAAATGAGTAAGTCTGTGGGCTGAATATAAAGGGGGAAATTTAGTAGGGACTAGTATGTTCTTGCATTTATTAAAGAGAATTTCAAAGTAATTAATCCTTGATAAATATCCCTCAAAGTTTGCTGTAATCGGCTGTACTAGACTGCATTGACAGAAGTCATAGATATGGCTAAGTGTCCCATATTTACTTGCTTTCCAGGTTTCAGGGAAGGTTTCTATAATCTAAATTTTAGAAACTCCTTTAAAAGCTTCTTTTTCTGTACCATACAAACTACTTCAAAATATCTAAAGCATTTCATCTGATCTTGCTATGAACCTTGATTAAGAAAAGAGGCTGCAATTATGCAACAGAAGGTTTTGTTCCAACTGTTTCTCAAATGGTTCTGAGTAACAAAATTCTGATTACTAAGAAGGTCTCTGATGCTGAACCTGCTGCTGCTTCTTCAAGCAGTAGTGACTTCAGTGCAGTTAATCCAGCTAAATGTCTGCTACCTTGGAATGAGAAAAGTGAAACACAGGGATAGTCTCTTCCATTCCTGCCAAAAGCACTCTCTGCTTCACGCTGCTACAATATGGTCTATGAATCGGTGTGATAGTGGTGGGCGGGCGCAGCGTCTTTTGAAGTCTAACACCAGGACTGGCAAAGTTCAGAAGACTTGTGAAGCTGACAGCAGCTGTGGCAGATGGTCAGTGGAAACTGAACTCATGAATGAAATGGTGTTAAATGCAGCTTATAAATAAAGATTATCTTGCTATGCTAACACCTTATGTTTGTTAGTTTATCTTCCTAATTGTTTAATTAAAGTCATCCAGTGAAGCCCCACCCTTATTCAACATGGTTGATCTCACACATGGTTAATTGGAAATATGCATTTGATTTATAAGATTTATCCCTAAAAATACACTCCACAGAGAGTAGATTCATTGCTCTTAGAGCAACAACATTCCAAACAACTCAGCCTGAACCATCTTTGCAACAATAACAACAAATTGCTATATATAAGCTAAGAGCAAATGAAGAGTATCCTGGCCAATTGCAACATTTAGACATACAAAACTGGAAATAAGAGTTACAAAAAGGAAAAAAAATAAAATCTATTATTGAGATATACTTGAAACTTGTCTTTGTTCTTGAGAGATACTCAGTATTCCTTTTAGGGATTTTTTCCATTGTTGTGCAGGCTATAAGCTAACCAATATGCACACTGTTGGTTACTACACCACAGAGTTTTTTTCCTTTTTAAGTTATTCTAATTGTTCCTAACATTACTGGCTGCAAGGGAATATCAAACCAATCTTTCTTTATTTTATGAGTTCAGTGGTCTATTGCATACTCGTATCCCGTGTTGGTGAAAATGCAATATAACACTACTGGCATTGTCCTGGAAGTGAGACCAAAAAAATTCCCATTTTAGAATGCAAATCACTCCAATACAGTTTCCTATTTGGGAAGTTTGGTCTCAGCTGACTCCTGCTTCTTTCTTTGCAGTGTAAGCAAAGGATTCAATGCTTATCCAAGAGATGCTACCTGTGCTGTTCAAAGCACCTTTTGAAATGCTGACTTGATTTTGCTTTATAAAGCATATAATAAGAAACACATTTCTCCAGCAGACATCTTATTTACATCACAGCTTTTAGCTTGTTTTTGGTATGACACAGAGACAGTGCATGAAATCAGCCAAAGAGAAGATGGATTTCAGAGTAGGCATGTTTGGACTTAGCAAAATGAACCATCCTTTACTCACTGTCAGTTTTAGGAGGGCTCATTGTTGCATCTCCCATAGATACTAAGGGCTCCACTGGAATCAGCACTTTTCTTTCTGCATCATTTGTCTGGCAAGCATCCCTAGGATCTCCATGCTGTGCTCCACTGGCTAGCAAGTGGTAGTGATACTAATTGTTCTCCTACTCTCATTTGTGATGGGGCGGTGTTGTCCCTACACATTACGTATGCAGTTATGTAGTATGAGGAACAGTATATATTTCAGTACCAAAAGACATTTATTTGCTGTGTGAGTGGCTGGATTTTCTAGGTGGTGGGAAGATTCCCCAGCTACCAAAAGAATCAGATACAGAAAGCTTACAGAACCCCCTGAACACACAGCCACAATTTTGTACCTCAAAATTTGTCTCATATCGTGAGCCTAGAGGAAAAGAGATATGCTTTAGAGTACGTCTGCACATCTAAATATTCTTGTCTCCTTTGACTGTGCCTTACTGAACCATTTCCTTTACATGGTAAAATAGGTGTGCAAAAAGCTGAATGAATCTTCCTGTCTGCCATGCACCAGGTTGCCTTTAGAGGGCGTTGGGATGTTTTAAGCCTCTGGGCAATAAGACAGGATTTTTCAGCAGGCTCAAACTTGGGACCTAGAGACCAATTAGTTGGCACCTGCTGCTGCACTCAGATGTGAGTCCAGGTACCTGTTCTTGGGGTCAGTTGCGACTCCAGAGATGCACAGCAAATGTTCTTTCCCATAACCTCACTCAAGGCATAAGCATCCTGACTCACTTTCCATGAAAAGAGATGGTAAGTAAAAGCATACAGAGCGCTACCTTTTCACAGAGGATTCAAACACATTATTGCATCACTTAACAAAGAAAGTTTAAAAGATTATTAATCATTACTATATAGAAAGTAGTCTAACACCACATTCTGAATTACTGAATGCTTTATTTGCTTCAGTCTTTACTGCTAAGGCCAGCCCTCAGGAATTCCAGACCCTGGAAAACAGGCAGAAAGTCTGGAGAAAGGAAGACTTTCCTTTGGTCGAGGAGGACTGGGTTAGAGATCATTTAGGCAAACCTGACACCCACAAATCCATGGGCCCTGATGGGATGCACCCACGAGTACTGAGGGAGCTGGCAGATGTTATTGCTAGGTCACTCTCCATCATCTTTGAAAGGTCATGGAGAACAGGAGAGGTGCCTGAAGACCGGAAGAAAGCCAGTGTCACCCCAGTCTTCAAAAAGGGCAAGAAGGAGGACCCAGGGAACTACAGGCCAGTCAGCCTCACCTCCATCCTGGGAAAGGTGATGGAACAGCTCATCCTGGAGGCCATCTCCACGCATGTGGAGGACAAGAAAGTGATCAGGAGTAGTCAGCATGGCTTCACCAAGGGGAAATCATGCTTAACCAATCTGATAGCCTTCTATGATGGAATGACTGGCTGGGTAGATGAGGGGAGAGCAGTGGATGTTGTCTACCTTGACTTCAGCAAGGCTTTTGACACTGTCTCCCATAACATCCTCATAGACAAGCTCAGGAAGTGTGGGTTAGATGAGTGGACAGTGAGGTGGATTGAGAACTGGCTGAATGGCAGAGCTCAGAGGGTTGTGCTCAGTGGCGCAGAGTCTAGTTGGAGGCCTGTAGCTAGTGGTGTCCCTCAGGGGTCAGTAGTGGGTCCAGCCCTGTTCAACTTATTCATCAATGGCCTGGATGAAGGAACAGAGTGCCTCCTCAGCAAGTTTGCTGATGATACAAAACTGGGAGGAGTGGCCGATACGCCAGAGGGCTGTGCTGCCATTCAAAGAGACTTGGACAGGCTGGAGAGGTGGGCAGAGAGGAACCTCATGAAGTTCAACAAAGGCAAGTGCAGGGTCCTGCACCTGGGGAGGAATAACCCCATGCACCAGGACAGGTTGGGGGTTGACCTGCTGGAAAGCAGCTCTGTGGAGAAGGACCTGGGAGAGCTGGTGGACACCAAGTTAACCATGAGGCAGCAATGTGCCCTTGTGGCCAAGAAGGCCAATGGTATCCTGGGGTGCATCAGGAAGAGTGTTGCCAGCAGGTCGAGGGAGGTGATGCTCCCCCTCTACTCAGCCCTGCTGAGGCCACATCTGCAGTACTGCGTCCAGTTCTGGGCTCCCCAGTACAAGAGGGATGTGGCACTACTGGAGCAAGTCCAGTGAAGGGCTACAAAGATGATTAGGGGACTGGAGCATCTCTCTTATGAGGAAAGACTGAGAGAGCTGGAACTCTTCAGCCTGGAGAAGAGAAGGCTGAGAGGAGATATTATTAATGCGTACAAGTATCTGAAGGGAGGGTGTCAAGAAGAAGGAGCCAGACTCTTTTCACTGATGCCCAGCGACAGGACGAGAGGCAACGGGCACAAACTGAAACACAGACGCTTCCATCTGAACATGAGAAAAAACTTCTTCACTGTGAGGGTGACAGAGCCCTGGCACAGGTTGCCCAGAGAGGTTGTGGAGTCTCCTTCTCTGGAGATATTCAAAACCTGCCTGGAGGTGATCCTGTGCAATGTGCTCTAGGTGACCGTGCTTGAGCAGGGGGGTTGAACTAGATGATCTCCAGAGGTCCCTTCCAACCTCAACCATTCTGTGATTCTGTTCTTTTTTAAACCTCACTGGTCCCAGAAAAGTCCTTGGGGTTCTACCTGTGCTTAGGAAAGCCAATAATCTTTGGATTACCTTATAGGTGGTTCCTCTTTAACCTGAGGTGTTGAAGACAGCTGAAGATTATAAATATATCAGCTCTTACTTGGATAGCTTCCAAATTGTAGCAAATCTGTCCTAAATAGTCTTGTCTCTAGCTTTTTAGTCAGTATGGTGAAAAGTCAAAACGAGGTAAAGGGACAAACATTAAAAAAAGATTTGAGCGCTGAGTTAGGAGAATTCAGAATTTCTTCCAAAATTAAAAATAGTGCAGATAATTTTCCAATGAGACAAACCTTTTCTTTTGTGTAATCCTACATATCACAAACAGCATACACAAAGCTCTGTTGTCCTGCCAAAACAGAAATAAGAGCAGGCAGTTTTTCCCTTCATTAGTTCCAGGTTTTCCTGTAGTTAGTCCTGTGCTTGTGGAAAGAGAGCCCAAGAAGGAAGAAGTCTCCTTGTGCTTCCTCAGGACACACTCACCACCATGCACATTTGTGATTAAAGCCATTTGCTTTGGTAATAGCCTCCAGTTGTTCCTCATTACCCTTTCATAAAGGGGTGTTTAATTGCCCCTTCTATTTAGACTGAAAGGAAGATGCTTAGCACTCATCAGGTGTGAGATTAGTACAGATCAAAAAGCTGATTGATGCTTCTCATTGAAACTAACTATGATATCTCTGCCATAATTTACATCTTGTATCTGAAGATGTTTATATGATTTATCTATGTTATACTACATACAGATAGTAATTTTGTTATGCTTTTATTACCTAGCAATTGCTGTTTTTATATTTATTGAGTTGCACCCAGCAACACATACGTGAAACCAGGCCTTGTCTTAACATCACTACAAACATGAAATCTAGTTCTGTATTTGAGAAATGTTGTTCACTGTGAAGTTCAGAATATAGTTACTGTTATGATGCCATCAGTTGAAACAGCCTGGCATTTAGAGTCAGTAAGGCAAGCAGTAATGCTCCTTTTTCATGTGCTCCATCAGGATGTCATGTGCTCTGTCGGATGGGTGGGTTTTGCATTTACACATATATATACTCACATATAGGCACATAAACACTCTCAACAGTGCTGAAACTCATTAGGTATGCTTTCAGTTAGAAATTTGATAATAGACGACAGAGAATAAGAGAAGCAGAAACTATTCTACTCTCACTAATATTGTCAGAGGTCTGATTATCAGAGGCTTCCTCACATAACATAAAAGAAATACAGACATATACGTGTATATACATAAACACCCCTCACATGCACAAACATAGTGCACAACAGGATGATATTTTAGGCTTCTCTTGGTACATTTGCAAAGAATGAATAGTGGGGCAATACATATGTTTAGTTCTAAGATGGGAACCTCAACAGATAATTACTTCTCTGCTTTCTTATACAGCAAAAAAACTAATGGTAAGTCTTTTATTATATTTTAACTTGTATACATATAGCAGCAGCTATCAAAGTGAATGGACAAAGACCTATCATTACCTCTCAGAGAAACAACAATGTACTGCTTTCTTTGAAAATATTATATATGTTAGGTGGCTGGTAACAGCAATTTCTTTAGTCCATCTGAGAACCTGTCTCAAGCACATGTAGAACATCACACTACTTTAAGTCTATATATGCAACTACCTTCTGTTTTCAGCAAGGCTTTGGATGGAGAAGATAAACTAAAAAGCCTGAATGTGAAAGTCATGGAGTATAGGGCAGAAAAAAGGGCAGCATTAGTGCTGTTGACTCTGACACTGGTGGATAATTAATTATTGCTCTGCTGTAGTTCACCTCAAAGCCATAGAACTACTTCTTTGTAATGGGTTCACAGCGGCAAACGTTTTCAAGATCAGGGTTTATATTGATTTCCTCAGCACCTGCTCCTGCCAATTAAGGAACTTAATGGACAGTCCTAACTGCAAATCTTATCCTTACGTGCAGAGAAAAGGTTCAGACACCAGTACGTGTGGGTTTTCCTGGGCTTTCTAGAAGGACTTGCAAGGTAGTCCTAGCTGCTAGAGCAAAGTAATTTAAGTTTCTGATTTAGCACCCTAGACATTTAATTGGCTCTACCCTTTCAGTATTTATTTGCTTTGAAATAAGGCTGGTAAGAATAACTGTGCCAGTAAAAGGGGACTGATTCGCTGGCTTGCAGCAGCCACAATATGGGCTGTAAGAGAATGTGAACAATGTGCAGCTTGAGGTGTCGAGTCCTGCTGATCTTTGTGGAACTGTAACAAAGTGATCTTTGTCATGATCTTGCCACTCTACCTACAGTGGGGTAGTTTTACACAGGGCTCTACACTGCAGAAAAGAACTCTTAGGCTATTCCTCAGGAGAGTCGCTGACTGAAAACTCAAGACACAATTATATGGTAATTGAATATCCATTCTTGCAAGTACAGATGCCACTGAGCTAAGTGTATTTGAAAGATGTGAAAGTCTTTAACAGACCCATAAAAAAACCAACCAAAACCCAATTTTGTTTCTTATTAAACTATTTATGGCTTGGTTCATTTTGTAGTTGTTGCTGCACTGGAATAGTAACCCATGGGCCTGATTCTGCTTCCACAGAAACAATGTGAGCTGTGCTGAGCACTTCATTAAGCTCAGACTCAGGCTCCCTTCCCATTTAAAGAGGGAGCAGATTGCTCCCATTTCTGAAAGTCCATTCTTTCTGCATCTTATGAGAACAATACACCCACTATACTTGGGCTCTCTTGTTTCACCTTGCGTTTTCCTACCTAAGTTTTCCTGGAACAACTTGTTCTTTCTGAGCCCAGCAAATGGTTTTATAGACGCTTATTTTGACATATTGATGTGTAACCTCTGCTGTCACCTGATGTTTCTTCTGCACCTGAAACTTTCTGTGCATATCTAACTTGACCTGTTGTATAAGTTAGAGTAAAATCTGGACTAATGAATAAAGCATCTGTCCATATAGATATGAGATGTTTACTGTATGTGCTAAGTAAAATGCACACAGCCCTGGCTACTGAGCTCTTTCCCTCTGCAAAGTAGGAATAGCTTCCTACTGCATTTTCAGATGGTCTTTTGTTCTCTGAAGCCTTTTGCAGCATTTGCCTTTGGAGCTGTAAACTGCCAGATTTATAGCCAACTGATCCTTTTTCCCTAAAAGGTACTTTCTGACTCCCTGAACTGCAATGACAGGATCAATTCAGAGATGACAATGGATAAACAGCTGCTGTAGAGGCTAGAAAACAAACCAAAGGGGATGCAGTGGTGGCTTCAAGGCCCACTAGGCTGGCCTCTCTCAAAGTTACACAAGTGCCTGGCTTGGCCCAGGAATTTCTTTAGTAAAAGCTACTGCAGGCTGAGTGGTCTAACTCTATTATGCCAGGAATGTTCACAGAGCAGTAGCTTCCCTGCTGCCTATACAAACAGCCCTGAGTCAAGTCCAACATATGTGATAAAAATGCTTGTAGACCACTGATGGAATAGAATTTATGAGTCAAGGCTCAAATGAAGTAACACTTCACAAATAATGCTTACAAAAATAAATTCCAAAGCAGATAAACAGATGATGAAAATGGGTCTGAGGAATCCAAACAAATCTCGGTTTCTTTCCACAGTATTTTGGAATGTGACATTTGTTTCTGTCAGTCAAGTCAAAAGAATTAAAACCATGAAAGGGCTCATAAATCAGTAACAGACTCCTTAAACTGTCTCCTAAACACAAAAGAGCAAGATGCAATAGACAATCATTTGAGAGGGACATGAGACAGAGGGACAATGGATGGACAAGAGGAGACCCTGGGGGACAGGCAGTATGTAGTTCTGCAATATTCAGATCACTGGTACTCTTATAAATATTATTTCTCTTTTGATTATTGATCACTGTCACAATTTGCAAATGACCAGTGTGAAAACAGTGAACCTGAAGACGGTATCTGTGGTTTTAAACACTCAGTTGGAAACAAAGATTTGTATCATATCCATAAAAAGAGATAATATTTGGTGTCTATGATTGCATCAGAGCAGCAGTCACTATAGAAATTGTGACAGTGATCAGTAATGAGAAATAAAATGTAAATAACTCCATGAGTTTGCACTTGAATTGTTAAGACTTTGCTGCATTTTAATCTATCATCACAACCATTTGCACACAAGTCTTAACACTACAATGCAACGTTCTTGTCATCTTACATGAAAGCTGGAGGAGGAGCTCCACCATCACTTACGCCTATCATATCCCCCTCATAGGTACCTACAAGACAAGAGATGCTGCTGACTGCTGGCATGTTGGCCCTGTGCAAGGCAATGGCTCCTGGCTGCCACTGCCTTTATCACTTAGTGAGAAGCAGGATCTGGGATCTCCTGCCTCTAAAGAGAGCATGCCTTTCTGTTCCCCACCAGCCTCACTTCTTACAGCCTTGGGCATGGGTTGTTGACTCCTTCCAAAACAACAGCTGCACATGTGGCAGCGCACGGAGAATAAGAGCTCTTGGAAAGCTTGCTCTGGAGCGATGGCCATACTGTGGAGCTGAGGCCAAGAGGGCGCTGGAGTGGGAGCGCTGGGGAGCCTGCCCGTGTGGCAGAGGACAGCAGCTGAGGCTAAGCCACTTCCTGTGTCTTTGCAAGCTAAGATGGTGGCAAATAGGAGCCAATGCTTTTAGATTTCCTTTTTGCTCGGTTACTGTGAATGAACTTATTGGTTGAATATATGCAAGTTTAAGCAGCTTTACAGAACTCCCAGCAGAAAAAAATTCATTTCCAAGGCTGGCTATTTTTACTGGCAGTCCAGTTCTATGAGTTATGTTCATCCCATGGGGGAAAAAAGCAACACTGTGTCTCCTGCAAGTTAATCGAACTGACCAATGAAGGCATCGATTTATAATAATGATTAATAACAAGGAACTGTTGGCAATGAAGCTATAGGCCAAAACTAATTTGTGGAAATTACTCAGCAAGTGATTATGACTAATGGGAATTGCCTTTGAGCAATTCATGAACCAAAAGTTAAATGTGTGGAATGAAAGATTCATTACACATTATTCACTCAGTAAAGACAATGGCATTTGTATTGTAGCAGAGTCTCTATGCTACAGGCAGGTTTCAGGGTTTAGTTTAGGCACTTAATGGACATTCTTTTTCAAAAAAGCAGATATCTGTCCTAAAAAGCTTCAGCTACTAAGTTTAAAATGTCTGAAGTGACTCCATCCTCTGTAAATATGTATGAGTTAGCCTCACAGCTCAGGAATTGATAGCAGAGCAGTCCTGATTGAGATCAAAAGGTTTCCATGTGGACTAAACTGCTGGGGTGTTCATCCAGCTTCCTGAGTGAGCTTTGCAGACACACTGTGGCTAGACTGCCATTCCTGCCCAGGTTAATTAGCGAGGGCATTTCCCGAGATTCTTTAAACACCTTAGGGCACGTAACAAATTCCAAGATCATCTTTCTTTCTAAGAATTCTTAGTGTAGGTTTCCGTAAATAAACATTCATGAAAGTACTCCTTCTGTGCCTGATCCTCTTCACAAAAGTGATGGAACTTGCAGCTTGGTGACATCTGTGGCACTAGCTTCAGAACGGCAAAAGGCAAGCTCTCCCCTTCTCTCCCCACTTCCCTGGGGTTTGCTTATTTTCCCCAAATCAAGTGAGGCAAACAACAGCTAGTTTAATTCCACAAATATGTGGCAGATTGGTACTTTCCCCCTACTTTCCTATGTAGGTAATTTTTGAAATGTTATCTGGCATGTGTTTTCCTTAAGCTAATCTGTCAGCAATGGGCTCACTTACTGTTATTACCTATAAAAAAAAAATGCCCCTAGAAGTAGAAGAGATCTCTATAGTTTAGCAGGCCACAAAAAGAAGGAAGATGATAGAGCAGACTTCAAATGATGATACCTACTTAGGAAAAATCAGTGGTAAGAACTGTTATTAAGAAACAGGCAGATAAAACAAAATAAATAAAAAGATACATTACCACTTTTTCTAGTGAATGTTAATTTTCTTCCTGATTGTTTTCCCTTCATCCAAAACAGTGGGCTATAAGAAGGGGTAGTTTTGCATTTTTCTTTATTCTCTGTCTAACACTGGAAGACACTGCTCTGCAATGGGTGATGCTGCCTTACAAGTGAAGATTTTAAAGGCAGAAAGAAATGGTTGGAATAAACACAGAACACCTCTCTTTAGTGAAAGGCTGAAAGACAGTAAAGCTCCACCAACACAGTAAGAAGGGAGCCTGAGACAGAAGGGATTTGTTCTCTTCCCCTTGCCAGCCTGGAAAGCAGATGATGAGCAATCCAATGGTAGTTATAGCAGTATGGTCACAAGAGCTTGCAGAGCATGTTGCACTCAAGGTATGTTGTTTCTGCTTATTAATGTCTCTCTGTGAAGATCTGAAGAAGAAAGGGTACAGATTTGGGAGGAATGATCTGATGGTTGCACTGCTATTCTAGTGCTTGGGAGGGACAGACCCCCAGGTCCCAGGTCTACCACAGATTACTGCTGTGGTTCTGCATGACCTGCCTTTGTCTTTCTGTACGTCACATCACAGTGACAAGCAGCGGATAGATGGTCTGTTCTACACAAGGGAATCCTGGAAAAAGCATATGACCTGTTTGTGCAGAACCTAGCCCCAGATACCCTGTGAAATACCTTCTGTTTTCACTGACTTTTCTCGTTCTTCTAATCCTGACAATGGCGGACAACAGCACCAGACCATATCATAATCCAGGTTTAGTTGCCACCTTTAAACAGATTTAAAGAAAGCATTAAGATTCTTGCAGTTAATCCCCAAATACTTTATCTGAAAAAAGCAAATTTGTTGCTATTTGATGGTTATTTGGATGCAATTTACCACCTAAACCAAAATGCATTCAAAGGAGATCTCTTCTGGTTCTCTGCCTCTAAAATGTAAAAATCCAAAAGCCAGTACTTACAGCAATCTGTGTATTACTACTATAACCCCTATTCATACCTCTGTTGTTTGTCAGGCAACCTGTGTTAAGATAGTAACAGGATTATATCAATACCTTGTTCGTATCTATTTCACATTGTAATTTTTGTTTGCAAACTATCTTATATTTTCTCCTGAGCAATTATCAGCATAGTGCTTAAAGATTCATGTTTAAAAAATGGAACCTCAGTCCACTGTGGAAACCTGCATGTGTGGGGGAGGCAGGGGATAGGGGAGAGCATCACAGGGACATAAAAAGTTGCATGGTTCTTCTGAGGGACTGATGACTTGTGGCCACTACTGACTTCTGCTGATATTGTGAGTGCCTGGCACTTCTAAAAAGTGATCCTTCATGAGTGGAAAACTTTGGGCCTTTTTTCTGGAAAAGACAATGAGGAATTAAAGTTAAATGGATTCATGACTTGGGATGTTTCTCTTTCTCTCTGACCCCATGTAGATGGGCAATGAAGCAACTGCAGATGAAACAGTCCTGAGATCTGAAAAGCAGCCAAACTCACCCTGTTTTCATGAAACTGAGTGTCGATACTTTTCTTTTTTTTTAGTCTTCCCTTCAACCTCCTCAGCTCATTACTTCATCAAAATCATTCACTTTCCAATTATCTAGCCAGATTCCAATGCACTTTGCCAAAATTTTATTATCCTGTACTCAGAGTTAGAGCATGCAGTTATTTATTCAAATTTCTACTGCTCCCACTTTGGTGGAAGTGGGTGAAGGAATCTCATTCTGGGAGCCTAAGGGAGCTTTGTAATGAGAAACAGTTTCAGGAAGGTGAGTAACCCTTTTGCTTTGCAGGGTTTGCAATATGAGGAGAAGGGAAAAAACACATGTGCTCACTCTTTATGTTTCAGCATCCAAGGGGAAGAAATTAATGCAAAAACCAGCTTCCATGTGTATTTCTTGGATTTATGGTTAGATTTTTTTCCTAATTGTGAGTAAAATGATTATTCTTTTTTGGGTATTATTTTAACTTTCACAGTTGTGAGTCCGGCCCAAAGTCTCACTGAGATATTAATAAGCACTGCAGAAACAAATGTACAACAGTATTCTTTAAGAGACTTGGGCATTACAATGAAAAGCACTATAATACATAGTGTTCAGACACAGCATCTGTTGAACATTGAGATTCCTCATGCAATATATGCAGAGGCTGGATGTCTTAAGAAAGGGATTCACAAAAGCTAGCGTGCTGAGTGGGGAACTATCTAAACACATCAGTAAGAAATGGAGAGGCCATTGAGATAGCCCCAGCCTTCCTACTTAAAGCTAGTAAGGCATCTATGTCTTGACTGCTGGCATATTCTCATCAGTAAGCAATCTTGAGGCGAGGCACCTAAGGTAGTGCTGTCTAGTTCTTAAAAAATGATAGCAAGAAAATTTCATCATAACCAAAAGATGGAATGCTTTTTGTGAAAGTGTAAGAGCTCTTCTAATATCTCCACTTTGTTTGATTTGGTATGTGGACTCAGATCTGATCTGCTTACACCCCAGATGTTAACAATTGAAATACCTTCATTTTTTCTCTCTGTCTCAGTGAAAACACGATCATTTACATGAGGTTTCAACAAGAGAGACTGAAAGATTCATCCCAGACTACACAATAACTTGATGGAAGTTGAAGGCAGAGAGAAGTACAGAAGTTTTGTGCACGCTCCCAACATTTTCGTACCACTGGCATTCTGCTGTAACATAAAACTGTGAGTTCCAGGACTGCCAAAGCTACCAGGTGTCCCTTTGTCTATGCCCAGACAGCTTTTGTCAGCTGGACACAAGGGTCCACTGTGCCATATGACTTTAGCTTGTTTTGCCTGTGCTGCTTTACCTTCTTTACCTTCATAGGTAAAGTTTTGCTACAGGGAAAAATCGATTGTCTTCCACCAGGCTCAAGCAGAGCATGAGCTAACACAGGTGAACAAGCAGAATTTGGGACTCAAGTTCAACTTGAAGAACAAACTCAACATAGTTCCCAGATTTTTACTTTTCTGGTTCTGCTTTGATCAGGTTATATTTTGGAGACTATTAATGAGGTTTGTCTTTCCCATAATGCCTGAAGTTGGCGGAAGTGCATGGTACGTTCCTTTCCATGCTGCCACAGGGGCCTGGGTTACAAGTACTCTCTGTTCCCATCTGTGATAATAGGCCACACTGCCATGAAAGAGCCCCTGCGCCTTCCTTAGCTGTGCACTGCAGAGTGCTCTTGTGCTGCACTACTGCACCAGGTAGGATCAGGAGAAATTCCTGCTCTGTTGCTTTTTATTTATAGCTGCAGGAAAAGGCCAGGGAATTAAGTTTCAGAGTGTGCTAGTGAGTCTCATAGCTGCCTCTAGAAAGTTATTCTGTCCAGAGAGAGTCTCAAATGGAGGCCTCTTGGTTCTTCCTCTTCCTGCCTATGTTCACATCTTGAATTAACTCAGGATTTTAAATAAACCCATCAGCTGGATAATGCAGCATGCAACTAGGTATGCTAGCAAGAAATGGAAGAGCAAAAAAAAAGCAAATCTGCAAGTGTGGCACCTATATTACTTTCAGGCAATAACTGTTTCCTCTTAAAATTGCCAGGCATGATGAATCCAATTTCTCTGCTATGTTATTGGGAAATTAAGAATTTAATGGGCAAAGGCTGTTTTCCAGAGCATAAAATAGCTTGAAGTAAAACGAAAAATGAAAGGCGTGTCAGTTAACCCACTTCAGTCTTCAGCAAAGGACAGAAGAAGAAAAAAAATCAGACTCACCTTAAGTCTGTTAAATACAGCCTTCAGGATCTGCGTTTCCCTCTCACTGTCAGGAACAATCCGTATGACTTTATCACTGCCAATAACAGACATTGAATTGACATTTTAAGGATCTTTGCAGCAACACAGTGCAACAATAAATAGGTTCAGATATCTACTGTAATTGTGCACTTTCTCAACAACAGCAGAATGTCAGGTGAACTGGAGATCTGCTTCCAAATTTGCTCTCCCAAATTGTGGGCTTCCATAGAACTGATTCGATTTCACTCTTTAAAGGTAAAGGTTTTAGCTTCTCCCACCTCCCCACCCTGATTTCTAAGTAAATCCTTTTACTAGTTACTTCCAACTTAAACCATTCAGGCTGACATCATCCATACTGAAATTCTGCCTCAGATCCCCCCCCCCCCAATTTTTTTTTGCAGAAAGAGATCATCTGTTTCTGAGAATAAATTAGGTAAAATAAATTGTTTTTGTCTTCTTAAAAACTGTAATAGACTGAAGAGTCTAGTGCTCTAATGCTTTAAAGAGAGGACTTGAACTTTAAAAGAAAGGTGGCCTTCATATCCCGGGCATATCTTTTGCTTTATCCATCAGAGCTTGCACAAATTTTGCCAAGTAATCAGCTGTTCATATATGCTCAGAAGATTCTAGATTATAGCAGTTCATTTTCTGAACTTTCTTTAGCAGATCTCAATGAACACAAATTTCTGAACAGGAAACAAGAGGCTGAATAGCTGTACGTTCAGTGACCACCATCCATCTCATACACTATGTGAAGCTGGGGACCACAGAAAATACATGGTGTGATCATGTAACTAAAACATCATCATGATCCATACACAAGAGGGCTGAATTAAATTTGCATGGCTAATGTTAATTCTGGCAGTTTCCTACCTTTTGAGTTTTTGACTTGGCACTCTTAATAATCAGTATGTCTCCTCTTCCAAAAGCCTTTGGAGGTCATATGCACCATTATTTTTACAGTTCTGTCCCAGAGAAGAACCCCCTTTTTCAAAACTTCTGTACCTCCAGTCTCCTCAATATTTGGGAATTGTATGCAGTAGAGTTTCCTTTGACATTGAGAGGAAGATTGTCCCTAAAATATACTGTGAACTTGCCTCCCTTCCCAAAGTTTCTGAGCCTGCTTAGAAGCTATTTGGCTGATAGAAGCAGGCACTGGTGAGTGCCCCCTTGCTGCCTCACTGTCCAAGGACGGCTCCCAAGCTGCTGCTGTTTTTGGCAAACAGGCACCAGCTCTGGCCTTTGGGGTACTGCCACTACAGCTCTAGAAAGACTCATCTCTGTTACATGAATCCTTAACGCATATACAGGTAAATATTCAATACTTACATTGTCAGTAAGTGGTTCAGAAGAATGCACTGGTTCTTGGGTTCGGCAAGACTGATAAAGAGTGAATTGTGACATGGCTTATACTCTGGCTCTTTTTGGAAGCCCTCTTCCCCTTCTCCCACTCTTCTTTTGTCTGTCTTTTCTTTCCATTTACCAGCTGTCCCTTCTGGTTAGCCTCTGATCCTTCTTTCTGCCTGAGCTCTTCAGTTTTGGTTCTTGCCCTGGCTGAGCTTTTCCTGCACCGGAGTCCCACACCCTGATACTCTTAAGTCATGCAAAGGCTTTACAGACTTTACAAATTTTTGTCCAGTTAAACCAGAAATGTGGCCGCAATAATATTGATGTACTCAGAGAAGTGCATCTCAGTCAATTTTGATTGTCTTCTGTCAACGTTAATTGACAAACGGTTTATGCTTAAAAAGGAAGATTTCTGAAAGCACGTCTGTTATAATTTGGCTGCTATAAAAATGGATGGGAAATTACTATGTTTCTGAGGCAAATTTAACCTCCTGTACAGGAACTTACACATATGCCCCCTTGGAGGAAAATAGATGCTTTTAATTTATCATACATACAACAAGAAAATTCTTTCCTGTCACTGATTTCTTTCAGAGTATTAAACTGCTATTAACAAGGAAATTGGAAAAAAGAGGTAATGATTGCCCAGGACATGTTAAGGTAAAGTAACTAACAAAGATTCACTGGAAGTTTCTGAAAGGACTGGGACAATGAACATATAAAGAACAGCTTTTTATGAAGCTAAGCGTGTGTTCAACAGTTGTAATAAGAATTTAGAAGGATCTGATATCACTTAGGTATGGTCTTGAATTAATACATGTCACTCTAAGCTGTCCTGGATTAGCTCAGCAACTCTGTCCTTTCCCATGTGATGAAAGATCTGCCTCAAAGAGCAAAATATTGGTGCTATGATAGATTGATCACTTGACACATAGTTGGAAAATGCCTCAAGCTCCTTGAGAGTGCCAAGAAAGTCGTCTAGCATACCTGGTACTGTTAGTATTTTATTAAATGATGGATAAGTCAGTATGACGAGGCAGTTTTGTTTTTTGTGGATGTAAGATGCGGAGAGAGACGCTGACTTCCCAAAAGCTATATGCTAACACCCACCTTTGTAGGCTAGCCAGAGGGTTGATAATCATTTCAGATTCTGCTTTACGCCTGATATCTACCAACCAAAGAACACAGTCCTTATTTTTACAGCTTTCCTAATTATATTTAACACTAAAATGTCAAATAATTACCTTAAATGCTATGCAATACCCCATGAATTTAGGGCAGAGAGTCAATAGTCTAGCCAATATTTAATAGTCAACAAAAAAATCTACCAGGTCAAGACTGATGTGATCAATAAATGGCAGCTGTACCCCTAATGTGCAGAACCAGTCCCTGGGGGCCTGCGCTTACTCACATCTAGCTGTGAAGCAAGTGACCAGGTATACATTTTGGGAAGGCTGGTTCATACTGGCTTCCAGTTAGTGGGTGCCTGAAAACTTGATAATGGAAGTGAAGGCTAAACTAGGAGGGAGAAAGGATGCTATTCCATTTGGTGTGGCTCTCCCCCCTTTTCTTCCTGGTGAATACATCCTGAGTTTTCCCAGCAAGCACAGATTGAAATGGATGAGTCTTTTCTGTTCCCTTGCTGCCTGGGAGAAAGCTCAGATCAGCATAGCAAAATGGGATACCGTAGATCTGTGCATGTTGTTATAATTTGGGAATTCCATAAGCAGCAGAGGTGCTGGAATTGCCTGCAGACCTATGTCAGCACTCCGCTGATTTATGCATGCAAGGCTATTTTTTTTAGCCATAATGTCACTAATCTTTTTCTGATGTCTATTTTTTTTATTCTAAACAAACAACAAGACTGGGTATGTTTTGCAGAAATTAATCTGGGACTTCACATCAACCAGGACAAACTTTCAATTTATCACTAGCAACTAGACAAATCATATTTAAACCTATGATTTAGTGGAATGGTTTGAACTATGTTTAAACACAATTGAAAGCATTTGCAAACAGCAAGACACAAGCTTTACTAACCTAACTGACCAGATGAGACTAGTGAGCACAGAGTAGAAGCCAGACCTTTATTCCACAGGGACAGCCCTGTGTCTGAGCAAAATGAGTGATCAGCTGCTGACTAACGCAATGACTTTTTTTTTCTTTATTGCCCTCTTATATTTTTAACAAGAGCATCAAGAATGACACAGCTGCTTTTGAAACACACAGAATGTGCTACACAGGTCTGGGGAGGATGATATTCTCTGCCACCACTGGGGACTAAAAACTATTGGTTTACTTCTTTGGCTCTTTTCATTTACTTTTTTCATTTACTTCATAGTTTTACTCATTTATGAACAAACCAGACGGATTCAATGAAACCATTCTGCAGCATATATACAACTTCTCTTCTGATGGAATTAATTCCCTCTCATGAAACTTTCCCATTGAAGTCACATGGCATGAATTTTATTTATTTAAATTCCTCACTTCTTTGAGGAAAATCCTTCTTATTGTTTTATTTTCCTGCCTAATGTGAACCTTCATCAGCTCTCTCCTCGCCCATGGAATTCAATAAAAGTATGTTTACAAAAGCTTTACAAGCATTTTAAACACAGTTTGAGGAACAGACATTATAAATCCAATATCTATGGAAAAAATCTAAAAGAAAATAAATCTCCACTTACAAGCATCTATTCCTAATGGTAGAGGAGGCATTATTGTTCTTGAGAATAAGTAGCCGGAGCTGCCACAATTAACTGTTTCATTAAGGCTCAGGAAGTAGTTACACACATGAAAGATATATCTGAAAAAAGCCATAACACAAAAGCCTCCTTGTCACCTACCAGTACACCATCAGACATCACGTATGATGAAAGATTAATTGTTTCATTCCCTTTTCTCTGCTCAACTCTTCTACTAGTCAAAATGTTAAGAAATGTCCCAACTTTAATTTTCTATTTCTGTTATTGGGATAGAGAGTTCCAACCATGGATTCAATACTATTCAAATAACTACTTATTAAAAAAGATCGGGCTGCTTCCTCAGACCTGATAGGGACTTCTAGAAGGGGAACTTCCTGAACCCTTCTGGACAGTTTTTGGAATTGGAGCACTGATCCAAATGAAGAAGAGAGAGCCATAGGTATTTTCTAGATAGAATTATATATAGTTTTTGCTTATTACTGGAATTTTTTATTAAGGCAAAAAACATATTATTCTTGGAATAAGGAAGAGCTAGCTCATCTATAATTTTGAATGAAAATGATTTTCTTGAGTAATGTAGAGAGAAATGCTGAGGAAGCAAAATGTATTATTCCATGATATTTATCAATATTGCAGAGTTTCTCTGCAAACTGAATGTATATGCAACTTGCCTGCTAATTCCCAGCCATGGTGCATCTGAGTTTGATAGATATTTTTTAGGTGCAAAAAGGGTTTCTTGTTTTATTTATGTAGGAAACTCTAGGGACTAAACCAAAGCTATATTACTGAGAATTCGTCCTTGAAACAGCTTCGTTCCAGAGACAGGTGGTCTGGAAAGGTGAATGTTTCCAGAAATTCAGATTTTGTTACACTGTTCCAACTAAAGAAGGATGTTTTTTCAAGCAAAGTAGGCCTCTAATGACTCCTGAACACTGCATATACTGCCTTGTAGCTCAAACCCTGAGAGAGAAAGTGGAAGCCAGCTGCTTCAGTGCATATCTCCATCTCAGGAAAAAAAAGCAAAAGTGTACAGTAATAGGTACCACCTTGCATCTCCAAACACTGTCTATCTAGTCTTATGTAAACAGAAGAGAGAAAGAAGGGCGTTACTCAGGGCAGAGAATAAAATAAAAAGTAACAAGACAAATACAAACCTAAGAAACAGAAGAACAAACCAAAGTAGGAGAGCAGACTACAAGGAGATATGGTACTAACTGTACAGGATTAAGATACAAGAAAACTTGAGAGGTGCCTAGTTTGATCCAAGGAGGAGGCTGCAGTAGTCTCCTTAAATTAAACACTGTGATTACTTATTTCTATTCACTTCTTAAGACCCATATTATAAGAACACATTTGCACGAAATATCTGATGACTGTCTAGCCTGGCTGTAATTCTTCCAATGATGTATTATATCAAGCACAGTTGCTTTTAAAGAAAGCACCATCATCAGTCAAGTATGAGAGGTTACTGAAAGAAGTGTCTGCCATAACCCTTGCCCCTTCTTTCTTCCTATGTCTCCTACATTTCTCTGGTTCTGTGGAGAAATGTTCTGGCTCTGCGCTTCGTTAGGACACGATGGGTAGGTGCTGATGCTCTCCCGCCTGGCATGAGCCCCACATGGTGATGCAGGGATGCTCGATCTGTCTGTCTGAGTGCTCCCCTACCTGAAAGGGAAAGCTTCCCCGCCCCCGGCCACCTGCCTCTTCGTCCTGACCACAGAAGCACATTTGACTTGCGTGATGTGGTTGGAGCAACAAGTGTGGTTTATTGCTCTGCTTAGGCTGTGGTGATCACGTACAGGGCTGCCCAGCAGGTCCCTCCGGGCAGACCTGGTTACAGCAGCTGCATCCCTTATTATCCCTTGTCCCATTTCTCGACCCTCCCTTTCACCATACTTGTACCTCACTTTCTTTGCTCATCTCCTCTCAGATAAACAACCCAGCCCTAATTACTTTTTCCTCATTGGTCCCAGCTTTGCTACATCCATACCCAAATATGGTATTTCTAGGTAATCTCAGCCTTATATGGTATTACTGATAATGGTTACCTAGGTACTGTTGGCCTCAAACAATCCCCAATACTCCCCTCCAGTTACCTGTAAAGTTCAACCATTTCTCACATAACTTCCCTTTAAACAGCTGCAAGATCCAGCAGATCTTCACAGTGCTATCTATAATTTTTGTCACCTTCTCATATTGTTATCTGTCACATCCAGCAATTTCTCATGTCATGGCCTGTAGTTTATCCACATCCTTAGCTTATCCTCAGGCCAGGGCTTAGCCTAGTCATTTGCCTGAAGCCCTGACGCTCCTCCATGCTAAAAGTCCACACAGACACCCATATGGCTTTCTAAACCTTAAATTGCTTCAGGTCATTCTAAACTCCATATATGTGCTCAAACAACAGCAGCAACAATTTTCAGATTAAGTATCATGGGACTCCGTTCAAGAGATTTGCTCTTGACCTCAGCAAAATCAAAGAAAGAACACCAAGTCTGAAAGAAAGTTGTTACAGAATTTGGATGTCCGGAGCACATGCCCAAAGGGAAGAATGGGCCAGTGACTGGAGGACTGCATTAGACTTTTTGAGATCCAGCTTCCTTTATGACCTTGAGCAAATCACAGCCTGTCTACAAGTGAGGTTAAGCGCAGGCTTGACAGGAGGTTTCTTATACTGAGCTCCATATGCTTTACATCCGCATTGCTGGCTGTTGTTCAGGTGTAAAAAATATGCTCTGTGTATTTGGTGAGAGATATCTGCTGGTGGATTGATTGTTTGGCTCCCTCCTTGCCTCATCAATTGCAATGTCATGAGCAAGAGCTAAAGTCTGGGCTCTGTCCCTGTGCGTGTACTTGAAGCATGGGTATTTGCAAAACCATAGAGGTCAGCCTCACCGTATCTGGGTCTATACTTGCTTGTAAAGCATGTGGATGATGGGAAAGTTTAGGCACAGAGCAGTGCTTAACTGATAGTGTAAATATGGCTCAGCTCCGCACCCCTATATATAGGGTTGACAGTAGTTTTTAACCTTGTTTGGGTATTGAGACAATAAATATATTCATGACTTCTAGACTTCCAGATGGCTATGGTAATGGGAGCAATGAAAGGACCGCAGATGGAAGGCAGTAAATACACATTTTACAGAAGTTAAGGAACAAAATTCTACAACTCTTTTAAAGTCTTGAAACATTGTACATTTACCCAATAGACTTCACTGGTGCCACAAGCCGTGTAAGAGCTCATTAGTAAGCCTAGAAAGATATCAAACATCCAATGGTCCATAGGTCTTATATGCCAAGCAGATCTGAGTTTCCTCTGTTTGATCTTAATAGAGAGAAAGATACATTCACACAGGTACAGTGCCAGGATATGGGCTCGTTTTCTACCAATCCTATTTTTTATTATATGCCTGCAAAGAGACAGAAGAGCACTTTATTTGTTCTAATGGTTGTATTTTTCTCCAGAGTTATCAAAAACTGTACTGCCATGAAACTGGGCAGAGGTATCAGTTGCTCAGCAACGTCTTACAGTGCCTCAAAAAGAAGGTAAATGTCATTGCTCCTGTTTCACTCATGGTGGGGAAATAAAGGTCAGCATTTCTGGCTGGTCACCTGAAAACGATATCCTTTCCTGGAAATTTAAACCTCAGTGTTCCCTGACAACTTTGTTTCTATTAAAACCAAAGTACCATTGCTCAATGTGGACATAGCTTTGGCTTTTCTAGTAAATCGGTTTGAGACCGAAAACATCAAAACAAGTCTACTGAAAGAAATAAGTAATATTAAGCTATAATTTATTTCTATCAACAAATTTAATAATGATGCTTAACCTATTTGGTGCTATTCCTTTGCATGTAAGGACTTTATACTTTTTTCCAGTATCTTATAAAAGCTTTTTTCAAATCATCTAAAATTTTTCATATCTTGAGGTTTCTCCATACACATGAATCTCCTGATAACATAGATTTGCTAAAGGCTTGTCTGACTTACGTTGTTGAATGATCACATGTTCATAGGGCTCTGTGTCCCTGTGTATACAAAGAGATGACAGGGTGTGCAGAGTATCTTTACTTTTCAAAGTGTAGCGGAAAACTGGCAAGTGCTGTACTTCTTTCCTATTATGCTTTTCTATCTGCAGACAATTGCAGAATAAGGAACAGCAAAGACTCCAAGCAAGAGATGGCCACGCTGTCTTGCTTTGGAGACAGCTATGAGACTTTGAACTGTGTTCAGAGGCAGGAAACAATCACCATTTTTGGTTGTCCAGGCAAACTGCAGACCTGGAAAATATGAAGTACTGTCTTTTCCATGAAAGCAGGCTTAGACAGTCTTTAAAGAAAATTTCAAATACTGTTTGTTTCATGATAAAATTGCAAGACTTGTCCCCACTGCATACTAAAACCTAGTATTTTACCATGTAAAATCTGGTAAAATTCATTTACCATATGTTACTTTAAGAAGTGTTTAAATTAAAATTCTCTTAACCTGTAGGTAAGTAGAAGAGCTATTTTGTTCTGATACTAATAATAGTTTACCAGACACAAATGTAAGGTCTCAAACCTTCCTTTAGAATGTTTGCAGTTCATAAAAAATCCTTATTTACAGAGCACAGACTATGTGGACTTCACCTTTTATGAAGTAAGGCTTTGCATGACCTGACAGTAAAAGAAGGGAACCTTTTAGCTGAAGATTACACATTTCAAACTAAGTGACTGAATGAGACATATAACTTATCTGCCCTGCTCACTTTCCCAAGACCCAGACAATACTTCAATTTTTGAAAAAAAGAGTGGACGAGGCTGTTATTTTTATTTCCATGAGTCATGCCCTTAACTTATAACTGTAATTACTTTTCTCTCAGATTTTTTAAAACAGAACTTCTACGGGAGGCCAATAAAATTCTTATTGATACATCAATCTGCAATGTCTCTGCAACTTTTATACTGCAATCCCAAGCTATTATTACAATATTTTATCATGACCAGGTTCAAATACACAGAAAAATGAGAAGCAGAAAAAAGACAGAACTCATTTGAAATGCCTAATCTATTGGTGCAAATTATGCTGATATCTATTCCCAGTAAAATACCTGTTCAAAGAATAAATACTGCTGAGAAAACTCAAGTGTCTCTAAGCAAACTATATTGTCACTTGAAGAATATTTGTCTAGCAACAAAAGTTAGCCACATGTTAGATTTAAGTTACTACTGTCTGCATTCATATTCTTCCAGAGCAACTGTCTCCTATGTTTGTTTCCTCCAAAATTACAAGTAATTGGAACTGTCTTCCTTTTCTTACAATAATATATTTCAGTTAGCATAAGAGATCTGAAAGCTGGATATACATTGGAAAGGGAGAGTTGTCCAGGAGGAATTTTTGTTTGCTCCTCTGTCCCCTTCTCAAAAAATGTTTCCCTCAGGAGACAGAAAAATTTCCTGATATGGAGTGGTCTGAGTAAAACACTGAAATGGTTTCACCCATGAAGAATTTCCCCTGACAGAACGATTATCGTCAAACCTCTGAAACTGTTGCTTTCTTGACCAATGAGGGGGGCTCCCTGCAGAGCAAATACTCCCTGGTATACTCCTGAATGGCAAAATAGGAGGCCTAAAAGGTAACAGATCAATATGAAATTGTTGGATTAACTACTTGATATTTTTTGTAAACTATTTTAAGATTAAATGATACCTTTGGAGCTCATAAAACTGTTCCATGGCACTATGGTTATGGATAGCAGAGCTACCTATGGATTTAGACAGCTAATGATCATTAAAGTTAATGGGACTGTAGTGTGTAACTTGTTCTGGTGGCTTTGAAGGTTTCTGCGTACATTCTCAGAGAGGGATAATACCAGGCTCAGAACGTGAGCACATGGAAGAAATAATGGCACAAGTCTGCCTACTGCATCTCAGGCTTTCATTTTATGATTTCAATTCCACTAGGAACAGTTTTAACATAGATGTATTCCCCTGTAGGCTTACAGCACAAACTGCAGCAGTGCCGAGCACCTTGAGGTGAGATGGAGAGCTGCAAAGCTCAGTAAGGGCAACACTAGGGGAAATACACTGAGGACTCAAACAGCAGGAACAGGCAGAAAAATTCCCAATAAAGTTTCCTTCATTTAGAATTTGCAAATTTATAAAAATTTATACCTTGGATTCTCAGCAACCACAAAGAAAAATGTGATGCCATACACTACTCCTAAAATGCTTTTGGGGAATCTGGCCTTATTACAGATGACAGGGACCCAATCAGGGGGTAAATTATTTGTAAACAAATTTCAAAATTTGGGGGGAATTTGTTCTGGGTCAAAATAAACCAAACTTTGAAAAAATTGACTCCTCTACAAAAATGAATTTTTCTTTCTATACAGCTTAGAGAGAAAGCATCAACATTTTTAATAACACAAATAACACAGATAAGATTCACTTGAGGCTAGATCTGTAAAGACTTATGCATATACTGGCTTCCTACTTTGAAAAACAATGGAATTACTTTATTAACAAAATTTAAAATAAGCCTTAAGTATAAGCCTTAACTATAAGAAAAAAGAGCAGAATACAGTCTATTCTTGTACTGGATTTTCAGTATTTAAAATCCCACCTTGCTAAAATCCAACTCCTTCCTAGTCAGGGATTAGGCAATTTTTCCACTTCTCCAGCTATAGAGTCCTTCAAGAACTACTGTATTAATGACAATTCTGTCTCTTTGTATCCAAATATTAAAGCTGCAAAGACCCACATCATACCAAAACAGTCAGGGCATTTTGAACTCCATAGATGACTGTCCCTCACCTCATCAGCTCCAAAAGGACCTGCTAAGCGATTTCCCCACTTTTTTTTCAGTGCTGGTAGAAGAGAAGGCAGCTTCAGGCTGGCTGCATGCTGCCCCACAGAGCCAGCACCGCAAGACTGCCCACAGATCCTCTTGTAGCCTTTTGGCCTCCTGTCGCACTGTACATCTCCTAGACAGAGCGGCAACCAGAGACTAACATAACATTTTGCCCTCTTCTCATTTTATTAATAGGTGCTACAGTTCATAGATTCTGTGCTCATTTAAATAGCAGGATAAGACTAGCCTCCTGGGTCACTGGAGCCAGCCCTTCGCTGTCATGGGCAACCCTATCAGTCTGATCAAACGCTACTGTAGAAGTAGACAGTGTTCTTCTGATTCTCCTATGGGGAAGGTTTTTGAGAGCCTCTCTCTTTTATTGGTTAGAAGCCTTCTAAGTTAAAATAGCCAGCTTATACTATTTAGTTTCTGTACTCATGCTGTTCTTCAGATTAAATATACATTTTTTCCTCTGTGGTATTTGCATCTTCTCATACATTTAAAGACAGCAAACATTTGTCTTCTCCAACTTTGTTTTGCTGGCCTAACCACATCAACCTCTTCTAGTCATAGGTCTTACAGGTCTCAGGATATCTTAGTAATTTTTCTTTGTACCTGTTCCTGTTTTTCTGCTTTTGAACATGGACCAAAATTGCTGTGCAAACTTTGTTATTTCCACTGAAAAGTCTCCCCTCCTACAAACTCAATTTTATGGTCCTATTACACTGGGGTTCACAGATATGCTAAGACTGAATGCTACATAATATTTTTTCCTCCTTGCATCCAAGCAAAGAATTTGCAGTTATAGGAGAAATTCTTATTAATTCCTAAATGCATGACCTTGAAATTTGAACTGCTGAATTTCATCCTAGCTCTTTTTATTCAGTCACTATGTCCGTCCAGTTTTTCTAATACATATCTAGAACCTTCCTTGAATAAATAACTAGAGAAAATAATCTGGAGATAAAGAAAACCTCTTTTTGCATTTTCACTTTTGTCTTCGAGGATAATGATAACTCAAGGCATAGAGCCTGAGGAATAAAAGTGGTAAGCAATTCCTGTTGGTGAATGGGACAAAACCTGGAGTGTTTGGTTATTTCTGATTGCCAGTCTCTTGAGATCAATTGAAGACCTTGATCCTGTAGGCTCTCATGAATGTATAAAGGCTTTCAGAGTTAGGAGAAGGAAGTCTATACTCCTCACAGTACTTTGCACAGAAACACAAATAACTGGAAAGTGTGTGAGTTTGTAAGTGTATAAAAAAAGAGATCAGAGGAGTTGTATCTCATACATATTTTAAAATGTAAATGTCAAGATGGTGAGTTTAGTTTTAATTTATGTCTTATCATTAGTGTTTTCCATGTATTTATTTATTCATCTATGCAAGTTACAGCACAATGGATGAAAATATTTATGGAGTGAAACAAAATGTTATGGAATGAAATACTGTTGCACTGAGATGTCTGTAGCACGCTAAGTTCCCCCAAACTGTTCTGTCATGCCTTATTAACCACTTTGCTTCCACAGAGTGACTTTGTATTTTAATTCACTGAAAGCACACATTTAATCTCACTGTACAAATAAAGGAAAAACAGGACTTTCATCTCCACTGGTGCTTTCACTGGCGTAATACCAGCCTACTGATTTCAAGGGAGTTACCTCTTCATTCTTACTAAGTTAACCAAAAAAAAAGCAGCAGGCTTTCTTTCCAGGACAGGACAATCAGTTATTCCTGTTTCAGATAAGGGTAATAGGGACTTGGATGCTGAATTGTTCATTAACTTGGTATGCTGTTTTGAAGAAGAAACAGTATATCTTGCAAGCACTAAGGCCATGAACAACTATAGATAGTGTTAACTGTTAAATCCTAAAACAGAAGATGACTGAGAGTCTCAAGTGGAGGCCTATTATTTTCCCTGACAGGGGAGCGACCGTGGTGGTTGGGACAAGGTGACGATGTTGACCTGAGATAGCAAAACTTTGTGCCCAAGTAGATTGTCTTGGACATGGTGGAAGAGGAGAGCTCCTTAGCAAAGGCACACCTAGACCTATGAGAAATAATGTTTGCAAGTTTGTCCCCTGTCTGTGGGGCAGAATATTTTTTTTATCAACTGAAAACGACACTACAGGAAAGGAACTGATTATTTGTACATAACGCAAAACTGTAAGTTGGATTCTTTGAATTCAAAATGCTGGACAGCTGGACTCCGTGATCTTTGGTACACAGTGTTATTTTTGCTCTCTACTAACCATTTGGAATAAAGAAACTGAAGTGACAAATGTAGCATTAAGTTGAGTTGTGCAGCTGGGGGAGGCTGAGCAAGCCCAGGGCTGGCAGGGGCAGGGAGCAGAGCAGCTCTGGAGCAGAGGCCGGGTTACAGGGTGGCTTGGGGAGCCACCACATCTGCCAACGGTGGCGGCCACACGAGCCAGCCTGGTGCAGACGTTGCCCCTGGGGGTAGAAGCAAATGCTCCTGACTTCAGCTGCCTGCAAAAGCTACCACCATGCTAGGAGTATTTCCCAGGTTAGTGCATGACCTGGTTATATCTCAGCTTCTGGCGGAAACTGGCTGAAAGGATTTTCATGGACAGATTCTACCATGCACCATCACGATGACCAGAACTGGTGTTTGTGCCAGCCAATTACTTGTTAAGCTGGGGTGCCATACATTTTGTTGTTCATTCAGCTGCATCCACCCTGTTTGGTTTTTCAGTGTCACAACTGAAAGCTATAAAAAAAAAAATCCAAACATGATAGGCCAGTAACTCAAAGTAGGTGGCAGGACAGAGTTGCAGCTGAGGGGCTTCCCTGCAAGGGAAGGGGAACCAAGTGAGTTCTGCTCCTGCTGTGATTGCAACCATTCCTTGGGCCAGGGCATTTCTTGAAGCAGTATTTAGTATCTTCTTGTGTTAAGCCTTGTGTAGGCACATAAGTCAGTCGTAAGCCCTAAAGACGTTGTAATATACATTGCAGATCTTGCACATAGTTAGCTGTGTCTTGATAAAACAGACACAGGATTCTAAATTTAAACATGTTTACAGTGGTTTGCAAATTTGCAATCTCACTTAACAGCAGGGAACGAATGGGAAGGAAGAGTATAACACAAGTCACACAGATAAACAAGATAGCTATGCATAATTTGATGGGTCTAAATCTTTGAACTTAGTCTTGATATGCATATATATACAATTTGACTCTCCTTTGATCCAGATTTTCTAAAAGTAAATCTTCTCTTCTTTTTTTGCTCATGGCACAAACAAGTCCTGAGTAGCTTAACTGACCTGCTATCCTATCATTAAAAAATGCAACCTACAATGCTGAAAAAATATTGACACACCAAATGCAGAAGACAACTTAAAACACAAAATCAAACTGAAAGTTTGGAGAGGGAAATAAATATTTTGGTGACAATGAAACTACTTATTCTCTGAAGACTGTTCCTGTTAGGCAGCTGCAAGAGCCATTTAGGCAATTACATTTTGCTATTTTCATAAGCAGTTTGAGAAAGTATTTTTCTCCACCTAATTAGTGCTGTGTCAGTTCTCTCCAAAATCACTTCTGACTTAAGGGAGTACTATAGCTACCTGTTACATAATTATGGAGGTTAAAATCTTGGGATTTATTCTGTTGTATGAATAGTTACTTGGGTGGTATGACTTGGAATCCTACAGAAATTTCTGTGCCTCTTAGTTTGCTAATGTCCTGACCTTAAATGATGCCATAATAGGATTTCTCTAAGCAAGAAAGTGTTAGGTCTGGTTGTGGTTAAGATAATGTTCAGCTAAACTGTACCTACCTAGCCTGTTGTAACTTCAATACAATTGAAAATGAGGCCAACCCCTGCAGGGCTTCCCTGAGCTGTATTATAACACTCCCACAATTTCTAGTAGAGTGCTGTGAATAGACAGAATAGGAATAATTTTGTTATACTGTGATAGTATGAAGATATATGGGAGATGATGTTTGCAGGAACCTAATAAAATGTTGCCCCTTTCTATCAGCCTGACTTCACGAACAGACCCGCTGCAAAACTGAACTCTCAGTACCTGAGAAGTATTTGTAAAAAGAATAATATTAGGTAGGTATCTCAATATAGCACCTCTTGAATATTTGTCTTTCGGAATTTAGTAAAATAGTCCTATTTGAAAACACACTGTTGGCTTTCAGTCTTTCTTTTTTCAGTATGTGAATCAGTCTGTGGCATTTGTTTTTACAAGACAGATGTGGATTTTTTATTAGCTAATGGCCACCTTCCTCCCTACTTTGAGCAGTACTTCTGAATGCTTGCATGTTGCATTTGTTCACCGACAACCTCTTTGAGTAGACTCGCCTTATTTTTTTATAAAAAGAAACCATTAGTTATCCCTAATATTGTTAGTTTATGTGATTTGGCACTTTTATTTGTTATGCAGTTGACCTTTTTTGCTAGCTGAATAATATTTGACTGGTATTTTAGTATTGAATTCTTAAGCAAGTGAGTTCAGCTGATGGATAACAACAGTAATGGGATGGATGAATATTGTTCTGCATGTCAGAATCTGCAGTTAGTCAGATGGATCCTGGCCATGTAAGTACTTAAGCATGTGCATAGTTTTACTCACATGAATAATCCTATTGAATGGTCTGATTTTAGTGAGCAAATTAGTTCACCTCTCTGTGCTTTGGTTACCTCATTCCAAATTGGGGAAAATAATACTCAGCTCTTTGCGAGCTGTTTTGAGATGCATAACTGAAAAGCATTTTACAAGAGCTATGTGCAACCATTTTTAGGGCTTCTCCTGAAAAAGAGTTATACTCGAGTGTCAGTAGAGCCTGTGCTACAGGCCCAAGTGCTTTCCATTTCATGCTAGGCCACCCTACTGCATATAGCCAATAATGAGTGACAGGTATCTCAACAGGACTATGCAGACTACTAAGAATATGAATCATCCTCTGGAAGTGGATGTCTCTCTCTATCATCTACGCAGCGAGGGAAATATTTGCAGAAGAACCTATTCAGTTTACAGCACCATATATTTAAGCTATTTTATATTCTCTTCCTCTGGCAGCTTTACCTTAGGCCTACCTGTTTTATTGACTTTTTTTCTCCCTTTAAGGAAACCAAACTTCCTGTTTTATGATTCCAGGGATATGACTGCTTTGGGCATTTTATTTCAAGCTTTGTACACTAACCTAACTACTCTGTGCATTCCAATATGTTTCCTTGAATCAGTTGAGAATGGTTTTTATTCCTATTCCTCATTAGGACAAGATAAATGCATATATTTAAAATAAGGCTAACAAAGAAGGATTAAGAGGCACTAAATCAATTGACAGCTCTTGGGGAGGCTAATTACCTCACCAAAGAATAAATGCAGTCAGTAATTATAGCTGTGTTGTAAGGCTGATTTTTAACTTTTTGGTAGTCTGTATTTACGACTATAAGGAGAAAGATATATGTTGCATATTTAAATAAGAAATTCTTCCTTTAAATACGTTATAAAAGAACTTGGGGCCAGATTCTTTATTGGTGTTAATACGCATTGTTTCATTCAAGTCAATGGAGTTATGCCTACTTACATAAACTGAGAATCTGGCCTTGAATTTTTATATCTGCTGACATCCGTGATGTGCAGATGTTGGTGCAGAACATTTATTGCAGGATATTTACTGCCCTGCAATTTGTAAGTCTATTACTGGTGCTCACTTAAAATTTACCTACCTTGCACAGGCAGATAAATCTTTCTGCAGTACAGCTATCACAGCAACTTTTTCAGTTCTGACAGCTTCCCCTTTTTTTTTCCTCTTAAATAAATCCTGATTGTAGGATGAGTTGGATTGGACTTAGATGTAATACCCAATGAAATTGCTCACATAGAGGTTCTCCACAAGACAGCCAAAGTATTAGGATCATTGAGCTGAAGTACATTGGAATAACAGTGTACACATGGCAGACAATTTGACAGTGCTGAAAATTTTGGCCAAGCAGAAAATGATAAGAGTTTCCAAAAACTTTCACATTCTGCATGGAGAGAAAATGAAAACTTTTCCTTTTTTAAATCCAAGAGAAAGACACAGTACCCCTGAACAGCATGGATATAAATTAGGTGGCATGTGAAAGGCTCCTATTCAGGTACTTGGTCTTAATGACATAGTGCAGGGTTTCAGACTTGAGTTTACCGTGTCACAGGTGTGTCCTAAGTACAGCACATTTTAAGGATGTTTTCTGTGTTCACTGCTCAGTTTTAGTTTCAAACTTCTCGCTGGCTGCTCTCTTCCCCTGTAGCAGAATGGGGCTCTGGGCCTGGGACTCCTTGATACCAACGCAGTCAGCAAGAAATACAGAGTAACACAGTTGTGACTCCTCAGAAAAGAGGCTATAGCGAGATTAGTGAACAAGGACAGGTTACCCTATGAAATGTGGGCTAATGCAAATCACTTTCACCCTGTTCCTAACAGACCCATATCACTGTGTTTAACATGACAATTACAATTTTTATATAGTCTGATAATATGGGCATAAACTGCTTGTAGTGAATGCTACAGTAAAGCTTAGCAGATTTGTCCATTTGCAAGAGCAAAAAAGTCTACTCTGAGACCTCAACATTCTCATTTAGCACATCTTGCATTTTGATTTTGTGAAAATGGTGAAAGGTCTATGTATTCTTTTCTGGACCCCTTTTTGTAAGGGGAAAACCATCACAAAACCTAAGGAAAAATAAATTTCAGAAGGAAGTTAGATTATCTGCTTTTTATTATCTTTGTACAGAAACAGCAAAGATGATATTATTAAATCTTATTAATATTAATAAATAATAATAAAAATATGTTCATAGGAGCAGGTTTCCAAGCTATTCAGTACCGCTACATTGGGTAAGTAACAGTACACAGTAAAAGTGAACAATGCAGGGAAGCAGCAGATTTAAACGCTCACTCTGAAATGACGTCAAGTGAAGGCTGTGTAAGGCAGCTTCAGTACAACAGTAAGAAACTACTGAGAAATGTGAAAGAAAAAGGAAATAAGCAGAAAAAAATGCTTTTGTTTTTGTAAAGGGAAAATGCTCTGAGCTAGCATTTTAGCTCAAGGAGTACAGTCCTGAACATTACGAAACTCTCAATCAATGTACATGTGCAAATAAGCGTTAAACAAATGACTACCATGTCAGAGATCTAGTGAAATGGTCAAACACCTCTGTATGAAGGAACACACTGCAGCAGTCTCAGATACCTATAATATTCCCACTTAACCTGACAAGACTCAGTTTCCTGCCTCCAGCAACTGATTTTGTCATGTTGCCTAAAGCAAGGTACTTCCCTTTCCCTTTCCTTAATACCTTAAGTACTTTAATTTCTTTAAATACCTCTTGATGTGCTTCTGTAAGGCGCACACAACACAAAACTGCTTTGAGATTTTCTGAATGTTAGCATGGGTCAAATTTGATTATCTTTATAAAAGCATCATGAGGAGAGCTCTTTATTTTGGACCAATCTTTTACCCAAGCTGAGCAGGACGTACCCGCCGTAACCTACGGCAAACCTGTACAAGCAGGACAGTGCGTCAGCTGGCACAAGGCACTGCAGCGAGATGCTGAATCACTTTGAATTGCCATAGCAGAATTTATTTTTTTTTCAGTAAACCATGAAACTGAGGTAAAGTGGAAAATAACATTGTGTTGTGTGTAATGGGAGAATTTTTTTCCTCTCTACCCTCAAGCAAGAAGCTGTGAACAGTTGTGCTCAGTTTACTATAAGGAAAGCTGCCAACCCTGGACAAGTTTGCATCTTCTCTTAAATCTTTGGCCCAACCTCAGCCACTCTCTCGGGCTGTTGGAACATGCCTTACATTTCTTAAGCCCACTGATGGCACTTTGACTCCATTCATAGTAACTTCAAAAGTGCAAACCTGATATTGACCCATTTTGTTATTGGAGAATTTGTATTTTTTGTTACTGATGTTTTGGTTTCCTTAAAGGAGGGGTACAAAAGAGACCTTTGGTAAGTGAAATCAAGGAAAATGCAGATACTGAAAGTTCATGCTTTTAGTGTTTTTGTGTCAGGTACAGTATAATATAGCTAAAATATACAGGGCTGATCCTTGCCTTGTGTAGTTATTTACACTTATTCCTGCCGGAGCTGAAGGCTTGCGGAGCCTCCTGGCTGGAAGGACAACAGCAGTGCCCATGGAGAGGTGCTGACTGAGCCCTGCTGGCACCCGTGGCCATGGCCCCACCTGGCTGCATGCTGCTCTCCCCAGCGGCATAAGAGCATTGCTATCCTCACTGCTGCATAGGTCAGCACCGATGGGTAACTTCTCCAAAGTCCACTCAGAAGGGTAACTGGGGTATACCCAGGTAAATATTTTACCTCCCCCAATATCTCTTTTGCTGAAGGACAAATATTGTTCACTAAACATTATTCACTTTAGTCCTCAGCTAAAAAAAGAGATTGTATGAATGCTCCTGACCTGCTTCAGTATCTAGTCAGCCAGCTTATTTTACATCTCTAAGGACCGTGATATGAGCTGATCTGGAAAACTACTGACACAACTCCCTTCAGCACACAGGGCCCAACAAACAGTTGGTATATGGCAACATTTTGAACTACGTTTGCTTCTACAGTCACCATTTCTGGGCCACAAAGCAAAGGAGAGGAACAAATCTTGCTAGTTTAAATACATCCCTGACTCAGAGCAGGCTCTTCAGTTGTATTCCTTTAAGACAACCACTTCGCATTTAGGCAATACAAATCTGATTACAATGGGAAAGTATTCTTTTGGAAAGGAGAGTCAACAACTGAGTAAAGCTTTTAGAAAACATACAAAGAAAGGAATCTTGGCTCGCTCAGGAAAGTAGCTACTCACCTTTATACCTGCAAATTACGGAAACAACTAATCACAAATACAATAATTCTGCATCCTTCTCGAAGACACTGGAGAGATTTCCATCTCTCTATCAACTGATAAATGAAGGAGATTAGGAAGAAACTTTCACTGACAGCATGTTCTTTAACAGCTGCAGTGGTTTAGACACCTTATTCTTTAGGAATTAGTGCTGGAAGAGGGACAGGAACTACATAAACATTTCAGTTCAGATCAGAAGTGCACTTTTGAAGTGAATCTCCTGGCTGTCCCTACTGACCAACATCAGCTTCACACTACAAAGCAGCCTCAGGGTGCAGGTCACACTATGGAGCAGTCCCAAGGCGCATGAACTACGCTGAACATGAACTGAGAGAGCACTTCGGGTATATTTAATGTGCCCAACCACAAACAGGCTTTCAGCCCATGGAGCAGACCAGCTAGTCCAAAGCAAAACCCTACAAAATTGATATAGTGTGCATGTCTGGTCCTCAGCACTAACTGATCCACTCTCTTTGGAGTGTAGCACTACTTGCTTATGTAGACATAACCTAACAGGACTGTTATTTTGACCAATATGCCAAAATTTATAAGTGGATGTTTTCTTAGGTTCCTTTGAACTTACAAAGGTAGTATAATAAAATAACTAGAGGGCACATTTTCTTAGGGAAGATCATTGTGTTTGAGGGAGTGTGTGTCCTGTACTACTGCTTGTGGAAAACTTTTTTTCACTGAAACCCATGTCAAGCGACACATAAGCAACAACAGTCATCCTGTTTTCTGGTGAGCAGAATTTCATCTTCAGACTTTCATTGTAATTGAGATACATCCTGATTTGCCAATAACTACTCAGGAAATAAATACATTTATTTCCAGAGAAATAATAAGAAGGAAGTCGATATTTATTGGGCTTCCAGAAGATTTTTTTGGATTTTAAATACCTATGCTGCTTCGTTTTCGGTCAATGAAAGCATGGAAAAACTCTCACAGAATTCTGTTGAAGGACAATTTCATCAAAAAATCCGGAGTAACTTGTTTTTACCAGCTCTACTTGACAGATGTTTTCTGCCTACAGGGGCACTGCATTACCCAAGTGTTGAAATCTGAATGCTATCAAAGTCTGAACAGACTTGAATGTGTAAAGCAAGCGTTGTCAGTTTCACATTAGAATCTTATGTGAAATATTGCAGCTCTAAGCAAGTGCCAATGAATTTGAAGCACTTTTCTTCAAAACTCCTCCATAAAATATTTTAATGATCCAACTATGCATGAACATAGCTTTCTAAAGGTCTTTTGCAAAATCATAAATCCTCTGTTGTTACAGATTTTAGAATCCCATGCCATTAGCCCTTTAAAATTGTGTTGTAAAAGTTTAACTACTAATTCTGATGCTTCTAGTTTCTTTTTTTCTTTTCAGTATTCATGTTTAGCTATTTTTGAGTAATGTTAAATGTCGGCCTTAAATTAGGAGGTACTTCAGCTGAGCCAGAAGTGATGGATTTTACTAAGTGATTTGATAGATATTAGAGGTGCTCTATATGCTCCAAGGTCTGCATTTCACATTAATTCTTACGATAGTTGTCAGGGGAATGAACTGTAACAAAGAGTCTCTCAGTTCAGTAGGTATAGTGGGCAGATGCCCAATTCGACAAGCAGGTGACTATTTGGGTGTTATTTGTCTCCAGGAAGCTTGGTAATGTGGTAGAGGTTGATACAGTTTGCAGCAGAAATAAGTAGCATACTGATGCTGTGTTATTACTGTTGTTCGAAATGACCATGCTATCACGTAGGACCAAATAAATATAGCAAAATACAGAAATGCATTGGAACCATGGCTGTTTTAAGGAGCAGAGCAGGGTGGCTGCTAGCTTGCCATTTGTCCCGCTGTCCCTTTGGATGTGAGAGTGAAGAGATTCCCAACGCTGCAAGTCTCCTTACTTTCACACTTAATGAGTGACACTTAAAGTTTGCCTTTGGGCATCCTCCAAAGAACAGTCGTGGTGGACTTCCCTTGTCCCACTGCTGCTCACTGTGAAAACAAGGGAAATCCTGCAATCGCAGAAGTCTTTTTATTCCACTTCCTTTAATGCCACTATTATAAGCTAATCTGTTTTAATACTCAAAAGAGTTTAATGACATACTTAGTAATATCACAGTACAATGCTTTTTTATATCAGATTATGAAAGATTCAACCAGCATGGCCCATCGCTGGTCTAAGGTTTGAGGGCAGCACTGATTTCTAAATAAGCACTAAAGTGGCAGATGAGTGGGAGCATCATTATCACAAGACCAGTGAGGGCACTGCAGAAGATGGAGGCTGTCAGGTCAGGGGGCAGCACTCAGTTCAAACAGAGGAGTAGAAAATGGGAAGCTGGACACAAAGAGGTGGGCAGACAGAAAGTCAGATCAAATTGCACAAGGAGACATTTTTATACCTTTATAGGGAATGCAACAGGGCAAGAATGTCTATCTGTAAAGTTAGAAGGTATTTGTATGAAAACACTTCCCTGTCACTCAGGGTATCAGACTGGAATTTAATCGCGTTCTGGGGTGCCAGGAGAGCAGGTGCAGCAGAAGTCAGGGACACTGATGATAAATAGCGTGCAAAGCCAGAGAGGAGTGCTGATCACCATCTTCTGGCCGGCTGCTTCTCTTCTTTCCTAATCGTTGCTGACTTTGTGTGTTCAAAGAGTTTGTGCAGACTCCAAAAGAAGTGTAAAAAGCCTTTACTAAAGAAAAACAAAAGTATGAGGTCTTTTATTTATCTGCTGGTTTTGAGCACATAGGTTCACAATGGAGACCCATTTTCCATGACATTTCAAATTACTAACCATTCCCCTTATTCCATTGTCTGAACAGAAAAGAGAGAGAAAAAAAAAAGTAATCTTGAAGATCATTGTGAATAACTCTCTCCATTACTCCAGAAGGCCTTTGGATATGATGGCTCTAGACCATTCAGCAGAGCAGATATGTCAGATACAGGCTTTAAGTGGCAGATATAGGGGCAAGAGCACTAGAATGCTGTAATCAATACACAAGTGGAATAAGTTAAGAATGAACTGTCTAATTCCTGTTTTTCCTAGTTCACTTCATTTTGAAACTACTAACGCTCCTTCTATGCAGTTTTGAGTTTTTATTAAGTTTTAATATCCAAGAGGTAATTCTCAGAGATTTTTACTTCTCCCTAAAAGCAACTACCTGCTTCCACCTACTTCTAAAAGGATTAAGGGGCTTCTTTGCAGACTAACTTTAATCAAAAGATTCATAAGAGGTAATATTTACAATCTGGTGTTTCAGATTACATGTCCAGTTTGATCCTAGGCCTCGGTTTTATAATTGACAGACACAGCTCCTCCAGTTGGCTTCCTCTAGAAGACAATTTCCGAAAATCATGCTCGACACCAAGCTAGAAACAAGTTACATGAACTTCAGACTCAGTTTAGCAAATTAAGTGCCTAAGAAGTTTCTGACCAGTCAAGCTATGTATCAGTTGTCTTGCACAAATGGGAAATCTTCTTCTATTTGCTTCTTCTGAATGTCTGCAAGGGTACAACTTTGAGTGATGCACAGGAATACTCAGGATAGGCCTAATTCTTGCAGCACTGTAAGTGTGCGCCAGTTCATAGAAAACCAATTAGAAATGTATATTTAGCGGCATGGAAGAGCAATGTTCTAAACCCTAAATATTAGGGTTGATTGTGAAATGTTACCTGTGCAGAGATCCTCTCAGGAAGCAGAAGGGAGGGGAATAACCCTAAACATTTAATGTTAAAGCTAGAGCAACCAGGAACACATGGCAGTCCAGACAGCCCATCACCAGTTAAAGCATGTGGCAAATTCAAAGGGCTAATTTAAAGCTGGCAATATAAAAGTCTGTGAATGCTGCCAAAGAACCAGATGTCTCATGCCTGGAAGAGTCTCTTTCTCTTACAGACTCTTTGCTTATGGGTCCTGTAATTGATCTTCCAAAAGCGGAGCATAAAACATCGACAGGCTACTCTGAGGTATTGCATTGTGGTCACTGACAATTCTAATAACTCTTCTTCTTTTTTTCTTTCTTTCTTTTTTGCTTTTTTTGCTTTAAATCAAAAGGTTGAAAATCTTCCTTACTGATTTAAAACATGAAAACGGACCTTTTCATCTTACTCATCTTACTATTTGAAATAGTGCTTTGGACTTCCATGGGCTTGAAATCTGTTACCAATATGACCTAATTTATGAAGAAATGTTTGTAAGATGGAGTATGGAGTTTCTTATTTAATTTAATAAAGATGATTTAGGGCTAGATAATATAAATATTTGTGTACAGATGTGGGGTGAGGTTAGGAAATTCTGGTCACTGGATGAATTAAAATGTATTACTGTTTCATTCAGTTTGGAGAATTTTGTAGCTTTTGGAAGAAACAGCATGTTTACAACCAACTGTCCAAAACCTAAACTTGCTGAGCCAATATACCTCAGAATTATTCAGGTTCCTGAATCAATATCTGCATTTTTCCTCAGCAATCCAAAAGGTAGGCAAATAAAAAATCAAAAAATAAGGTAGCAGCGTTACTCATTCCCTCTGAAGCAACAACAACGTCCTACTCTTAAAAAAAAACGTGACTTGAAAAACTTTCTTTGAGCATAGAACCAACACACTAGGGCCTGGAAGTCCTTTATGCTACCAAGAAGAGGAATTCAATCTGCTTTTTCTGAGTTCTGCCAAACAGGGAAACCAGAGATCTTATTACATAGTAAATTGTTGGTTTTAACTCAGGTAAACCAATGCTTAATGTGCTGAACTGAAACTTGTGAATATCTCACCTACTTGACTGGTAATCACTTTTTCTTCAAACTACGGACTGTTCTACATTTCTGGCTTGATTCTGATTTTATTGCTGTAACTCCATCAAAACTACTCTGTGGTACCTTGGCTGCCCTCCCAAAAGTCTAATTGGCAAAGCAGTGATTCTGTATCTTTAAAGTTTAAGATGTGATTACAGCTGAGTTGTGGCTGTGAATATTCACGCTGGATGTGAGGTGATAAAAGGCTGGCTTTTCTGTCGGAAGTAGGCAGAGGTGATGATGAAGAGACTTCTTGAAAAGACTCAGTCCAGTGACAAAGCACAGCAAATTCCCTGAATTAGTCAAGTACCATCGCCAGTACTGGAGCCCTGTAGCACCCCCAGTAGCAATCAGATGTTATCATATACACACTGCTCTGACAACCTACAACTGATTTTCTCAGACTTTTTTTTATTACTTGATTGTTAAAAAGCATTTACTGCACTGATTACCTGTTAAACATGAAATATTTCACTGGAATCTGGTTTGCTAAATTGTAAGAACCTAAATGCAGAGATCTTTAAGCATCAGGTCTGTCACTGCTGCTGACATACCAAATTCACCATTTGAGATATTATGTACAAGCCATTCATTTTGTCTAAACAATTCACTGCTGTGCTCTTAGAAAAAAAAACACTCCATGCTGCAAAAATTAAACTTTATCAAACATGGTGCAAACATGTTCTGTGTAATAGCAAGCAGACAGTAATGCCCAGGGCATTTTGCAATTGTCCTGGGAATATTTTACCCAAGGTTTCTAAATCACCTCACATTTATTACTGTAATTTTCATCAGATATTTGACATAGTAAATGTTTCTTAAGTTTTTATAGCTTTTATCTAAAAAGTACAGATTGTTTAATCTTACTGAATGACATCATGCTAGTCATACTTTCTGTATGAAAGTCACCTTTGTGTACGTTGCTTTGACTTACAGATTTGGAGGTATAATTGATGTCTTCCCCATTTCAGAAATATTTATGCATATATGCGTGTGTATGTATAAAAACATATGCACACTTCTTCATAAAAAAGGACATTGCCATTAACATCATGCAGGATGTAAGCTACCTTGGCCTGACATGGGCAGGGTAGATAATGTCTCTCAGAGCTCTTGTTCATGACTTCCTGCTTATTCACCTCTGCATTGATTATAGTTTTCAACTCTCACAACCAGAATCTTACTAAAAACAAACAAATAACCCCAAATACCCCAAAAGCAGAGACACAGAAGAACAAGATGCTGGGTTCAGAGGGTGTTGATATAGTCTGCGCTCATGTATCAACTATTTCTCAGCCTTGTTCATATCAATTCAATATGTCAAGGAACAAAGCTTTATCCGCTAGATACTTGATGGAAACTATCAGTTTATTTCCTAAATGCAGTTTACCTTCTTTCTTGCCATTATAATTCACAAAAACTAATGAAATGCTGACAAAGACAGCTGCTAGCTCCTGAAACAAATCGTCTTCTTACTTCTGAGCAATTTTGTACAGCATTTGCTGCCTTCTGTCCAGCTGAAAACAAATCACTAAATTGAAAGCATTCATATTAATAAAAAGTTGTTACGCTTATTTTCACCAGCATAACATTGCTTTTTATCATACTAGCTACATCCCCTGTTCAAATGAACTGTATTAAAGCTGAAACTATTATTACTTGATTATACTGGAGACACACAGAAACAAAGACCCAAAGAGTTATCTGCTGATCCAGCATGTGGTAAAATGCCAGTCCCTTCCCAAAACACCGCTGCAGGCTCTGTTTACAAAAAGACAGGAGGACAATGAATAAACAAGGAGGGTGAGAACTGCGAGAACAGGTACCAGGAAAACCGAGCAGGTTTTTACACAGTAGGCTGCAATCTCAGCTCAGCACCTGCACAGCCACTAAAGAGAAAGGTCCTTTGAAAATGACAACTGAGAAACTATGAACATAGACCTTCTGTGAAATAACTTTTGATGCCAAATGTTATTTCCATCAGTGAGCTGTTACTTGCCAAGATATGTCCCCCAAGCAGCACCTTCACTGAAATCTGCTTCTGTTGTAACATCACAGTGATTTTATCAGAGAGCGCCTCTAATGGGCTTGCTCCTCTTTTAAGGGTGAAATGCTGGAGCAAGGGAAGGGAAAGAGTAGGTTGGTCTATTTAATTTTGTTGAGTTTTGGGGAAATTTGGCTCAATCTGCCTAAAATAGACCAGAAGAGTGAGATGAAATTTCACATGAAGACATAGAAAATGTTTGTGTTGTCTTATTTTGAGTACTCAAATTTGGAGTACTCATATTTGAAACTTGTGATCAACACTGAGCTTTAGCCTTGCTCTATATTTTGTCCTAAAAGCACAGCTGCCTTGATATGCCTGAAATAATGGGATTTAGTAAGATTATAACCAAAGTATTTTGTGGGGAAATAAATGGAGACAGTACATGTCCACTAAAAACTAACATTAGAACCTAGACAGACAGCTCTGTTTATTTTTATTATTAGGCAATTAAGAAAATCCATCTAAAAACATGTTCTGTGCTTTTATTTGAATGCACACTTGCAATTTAAATAGGTTTTTTTTTTACATTTTACACTGAGATAAATTCATAAAATGAATTAATTTCCATTTGCAATTTTCAGTCTATAAAGATATGTGCCAAATATGTGCACACTGAGCTACACTTGATATGCTATGCGAAATAATACAAGTTTAGACCTGCAGAAATGTAGAGCTATTAAATTGTCAGCTCCATATTTATGTAGCTTCTTTCTTGTTACACTGTATTTTGTCCCCAGCTATCCTTACATAAAGTTTCATGAAAAATGGAGTTGGCATGCTATATGCTATGAATAAGCTGCCAAAAACTTACATTATGTAAGAAGCAACATAACATATGAGGTGATACTGTGATGTTGTTTCTTCTACATGAAAAAATAGAGCTTTTCTTTGTACTTCCATTTCCCTTTGGTAAAACAGGCAGTGGAGTGACCTAAGTCTTACATCAAGGCAATGTGTGGCCAAGAGAGCAAAGGCCTCTCAGCTTTTGCTGCAGTCCCTATCCACCAGGCAATGTTTCCTGCAGTCAGTCCCTCCTATAGGCTAAGAAAACTACTGACAGCTATTTTTACACGTTCCCTCATAAACCTCTTTCAACCCCCCCCCCCCTTCCCTGTAGTGCATTAGTAATAACTAAGCTTAAAACTACAAAACCCCACAGGCTATGGGAACACGTCTTGAATGCAGTTGATAGTATTTAGCTTTCTTGCATTTAACGCAAACTTTCTCATTTTATGAGCAAGGCATCCCTACTAAAAGTGAACATTTGACTGTTCCTCGTAGGCAATGGATTCCAGTCTTCCTCTGACATTCCTTTATTGTATAACATCTGTTTTTTTACAGCCATATAGTTTAAAAATAAATACTGTGCATGCAAATTGATACCTTTAAAAATACTACCTTTAGATTTCCCCATTTATTTAGTTATTCCTGTAAGTAGCAAACTTCTTTATACAATGACTAATTTAAAAATTCCTTCTTTGTTTGCCTGAAGTTTGTGCTATATTTTCTTCTGAAATAGGTAATGTTTTCCAGTGGGGTAGATGGACTGCCAGTTGATAAATATATCCTAATAATTATGCTTCCTATTAGGCTGCTGTGAAAGTGGTCCTCCCAGTGAGACCTGTGTATTTTTCTCCTGCATAAAGTTTGCTTTTTTGCTTTTTCTTTTGTATGTTTTAACAGAATGATTATTCAGCATTTTTACTGGCCAGTTATCATCTACTCCGTCATTAAGACTGTATTTAATTAGCTCTGAGAAGATATCTGATAAATCCATTACACACAGAATAAACCTTTAAAATGCTACCTCTTGCTTCCCTCAATTAATCTCATTTCACAATATATTCCTGAAAATTAAAACCCTCTTTCCTCACCCTCCTGGTTTTCACAGACCTGTCCTCTTTTTGTCTCATGTTTGCATTTATTATTTTTTCAGTAAAACTGTGCAGCCTGCAGCCACTCGACTAGCATGACTTCCTGCTGACTCTGTGAGCAAATACGTTCTAATTCAAAGACCACCCCCACTGCAGTTGCCATACATAAAAGCTCACATGTACCTTTCCAGCGCAGATAATGGAATCTGGATTAAAAAAAAGCAATACAGAAAGATCAGATTTCACAGAGCACCGTATGGATCAGCTGTTCTTTATGATTCTTAGCCCTGAACTGTTTCACGGCACTGTCTCGCTGTCTGCAAACGTGTAAGACTACTCTGTTCTGAAAATGTAAAATCTGCAGATCTTCTCCTTGCTCTTACAGTTCCAGTCACCAGAAGCAAAAGATCAGGTTTTGCTGGACCCTGGACCCCTTCAACCGCCATTCCCTGATGGAGCTTTTATAGTGTTTTGAGAGGTTACCTCTTGTAACTCATCGTCAGCACTAGTCTACTCTCTCTACTGATTCCTTAGCGTGTAGGAGATTAGCTTTACTTCACTTTTCCATCACCTCCCAAGGGATTAAGCTAATTCAGCTTTCTACAGTTTTGTACCATTTTCCCAACTGTCTGTGTGTGATACACGCTAACCGTTACAGACAGGTCTCCACTTCGGCCAGGTAGCGGCAGCCTGCTCTCGACTGCCATACCTTCTGAGTGCCTTTTTGTCCATCACACATCATATGACCAAACATATGGCAGTTATCTTATGGAGAAGAAATGACAGGTCCAAAGAAAGAGGGATGGATATGATGCAAGCATCACACTGATGGGCTGCATGCTGCCTGCTGACAGGGGGCTAAGCCTATGTGAAACAGAGGGCCTGAATGCTAGGGTGAGACAGAGATGGACCTAAAGCTTCCAGGTCTGCAACGTCTTCTAACCTGCCTCTGAACTGCAAAAACACTTGAACTTGCTAGGCACCTACTTCCTGGTTTAATACATATTTTTGGCAGGTGAGGCAAGGTCTTCAAAGACACAACTGTCATGTGACTGGGAGCATACCTCACTGTGGGAAGTGCTAATGGGAAAGGAAGGCTGCAGCCCCTTAGTCGTCTCTCAGCAAATCTGAGCCTGAAGTGCCTACAGTTCTGTCTCCAGATCTGCTCAGGACAACCCTGCATGAATAAATCTTTTTTTTTTCATGTCTCTGTCTGACAGGGGTTCTTAAACTAGATGATGTTTCTGTGTTCAGGGCCTCAAGGAGCTAGTGATACACCAGATGAGCTCAGCCAATGCATTACCCATACAAAGCAGATAGGGTTCCTCACAAAATGTGGTTGCTCTTCTGTTGCAAAGATGAGCCCTGGGTTCCAGTGCTTTTACTCCTTGCAGTTGCTATGGATGAGATACCTATGTCTCTCCCTCCTGACTACTTAATGCAGAACAGAGACAACTCTTGGAGCAGGGCTCAAAATTTGCATAATTATATATTTTACTGCAGTTACAATTCTAGACTAGGCCTCAGAAAATACAAACCACATCGAATTATTTTTATGCTGCTGGATTGTGAATCTAAAAGCTTTTACCCTTTATACTCCAATGCTTTGATTTCCTCTCAAGCCTTATTGAACAGCCCATGATTCTAAAGTTACATCAAAACTAAGACAACTGAAATTCGGTAAAAAGAACAAAGCAAAAAAGCAACCTCAGCTGAACAGACTGAAGGTGAAATTATACTATTTTTAAAAAGAAAGCAAATAACTTAGATTTTACATTCTATTGACAATCCCCATATACAGTTTTTGGCATTGTCACGCTCACAGGCAGACGGATCAGGGACCCAGCCTGTTGGGAACCGAGTAGAATAGAAACACGGCATACTGCCTTTGTGCCACAGGCTATGTTTACACTGTGTACTGCCAGCAAAGATGCAAGCTCATTCTGCTGAGACACTAGGCTTATTAGCCCAGACTTGGCAGTGTGCTTACATGGTGATTTTTTTTTCTTTGATACAAAGCACAGGTAGAGTATGTTCTCGGCTGCCTGTCCTATACAGCGCAAAGGAACTCAAAGTTTATTTCCCAGTTGAAAGCCCACTGTGGAAAACTGGCAGAGGTCTTAATAAAGTATCTTTATTTAAACCTTTCCTGTTTTCTTGGCAAATACCCAACACTGACCTATTCAATAAATACAGAGCTTATTTTTCCATAGACCCTAGTATATCACTCTTGTCTGTTACAAAAAGAATGACTTGCAACTTCTTAAGACATTAGGAATGATGACGTCCCTTTGCTTCAAAATCCCACCTTTGAGTATGGCTAGCACCAAAGTTAACTTTTCCTTTAGTTTTCAACTTTTAGGAAAGACACGTTTGAAAATAATCATTGCATTATTCTCTACGTGAGCCTGAAATACTCCTTTGGGTATTTCCACTGACATTGGTCTGGAGAGAAATCTGGCAGTCAGGACTGATGAGAAAGCCAAATTTTGTCTAGGTTTGACCATGCTGTGCTCATTGGATTTCATACCTGGAATTAACCGGTTGCAGAGTATCATCTCCTGCATGTGGCGTACTGGGAGTCTGAGAGGCCTGAGCATGAATTGTCCGACCCAGGTGGGGAACTGGAAAAACAGTCGCTTCCCCCCCTTCCTGTGCTAACACCCCAGAGGCTCTACAGGAGCCACATTAAAGACTGACAAGCTGAAAGTCAGTCCAGGAAAGAAAGGGAAAAAATGCTTTTCTGCTCTTTTTGCTCCTGGAATTGGCTCGCTGTAGTCAGATGAGTGCCAGTCACTGAGCAAAGCGGGGAGGGCTGCACATCTGGAGTGGTGGGAATGCAACCACCTCTCCTGGCAGCAGTGTGCCATTAGCTTGAGTTAGCTCAGTTTGGCTTTATCATCACCCTGCAGCCTTAGAGTAGCATCTGGCAGCAATCTTGGTAGGAGTCCAACGGAGTAAATCAAAGAACACCAGTTTTTCATCAGGCCTGCTAAAGTCATTTCTCACATCTATTCCCAAGACTTGCCTCTCTTTCAGGGTCCTATCCTGTTCTTTTCTTATATAATCAAATTCCTGACTTCAGAGGATTAATCTGTTCATTTATTTCAACTATGTTTACACTTTCAGTGCTTTGGGAGAAAAACAGAAATGGCCAAAATATTCACATTTAAAATCCTGTCTACAGAATATACTTTCATCATGTGTGCTACCCGTCCCTCAAAACAAACTTAAATAGAAAGTCTTCTGGCCTAACAAGCTGTTATGTTGTCTTGTATTTAAAATGTACCACTTTTTCTGCTGCTTACCTCAAGCTTTTAAACCTGTAGAATACTGCTATCATGAGTTATTATCCAATTGCAACATAAATCTAAACTGAAGATAAAAATAGCCTTTTTCTCTCTCTCTGAGTGAACCATGTGGTGTTGCAAAGTGTATCACTACTCTGCAAGGTATTTGAAATACTGCATGATATATAACAAGCAATAAAAGATTTTCTTAGAATAACTTTACTGCAACAAAGCCTCCACAAAGTGCATTTTCAAGATCCTGCTTTGGTGGTCTGCCTCTGGATGGAACCTTTACTGAGCTGCTGGATATGAAAAAAAAAAGAAAAAATGTTTTGATTTGATAAGATGCTTGTTTTTTCATGACTGCATTTATGCAGTCTAGAACATATTCCCCTCAGCCAGTGCTGTTCCATGTCACATTATTGTTTTGCCTACTAGCTTGGCAGTGTGACTTCTCTTTAAGGAAGTACACTAGCAAGCAGCACTATCCCCTGGGGGAGAGGGAGCTTGTGTCCCCCAGACCATTCAGCCTGCCCAGAGCAGACACATGTCTGCTCCAGAGGGACATGTTTATGCTTCCTGCTTGCTCTGGTGTGCCAGGCTGTGTGGGAAGCCACCCCAAATAACCAGGCATAACCTCACTGTAACTGGATGGTGCACAATGCCTGGCTTTTAGATTCACAAGAAAGCAACGACGTCCTTTGCCTCATTTGGCAAACTCAAAAGGTGCAAAGTTTTAGAGAGAATGCAATATATTGTCCCCACCAGTTTGTTGCTCTGAATATCTTTTTAATTCAGAGTACTTTGGCTCTCCCACCCTCAGGTGCCTTGCACAAACAGCCTTTTAGGGCTGTTTTAGGGTTCTCTTTGCAGATTCCCTCTTTACATCTGGTGCCTATTTAAGGTCTGATTCAGATCTGATACACTCAGGTGGAAATTATTAGCAACCTTAAAATCAGTGCAGGTCTTGCTGTAACATCACTATCAGGTCAGAACCACATCTTTGTACACAATGTGAACAAAGTTTTTAAATTAGAATCAATATTTACTGAGAAAACTCAGGATTTGACTTAATTGTCTTCAGAAGTCTGGTGACTATAGGTCTGTTCCTGCAAATCTGAGACCAGGCAAAAGTTCTGTTAAGTTCTGTAAGCTTCACCTGCAGCAAGATTTTCAGAAAGAAATCTGATGCATACACTTGCAATTATTGGTTCTCACTTTGTCACCTAACCTGCTTGTCATTGCAAATAGAAGAGAGAATACAGGATTCACGGAAAGTTTTCTGCATGAAAATTAATACTCATAGCAGAAATGTATAAGCAAACTGAGCAAGGGAGAGTAACAATATTGTTTTTTCTGTTGGGTTAGAGGGTCATATGTACATCAAACTGCAAGAAAATCCTCCTTATCTCCCGCCTGGCAGCAAAACAAATCATACTGCTTGAACAGCAAAAATACTGAACTGTGAACTTGACCACCTGCTTTTAGTTTCCGCTGCTATATGCATATTCACAGCAGGTTTTGCTTATGGGACTACTGAAGTGACTCCTGATATAAGATCAAAATATCTTTTTTTTCCCCCCAGTTTTGTGTGAACATTATATACACAGTGCACACATTTTAAATACTATGCTTTACAAGTATAATATTTAATGTATTCAGAGGCAAAATTAAGGAGAAGAGATAAGTGAAATACACAGTTCTGCAAAATGGAGATGACAGACTATACCTCCTGTAGATACTGAGAAATCACAGAATCACAGAATCACAGAATCACTGAGGTTGGAAGGGACCTCTGGAGACCATCTAGTCCAACCCCCCTGCTCCACCAGGGTCACCTAGAGCACATTGCACAGGATTGCATCCAGGCGCATTTTGAATATCTCCAGAGAAGGAGACTCCACCACCTCTCGGGGCAACCTGTTCCAGTGCTCTGTCACCCTCACAGTGAAAAAGTTTTTCCTCATGTTAAGATGGAAATGTTTAATGGTGACCATTCATCTTCAACTGGCTAAAGAAATGAATATTTCCTGTGGTATTTTGACCACATAAGGCTGTTTCAGATGTATGGGTGACATTTTTAGAGACGGTAGGATTTCAGAAAAACTTGGGATCCTGTTTATCGTGCAGCATGGGATACGGTCCTACATAGTGTATGAAGCAAGAGTTTCCTACAAATTATTAACAATGCATGCAAGAAAAGCAGATTTTTAGCTTCCCTTTTTCAAATTTGCTTATTCCAGAACTCTGATTTTCCATCTGCACTAAAGTAAGTTCCACTGTCTTTTATGTGACTCAGTCACATATTTTTAGACTCCAGATTTTTTAATCACAAAAATTAGTATGTACGTTATTTATATAGCATCTCTCCCTTTTCAAATGCTCGTGAAGGTCCCATACAAAAATATTCAAGGTTATGAACATCATTTTAAGAAGCCTATGAGTGATTTTGGGAAAGAATTAGTAGTAGCAGCAACAGGGAGGGAGTGGGCAATGCATAAAAGTGGGAGCTCTTGAGTTCACTGTAATTAGTACTGGAAGCTCTAGTAAAAGCTGTATTTCTTCACCTGCTTATTTCCATGGGACAGTGGCGGTTCACGGGTTCAAAGTGGAATCTTTAGATTGAAGGTCTATATGGCTTTGATATGTATATTCTCTTTTTTATCAGTATCTTTGACTAAGTACATCTTAAATGTGTCATATGTTTTGTAGAATGTAATTGTTGAACTCAAAACCAAGCTCAAATATGAATTTTCTTTAATAATATACTACATTCCCCTTCATAAAATACAAGTTTTAAAAAATAATGAAACTGTAAAAGTTTACTGGGATTGGTCTTGCACTTCCCAAAGAATCTTTCTTACTGGAAGGCCATACGTGTCATCTAATCTGGGAGACCTCAACCATTCTGTGACCTAGGAAGGGTTCAGAGCTCCCAAGTACAGGTGCAAGCTCTGCCCACATCCCGAATCCCCATGTCTCCCCTCACTCCCCATGCTCTATTCCCCTCTTCCTTCCCCTTCCTGAGGCCAGACAGGCACCACAAGACCATCCTACAGTGTCCCAGGCTAGACAATATGGGACCAGACTCCTATGGCATACCGTGACATCAAGCTGGAGATCACTTCAGACACAGCTGTCATGACCTGGAAGCCTCCTTACCTGGCCTTCACTTTGTGTAATGTGGATGCACAGTTTTCCAATTAGTTAAAAACAAACAAACAAACAAACCCCAACCACACATAAAGATAATGGAAAGAGAAGAAAGAGCAACTGAAACACTTCATATTTCTCATTTATAATGAGAAGGGCAGAGATGCTTTAAAAGGTTAAGCATCAAATTTGAAATGCCTGGACTTTGCAGAATGAAAGAATCAACACTTGGCATTAATCATTCCCTTTTTTTAATCCTGTAGGAGAACAAAAATGGTATTAGCCCAGGGGGAATAACAGGTGATGAAGAAATAAAAAATTAGAGTTGTGATAGTGCTTTGATTACAGAATTATTGGTTATTTGAAAAGAGGATACTTTAAATTGTGCACACTGATAGAAAGCTCATAGTTTTTCACCTTTTAGAAGCTCTCTGAAACCAACCAGAGAAGCAGTAAATGTGGTTTTCATCTCAATGAATGATTAACTTGGATCTAATGCTGATGGTGTGCTTTCCAAATGCTTTTTTTTTTTTTTTTTTTTTTGCCGTTGTGTCTTTGACATTTCAGTTTGACTTGGTGATTGCTGGGGGTGGGGAAGGAGAGCTGAGCAGCAGAGAGAAAGAACAGTTTTTACACAGCAAAACAGATCTTCTAGACCCTGATTAAAACATTTGGAAAAAATCTATAGAGGGGAAGAGCACAGGAAGAGTTCCTTTCCACTTCTCAATTCCCTCAGCAACCAGTTTTCCCTCACACTCCCATGTGTTTTTTCCAGGAGACAGAGCAATTGCCTACCATTGTGTGCAAGGTATTGGAGGATCAGAGGCACTCAGCTATGGTACGTAGGATGGAAACAGGCATTAAAATACTTGAAACTTGCTGAATGCTCTCAGATTTGATATCTGTGCTTATCAACATGAACAGTGGGCTTAAGCAATTTTTAGCATGTGATGTCCTAGCAGTCACAGCACATTTTACCTTGAATTACAGAACATTTCTTCATTGTTTTCAGTTTCCTTGTTATCCATCTCAACATCACTTCCAGATCCTCTTATGCTGTTTTTACACAAGAATCTCAGAATGTATCATAGCCTTTCCCTGTCCAAGAGAAATGACAATTATCTGCTGCACTGCAACCTACATAAGTAACATTTTGGAGGAGTTAACATCTCACTCCAATCTCAAAACAAAACAAAACAAAAAAAACAAACAAACCTCCAGCAAAAATCTTACAGAATTGGCCGAGTTTTTTCAGTCTTTGCCTGCATTTGGTTATATGAGGTGAGGTGAGGCACAGGAAAAGGCTTTGGAAGAACCCAGGAGGGATACAGCACAGAAAGGTGTACATGCCCGAGTACCATGTGTCAGGCAGAAGGAGATGAACAGGAGTAAAAAGAACATAGTGCTGATTTTTTTTAAGAACAAATGAGAGAGATACTTTTACCCCTAAGAAGTCTTGATCAGGTTGTGGAAAACCTTCTTCATGGGATAACCAGGAGCTGAAAGACTGCTCTGTTTAGTCCCATTCCCCCTCTCCTCCTCCCCCTCCCAAAGTCTATCTGCTCCAGTATCCTACTCTGCAGTACTGTCAAGAAGCAAATACCCAAGGAACAGTAACAACAGGGCAAGAGTGTATGATACTATCACTGAGTATTCTCCTAGTCTACAACTACTTTCAGCTCAGGGGCCTCCTGAGCTGGATGTCACTTCAGTATATGTAGTAAACCTCAGATCTCCCTTCCACTGACTTGTCAAGTCCCCTTGAATCCATGTCAACAATTCACACACTTCAGCAAGGAGGGCTTATACCAGTGGGGGTGAAGAAGCTTTTCCTTGCTTTCAGCCTGGTTCCTGCTAGATTCATTTATGCCTCCCACTTGTACTGAAAAAAAAACCAAACAGTGAACAACTGATCTCTTCCATATCACTCAAAGCTGGCAGACATCTGTTATGCCCCTATATTGTTTCTACTTGAGACCAAAGAGTCCTAGCTTACTCGGGAATGGTTTAAGTGGCAGAAATAACCCACCTTTGATCACCCTTGCTGCCCTCATTTGAACTGCTGTGAATGGCCTCCTGGAAAATCCTCTTAAATCCTTTGATAATACACTGCAACTATGCTCTCCACACCCTGATGTGTCCCCCTTCCCTTGTCCATCTCCTCTGAAATCTTTGGATGGAGCATGCAAATGGGAGAGAGAAAAATGTGTGTAGGGGATATAGCTTTGTGCTGGGTGTAAGCTGTAAGGCACAGCAGTACCTCTCACCATGGGAGGCAGTAGCTCCAAGCTCCTCTTGAGCTGTGGCAGGCACAAGAGCACAGAGCAGGCTGAACTCCTGCTTGTTGTGCAAGGCAGCAGAAGGCAAACACACCTGCACCTCAGTCTTTTCAGTAACTCCACCAACATGAGAGCTGCTGCCTCCCTTGTCACACTTTTCTGAGGCATCATACTGGTTGACTTCCCACAGGTACCTGGAATGTAATTACTTAAAAAGGTGTGTATATGGCGTACCCGACCTGCTCTGAACAGTTTGGAAGAGTTCATTCACAGAAACATGTGGAATACCAATTGTCTTTGGTCAGCATCCTTAGCTAAAGATCTGCAATTGTTTTGTGCCTCCTAGTGCTGGTGTGAGTTTATGAGAAATGTTTTCCATTGTCTTTTTTGTTCTTTTCCTCTTTCATCCTCTTGCCCTAATTATATTTATGCCTTTCCCCTGTACAGTACGGCTTCTGACACAATGGAAACAAGTAGGATCGTCACACACTTCTCGGCACAAAAAGCAGCAAGATGGTTGGGACATCCCTCTTAATGATGAGCATTAGAAAACTGTTTTAATCTCCTCACTGCCCTTCTTGAAAAAAACCTACCAAATTATGTTTCCTCTTGGGTGATAACCAGGTTCACTAGTGATGGCAACAGCTCTCAACTGTTTTTAATCAGTTTTAATCAGAGAAAATTAAATGATTCTGCACAGGATCCTGAGTTGATGACAGAAGCTTCGGAAGGATAAGACATTGTAATCTTAAGAAACCTTCATTCTGCTTCAGGCTGATTTTTTTCATCATCTTTTATTGACACAAATAATGCCAGGATAGTAGAAATGTAAAAAGTTAGTAGAGTTAGAGGTTTTCCAGTTTGTATTACACGTTGCACATTCTGGTTTGTGTTACAAATGTGACTGCATTTTCAGCAAGATGCATAAATGTATCTCAGCCCCCTGCTACAACTGCCTATTAATCAAGAGTTTTTGATAATGAACTCTAGTCCCCCTTTTTTGGGGGGGGAGAGCGGGGGGGGTAGCGATTTCTGTTTTGTTGTGCTTGCCCAGATTCTGGAAGCTGACGAGAAGTCTCATTCTTCTGCACTAGACTCCATGGGAAAGCTTCTAGGACAGGGATCACACACCGAGAGTTGAATTACTTGTTTGTGTGGGTCTTTCACATGCCACCCAGGGCGCATAAAATGCTTAAACAAGAAAATTATTTTTTAAAACTTTAACAAAGGCAAATCACATAAATCAGCAGATACACAAAACTGCCTGCGATTTTTCTTTTTTAAATGACTAGATTACAATACCTGAAGCTGCAAGTAATTTTTTTCCTTTAAATGACTAGATTATAGATTGACAATCTCACTTAAACCCAGAGAATATTAAAATGTATTTCTGACATCTCATATGAATGAATATGCATGTATATATGCATATACACAAATGTAATTAATATTCATAAAAGATTCCTGTACCGATGTTGAGAATTTGTTATTCACCTCAGTGTCACCTACAAGCAAATCCAATACAATCCTCAATTAAAGAAAATTGGGTCTTATTGAAATTATGACTGTGCAATGGGTGCCAGGTAGCCAGAACAGTGCTTCTGCAGAAAGCTTATGACAGGACCCTGGCTTTAAAGAACAACTCAGTTGTCTGTGCCCTGTTCCGTTCGGGTCCTGCCAGGCAGGCTCCCAGCTGTGGCAGCTGCTTTTGTTTTGCAATGCAGATAGATACCTTTTACCCAAGGAACTAAACAGAGACGGTGAAACAGCTGTCACATGTTTAACTACCTTCTGTCGCTAATAGTGACCCAGGGGTGAATGGCTTCGGGTCACATTACCAAACCCCTGAAGTTTTGGGAATGATTTTTTTAAACTTCATTTCAGTAGTGAAATTTACATGCCTGGCTTGGCTACTGAAGGAAAATAAAAGGGATAATACAGTTCTTAATTCCACAGTTACACGTGCTTACCCTTAAGAATTTGCTGGTCACTTTTAATGAAATGTGTTGTACTGTATTCCACATACCGTACTGTTCGTGCCACCACAGGCTTCTAGTGGTCCTCTGTTTGGACCTGCTGTCTTTTTATCTGTATCATAAATCTACTGCAGGTCTTATATCTGTTAAATCTGTGTTAAGAAGAAAGCCTCTAAACCAGGCAAGAAGTATATATTCCTTGGGTGCAAAGCCTAGCAAACACATCACCATAGTTTACTGCTCAATGATACCACAGTTTGCCTTTACTACTACTTGGCTCAAACTTTCCCTAACACAAACTTGATCTTTAAATGAAAAAAAAAAGTCTAGTTTGAAATAGATGTAAACGGCTTCACTTGCTTAGAGTAAGGTTAATCGGGTTCCCTTGTTGCTCGGGTTCGCATATTCAGTAGGATTATCTAGGTTTTAGAACTTTAAACTTTTCACAAAGCAGTTTTGAAGTTCCATTACAGATGTTCTCCAAAGTAAAACACAAAGAGCACGCTGAAGCCGCTAAGTCTTTCTTTTTTCTTTTTTTTTTTTTCTATAAAACGGAAAGTTTCTGTTTCTACAGAGACTTTTTTTCCCAAAGCAGCATCCTTCACGGCGCCTCCCGAACCCCCCGGCGCCGCGTGCGGGGCAGCGCCGGGACACGCCAGCACCGAGCGGGAAGGCACGGGCAGCCAGGCACCGGCGCAAGGCGAAACCGCCCGGCGGCTTCGCGGCTGCCTGCGGCGGCGGGGCGGGCGCGGACTTACCCGGCGTAGCGGCCGTGGTAACGGGGCCCGCGCAGCGGCAGCCCGGCGGGGAGGCAGAGCAGACAAAGCGGCAGGAGCGCCGCAGGGCTCCCTCGCAGCGGCATGGCGCGGCCCCGCCGCGCACACAAAGCCCGCGGGGGGCCGGCAGGAGCGGCGCGGCCGATAACAGCGGCCGGGGGGGGCGGGGAGAGGGCGGGCGGAGGGCGCCGCCGCGGAGCCCCGCTGCGCCTGGGGCTGGGGCGGGCGGGGGCTGCGCGGTCGCGGCTGCTGCGGGGGGCCGGGAAGGGCGTTGGCTCCCGAGGCCTCGCCCGCAGGTGTGGCCCAACGGCGGCCGGCGAGCCGTTACGGCGCGTGGCGCGGAGGTCCCCGCCATGGCTCTGCGGGTGGAGGGGCGGGTCGGAGCTGGTGAGGGAGCAGAGATGAGCTCGCACAACGGCTCGGGAGAGGGGCTGCTAGGAACCGCAAAGGGAGGGGAAAGCGGGGTTTAATGTCAGAATTGCTGCCCGAAGCCTTGGGCCTGGGTGGTGGGAAAGAGGGGTGAGACTCTGATAATCATATAAACCCAGAACGCAGCATTTTTTTTAAAAGCTACTGCTTTGCTGCTTCTGTTCTGTGCTGTTGGGGGTGAAAGAGCCACAAAAAGGTAAGTCACCAGAGCACTGGGAATAAAAAGGAAAATGGGAAACTTCTTGCAAATAACTTTAGTTCATGGAAATCACATGTGTTAAAAGACTTTTTAAAAAACTAGGTAAAAAGCATAATTCTAATATGGAATACTTGATAGCTTCTTCAATGCTTTTATGTTGACTTTCATAAAAAGCAGAAAAAAGTGCTTCAAAAAAACCACTGATTCTCAGTATCTCTGAGAGAAAAAAGAAAGTGTGGGCTGTTGACAAACAACCCCACCCTGAGACTTGAACACATGGGAGAAATACTGTAAATCCTTGTTAATGTTTCAGTGACACAGAGCTTCTTGAAGAGGCCTGCATTAAGCCACATGCCCTCTGTATTCTGTGGCTGAAAGGCAAATTAACATTTTTGTTTGTGTCTTTCCACACTGGTGCTGACACTAGCTGTATGATAGACTCTAGAGATGGAAAAGACCTATGAGGTCACCTAGTCCAGTGCAGGATTCCTCCCTTCTATTTGGTTACTAGTGTTCCCTCCATTCAACTGCCTGCAACAAAACTCCTACTTAAAAGCTTCGTTTCTGGAGGAGCTACACAAAAGTGAGTTTGTGTGTGCACACATGTGCACAGATGTGTGTTCAGCATGAGATGTTGTACATCTGTTGGCTACAACACCTTCCACTTCCTGCAAGAAAATAACCAACCCTTCATTGCAAATCTTTAGTCCTGTAATAAATGCAATTATAACTTTATAGACACCTATTTAATAGAACCTCTACTGTATGTGCAGAGGTGACCTCAGAAGTCAGTTGTAGTGAAGTTGAATGACTTCTAGAGGGCAGAGAGGTATGATCCTGCAGCAAAAAACATTGCTTTATTTGGTGTGCTGTTCTTGGTTACTTTCTTACTCTGCATCTATCTTACACCTGAAATGCATTAGGTAATACACCAATTTATGAAGTTGTTTGTGAAATACGTTTTGTCTATTATTCTAAAAAAAATTGCTCTTGAAATGAAATCCTGGCTCCATTGGAGTCATGGAGAAATATACTATTGGCTTTGGCTATTATTCTGAAATACTTGCTTTCAAGATGAAATCCTGGCCCCTTTGGAGTTGGGGAGAAATTTGCTATTGACTTATGTGGCTCTATATTTCACTCTAAAATCCTGCTGTTCTGCAGCATTCCCCAAAGTAAAATGGAAGAAAACATGAGAAAGGAAAAGAGTTTGAGTACTAAAACCAAGTAGTAAAGATAAATAAGAGGATGTGGTATAAAAACTTTAAAAGAGTTATTACTACCTTTGTAATATGTACTACTATTACCCATTTAATATGAGTTTAAAAATACTTCTGTAGAATTGTGGAGAAGTAGGGAGAGAGAAATAGCTCAAAAATATCAAAAATAGCTTTAAAAGAGGTAGGGATAGTGATGGGCATACAGATCCCATGGTCTCTCTCTGGTCCATCAGTTTAAATCATAGCAGGCACCTGGGCAGGCAGGAGGGAGGGCTCAAACTCTGTAGCACTGGCAGGTATGAAAGGATTAAAGTGCTCTGGTAGAGCCTGGAAGTTGTGCATGTGGTAAGCCTACTTTCCTGACAAGATGGGGCTATAAAGCTTACACTCAGTTAAGAAAAGATTAAATGATTTTTGGAAGAAGAAAGAAAGTGTTCTGTTTCCTCCACCTCTTAGAGATGAAAAGACGAGTTGCCAACATTAGGGTTCTGGTGTGTAGCTTTGACTTGAAGGTGATAAGAGCCTGTGAAGAAAAAGGGAAGAGAAGACAGATATGGTTTCCCTCTTAATGAATTAAGATGTGGGCTTTATCACAGCATCCTACACTTTACAAGGAATACAGGCTGCAAAAAGAGAGGCAATTCTGTATGGCATGCAAACAAGGAAAGCTTCTTAAAAAGCCAGTGGGAAGGCAGCCTGCATTCAGTACCTGAACTTAAGAACATGCCATTTATTGAGAAACCTATAATTGCACAGAAGACCTGAAAAAGGAAATAGTTTCTTATAAGCATGTTTTACACCTTCAGGCCGTCCCAAGTCTCACCTTTGTGAGAAGGTTGCAATAGTTTGATTAAACACTCTTTGTTGTATGTTTGTTAGAGCCATAATGGTACAAAACCATGACTCTAAACAAAGCTTATGTTGTTCTAGTTTAAATCACACCAGTTAATACTACATTGGAATACGCATGCTCATGCTGGGATTTACACAGCTATAGCTAGTTAAAAAAAAAAAAAAAAAAGATTGAAGTTGATTGAGTGCAATGTTCTTGTAAAGGCCTGGCCTCCATTTCTGTTAACTCACACAGAGACCTACAGTGATGAAGGATAATGAAAGTGCCCTTCTGATTTTGTGCTAAATTAGGTTTAGGGTCTAAAAGAACATGAAAAGGATATAATCCTTGCAGGACTGCCATGGTTGAGCTAACTTTGACTAGCCACTTTATATACAGTCAGGAGCGTTACTGTGACAACAGAGAGCTGGACAGCCTGATTGCTTACCCACTTCTGGGGTTGGTTATTCAGACTGTGTTGAGCTTTGCACTGTCAGGCTGCTATTGATCCCTGAGCTAGTTTAAATTTATTCGGTGTATGGGCACTGCAGTATCAAGATTTTGATGCTTGGAGTGCCCATGCTTCCGTATGTGGCTTGCTACCTTTCCCTGCATCATCCCCAATTTCACTCCCATCTTTAAATTGCTTCCACCTCCTGCTCAGCCTGCTAATGCAGATCTGTTGCCCTTCTTCCTGCATTGTTTTGAAAACTGGTATTTAGGAGGGTGTCTCCTTGCCCTTGCTATGGCCTAAAACATGGCAGCACAGGAAAGAATAAATGGTTAGCTAGTTTTGTCATAACAAACTGGTGCTGAGCATTGCCTTAGAGTATACTCAGAAGTAATTAGATTTTTTTAAATGAGTGTCTTTGCAAAAGATTAATTTTGAAATTAAGAATCTTGACACTCTTGTCTGTCAGGCTCCTAGGGACACCCCCAGCGCTCCCTGTCCACCCCCTGGCCTCCCCTGTCCCTAAGCCCCCTTTTCAGCCCAGCCTGGGACCGTGAGCCCACCACGCTGGCTACAGGACCCCCCCCCCCCAACCCTGACCCACAGGTGCCTGCCTGGCCCGGCCTCGACCTGTCGCTGCAGTGGTACCTGGTGCTTGTGGCTGGTGCTGCCCTGCTCCCTCAGGGAGCCCCCGGCCATGCAGGCCCGGCCACTGTCTTCAGCTTGTACGAGGATGCTGCATTACTGTAAATGAAAGGCATTGAATTGTTATAAAATAGCTCTCAAATTCTTTCACTTAAGATATTTCCTTGTTTTCTGTTCTGCTCTTATTCTGTTACTCTACAGAGGGACAGAACACATTTTTGATATTCTTGTGTGTTTTGTAGAAATGAGTGACATTTAAATCTGAGTCTGCTTAAGAAGCAAATAAAGGAGATTAGATTTGTAACAGACAAATCATCAGCACAACTCCCCATAGGAGTCTTTAAAAAACATACTGATAGATAACATCAGTTGACAATATTACATAACCTGACAAGTTCTTTTCCCTAGCATGGTTTTAGTTTTGGGAAGACTGCTATGCATGTATTTATAACTTTCTTTATATGTATGGAATGCTTTTTTAAAACTACACCCGGAAAAAAAGTTTTTTTGAAGGATCTGTGACAGGCAACATTGTGAAGGAAAGCTTGTTCTGTATTGAGATTTTAACTTAAGACATATTCACTCATTTGCTTTTTAAACATTTGGCTAATAATTTTGAAAGGCATTGTTTGTGACAATTCCGTAAACATTTTTTTTTAAGTTGGTTAGCAATGTATATAAGTGATTGCAATGTAGCTATATGTAGACTGTGCCTCAGATTTCTTTTTGCTGCTGCTAGTTCTCCTAGAGAAACAACACCAAAAAATGATTTCCTAGATCTGGACCTAAAGGATTTTCAGTTGAGTGGTAAGTCAGTCTTTCCGTTATACAAACAGTTTCTCTAGCTTTTCTGTCCTGGTGAAAAATTTCCAACTCGGAAATACAACAATTGCAATTTAAACATTTCTTGTACCTCCTACAGAAATTATGTGTATTTACTTACTATCTAAATGATTTGTGTTTAGTAATACACTGAACTTACATAGCAGATTCCTCCATTCCCCTTTGAATCTCTGTACTTTGCAATAACTAAAGATGTTGGCCTTCCTCTAACTTAGTGTATTTTTGTATGTTTTGCCAGTGGAGATACTACGACATGGGGAGGCTGAATGATTTGTCCCAAATGAAACACCAAGTCTTTGGCAACTACGAGTGTAGAATTTGTGTCTTCTGACAATAACCACTGGAACATATGCCCATAGTAAACTTGTACTAGATTGCAGTTTGACTCTAAAAGGCATACATATTAGCTGCTGGAGTCCAGCACTTGGCTAAGCATATTCAGGCTTGGATACAATTTCACTTTTTTTTCTCTAATAGGAGAGGTACATTCACAATGAAAGATTATGTTCAGTATCTAGTTTTATTGATTTTACATGTCTGTAGTATGACTGGTAGTGATTTTTTTTATAATGATGATAAGAGAGGAAAAATAAGAAAAATGTTTATTTTGAAACACTAAGAAATCTAAATAACTTCTGAACCAATGAGCTATACTTATAACTGTTCTATAGAAGCTACTGTGCACCAAAGATGACAGGTGCAGTTTTTATTTATATAAGCTAGTTGTTACTGTATGTGCACATGAACAGATTTAGGAACAAAAGGTACTTTTGGAAGATTAAGTTCAATGAAATAACGTGGTGTGTAACTCCACAAACAACTTGCAGCTGCAAAGGTTCTGCAGTGGACTATCATTAGACAGTTGACTGATTCTAGGATGAAAAGAAACGTTATATATAATATTATACTGAAGATCGGTGAAATGGAAACTCCTTAGATGTCAACTTATTTGTCAGCTGCACTGGCATGAAAAGTCTTTCCTCCTCCTACCCTTCTTCCCCTTAACACTGCCTGATTATTATCAGGTCATTTTACCATCTGTACTTGGAACGATATTTTGACTGTCCTCCAAATTTGGATGCCTCGATAACTTGTATATAATTAGGTACCATGGACTTCAGAGCTTTATGCAGTTTGACTACTGGAAAATACTGAAAATACTGAAAAACTTGAATGTTGAAAAATACTGGTATTACAGGGTCTAATCATTTCAGTTCTGAAATGTTGAAGAGCCAGGGACAAAAGTCTAGTTCTGGTGTAATGCATCAGAAAAAAGAACAGAGAAGAAAGACAAGAGGGCCCCCCAATGAATATATTTAATGCACATGCTCTAGTGTCTTATAAACAGGCAGTGTTAGACCAGGATAATAGCATACATTTCTAATCAGCTTTTCAAAAAACTGGGTACGTACAAGGTCTGTCATGAGAGGAAAGCATTCTGAGTTGCTAGATACAAATCTGCTATTTATCTTCTTGGTAGGTGAAGCAGTGAACATGCTCATAGTCTTGCAGTTCAAATCAGAGACAAGTCATCCTAAAAACAGAAAAGGCAGGAAGACAGAAACTTTCGGGTATCAGAAATTGCAGCATAGTCATAAATATGAAAATACTGTGCTGAGAAAATAATCTGAATTCAAACCCCCATATTTCTTGTTAACACTGTAACTGAATTTACAGCCACAGAGTTAATTAGACAAATATTCTACTGACTTCACAGGATCTGATATTACATAATTTTCGTTCAGGAAAGAATTCTATCATGAGCTCAAGTCTCATGGAAGTTACTGGATCTAGAAGTGTATGCTGAAAGATTGGAAGATACATAGGAACTTTTCTGAGGTAATCTACTGTTGGGGGGCAATTTCTTTTAGATTAATTATTATGCACTCTTTAGACTCAAAAATTTTAAAGGATAACCTGTAAAATTGTTCTCTTTTGTAAGAAAAAGGATTGAAGACAGTTGGTAGAAAGAAAAAAATAGCTAAAGATGCTCATTAATGTTTTCCTCCAGGGCAGACCAACAGTTGTTTTCATCTAACATACATGTCAGTAATGCTGTGTTTCACGTAACGTTGCAATGTGAGATGGACTTGGCATACAGTTAAAGAACATTTTAGACCTCATTTTAGCTTTGCCTCTTTGCTGTTGATGGGGAGAGTCACCTGGATTTTACATCTAAGTTAAACGTTATAGGATGTGATCTGAATGCAGTATATCCTTTCATTAATTGGATAAGTAATCAATGTCTGGTATCTTGGGTAGCAGGCAGTCTTAATCACTCATGCTGTCTTTAATATAGTGATTTTAGGCATGATGCTAAGTGACTAGGACATAGGAATGCAAAATTTTTTGATTTTTATTTTCACATGGATTGATTACACTCCCCTGCCCAAGCAAATGACCAAAAAAAAAAAAAACCCCAACCCCCCTAAACCCTCCAAATTTAAAAATGCTCCTATCTATCTATCAGGGGGACATTTCACTGTTGGCAGAACAGGAAAAAAGCTCCAAGCAATACTTTTTTTTTTTTTAATCCTTTTTTCAGCCATTGTGTTACTGTGCACAAGTGTAATTCCATGAAAACCCTGAGCAGTAATCTCTAGGTTTTCATCAGAACAGCCAAGCAGAAGAGAAGATACCTTTTCCTCCTTAGGAGCCTGTTAAACCAACTTTCACTTCCATTAACAGTCAGCGGATGGAAATTTGTTACCTCAGCGGTACCTTTCCTTGCTGTTTCACAACAGTGTTAGGTGTTTCACGTACCATCCTTCAAACTCTGTGTGACTGTACAAGTGGGATAATCGTGTATTTTAACATTTAATCCACACACATGTGAAACTTAAGTAAACATAGTGAATAAGTTTTTCAGGTGAAAAAATTTAATTATCAAAGCATGGGAATGTAAAATTATTATTATGGAGGAAAGCTTGCTCAGCAACTTTGATTTAAATGCTGTATTGGGAACAATTACTGGGAATCTGCTAAATTTAAAAGATAGTGGTGTTTTCCCAGCACATCTGGTGTCCTGCTTTACTACCTACAACCTAAGATGAGTATATCAGACAAGCTGTGAATATTTTGGAACCTAGGTTTTCTAGAGTAAAAACTTCCCTTACTGTGAGACACCAAGTATGGAGAACCTTGGGTCCTTTTCCCTGGGAATGAATTATGGTTTGCTGCCCTCTCTTAGTGCAAAGCTTAGCTGGAAGGTTCATAGGAACGGTTGGGCATATTCTATCCAAGTTAACTTCTTCATTAATACAGAAGTATTTTGTCAGAATCCTATTTTGTTTCCAGCAGTACAAATTATCACTGGGAATAAACAAATGACTACAGCTCAGAAGAATACTGTTGTTTCCAGGAATATGGAAAAATATGTCTGTATGTACTTTTGTCAAATTTTGTCAAATTGGTTGATAAATCTGATAGTAAGAATTAAGCTATCCATGCACCACGGAAACCGTTTCCATAGTGAAAAATCTCTTAGTTAAGAGATATTTGTCTCTGGATTAAACCCAAAGATTCACTCTGACAAGCTAGAACATTCTTTGACAGCTGGGAAGGTCAGGACTTAAGAGGAAATTGCCAAAGAGCTGTCTGAAGTGGTACCGTCCCACTGCTGCAGTACATTCTTACCCTCCAGAACATGAGACATGCCATGATATTTTCTTTCCTCCATGCCTCTTTGGTGTTCAGTGGCCATCAGGTGATCTACAGGCAGTTGCACGTTTTGTCTCTATTCTCAGTTACGGTGTTCTGCCAGAAATACAGATAATTGATGACATCCATTTGTAAAACAGCTGTAATACAGTCTTTCTCTATCTTTAATCCATGTGGCAAGGACAGAGACAGTAAAAAGCAAATGCCTTAATGATAAAGACTTTGCATTTAATACACTGTTACCTCTTTCAAACTTGGTTAAGAATTGTGGGATCTTGAATACTTCCAACTCAACGTGTTAACAAAGCCCAGGAATGCCACTGGCTGGAATTTGTTACAGATGAAGAGAAAAAGATGAGTTACTTCCTAAAAACCTCTCTAATATGTGTGTGTGTGTGTGTGTGGGGTAGCCATATTGAATTGAATATTCTTTGAATATTCATTGAATGAATATTCTTTATACAAGGTGCAATCAGTTTATTATATGGCCTAGAAGACACAGTTCAACAATTCCTATTTCCTCAGAAATAGGATAGCACTGGCTAAAAGCCCATCCTGGTTCAGCAGTGAAATAGATACAGCAATTAAACAAAAAAGCAATATATAATAAGAAAAAAGGAAAAATATATAGTAATGGATATACATTTTCTACACTTCATAAATTCTGAATTATAAGAGGAGCTAAAGCCATCAGGGAGAAATTCATGGCTGGCAGGCCTAAGAACAAAAAGACATTTAAATACATTGGGAATAGCATAAATCCTAACAATGGCAAAGAGCCACTGCTTCATGGGTAAATTGTTAATAATAAAGCAGAAATGACAGAAGTGTTCAACAGGAAAATCTGTTCTGTATTTGGAAAGAAGCAACAATATGTCCTTATAAGAGAATCAGGAAGTAATTTTTGCAGCAATCAATGGGGCAGGTAAACAAGGTCTAAGAAGGGTTAAAAAATTTTTTTTATTAATCAGCAGAACCAGAGAAGTACCCTGACCCCTCATGTTTCAAAATAAATACTCGAATTCTGAGAAGTTTTTGGAAAAATCTAGTACTGTTCCATATTATGTATTATAATAGCAAAGTGGCTGATCGAAGTAAGCATAAGCTTGTTGGGCTGACTCAAGTCCCAGGGGAGACAGAGGGGTGGTTTATACAAGGTGTAATTAGAGGAGGGGGGGGAAAAAATCCAAGGACTGGAGTGGAAGTGATGCTAGTCAGTGTGGTTTGTGAAAAATGTTACTGCAAAAGATTTAAATCAAATATGCTTGCTGTTCGTTCACAAAGTGTAAGCTCTGGAAGTTGGGTTGGTAAAGATTGTGATATAGGTGCAATAGACTTTTGAGAATTACAGTATATGATTTTATATTGAATAACATTCTGATTAGCGCAAATCACAGATCTGTGCAATATCAATGAAGTGGAAGTTCATGGTTTAAGGACTAGCTGACAGATAGACTCCGAATATAGTGGTTATTAGCAGATTGTAATTAAGGGGAACAATCTGAGCAGTGCTCTGTAGGTATATGTATGATCTAGCGCTTTCATTTGTGATTTGGAAGTAAATGTAAAATACTGTTGGTAAGCATTTACTTATGAACCAAAAACAAGCAGCACAATAAATAGAGGTGAGATGAGTTACAGAGGATCACTTGGGTGGTTTAGGTTCAGTATGACCTGCTTTTCCTGTTTGTAAGCAGATATTTTATAACATCTGAGACAAATATTGTGCGTTTGAAATGATCCACATTACATATGGAAGGAACCATGAGCTGAGGTGATTTAGTGGGAAATGAGGACTAGCTCAGTTTCCATTACCATGGAGTACTTGACCTCCTAGTCAGCCCCTACATAGAAAATATCAACATGACAAGAAAAGATACTAGATGACAGAGAAAAAACCTATTTATTGGTATCTACTATGCTGCTGGGAGGCTGTGGCTAGAATACAGGGTTAGGACTCCAAGGGACTTAACTTTTCCATTTGACTTTGCTGATAACCTTGCACAAGTTGCATCATCTTTCTCAGCTTAAGTTTCGCTGTCTAGAAAGAGGTACAGTGGTACTCATCATTTTCAGAGAGCACTTAATGAAAAGTGTCAGCTAGTCATACTAGCACTGCATTATCTTAACTACAGCCCTCTGTGATGGATGTAGCTACTAACTCCTCTAAAACATATTTCTTAAGAAACGGACTGACAAAACACATCACGAATGCAAAAGTATGGATGTCTTTTGGGGTCTTGCATCCTTCCAAGAATGCAATGACACTCAAAGTTCTTAAAACCAAGGAATCAGAATGACAATATATTATCACAACCCACTGTGCTGTTTTTGCAGAGTAGCCCCATACAGCTGTAAAGACATGCTCTGTCTTTCCAGCTAATGCAGATCACCCATGGAATGAGGTAATTGCAGACCAAGCTTCAGTGTCTTCTCTTGGCATTTGACCAGGCACTACTTACCTCGACCACTGAAACTTCTCAGTAAGAAAGCTAGGTTTCCTTCTTTGTAATTTCTTTCAGCTTTTTCCCTCACTTCCAACAGCGGGAATATGATGATAGTACTTTGAATGCTGTCTTTTTTAAATTGTCTGTTCATAAGTGGATTGAACATCCTGAACCCTGCTTCCCTGCCTATCTTTCTATGGCATTATAATGCGTGTGTGCTACTGAAGCAATCATTTCTGGAATAAGGTGTTATATGTTGTTGTGATACCAATGAACCTGATTCCTTCAATCATATACAAAAGGGAAAACTCGGACCCATTCACTCTCAAGGACAGGAACGCACCAACAACCTTTGTTAGTGACAGCCACTGCTCTGTCACAATGTATAGAAGTGTCTCTCTTCTCTGCTAACATTCAGCAGTTGCAATGAGTGCAGCTCAAATGCACACAGGAATTTCACTGCAGCTGTTGTTGGAACAAGAGACTAAAGCTGCATGGATATGCACCTCTCCTGTTTGTCCTGAGATTTGATTGCTAGTGAAAGCAACAGTTCTGGAAGGTCATGAAAACTGGCAGATCCATTCCTATCTTTTTTTTTTTTTTTTTAATAAACCAGTATAAAAAGATTCCACACCCATAGGACATACCTGATATTTCTCAGATTTGAATTTTCCTGCAGCACAGTCAGCCTCATAGTCTTGAAGAGTTGGAGTAGGCGCTGACTATTTGCAAGTCCAATGCTAAAGCAAGAACTGCTCTGAGGAATGAGTGGCTCTCTGGAGCATAGAGAACCTGCCAGTTCTGTAGGAAGGATGCTGTAGTACTTCTGTCCCTTTCAGGCAAGTTGATATGGTTTGAGAAATAATGCAATTCTTAAAAGTACCCATCATGAAGAAGCCCCTTTGCACTGATAACACTGAAGAAAGTGCTCATATGATTGCTTGCCTACACTAATGAAGGTTTAAACCAGAGATTATGAAGAATAAACTCTTAGAAGGGAGCAAGGGGTGGGTATGAACCTATTTAAAGAACCTGTCAGAACTTCAGTCCCTCCAGTCCAGCTTACTTCCTTTAAAAGTGCCTGGTAGCACTTTAGTAGAAGGTGATAAAAGCCTTTACTTGATGTAGAATAGTCTTTCGTTAGATTTCATCTTGATCTCTAATAAACATAGACTCTGAGGTTTGAGGTATCATAACTTTCTTATGCCTAATTTAGTTCTTCAATATACTGCTGGCATCTAATCACATTTGGAATAACTTCATGGGAGTTTGAAATTTGTAGAATCAATTCCACCATTTTTTAAAACCATATTGAACTCCATCCAATTACTAAGATTGTACTGGTAGATTTGAGTAGACAGTAATCCTCCAGGATGCTTCTTAGCTTGAAAAACATAAAAATCCTTTCTACTTTATTTCAGAATCCTCACTCTGTCTTTCAATTTGATTTTATTACCTGATTTACAAAACTGCAGACACTTTTTTTTTAAACTGATTGAAACGATCTGTAAGAAGGCTACTGTAACCTAATGGAAATAACTTAAATCTCCTGCCATCTAGTGTAAGAAACAGTGCATTTGCACCTTCTGTAGCTGATGGATACTCTTGCAACTTAGAACTGTATATGACAAAATATAAAATACTGTGGCCTCTATTTTTGTTAGTTTAGCACCTTTCCACAACAAATAAGATATTTATATATTTTTATAATTGAAAAAGAGCTTTTCTGTCCTTATTGGTTCTGATGTATACATTAAAGCCTTATGCTCAGACTTTGGAATATTATTTCCGGCTGCAGTTTGGCACTGAAACAAGCTGCAGGTTTATAAGTGAGCACAGCATAGTTCAAGAAAACCCTGTATGATCAACCCAGTAAGCATGCATATTTTTATGTGTATTTTGGGGGTAATATGGAATCAGTGATCAGTAAAATACACTTTGTTAACTTCTTCATGTGCATTGCTGTCTTCTGCGGTAGTGTGGTGTTCCAGCAGCCAAGGCGAAGCTTCTGGAAGCCTGTCTGCACCAGTTCACAGCAGACGGGCTCCCTCGCTGAAAGAACTGGGGTGCTATAAAGAAATAGAAATAAAATTCTACAGACAAAACCGACAATATCCCTGTGGGGAAGCCTGCTCATAGAATTAGTAAGCGTCAACCTCAGCAGGATTACATGTCTGAGCTGGCTTCACGAGACGAAATAGAAACCTGGACTGGGTTCAAGGGAGAGAGACTGGGGAACTGGTCAGAATTGTTCCTGGAAGGACCAAGGAAGCTTTTTGATGACTTTTTGAGGAAGGGGAGGATAACCCTCCACAGACTTGGAGGGGAAGGAATTTGTTGGCTGACGTGGCCCAGGTGGAGGGGTGTGGGTAACTGGGGCAGACCAGCAGCTATTTATGAGTGGTCCCAAGCTGCTAATGAAGGCAAAAATAATGTAGGGATATCAGTCCTCTAAAATGCCTCAAATATTCTACCGGCAGCAAGTCACACAAGCTCTTTTAATTTTCCTTGTTTTTAGGTAAAAAAGATTTCAATTTTATTAACTTTCTCCTTTGCCTTCAGTTGGAAGTTGGCAAGCATTCAAGGAAAATACCTTCAACATCACATGCATCTCACTCCGTTATATGTTAATTAGAGAAGATTTTGGCTTTTACAATTATTATGCCCCCTCCCCCCCTTTTTTTGAAAGTAATATCTTTATTCAAAGTTTGAAATTACTTGATTAAAGCTGCTGGATGTAGTTTCAGTGCCTTTCACTATGAACATCTTGAGCTCTTTGCTCAGTCTGAGTCCGTTTCAGCCTTGTTACAAGGCTGCTTAAGCAAGTGGAATCTGTCTGGTCTACATATACTAGGGACAATCTGAATTTCTTTTTTTCCTTACTAGGGCAATCATACAGGAAACTAAAAGAAGTGTGTGCGCATCATATGAGCGTCATTTATGTCAGCTATTTTTCAGGAAGATTCAGGAACTCACTGCTGGTGATTTGTGGAATAACTTAGTTTAGGATGTGAGGGAGGGAGAAGAATCTGATTCTGTGATTAGAGGCCTCCTGTTATTCTGAGCCAGCGACTCACCACATTGTAAATGCCATTCTAAAATGAATCAAACTCTCAAGAAAAAAGAGATACTGCTCTCTGCAGACCCCTGGCCATTGACATTCTGAAAGACAACGATCACTTCTATCTGACCACTAGTTTACGCTGCTCCTGTTTACTTGCTAGGTTTTGGATTGACAGTCCTCTCAAATTTGCTGCCATTCCATTTCACTCTTACTTGACCTTGAGGGTCCAAGGTCAAAATGTGCTATAACATTAAGCTGAAGAATATGTTTTAATTCTGGTGCAAGGTGTCTTCACATAATGGTGGGACAGTTTTGGCAGACTCCCATAAATACCTGCCCTGATGAGATCTGACTCTGAATTTTTGGAAAATAACACATCACTTACTTCCCTGTTGAACCTAGTGCCCTTCAGACTTTGTAGATTTATATACACAAACCCATGTAGAGTTATATTAAGACTATGTTTTAAAACTTACGCCAGTCAGTAAGACTGTTTTGCTGAGTAGGCAGATGTGAATGTGCTTTTGTGTCAAGGAAGCTGGGTGGGAAGGAAATTAGAGAATGAGTAAAGTCATGGATCTTCCAAGCACTTACTGTGGAAGGAATATATCATGGGCAAAGGTTACCCACAAAGTATTCCTTCCCCTTTAGCAAGGGGAAACCAGGAGCTTTGTGCCTAGGCTAAACCACAGAGTCTTTTCCAGGCTGCTGTTGGGCTGATGCATTTCATTTACATCTCCTTTCTCAAGATGGTGTTTAAAGACAGTCTAGGAGCAGTGCTGTAGGAAAAACAAGATCACCACTGACTGATATTACTAGCCTGTGGCTCTTTTAGGCTCTCTTTATTCTGTGCTTGCCACATGGCTATTCTTTAAACTTAGCTGCAAACAGCTGCACATTCAAATTAGGCTTTGAAATGACAGAGTCCATTGGAAATGGAAATAGGGTGCACTATCCTTTGATCTATTTCCTTGGTCTAGGAAGGCAGCAGGCAGTTGAAACTGGCTACCTTCTGGGTGTTTTGCCCAACTTGTTTCCATATACTAATACTCACAGTGACATAGTTATATAGATAGTGTTTGGCATTTAGAAACAGCACGTCTCTTGTGTAAGTTCTGTGGAAACAGGCATGCTAAGCTTCTTACCAGTCACCACTAAATCTTTTGGTTACTTCCCAAGCACCAGCAGATAAATATATTTCCCTTAAATTAAAATGATGGCAAATGTAAGTACTTAGCACCTAATTTAGCTTATTTATGATTAAGTCCCAGGTTAATTTTAAGCAGAAGACTGGTTTCTGTTCTGTGTATGTATATACTCAATTGATTTGCGACTTCCAGATTTTAGCATGTGAGAACTGAGTTGAAAAAACAAGTTTTTCTGGAATTGTAATAATAATTCCTAGCTCTGGCAACATTTTTTTTCTTCAGCAGTGTTTAGTATCTCTGTGACAGTGAAAAGAAAGTCTTCAAAAGCAAAGGAAGCAAAATGCCAAAGTTGCATTGGAGAACACACTGTTATCTGCTGTAGGAACCTAATACGGCATGTGCTGAGGAAGCAGCAAAAGCATCACGCCACCTTTGCACCACGTGGATATCTGGCAAACTATTATTTGCTAGTTTGTTAAAAAGCTTTGCCAAAAAAAAGATTGCATTAATCCCAATGCCTTTGGTTTCTCTTTTTACAGGAGACATCACTTAATATAATGTAGTCTCTAAACAGGGTATTTTGGTTACTTTAGTAGGACTTCTACAGGAACTGTGGACCTAGAAATTCTGACTTAGAGAACATGAGTGATGTTGGAACAGGACCTACCTCCTGCCAATTGTTTGAAGTGTGTTCTTGTGAGAGTGTCCATTTGCGTATAACTAAATGTGGATTTCTACATCTGTGGCCTGATATTATGAATCAGAGCCTCCATTATTCTCCCACTGATTTCAATGTGCTCACCTTTTTTTTAAATCAAGCTGCTAATTTACATACCTAAATAAGTTTGGGAGGATTGCCTTTATCCTACCTTTTTTTGAAAATTCTGATCTTGTAGGTATTACATACAGATACAAAATTTTTGATAAAGTTACATAAGGGAGGTTTCTGATTGTTTTTCCTCAGAAAATTTGGCTTAAAGAAGAATTTCCTATGACTGAATAAAAGTCTGTAGTTCCATCAAAAACTCAAATGTAGCTGTTATCCTTCTTCATGTGAGTGTTTCTTTTTTCTTTTTAGGGCACAGGATATTTTGAAGTGTAACTCTTCTTGCATTAGTAGAAAAAACTGTGGTCAACCTTCCAAAAATGTGTTCTGTACATTAAGGAAATCCAGTGAAACAGAGATCAGATAACACAGTCCTGAAGTATGGCAAGTAGTTAGTTGTGGTGACATTTGCAAAGTGTTTCAATTCCAAGGCAAGCACAGTTAAATTCTCCATTCACCACAGTGTTTCTTTGCACCAGTTCAGACTGTATAATTAGGTGCATATGATTTTTTTTTTTCCAGAATAAATGGCAGTATGACTGAAGTTAGAGAATTTGCAGAGGAGATGTCTGAAAGCAGACAAAGGTAAGACAGGAAGAGATTTTCAGAGGTCATTAATGTGTTGACACCTTTGTGCCAAGCTACCTTTCTTGGTGGAGAATGAAGACAAAGAGTGAGCATGGCAAAAGTTAAGCAGAGGCTTAGCTTTGAATTTAATGGAGAATGAGTTTGCTAAGCTGTTTAATCAGTTCAAAGAATCTGGCAGACAAAAAGCACAAGTTGACAAACAGCTAGATGTTACCACATGCTGAATGCCTGCCAGAAGGAAAAATAAAGCCGTTAGTGTGTCAGAGATCTTAGGAATCCAATTTTTGCCTAAATAGGATGAGCAGAAACCCCAATGAGGAAAAGTTGTCAAAGATGTGTCATTTGCTTTACATTCTGGTAAGGCTATGGAGAAAACTGGAAGGGCATTACAAATTTCCATTCTACTGTGTCTGGTTGGTTGTCTAGACAGATTAGATGAAATGGATGGAATTTTACAAGATAGGGTTTTTCATTTGATCTGAAAGAAGACTTTGTCTGAAAGAACTTGTGATAATTAAAACAATAGAAAAATTCCCCTTTAGGGTGCTTCCAATGAATTGCAACCCAAATTATGTGTGAGGACAAGATTGCCTCTGTGTAAGGAACCAGTCAGTAGTTGTTTCTTGACCTGTAATGTATAATGGGCTGTCATTCTAGCTGGATGATAACTGCAGTATATCTTAATTCTGATATATATATAGTAAGATTTCTCACCATCAAAGAAATATTTTAAGCAAATCCTCTGAATGTACCCATTTTATGCTCCTCTAAATACTTCTGTGATTATCATAAAATTGTCCAGACCACATCTACAATACCTTGCATTCCATGGAGGATTACTACATACATGCATACGTATGTTACACAGCTTAATTTGCAGTAAGTGCTATTTGGATTCTCTACCAGTTCAGCTTCCTTCATGTAAGTCATGTAAGGCTGCTGAAACTGTGTGTGCATACTACAGAGCAGTAGCATGTGCTGGCACTCCATCTAGGCTTGTATGCGTCAACTCCTGTGGGTAATCTTCATGGGCTCAGGATCCAGTCTACTATTTTTAAACTAATGTGGAGCAGCATTGGCTGTTTATAAATGTTTCCATCCTGTTTTGCCCCTTATACATCAAAAGTACCCATGTTTGAAAATAAACATATCTGTTTTGTTTTCTATAAGCTGCTTAATTTCTTTATCTGAAGCATTTGCACTAGAAAAATATAATTTTATAATATTAAAAAATTTCTTGTAAGGCTTGGGAAACGTATCACAGGTTTTTAGCATAACTACACTATGAAAATATATATGTTTAATTATGAAATGGCACTGAGAAGTTTAATTAGCACATTTCAGTAGTGCAAAGCACTTTATTAATAAGCTTTTTATAGCTCATACAATCTTTTAAATGCATCTCAGACGTAATTTCTAATTTTTTTTTCCTGTTTCTTAAAGTTTGAGAGTTTCCATGCTGTAATCACAACTAGTAAAAATACTAGTTTGACTGGTAGAATTTTGTCACACTGATTGAGTCAAAATATCATAATGACTAAGCTATTGAAGCTAATATGAGGTTTATTGTGAATAAGTGACAGACTAGACTAGTGTAAACCAGTAAGCTGCTACAAAGCAAAGTTGGCCAGGTGTATGTATCTTCCTCCTCTGTTTTCTTCCCCTCAGAAGACTTCAGTTTACCTAGTTAAATACCTTATATGCCCATAACTAGACATCAGCTTTTATTTTAATTTGGTATGGTAGTCATGTTAATATAGGCGTTGTCTTGTTCCACAGCCCTTGTTGTTGAGTTTCCCTGAAGACATGTTGTGCTGTCAGATTGAAATGGCAGTTGTTGTCAGGTAGGCCTAGGGAAATAACAAAATGGCAGAGGTAGTCACAGGGACATCATACCCTGAGGTTTGTCTAATAAAAAGTAATGTTTTTCCTTACAAACTTCTCCTACAAGAAGTTCTTCTTCCTGCAAGAAGTTTGATGGTGTTATTCTTTGAGAATTAAAATTTTATGGAGTTGTTGGGTTACTGAATATTTTTGAACAGCCAAAAAAAACCAAAGCCCCTTTTCTGCTTCATAATATATAAAGAGTGCCTCATAAAGGGTCTTTTACCTCTTAAGCCTAGTAAAACCAGCAACCCTGGGCTTCCACCAGAGTCAGTAATGAGAGAGAGGAACTTTTCTAGAGGGAGATGCAGAGTGTTTAAAGTAGGTCCTTGTCTTGAACTGCCCCCAGGGAAGCTTCTCTCTCACTACTGAGCAATGGGAAAGCTTAGAGACAGTAGTCTTCATTGGCTAATTTCAGTGTTTCAGACAATCCTTCTGGATTTCTTACTGCTGTTTGCTGAGTTTTAATTGTTTTCTGAAATAATTTATCTAGTAATAGCAGGGCCTGAAAGTCTTGCTAGGAGTAGCTGCATGATATGTGTTAAAAAGGATACTAAATTAGATGATCATAATAGTCCTCAGGGGCATAAAAATCAGTTAATAACTCGTTTCAGGTTGGATTGATAATGACCAGCAGTTAGTTTTCCAGCCGGTAGACAGATGATATGTGAAGTGTGCTGATGATCTTGATCTACTTGGTCACCTCAAGAGAGCTGTCAGAGTTGCAAGCCTTTGCTACCACAGAAATCGCTGCCTAAACTGGGTTTAAAGAAGCTCACTGCTGGAAGAGGTCGTCCCTGGTCAGGTCTGATGGGTGTTGACAACACAGGGTAGGGAGGGTGTGCCAGTTCTGCTCAAGCTGAACCTTTTTGTGAATTTTTGTGAATTCACAAAGGAATACAGTCACCAGGTCTGTCATTCACACACTTTTCTCTTGCTCTAACTTGACTAAATGTGAAGAGAAGAAAACCAGATTTCTGACAGAGTGTCAATGCTCTTGTTTCATAACCATCTGGCAACAAGTTGAGTTGTCACAGGAGAGACTTCTGGCAGTGTAGCTAAATCATTGACCTTGTAGACCTCAGCTCCTGGTGTATATAATATAACCTGGGGTATATACTAAACTGCAATGCTCCTTGTAAGAAAAAAATACATGTTTTGGGCAAGGGTCTCTTTTTAATTCATACTGTGTGCTGAATCACTGATACCACTGGTTGCATATGATCCAAATCCACACAGAATATATGCAAATGTACATCATGCTCTTTTTTTAAATTGAATTTCTCTCTCACTAGGTTCTGTTTGAGCACACTACTCAAATGTTAAAAGAACATAAATATTAGATACTACATTTTTTCTAACACTCAGCTAAAGCTGAACTACAAAGTTATAATTTTACTTTGTTCCTTTGCTTGTTTTTTTCTAAATTGCCAAGATTTATGGGTGAAATGCCAACACTAGCAAAAAATATACTTTACTAGCTGTCTTGCTGTACTTTGACAAAAAATTTAATAGTCTTCCAAAGATGTTAATGTAGTCTTCCTAAATTTTGAGAAGTTTTTCTCTAATGCGTAATATATCATGAAACAGATTTCTTATCCAATCCAAATTGCCAATACTTTATTTACCATTGTAATTTAGTTGCATATGAGAAAATAACAGTCCATACGAAGGAACTCTGAAAGAATGGTTCCCAGTGTTTTTGTAATTGATTCTCACTTGGAAATATTGGCAACAATTAGACCTCATTGATAAACAAGGATTAATGCTATCCTGATGACCATAGTCTCTTAAAAGAGCTTAGGCTTCTGGTGAAATGTTCTCTGGCTGCTTCCTTTAAACAGTTAGAACACTTGTCCAGACCCCTAATTTTATCCACATAAATCAATCTGTCCAGTTCTCCGTTCTTTCAGTTTCTTATGCAAAAAGATATTCTAAGCACACTGATCAGGGCCTTTACTACTGAAGCATGGCATAAGGGGTAGCTGCCATTCCTGCAAGTCCTTGTGGGATGCAGACCAGTACAGCTGAGTTCATCTTGGAGGAATCGTGTAACATGGCTGGGTCAAGCTGGAGGTGAAGGCTGGTTCACAGCAAAGCCATAGCAGCAGTCAGGGGCTCTTTTGGGCCAAGAGACAGTGGGGGTGTTGGTTTGGGGCTGGTGCCATGTCTCAGTGGAGATGCTGCCCTTGTGCTCTGTTCTTGTCCTGGGTCCTGGGGGAAGAAAAGATAGAAGGGCAACAGTGCTGGCATGGCAGCCCTGCACTAGGGACTGCACGGCTGTTTCCTGTCCCAGCACCAGTGAGGGAGAGGGAGCCAGGATCCTGTCTTACTGCTCTTGGGCTTTCTCCTCCCTTGGGAACCTCTACCTTAAATAAAGCTGTGACTTTGGCATGGTAATTTTCAGTAAGGTTCATGTTAGATGTGCTGAAAAAAAGAACAAAAAAGGTATGGAAAATTTAATTGTCTGTGGTTCCACAAGAACCTTTAAATAATTTAACATCTGTTATTACCACCATGGTCATTACTAAACATCCCGGTTCAAATCACTGTCATCTTCAGCTGCTGAACTACAACTTTGGTCATGCTTAAATTTCTCCAATTGTATTTTAATGTGTAAAATTTAAACCTCAGGTAAAGCACACTCATCTAAAAATTCTATTCTACAAAAATATAATTTTAGAAAATGAGTGGCTCCTCAGACAACCTATGTTTATTTTCCCCTCTTCTGCCTCAAGACCTTGTGGATCTGGGAAATTCCTCCACCCCTCTTAAAGGGAAGGAAAGGAAGAAACAGATGAAGGAGTTGTTGGGAGAGAGGGAACATACAAGTGATACTGGGAGAGAGGGAGCTCTAGAGTAAACTTTAATAGTATTTGCATAGTCATGTAAACTGACATTGTTTCTGAGCCACATTTTGAAACAGGTAACACAGGGATTGCATATATAGTTGGAATTTTTCAACTCATACTGGAATTCTTATGATAGTGGATATGAAAACAGACAGCTTAAAACTAGACATTTCACTTTGTTTGCTGGAAAAGATGCTATTACAAGCATTTTCCTTTTTGCCAACAGGTATGAATGTACCGTTTTAATGTGTCTGGGAAGGCAATGGAGACCCATTTTACTATAATAACAGGTTTGCTAATGTTTGTTCCTATGCTCTAATGCAGGTGAGTTCACACAAGAGGAAAGTTATGTGCATCACAAATGGTGCTCTGAAACTCTGTTCCCCCTTTCTGTAATAGCAACAGTACTGGTGTTATCAAAGTTGTCTTTTTTTTAAAATGAATATTTCTGAATAGTTCACACAATTGCCTGACCTACAGTTTTGAAGTTTATGCCTTTTAAACAAAATTCAGTCCATTAGACAAAATATAAGGACTACGGTCCTGTTCAGTTCTTCAGGTACTATGAACATCTTCAGAAGGTCGGTAGGTCATTGATGCAGTACATGGGCATCTTCAGTCGGTTTCCTCTGCAACAGAATGAAACCAAAGATAACCTATCAGCAGCTCCCTTAGGCTGTTTTCCTTACTTTCAAAAGCCATCAGTATGTACTGTTTTCTTTGCTGATGTAACAAGGTATGATGCAAAAGAACACATAGCTTTTCAGCGCAGGGTCATATATGACATTAAATAGAAGATCAGCAATGCAGAAAATCTCAGTAAATCTGTAGACTTCATTTCTCTGAATATTTCTCACTTTTTTGTTTCTCTTCACAGGAAGTAGCTCAGTCACTGTTTTTCATATTCTAGTTGTCCCTGTCCAGATTGCTTGGAGCTCTCATTAGTGCAAGGTGCTCTCAAGATAGTTGTCAGGGCCTGCTTTTCTCAAAATTCCTGGGAACATTACATGCTGTTCAGATCACCATTCCATCATTTTTGTGAAATATCCCCTTTGAATCCTTCTTACTTCTCAGATTACCATTTATAGGTGCTAATCTCATTGTTCTGAGCAGTATTGCTACATGAATACGTAGGCTTGATGAAATGAAGGACCTTGTGTGTTAGACTTACATGACTACTATGACTGATATAACCTTCCCTGTAGATGTTACTAGTTTTGCTTGTCACATAAATGAAGTACTCTTACACATCCACACAAATGCATGCAATCCTGCTAACAGTATGTGTGAAAATGTATGCATAGATTCTTCTTGATGAGTAAAATCTGTAAGGGCGTTGAATGTACTTAGTGTATCCTGTTCCTACATAGGTGCATAAGGCAGGATTACTGACTGCTGTATTATTTTCTTCTCAGTTCAAGGCTCAGTTCAAAGCTCAGTGACACTGAGAAGTTGGAAAGGGAGAACTGGAGGGCATTTGTACTGACTACAATGTTTGAAAAACAGTTTACAAGTAGGAAAGCTTTCTTAAAGTTGATGCAAGCACTATTGGTAGTGCAATCTATCTTGGAGAGAGGGATTGAGGTTTTTCAGCTGTCTGATTCAAAGGAAAAGAGCTACTGCTTCCAAACACAGCACCTCACCTGGATGCCATGATAGACTTCACAGAAGTTACTGAGTTATCTCATGCAGCTCCCATCCTTGCTTTCCTTCAGAGGAAAGCTTCCTTGACTATGAAGAGGGAAGTGGTACGCCCAAGTGACGATGAAAAGGAACAGACCTGCCTTCCCTTTCCTGCTCTGTTTGTGTGTTTCTCATCCATATGAGCTGATTCCAGAAAGGGAGTTCCTGAAAGCACACAGGTGACAGGCTTGTCAGCCTCTGTTCAGGCGCCTGAACTGAGACCAAACACCCTCCTTGGCAGCCAACAGCTGGCACTGCAAGAACACTTTTGTTCAGCTGGGGTTAAAGTATGCTTGGCTACAGATGACCAGGTGAGAAAACACACTGCTAGAATCTCAGCTTCTACTCAGGGTCTTCATATTGTAGTTCCTTGTGAACTTAAAACTTACACAAATTTGTGTGGATTTTTCAAAAGGATGAAAAAAGGCACATTCTTGACACAAAGGCTGGCACCCTCTCTCCCTATCCTCACCCACCTGAATTTTAAGTCCGTGCTTCAAAGAAAAATTTACTAGAACTTTTCACTAAAAAGATAACAGTATTTTTTTAGTACAGGCAAATGCACATTTTTCCCTCAGTCCATTCTGACAACCCAGCTAGACTATTTTTATTGAAATCTGTTCCTTTTCTTCTTTTGCCCTTCCTCCCCAGATTTCAAGCCTGAAAACAAAATCTGAGGGTAAACTACTGATACTTGGCAAAGCTATGAACAACTAAACGTTTTAGGTGGAAAGTGGTAACCTCGATAATAGGTGCTGCTATTGCCACCTACCATAGGAAAAAAGCAATGCACTACAGAAGGAAATTGAATAAGGCCGATCCTTTTTTCTGCCACTGCCATGGAAATCAGTGGAATACACAAGGCTGAAAAGCCCTTTGTGTACCCTTTCTTCTGCTGAATCCTGTGTTTGCTCTGATTTTGCCAATGTGAGAGAGATCAAACAAAAAAAAACAGTATTCTTGAGCCTGGGTCCTCTTGTGCTAATAAAAGAGCAGAGGAATAGACACAAACCAGAATATCACGTTGGTCCACAAGTATATCAAAGGGAAAAACAAGAAAACTCCTTTCTAAAGCTGACCTACTCAGTTTGATTGGATGACCAGAAAGGGGAAACTTTAATGTGCTTATTCGGTAGCATTCCTAGTTGGCTCTAAAAGACAGCTGGATAAAAGAACTGAAAGCTCAAATGGGGTTCTGTTGAATTTGAAATTCCCTGAAAGGCATTCCTCTTCTACCCATTCTAAAATCTGTAGTTATTTATTTTACTTTTACCTGCTTCTGAAAGTTAGAGTTGAGCTTCAATGTCTGATGCTGATAAAAGCTAAAAGCATTCTTGTAAATTAGAAATCTGAAAATCTGGCAGCTTGGTCCACAAAGAATTATATTCTGCGTGCTGGCAAAATTGTCATCCTGTCTATCTAAATACTGAGGATACATCTGTTCCCTGATGCTTGCTTAAAACTGGGCAATGACAGAAAAGCAAAGTCCCAAATGAAGCAACTGAAAAGCACTGCATACTCTGCTTCCTGGGAGTTGGAAGAAATGAGAGCCATCTGGAAGCCCAGACTCAGCTGGGTAGTGGAAGGGCACTAGAGGAGTCTTTTGAAGTGCTGTAGTGTTAAGCATTGTAAAGAAGGATGTGCACCTTGATCTGCCCTTAGGTGTTGGATGAATGAATGCAGCCTGCGGGCTTCAGTGTCACTACAGCATTGAACTCCCAGCTGTGTTATCCCTCATCACGTCTAGAGATAGTCATGCAGTGTAATTGTCCATCTCTAATACAGGCTTCAGTATATTCCCATCCAAATTGCTGGCCAAAATCCCTTGATTTCAGTGGTAAGAGTTGAATACATTGATTAAAATCCTAGGCTACCAGGATTTGACTTTCCTGTCAAATGTGCATCTGCTCACTGTGAGAGCATTGTGAGATGCAGACTTTTTTTTCCTAGAGGAGAAAGAAAGAATGATTTTTCCTGTTTTAGAGTACTGATTTAAAATATTGTGGAAACAATGTATGTATTGTGTTCCTTGATCAGTGGCAGGGCTTGTTTTCTCAGACTATAGTAAACCATTAATTTAATTAAGAGCTTGTGATCTTTTTGATTGTGACCATCAGAATTAGTTGCAAATCAACTAACTAGGGAGGGAGTGGCGAAAAATGAGTTTTCTTTTGGATTGGGCTGAATGTGGTTATTGAAAGAGGTTTTTACCCATACATTTTATAGGCTGAAACACCCTTCCTGTGATATCTTTTTGAGTACATCTGATTTTGCCTTAAAAAAAATTCAAAAAAACAGTCAAGTATTAAACCTCCAAATTGAGGTTAAATTAATTACCTAGTTTGAATGATAAAAATGCCAGAAATTTGAGGGTTTTAGTAGATTGAATTGCAGAAAAACTCATATTTTCATGTGGAGTAAACAACAGTGTTGATGCTCAAAGAATGATTTTTATTTGAGAATATTTGCAGATCTGTCTTGCTCAATGTGTCAGCTGCATTGAAGTGACTCTCCTGCAGCTTATATAAAATCTTTCTGGTAATCAAAGTTTGGATCTCTTACAAACCTGGGCCTACAAAAAATGCATATCATATGGCTTTACATTAATTATAAATTATTTACATGGCTTATATATACATATATAAAAGTTCTGCAGACTTTTTTAAATTTAAAAATACTTGGCTTGATTCTAAAATAGCTTAAGGCCTTCATTAATAGCAGCGTTTTTCAATTATGGATGTAACGAAAAAATTTTGTAGCTGGAATTACCCAGTTCCGATATATGAGACATTTTGTTGTAAAAAGCTCGAAAAGGTTTTCACTGATGATAGAAAGAACTGTAATGGTAATTTAAAGTATACACAGTGCAAAGTGTGGTTAATACACTTATCCCTGCTTAGGTACAGCTCAGTCCTGTAAATGCTTTTATATATGTGTGTGTGTGTGTGTGTGTGTGTGTGTGTGTGTAATGAGAAATTATGTATGTATATAAAGCCTATATATATATATATTTATTTATATATATGGTTAATTACGGATTCCTGTAGCTCCACTTAAGTGATTAAATTCAAGCATGTACAAAATCTTTACAGGGCTGGGGAAAACAAACTAATAGGTGTATACTTTCTTCTGCTGCTGCTGCTTTGGATTTCATTTCTGACACAAATCCACGAGAGGGCAGTGTTCAGCAGAGTTATGGCAGATACATTTTACTGCAGATCTCTTCAATTAGCACCCGAACAATCAGAGAGAAATAGGGAGGTTCGTCCCCAGCACTGCTCACAGAGAGCATTAAAGAAATCTTGAGTCCAGTCTACAAAAATTATGGTATTTAGTGTAATTTTAGGTGAAATTTTTCTTCTGATACTGGAGCTTTCAGTTATCTTTGGTTCCTGTTTTCGGAACTACAAGTGCTGCATTTTTACTGAAAATAAGAAGAGAACAAGCTGAGATTATAAAATAATCATAAGACCTAAACTGCTGTGCCTATAATGGAAAAAGACAAATGCAACAAGTGTGAAAGTCAGTGGTAATGAATTGTCACAACAAATTCAATGTCTGTTGCAAGGCTTGAACTAGTGTGTAGAATTAGGCAACTGAGATGTGACTGCAGTATGTATAGCTTTGTACTTGGGCAATGGCATTTTTGACACAGTCAGATTGTCTCATCCTATTAACAACATGAATTCAAAGATTATTCTAGTAAATGGAACAACTGAACTATTTAAATCTGATTAGAATTTCTCTTTTAGATCCAAGGGTTTTGGCATGATATGTTTTTGATTGCAGTGTTTCATTAATTAGAAATTAAATCAACCATGCTTGTGGCATTAGCACATTGGCTGTGCAATGTGGTGGTGATGAAAAGGGTGCATCTGATGTACAGTAAAACTTCAGCATGCCTTGTTGATTGAATTATTTTAATTCTGAATATTAATGGATTGAAATCCAGCTGTGAGTTAGGATCTGAAAATTTAACCCTCATCCCTAATGGAAGTTGACTTTCTCAATAATACTTAGTCAATGAGCTAATGAAACTAAAGAAACAAAGATTTAAGCCAAAGTGGTAAGTGGTCCTCTGAGCATTTTGCACACAGCACACTGCATTTTTTGTCTTCCTCTTATGGTTTTCCTTGTGGCAGAAGATGCCAGATCTCACTTTTGACACATTAGGCTTGAAGTTTACCTTCAGTGGTAGAGCATGGAAATGGCACTGTAGGTTTCTATAAAGGTTACTAACGTAGCCTTTCTTACTACTTCTCTCCATGGACTGATTAGGGAATCAAGATGCGGCTGCTGTGTGCAGTGGGCAGTTTAACGTGAGCACTGTTTCCCTGTGTGCGAATGCCACAACAGTCAGGATGACTGTGGTAAGTGTCCAGTGTAGGGCAAGCTGCATATGGCCCCAGCTGTTTATATGTGCTCTGCACAGAGTTAAGCAGTGTTTACACTTTGTGGCTGCTTCTGGTGCACCATGATTTGGATAGTAGTACAGGAGACCATGACTTGTACAGGCAGCACACCAAGGTCCCCCTCTCTGGGGCAGGTACAGGGAGTTCTGGGTGTGGGACTCCAACCTACCTTTTTCCTCAGCCTGTGGTTACACTGTTGCAAGGTTTAGCCTACCCTTGGAAATTAGCTCTGCTCAACCCTTAGTGCAGCAGTGTAAAGATCCTGTATGTCACAATCTGCAGATGGAGAAACTTCCTTCAGTCCCTGCTGGGATGTGCTATTGTGTCCTGCAGAGCTTGCCTGCCTTCCCTTCCACTTCAGAGTTCCACCAAATGCCTGGGTATATGCTTGTGAATACATATACACAAACACTTCCTCCCTGCCTCCCCTCCCCCCAAACTGGTATCCACTCTGTATTTTGTCTAGTGTACAGAAATGAAGAAGGACAGGTGTTCAGATGGAGGGGCTGTGAGAATGCCACGTATGCATGCATGCAAATGCATGTTAGTGCCTAGCTAGGATGAATGGAGGTGACTGCAAGTAGAGCTGACTGGTAGGAATGAGGAATGCATTGTGTTTGAGAAATGAGTGAACAGGAAGGCTGAAAACGAGTAAAACGCCTCAGGAAGTGTAAACACTGAGTGCAATTGAACAAGCAGGTGGGGAAAAAATAGCTGTGTGTTTGTGCAAATATATTTACTTAATGCTAATTTATGTATGACATATTTAATGGTACACAGTTATAGGAAAGGAGAAGGGGTGGTGGAAGCAGACTTTTTCTTAGTTATATGCAAGCTCCATGAGGAGACCTGTGCTCTCTCAGTAGCAGGATAGCAGCTGTGAGAGAGTGAGTCTTGAGGATGGGTATCTTAAACTCCTGTGGAGGAACATAAATCACTTTCAGAAGTATATTGTCCCTCTGTAGAAAATATGATATAAGCCATACAAATGTTCTATGGCAAAAAGAATGAAATATGTGTTAAATGAGAGCCCAGCTGTATATTATCTGGATTTTCTGAATGAAATCCTTAGCCCCACTGAAATGAGCGGCAAAACTTAACACCGAGCTTGACTTGACTCTTCGGAGAAGTCTTTGGAATTCTTAATACAGAAGGACATGGCTCCAGAATCTTGAGTTCATTTTTTCTTTCTTTCAAGTTAGTGACGTAGAACTGAAGACATTAATCTTACACATCATGAGTAGGCAGTGTTTAGATTCAGATTGCCTTTTTTAGCCATGAGAGGACTGCTTGAGGTTTGAGGTCAGCATTAAACTGTGAACTGATCTTGTCAGCTATTTTTGCAAAAATGTGTTTCCAAAATGGCCTAGTTTAATAAAAACAAGATTCTTTGCCAGAATTAGTTAAAATTGTGAAAGAAGAATGACCATATCCAAAAAGGAAAACCAGTTTTCCTTTGATTTTTTGATCAAAAAGATAACAGTAGATTTGTAGCTGAGAATTTGACTTTCCTAACCTCTTTGAAGGTTTTCATATTAATAATTCTTGATCATTGTATACTTTACTGTTGTTCTAAAATGTGTTTTTAAATCACTTTAATCTGTTTATGAATAATTGATCAGTAGTTTTTATATGGTGTGAGTCCAGTAGAACTACCCAGATACCCGAGCTTTTTATATGAAAGATGAGCAGTTCTGCAAACAGATGATTAATCAAAAGAAATTGTAAATTATGTAAGACACCCACTTCTTATTCCTTTTCCTCAGTAACTATCCAAGAGTGACATTAAATAAATGACATTTTTTAATCATTAAAGGAGATAAGTTAATACAATAAGGCCTAATGAATATCAGATAAAAATAGCAGTGAAGAAAGGGTACAAAACTAATTATTGAGTATGATACATCTAGTTTAAGCTAGGGACTCTCTATAGAAATCATTGTTCCAGTCACTATTGGCAGTACAAGTAGAATGGATGGAACAAGTTCCAGAAGAAAAACATGTTTTTTTGAGTGACTCTTATTCAAAGTGGGTAAAGAAATTAGCATTTGTGTTGAAGTGGTAATGCTGCTTTTCTCCTGGTTTGTGTAAGTGGAAGGGAGACATTGAATAAGACAAAAGAAGAGAATAATAGCTAGAGTAAACTAAGGCAGACCCTATGTTTGGCAGTCTGAGAATACAAAGGTACCTTCAAAATATAAATATAAATATATAAATACTTATACAACTCCCTTAATAGTTGTCTGATGTGTCCTGAGATGCTCTTCATTTGTGTATTCGCTAATTGATGACAACAGGAATTCCATAACACAGTTTTCAAAACACTGTCAAATAGTTTTTGAAATGACTTTTACTCAGTCGGATGCATGGATTAATTCAGTGTCTTCAGCCATTCTGCACTTAGGGACTTTTATCCTCTCTGGATATGTCAGAGAGATGGAAGATGAATTATTTCACTAAGGACACAGGAAGCATTTCTGTGCTAACTTTCAGATAAATCTGTCCCAATAGATTTGATATTAATAGGCAATCAAGCGCTAGCTTAATGCTACTGTAGCATTAATATTTTAGTTACAAAATTCAGTACTTGATGATGATTAGTGATTCAGTATTTAGTGACTGTCCACTGTGAAGAAAAGTGAAGATTTTTAGACTCATTGCCCATGGAAATAATGCATATGCACTCAACTGGTCTATGTGTGTGTGTCTGTGTCCTCCACTAACACATTTTGACTCTGATGGACTGTTTGTCAGAAAGGCAGAGGTCCAAAAGACTGTTATATCCTTCTGATTTTCATAACAAAAGAGTAATAGAGCAGAGGATGTGCCATGGATGTAAACATTTGCAAGTTGTCCCTTTTAACTTTTGATCCTGCAGGATGATTTCTACAGTTTGTGAATTCACATATTGCTGCCAAAATATCCTGTAGGAAGAGTACATAATTATATGAGACAAAGAGAAAATCTTAGTATAATTTAGTTACAAAGTCAGTCAACCCAGAGACATAAAGCATAGGAGCCAGACTTCATTTGTTTCTGGAACTCACACTTAACTTCATTATCCTTGATGCCGTTGATAATGGAGTGAGCTGAGTCAAAGTATTTATGCTCACGTTTTCCTAGTTTACTGTTTTCTTTTTCTTGAAGAGTTATTTTACCAAAAAGAGGTATTTAGGAAGTATAAGACTTACAATGCTATTTGTGCTATTTTTGCTCTGCCTAACTTTATTGATGTGAGTAGTACCTTTTAAAGTTCATGGTGCTACTGTTTGGGGTGGAGGTAAAACTGTGTGTGGACGCCTAAGGTCAGAGCTTCCATGTCCAAGTGTTCTCTGAACCCATGGTGATACAGGGCAGTTTTAAACCATAGAAAAAGAAGACCATTCTTCTAGCTCAGCAGACTGAAAACATACTTCAGAAGACACTGTTGCATAATGTAATACTATAAAATCTGAACAGTAAAGGTCTAGCAAGATGGTTTCTGCAAATCAAAGTGTTAGGAAAAACTTAATACTTAGCTAAATTTCTGGGGTTTTTTTTCCTGTTTTTTCCCTGAAACTTCAGAATGCCCTTGAATCATACAAGTACAATCTGGGATTTCTCCTTGTGTGGCTACACTGGACAATAAAAAATAAATAAAAATGAGATGCTGTAAAACTTGTAAAAGCTGTCAAAGCTGTCAGTGCAGTGGCTCATGTATTTCTATGCTTAATGATTCTATGGCATATGTATTTAAAAAGACAAAATGAGAAGAAAATACAGGATCATACTTTCATTTTGCATTTCTGTTGAAAAGTTGACTGTTGTCTGTAATGAAGAATGTGAGCTTAGACACTTATTTCAAGGCTGCAGATAAAAATCTGTGTTCTGTAGTGAACATGAAAGGGTACGGCGAATGATATTTGGGCAGTTTTAATTTCCTATCTGCATGTCTATTCTTGCCTGCTGTTCAGACTATGATACTAACAAATTTTTGTTCATACACAACTTGGAGAGGTTGTTTTTTGAGAGAAAATGTAGGAAAAGAAAAATGCTTATTTGTTATTTACGTATTTAAAACATTTTAGTTATCACTTGGGAAATAAAACCAAAACCCCCACATTTTCTAAATAGATGGTTCATTTCCCATACTAGACGGCTTTGAAATGGAAGATGTGTAAATACACTGGGTATGTCTGTTCCTCTACTGAGAAGTCAAATTATGTTAAAATATACTGAAGAGTTGTGATGATTAATATCTAAAATGTTGGGGGTCAAATATTTACATGGCGTAAATCAGTGTGGAAGCTATGAATGATGTGATCAAACAGCATCTGATACATAGCTAATGGCCAGAGAGAGGCATCATCATCACTTCACTTACTGTTGATACTTCATATGTTCTCAAACGTTATTCTGTCCTAATTACAGCTGCTACCACAATATTACAATATTGGCAGTGCATCATCTTAATTTAAGATGTATTTTGCAGTGGTATATCAGTGAGCTCTTGTCCTTGTTCTTTCAGTTGTGTTCCACAAACTGACTCAACTCGTCATGCGATTTACTGAAATGTTCCTCATGAAGAAAAGATACATTTTTAGTTTTGTGAACTGTGCCGGTGATCACCACAACTCTTTCTGCCTCAGAGCTACTCTTTTTCTTGCCCTCTAGTGCCACATTAGATTCTCTGTGCTTCCAGTTTTTTTCCAACCGTATCTTGCACACAGGGGACTTCTATTTAAATCTTTCAATAATCATAAAAATAATTTTATTATCAGAAGTGCTGTTTGCTACTTAGCTGCCATTTATCTGGTAAATAACCAGAAAACAAATAAGGCTGCATAATGATGGAAAGGTACTCGGAGATAATATTCTTCTGCTATCCACCATATGAAGGAAAATATAATGCCCCTGCATCTGCTCCAGATCCCAGCCAAACAAAAACTCTGCCATGCTCAAAACGAGTGTATTCAGCATAACTCATCGATAATACAGTCCACAGTTTTATAACATTACAATACCAATTTATATAGCTTGAAATTGTATAACATTGTCCAATATTAGAGCTGAATTTTGCTTCTCCCCTAGAAATATCCACAGGACATGAAAATGTAAGGTGCATAAGCAGAATGCATGGCCAAATCTCTGGGATCATAAAATGAATGCAAAAATTTATCTTGATGGTACTTTAAAAGAAAAGCAATTATTGTTCCTAAGAACTACTCTGCCATCATGCTCTGACAAGGTAGATTGTCATTTCTTCTGTCCTGAAGGCAGTGAGTCTAATTAAACACTTACAGATATGCTTAAAGTTCAACCTCAGTGAGGCTAATTAAACATTCAAGGATATACTTAGCACTCTACCTATTTAGGGAAGTACTAACTTAAAGCACTCCGTTGATTTCACTAGGCTTGGAGGGAGGGTTGTATGACTGGATCCCTACTGATTTGAAAGAATCATGGTTGAGTGGATTGTACAAATGTTTATTTAGAAGTTCTATATGTCTTTCTTTACTACTCTCAATTTGCTGTGGGGAAATATTTTGTCATTTTTGAATTAGCACACATCTGTAGCAACTTAAACAAATAATTCATTATGCTACCATTCAATGTTAAAAGAAAAACCAAAAAGCTCTTATGATTTAATTTGGATTTCACTTTTTAAAATGTAATTCCTAATTGCAACATTTTGTGACATCAAATGGTGGTAGGGGCTCTAAGCTCTGTGCCAAAGCCTGTTTGCTTTGCCATTCAGGTTGGGAAGGTGTTGCTGTAGCAGCTGGGTGCAGCTGAGGGAAGTGATTTTGAAGAGAGGTAGGCTAGGGGAAGAAGAGCAAAGGAGTTAATATGCAGAGAAGAAGGGTGGGCAGCTCATCAGAAAAGAGCAATGTAGGTCAAGGAAAACACATATGGGTTTTTAATGTGTGAGGAAAATTTTGCTTCTGTCTAATTTGTAAATCTCAGATTAATAGGTTCTAACAGTCATCTATTATTTCCTTAGTCAAGTCTGTTATGAGTTAAATTAGTTGGACTAACTTAGAATGAAGAGCTCCCCAAGTATTATATTAATTTTACTTTCTTACAAGTAATGTTTCTCTGATGCAAGAAAGGATAATTTATCTCACTGTATTTCTGTAGTATCACTTTGAAAATGAGGAAAAGGGACAAACATACCAGACAAGTTTACAAAATTGTTAAAAAAAGAGTGTTGACAACCATTTAAAGACTAGGCAAAACTTCTGTTTCATTTTAGGGTTTTTCCCTAAACATCTTTAATAGTAAGAATCTGCTGGCAGATGAATTTGACTGTTCCCCTTCTTGGTTTGTGCTAATTATTGAATAGTTTGATGTTTGACAGACATCTTTTTAGATTAAATATTTTAAATAAAAATTGAGTTTCAGAGGGTCAGTTGTGTCTGTATTAAGTGATATTCCTTTTTTCTTCCATTTTCTGTGCATTAGAACTACAGTAGCACACAGAATAGACATAGTTACGCATAGTTTTTGTAGTGAATGAGGGAAAAATTTAACTTGACAAGCAACACATTTATCTTTCTGTTTATAAATACAATGTAAAATTACATTTTTTGTGTGGGAAGTCATTTTATGTTCCCATTTTTAGATGATGTTTTTCTTCATAATTGTTTCACCTGCTACGCATACATTTCTGTTTTCTGGAAGCTGAAATATGGTTGTCAGCAAAACAGTGTCTTCAGGTAAAATTAGGCTGGGAGGAAGATGATCAGGAAAAAATAATTTCTCACTTCCCATAAAGAAAAACAAAAAAGTTTGGGGAGATGAGGATTCAGATGATGAGTATTTCAACTCAAGCAGCCTTTCCTGTGTTGTTCATTACTTTAAGCTTCTAAATAGTTTGTATTTCCATTGCCATAGTCTGGGCTAATGCTGTTAAACACAGAGAGATTACTTTGGGGACTATAGAAAGATGAAATTGATTGCATTTCAAGAAAATATGGAACCTCACATGAAAAATACCTTGTGGTGGCAGTATTACTAACAGTTTTGATAGTGCAGGAATAAAACTATAGAAGGTTATGGAGAGAGAAACTGTTACTAAATGTTCATTTTTAGAGACCCTAAAAGTCATAGGCAAAAGAACAGAAACCTTTCTTAGGACTTCCACAGCCTGTGGAAGTAAATTATATGTGGTCCTGCACTGTTCTCAAAGTATTAACACTTCAGAGAAAATGTGTCTGTTTTAACACTTTTTAACCTGACATTGTTGTCTGAATTTTTGAAGATTTAAATGGCAAAGCAGGGTGATCATTACCAGTTATTACAAAGGCAATAAAGGCTGTACTATTGATTGTGGCTGCACATGCTCAGAGATGCCAATACAAAGATTGTTTTTCAGATGTACATGAAGAAGTGTTTGAAAATACTGCTTTGCATCTCAGCCTGTTAGATGCAAAGTTGCTCTAGAGATAGCTTGCCTGACCATTTTTCTTGAGAGACAGGATTTTTAAAGACAAGCAGAGGCTTCTATACCCCTTTTCCTCTCTTCAGATAAGAGAGAAAATTGGATTGAGTTTCCTCTTGCCTTAGCTATCCTGAGCTGACTGAAGTAACTGGACAGTTTTCAAGCAGTGAGACAGCCCTTTGAATACATTTCAGGTATTTTTCTTACTTCAGTCATAACCATCTATTATCAAAGATAATTTTGTAGGGTAGAAAGTGGGTCCCCTTCTTTGCTTTACTTAGGGGTAATGTTTAATAAAGGCTTTTATGATTCACATGGAATTACCACTTTCTCCTAGCTAGTCTAACTGTCTATAGAGCATGGATTTCCTGCATTATATGGCATCATGGGAGTCCCGTGCAGGGCTTGGGTTTGGTGTCTGGTATGGGGTATCCAGCGGGCTGGAGGCGTTTGGGTTTTGACACCCAGGGTTTTTTGGTTTTGGACCTGCCTTGCTTGTAGGTTTGGTATATGGTATGAGGGCATCTGGGGGGTTCAGGGTTTTGAAAATTGGTATCAGGAGTGTTGTGGCCATGCCTCTCTTGTGGGGGTCAGCTGAGCTGAGTCATGACCTGTGTGTTTGCTTATTGTGTTAGGGAAGTCGGTGACAGTGTCCAGGTAGGGAGTTCAGGGTCTGAGGGTACCTGTGGTCAGAGTGCATTGGAGGCTGTTGGGGTTGGCAGCAGTAACAGTCCATGGGGGTGAGGTGTGAGGCAGTGTCAGATGGAAAGAGGAGAGAGCTGTGCTTGACTTATCAGAGTTAGGAGTTTTGGTGTTCTGGCAAGGTCGGGGGGGGCTCGGTAGGTTTGAAGGGTTGCAGGAAGCTCCAGGCTGGGAGTTGTAGGTGGTTGTTGGTAGTGTTGCTGGAAGAAGGGACTCATCTTTCTTAGCTGGAGTAACTGTCCCTAGCTGTTTGTTCTGTCCTTCTGCTGAAATATATTATGCAAGGTGAGATTTTAGTTTAATAGCGTTCATCAAGGTACACTAAGTTAGCACTGAACCTAGTGAACACCATTCATACTCTGTCATACTGGCTCCAGGGATGGTGAGTTTCTTCCTAAATGATCTTACTAGAGTTGCTTGAGGAGATTTTAACATGAGTTTGTGTTCGTGTCTGAAGCGATTGCTTGCCATTATGATTTCCATGGCTTCTTGCCGCAGTATTTCTTAAATACAAATTGATTCTTATAGAAAAAGTCAAATACATTCCTTCAGGTGAATTACTAGTCACCCATTTTCTTAAAAGTTATAATTTCAATATATACTTTTAGATTCATTTTTGGGATAGATCAGATTTGTATTATGCAGTAGTTCTTGACATTCTAAGGATGCTGAATATTAAGCTTGCATTTGTTACAGAGATGCTTGCTGTGTCCCTTGTGCTGGTGGGAATAAAAAAAGTTGAAAGTCTTGCATAAGTACCATTATTAGAGACTTGTGAAAAACTATGTGGTCAAGCCCAGTGCATCCTTACTCTGCTAGTAATATTGCTGCAGTTTAGGGTAAAAATGTTTGGTTTTTGTGAACCCAACTGTTAGTCAAAATGCTTGAAATCTTTTGATTGTATGAGATCACTGTAATCTTACATTAATATTTATATTACACTGCCTCCACAAGCTTACAGTGCTTGGGGACCATTTATGTCTTTGTGATTAAAATGCCTCCATCTTCCTGTAAAAATGATGTAAAAGAAGATTAAAAAACTGATTATTATTTTCATCTATTCTGTACAAATAAGGGTTTCTATTTAAAACCTGTGGCTGTAAAGATGGTTTAGTGTGGTGAATGAGCAGACAGACAGCAGTGTGTCAGAAGTGATGTGAACTCCTCCATTCACTCACCCCCAACACTTTGTTCTTAAGCAGTTTGCAGCTAGTCCGTTAGATATTACTAACCTTTTCCTTGCTAAATAGGGTATTAGAGCCACCTGTAAACAAACTGTTTCTATTCAGGTGAACTTTTTTAGCGTTGTTTATTAATCACATTTCTTAGAATGGATCTTTCCCTTTGAATTTTTTGGTAATTCTGGTAAACAGTAGTGAAGAACATTAGGGAAAAAGAGGCTAGTTCTCGCTTTGATATGTAATACTCATTCACAGGATAGGAAGAATGTAACTTTTTATTTCTTGATTGCATGGGCCATTGCAGGCAGATTATAGAGGGAGAAATTGTTGCATTACCAAGATTATCTGGAAGAAAGGAAACCCAAGCATGTTTTCAGCACCGCAAGTAGAAATGGCGGGCTTCCGTTAGTCTGTTCCCTGTTTCTTCTCCTTCAGGAGAAAGCACTGAGAGAGAAAAGTCTTCAATGCTAGTGAACAGCCTGCTCAGAGAGCAAACCCATATACTTATACAGCTTGAGAAACTTTTTCAGCTTTCTGTGAGAGAAGACAATTTGGAGTTTCCATCTGGACTGAAGAGTCCTTCTTTACAGTGCTGTGTTACAAGATAACGTACCCTGCAGTATGCTTGGCTTCATTCACCTGTGATACTGGAACTGTCTTGCAGTGATAACCAAGTATCATTTGGAAGCAATACAGACGCAAACAGATCCAGTGTGGTTTTCCTGTGGAGTACACATGTCCTGGCAGATCGTGAAGCTTAGGTACTACAATCTGTGTCATGCACAAAGCTTTTAATGTCTGGAAGTTTGTACCTAGTCATGGAATAGGTCAGGAAATCACACTTATTTTTTACATGGGTTGCGTGGCACCATATCCTTTCAACAGGGCTCTTGAAATAGGATTCAAACTTGGGGTCTCAAGTACCTTTGGACAGAAGTAGTTCTTGCTACATTCCAAAGACATTGTGGTGTGGCATTATCCAATGAGAAAAATACTATCTTTACACTTTCTCTGAACCTGTGGCTTTCCCTATAGTGAGCAAGAATTATTACTGTGCCTCACATGCTGGCATAATCAATATGCTATTTTACTTAGTTGACTTTACACACCTTCTGTATTGAAGCAAGGTAGTTGCTTCAATACAGTTTCCTGATAATCACAGTATAAAATGTGATTTTTAGTTGCTTACAGCTTTTTGTCAGATGTTATTTGGGCTGAAACTTTTCATCTTGTATGCCCTAACTTCCTTTCAGTTTATTCTTTTTTTCCTATTTTTGTGTGGGGAAGACTAAAATTGGAGAAATTCATATTTTTCCTCGAACTAGGGGAAAATGAGTAATTTGCCCTTGTCTATAGTATAATATAGTCTTCACGCAGATTGCCAGGAAAATTGGCTAAGCTTTGTAAGGAGGTATGTTTTCCATAGATTCTGCCTGGTACTTAGAACTACTTTCCCTATCATTGCACATCTGCTATGGGCCGTGCTATGTTCAGTGGCCTTAAATGAGTCATAAAACTCTCTCCTACATTGTCAGTGATGCTCCTGCTGGCCTAAACAGCTGGAGCTGTCTGCCTGAATTACAGAAAGAGCAAGAAATCAGATGTGTGAGGGCAGCAGAAGTGTAAGTTGGGAAAAAGATCATTTAGGCTTTAAGGTCTCTTGGGAATGAGATGACAAACATTTGAAGGAAAGGGATTCTTACTACTATAGCTGGTGGGAAAGAAAAAGACACTATGTTGCTGTTCTTGTCTCCCTAGTCTTCACCTAGGTCTGCAAATGTGCCTGTGGATTGTGAAAATGAATGGCACGCTGGCCAAAGCAAAGGGGATTTCAAAATCAGAAACTGTACTGGTCTCTGTTTCCATGCTCCCAAAAGAAAAAGAGGATGCTGGTAGACAGGAAAGGTAGCTAGTTTGAGGCCTCTGGCTAGGGCTGCCTGAGAAAGGGCGCCTGCATGTGTTTAGGACGGGGAAATTGTTGGCTTAATGTTCTGTACTCTAGTCGTTTCTGATCTCTTTTTGCTGGTCATCACTTGAGAAAACTGATACCATGTGTGGTTCAGTGGATCGCTTTTTTGCCTTTCCACCATAGCATCAGGCTTCTTGCTGCTAGTGCTTATGACTTCATCTCTTCCATAGGATCAGGATAGATGCCACAGATCTTATGAACTTGGGTTCTGTGCCTCACTGGTGGAGCCTATCTCAGAGGCTGAGAAGATTTTGAGCTAATTCTCAGGCAGGTTGTCTATTTTAGGCCAATTTCCTGAGGAAGCAAGCTTAAATGACTGGACTGTGATGGCTTTTCTGTCCCAGTTGGTTGTGAACCCATCACTCTATTTCAACCAGATTTGGCAGAGCAGTGAAGTCCTCAAAAATATGAAGTTCTGCTTTTAACAAAAATCCCTGGCTGGTTTTCAAATGGAGTCCCAAACTCCTCTTGACAGAAGAGCTACAGTTTGAACTCATTAGGCAAGCTTGCAGGCTAGTCTGTCCATACCTAATGGCTGAGTATGATACATGTAGCAGAACTAGTCACAGTAACTACTGCTTCTTGCCTAGGTATTACAAGAGGGAGCTGTACGTGTTTGGGAAAAGAATGTAGGGAAGTAGGATACAAGTTCAAAGAAACAAGTTTTATTATTTCAGCTCTCTGAGAAACATCTTGTGAGAACTGTATTCTCTATTTCCCCATCAATGTCTGAGGCAGACAGCTCGATGATGAGTCTAAATAACAGAATATGAATGAGTCTCTGCTGCTTGTCTTCTAGCAGGGATTCTTCTTGCTGCCTAGGCTTGTATTGTGGCTGTAGAAGAGTTTTATACTCCGTTTTTCACTCATTCCTTCCCTTTAGGCTGTTGTAGGTTTTGAAAGGTAAACTTTGATATGGAATCTTTGAAGTTGAATACCTGTTTTTTCTTCCAGTAACAGATTTAAGAAAAACCTTCAACTTTCATTAGAAGTCTCAAAATTCAAACGATAGTATCCTGACATATTTAAGTTTTCAAGAAATCAAATCTTCCATAGCATAGCTATATACTCGTTGCTTACAGTGTTTGTGAAATGGTTACTGACAGATTTTTTTTAACTCTCTTAATCATGCAAATCTGAACTTCCAGTTCAGATAAGAAAGCCATATAACCTGGATGGATTTTATAGCACCTTTTTTCAACAACAACAAAACAACAAAGAAACTTACCTTAGAGGAACCTATCTGTACCTACTCTAGAATACACTGTTTGAACCTGCTTAGCACATACACATACTCAGCTATGTGTTCAGAAGAATATCAAAACATGTATTTGTAATGCGTGGATGCACATCAGTATATTTGTAATATCTTATGGGAGCATGTGGAAGTAGTAGTTGAAATATCTCTTTGGCTGATTATTAAAACAAAATAAAAACACTGCTGATTCCCAGGCTAGCCGGCATGCTGAAACATTTTTATAATTCTTGTGCTCTGTTGTTGGAGATCTCCAATTAGCCTCAAACTAGAGCTCACAGCTTGTGTGTGAAACAGGCAGCTGCTGGCACGCAATCTTCCCTGAAGTTGTTTCCTTTCCTTTTTCCTGAGATTTAGCGAAGGGGGGAAGGGGTTGGAGTCACATGGATACAAGGCTTTTGATTAATGTCCAAGTCTGTGCTGCTGCGGAGGCTTTCCAACCTCTCAGCTAACAGAGCGAGCTGGGAAACAGTGACCGCTCGTTTCCTCCAGGCTGTGTCCCCTTCCTGACAGGAAAGGAGCTCGCACTAGGGTGGCTCTTTGCCTCCAGACCTCAGGCTGCTGCTGGAGCAGGGTGAGAAGGGGCTGAGGCTGCTGTGTGGCTTGGGACCAGCCAGAGCCCAGCCCTGCTATGTAACTTAGTGGGGTCTTTTGTTGTCCTTTTCTGCAGCCAAGTGCCGGGGTGCTCAGACAGCGCTGCCTGCTGCCAGGAGAGGAGCCGGGCAAGGCACTGGGCTGGGAACACCGCTTCTGCTCGTTGCACCATGACAGAGGAAAGCAAAGGGGATGGCAAGGGGGAAAGCGGGAAGGACTTGGAAAAGCAGCTTCGCCTGCGTGTGTGTGTCCTCAATGAGCTGCTTAAGACCGAAAGGGACTATGTGGGCACGCTGGAGTTCCTGGTGTCGGTGAGTGGAATCGAGGTGCCCCTTGTCCTCTGGGGTGCAGCCACTCCTGGACAGCCACAGGGAGCTGTGCTTGCCCCTGTGCTGCTCTTTGGGGAAGGGAGCACCCACTGGAGGGGCTGGGGCAGCCCCATGTGAGACAGGCTGCTTCTTGGGAAGGGGGGGGTGAGGGGGATGGCCGGACACGGGGTGCCACTTAGCCAGGAAAGTGTATTCCACCACGGAGCTGTGCTGGGTGCTTGTTTTTGCTTAAAAGGGAGGGAGTCTAGCAGGCTTTGAAATGGCTGGGTAGGGGTGCCCCCCTGCTCCCCCCCCACCTTGCCCTCCTTGGAGAGCCTGCGCAGATGATCTCACTTCTGCACAGATGATTTCACTTCTCCAGGCATGGAGGCTGAAGGGGGAAAGTGTTTGGGTTCAGGTCTGTCTCGAATGCTGGGGCTTGTGCTCATTACAGGTTGCTGCAATTCCATTATTTACAATGGTCCTTGAAACACAGTAGTGCAGGGGGTAAGGGAGGGAACCAAGAGGGTGTTGGTTTGCAGCAGCTGCTTGGCATTAAAGCCACATGTGGCACTCAGTCCTGCCTTGTGATACAGGGCTCAGCTGGGAAGAAAGCCTGTTTTGGTGAGTGCTGTGTTGTAGCAGTTTTAGCTTCCTTCTGTGTCCTGCTGTCACTGTTGATAAGTTTATTTATGCCAGGTAATAGCTTAATCAGAAAGGCAGGATTTTTTGCTATCTGCTGAAAGAGTCAAAGCAGCATAATAATTTACATAAGATTTGTGCAATGTTTCTTTCCCATTTGTGCATGGTGTCAGTAGCATCGCTTTAGGGCCTTGTTGAGATAAGCATATCTGAATCGTCTGCTTAATTTTGCAGACGATTTTTCACAATAGCCCCCACGTTCTTTTCTCCCCTCCCCTGTCTCGTCAAAGAAGGAAATCCTTCAAACTGCAAACTTCCTGCTTTGCTGCTTTGAGATCTGTGAACTTTCTGCTTATTATCATGGAAGAGGAAATCCTCTACTTGGCTGTGACAGGGAGAATAAAAGGACAGACACTGGAGTGAAATAAGATCTACTGAGTGGCTTATTTTCTCCATATGTTTATCCTCAGAACCATGAAAAATGGTAAATGTTCCAATGTGTTTTCTGTTCTTTTACTTTTTAACAAGTATATTTGAGAAAGTGGCTGTAAGATTCCATTTTACTTTCATTTAACAATCAGATTTTATTTACTGTAAAAAATAGAAAATATCTTAAGGGAATGATCTACAATATTTGATCTTAAGCCCCAAATTTGACATGTGTCAGTTTTCAGTCACTTTAGTAAATTTAAAGAATTTGTGATGTCTTTAATTTTGGATCTGACAGTTTGAGACATAAGATAAATATTAGTATTCAGGTGGTAAGTGCTCAGTTCCTTCTAAAAAGCAGACTCTGTATACATTTCTAGTTGCATCCCAAATAATGAATTCATGTCTCAGAATCTGGATCAAGATGATCCAAATAAATCATATGAAGAAAAGGAGGAGGGCAGGAGTTAATTACCTGGTTCTGTGTCACCTTTTTCGTACTTGTTAATGTTAGTGAACAGGGTTCAAATGATAATTCGGAGGATTTAAAGCCTTCAGAGGGAAGTGTCATGCATTCTAACTGTACTTCAGTGTTGATTTGAGGAAACA